>NC_135715.1:44872171-46120182 GCF_964656455.1 Halichoerus grypus | reverse complement strand
CCTCTGAAAATTCAAATTATTTGTCACATGGTGCTGCTCTAAGAGAACAGTAATAGGGAAATGAAAAGGTAAAGCATGTTCAATAGGTATATTAAAGAGACTAGAAAATAAAAATAACATAACAATACTATGACCAGGTAACCTACAAGCATAACTGATGTTGGTATAAAGCAATACAAAAGAGTTTTGAGATCTTCCTATTTCCTGCACAGGGCCATTCAAGAATGAACTGGCTGCAGTGATCTTCTTCTTCTCCTTCTCCTTCTCCTTCTCCTTCCCCTTCCCCTTCCCCTTCCCCTTCCCCTTCCCCTTCCTCTTCTTCTTTTTTTTTTTATCTTATTTATTTATTTGCTGGGGGGGGCGGGGAAGCAAGCGCACGCAAGTAGAGGGAGTGGCAAGCAGAGGGGGAGGGAGGAGCAGGTTCCCCACTGGGCAAGGAGCCCAACATGGGGCTCAATCCCAGGACCCCAGGATCATGACCTGAGCTATAAGGCAAAGTCTTAGCTGACTGAGCCACCCAGGAGCCCCATCTGCTGCAGTGATTTTCAACCTTTGACTCACAAGAGAACCAGCTGGGAAGGGGTTAAAAATACTGAAGAACACAGCACACCCCAGGCCAACTAAATAACAATTTCTGAGAATGGGCTTTAGATCTTGGTGTTTTAAAGGGTGTACAGTTCATTCTAATACACATCCAAGTTTGGAAGCCACTGATCTAGGGTAATGCATAGCTACAAACAGTAGAAATTTATTTCTGGCTACTGTTAGGAAAAAAATGCAAAATATCTCTTCTTTTTCTTAAAAGAGCTGAATATGAAAATAGCTACTCCTAAAACATGTAAAGATTAACAACTAAGCCAATGTTTAATGACCTATTGTAGAATAGAATACAAACCAAAGATTCAGCTTTCCACTCATCTCAATCTATAACATCCTTTGAAATGCGTTCATATAAACTCTGGTACTTCCACTCCAGGGGCTGTCTCACAAGTCTAAATATTACTTTTAAAGCCACTGCCTTAAAGTCCTCAACGGAAGCTTTCTTCTCTAATTATTGATTTTTTTTTTTTTTTTTTTGCCATCAGAAGTTATTCATTTTGATAAGGACTTAAGTGGTAAAATGAATACTCTGCCCTACATTCATAGACCATATCCATCATTTATTCAGCACAATATAATAGCATCTTATAAATGTCACCATATTTGCTTATACCTGTAAAACACTGATATCGAGTGTCACATGCAGGCTTTCTTTCTCGGTAGATATATTATACTCATTTTCCAATTATCTACTTCAAACACCACTTTGATTCCTTAAAGGGTTCTAAAGAGTAATTTATTAAGTTACCTAAGATTTCTGTTTGTTTGGGTTCTTCTGCTAAAGCAGATTCTGAAAAAGAGTTAATGTCACTTAACTTGGCAACAGAGCCTAATCACTGATAGGGAGTACAAGCCTGAATGGAAGGTTACTTGATGCCTATCTGAAACTGCTGAAGAACCTTTAAAATGAAGCCATTTATTCTTCCATATCTAGGGGTTCTTTAAATGGGACCGTGAATGAACTTAAAAGGATGAATCAGCCCATTCAAAACAAATGCAATTCTGAATAGGAGTATATAGTTATCAAATTATAAATGACAACAGTGATGCAAAATGGTTAATAATACTTGCTATGAATATTCTAAAATCTCTCTGGATTTAGATAGCTACATTATCTTCACTTCCTATAGAAAGGGTTCGTCGGACTTGTGCTTTTAGTCAAATGCCACCATCCTAAATCATAGAATGTCATAAGAAAACACAAAATGCACAAGAATATTTACTAGACAGATGTTATTAAGTATGTCGTGCATCACATTACAGAGGACACATGAGAGACATATTCTCTTGGTTTTCCTCTTCAGCAACTACGTTTTTATTTTCTCTTACTTACTTTATTTGCTTCTTGTCTTTCAACCCTAAGTTTAACCCTGCGCACTTTGCTTTGTGACACTGAGACTGATAAGCTACACGCTGCATTTTCCAGACCCTTCAGAGGCCCGGCAGGAGTTGGGAAGGTAGGACAATGAGGGAAGTAACTTCTCTCTTGCCTCTAGTTCCGGCATCTCCCTTCCAGTAGCAAAAGACAGGTTTCGTTTCGGCTGCCATCTCATTGCCATATTCCCGTCACCTCCTCGCGAGTTCTCACGTCGGCCGTGGACGGTCGGAGCGCGCACTCTGAGGCTCTTCCATAGGCGGGGCAGCACGCGTGGCACAGCACTCATCCTGCATTCTAGTGTCTACTACCTTGCCTTTGGTTTCCCAAGTCCTGGACGGAGCGGCTGCTTCTTGCAGTTTCTAACGTCTGTGTTACCTTCACATAGTCTTTTTGCTGTCTCAACCTTCCAAAATTGTGTGACCAATTTTATGCGTTAAATCCTCTGTCAGAAAAATACCTAAATGGCTTCAATTTTCCCCACCCAACCACGACTGATAATATTATGAATCATGTAACTTATATTTTAATCTTCAAAGAGATTAGTTGATTTAAAAAAAACAAACAACAGAAGACTTAATTAGTATCAATTTAGGAACAAATGCATTCCTTAAGGTCAGAAGCTTAGAGGAGGTCAAAGGCATCCAATGCTACATGGTGGATGAGAAAGATGAAGTTTCATATAACATCATGATCTGATTTTCCAGGGAAGAGTTTCATAGGAACCCTAATGGTTGAAACCATGCAACAAAATTTACAAAGTATACGTGAAGTGATACATGTCAGGATCAACAACATAATGTGTGGGGCTCAGCACAAAATGAAAATGTTAGATCCCTGTACAAATATTAAAAATTTCGAGGTGACAGCAGCAGAGCATTAAACCAAATGTGGGATACTTATCAGTGTGGAATCCGGTGTGACTGCACAGATAACACACTCATTAGGTACCAGCTCGGCCTATGAAATATTTTTTTTAGGAAGCTTGCATGAAAAAGAAGGAAAAGTACCAGAGATGGATAGCTAAGCCAAGGGATAGAAGAAAGTTCAATACCCCTCACACTGTTTCATTTGTTCAGCGCTGGGGTGTGCAAACTTGCCTGTGTGGCCAAATCCAGGCCACCACCTATTTTAGTTAATAAAGTTTTATTAGAACACAGTCAGGCTTATTTGTTCCCAAATCGTCTATGGCTTCTTTTGTACTTGACAGCCGAGGTGAGTAGTTGTGACAGAGACTATAAGACCTGCAAAGCCTAAAATATTCACTTTCTGGTTCTTCACAGAGAAGTTAGCCAACCCATAGAGGAGCATCATTCACTAGATACAAAGACAAGTTGAAAATTTCTTAAATGTGTTCTTCACCTCTTTTAACCTTTATGTTACCAGGTAACTGGACCAATTACCTTTCACATCCTTTTTTATACCAAAATACATTAAGATGTCTTCCAAGTCAGCCTCCAAATTTTAGATTAGAAAGTCAGAATTATTATTTGGTCTCATCTAGAAATCCCTGGAAAGCCATCACAAGTTCTGATAGGCAATCAGCACTGTGTACCCAGAAGCAAGCATTTTAACATGAATAAAATTTAACTAAGACAATCTTCAAAAGCCCACAGTATCCTTGAATGATTTGTGGATGAAAAGTACTAATTCCCTTATTTATGGCATTTTTAGATGCCCTGCTACTGAGGGTGCCCATACACATCTTCTGCAATTGCCACGTTCACCTGGCTATCAAAGGCCAACACTTATATTCAGTTTTTGGAAAATTCATCTAAAATAACTGGGCAATTATATAAAAATTTATCCACAAAACAAGCAAATCTTATTATCAGCACCATACTCAGAAATTACCAGCTTTCATTTTAATGACCTCCAGATGCATTATACAATAGCAGCTCCTCATTTCATGAAAATAGAAGTAGAATAACTATGCACTGGGGAGTTAGCTAGAGAAGCATTCCATTCTTCAAAAATACAATTTCACTTCAAACCTAAGCAGTCAGGGATGAGTTGTGAGTTTAGAGCGAAACAAATAAAGATCACCTAATGTTGTTTTATTTGAATGGAAGGAAAGTTCAAATCAAGGCAATTGGACTTACTCTTTCCTCTACTAAGAGTTAGGATTTTAACACACGTATTACATTGGTCATTTAGAAAACACACAACGGCATTCAGGTTAGTTTTAAACTGTGAATCAGAAATAAAAAATAACAACAGATGGAGAAAATAAAATTGAATTCCTAGTATATTGCAAACAAGCTTAAATACTGTGTTCAGCTCCCAGGTGGCATGCTGTTTGGTCTGAAGGCCTGTATGTGACAAATGTTACCAACGACGGTGACTCACCACCCATGTCTACAAGTAGCCACAAAATCCAAAGTTTGTGATAAACTTTTTCTTTCATTTGTTTGTTTTGTTTTCAATTTCTATCTACATAATTCTAACAAACTTTGAGGTTACTTCAAGTCATAAAAAGGAAGTTGACCAATGTGTTTTCATCACCTGGATTCTGTTATTTTGTGATGTTTTCAAAGAAAGCCCATTGTATTCATTGCAAAATATGGTGGAGGGTGCCTCTTATTAAGCCCTGACAAATCCACCAGTTTATGACCTCCCAAAACTCATCCTACACCAGAAAACAAAAACAAGAACAAAAAACACTGAGAAGATTTCCAAATTCCATAAATTTCACCATCACAATGGCTTTTATGTCCTGAATTGAGGATTTCAAGATTCTTTTCAGAACCAGGTCTAGCACTTTTATCTCTGCTTTCATGGGTGCTTTCTCACTCAAACCTTGGACTAACCCATACTTCGATGCAGGACTTTTTAATGAAAGTATAATATACAGAGGAGCACACAAATCAGTGAATTTCACAGTTAGAATATTTATGTTTAGTCAGCATCAACTAGAGAAGCAGAATGTTCTAGCATGCCCAAAGCTCCCACTGTTTTCTCTTAGTCACACCTCCCAAGAGGTGCTAATATGAATTCTAACCTCAGAGATTACTTGTGCATATTGTTAGATTTCATATAAATGGGATCATACAGTATGTGCTGCTATTGTGTGTCTGCGTTCTTCTGCTCAATATTATGCTTGTGAGATTCATTCACATTGTTGCATTAATTTTAATTTTCTAGAGAGTTACCATTATGTTATGAATAAAATCCTTATTCTCCTTTACAAAATCCTTCACTGTACTATCCTGTATTAGTTCCCCTTTATTGTCTTCTATTTCAATAAACTCTTTGATATCAACTTTGTGTTATTCAGTGTTCTTGGCATTATGAGAATAAAATATTTTGTTAAAATCTGTCTTTGGCTTAAGGAGTTTAACATTTAATAGAAGAAAACAAACAGAACTAACTCAAATGTCGTATAGAATTACAGAAGCCCTAAGTAGAAGCAGAAGAAACATATTGCAAGAATGCAAAAGTAAGACGTATTTATTTTGCCTCAGGAGACCAGAGAAAAATTTTCTATGAAATTTCCTTGATGGTTTAGAAGGATTCAAATAGCTAATGAAAGAATATATATTGGGCACTGCTGGTTGAGGACATGGCATAAACAATGTCCTGTAAAACAAAATTGAAAAGAATCATCAAAAATAATTGTGATGAGATGCACTAGCTGATTCTGCTGGAAAAGTACCTTGGGCGTCTTGTCCCTCATGCTAGGAGATACTCAATTCCTCTTCCCGTTTCCTTTGCTCCTTTCTGAAAGTCCTACCTGCCCATTTCATTCCATTGTTTCCCACTGCTAAACTTATTTGTTGGTTCTTCTTGGATTCTTCCCTATCCTTCTGATTGCCATTATTCAAACAAGACGATTATATCAATAAAACAAAACAAAGGAAATCTCTCTAATTGTAAAATGGTCATTGATATTTTTCTAGACCATTTGACTTCCTACTCTTGACATTCTCTTAGCTTAATATTGAATGTACTATATAGGATGCACTATTATACTTATATAAGGTGTATATATATATATACACACACATACTATACACTATTACACACACACATATATACACATATAAATGTGTATATATGTGTGTGTGTGTGTATATATGTATTTCAGCTTTTTGAAGGTATAATTGATATACAAAGAATTGCACATACTTAATGTGTACAATTTGATGGGTTTGGACATACGCAAAGACCTGTGATATTATCACCAGGAGCAAATGAGAAGTTTTTCAATGTGTATAAAATTTCAGTTGCACTAGATTAATAAGTTCAAGAGATCTGCTGTACAACATAGTGTCTATAGCCAAGAACATGGTATTGGACACTTCAAAATTTGTTAAAGTAGATCTCATGTTAAGTGTTCTTGCTTTTGTTTTTAAGATTTTATTTATTGTCAGAGAGAAAGAAAGAGCACAAGTAGGGGGAGCGGCAGGTAGAGGGAGAAGCAGACTCCCTGCTGAGAAGGGAGCCCAACATGGGGCTCGATCCCAGGACCTGAGCTGAAGGCAGACACTTAACTGACTGAGCCACTCAGGTGCCCCTCATGTTAAGTGTTCCTAACATACATACATACACACACACATACATGGCATTATTACAAATTTTGTACAATAGAATTTTGTATCTCCAGTATATATTCATTTTTGTATGTTTTAAGTCATGTAATTTGATGCTTAATACATGTTTGGAAAATGTTCATATTAAGATTATGAAAAGGCTGGTTGTTAGCTAACGTCTTCTTTTACATGTATTACAACAGTCCACATCTAACTATTACCTTAATTTTTCCTTCTATGGCTTAAAAGTCCATCATTACTAACTATCAGTTATTTTTTTAAAAATCATACATTATTTTTAATTATGATAGTAGTTGCTTCCTGCCAAGGATGTAATTATTAGCAGCCCATGCCTTGGGTTCCACAGTCTGTATGATGACACAGCTGCTCAAAGTAAGTGAAAGTATTATATGGCTCCAGTAGCTTCCTCCATAATGACATTAGTATTAATACTCTTGAAATTGCTTTTTTGGTGTGTCTTGGTGACATTTCTCCTGTGTATCTAGTGCATGATTTATCTTCAGGAAGTTATTCTGTATCTAAAGCTAATTAAAATAACAATATAATGCTATTAGTATTTTAAAATATGATATGGTTTTGAATATTTTGCATGCATGAATTACTTGGACAAATATTTATTCAAATGAAAATACTAATCTAGTCTAACTCGACTGACTCTTTTTCCCTAAATTGATTGACAAAAAATGCATTGCTGATTTATTCAACAATACAAATTTATTTAGATCTGTTATATACTCAAAACAACACTATTAGCAAATGATACATTATGAAATAAAATATTGTCCCTTCCATTCATCAGAATATATTCTACCAAACTAAACAAAACCAGGATAAGCTTCCTCTCAGATCTCGTTTCTTATGAATTTATGGACTAATACATAACAGAGTGAGACCATTTGTTAAAATGAAAATCATAACACACTTCATTTGTTTTCTAACAATTTTCCTGCAATGCTTGATGGGGCCACTTACATTTCCTAGGAAAACCAGAAGTTTTATCAGTGCCACTGCAAACATATGGATGCAAAGAAAAAAATGTATATATAACCAGTATGATTGAGTAATTCTCATAATCATACCAGTATATTACTCAATATTGGACTCTACCACCTTTGCCCAGAAAATTTTTGGAACATTAAGACAATCAATCCAATCCAATCAATTTTATCCATGGTAACCATTTTTGTGCTACATTATTGCCTCAGGATTTTTATTGAATGGGAGATATCCTAGAATCACAAAATTCAATAGATTTTTTTTTTTTTTTTTTTAAAGATTTTATTTATTTATTTGACAGAGAGAGACACAGCGAGAGAGGGAACACAAGCAGGGGCAGTGGGAGAGGGAGAAGCAGGCTTCCTGCGAGCAGGGAGCCCGATGCGGGGCTCGATCCCAGGACCCTGGGACCATGACCCGAGCCGAAGGCAGACGCTTAACGACTGAGCCACCCGGGTGCCCCACAAAATTCAATAGATTGATATAAATATAATTTTGCTTTCACTTGTGATTTTTTCTTGTGTGGTAAGACTGTATTTTTATCTTAAGAGTCTCCTTCACAAGGTTTTGTATCTGTTTCTCTTTAGTGAAAAATTAACACTCTATAGCACTAATCCACTTAAAATTACCTGAATAGCAAAGAAATTATGATGTCTACCACAGTTATTTCCTATCCCTATTTCAGATGAAAAACCCTAAATTTTCTTAGATGAAAACAAATCCTGGATCTGAGATGCCTTCTAAATGTTTCTAAAGGAACCTTGAAATATTTGCATTTTTGAAATTTCAAGGATAGTCTAAGGGATTTACTGTTACTATAGAAATTTAGAATTTCAGGTTTATAAAGTAAAACATAATTTAAAGCTTGGGATCATTTTAGAAGATAAATTTTATACTGTACTGACCAAAAGGACTGTATTTACTGTGATTTTTTTTTTAACATTTGTATTTGAAACATCTCTGAATAAATGAATGATACTGTCAAAGTCCCTAGAGGGATTCTGTTTTGATCTGGTCTTGACTGATAACAGAAGTAATGAATAAGAAGCTATGGGAAAGTTCTAAACAACAGGAGCTTTTGAACTTATTGCAGCAATTTCTCTTCTTTGAAGAGTAGGTGATTTGGCCAAGAAAAAGAAAAAATAGGGATCCAAGTCAAAATCTAATAATGGCTCTTTAAAATGGGTTTAGTTCCCCTTAATATAAAAAAAAAGTTCAAGAGAGATAAAGAGACATTTCTCAAAAGAACATGCATAAATAATAAATACAAGTGTAATGAGATAACCAGAAAATATACTTATGATTCTCTTATTCATTTTCTTCTTTGAGACATTTTTTTCTAGTTAATCAGAGACAGATTATTTCCAGTATTATTACAGCAAAATAGAAAAAGCCAAAAAGTCAATGTTGTTCAGAATTCTCTTTTGTTTTACATCTAAAATGAATCTGAAGGTAGCAGGGTATCAAGTTACCACTATATATTAAACTACAAAGAGAGTTATGAAAAACAATTAGCCAATCCTAATACAGAAGGGTCATCTGTGTTGGGGGGAGAGGGATGTGAGCATAATCTTGGACAAGATCTGATGGTGGGATAAGGAGAAGGTGACCAGGGAGGTCTGTGTGGGAAGAAGTGGGATCAATCAGAAGACTGCTGAGCAGCACTGACAGCCAGTGCCTGGAAGACATGAAAGCTGGGCCCAAGTGCACAGACCATGACTGCCAGTAATGGAAGAAATGAAGACACCTTAGTGGTAAAGTCAAAATGGTTGCTTATTTCATGTCTTCCCTTAATGTTAGCTTGCACTTCACCCACGGAGAACCCATCAGGAAGATCTGTCCCTTATTTAGAAACCATTTTGTGTTTATTAGATTCTCCACTTGTGAAAAAATCCTATGATATTTCTAAGCTCCAAAAATTATTGCCAAGTGTCCTTGACATCTCAATGGGCAATACTGTTGAGGAAGGGAACACTTACTTTAGTTTTGGGGGAGGGTTTGGAGAATATTATCACTTGAAAAAAGTAGAAATGTTTGACCCAATTACTAATCAAATTAATGCAGATGAAAAAAGATATATATTTTTATACATCAAGTTGGTGAATGTTTGTTACCTAAAACTCAGGTTTTTCCAAAGACACAATAAACAGACATTTTACTATGTGACTGCCAAGGATATAAATTAGTTCAAACTCTTTGCAAGTTACTTGACAATTTACATCTAGAATCATAAAAATGGTCATATCTTTAATTAAGACATCACTGCCAGGAACTTATCCTGGGAAACTAAGTGGGAATGTGCAGAAAAGTGCCTGTGCATTAAAGTATTATCAAGATATCATTAAGGCATTATTTATGATATCATAAAATTCAAAACTGCCTAAATACCAACAATGGGATATTCTTTAAGTAAATAATGCATCCATAGGACAGAAAAAATTGGAGGTAAACTGCATTATATCCATAGGATATTTTAAGTGAATTTTGTTCTATATAAATGAATACAAAGATGAATTCTACATAAATATGAGTGGAATAAAGTAAGATATATAACTCTATATGCAATAAGCAAATACACATACAAATTCATGAACACACACACACACCCACACACTCACACACTCTGTCCTGGGTACCCAGAATTTTATAATAGATGAGAAATGTGTCCTTTCTAAGGTGGGAGAAGTTCTAGGATACTGTGAGCATAAATAATGCCACTTCACTTGTTGCTGGCTGAAGTTCCAGAGAAGGCTGCAACATTGACACAGGTCAATGGTGACGCAACTCCACATAATATGCTTAAAACTCTCCTGAATAGCTTCATATCTTCTCTCAATTCCTATACATATTCTTAGTTTTCCAGTGCTTGATCCAACTACTCAACAATCATCACCCCTAATATTTCAATTTTATGCCTTTACAGGACAGAATATGAAAGAGAGAGACTGTTTTCTAGGATACACCTAGAGTCAAGATAACGCCAAACACATTGGAATCTCCTTTTAGGGAAATATTATAACACTTAAGAACACAATTAAAAGAAGAGGACTGGTTGATTACTTTTAAATTGATCCAATGGAGTTGTCATCCAAGTTTCTGTTCCCATATATAGGCTTTCAGACACCAAAAACAGCACATTTTTATTATGCTGCCTACATCTGAATATTCAATTATACCCTCAAATAACTTTTTTTAATCCTAATGCTTATTCTACTGAGGAAATTGTCCTTAGCTTTAAAAAATGATTTCTGTCGCACCTATGAGAAAAAAGTTTTATGAGAGAAGTTTTAATCTAGGTATGACAGATTCACTATAAATTTTTCAGTACTAATTGTTAGAGTTTACGGTACAGAACTTACACATGTCAGACAAATACAACAATTTTACTTCCACTTCAAACAAAAATGCCACTCTTACTTGCAGAATACACAATTAAAAGAAAAAAGAAAGCAATGTCATAGAAATGTATTGTATAATAGTGAGAGCACATTGATAAAAGAGTAATATTGAAAAGAGAGTGCAATCCAAAAACGATCTATGAATGCTTCTTCCTTGAGAAATATCATTTCATCAGTAATCAATTTCTTAAGAGAAAAGATAAAAACTTAAATACATTAGCTTCCTACTTTTTTATTAAGCAAGATGAAAGCAAATAAATATGAATAATAATGGCATTGACTATGATATAATCAAGGCTTAGTAAGAAAAAGTAGAAGTTACTGTTCTGCCAAAATTTGGGGGCTTCTTTGACTTTGAGAAGCCAACCAACTGCTTTTACTATAGGCTGTTGTATTAACTAGGGCAATGTAAAACAAAAACAAAAACAAAAACAAAACAGTATACTTTAAACAATAAGGAAAATTGTTAGATCACATAACTGAGGTATTCTTTCATGGTAACGTTTCTAAATTCAAATCCTACAGAAAAGATAAAAGCTTCTACCTCAACAATAGCTCCCTCAAAAGTTAGGAATTGAATTGCATTAGTCCTACTATGTCTGATGTAAGTCCAAGGGTAATAGATTATGGAATACATACTCTAGGAGTTGGAGTAGGGTCTTTTCACTAAATCCAGG
Organism: Halichoerus grypus; assembly: GCF_964656455.1. NCBI lineage: Eukaryota > Metazoa > Chordata > Mammalia > Carnivora > Phocidae > Halichoerus > Halichoerus grypus. The sequence goes on along the minus strand of NC_135715.1, from coordinate 46,108,583 downwards.
AAATATATGATACAACTGAAGGACTCAACCAGTCCAGTGTCCACCTACTTGTCACTGAAAGTCAATTTCAATTTTTAGAACTGACCAGGATTTCTTATCGTCCCTTAAGATTGTCTCCAAACCAAGAAGTAAAATTTTAATTCTAACTTAAGCATCATAAATATTTCTCCCATTCAATGAGACAGGATTGTGTGTGTTTTAAATAGAAGCCTGTCAGTCAGAGAGTGGACATATTCTGTCAGCTAAGTTCATGAGAGGGACTGAAGTGAGGTCTCAGTGTCAGCTTTAGCTCTACAGAGCATGTGACTTCTGTTCTACTGGGCAATATATTGAAAAACATAATATTCAAAGCCAAATCACCTGATTTCTAGTCTTAACTGTAAAACCTTCTAGGTTTCTTGACAATCTTTCTCTGATGTGGAAATTTCATCTATAAAATAATTAATTCTAAGAGATTTCTGGAAACATCAAATGAAACAGTTATTCTAATGTGCTTTCTAAACTGTAAAGTCCTGTAAAGAAAAAAAAATATTACTATGCACAAAGGTTAAATATTATTGACATTATTATCATGTTACCAACCAGCAGAATCACTTTATAAGACGGGAATTACAAAAGTCATTTAATCATCAGTTTGACATTTTAAGATGTATTTAACTAAAACTTTGGTCCAATGTTTCTGAATCGCTTTTGATAAATACATCAATAAAAGGAGAAGCAACAAGTGAATGTGGCACTGATTCCAATCATGCACTTAAAAAAACTCGTCTTAACTTTATTACTTTTTCTTACTTCCTTTCTCATGCTCCATCTGCAAGTTACTAATCCAAGAACCATCTCCCTTGAGTATATTTTTTTTCCCACAGAGATAGTTTCTTAAACTGAAAAGATGTTAAAAGAAAGATTAGTGCCTAGTAGAGGATCTCCTCCTGAAGCAAAAAGTGGACCCAATGGGACAATCAGAAGAAAGAAAGAATAACTTGGAGATTTGAAACAAAGCAGGTTTTAGAGAGTATAGTCAGGAATACAGGACCTAGAAACCCCAAACCACCCCAGGAGAATTTTCATTATCAAGGATGAGCTTATTTCTAAAAGACTCCAACCTCTCCATGACTTTCCAAATTGGTTTCTAATTATATTAAATTTCCTAGAATGACAATTCTTTTGGAAGAAGAACATCCTGACCAACACAGAACTCCATCCATTTTTAGATATAATTGGTATTATGAAATACGTAATTTACTGTATGACAAATAGTAGAAGCTGGATTAATCAATCAATAATTATGAATTTGATGGCATGGATCAGTTTTCCCAGGAATGAAAAAGCTAAAATTTTTGTGATAAATCTATATAGTTATTTTTTATTTTTTTTTAATTTTTAGAAGATATTATTTATTTATTTGACAGAGAGAGAGAGCACAAGCAGGGGGAGGGGCAGGCAGAGGAAGAGAGAGAAGCAGGCTCCCGGAGGAGCAGGGAGCCCAGTGTGGGGCTCGATCCCAGGACCCTGGGATCATGACCTGAGCCAAAGGCAGATGCTTAACTGAGCCACCCAGGTGCCCCAATAAATCTACATAGTTATAAGCAAGCCTGATATACAGAAAGACTAGTAACAGTATTGATTTTATCTTTTTTTTAAAAGATTTATTTATTTGAAAGAGAGAGAGAGAAAGAGAGAGAGTGCAAGCAGGGGGGAGGGGAAGAGAGAGAGAGAGAGAGAGAGAGAGAGGAGAGAATCTCAATGAGATCAGGACCTGAGCTGAAATCAAGAGTCAGTTGCTTGACCAACTGAGTCACGTAAGTGCCCTAATTTTATCTTTTTGACACAACACTTTTGGCAATGTTGCCCAAGTATTGATTTCTTTGTGTGTGTGTTCCTTCTCCTTGCTCATTTATTTTTATTTATTTTTTATTAACATATAATGTATTATTTGTTTCAGGGGTACAGGTCTGTGATTCATCAGTCTTACACAATTCACAGCGCTCACCATAGTACATACCCTCCCCAGTGTCCATCATCCAGCCTCCCCATCCCTCCCAAGTACTGATTTCTTATTGAAATTTATCATGATTCTCTTCAGATGATGACTCATCTTTTAAAAAGTCATACTGTCTTTTAAAATGTGCTGTACTACTTAGTATTTTTATTCATTTTTGGGAACAGTGTCTCAATTTGCCAACCAGATTTTAAGCTTCTAGAGGCTAGTTTCCAGGAGAAAGCCAACACTTTTTTTTATTACACATCTTCCAAGTATTAGGCTAAATATTAGGTGCTGACATATACTAATTCTGTATAATTGATGTGAGTATTTATACACATGTTGTCTAACTTCTAAAATTCAGTCAACAAGGGCGCCTGGGTGGCTCAGTTGGTTAAGCGACTGCCTTCGGCTCAGGTCATGATCCTGGAGTCACGGGATCGAGTCCTGCATGGGGCTCCCTGCTCAGGAGGGAGTCTGCTTCTCCCTCTGACCCTCCCCCCTCTCATGCTCTCTCTCTATCTCATTCTCTCTCTCAAATAAATAAAATCTTTAAAAATAAATAAATAAAATAAAATTCAGTCAACAAAATGGAAGATAACTGGAAGGAAGGTGGAGATATCAGAGGTTGGTCTATGTTAAATCAAAATTTTAAATTAATAACCATCTTTTGCCTAGCACGTATTTTTAAATTTTTTAGATCTGACCTTATGACTCAAACTTTGTGTTTATCTTATGGAGATATTGTTTCATTTTCTCTTCTAGATGGTACCTGTAATTTTGGTTCTCAATAAATACTATTATAGTAATATAGAACAAAAGAATTATAAAAATCATCTATGTCCAAATCTTTTCTTCATTTCTAAAATTCAGCAGCATTTCTGGTAAGGTATTATTTTTCATTATAAAAATTTCACCATTTTCCTTACACTCTAAGAGGGTAGATTCTATTATGCTAGATCACATTAAAAATCTAGTGTCCATTTAAATCTGGCTTGAAGCAGGAAGACGTATAGCACAAGAAAAATGTGTAGAACAAAGAAACCATTATTTCTTGCCTTCAGTTATACTCTACAAATATCTGATTATCTCAAGCTGCCTATTAATCTGGATCCCAAGGAAAAAAATTGCTTGGAGTAGGATTCCTTTTTGCTGACCTTTTAAAAAATATACTTTTTGGGCGCCTGGGTGGCTCAGTTGGTTAAGCGACTGCCTTCGGCTCAGGTCATGATCCTGGAGTCCTGGGATCGAGTCCCACGTCGGGCTCCCTGCTCAGCAGGGAGTCTGCTTCTCTCTCTGACCCTCCCCCCTCTCATGCTCTCTCTATCTCATTCTCTCTCTCAAATAAATAAATAAAATCTTTAAAAAAAATAAAAAATAAAAAATATACTTTTTAGAGCAAATTTAGGTTCGCAGAAAAATTTAATGGAAAATGGAGAGATTTCCTATTTACCCTGTCTCCACACATGCATCGCCTCCCCTATCATCAACATCCCCCACCAGAGTGTTGCATTTGTTATAAATTATGAACCTACGTTAACATATCATCATCACCTACAGTCCAAAGTTTACAAAGGGTTCGTTGTATATTCTATGGGTTTGGGTAAATGAATAATGACATGTAACCATGACTATACTATCATCCAGAATAGTTTCACTGCCCTAAAAATCTTGTGTGCTTTGTCTATTCATCTATTCCTCTCCCCTAACTCTCGGCAACCAATGATCATTTTAATGTCTCCATAGTTTTGCCTTTTCTAGAATGTCATTTAGTTGGAATCATACTATGTAGCTTTTTCAGATTGATTTCTTTCACTTAATATGCATTTAAGGTTCCTTGATGTTTTGTCATGGCTTGATAGCTCATTTCCTTTTAGGGCTGAATGATATTCTATTGTCTGCATTACCACAATATATTTATCCATTCACCTACTGAAGGACATCTTGGTTGCTTCCAAGTATTGGCAATTTTGAATAAAACTGCTATAAAGGGGTGCCTGGGTGACTTAGTCAGTCAAACGTCTGTATTCAGCTCAGCTCATCATCTCGGAGTCCTGGGATTGAGCCCTGCGACAGGCTCCCTGGTCAGCAGGGAGTCTGCTTGTCCCTCTCCCTCTGCCCCTCCCACCATGTGTGCTCGCACTCTCGCTCTCTCGCTTTCAAATAATAAATACAATTTTTAAAAATGCTATAAATATCCATGTGCAGGTTTTTGGTGAACATAGTTTTCTTTCTTTTCTTCTTAGAGAGAGAGAGAGAGAGGGGCAGGGAGGGGAAAGCAGCAGCATGGGGCCCAACGTGGGGCTTGATCCCACAACCCTGAGATCATGACCTGAGCCAAAATCAAAAGTCAGATGCTTAACTGATTGAGCCACCCAGGTGCCCCTGTGGACATAAGTTTTCAATTACTTTGAGTGACTACCAAGGGATATGATTACTAGATCATATGGCAAAAATTTTGTAATGCCTTTTTAAAAATTTTTACTTATTTTTTTTTAAGATTTTATTTATTTATTTGACAGAGAGAGAGAGAAAGAGAGAGTGCACATACAAGCCGGGGGAGCTGCAAGAAGAGGGAGAGGGAGAAGCAGGCTCCCAGCAGAGCAGGGAGCCCGATGCTAGATCCCAGGACCCTGGGATCATGACCTGAGCTGAAGGCAGATGCTTAACCAACTGAGCCACCCAGGCACCCCTGTAAAGACTTTTTTTAGAAATATGAAATCACTGACCCTAAATTCTAGAACTCCATGTTTTATATGAGATTAGAGATAGCATGGTGTTGAACAAAAATCAAAGTCTCAGTTTTATGGAGAGAGTGAAAAATTATGTAAAATGGTTGGTGGCAATTCATTAGCAACATCCCAGACTGGACAGCAAGTTTTAGCCCTAAAAAGATAAATTTCATAAATTTTTAGGTTACTGCTAATTACGTGGCTGTCAATAGACTCTTTGAATTCAAAAGAAATTAGATTTTCTTATAATAAATTGTTCTTATTTAAGTACTCAGTCTAATTGAGTTCCTACTGTCAATGTTATTCCATTGTCTTAGTATAATATTGGATTCCAGCACCCCTTCTCACCCACCCTTAAAATCACTACCACTTAAAAACACTGCTGTAAATGGCAGTTTTCTTGGCAGACATATTCATTATGCATACAGTTCAGGAGAGAAATTGTTAAAAAATATTTTCCTTGTGAATAGAACAGTTTTGCTAAACCAGAATTTCCAAAATCAGGTCCTGGAGAGCAAGAGTTCTAGGCTAAGATAAATAAGGTTGTAGATTAATTTATATTACATTATTCCATCATTCTCAATGTATATTAGCATGTTAAAGGTTCTGAGAATGTTGCAGCAATAACAAATATTTAAATTTCTCAAACTTACTTGTGCACAAAACCTGTTTTCACAATTAACACTAAATAACCCATAGATTAAGCTTTTAGAGACAGTGATCTATACATGTTAATTTATATTTTGCAGTTTGTAACTTAAATATGCTACATACTTTTATAATAACTCATTTATTAGGCATTGTTATAAAATATAGGCTGATCCATATAAATTAAATGTCTTGAGTTCATCTACTTATTCTTAAAAAACTTACTCAGTGACTCTGTGCACAGAGTGCTCTTTGCTATCCAGAGAATAAGTATCTGAAAAAGATGTTACTTGAAAGCTGAAAATGTAGAAAAGAAAATTACACAAATAAAATTTTGTTATGGAATGTAATAATTGATAAAATAGCTGTTTGCTCTGATGGATTTTTTTCTGAAAATACTGTCCTTTTCTAAAAAATAATTTCATAAAGTTATACTTACAATAAATTTGAGCTTTGTTTCATTACATAGGATTACAATGTTGAATTTAACTTAGTATAGTAATATTATATGTTCAAAAATCTTAAAAACATTTAAAACTGCTTGCATCAATATTTAATGTACCAGGTAGGTTCCTAGTTATTTGTATTCATTTGCTTCCTTCTGTCAACTTTCTCTGCTTTTTTGTTTCATTGGATCATTGTGCAGTCTCTGACCAATGCTTCCAGTTTGTCACCCACAGCAGAATTAATGATTGGAAGAGAAAATCAAATAGCCAAATTTAACCACTGAGCTAATCTATATCCATGTTTTTATTGAAGTATAATTGACATATATTACCCTATTAATTTCAGGTGTACACCATGGTGATTCAATATCTTTATATATCACTAAATCCCCAAAATAAGTCTGGTTACTATCTGTCACCATACAAAGTTACTATAATATTATTGATCATATTCCCTATGCTGTACATTACACTGTTATGACTTACTAATTACTGGAAGTTTGTGCCTCTTATTCCCATTTGCCTATTTTTCCCAGCACCCCAACCCTTCCGCTCTCTGGTAACCAATAATCTCTTTGTTTTGTTTTTTTTGTTGTTTAGATTCCACACATTAGTGATATCATACAGTATTTATCTTTCTGTGTCTGACTTATTTCACTTAGCATAATACCCTCCAGGTTCACCCATGTTATCACAATGGTAAGATTTCATTGTTTTTTATGGCTGATATATATATAAAATATCCATCTACTCTTTACATTTATATATATATATAAATGTATATATATAATGTATATAAATGTATATAAATGTATATATATAATATCCATCTACTCTTTACATTTATCTATCACACTAAGGTTGCTTCTATATCTTGGCTTTTATAAACAATACTGTAAATGAACATGGGGTGCATATATCTCTTTGAATTGGTGTTTTAATTTTCTTTGAATAAATACTTAGAAGTGGAATTGCTTGATTATATATTAGTTCTATTTTTAATTTTTGGAGGAAGCTCCATACTGTTTTTCAAAGTGACTATACCAAATTACATCCAAACCAAGAGTGTACAATGGTTTCCTTTTCTCTAAGTCTTCACCAACACTTATAATTTTTGTGTTTTTTTGGGTAATAACCAATTTAACAGGTGTGAAGTGATATTTCATTGTGGTTTGATTTGCATTTCTCTGATGATTGGTGATGTTGAGCATCTTTTCATGTGTTATTGGCCATCTTTATGTCTTCTCTGAAAAACCTCTTTTGAAGTCTTCTGCCTGTTTATTAATATTAAGTTGTGTAAGTTCTTTATATATTTTGAGTATTTACCCCTTATCAAATGTATGGTTTGCAAATATTTTCTCCCATTCAGTAGGTTGCCTTTTTGTTTTGTTGGTAGTTTCTTTTGCTGTGCAAAAGCCTTTTAGTTTGTTATAATCCCATTTGTTTATTTCGTCTTTTGTTGTCCTTGCCTGAGGAGATTGGTCCAAAAAAATATTTCTAAGACTGATGTCAAAGAGCTTACTGCCTTGGGGCGCCTGGGTGGCTCAGTCGTTAAGCGTCTGCCTTCGGCTCAGGTCATGATCCCAGGGTCCTGGGATCGAGCCCCGCATCGGGCTCCCTGCTCGGCGGGAGGCCTGCTTCTCCCTCTCCCACTCCCCCTGCCTGTGTTCTCTCTCTCGCTGTGTCTCTCTCTATCAAATAAACAAATAAAATCTTTAAAAAAAAAAAAAAAAAAGAGCTTACTGCCTATGGTTTCTTCAAGGAGTTTTATGATTTCAGGTCCTACATTCAAGTCTTTAATCCATTTTGAATCTATTTTTGTATATGGTGTAATATAGTGAATGGTCCAATTTCATTCTTTTGCACGTAGCTACTCAGTTTTTCCAATACCATTTACTGAAAAGACTTTTCCCCATTGTATTTTCTTGCTTCCTTTGTCATAGATTAATTGATCATATATGTGTGGGGTTTTTCTGGGCTCTCTATTCTATTCCATTGATCTATGTGTATATTTTCATGTCTGTACCATACTGTTTTGATTACTACAGCTTTGTAATATAGTTTGAAATTAGGGAGTGTGATACCTCTAGATTTGTTCTTCTTTCTCAAGATTGTTTCAGCTATTCAGGGTCTTTTGTGGTTCCATACACATTTTAGGAATCTGTTCTAGTTCTGTGAAAAATGCCATTGGTATTTTGATAGGGACTGCTTTGAATCTATACACTGCTTTGGGTAGCATGGAGATTTTTTAACAATATTAATTTTCCAATCCATGAGCATGGAATATCTTTCCATTTATTTGTGCCTTCTTCAATTTTTCTTCTTTATCTTTATTATAAAGAAGATCTGTTTTGATGAACATTATCAGCTTTTCCTTCCTCTCAGACTTAAGGACATGGGTTTGCTACAGTTATCTAACTCATTTTTTTTTTTTTAACCGCCAGGCACCCATGCAGATTCATGCCATTTAATTCATTTTTGAAATAGATTTTCATAGATGGCCTTATCCACCTTCTTAAAATTCAATCAATTATGTATGTGATATATGAACACCTACTATCTACTTACCTTCAGGCTAGAGATACCAACATAGATGGTGAAACATAATCTACATACTCATCACCAGGAAAACAATATAAAATAGCCAGTAAATTAGAACAGAATCAATAAAATAAAGAGTAGAATACATATATACAAAATAAATTTTGTGGATTATACAAAATAAATTTTGTGGATTGTTAGGAAGAGGGGAGAGAGAATGCTGGCTGGTAAAATAATAAAAAGGACCAAACTGTCAAATCACCCTCAACAGAAATGATAGATCTTATATGTAATCAAGTTTATTAATGATTCAAGGCAGAAGCAATGGCAAGAATTAGGCCATGCATTCTTCCCCTAGAAAGATTTGACACTGTTAATATAATTCTCAAACGTAATTTCTCTTTCACATTTGGAAAAGTTCTTGTACAGATTTCAGATGTTATACATAAGCAATGCATGTGGATCATTGTTGGAAAAGAAGGACTCATTCAGTGATGGAACAACACTTTTTTATATCTTATAACTACATAATTTATGCGACATTTTCCAGTGGGTCATGCCTCAAAAATCTATTAACTGAATGCTCCTTTACATCAGAGACCAGGTATACACAAATAAAAACATTTTAAAGGTAAGAATTCTCCATTATCTTTCTAAAGTAAATATTACACGTTTTAATTTACAAGATTTTCTTACAAAGAGATTTAACTGGGCCATCCCTTTCTTTCCCAAGTGTCCCTGAAAAGGGAGAAAATAGGTTACAGACCTGTAGTAAATCTGATATTACCAACTGATATTACTGGGTAGTTACTCACAGAAGAAAATGGTGGAACTTGGTTTGTCTCTTAAGTACGGCCAGTGTGACAAAACTCAAGGTGCATTTTCACCTCAAAACAATCATGTTCCCAATTGCTTTTCCTATCAATTAAAAAGTCCCACATATTGAAAGAGTCATTCTTCTCTGTTTTATCATCATACAGTATCATTTTAGCTGCTAATAAATAGAATAATGTAAAGAAATATAACATATAAAAAAAGCAACATCACAACCTCAGAATAAAACATGCAACACTGGTTTTGTAGTTTAGAGAGCTCATTCTTCATCCTAATAGAATGCATTTACAAACACAATCATATAAGAAATATATTTAAGTGTTTTCTCTTGTATTTTTTCCAAGATGTCATACCTGAAATTTGAGAAGGTTTTCTGATAAATGTGAGACAATTTTTGGTGTGCTATAAATATACTACATCAGCGGCCTACAAAAGTAAAGCTCCCAAGACTTGAATGATATTAAACAATTTGTCAGCTATTTATAATCAAATCAATATCACTCTTTTTGGAAGCACATCTTTGTCAATCAAATTTCTTGAGGTGGCTTCCCTAATATTCATCAGTTCCTTATTGCTGACAACTTAAATATATAGGAATTATGAGTTAAAGGCCAAGCCATTTTGAAAATGTGTTAAGTCTATTACCAGTAAATCACAGATTATCTACTAGTAATAAAAACTCATCTAATTTGTTCATTTCTATTTCATGCTTCTGTATTACAGTGATATGGTAATTACCAAACAGTTTGCATTTGTCTTCTGGTTTTTGTTTGTTTTCTTCTTAGAACTCACTAATAAATGTATAATTAATGAAAAAATCTGTTGAAATTCATCGACGGATGGTGTCATGTCAATTCAAAAACTGTAACTATAATTACATAAGATAGGTAAGTATACATTAAAAATCATTTAGGGAAAACATATGTATAAAAACTGTATTTTCAGATCAATTCTAAACATTAATTAGATTGTAGCACATTTATTTTTTATTTTTTTTTAAAGATTTTATTTATTTATTTATTTATTTGACAGAGAGAGAGATAGCGAGAGCAGGAATGCAAGCAGGGGGAGTGGGAAAGGGAGAAGCAGGCTTCCTGCCGAGCAGGGAACCCGATGTGGGACTCGATCCCAGGACCCTGGGATCATGACCTGAGCCGAAGGCAGACGCTTAACGACTGAGCCACCCAGGCGCCCTAGATTGTAGCACATTTAAATCCATCAAAACCTTTTCAAAGATTTTTGAAAGATCTTTAAAACAACTTACCTAATGATAATTGTGCTATCTTGTCTGGGTATATTTCTTGAATAATCACATATATATTCATGCAGAGGCACAAAAATTCTAAATTATTTTTATTTTATACATAATAGAAATTTTTGGAATTTAGGAAAATTATACAGATGGCAAACGAAAAAATATAAAACTTCATTACCAAATGATTAGCATCTAGTTTGGGATATGCACACTCGTGGGATACATACACTGGGTTAGTTGAGAAAATTATTAAAATTTCTGTAAGTACTTGATTTCTTATTTTTTAGTTACTATCTTTTTATAATTTATAATTTATATAATACATTGATATAGTAGTGGTGTAAGTGTGTCATTTATTAATAAATAAATAGAAATGCTTTGGGGATGAATGCTACTTAATGAAAAATATAAGTGATCAAAAATTTTATAGATACATGGGTGAAGGACATGGTTCCATAGTTTTGAAACAAATCAGTCCTATCAAGCATTTTTCATCTACATGTATTCTAGAGAATTGAAGAAAATTTCCATATAAAACCTACCTCATTGTTTGCCAGTGGGCCACTAGTTATCAGTCCTCAGTTCTTTCTGTAACTTTTTCTCTTGACTGTTTATTAAAGCAATTATAAACTATGTAAGATGTAATTGATTAATAGTTTGGTCAAAGAATATAATATTTATTGAAAATTTTGCCATATATATATTTATATGTACATATATATGAAGTTTAAATGATATCAAGAGAAATAATTAAAATGTAAAGTTTAATCTTTCACTTGAATTTTCCTAAACTTGATCTTAGCCAAAAGGATGAGAACTAACTGAATTTTCCTAATTTAAGTCTAATATCATCTATGAAAAAATCATGAGCTTTGAAATAAAAAGGTACATAGCATTGTCATAGTTTAAGCTCAGTAAGTAATATATATAGAGAGAGAGAGAGAATTAGAAAGAGAGGATCAAAGTTTAGTGTTTTTAATATTTATGAGGCAGATGACAAAGAAACCTCAACTCTTAATGGTACTTATGTTCTATGTTATACCGAGTAGAGATATTCTAATAAAAAAAATGACATTCAGGATATGAATCTAATAGTACTTTATAAGATTAAAAGTTATGATGATTCTAATTTTAAAACTTTAAATTATGACATAGAGGGGGACAAATTACACATTCCTAAAGTTTAGTTATTACAATTCTCCATTTCCTGTGAAAACTAGGGATTGAGGTTGCTTATCTACTGCTAAACTTCAACCATCAAGTTGCAAGCCATCACAACTATGGTGAGCTAGAGGGTACTGATGGAAAAGAATGATGTTCCAGATACATTCTACCTTTTTTATTTTTTTTTATTTTTTTTTATTTTTTTAAAGATTTTATTTATTTATTTGAGAGAGAGAGAATGAGAGAGAGCACATGAGAGGGGGGAGGGTCAGAGGGAGAAGCAGACTCCCTGCCGAGCAGGGAGCACGATGCGGGACTCGATCCAGGGACTCCAGGATCATGACCTGAGCCGAAGGCAGTCGCTTAATCAACTGAGCCACCCAGGCGCCCCATTCTACCTTTTTTAAATAACTAATAATATTGGCTGTAATATATTAATCACTTCTGATGTGACAGGCATTTTTCTCTGTATATCTCATGGCGCCCTCTTAGCAAATGATAATAAAGCATTATCTCCGTTATACAGATTAGGAAAGTAAGGCTTTGGAGGAGTTAACTTGCTTGTCCCAGTTCAGGTTTAAGTGGCTAGAGCAGAATTCAGAAGCATATGTAGATCTCTCTTGGTTTCCAGCTACCACACTCTAGGACTTTGAGTTCCTATCTTGTTTCTTACTCTGGTGAGAAAGTCAAACAAAATATAAAGCTTAAGAGCCAACTCTAAAGCCAACTGTAGGGAACCCTAGGTTTCCTTTTCCTTTGGCACCCAGCTTGACCATTATCATTCCTACTTTATGGGGCATCTTCTAAAAACATGGTATTTTAAAGCATTCTTAAAAATGAAGAAAAGCTGATAACTAGAAATAAAGAAACACTTCAGTTGTGCCACCAAAACTCTGCTTTCCACTGTTGGCATAATTGTACGATTTCTGTGTCCTCAATTTAAACTTGAAGTTCTCCAATGTATCTTACAGATAGAAAGGAATGTGAGAGAAATTCTTTGACCATCTGCAATAGTCCAGTCTTAGAATAAAACCTCCTAGAGAGTAAAATCCAAGTCTGTGGAGATCAGTTACCTGTGTGGTTCTTCTTGGAACTACCCACAACATTGAGAGCTTGTGCCAATTTCTCCTACTCACTGGAGAATTTGTGTCTAGAACAAGGACCATGCTGTTAGCATATTTTGTGTAAGTTAACAACAATGGCACTTAATTGTACACCAGAAAGGATTTCATTCTTAATATAATGTTCATGATGATGATGTTGTGTGAAATTTATCTTGACATTGTTAGTTCTGTTACACAGAGAAGCCCATAATTGATAGATTTATATTTAGAATATAATACCTATGAATAACTTTAAATTAACAGCCTAGAAATTCTGGATCCTTCCTCTTTGCGACCTAAGGGAAGCAAATGCAGTGGTGGCATAGATTCCCTACTCAATGTGCTTTAACCCTAACCAGCACATAATACCTTGTTTAGTTTCTGTGTCCAACGGTCATTTGTCTCCTAGCTGTGACTGCCAAAAGACTTGCCAATTAGTGTCAATCGTAGAGGGAGATTGGGAATGTGGGCATCTAACAAGGAAGAAAAGAACTAACATCATTAACACATTTTGTATGGAAATAAGAGCAACACAGAAGTTGTCATTAATAAATTTATCCTAAAACATAATCTCATATTTCCTAGTCTTCAAAAAAATTCAAACTCCATCAATTAATTTCATCACAATGAAAGTAAGGTATGTCTTCTTTTGAAAAATGTCTCCTTTAGGATTTTGATGGACTCCTGTCTCACATTTAGGTCTTTCAACCATTTTGAGTCTATTTTTGTGTGTGGTGTAAGGAAATGTAATGTATGGTGATTAACATAACATAATAATAATAAAAAAAAAGAAAACCACTTAGATTAAAAAAAAGAAAGTAAGGTATGATCACGTGATATCCTATAAATCTATTATCTAATCTATAATATAGACATTACTATTATTTGCTATTTCCCAAATTATCTCATGCATCTTGATGACAACTGTCTAGAGAAAATTAGCAACCAGAAGACTGACTGCCTTCTGACTGTATTTTTTCATAGTGTCTTCTTTACATGATATCAAAATTGCAGTGGGGGGATTCAAAATAAGTATACAGGAAGAAAACACTTTCACACTTAATCTAGAGGGAGGTAACTCTTTCCCAAGGGATCTGCAAATAATTTATAGTTAAACATTTTCCTTTAATCTCTATATCTCTATATCACTTTTTCTACTTGGAATTAATTTGATTAAGTGCACACCAAGAGGGAATCAAAAAAAAAAAAAAAAGGTTTTTTTTGGGTGGAGAGCCAGGAACACAGCAGCAGGACCTTTTTTTTTTTTTTTAATTGATTGAGCCACTAGTGATACACATAATTGACTTAAAAATTAGAGATGACCTCTGAAGGCACTGAGAATCTCCAATAGAGAATATGGCCCATGGATGGGCTTGTGCATTTTTACCATTATATAACCAGAAAATCCTCATTTAAAAAAGTCTTAACAAAAACTCAGATCTTCTGTGCATCAAAGAGGGCACACAAAACACTGAATCATGATTTTCTCTGTATATACAATTTTAAATATCATTTAAATGTCAACATACTGATGAACACATCATTGTCTCATTAGCTCAAAGCAGAGGCTTCTTAAAATAAAGATAATCACATATGCGAAAGGAATTCCGATCCTACTTCTTTTTGCTGCTTGGATCTCTCAAGTTCTCACACCTATTTATAACAGGTACTTTTTAACTCCAAGTATATTCTATTTTCTGAACCATCTTTTTATATTATTCTCTATGTGTCTTCCTACCAATCTCTATAAAACTTCATTGAAGGAACCTGGGTGGCTCAGTCGTTTGTGCGTCTGCCTTCAGCTCAGCTCATAAGCCCGGGGTCCTGGGATTGAGCCCGGGTTGGGCTCTCTGCTTAGCAGGAAGCCTGCTTCTCCCTCTCCTCCCTACTTGTGCTCTCTGTTGCTGTCTCTCTCTCTCTCTAATAAATAAAATCTTTAAAAACAAAAAACAAAAAAAACTTCATTGAATACATGATATATAGTTACATAGAGAAAATATAGGAGGCAAAGAGAAAGTTCTAAATAACACCAAATACATAAAATTTAGAAAAAATGAAAGCTGATGCTGTATTTTAGGTTCATACCTTTAAATGTGATTGAAAAAAGATGAGAGTTAAGTCACTTGAACAAATGTGCTACCATGTGCTGATATGTATTGAAGCCTTAATGTCAGTTAAATATAATTTTGATATTTAATTTCTTTAGTCTTGGGAGATTGGGAATAAGGCTAAAAATGCATGGTATTTACTTAAAAGATAAGGTTTTGTAAAGCCATCTCAGTACTTCTGGAAAATCAAGATTCTTTCTTAAAATAAACCTCAGTCAGTATACTCCTGGGGCTGAGCATACCACAGACTTATTTACAATGTGTGAACAGTTAAGAAGACCCGAGAAGGTTAAACATGAAGAAAACCTTTGGGAAGCTTGGATTAGGCTGCATTACCAAAGAAGAGATGCCTGTTTCATAATGACCTTCTTGGAGATAAGTAAATCCAATCAGTTGTTTAATTGTTAATTTTTACCTGACTGTATTAATATGGTCATGAATGAAGTTCTTTGGTACCCCAGGACAGGCAAAGCCTGCTTACCCACCATTTGAAGAGCCCTAGCAAATCTGCTTGGTCTGAAAGTTGCTGGTTTAAGATATTTATTGTAATTCTTCAACTTGGGACCTCAGAAAACTACAGGATGAAAATTTTATTTCTAGCATAGCTATGAATAGTCTATAATCAGCTATCAGTGCCTTCATCTTAGAGATGAGCATCGGAGACCCAGAGAGTTTAGTATCTTGCTTAGAGACACATAGAAAATCACAGACCTAGGATTAGAACCCAAATCAGTATCTTTAAAAAACTTTTTTGTTGTTTTCTACCATACTATAACATTATTGTCAATCCATTCCTTTGATAATACAATTACATGGCAACTGCCATGTGGAAGGCACCATTCTAATCAACAAAGATGATTTAGTTAAGAAAGTCCTATTTTCACGAAACTCACATTTTTTTTTTCCTCTTGTACTGACTAATGTCCACAGTGTTAGTAACTTCATTAACACACTTCCGGCAGGTTCTCCAATATATTATTGCTCACACTGACCACCTTGTCTCCCAGGCTTATGTAGGTAAATGGCGATTCTTTACAAAAAAATTCATTGCACACACAGTGATAGTCACATGTAGCTAGTCATATTTTTACACAAAATAAGGAAGGGTGTGTGAATTCTTGGTGGAAGAAATTCTAATTGCATGCTTTGCCACTACTTTCACCAAGATTCTGATGCAACCCCTGGGGGAATGCTTTGTCTTCCTACACTTAAGAATAATTGCCATAGTAAACCACTGTTACTAATGGAAGAGTGTCATGTCACAAGGATATATTAGGGAAGAGAAAAATAAGAGCATTACCACATGAAACAATTAACTTCAGAGCACTGAATTTTTAATTTCTACAAGTCTACCTGGATTTGCTTCTTCTGCATAGTTGAAGTTATAAACCCTCAGAGAAGCACCATATTTCCAGAAAAACAAACCAAATTTTGAGAGTAAGATCCAGATAATGCTAAACCAAGAAATTCAAATATATATATATATATATATATATATATATACACACATATACACACACATATATATTTATATTTATTTATATACATAGTATTTCTATTATATATATTTATATAGTAGGTATTTGTATTTCATATATATACATATATATATATATATATATAATGATCTTATTTTTCCATCAAAATCTCTCTGATTAGGAAGATCTAAAATTTTGGTAATACACTTAGTGAGACACACTGTAGGGCAATAAGAACTCTCATACTCTCTTAGTGGGAATGTATACCAATACCTATGTTGGTAATACTTACCAAAATTTCAAGTATATATACATTTCTAACCAGAAATTTCATTTCTAGGTACTTATCGTACAGAAAAACTCACACACAAGTGAAATTATATCTGTACAGTTTTACCGATGGTAGCAGTGTTTGCTGAAGCCAAAGAATTGAAACAATCCAGAAATCCAAAAAGAGAACACTAGTTTTATAAATAGACACATCCATCAATATAACAGAATATTACGTAGTCATAAAAATTGAAAAAGCTCTTTCTGTGGGAAAATGCCCAAGACAGGGACACCTGGGTGGCTCAGGTATGATCCCAGGGTCCTGGGATCGAGCCCCGCATCAGGCTCCCTGCTCATCAGGGAGCCTGCTTCTCCCTCCGCCTGCTGCTCTCCCTGCTTGTGTTCTCTCTCTCTCTGACAAATAATTAAATCTTAAAAAAAAAAAAAAGAAAGAAAGAAAATGCCCAAGATATATTGTTCAGTGAAAACAAAGAAAGGGGTAGAAGGTATTAGAACGATGTTTGAAGTGCTTTATTATTGAGATAAAGAGGTGAAAATAACTTGATACATATTTGCTCATACATGAACCTTCAAAGTATTTCCAGTAAACCAACTCTGATGGTTAAATTGAGAAAAGGCAGATAACAAGATACACAGGGAAAAGACTGGAAGAGAGAACTTCACTTATATACTTATTTATCATTTCAGATATTTGAACCACACATTTGTTTAATATTATAAAAATATTAATATAAAGAACATATCAACTGATAAAACAATAAAAAAACAGCTATTGTTCTCAAACGTTATTATGTGTTTGTTTTTTTAATTTGGCCATTGGGAGACAGTGAAATCAATATTTTAAATATTTTCTGTCTTCTGTATGTGGGTGTCATAAACACTATTTGCATCTACAATTATGTTATAGAAATCAGTGTGATGGTAAGTTCTGCAATTCATTATTATAGCTTCTAAAGACTACTATTGCAACTAACATTGAGTGGTATTTTGGAATAAAACTGAGTGGTCATTATAATCATTGGACTGACATTATATCAAATTTATATCATGGATTCATCCCAAGATAAAATTTAAAAGTCTAGTGTTGAAAATACAGTGCTAATGTGCTTTCTTAAATAATTCTAAATTATACTCAGTTTCACTGAAATAGTTTATCTTAAAATCTATAGTTTTATTTGCCAAGGAAGAAATTATTTTGTTTAGAAAATCCAGACTAGTGTATAAACCATAGAGCCATAAACTCTATAAAATGAAGGGTACAGAGTATTTTATTTAGAATGCAAATGAGGGGGAAAGGCTATATATGCTTTACAGACTTTTAAATTGATAGCACAAGAGCTTAGTTTCATGGAACAATAATACAATGAATTTCAGGTTCTAATTTTGTGGGTATAAAAAGTACCACTTCTGATAAGAACATCTGACTCGAGTGTCTCTGAAAACTAGTTCCACAGATTTCCAGTGCTCTTCAGAACATGGGAACTGATTGTGATTAATCAGGGAAAAGCCCTTCTCTAATAAGGCTCTGTCCAGTCCAATTGCTGAACATGACAGTCTTGAGAATTACATCGCCAAATGGTCTACTAGAGATGGAAGGTTGAAAGATTGGCTGAATTAAATAGCTCACCTCAGATGACCTTAGAAATGGACATTTTGCCAGAAGGTGAAGAAAAATTCATGCATTACTGATTTTTTAATATTATATATGTATTTTGAAAGAAAAACATTATAGGACATTTTTTTTATCCTGAATACTTCCAGGTATTATTATCCTGTCTAAATGCTGCAATCACTCAGGTGACAGCCTGTGGTGTGCATCCATCCCTTCACTCCTGATTACAGATAACATTTATAGCATGAGGATGAAGGAGGGAAGTGAGAGCCTGAACATGGAGAAAAGTCATCAGGAATCACAAGAGAATAGAAGCTCATTTTTATGATTTTGCCATCTCCCAGTCAAGTGCCTGCTGCAGACATTTATTATTATTACAATGTGGGCTTCTAAGACAAGTGAGTCATTTCTCAGAGTGGGTTTTCCAACATAATTAATAGCCAGAAGATTTTGTACAGGGATTTTTTTTCAACTCAGTAGCAAAAGGTCCTTAAATTGGTGCATAGAGTTATGTATGACTCAATCATCACACAAAAGACGGTTCTTTTGCACACATATATGTCACTAGTCTCACCAAAAGAGAGAGTCCTCCATTAAAACGTATATATACATATATATGTATATGTGTGTGTGTGTATGCTTATATTTATGTGTAAAGAACTTTTCACCAATCATATGAAGGCAGAGTTTATGGAAATCTCAATTTGGTGGTATAGATAAACCATACCTTTAGCATTATTTTGCTACATAGATAAAGCAATATAGGTTAAAGGGATTTTTTTAATCTATCAAAAGTAAGAGTTTATGAGCCATTGTATTTTCACCTCATTAAAAGTTTTAAGCATACATAAAAGTACATAAAATAATGATAAGCAGAAAGAAGAAAATTAAAATCACTCATAATTTCAGTACTCAATAACCACTACAGATGTTGATGTACATCCTTCATTTATATCTTCTTGTGTTGCTACATCATGATATATTTACTCATATCTTGTCTGGTTGAATATTTGACTATTGTCCAACACTTGCTAATGAACAACCCTGGGGTGAAAATCATTTTAGCTAAACTTTTACATAATCCCATTGATTATTTCCTGAGAAAATATTCCTAGAAATATAATAGTATAATTTAAGACTTTTAATATGTATTACCTTATTTCCAAAATTTTGTACCAATTTATACTCCCACCATGATTATCAGCTAGCATTTGCTTTCATAAATCTGAAAACAGATTACTGGCTTGCTGAAAATCTTTTCCAAAATAAATATTTAAAATTTGTATTACAAATATATAAAAATTATAATACACGTCTGAACATGCATTTCCTTTATTACAAAAATGACAGTTTATAATAACCTGCTGATTTTTGGATACTTGTTGATTTTGGATGCTTTGCACATTTTATTGGTTCCTATTATTTTATTTGTAAGAACACGTATATGTTAAATTTACTAAATTGTTTTTATTTTTACTGAGTAACTTTTAACACTTATTAGTCTTAAAATTTTTGTTTAATATTTTGCTAATATATACAAAGTTTCTATGTGCATCCATAAAATCTATCATTCTGACAGCAATCAACCTGAAGAAAATACCAATAGACAAAACTGGGCCAATATGAGTATCAAAATAATTAAGTAATGGATTATAACCCCTAGTACAAAATAAGTCTCCACGAGTCCAAACTGATATAAATAAATAACTGAATAAATAACTAAATGGAGAAAATATACAGCACTTCCTTACAACAGAATTTCCAATTAAAAAATATAGAAGGAATAACAGAAATAGAAAATCACTGCTTGGAGGGACCCGTGAGGCGATGGGCTCCACCCTCAGCAGGGAGTCTGAGATTCTGTCTCTCCCTCCCCCTCTGCCCCTCCTCCCGCTCTCTCTCTCTTTCTCAAATAAATTGATAAATCTTTTAAAAAAAGAAAATAACTATTTGGAGTATTAATAAAACAGTAAAACTTTCTAGGTAAGACCCATCTATGGATACTAAAACTAGTAGACAATAGTATAAAGAGAAACAAGATATTTTTCAATGTTTCAAAGTACCTCCCCCCAAGATGCTTATTAATTAAAAAGGGAAATATAGTAAACCTATAGTCAATGAGACTGGTATACATCACTTTAACCAGATTTCAAAGTAATAATCACCACCGATGAAGCTCTTTGGTATCATGCACCCATGGTAGGATGCACTGAGAGCACATCATTTCTGAATATTCTTGCCCAAAACACATAATTTCAATCTAACCATGAGAAAATACGATAAACCAAATTGAGGGAGATTCTACAAAATATCTAGCCAGTACTCTTCAAAAGTGCCAAGATCATGAAAACCAAAGAAAGGCTGGAGATCTATTCCAGATTGGGGAGGTTAACAAGACATAATTAAACACAAGGTGAAGTACCTGGATTGAATCCTGAATCAGAAAAGGGGCATTTGTGGAACAACTGGAAAGATTTGAATGAAGTAAATGTGTCACTAGTAGTATGTCAATGTTAATTTCCTAGTTTTGATGTTGTATTGTTTACCTAAGATGTTATCATTTGAGGAAGCTAATTGATGGGAATGTACAAATACAATGTACTACTTTTGAAACTTGTCCGTAGCCTAAAAATTACCTCAAAATAAAAAAAAGTTTTAAAAAAGATCTAATAATGAGTTCCCTAGAGCTCTTTGTGTTAAGTATCATTCCTACGATATCATCCTCTCTATAAGGTTACATAAAACATTATTCATGTTAATAAATTTTGGTTTTAGTATTTCACAATAAAAAATTTAATTGACCTGGGATTTATTTTGGTTCAAATATAGAATAAGAATATTTATTACTCAAAATGTTAAATAGTTGCCTTAATACCATTTATTGATTAATCTTAATGCCATTTATTGATTAATCAACTCTTTTTACTTATTTGAACTGCCATTCTCATCTTATGCTAATAATTACTAAATGTCATTGGGGTTGCTCACTCACTTTCACCTTTATCTCATTGATCTCACTGTTCTTGTGCCAGTTCTTAATGCCATTATTGTTGTGAATTTATAAGTTCTGCTATGTGGCAAATCAACTATCTCTTCATTAGGTTTTAAAAATTATTTCAAAATTGGTTATTTCTATAGGTATTTTTTTTTATTATAGTAAATGAAAAAATTATTAGATTCTCAAAAAGATGTAGTAGGATTGTAATTGAATTGCATTATACTATTATATAATCTCATGTTTATAAATGTTCATTCATTTATTCATTCATGCCTCCTTTAAGAAGTATTAATTGAGTGAAAGATTCCATTTGCACAAAGTGACTAGAAAATTTATTTGAGCTCTGGTTGGGGAGAAAAGTAAACTGTACTATGTCTCATGAGCGTTTAGAAAGAAACTAAATTTGAAAGAAAAGAATTTTTTAAAATGTTCTGTGATTCTTCAGGTGTTTCTGAGTATAATTTATGAAAACTTCTGTAGGGACATACTGTCAAACTGAATACACAAAATTCCTACAAACAAAGAAACTCCTCTAAAGATGGTTTTAGAATCTATAGTTAGAGACCACAAAGGCAAAGTCAGCAAGAGCACCTTCTTTCTCCTCTCTTTCCTAAACTCTGATGACATGAATCTTAGATCTTTGGTCATAGTACCACAGGTCCCTGAATCTCTAACCTATTTTTATTCAATCTATTTCCTCTATATTGTTCAAATGTGCAATTTTCATTTTTCTATCTACCAGTTCAGAGGATCCTTTTCTCTCCCTCTTTCATTATGTTGCTGAGCCCATCCTTTGAGTTTTTCATTTCAGTTATTGTAATTTTCAGTTCTAAATCATCAGTTGGCTCCTTATCATATCTTCCATGTCTTTGCTGAGATACCCACTTCTTTGCTGAGCCTTTTAATTTTTTTCATTTAAGTGTGCTTGTAATTGCTCATTCAATCTTTTTTTTTTT
This sequence comes from Halichoerus grypus, assembly GCF_964656455.1. Classification (NCBI taxonomy): domain Eukaryota; kingdom Metazoa; phylum Chordata; class Mammalia; order Carnivora; family Phocidae; genus Halichoerus; species Halichoerus grypus. Next base: position 46,086,436 of record NC_135715.1, on the reverse strand, counting down.
TTTTTTTTTGGCTGTTTAAAATCTTTGTCAGATAATCTTAACTTCTCAATTATCTCAGTGTTGGCATCTTACTAATTTTCCTTTTTTCAGTTTGAGATCTTCCCTGTTCTTAGTATGACAAGAGAGATCTTCAATTGAAATATAGACATTTTGGGTATTGTATCATTTAACTCTGGGTCTTATTTAAACCATCTATTCTAGCTGGCTTCTTTTGATGTTTAGGCAGTGAAAGAGAAAGGATATTGCCTTATTACTCCTAGGTGGGGCTAAAAGTCTGGGTATCTCAATTGGTCTTCACTGATACCCAAGGTGTGAGAGCTCCTTGTAAATGCTGGTCATGAGGGAGAGTTACTAGCTTCTCATTAAACCTCCAGTGATCCTTTCCTGGCTAGATGGGAGGAGTAAAGCACCTCAGTACCCTCCCCACATGGCTTCTACTGACACTATTTGGGGGTGGGGGCATGGGGGGCACTGGGGCAAGTGGTAAAAGTCCTGACTCTCCGCTAGGTCTTCTCTGGCACCACTTTAGTGGTGGGGGGGATGGCAACTCATTACTTCCAAGTGGGAGTAGAAGTCCAACTTCCACACATAGTATCCATTCATACCATGCGGAACATGTGGGAGAGAGACAGAAGTGGGACTTACCCCCTTGATGGAGATAAAAGTCCCACCTCCCTATCTTTCCTACTTTGCCTTCTCTAACACGATCCCAGTGGGGGACTTTGTAGTTCCTTGTTACAGCCTAGAGAGAGAGTAGAAGACCCCACTCCCCACTTGGCATTTGTTGGCATGAGGGTAGAGGAAGGACAAGAGCTTTTCTATGATGCTTACATGGAGAAGTTATTGTCCAAAAGTTTTCTATTTTGATAGGCAACTTCTTCCTGGTCCTTTAGCTAGAGATAGCAGAATTTTGTTGTACTTTTTGTCTGCACTTACCGGCATTTCTGGATGGCTGGCTCCTTCACCTCCAAGTCTGACTTGTTGCTCCTTGGGTCCCAAGTTCCCTAGCTAGTTTTTCTTCTCTATACTTTTCAGAGTCTTCTTTTGTTTGTTTCATATATAATGCCAAGATTTTTGGTTGTACTTAGCAAGAGGAATACGAAAAATGTACATCTATTCCATTTTCTCAGATCTGGAAGTTTACAATTCATTTTTAAAATACTGAAAAATATTTTAAAAAGGAGGGTTGTGACTTAAATTTGCAAAAATTTATAAAAACTTTGAGTTCCATGATACATTCAAAATAACTGGAACAGGAGCATTTCAACCTCTGGAGCTTCAAGTTCTCTATTCCCCAGTAAGAAGTGGGGAGAAATAAAAATTAAAATTAGTTTCAATGCGTTGCATTAATTATTCCACTTATTGTTTATTATCTTACTTTGTCAGTTTATGTGCTTCTGAACCAAAGAAGACAATAAGCTAATTAAACTTGCCTCTAAACACTAAAAAAAAAAAAAAAAAAAAAAAATCTCAGAAGTCTAGACAAAAATTTGAGGTGAAATTAAATTTTTACTTAGTTATAAAAAGGTATCTGAGTAAATCAGTATGAAGTATATATATACTTATTTTTGTGATTCACTCAGGGGGGAAAAAGTTGTATGTGCTGGTAGTCTCAGATCCCCAAAAACTTAAACAACTATAAACAGAACTTTAATTTCAGGAGTATTTTCTAACCATCTTCCCCAAATTACCAAATTAAATTATTCTCTCTCCCTTCACTTCTGTTCCCTTCCCTTTCTTTTCTTCTTTTCTTTCTTTTTTTTGGTAAGACTTTCTGTTCTTTATCACTACCTACCAGTTAGGATTATCTTCTGGATACTGGTATATCATACCAAAAAGCATCAGTGAGCACTAGCTCGTGTCCAGAAAACAGATTTACAGCAGAGAAAATTCAAAAGAAAAATCTGTGAACTAAATATGACATTCAAGGAAAAAAAGATAATATTCTTAACCATACAGGTTCTGAAGTATCTGCTATCAACTCTTTGCTTTATGAACGCTTTAACTTTCTATGTGGGAAAAAAAGATATGGTAGCAAAGTTTTTTTTTTTTTTACTGGCTTTTCACACCTGATCCTCTACCCTGTTTTGGTCTTGGTGAGGTATAGTGAAAAATTGATATAAACATGCTTTTTCTAGCTAATTTTTGTTACCTACAGACTATAGGGAATATGTATCAAATCAACACATTGCATACTTTAATTTACACAATGTTATATCTATTATATCCCAATTAAAACAGAATTAGGGAATAATAAATAATAATAAAATGTAGTTTTCTTTGTCTTATTTTTTCTTAAATGTTTAATATGTAATGTTTAAAAACATCCTAACTAACCATAGTTTCACATACTGTGGCTTGTTTATCAACTCTTGTTTATTTTATGCTCTGGTTATACTGAATCTTTCTATTGAATTGGAATGGTCTTCAAAAATATTCCAAAAGATTGAAGTCTTCCTCTAGCTACATAATGCATAAGTTCAATTTTAGGTGCAGAATATAATACTTGCACATAAATATCTGAAATCTTGTCACTGTTTGTGGTATCCTACCAATTTGTTTCAAACCGTGCTGGGAATACTAAGCAACACAACCCCTTCTGACAACAAAGGTGCTATTAAGGTCTGTTGCATCAATAATGGGTGGATGTAAACTCCCTAAATAATCATAGATTGGATATTGTGTAGCAGTTTCAAAAGCACAATTACAGCCCATTGTGTCAGTAATGTGTGCATTTAGGCCTCTTAATAGTACATATTGGCATAATGACTGTGAGATAGTGGAACTAGTTACCATAGGGTAGATTCTCATTTCCTGGATATATTTTAGGAGCGGAAATAACTATCTGTTTGAAATTATTTAGGTTCATTCTTACTGGAGTCAGGGGGTTGGAAAATGTTGCCTCTAGTGGGCTCTTCTGGCCATGTGTCTTTAGGAAAAAAATTGCTAAACTGTTACTCAAGTTTTTCTCAACCTTGCTTCAGAGATGCAGAGCTCAATTTAGGATACACATGTGTCACATCTGTCTCAATTCAACTCCCACTCTGAAATGTGCAAAATCTATGCATGGGTTAGGTCTCCCTAACTTGATACTGCCATCCCTCGTTTGCAAGCCCACTATTTCTGACAACAGAAAAAAATTATTATAATAAAAAACGGAGATTAAGCATCTTCTGCTTAACATCAGTTATCTATTCCTAATCTCATCCTGAAAAGTCAAACGATCTGCATTAAAATGCTTACCTGGAGCCTACTTTCCAGCCTTTTTTTAATGCGAAAAATTATAACATATTATAACACATCAAACCAAAGACCAATTTCCTAAAATGTAACTAAAATACAGCAATATTCTTACATGTAAACAACAGAACTATCATGCTAAGATGCTAAATGCTTAAGACACCATTTTCTGATCACAGTCTCTTTTTTAACAAGCACTTTCCTCCAGTGCAGTTAAGTAGCCTCTGCAGTTCGCATGCCATTACATCAACACTGCATTTAGGATAAAGTGTAGCAAAACCATCATATAGCAATAAATACATTGATTAGAGAAGTACAAATAAAAATTGATAGTAAACAGAAGGCAATTTTCAAAAATGAAGTCATTCTTATATCCCACACGGGGTAGAAAATAAAGCTTGAAGAAAGCCGAAAAGGAGGAGCAGAGAGCATTGTAACAGTCTCTTCCTGGTTGCAAAAGGGATGCGGCCAAGGACCTGGGTGGTGGAGGGGTAATTTCAGACACACCATGAGATTCAGAGGAGCTGGCAGAGATCCCCTGTCATTATAGTGCTGTTCTAGGCACTCTTGAACAGGAAATCAGAATTAAGTATTTGTGGTTAGGTGTTTCATGCTTTAGGGTAAAAGAATTACAAAACTCATCTTTGCTCATACTTTGCTTAATTTCAACTTTTTAAAAATAAGTATGTTGGAAGAATCCAGCCAGTCTCAGGTCTCAGTGAAAGGAAATATTATAATTGCACCTGCACATCTTTGCTGATGGCATTCACTCTCTTTTCTAAGCATCTAAGCATATTCTGATAATGAGAACTTTAAGAATTCTTTGATAATAACTTTTCTCACACATCATGTATTATGTTTTGGATTCTTAAATAAAAGTCAACCCTACGTTAATATTTGCAAAGCTAAACCAAAATAAAATCATATATTCTATGACACTAAAGCTTCTAAAACCAAGAGGAGGTTTATTGAGAAAATGTTAGTGCGGAGACAATTTTGCGGGTATGTCTATAAAAAGAGCCAAACTCATCTAACACACTACTTTCTATAAAATTCCAAAGGTGTCCCCAGAGTCAAAGTTCTTGGATAAAATATGTTTACTTTTGTTGCGGGCCTTCTGCATGGACCAGTATCATATTCCTTTAACTGATATCCCATAGTGTATTCATTCAGCTTACAAGACCAATTGCTCCATCCTGCTGTGGCTTCTCCACACTTCTCTCCTAGACAGTGTTTTCTCTCCCCAGTCCTGGACAGATTACCCTTTCTCTGGGTACTATAAATTTTAGTACTAAATTATTAGAATTCATAGTAAAGGCAAAATCATCACCCCAATTCATGAATTTTCCTTTCCTATTTTCAGTTATGACTTTCTAACTTCTAATTTTATTTATTTAATGCATAAACTAGTTATGATATCTATAACTCTGTGTTGTAATATTTCTGAAATTTTTAGTTCTGTTAGTATTTTCTACAGGGATGGAAACTGATAAAACTTATATATAAAAGTAAAAATAAGCTTTAGCAAGATTATTACAAAATGAAGATCATTTTAAGAAGTACTTTTTTCTCTCTCTCTTTACATAAATAATAAACAGAAACAATCACCTAAAAGCCCTGCTAACGAAAGCACTACTAGGATATTTAGGAGTTTTGAGCTGCATCCCTAAGAACACTTCTCTATTTCTATCAGCATATGTCTATTCCTATATTCATACTTATAAAATATTTAGTGTATGGTGCATATTTAGTGATAGACATATGAGTTTGAATTAGGTACATATTTCCATAATTCATCTAACATATACACTATGTTTAAAATTGTATTGCTTGAGAAACACTGCTATTTCCAAGATGTTAAGCTATACCCAATTTTTCTGAATCAATTATTTTAGAAGAGACCCATGCCTTCTTACATAAAAGATGATGCATTTTTGAACATTAAAGTCTTAGCAATCAAGATTAATATTTTTAAAAATTAAAAATGATAATGAGCTTTAAGAATTAAAATTGTCAATATAAATTCTTTGTACTTTGTTATCTTCAATTTTGCTAATACTGGATAGATCAGATTAGGAGCAGGTCAGCCAAGGCTCTATGTGCAGGCTTTTAGTTATTCCCTTCTTGAAAGGGGAGAGGTTATAGCCCTAAACTGAACTAACGTCACAGAGATCTGTTACCAAAATAATCTTTTAATAAGTAACTCATCATCTACCCATAATCAATGACTGATTGGAGACAATAGCATACCCAGTGTGGGTCTTCAACCAAATGGAAAAACTAGTCTCTACTCATAAGGAATGACACATAAAGTGAAAGCACAACACATGTCAAGAAGCCAATGTACATTTAGAGTGATGTGTAAAACAAGGCTGCATCCACTAAATACCATTCATTCATTCAGCCAGTGTGTATTAACTGCCTATCTGACTTAGTTCATGATGCTTGGTTTTAGAAATATCAGAATAAAAGAGACATTATGGCTGCCCTAAAAGACCTCAGAATCTGTTACAGAAACAAATATGAAAACAAGCAATTATAAAATAACATAATAACTGTTATACCAAACATTAAAGGTACAAAGAAGGAGCTTATGGAAAGAAATACTACTCAATTGGACTAAGTAAGTCTGTGGAAATTTCATAGAGGAGGAAGCATCAGAATTAAGTATTACACGATAAACACTATCATGTCCAGTAGTAAGTGGTGGTAAGAAAGGCATTCTAAAAAAAGGAAGCACTTTGTGTAAAGACATGAAGGAATAAAAGAGTAGGGAATTTTCAGAGACCTAAAGTAGTTTGGTGTTGTTGAACTGTAATGTAGGAAGGAAAAATGACAGGATATGAGGCTGGACAGGTAGCAGAACCAGACCATATCAGATATAGTACTGTTAACTGCCTGAGTGAGACAAGCAAGCAAACAACAACAACAACAAAAATAAACAAACAAAACAAAACAATAGCTATATACTGTATTTTGACATAGGGACTCCAAGAGGTCTGTGCTAGAATTCTAGATATCAGCATTTTCAGCATATCAAATGACAGTTGAAATCATGGGCAAGATATCTAAATTAGAGGAGGAAAGTACAGAACACAGATCCCCTTTGAACACCAATATGAAGTGTGCAGATGGAAAGGAAAGTTATAATAAGTGGTCTGTGGAGATAGGAGAAGAATCAAGAGTGAACATTTTCACAGATATCCTGGGAGGAGTAAATTTAAGTACAAAGTCATTAACGGTGCCAAAGGCCAGGGAGGTCAAATAAAATAAGGACTGAACATATGCATAGGATTTGGCAACTGGCAGATCATTGCTTGTCTTAATGAGAGAAATTCCCTGGAGTGCCAATGTTTCAGTAGACATCTACAAATCTGTAGCAAAGAGCAATTTGAAAGCCATGTTTCCCAATTTTAAGAACCAGGGGCTTGTGAAGGAAAAAGATTTTGCAAATGCTAAAAGCTTAGTTGTATGTATCAAAGTCTAAAGTCTAAAGGACTCATGAGTCAAATTGTGGACAAGAATGTGTAATTAAATTAGTAATTTTTCCCAGATCAACCAGAACAAAAGGAGCTAATACCACAAACAGAGACAGGGGTGAGTACTCTGGAAAAGAGAACCTGATGGGACAGAACCAATATTTAAAAGCTATTGAGTCACTAAAGTTTGGATAAAAACCTTGGATAAATTTGGAGATTCAAGAAATGAAATAGGCTTTTGCCAGGCTTCTCAGTTCAGCTTTAGAGAAATAATTTCATTTCAGCATGCAGAATTCTTTGCCTGTGACAATCATATTCACCAAATTTTGTTGCAGTAAAATGAGAAAATGGATACATAAGTATATACAACAAATTTTAAACTTTGTACTCCAGCAAATTGGCTAAGAGATAAAATGTTTAAAAATAACTATAGATACAATATTTTGTTAATGTATTCACAATATAAAAAGTTGTAAATTGTGACACCAAAAGCATAAAATTTGAGGGGTAGACAAATAAATAGAACATATTTATGCAGTTGAAGTTAAACTGTTGTTGGCATAAAATATGCTTGTATAACTATAAGATATATTATAAGCCTCCTGGTAATCACAAAGCAAAAACATATATTAGGCATAAATGATAAAGGGAAAAAATCAAAACATATCATTACAAAAATAATCACTTTATGAAGAAAAGACAGCAAGAGAGGGAAAAAAGACAAAGGATCTACAAACCAATCAGAAAGCAATTAACAAAAGGATGATAGTAAGTTCTCACCTTTAATAATGACTCTAAATATAAATGGTTTATGTAGGTTATTATATAATGATAAGGGGGTCAATTCATCAAGAAGATATCACAATTGTAAATATATATGTACCCAATATTGGAGCACCTAAAGATATTAAAAAATATTTAACCTATCTGAAGGCAGACACAGACTACAATGTAAGAACAGTAGAGGACCTCAATACCTCATTTTCAACGATGGTTAGATCATCAAGACAGAAAAATCAATAAGGAAATAAAGGACTTGAACTCTAGTCTACACAAAATGACCCTAAGAGACATGTACCGAACATTCTAATAGCAGCAGACTATACTTCCTTCCCAGGTGTACATGAAACATTCTCCAGGATATATTATGTTAAACCCCAAAACAAGTCTTAACAAATTTAAGAAGATTAATATGACATCAAGTATTTTCCCCACCAACCATAGCCAAGATATGGAAACAACCTATATTTTCTTTGATAGTGAATTAGATAAAGAAGATGGTATCTATACCCAATGGAATATTATTTGGCCATAAAAAATAAGGACAACCTGCCATTTGTGACAACACAGAAGAACTTGGAGGGCATTATGTTAAGTCAAATAAGCCAGACAGAGTAAAACAGATACTGTATGGTATCATTTATAGGTGGAAACCTAGAAAAAAAGCCAAGTCATAGAAACAGTGGATGCCAGGGAATGAAACAGAAACAGAGGATGGAAGAAATGGGACATTTAGGATAAGGGTAATAATGTTCACTTTTAAGAATAAATTCTGAGGGCGCCTGGGTGGCTCTCAGTTAAGCGACTGCCTTCGGCTCAGGTCATGATCCTGGAGTCCCGGGATCGAGTCCCGCATCGGGCTCCCTGCTCAGCGGGGAGTCTGCTTCTCCCTCTGACCCTCCCCCCCTCATACTCTATCTCATTCTCTCTCTCAAATAAATAAATAAAATCTTTAAAAAAAAAAAGAATAAATTCTGAGGTTTAATACACAGCATGTGTCTGTAGTTAATAATATGGTATTGTATATTCAAAAGTTACTGAGAATAGATGTGTAGATCTTAACGTTTCTCATCATGAAAAAACAAGAATTAATTATGTGAAGTGATAGATGTGTTATCTTAATCCTTGTAATTATTCCATGATATATATGTTTATCAAATTATCAAGTACACTTTAAATACACATAATTATATTTGTTAATTATTCCTCAATAAAGTTGGAAAAGAAATAGGACAATGGTTGTGATCCTTTAAAAGACGATAGATTATAAAAGGGTTGTTGGATAGGAATATAGGTCAGACAGCGATCTCAAGAGTGTGAGTAAGAAATTACAAATACCTAAAAGTAAAGCAATCCAGAGACTGAATCAAGTGATACTTAGGAAGGCATTGATTAGATGGTGGGTATCAGAGAGTAAAAAGTCAAGTTTTTGTTTTTGTATTTTTTTTTACATGTCTTACAAATAAGATTACATGAATGGTAGTTTGTTAAAACAGATACAGTCTGACCAAAGAGAAAATTGTAACTTAAATTTAGTTTTGTACACATAGAAAATTACACAAAAATCTACACTTAAAATATCACTCTAAGATAACTTAAACATGCCAAATGGTCTGTTAATACATTAAAAAGATACGCATGCACTCTGAAGCTTCTGCCTCCTTTTTAAGGAATTAACGACAACAACAAAACCCACAAAGGAATAAACTTCATTTCATACAAACGTTAGCACATAGTTTCTGTAAACTCACCAATAATAGGGCTCAACTAAACTAAACTAACATTAAATATGCCTCTTTTGTAGATAACTTGGCCCCTTTTCATATTTTATTTTACTTCTTTAATTTATTCTACCAAACAACATGTCAGTAATATCGTTTCCATAGCCACTTATTTTGAAAGAGGCAAAGAGTCAGATGGGCACATTCATTTTATTGCTAACATTTTCTCTCTTATTTCCTGTCTTCAAATAAGTTCCATAGGGGTTAATTCAATTGAATTCGAGACAGAAAAGAAAGACTTCACAGAAAAGATACCATCCTTCTCCCTCCCTGCTTGAGTGCTGCTTAGAGAATTGCTAAATTGCTTAGATAGAATGCAGAGTATGGTATCATCATTTCTCAGCAATTTAAAAATAAATACGACAGTTAAAGTCTTTGTGCCATTTTGTTGACCTTTATAATATAAACATTGGGAAACAGAATGTGTGACTATGTTTTAATTAGTCTATTGATAATTGACATTACAGAGAAAGACAGAAATGCTTTTAAGGGGTGATAAAGCAAAGTAGAGGGATTAATATTTTGTTTTTAAAATCTTATACTATTGTGATAACCTTAAAAAATTGATATTTTACTTCTCTAGGTTACCAGGAGAACCACAATTACAGAATTTGATTTTAATGTGTTCACAATTAATTCAGAATACTCAGTTTAATGAGGAGTTCAAATAACATTCATCAGTCATAACTGTATCTAGTTATTTTAGCAAGATTTATTTCAAATATTAAGGGAATTTAAGTTGGCCTCAGATTTCTTGAATAACTATAAGATCTGGTGGGAAAAGCATGTCTTTTAAACCTTCTACAGGTGATATACAGCTATCAAAGGACCCCAAATATATTTTACTCACAAAATCAAAAGTCAAATGATATTGAGATTGTTTGTTGTTCTTTTGTTTTTAATGTCCTGAAGATTCTTTCCTGACAACTATATTTTTCCTTTATGAGCATTGTAATAGGACAGAAATGTAAACTCATATTACTGGCTGGTCATTTCACAGAGGTTGTATATAAGCTGCTACTAATACAGACTCTCAGGAGTCTGCTTTTAAGTCTCAAGTGACCAATATAAACAGCAGCTCCAGATACGTCACATATACATATGGACAAATTCTAAAGGAATAAGAGGCATAAATGGAAAGATAATAATAATAATAGTAATAATAACAATACAGGGACATATGAAGAAAATAAGGATGAATTTCTTTTTAACTTAGATCTAAAGAAAAAAAAATTCCTACTAAATCATTCAGAATATAAAGCCAATGAAAGAGGGAAAAAATAAAATCAACTGCATGGCAAAAGACACTATAAGCAAAGTAAAATTTTCATAATACCAAACTGGGAAACATCTTTGTAACATGTATCAGAGGCCAAAAAAATAAACATGCATTAATCTATATTAATGCTGGAAATGCAATATCTTAAAAAAATTCCATTCACATTACGTACCAGCTGAGTCATCAGTCTCACTTGAGAGCATCTATTCCAAAGGTACCCTGGAAGAAATATAAAATAATTATGCAAAATGTTATTCATGATCGCATTGTTAGTAATAGCTAAAATTAAAAACACTCTATAAATCTATCAATAGGAAATCGATTTATGAGTACAACCACCTATTGGACAACACACAGCTGTAAAAAGGAATGCGATGTCTTTCAGTCATGTGGATATATGTTTAGGTGAAAAAAACAAGGTACAGAATAGTATGCAAAGAATTATATTTGTACATGTACACATATTTTATTTGCAAAAAATAAACACTACATCAATATTTGCAGAAAAATCATTTGACAGTATGCAATATCCATTCCTGGTAAAACTCTCAGCAAATTAGGAATATATAAGAACCTCCTAAACCTGATAAAATGTATCTACACAAAACTTAGTAATAATATCATACCTAATGGTGAAAGAGTGAATAATACTTTCTTCAAAGATCAGAAATACAAAAGTAAAATCTTACCACTCTATTCAGTATTGTACTAAAGACTCTAGTCAGTGCGTTAAGGCAAGAAAAAGGGGGAAAAGGCATCCAAAATAGAAAGAAAGAAGTAAAACTATGTAGAGAGCTAGTGGAATCTATAAAAGCTACCAAAGGGTAATAAATGAGTTTAGCAATTTTATACAGTAACTCAATATAGTGAAATAAATTGTAGTTTTATATACTAGCAACAATCAAAAATTGAAACAAAAATACTATTTACAATTGCATCAAAAATATGAAGTACTTCGGTAGAAATCTGCAAAAGGTGTAAAAGGCCTATACAGTGATATCTATAAAACACTGCTGAGAGAATTTAAAGAAGCCCCAAATAAATGAAAAAATATACCATGTTCATGGGTAAGAAGACTCAATATTATTAAGATGTCAGTTTAACCCAAATTGATCTATAGCTTTGATTAAATCTCAATTAAAATCTCAATGGGCTCTTTTAAAAATAAAAGTGGCAAACTGATTCTGCTATGTATGTATGTAAATATATATGTATGTATATAGATGTGTGTAAGCATGTGTATATATACATCCATGGATGTATGTACACATGGGGAAATGCAAAGGACCTAGAACAGTCAATACAATATTGAAAAAGAAGAATAAAGTTAGAAAACTAACACTGAATGATTTCAAGACTTATAATAAAGCTATTCTAATCAAGAGAGAGTAGTCTTAGTGTAAAGACAGACAAGCAGAAAAACGGGATAAAATAGTTCAAAACTCCATACATAGAGTGATAACTGATTTTCAACAAAGATACAATGGCAAGTTGGTAAAGAAAGGGAATCTTTTTACAAATGATACTGGAAAGTAAATATCCATATAGAAAAAAGAAGTTCAAACCATAATTTGCACCATTTACACAACATTAATTCAAAAAGATAACAGACATAATATAAAACCTGAAATTATAAAACTTCCAGGATAAAATATAAAAGAAAAATTTGTCATCTTGATATGGAAACATTTCTTAGCTATAATACCAAAAGCATGATCTATAAGAGAACATATTAATAAATTGAAATTCAACAAAATGATAAGAAAATCTCCTGTTCTTAGAAGGACACTTTTTTTTTTATTATGTTATGTTAATCACCATATAGAAAGACACTTTTTAGAGAATGAAAAGGCTGGTAATATATTGGGAGAAAATATTTGCAATGTATGTATCTGACAAAGGTCTTGTATTCAGAATTTAAAGAATTTACAAGACACAATAACAAGACAATTTTAAAAATGAGCTAAATATTTGAACAGGGACTTCACCAAAGAAGATATACAGAAGGCAAATAAGCACATGAAAAATGCTCAGAAGCATTAGTCTTTAGGGAAATGCAAATTAAAACCCCAACAACATGGTACATACCTGTTAGAATGCCTAAAAGTAAAACAACTGACCATAGCAATAGTTTGCAAGGATGTTGCAACTGTAGGAGGAACTGTAACTCTACTATACTGATGGTGGTAATGCAAAATTGTTCAAGCACTTTGGAATACAGTTTGGCAGTTTCTGAAAAATTAAACATACATGTACCATATAGTCTAGCAATTCCACCTCTAGGTATTTATGCAAGAGAAATGAAAGCATGTGCTCAAAATACTGCACACAGGTGTTCTTAGCAGCTTTATTTGTAGGAGCCATAAACTGAAAATAACCTAAATGTTAATTGGCTAGAGAATGGATAGGGAAACAGGCCATACCTGCCCTATGGAACACTCCTCAGCAATAAGAAGCATCAACAGACACAACAACATAGGTCAATCTCAAGACCAGCATGCTAAATAGAAGTCAAACACAAAAAAACTATATATGATATGATCTCACTTACATTAAATTCTCTAAAAGGCAACACCCTAGAGACAAAAAATAGATCAGTAGTTGCCTGGCAAAGGAGATAGAGAGGGGAGGGGGCTGGTGGCAAGACTCTGGAAGGAGAGGTTAACCAGGGAAAAAGAAACTTTTCGGAGTGATGATTATGCTCATTCCTTGATTATGATGATGATTTTGTGGGTGCACACATGTGTGGAAACTTACCTGATTTACACTCAAAATCTGTGCAGTTTGCTAAATGTCACCCATACCTCCATAAAGCTGAAAAATAATAAATAAGGTAAAAATGACAAGAACACAGGAGTCTACAAAAATAAACTTCCAATGGCCAGATATGGAACAATTTGATCATTGGAAAAAATAACTACAATGGATTGGCATATATTGAAATCAAAAACAAAACAAAACAAACAACAACAAAAAAAACCCTTAACTTCAACTTGGTACTCATAAAAGAGATTGGGGGGAAAAAGCCAAAGGAAAGAAGTCAGCATTTATCCTACATTTTCTATGTAAACTGTATTGAAGGATAACAAAATAGATCAACTTGAGTATGAAAAGTTAATCTTTATAGAAGGAAAAAATTCAGGTAATAAATGTGAAGTAACTGTTTCAGGCATTCATTAGAGAATAAAACCTTTAGATAAAAGATTGATGGGAAACTTTACAATGAGGATTCAGGATGCAATGGTCTGACCTACTGTTTAATCTTAGTATCACTAAACGTGGTGCAATGAGCTAGTCCACGCTGCCTGTTGTAATGCAACATGAAATAATCAGCATTACCAAACAATATTGTTAGGTAAAGAAAGTTGAAGCCAAATCTACTCAAATCTTTATAGCTACCTTCCTCTATAGGAAATGCAGGAGGAAGAATTAAATGTCACCATGAAAACACAGAGAGTTAAAACCAGAAACTAGGACATCCTACAAATAACTGAAGCGAATCATTCAATGAGTTAATGATATAAAAAAAGAAGGGGCTGTAGATTTTTTTTTTTTTTTCTAAAGATTTTATTTATTTATTTGACAGACAGAGACACAGCGAGAGAGGGAACACAAGCAGGGGGAGTGGGAGAGGGAGCAGCAGGCTTCCCGCGGAGCAGGGAGCCCGATGCGGGGCTCGATCCCAGGACTCTGGGATCATGACCTGAGCCGAAGGCAGACGCTTAACGACTGAGCCACCCAGGCGCCCCGGGGCTGTAGATTTTTAAAAAATGCAATTTAAAGACTGGTTTTACATTCTGATTTTTATAAACAATTTTAAATATGGCTAGATATTAGATGATAGCAAGAAAGTATTGTTAAATGTGTTAGATTTTCTTGTGACTATGTAAGAAACTATCTGCATTTGGGGGAGATATATACATCCTAAGATGTATGGGTAAAATGATGTATGGTCTTGCGGTTGTTTAAAATGCTTGACAGCATATCAAAAAAGCAATGGAGGAGGCAAAACCTGGAGAGCTGTTTCACATTCATACTTTGTTTGATATTTTTCACAATAAACATTTTAAAAATACAAAAAGTCTTTTGAAAATAAAATATTTATTCTTCTTGTCTCCTCTCAATTAAAGCACTTTCCTATTATTCTATTCTTAACTGGTATTTGGTCTTTCTGTCATTTTCCCTGCTCCTTATATCAGAGGAATACACCAAATCTGGTATTTATCTGCAAGTTGCTTAAACCATCTATATTTGAGGGTTGCTGGAGTGGTGGGGGGTGGGAGGGATGGGGTGGCCGGGTGATAGACACTGGGGAGGGTATGTGCTATGGTGAGTGCTGTGAATTGTTTAAGACTGATGAATCACAGACCTGTACCTCTGAAACAAATAAACCACCTATATTTTAAGAAGGCTGCAAGTGAGTACTGATGTGGCTCCATAGGAATTTGATTAGCCCATTTTATGGAGATTTTCCCATTCTTCTCACCAAAAGGAATTACGGAAACCTATTCAGAATATATTAAATCCCTGTTTATTCATTCAGAGTGGTTTGTGAAACAGAACATAGATGTGAATTAGATATCCTGGGATTTTTTTCCATATAAGTCATCAGCAATTTTCAGAAGTTTGAACAACAAGAAAATAATCTTAAGCATGACACACATTGCCTCAGAGTTCCTAAATCATCATATCAGTTCTCATTGCACATTACTATGGACATAGAAGATATTAGGACTAAATGTACTTTGATTGTCATATAAAAACTATGTCCATTCAAATACAATCTCTATAATCAACTTTGTATACTTATAACTCTATTCTTCCAAATAAAATAGAGGGTAGGAAATTCTAAAAGAGAATTTATAAATTCTGCAGGTAAATGTTGAACACAGGTTTGAACTGCATGGGTCCACTTATACACAAAATTTTTACAGTACAGTACTGTCAATGTATTTTTCCTTTCTTATGAATTTCTTAATGACATTTTCTCTTCTCCAGCTTACTTTACTGTAAAAATATAGTACATATACATATGACATACAAAATATATGCCAATTGACTGTTTATCTTATTGTCAAAGCTTCTGGTCAGCAGTAGGCTATTAGTAGTTAAGTTTGGGGAGAATCAAAAGTTATACACAGATTTTTGTCTGTGCAACAGCCAGTGCCCCTAAACCCCATGTTGTTCAAGGATCAACTGTGCTGTTCAAAATTTTTTTTTTCATGCTGTATTAAATAGAGTGACTTCTAGTATTTTTACCATTACCATTGACTGCATATGTTGACCATTATTAAATTGCTATGAACATTTCTATCTTATATGCTCTACTTCTATTTCATTACATTTCATATATCTTTCTAATATACAAAGAACTATTAAGTAGAATTTATAATTTTATTACAATAAATTTTTGGAGTATATGTAATTCTCTAAAAGGTGATATATTTACTTTTCAGTAAAGAGAAAACCATTCAGGTACACAAAAGACACTAAAACTGTGATTTGTTCTCAGGGAATTAATGAAGCACAGAGCAAATATAATTAATTATTAAATTCAGTAGTT
Source organism: Halichoerus grypus (assembly GCF_964656455.1). Lineage (NCBI taxonomy): Eukaryota > Metazoa > Chordata > Mammalia > Carnivora > Phocidae > Halichoerus > Halichoerus grypus. The sequence goes on along the minus strand of NC_135715.1, from coordinate 46,070,314 downwards.
GATTAAATATGACTCCTAGTCTATAAAGTAAAAGCCTACTAGTTAACTATCAAATCCAGAAGCATACCAGAAATGGTCACTTATAAAATCATCTTTACTTGTACATGAAGACAATCCCATTTTTGTCAGATTCACTCTCATTTCTGATAAATTACTCATATCTACTCAACCACACTAATTCAGATATTTCTATTAAAAGATACTAGGAAATTTCTAATTCATCATATACAACTATGAAGGGCAAAAATATGTTCATCTACTTTTTTTGTAATCCTATCTGAACCTGATTTGAGATTGTACTCAAGGTGGAGGTGAATATCCCTAAACTGGGAATAACAGGCCATCTTTGAGGATTTCCTTCCAGTTTCATAAAAATCGGCAGTAATCAACTCTGGCACAAGGCTTTACTAAGCTAGAAGTTAGGAAATTATTCCTTATCAGTCAGGAATTTTTAAAATTTGTTCCAATCAGAAGTATTTTCATATCTTCCTCAGTAGAGCTCAACAAATAAATGTGAAATGTCATAAGAATAATCAATACGATTTGTGGAATGTTAAAGTGATGACAGATATATGCAGAGCATGCTGGCTTTATGACAATCCTCGATGGACTTACTGTCCCTGTTTTATAGCTGCCGAGACCGGACAAAATCTGCACAACTGGGAAGTGCCCTTCAGCCTCAAGCCTATATAAACCTGAATTTTTAGCCACCACCAGGTCCTCATTTCCAGGTGGCAGAACTAGTCTTTGTTCCTGGCAAGAAAATAATACACAGGCTCCGCTCCCTACACACCTGGCATAAGGGAGCAAGCAGGCCTTACAATATTTTCTAGTTCCTTTATCTCACTTAGACTCAATCCCCTCACTTACAAAATGGGGGAGGCTTACACAGACAATGCAAATTTTAGTTCTCTTCGATTCTAGGAGTCTGTAAAAAGGAAAATATTCAGAACCAAGGAAAGAATTCGGAAGGCAATTTAATTTAAGAAAAAAATCAGTGACTTTGATTTATAACCAAGTGAGTTTCAGTATGAAGAATAAAATACTTCACATTCTTAATAAAAAGTCTAAAAAATCAGTAGTACACAAAAAATCACTCCTAACAAAATTACTTTAATGACTTGTGGTAGATGCACTTTTGAATGCTGGACAATTTGGAGAGTAGCAGAGTGCTTTATTCTTATAAGGATCATTTGTTCTCTATTTGACAAAAATGATGACCATTTCATTCTGTTTTACTTTTAAATGGGTATTATTGTCTTTGTTATTTGACAATGTCAAGTAAAATGTCACACCAATCAACAAAGCCCATTCATACTTAATAGGTAGACTGCAGAACAGAATGTACCTTTGACTGATTTATGGCTTGAAAAACCTACATAAACAATGTTGATATTTCCATTTTTACCAAGTATCAGCACAAGACATTTCACAAATGTTGTTTAAGCAAAACACAACTGCTCGTTGCTATAAAAAACAGTAGCAAGTAACAGAATGTTTTTTTTTTTTTTTTTTAACTGCCTATTTACTGATGGGTAGTTATAACAGTAGTATGTTTTAACCTTTAATTTGGTAAACTTTATGTTCATTAACGATCAAAACATACTGTTTGAATTTGAAGTTCTTGGAACTGAGGGTTAAGATTTAGAACATTTTTTTGGCAATGTTTACTAACTATAGTTTTATGCAGGAAAGTGATAATTAGCATATGAACTTTATAAGTATAGATCCTAAATGCTCTTTCTTTGTCAGAGCCTTGCTAGAATATTCTTATTCTAAATATCTTGATGTTGCTTGTTCTCATTTAAATGTTAATATGTTAATGTTAATATGGTCCACAAGTTTAATTGCATAGCACCTTTCTTATCAAACTCTCTTCTTAATTAAGTACTTCAAACGAGAGGGCAAATTTTCTAAACATTTTACAGCTATAATGTTGCTTTACAATCATGGGAACAGATTTCAAATACCTAGAGACAATTTTAGGAGAGGAAATCGCTCTGCTTTTCTCTTACTTCTTTGGATTGATGTATTAGAATTGCACCTCTTTCTCCATGTTGGGGCTGCATTTTTAAGAGGTGTGTGTGTGTGTGTGTGTGTGTGTGTGTGTGTGTGTGTGTGTGTGTGTGTGTGTGTGTGTGTTTTGCTGATCACTACAAGAATTCAGGAGGAAATGCATTACCCTTGAGTTTCCAGCAACTTAGACAGATTTATGGGATGTATTTGTGTGCTCAAGCATATCAAGACCTGCATAAAAATCAGTGCATTCCCTAAACTCAAAATCATTTAGTAATCTCTCTTACATCCCATCTCCTTATCAAGGAGAAACACCCCACAACTATCACTAAAGCTTCAAAAGCCTATCATTTAAAACAAATCTCCAGGAAATCCATTGCTTTTAATATCAGAGGCTTATTACTTTTGCTTTACATATAGACACAAATGTGGAGATTTGTATTTTAAAAACCTTAAGCTGATATGCACATATACAACAGAAGCAAAGGCTATTAAGCGTTTTTGACTTGTTAATTGCAATCTCCTGTTTTATGTCTTTTAAAAAAAATCTAGTAAACTCAACCAACAGGAGTGTCAAACTAAAGGTCAGACTAATACCTGGAAAGGTGCAGCAGTGGATTTTGTGGGGGCGAACTGATTAAACTAAGTCAGCTTAATTCAAAGCAGCGGGAGCAACAGATGCTGTTGCCTTTGTTTATTTTCCCTTGTTGCCAGATGGAAAGAGAGAAATAAATACTAGGACAGAGAGGAAAGCTGCTGAATTGTGTTTCTACTCCATCTTAGCTTGCTGCAACATTTCAACATGCAAAGTGGTCTAAGCAAAGTAGTTTATTTTGGAGTGAACTTCCCATCCCTGGCAACCAGCTGGAGGCATCAGTAGGATGACAATCACCTACATAAACAACATTGTTGTTGTTTTTTTTTTCTCATAAAGAATGAAGTAATTATAATGCATTGTTTTTTTCTGGGAAATCTTACTGCAACTATAAAGTTATGCATTCCCACACTGGACTGCATGTTTCTGAAGGCAAGAATTCTGCTTCACTATCACTACACTTTCAGCCATTTGCATCATTTTTCATACAGTAGACACCCGGGAACCGGCTAAGATTCAACAGAGAATCAGTCTTATCTTTCCAAAACTACTGAAGAATTATTGAACACCACGTCAGGCCTGTCATTCTTATACTGCACCTTGAGAAAAGTCTTCTTTTGCACTTCTTTTTGTAGTAGCTCTCCTGAAGTCATAACCTCATTGGAGCCCATTAATTTTGAATTTAATAATTATTTGTTTAGAAGCTGGTATGTGTCAGGAAGATTTAGCATTGGAGATAGTAGTGAAGAAAACATTAAAAAAGGCTCTCATAGAGCTTATATTAAAAGTAATAAAGATAAATAAGTAAATAATTTAGTGTGTATTGGTTTTAGCTTGGGAGCCCTAGAAAACAGAATCTGAATCAAAGCATCCAAATATTAATTCTTTACTGAGTAGTGTTGAACAGGGCCAGTGAGAATGAAGGCAAAGTTCAGCGTGTCAGAGGAGTGTGGGAGCAAACACAGGGGCGATGTCTTACCAAGCTGGCCACTGCTTCACAGCCATGGTCATTTGGCTATGAGGAATAGCTCTTGGATAGGCTTTTAAGAAAACTAGTAACAGTCATTCAAAGACAGAAAGAGGGGGAAATTATCTGCCTATCTTCAGGCTCTTTCCTTTTGTTTTCTAATTCTCATTAAGTGAAGTTTCTCACCACTTCCCCCAACTCCCCACCCCTTGGTGCTGGTGGTGGTCATATTGTGGTGGTGGTCAAATTCTACTCACAGTACTTCTGGGTTACCTGGCCCTTGCAGCAGCTGCTGGGGAAACCAGCATGTCTCATGATATGGAGCTTCTTTGGGGCTTGGTAATGGCTGTAAGAGCCAGAGCCTCCGTGAATCAGAATGAGTGGATCCAGGTGCCATTATAAACTTCATAAATACAGCACCTGGCTCATCAGTGGCATGTAACCCAAGTAAGGCTGTTTCATTCCAGAGTATATTATTCTCACCCAAAAGAGAAACATTTTATAAGCTTACTAAGGGTTGATGATGTAACCCCTGGGTTGCCTGTGGTCTTCTCTTTCTTTGGAGGAAACCACATCCAGCAAAAGAGAGAGAAGCAACAATGAGACAAATGAGTGGAGAAAGTTTAAATGATTTGGTGTCTTTGGTGTCATTCCTTTGAGGTGGTAGATAACCCTAGGTTCCAACAGCTTTTCATTTGATTTAGTCAGCTACCTCAAAATCTTCACTAGACCACTTTGTTTAAGCTGCTTTGTGTTGGGATTCTGTCATTTACAATTGAAATAAATCTTGCCTAATGCAGCATGTATTATTTTTTTCATTTTTCAGAAAAGAAAATGGAGACATTAAGTCATTTGCTAAGCATCATTGATTTAGTTATTTTGACTAAATCATAGTAGCCACTCTGGTATGTGTGCCCTTGATAGCAATCGTTACATATTTACTGAGAATTACTACATGGGAAAGTACATGAGGACACTAAGTTGTATCAAATATAAATTAATCTGACAGTTGATTCAAAAAGTACTTTCCTATATTCCAGAGTTTCAGGCTAATCATTAGGAATGCAAATATAAATTGTATGCAACTCTAGACATTTTTAGGAATTTATAGTAAGTTTTGCAATAAGCATTTTGCCTGTTTGTCATTTCTGTCTTATAGTAAGAATGGGAGCTAATGTTTACTCTATCCTACTATACACCAGGCATATATGTGTTTCACATATAATATCTCACTAATCACACTTGTTTTCCTCCCCACAACCTTGTTATCCCTCTTCTCCAATGTAGAAACTGGCCCTCAAAATGGTTAAGTAATTTCCCGTCAAGTTGCTAGTATTTGGAGGAGAAGGGGCTGAGTCTAGGTATCCCTGACCCTGGAACCTTTAAGACATCATGAAACAAAATAATAGTATTAATATTTATGTTATTGGCTTTGGATATATGGTAAATTTAAGGAAATTCTGTGTATTTTTGGCAGTAAACCAAATAAATAGTTATAGATAAAGTATAAATATGTCATACACCAAATATCTCTCTTGTAGATACTAACTGAAATGTAAACTGGGATAAACCGCTTACTTACTTACCCTAGTTTTGCACAAATGTATTCTAAAAACTCAGAATTTTGAATTCTGTTTTAAAATAGTTTCCTCAAATGTATGAAAGCCACATACAATAGATTAGTGCTAAAAAAAAGTAAACTGGAATTTTAATCATATATCAATGCAAAGCTAGTGAATTAACATATACCAGAAGGTCTCCTTTCTTTTCTCCAGCATCTAATTACTCTAAATATATTAGCGCATATATTAGCATAATTGTTTCACATATTGCAGAATACTCTTAAATACTCATAGAAAAGGTGTACATACTATTCTATATCATTCAATTCATTGAATATTTCAATTAGTTAAACACAACATTAAAAGTATATGTAACTGTGTGTGCACACACATATACTCAGGTGTTAGAAATGCATTGCCCCAGGTAATCTGAATATGCAGATTAGCCTTGATAAACACTGAGAGTGCTTTCTATGTTTGATTTGCTTGTTCAGATATTTTATTTTATTCAAATTTTCTTCAAATATATTCCAAAGTTTATACTATGGCTCATGGGATATAATGAAACAGGAAGGGAGGGCTTCATATCTAACAATTATACAACCAAAAAAAAAAAAAAAAAACAGTTTAAACATGACACAAGTTCACCTCCAGATACATAGGCAAGAAAAGAAAGAAAGAAAGAGAAAGAAAGAAAGAACAACACATATCAATGAGACACCAACATCCAATCATGACCTATTCTTTCATACTAGTTCAATCAACAAATTGGTACAGAAAATAATGTTACACACTTAGGAACACTTAATGTTTATAAACAAATTCAATTACATATCTTTGAAAATTATCAGGTTTAATAGCTTAATATTTTATCAGAGCAAATATGAGAGATTTGCAGAAGTTACAAATAAAAACAGAATTAAATTGGAAAATATTAAGAAACATTACAGAACAAACTGTGTCAAATTACTTGATACCCCAAAATAGAAGAAAAGCCTAATGAGGGATATTTAAGATAGACATAAATACATATTAATATGTATATATTTATCTGTTGGGACATGAGATCTTTCCAAATAGCTGAGTTTGTATTTTAATAATAGTGTTCAAAAAAATAGTAGCGTTTGCATTGTTAAAACACTCTATTAAATTCACCTTTAGTGTTGTTTATCAACTATTTCCAGCTCTGCATTCTCCAGACACAAGGTAAGATGGCACGGCCTATATCCCTTGAGATTGGATTGTGAAGAAGTTGTAAGAAGGGAAGGGAATTCATGTGATTGTTATGGCAAATGAATTATGAGGAGGCCAGAGCATAGAATAACTGATGAGAGACTCTCCAGAGCTTCCTTTCCTTCTGCCTAGAAGACTAGCTATTTTCAAGATGGAGCCACATTTTTTGGGATGCAGCATGCTGGGTCAAGCCTAGGTCAAAAGGACTGAAGAGATGTGAATCAGAACCCTGAGCAGGACTGCAGAGGATATGTCGATTGAGCAAGAAACATTTTCATTATAATCTGTCATTAAAATTTGAGCCTTTCCTGTTAATGCAGCATAAATTATCCTATCCTGATTGATAGAGAAACACAATGTTTGTTCTTTTCAAATAGAGTAATAATTTATTTGGTGACATCCTGGTGATAAAAAAAGTCAGGAAGGTGTGTAATAGTTATAAATGTATTTCCAAGTAGTAGTTTAAGTAACATAAGATTGTCTCTCAAATTCTATTTCAGCATGTTAAAAGTAAACTCTAGAAATAAATGACAACATGAAGATCCCAGAGGAAACTAAGCCAAGGACTCACCCTGCACTAGACATAAATGTCTGTGCCCTCAGTGACTTTGGCATACTTCAAAATATACCTATAATAGTAAAGGATCTCACAGATAGAAAACACTAAAATGTGGCAACACTTAAGTTATCACTAAATATTTAGTCTCTGTAAAATCAGAATTTCAAAATGCTTTTCTCAATAAAAGCAATTATCAGATTAAACTGTTTTGTAGCTCATGGCAAGATAACACAGGAAATATAAAGGGGGTTTCACAAATAATGCAATAGATGTTAAGAAAGAAAAAAAGAAGAAGAATGTAGCAGGAGGGGAAGAATGAAGGGGGGGAAATCGGAGGGGGAGAAGAACCATGAGAGACGATGGACTCTGAAAAACAAACTGAGGGTTCTAGAGGGGAGGGGGGTGGGAGGATGGGTTAGCCTGGTGATGGGTGTTGAGGAGGGCACGTTCTGCATGGAGCACTGAGTGTTATGCACAAACAATGAATCATGGAACACTATATCTAAAACTAATGATGTAATGTATGGGGATTAACATAACAATAAAAAATTAAAAATAAAAAAAAAACAACCAAAAAAAAAAAAAAAGGGGGTTTCATAACAAAAGTGGTGCCAGAAGGGGTGACTAAAAGTTGAGATGTCAGGTAAGCTCTTCCAAGTGGGGATTACATAGGGTGAAAGGGATGGAACTGAAGACAGCCAACATCTCTAACTCCGAATGGGAAACTGGTACAGCTATCAAGCCCTGATATGGTCTGAATCCCATTCTTTCTATCATCTCAGAACCTAACTTTCTCTATGACATATTCACTCTCCTTTGTGCCCTGCACTTTCTCCTCCACTGGCTTCTGGAGAGCTTTGTTAGATTGCTTTACTCTCTTCTAACTAAAAGATAATCCTTCCTAAATTTTACTAACAATTTTCCTATCTACCTCTCTTCTTTACAGAGTTCCTGTATTGTCCCCTTCCGATTTCTGATCATTTACTTTTTTGATCTCCAGTTTTTCAAACCTGAGTCATCTCTCTTCCTCCCCAAACACAATATAAACTGTTCTCACCTCCCTAATGCTAAATTGAAGAAATGATTTCAAGAATTTCCACTTACGGATCTTTCAACAATATTTGACAGTGTTATCACCTGCTTTCTTTCAAAGCAAAGAACTCTCTGCCTTCCTTTTCCATAGTGATAGCACAAGGGTTTCTACATAAGGGGGCTTAGGGACAAAAATTTGATTGTAAACATCTGCTAGGAAATATGCATGATAGCTGGATTTGCCTAACAATTTTTTCATGTATTGAAAAGTGTATTTCTGCATCAAAAGTAAGGTGAGGCCCGTGGAACAATTGGGGTGGGGATGGTGCCCTGCCAGAGCTTCCCTGAAGTCCCTTCCCCGAAAGTCCCTTTCAGACTCCTCTTTATTTCACTTGTACCTTAAAGTTAGTGTTCATCAAGATTTACGCTAGGCCGTTTGACCATGATGCCATTTGCCCTCTGATCTAGTCCCATAAAAATTTTAACTGAAATAAAAGTAAATAAAACTCATTTAAGTTACTTCAGGATTCTCCAGAAGGGGAGTGGTGATTTACTGGAATGATGCAATGAACACCAATTCTGATGAACAGTAGGACAGAATTGTTGCTGTTCTCCTAAGGGCTGAAGCCAGTCATGGGAAAGCAGCAGCTGTCTAAATTCCTTCTACCTCTCCCTGTGCATTAACTTCATCCCCCTCGCACCCTTTGGGTAGGCTTGCTCTATTTTCTATTCCCATGTTACAAATATAGGTACCATGGAACGACTGCTTGATTTCCAGAATTTACATACAATAATTCTAGTTACCAACACAGATTGGCTGGCCCCTGCAAGTCCTAACTCCATGCCTCAGGAGGGAATCATTACATACATAGCTTCTTCTACCTATTAAAATCAGTCTGCTCTGATATTAAAACTGTCTTTCTTTCCCTAATTTTAATATACTCGAGTTGCTTCCCAATTTTTCATAATTTAGCAATTATAATGTATTTCAACTTTTAAACACCTCAGATATTTCATCCTGCATAACACCCTCTTACCACCCTCGCACTTGCACAAAGAAAAAGAAAAATATAGTATCAGTGTTGAAAGGTAAGCTCAGCTAGGCCAGTTCCTGTCTTGTAAGGAATTTCAGTCAAGAAAAACATCTATTTTTGTGTGTCAGGCCACTGGAACAAGTCAAAAGCAGAGAAACACTACGCCCCAGTTTCCCCAAGTGCAGTCCATTGCTACGGTTGCTCACTACACTAGAAGTGGTCCCTCTGCTCCTGCAATTTAAAAAGGTAGAAAAGATTGAATTTCCTAACTTCACCCAAACCAATTAATCAGCCAGCAAATTAAAGTCAGCTGTGGACTGAAACCCTCAGTCACAGTTTGGACACTCTACCATTAGTTATATTATTGACAAAGAGAATCAGATTTATAGATAGCAGCAGGGCATTCAGACACTTTTGGAAATGAGTATGATTCTTCGTATTATTTTTCTCAGGTTGCCTACTGTAGACTTATCCTCACATCATTATTGAAAAAAAAAATAGCATAAGTGTTGCCATTTTAAGTCCACTTGCCAATATAGCGTTTTAACAATTAAATTTTGTAGTTATAATACTGCAAACTTTGCTTTGTCAAAGGATGTTTCCTTGTTTAAAATGTCATGTTAGTACTAAGCAGATAGTTCTCTTCTAAAGTAAATGTATCAGTCTTAAGTTAATTGGAAAAACAAAACAAACACAAAAAATTGTAACATTTTATCCTTAAAATACCAGATTTAAGCTCTTGCTACCACTGTGATTTTGCAGAGCCCTGGAATTATGTGCTTGAAGGCTATTTGTATTTTTTTTCTGAACTGGTGTCTACTAACTCCCCAGTAGCTATCATACCGGGTTTGGTAACACTTCAAATTTAATGGCACTAATTACACCTAAAATACTCTTGTAACAAGTATGTCAGTATTTTATATATTTTGTTCATAACTAAATGAATTTGAAGAGAAATACAGCACTCCAAGGCTTATAAATTGCATGATTACGCATTTGGTAGTCTTAAATCTCAATAATCTGAATATACGTCAATGGTGCACCAAAAACCTCTGGAATTAGTTAGCAATAATGATGCTTTTAAACATCTATTCTTCCTATCTGAAGGTTTACTGGGCATGCTGATTACCTTTTCACACTCTCTCATATATATTGTGCTATTTCTAGACATGCATATTCTAATTAATGAGATCATAGAGCAAAAGGAGAGAAGAAGAAATTAGAATCTTGGTGTAGGAATTTCTATTTCACTACCCCCAAATTCTAAAATAAATTATGTTCTCTGCTCTAATCATTTACCACTTCCTTATTTATGAACCCACTCAAAGACCTATTATACAATAGCATACATACCTATTTATTTTTTCCAAAAAAAGTAATTCCATCACTTTTTTCAAAAGAAGTTCAAATATATAATTCACCATTTAAAAATACTTTAAATATGACAGTGAGCAGATGCCATTTGTTGAACACTTGTTCATGAAATGTGAAGGCATGAAAATTCTGAGGTATGAACAACAATGACAAAATAAAATCAGCAACGGTATTCTTGTATGTGTCTACATCAATCTATATAGAGGATCTATATAGAGTATCACTGTTAAAACCTTAAAAATAAATTCAGTTGTTTAAGTGTGAGGTGCACTCACAGACTAAATTAACTGAATAAAATTAGAGAAAGAGTCCAATTCTGGAAAATTAATATAAAATATCAAGAGTCATCACATCACATTATTTCCATGTGCATTTTAGTGTTTGATAGAACCTATTTATAAAACATAAATTCAATTCATGTAATTAAAATAATATAACCTGCTAATGTTATCTTGAGTACATAACAGAGCACAGCAGATCTAGACACAGACTTTATAACTTTTGCAAAAATTATCTTAAAATGGATCATAGATCTAACTGTAAAACACAAAACTATACAACTCCTAGAAGATAACGTAGGAGAAAACCAAGAAGGCCTTGGTTAACAATGACTTTTTAGATACAACACCAAAGCCATGATCCATGAAAGAAATAATTGATAAGGTGGACTTCAATAAAATTAAAATGTCTGCCCTATGGAAGACAGTGTCAACAGAATGAGAAGACAAGCCACAGACTGGGAGAAATTATTTGTGAAAGACACATCTGCTAAAGGACTGTTATCCAAACTATAGAAAGAACTCTTAAAACTCAAAAATAAGGATAGAACAGGCTAATTAAAAAATGGCGGAGAGATCTTACCAAACACCTCACCAACGAAGACATACAGATGGCAAATAAGCATATGAGAAGATGCTCCAACATCATATGTCACAAGGAAAATTCACATTAAAACAATGAGCTACCACTACACACTTATTAGAAGGGCCAAATTCCTAAACACGGACAACACCAAATGCTGGCAAGGATGTGGAATAACAGGAACTCTCATACATTGAACATGGGAATGCAAAATAGTACAGCCACTTTGAAAGACAGTTTGTTGGTTTCTTACAAAACTAAACATACTCTTGCCATGCAATCCAACATCTGCACTCCTTGGTATTTACCCAAAGGAATGGAAAATTTATATCAACACAAAAACCTGTACATGTATGTTTATAGCAGCTTTACTCCTTTTTTTTTTTTAAGATTTTATTTATTTATTTGATAGAGAGAGAGAGTGAGAGAGCACAGCACGGGGAGAGGCAGAGGCAGAGGGAGAAGCAGATACTCCACTGAGTAGGGAGTCTGACCTAGAGCTAGTTTCCAGGATCCTGAGATCAGGACCGGAGCCGAAGGCAGACGCTTAACCGACTGAGCCACCCAGGTGCCCCACAGCTTTATTCTTAACAGACAAAACTTGGGAGCAACCAAAATGTCTTTCAGTAGGTGAATGGATAATTAAACTGTGATACATCTAGAACAATGAAGTATTAGTCAGTGCTCAAAATAAATGAGCTGTCAAGACATGAAGAGATATGGAGGAAACTTAACTGCATATTATTAAATGAAAGAAGCCAATCTGAGAAGGCTACATACTGTATGGTTCCAACTACATGAATTGCTGGAAAAGGCAAAAGTATGGAAACCGTAAAAAGATCAGTGGTTGCTAGTGGTTAGGGGGTGGGGCTGAATAGGTGGAGCACAGAGGATTTTAGGGCAGTGAAAATTGTCTATGATACTAAAATGGTGGATACATGGCATCAAACATTTGTCTAAAACTACAGAATGCGCAATACCAGGGTAAACCCAAATATAAACTATGTACTTTGGGTGATTATGATCTGTCGGTGTAGGTTTCTTAATTATAACGAATGGACCACTCTGATGGGGGGTACTGGTAATGAGGGAGACTACACACATGTGAGGGCAGGCCAGAGGGTAGAGGGACATCTCTGTACCTTCTCAATTTATCTGTGAACCTAAAACTGCTCTAAAAAATAAAATCTTTTTTTTTTTTTTGGTTAAGATTTTTATTTATTTATTTATTTATTTGACAGAGAGAGACACAGTGAGAGAGGGAACACAAGCAGGGGGAGTGGGAGAGGGAGAAGCAGGCCTCCCACCAAGCAGGGAGCCCGATGTGGGGCTGGATCGCAGGACCCCGGGATCATGACCTGAGCCGAAGGCAGAAGTTTAACGACTGAGCCACCCAGGTGCCCCTAAAAAATAAAATCTTAATAAACAATCAAACAACCCAGATTGTAGACCTTGGGAACTTAAGTGGCATAAAAATGTAACAGTTATTTTTTAAATTTATCATACATTGAATATTTCTGATACTGCTGTAGCTTCTTACAAGGAAGAACAACTGTATATGAGTATATCCTTCCCTATGTGAAAAAGACAAATGATATATATCTTATTATAACTTTAAAATTTTGATTTTAGTAGTCTGGAAAATCTCAATGATCTGTACTGAGCTCTGCTAAAAGTAGAAGTTAAAAAGAGCATAAGGAATTAGTTTTTTTAATTGTATTATTCACATTAAGGTTTATGGACACTAATCCTTTATATCCCAATAGACGGCTCTCCACAATTCCACTGTGAATGTCTGACTTTTCTAGTCACATCAATCCCCAGCTTTTGAAGTCTACTATCTCTTATATTATTTTCTTATCATACTTTTAACCCAGTCTGTCTTCTACAGTAAAAACCAATGTGTTTTAGTTGCATATATCTTCTATCTTTGGAATTATCTGGGATAGGTTTCCTCCTATCCTGCCACCCCATACTTCTTTTCGGTATTTTAAACCAGTTATTTTGGATACTGTAGTATTCCACTCAGAACCCCTCTTCAAAGTTCATGCACTCATACTCCAACTTCTGGGAATACTAACTGCTGAACTCACAGATTTGCTCTTAAGGGAGAACTGCCCTTGACCACAGGGGACTTCATTGCCCAGAAGTTGCTCACAGTCAACAACAGGTTGATATAGAGAAATAAAGACCTTACCAGGCCTATCACCTGCCTCAAATTGGTACAACCATAAAAAGTATCCCAGATCCAAAGCTTTGCATAATATACAGCAAAATTTGCAGTTGCAAATGCAGTGAAGGTCAACTTCTCCTGATGTTCGGCCCAGCAATTCTCACTTCCTTACAGCTGTATCTCATAAGACTGCTGCTCAGAGAATCTTCTGCACGCAACTTCCTACCTCAGAATCTGTTTCCAGAAAATCCAGTCTAAGACACTAACTCTTGAATTCTCTAAAATATATGGAGAACAGAGAAAGTTGAAGAAAAGAACACTTTGTTACGAGTAGTTTTGCCCTAACCTCAGTATGAAACCCTAATGAATCAAGCTGCATTGCTTTTACTTATACCAGTGGTAGGCCTAATACTTAGAACTGAGTCCAAAGCCAGCAGCCTCTATTACTCCATTCCTTTTGAGATCATACCTGAATCCTATTTCTTTGTACTTTACAGAATGGAAAAACTTGTCCTAGGTAGAGCACACCAGCCATTAAGGAGAAGCTGGCCAAAGTTGACTAATCTAAATCTTACTCGGGAAGGCTTAGCACCCGCTTAGCAGCTCTGGGATGCTCTTACAACCCCAGGTATACAGAACACAACATTCTTAAACATTACTAATTATAAGCATGCTTATAATATGTCACAGGCTATATTACTGAAGCTGAGAAACATAAGTAAAAGGACATGGTCCTTTTTTTTAGGGTGCCTACAGTTTGGCTGGGAATCTGTCTTAATAATTAAAATAATACTAAAATATGTCAGTCCCTATATATAAAGTCCTATGTAGTAGACTTCGTAATTAGTAATGTTTGCTAGAGGGAGTTCATAATTTCTCTCCATTTTTACCTTCCCAAGAAGTAGTGATGATTTTTATGGTGAAGTCCAAAGACATCCACTGGATGGGCTAAGTTTCTAGAAGACCAAACATTAATAGCAATGGTGGGTCTTATCTGACCAAGTGCACCTTCTTTTTTGTTTGCTTGTTTTTTAAGAAGTTTTTTAAGTTGTCTTATTTTGCAAGGAGTGCAGAAACTGGCCTTGAGGGATGAAAGAACATCCCTGAGGGTAGGCTGCAGTGTGTGCAGAGCTTCCTGTGTGACTGAACCCAAGTTAGATTACAAGGAACTTTGTGTGACATGATAATTTGCTTGGCATCCTACCGCCTTATGGTTTGTATTGTGTCCCTCAAAAAAATGTATGTTGGAGTCCAAATCCCCATTACCTCAGAATATGACCTTATTTTGAAATAGGTTTGTTACAGAGGGAATAAATTAAAATGAGGCCATTGGTGTGGGACTTAATCCAGTATGACCAGTGTCTTTATAAGAAGAGAGAATTTGGGCAAAGACACACACACAGGGGGAACAGCATGTGGAGATGAAAACAGAGATGGGGTGACGTACCTACAAGCCAAGGAAAATCACAGATTGCCAACAAACCCCAGAAGCTGGGAAAAACATGGAACAGTTTCTCCTTCACAGCTCTCAGAAGGAACCAACCCTGCTGACACCTAGCTCTCAGATGTCTCCTCTTCAAAACCGAAAGAATGCATTCCTGTTGTTTCTGCCAGCCAGTTTGTGGTACTTTGTTATAATATTCCTGGAAACTAACCACTCTTGTGTAATACTTTCCTACTCCCTCCCCACTGCACTGGGAATGTTCTCTGAAAAATCATTTTTATATATGGTACCCATCTCAGTGTTTGCTTCTGGGAAACCCAATCTAAGACAAACTCTTAATTTTATCTCAAATTATTGGTGTGTGAAAAAGATTATTAGGAGAGAATTGGAAAGCCTAGTCTTCTTACAGAAGAAGTCAGACACATTCAGGAATTGAGCATTTAGCCTTCATTATGCCATCGATGAATATCATACCTTTCTCTCTAAGAGATGACAATTACCTCATTAACTTCTCCTCTTATTCTAACAACAGATATCAGCCCTTCTCTCATTAACTGAACTTATTTCTGGATTTAAGTACTTTAATTCTATTCTTAGAATTTCTTGGTTTCCATTTGCCTTTTGCCTTGGTTTTGTGGCCTTCCTTTCATCTTTGGAAAATGCTTATAGATTTGAGCCTATTGCAGATTTCCCCAAACTGTCATTTAGGATCCATTTACTGTCTCTTACTTTTCTTCTGCATTGCAGTTATGCAGAAATGTATCATCAAATTTATTTGAGAGCCTTTGAACACTGTCAACACACGTACACTTCAGAGTTACAGATTAGATCATGGGTTCCCATTTACCTTTTTAAGCTTTCCTAAAGTCAAGAGTATGTCTTTGAATCTACTGAGCAATTCTGTCCTTCAGTATTCTAAATTCTAAATAGGCACAGCCACTTTAATTGAAAGGTTTCCATCACACTCACATCCCCAGCCAATTTTCTTCCCTCATCTGAATGAAATCCAGCAATTGCCCATTTGCTTCCTCATGTAAGATGAAATTGTCAACAAGGTAAATAACAAATTTATTAGATGCCATCCTTTTAGCAGAATTAGATTTCTAACAGATGTTCACAGAGTTTAAGGCCTCCATTATTTCCATACAGATGGTTTTGTGTTAATTTGGAAATCTATGAATTTTTATCCATAATCTTCATTGGATTTGAATATATATCAGTCTTTCAAAATGTATTTATTTTGCATTTATGTTGTATTTATAGCAGTCAGATTTTGGCAGAGTATTAACCAACAATGATACTAATTCTGTTTATTTTCTTTATTTTCACCTATTTTACTCATAGACTCTACTTTGCTTCATAAAGCATGTATATGAAAATGAGGCATAAAATTATAAATGTTCTCAATATGTTTGTCTTCTGTTGTCTTTTCTTTTGAATAAGACAGTAGTCATCTTGGGTTGCCATAAGAAAATACCACAGGCTAAGTGACTTAAACAACAGAATTTTATTCTGTCACAGTTCTGGAGGCTGGAAGTCTGAGATCAGGCCTGCCGAGCTGTTGGATTTTGGTGAGAGTGCCTTCCCTGTTATGCAGGTAGCTGCCTTCTAATTGTGTCCTCACATGAGAGAGAGGGAGTAAGGTTTCTCGTACCTCTTCTTATAAGGGCAATGCTCTACCCTCATGACCTCTTCTAAACCTAATTACCCCTCAAAGGCTGCATCTCCAAATACCATCATATAAAGGGTTAGTTCTTCAACACAAATTTTAGGGGGACATAAACCTTAAGTCCGTAACAATGTCCATTGCTCTGCTCTGCCAAGTCTTGTTAATACCTACGGAAGCATACTGTGTTAAAATCTCAAGCTTACTTAATATGCAATATGAACTTCAAAATGCTATATAGATATCTTAAGGCATAATGTAATTTAAAGCCCTCTTTTACTTACTTCTAAGAAGTACTGGTTACTCCTTCAATATGGCCTTTCTCTATGTGTGCATGTGTATAACTATGTGTATGTCTGCATATGTGACATACTAGAAGAGCATCACATTTCAAGTGCACTCTTTCCACGTGCATACCAATTAAATAATTTTGATTACACTGGCAAGTCTGACAACGAATCTGTTTTCCCAGTCTTCATGAGTTTGAACTATCTCCTGCTAGGAGAACATTACTTTGTCACCAGAAACCACAGTACTGAAAAACTGGTATTCTTTTTCAAATAGACTTTATTTATTTATTTATTTATTTTAGAGAGAGAGAGTGCAAGCAGCGGGAGGGTAAGGGAGGGGCAGAGGGAGAGGGAGAGAGAGAGAACCCTAAGTTGATCCCACAACCCTGAGATCAAGACCTGAGCTGAAATCAAGAGTTGGGTGCTTAACTGACTGAGCCACCCAGGTGGCCCCCCAAAATTGATATTCTTGAATATCAATAAACTGATCAGCTTCCTTGTCCTCATTCTTTTCTGAAGTTTTGACTATCAGTATGAAGACATGACTACTTTGCAGGTGTTTCTAAGACTTTCAGGTTTTTTTCACTCAAGTCTTCAAGGGCATGAGAGACACATCAAGTTTCTCCCAACCAAATTACCTGTTTCAGGCATGAACCAGCATAAATGGATGCCACCACATACTGTCAGTCTAGCAGCCACATCTCAGGTTTATGTCTCAAGTTCTTAGACATACATATAACCACTTTTTTTTCCATTTAATAAACATCATCAGCTACATTTTAACACAGGTACCATTTTTTTTAATTATTTCATTAGCTTGTCTTATCTTACCAATTAGATTATAAACTCATTTATATCTAGTAAATATTTTAAACTATAAGTGGCACTTGATGAATATCTAATTAATTAGCCATGTATGTGTTTGAAAAAGTTACATTAATTTACTATGCTGCAAAATAAAGTTTCTAAATGAGTTGTAATGGTATAAATTTGACATGGGATCCCTCATATAATGAGCAAAAGATTGTAACCACATGCTTTGCACAAAGTAATCACTCAACAAGAATTAGCTATTGATGTTTATAATAACAGCACCTACCCAAATTAATAATTATTAGGGGTACATTTTTTAAGAGTAATTATTCATTCTTACTATTTTGTGATCAGATGTTAAAAATTCATTAAGACAATTTCGTGAAGAGTAACTGTAGTCTTGACTCTGTGTTGGGATCCTTAAAGGGAAGGGACAGAGACAGGGAAGTGATATGCTCACAGTAGCAGATGGGACAGACTGGAAGACAGAGATTGAAGGCAGGCATTTTGTAAAGGATTTCACTTTTAAATGTGAATTTCTCTCTAATACAAATGTCAACAACGCTGTGTAAAAGTGGTGATGCTTGAGGAATTCTAAATCCATAATGAAACATCATCTTTCAACTAATCCACTGTGGCCAGACACATGAAACACCTGCCTGCTTTGTAGATTCTATGCACTGCCTGGACTTGTTGAATGCCTAGATTCTGTAGTGCTTAAAGCAGAAAATGTCACCCTGATTTCAAAGGGAGTTCTTCATGGTTAGAAACTGCTATAAATGATTGATTTGATTTCCATGTCAGCTTAAAATTTGGTAGCTTTGTCAGTTCAAGCCATGCCCTTAATGTAGTTTTAATGTTGCTGGGTTTTTTTAAATTATTATTTAATATAGTCAGTGTACATACTTAACAAAACCTACCTGCAAGTGAGGCATTTTCCAATCAATATTTTAGATTTACCTGATTAAGAAAAAAGTGTGCAACTCAATTATAAGAATTTTCTCAGTGTTTCCTGATAACTTTGATGTGGTACATTTAATTTTATGTAAACACAGACTCTTCTTTTGACAGAAATAATTGTTATAAATCAATGGAGGAATTGACATCAGTTTTTCAAGGTCAAGTATTGAGTCATGCTGACACAATATAGATAAAGACCTTCAAAACAGCTAAGCAACATCATAGGAAGTGAAATATAGGATTTAATTGTCATGATTGCTATGAACCAGCATTAGATTTTCAGTTTCTTTTTATAAGAAATTTTGTATTTCTTATTTTTCTGTAAAATTCTCAGTTATATTAACATTACAAATAAATTCACATTTGAATAATTTGTAACGTTCTTAAATATCTCAAAAAGATAAAATAGAATCAAGGGATGCAGTAAGGTTATATCTCCTAGGCAAATTTTCCAATACTTGTTTGATAAATATGCATAAACATGTACATAGTTAATAATATATGTAGTTTCTTATACTTTTGAGACATGTCCTATTACTGAGAAGACAATCCTTCTTTTTAGAATGATTGTAATTCATTAAAATCAATAAAGTTTCTCATTTTTGTCAAAACCAGGAACAATACAAAACTAACATAAAATCTCAAGTCTAAAAATCACTTCCAAAAATAATTTAATCATATATTCACTGAACAAATAACCACCAAAAAAGTAAAAACTTGAAGCTCCAAGTATTTTAGCAAACTGCCCAATGTCACAGGGTTAGTTTGTGGTGGAGTCAACAGTAGCACCTAGTCTTTGTGCATTTGCTTTTACTTCAAAGACCACATTCTTCCTGCCATGCAATGCTTCTTCTCTAAAGCCCTAGTGTGTTGGCCAATTAATTATGTGTCATCTTTACATTTAAACATACATTCTGTAATTTCATGCAAATATTTGTTCAGAAACTTTGAAAAGAGCTCCTTAATTTCACAAATAACTCATTTGGTATCTACAATGTACTAGACACAGTGTACCACTAAAAAAATGCATGTGGTCTTTGCCTTCAGGTAGCTTGCCATCTGAAGAAATGATATCCCTGGGCTGAGTCCTTTAATACACATGACCTCATTTATCATTAAAGTGAAATAAATACTGGTGTTCCTTTTTTTTTTTTACATTCATGGATGAGCAACTGAAAATAGTTTTAACTTGCCCAAAGTCACACAGTTCATTAAGTGGTAGATCTGGGGCACCTGGGTGGCGGTTACACATCTGACTCTTGATTTTGGCTCACATCATGATCTCAGGGTCACAAGAGTGAGTCCCCCCAAAAAAGAAAAAAGTGGTAGATCTGGAATCCATCTTTTCTACATCTACATAAGCCTTCCTAGTTTCATTGCAATTACAACTATTGATGTTCTTCACCTGTAACTTCAGGCCCTCCCCAGTATCTGAAACAAAAATAATAGAAACAATAGAAACAACATGTATAACCATGCTCTCTTCCCAGTTCCTTCTTATCTACTTAAATATAAAATCAAGTGAACTTACAAGCACAGGGAGCATAACTCAATTCTTAGCTACTTGGTCCACATTACCTTCTTATGTCTCTTCCTGGCTTCAGAGCTAACACATAAGAATGAGAGCCAGATCCCTAGATGGCACCAAATTAAAAAACTCTATTGCATTTTGTCTTCATGTTGGTCCAGTCTAAAGAACTAGGTTTCTGACTAGAGTCATTTCTTTAGTAGTTACTTTGATTAATATTCCTACTACTCTTCACTGAATACAAAGTCCTGACTGGAAACCCAGGTTACTGTTAGCAGTAATACTATTAAGCTCTTGCTACCAATTCTTTCTTTCTTTTCTTTTTTTCTTTTCTTCTCTTTTTTTCTTTTCTTTCTTTTCTTTCTTTTTCTCTTTCTTTCTTTCTCTCTCTTCCTTCCTTCCTTCTTTCTCTTTCTCTCTTCCTTCCTCTCTTTCTCTTCCTTCCTTCCTTCCTTTCTTTCTTTTTTACCATCATTATTTATTTGGTAATAATAAAGTCCTCTTGGTTCTTACCAGTATCCCTCTCCATAATGGATAACCATGTTTTCAACCAAATAGCTACATTCTTATGCAAATTAAATGAAATTTTGCTGCTTCCTAAATCCCAAATACCTACCATTATTTGTAATCCCCAATTCTGATTCTGGAAGTCTCACTTACCAAGACAGCATTGACAGTTTTTTTATATTATGAAAGGTTGCAGTAGTCTTTAGACACCATGACTTGTTACCTGGATTTTCTTTGAAGTTATGCGTTCTAAGAAGCTCAGATCTTTAAGACACTCCTGTGCCTCATCAAACATACACACACATACACACACACACATACACACAACACTAGATCTGGGATTTGGCATTTTCTAGACAAGTAGAAGACCAACCTTATTCTCTATTCACGCTATGCTTATCCTCTCTACACCAGCTCAGCTCTGTGTCTGAGTACTCACTCTGCCTTGATGGCAACATTGGATCTATTGTGGGTACCTTGTTCTTTCTGCCTCTCTAGACTCTGTCCCACTGCTTTCCATTCATGATTGTGGCTTGTCCTCTTCCTACCAGCTTTACCTGTTTAAAATGGTATAAGACTAACCATAGCCTGGTTTGGTTAGTTATAGCTATGTCTGAATCTCTATTTCTTATCTGTTAACTAGGTTGATTCACTATCCTCACCATGCCACGATTCATGTTTCATTCTTTATTCCAGGACATCATGCAAATTCATGAAAGATGCTTCCCTGAAATTGAGGTACACTGTATTGATAGATTTATGCCGATCTTTAGCCTTGCTAGACTGCCAAAAGGAGAAATTAAAGAAGAAAAGAACCTTGTTTTTGCCACGTATAGCCAATCAAGAAGCATTCATTGCCCTGAAAGGAGATCACCAGACATTTTGCCATATTTTGTTTTCAGTGACTCCATGCTGGTTTTGAACAGTTGTTACTTCTCATAAGCCATTCTTTAAAAATTGGTCCTGGATTTGGTCTGAGATCAACATTTAGCCCCCTAATCAATCATTAGGCAGCTTATGGCTTTTCCTCTCCTCCTCTTACTCTCTACATTGTTGTTATATTATTAGTTTGAGAAACGTTCACTAATACTTTAGCACCTTTTCTTCTCTTTAACAATGCCTAAGATCGGTTACAGTGGTCTGTCTCGTGGGCAAATTCCTTCATTGTTTGGGATATATTTCATCTGAGCCAGATAAGCTGAACTATTCAGAGTGACTATTAGAATCTTTTACCCACTTTGAACTGAAATCCCTCTAAACATTCATTCTATCCTTTTTAGTTCATACATCATTCACAATGACAGAGAAGACAAGTAAAATAGAGTTGAGTGGTTTTGCCACGTTGTCACGTATCAACATTCAATCATTAGCTCCAGGAAGCATACCTATCCCTCCTTTTTTTTTTTTTTTTTTTCTATTTTTGAAACAACTTAAAAACCCTTTGAATTTATTACATTGTTTCCTTGGAATGCCTTGTAAAACTAAACTGCCTTGAAACTTCACCATCTTAGTGCATTTTCTCCTGCCTGTTCTGTCAAATATTATGCTGGTTATACCCTCCTCTTTACAACTTCCCTGCAGAGCCTTTTATCATTTGCTACTTTATAAATAGTGAATCCTGGTACTTGATTTCCACAAGCATAACAAATGTCATATTTTAAAGCTAAACTATGAATGAGGAATTATATTTGAGGAGGGCTGTCAGATTCTGTAAGATAGCCCAGTACTGACCCCTGAAGGGGCTCAGATGTTGGAAGGGTGTAGAGGAAGACTTGAAGAAGTAGGAAGGAGAATGGAGGGTAAGGAGAAATGAAACAGAAGCTTTAAGGAATATAGGTGTTTACAACAGTCTAGCAGGCGGGAGGAATATGATGGAAATTTTTTAAAAGTTGTGAGATATAAATGTGGGTGTGTATATTTTCTAAACATCTATCTAGTGGATATCTTTATACATTTTCCATGTATCTATCTAGTAACTATCTTGAAACATTGATCTGTATCAACTAAAAAGAAGAATTATCTTCCCTTTCAAATTGTCCCATTTTCCACAGTCATTTTTAAACAAAGACAGTTTTATTTCCTTGACATACTAACTGCTAATAAATAAAATATGTTTCTATCACTTTCCTGTTCCTATTAAATTGCTCATTTTTAATGCAAGTAAACATGGGGGTAAAAAGTTTTATCCTTCATGTTATAAGTTTTTGCACTAGATTTTCCAATGTAACGTGTTCTAAAATTATTAGAGAAGATATTTTGGTAGACACTGGAAACTTGCTTTCATTTCATCCCATAAATATATAACTATATCTATAAGTAAATATTTTATTCATGTTATATTTTAACTATGAATATAAATCAATGGATCATAAATAAAATATCTATGCATATGAGACCATATGCATAATTTTGCTTGTATATTTTAGGTTTTCTTATTTTACTATCAGTCATAAATTCTGAATACATATTAAGCTAAGTATTTCTCAGTTTGTTCACAGGTTATTTGTTTTATTTGTAAAAAGAAAGTTTAATATTTAACTGTCAGTTAAAATACTGATGGTGCGTAATACTGAACCACATTTCAGTAAAAAAAAAATTTTTCAGTAAAATCAGAAATAAATATTTTTTTCTGAATTCTTAAATCTCTGTAATCCCACTTTTTGGCTAGAAGTTTAGAATTACTTAAGCATAATTAAAAGAAGCACTCTATTGTCATGGCTATTGGTTCCTGTCACAGGGAGGAACTCTGCCTTCTTTGCCCAGGGTGGATATTTTCATTCACTTACATGTTATTAAATTCGATTTCAAAAGGTGCAAACTAAAGTGTTGCCTGATTTGGTAAAATTAAAACTGTAGTTTGGGATTATGTTAATGATTGGGATATTAGAAATCCACCAATACTGAACTCAAAAGTTACTTGGGCAGTAAATTTACCAGGAGACTAGAATTCTAGGCTCCTTTAGTGAGCATAACTCTCAGGTGGAAACTTGGTCCCTAGGTGTATTTTCTTCTACTTGTGTTTGTTTCTAAAATAATTTTGAAGAAGCTAAATCTTCCTTCCTGTCTTCGAGGTGTTTCTTAGCTACTGGTATAGTCTTTTGCCATGGTATTTCTGAGGACATGCAGGAAAATGAAGAACTGTGATTGGCCGTTGCCCAGTTTGGCCATTCGTTGCAGGAATATTATAGATATAATTCTCATTTTGGGTGAGAAGTTGAATCACAGAATCTCCAACACCTAGAAGTCGTACGACCATAACATTCTTTAATATATGTGAAGAAAAAGTGGAATTCAGCATATGTGGGGAAGGTAGAAAAAATACGAGAAGCTAGAAACGTATTATACAGTTTAATAATGATCATCATTATGCACCCCATACCAGTTTACCCTCATTTTAGTTTTAGGAAACTATTGTTGACACTGGCTTCTTCAGGAGCCCAATTCTCTTCTCAATCAGATTCTATCGGGGGGCAGAGACAAAGTATCATTTCCAAGGTCCCTCTGTGTCCAAGAAGCCATCCTGTCTCTGTTTCTTGATTTTATATCAGAAACAGACTGAAGCTATTTTTCCCCTAAGATCTTTCACTAAACCCCAAACTTTTGAGAAATATGTTTAAACAAGATGATCATGAAGGTATCTAACCTATTATGATTCTTAAAATCCTTTCTTCTCCCCAAGTTTAAGTCCATGCACCCTGGAGTGGAGAGAATCAAGCTCATTATGTTGTTTATCCCAGGTAACTATAAAAAGTGGGAACTTCTAAGTTTCACACCCAACAATTAGCTACTTTTCTATCTTTACTACTGTGAGTATAATTGGATTTGAATGAACAGGATAAATATAAGAGCAGTCTCTATATGGGGTGGCTGAAAAATTCAATAACCTGAATCCTATGTGAGCATTATAAATATATACTATGTTAAAAATAATAAAAATATTATGGAAAATATAACAAACTCATATTAATGTTAGCATTCTATAAATCAATTTCTACATCACTGTTTAATATATATCTCTCATAACTGTAACTCTACAATTTTATTTGAAGTATTTTCTGTGCTATTTCTTTCTTCCGGTCCTCTTAGAAAAACTTAGCTCATAACTAATGTGTAAGCATTTAATACATGACTACTGACTGAGATTATTGACAAAAAGAATGAATGAAATAGGTAAATGGCATGACTACAAAATCTAATTCTAACAAATTTTTAAATAAAATTCAAACTATTTAAGTCATTCCAAGTTTAAAAACGTGACAATTTATATCTCAGAGTACTAACAGATACAGATTTCTATCTTTCCTAACTATTTAAAGATAGAGAAGACCATTTTCCTGTACAAAAATAATCCTTCTTTTTGTACTTGAGATTCCATACCCTGGTACTTATATCTAAATCATTTTCATCCCTAATAATTTTTTTTTCAATGTGTAAAACTGCTTAGCATGCTTCATTTTTAACTACAACATCAAAAACAAAAGTGTTTGCCCTTTTCTCATCCCTCTTGCTACAATCAGTCTTCTTTGTCTAATAATTAAACTTTTAATCTGTCCTTTCCTTCATAACACCACTGACACTTAGTTGTCAAAATGCATAAATGTTTCACTATTGCCAAAAGCAGGGAATACATTTCAATCTCAATCTGACCTAATATCTCCATGGTATTTGAGACTGAAGCCCACTCTCTTGTCTCTTGGTTGCCATCTTATCTTTTCCTTGGATTTTCCTTTCCATTTAAGAGTTCTCTGACTATACAGATTTTTTCACTCTTTTAACTATTGGCTTTTTCTTCTATCTTTTGTTTTTCTCTTTTCATCTAATTTTAGTTTATACTTTTATTGAAAAACTCCTTCAATTCATGACTTCAGTCACCCATAAACCAATGATTTCCAAATCTGCAACTCCAAGCAAACTTCCCACTTGAACTCAGGCATTGTATTTTTGTCCCTTTAATGGATATCTCTGTACATGTATGTATAAATGATAGCTCAGCTTTACTCTCCAGAATGAACTTACAGATCCTTAATACCTTCTTTGGTGCATCTCCCTTCCATTTTTATGGTCATATTAGTGAAAGGTACTCAACGAAATTCATTTTCCTCTCCTTATAATTGAAACACAATTAAAATATATGTTTCAACCTTCCTTGCTCTTCGATGTAGTCATAGGACTGAGTTCCAATGGATGTAATAGGCGAGTAAGTAATATATTCTATTTACAATTATGGACCCAAACAATCCCCAGGCTCCTTTGTTCTAATTTTCTTTCAGCGAGAAGGAAACGAGACAAAACTGATTGTTATAAATTGGAAATCAGAAAAATCTCTGTCAGTTTAGAGACCTGAATGACTGTGTTGAGAGCTGCCCCACACAATCCCATTTTATGAGGAAGGAATACCTTCTATTGTACTTACACCATCAGCCATTTGGGGGACTTTACTAATTTAATTAAGCCCTAAAAAAATGGACACAGATAAGCCCAAAACTTGGATGTCACTGTGGACTTCTGCATTTTTTGATACACTCAGTCATATAGATATATACACATATACACACATGTGTATACACATATTATCTAGCGATCTATCTAGCTAGCTAGCTATTCATCCTGTTTTTCCTTTTAGGTCCCCACCATCATTTAATTCAGGCATCCATCTCTTACCTAAAAATTTTCAATGAACTCTTAATAAGTTTTCCTAAATACAGCTTCACCCTTACTTATCCCCATCTCCGCTCAATCTTGTATACAAAGTAAAGTTTCACAATTAAATGCTTATTTAACTCACCTATTTGAAATATTTTAATTACTGTCATTTTTAAATTATGTGATATTTAATGAGTGCTATGATTCATGCATCTCTAGACTGGCATATAAAAAAGCATAATCCTTAATTTTAAGGTAGAATTAGACACATAAAAATAACTATAAGAACACAGACCTCTCCCCTTGTGCACAGGATAAAAGTCAACCGCTTGACATGGCATGAAAGGACTTAGTGAATTTCTAGAAGATATTAAACAGATGTTTTGAGAGCATTTGGGAGAAAATGCAATGATCATTAGGAGCCAGCATGGGCTTACAAAGAATAACTTCTTTTTGATAGAGTTGTTAGACTGGCAAATTAGGTGAATTTTATAGACAAACTTTGTTGATTTCAGCAAAGTTTTGTGTGTCCTCAGTAAAGTTCTTTCACTAAAAATTTGGGAAAATATTAGTTAGGAGGCAAAATATTAGAATGTCATTTGATGGATATATAATTAAAGTCCTTCATATGTTTGTTAGTAAGTTCTTCCCACCTGATCCTTTTTGAAAATTTAATGATGTGTTTGAAATCATAAAAGAAAAGCTAATACAATTTTAAATTTAAAAACCTGATTAAAATGATTAAATGCATTAAATGAAAGAACCTCAATTCAGAAAACTATTTCATCACACTAGGCTTAAATCAACAAAGATGACAACTTATCTAAAATATATTTATTGTAAAACTTCATGCCAGGCATTGTGTTAGACTACTTAAAATATAAATTTTCTTCTCACCACTTTAATGAACTTATGAATTAGGAATTCATATTGTGCCTCCATCTTATAGATGAAGAATTCCAAGTTCCCACAAATTAGAAGTCACAATTAAAGCCATTCATCCCTTAAAGCTGTAAAACTAGATTTGGGACACAGTCTTATTATGAAGAACATGATCTTACAATCAGCTAGCACTGCATTTCTGTTGATATTTAATTAAAATATGTTTTAAATTATGTGCTTTATGTGTTTGTATTCAAATAATTCACATCACCAGCACAGCACTGCAGAAATGTGACTTAGCAACAGCCATATGAAAAATAAAATGACAGAAGTTTAGGTAACTATAACTTCAATAGTAAAGATCGAATCCACCAGGAAATCTTTAGTTACATGTAATTGAAAACCCAGTTCAAACTGGCTTAAACCAAAAGAAAATCTATTATCTCAACTAGAATGAAATCCATAAGTAGGTGGCTCCAGGCTAGATGTGATAAATGACTCAGTGATGTTCCCATGGTCTGAGCTCCTTTCTAGCTCTTCTTGTTTTTTCTTACACTCCAACCTCAACGTTTAAGTTTTGCCTGACCTGTTTTCAGGTAAAGCTGACTGGAGAGACTGCAGACATAGTTTCAGGCAGTTCCAGACATCCTTTATTTATGAAAACAAACACTCTTATGTTTTAGTATCTCCTTCTCAGGGAAGAGGAATCCTTTCCCAGAAGACCAGAATAGGTCAGAATCGGATCAAATGGTCATTCTTAAACCACAAACAAAGAGAACTAAATCAAAAATATTATCTTACACCAAATATGATTTGCCCCTGGAGCTGGAGAAGGTGTCACCCTGCCCTACATTTTTCTGGGGAAGTGGAAGACATCCAAACAAAATCAGCCTGTACTAAAAAGAAGAAGGAAAACTGAATGATTAACAACCAAAATGTCTACTACAACATCAATGTAATATCAATTACTTTCCCCCTAAATTCAGTCCTATGTGTTATTCACAAAGGTGGTCTTTGATTGTAAACCAAATACCGTAAGGTGCCTTTAACTATATGAACTTTTTGTTTTCACTTCATATCCAGTCAACATATTTTTGAGATTCAGCTCCCAAATTCCTCTTAATCAAATATATAAATGAGCATTACAGAAGTGGCTGATGATTGTGTAAAGAACTGATATTTTGGGGAAAAGGGAATGGGCAGCGTTAATCAATGTAAATAAATTACCCTATCATTAAAAATTCACTTTGTAAGGCATAATTAATAAACACAATTTATTTTATTACTATTGCTATTTCTATTATTATTATTTCACAATTGCCCTTCTCAGCCATAAAAACCTCAGTCTTCTTCCCTTTCTAAGCATCTTCCCCCATGAGCAGTCAAATTTCCTGCAGTACTGTCCCCAACTCCTACCTATTAAACATTGATATCAAAACTCAGTATGGCTTGCCAAAACCCTAGCTCCTTAATTAGAACAAACAACCTTCCTTTAAATGCTGTTTAGCACCTCTCTTTTTTACTTGAGTATGCAACACTCAGCAACACCATCTGATATTATTTTTGAGACTACATCTTCCAAATACATAAGATATTCTCTCAAAGAGGAAGTCTGAAGAAAGAAATTTCCATGAGAGTTGGTATTTTCCAGTTCACATCAGTGGGACTATGCTTATTACTGGACAGTACAATTTCAAAAGACACCATCTATGTCAGTGAGGCTTCTGGAAACTACCCCAACTGCTAAGAAAAGCAAATAATCTGAAGATAAAATGACCAATAGAAAAAAAAAAAGTTATTTTCAAATGTTTGAAAAACCTGAAAGGCAGAAAATGCAGAGAATGAAATGTAAATCATTTTTAATCAAATATACATATTCTCCACTTTAGGAGGATTTTTATACAGATACACAAACACATAAACAAAATGTAGGCAACAACTTTTCAAACTTAGACTACTATCATTTCATAAATTGGTATTTTTTAATGTCTAATGTGAAAATTTTTCATGTAATTACATATTTTTAAGAGTATGCTTTTAATCAAAGAGTTTTTGAGCATGGGAATAATGTAATCAAAATTATTCATTATTAATATTAAACTAGGACTAGTCTGTGATTGATTTGATTACAGAAAAACTGGAGACAATAGAACTAGTTGTCACTGCGCCTTCCAAAATGGTAGACAAATAGCTGAATGTGACTTTTGAGAACTTGAAATGTGAGCAGCATCACTAAGAAACTAAATTTTTAATTGTATTGAATTTAATTAACTCAAATTTGAATACCCACATGTGGTTAGAAGCTAGCGTATTGACAATAGAGATCTAGCACCTTTCCATCATTGCAGAAAGTTCTAGGATAGTCCTGATTTGATAGATATGAGAAAACCAGAGACAACAGTGATGGGTTTGTGATAGAAAAGGAACTAACTCACACGGAAATCATTTAAAAGAAAAGGTCAATGAGATTTTAAAACTGATTGACAATTGAAGTTTGAATGAATGAAGAAGTTCCCCAGCTCACAGGTTGGACTGATGCCTGAAAAGAAAATCTTTAAAATGTATACTTTTAAGCTACTTAGAAAAAGGTAAACATAAAATTTTTAAAAAGTAATTTTCATATATGCAGTAACAACAGGTAATTTAGACCTGGAATAGTATAATTATTTAATATTTAGTCAGTGCTTATTGCATTTGAGCTACTATTGTAGCACTTACTATATGGTTTTATTTAATCCTCAATGTAATACTATGATATAGTGTTAATTCAATGTGCAATATTACTATTATCCCAATAGTGAGTATTCAGAGACAAAGGTTTAGAAAAAGTTAAATGCCATTTAGAATACTACAAAACTAGATAATGACAGAGCAGGAATTTCAACTCTCATCTATTCAACATTGGTATCCACATTTTTAAAAAAGATTTTATGTATTTATTTGAGAGAGGGAGAGAGACAGCATGCACAAGTGGGGGGCAGAGGGAGAGGAAGAAGCAGACTCCCTTGCTGATCAGGGAGCCCGACGTGGGACTTGATCCCAGGACTCTGGGATCATGACCTGAACCAAAGGCAGATGCTTAACTGATTAGCCACCCAGGCGCCCCGGCATCCACATTTTTAATTGCTAGGCTCCACTACCTTGTGTTCTATAGGGTGCTGCTTAAAGAGCCTTATCTAACATATTCTTCCTTTAGTCTTTACTAGTGTGAGAAGCAGCTGCCATCAAAGGATATGCAGTGCTGTGATCAGTTAATACAGATATTTCAAAATCTATAATAAATCTGATATTCTTTTATTTGCTGAACACATGACCAAAGCACTTGCATTCTACATAGAAAATGTTCATTATGAATTTACTGAGGCAAAACTAAGTCCTATAATTAATATGAATTACAAATTAAAATATATACTATTAACACTATAGTAATTACTATAAAATAAATTGTATTTTAAGTCATATTGTAACAATTTTATTTCTTGTGAGTAAAATCTGAGAACTATAAAGCTTGTGCATCAATAAATGTATCATCATGGCTATATAGTTTAGATTTTTATTTTTAATTCCCAATCTCCTCATGTTTTTACCCCAACTCAAGAAATTATTCAAACTTATCACTATTTCTATTCCAACCCCAGAGTGTCCTGAACATGTTAATATGTAATTTGAATTAATAATTTATCACACACTTGCCTTGTGAAAAAGAATAAAACACTTTGCAATTACAACAAAATGAAATGATTAAGGCTAAAATGTGTTTCTATTTCCCTTGGCTCTTAGTAATAGAAAGAGAGGACACCTTGAAAGAAATCCACTGACTTCTTTGTCTTTTCTTCTCTGCTAGCAAGCAGCTTGCTTAGAACATAATCTACAGGATTTTCACCTCTCAGAAAGTCTGTTTCAAAAAAAAATCTCTTTCACATGATTGTTAAATAATGTGTTTGGTTGGCAGAAACTTCTATTATTTGGAGACGAACCCCAGAGTATAAAGAGCAATTCATGTTCAAAGAAAAGAGACAAATGAGATGTTTGTTGATGATATTAGAGACATTATTGATACTTTTCTCTCTGATACTATCCTCAGAAATGGAGGTCACCTTTACACATCATAACCAAAGATACAAAAACTATACAGGAAAGGAAGCATTATAAAATTGGTAACATTTGCTAGCAAAAAGAAGGAACCAAAGGCTTTAAGACTCTTTAGAGAAATGATACCCAGAACTGGTAGCAAGAATACTATAGATAGACAGGTCCTAAAGGGAGGGAAATGTTTAAAGAGAAAGAATAAGGAGGAATTAAGAGTGAGGAAGCATGCATGTAGGTCTTATCCTGAAGACTTAAGGCCTTTGTCTCTTATGGGTACAAACAAGGTAGACCCAGGCCTAACTTGTCTACTCATCTTTGCCCAGGACCATACAACTTTGGTACAATTCCAGGATGCTTAAGGTAATAAATATTTCAACTTGTATTACTGTTCACTAGTGAATATTAAAATCCTTTTTTCTTTCTTTTTTTTTTTTTAAGATTTTATTTCCTTATTTGTCAGAGAAAGAGCATGCTCACAAGCAGGGAGAGTGGCAGGCAGATAGAGAAGAAGACTCCCTGATGAGCAGGGAGCCCAATGAGGGACCCTAGGATCATGACCTGAGCCAAAGGCAGAGGCTCAACTGACAGAGCCACCCAGGCATCCCTAAAATTCTTTTTTCAAACCTGAGAAACAGCAAGATATGTGACTTGGTAATTTTTATTAGGTTTGAGAATTTTCTGATAGTTCCTTAGAGGGAAAAAAAAAAGAAAGGAAGAAAGAAATTTGTAACTGGTGTCTTTACTAGTTAGCCCTTATCTGACACTGTTAAAAAATAAAATTTTCTTGCTCAGTATCTCTGATCAGCAGCCACAGATGTGTTCTGTATTATTTGTTGCTTACTACAGTTTATTAAGAGCCACAGGTTCATAAGCTTATTATTTCTTTTTATGGAGGGGGGGAAATTAAAAAAAGATGTTGATATTTAAATTTATTACTAATTTATTCATGGAAATAAAGTAGCCATTACCATTAAGAACATTTTTTAGGATGGTATACAATCACGTATCGGTTAAGATTTTGGCATTTAAGATATTAAACATTTTATGAATTTAATTAAAATAAATTCAACTTGTGTCTCCAACTTTATATTGGTCATAATACTTTTCATAGTGTGCAGTATTTGAATCTGAAGATGAGAAGCACACAAGCATCACAATGACCTCTTTTTAAAGTTGTCTAGATATCCATTTTGGACATTGGGTTAATGGTTTGAAAACAACTGCATTACACTACATTTATAAGCAAACCAGAAAAAATTTATTTGGAGACTGCAGCTTTTTATTTTTATTTATTTTTATTTTTTTAATTTTTAATTTTTTTTTTTTTTGAGAATGCAGCTTTTTAATGGAGATTGAAAAAAAGTAGGCAAAGTGTGAGATAACAGCTATCCCTTAGGAAATAATCTTAATAGTTCAAAATCTTTCATAAAATCTTATTAAAATTTAGGAGGCAACATTAGTTTAACATTTGACAGGTATGAGAATAATTCTCAGTAAGAATCTTGCCTAATAATATTAGATCTTGGATTAGTATAATTTCTAGTTGCAGATGTAAATCTTCAAAGAATATATGTATTAGGCCAAGTGAACCAAATATGTAATAGTGCTAGATGATCCTTTACCTTTTTGTAAGTTCTTGAAAATGAAAATAGTATACTTATGATTCCTTCGTAAAAGTGTCCCTAAACCATAACAACTTCAAAGGACCTTGACTTTATCAGAGAATAGCATATTCAACTCCTATCCTTCTATTTTTACTTGTCATATAGGAATAATAATGACAACAGAATTATAAATTCTGCCTTGAAAAGATGAATATTGTTGCTCTTCCCAACGCTTACTTCAAGTTGAATCCCTGCTATCAGCAATACTTAACCTCCCTTGTCAAAGCAGTAAAAACTAAAGGCATTAAATTAGTATCTAAAATCAAATTTTTAGCTTTATCTATAAAATTATGTGTTGTATCCGGACATAGGACAGCAAAGGCCATATAAAATATATTCAGAGACTAATGTCATTATGAATGTAAAGGTTTTAAAGGTTTCATATATACATATATTTTTCCCTAACAACTTAAAACTCAATTTTTAAAAACTGGCTTATTGGGGCGCCTGGGTGGCTCAGTTGGTTAAGCGACTGCCTTCGGCTCAGGTCATGATCCTGGAGTCCCAGGATCGAGTCCCGCATCGGGCTCCCTGCTCGGCGGGGAGTCTGCTTCTCCCTCTGACCCTCCTCCCTCTCATGCTCTCTGTCTCTCATTCTCTCTCTCTCAAATAAATAAATAAAATCTTTAAAAAAAATAAAATAAAATAAAATAAAAAATAAAAACTGGCTTACAATATCAGGCAGGTGTCCAAATGCTGAGTTTTAAATTCAGCATTATCTTAACTCTTTGTAAAGATAAGTTGTTATACAAACATTAAAAGTGCAATAAGCTAAAAACACAACAAAACAAAATACCCTTGGTTTAGTATAACTAAAATTAATAAATAAAGCAGAGCACTAAATGATCTAAGAACCTCGTCACCAGAACAGAGCATCAAATAACAATGAACGAACATTACAGCCCAAAGAAAGCAACAGAAAAATCTCACAGTCAGGTTGTGTTCATGTGAATTTTTTTTTAACACCACTGTTCCCACACTTCACAGGCCCTATCCTAGACAAAAATCCATCAATACCAACTTAATACCAAGAAATTCTGAATTGATAATTTAGCAAAATGCAGTTTGGCTTACTGCCCAAGGTGGTAAGAAAAATAAGTTCAGGAAAACATGCTACAGAGCTTGCGCTAACCCGCAAAAATAAACAACAAATATTATTGTGGCTACAGATCAAGAACTTGTTTTAAAAAAAGAAAGATTTGGCATTTAAAATGGAAACTTTCCAGTACATTCCAAAGGTATACTGAAAAGGCCAGTAATGAAACAATGATGACCAAGACAGCAGAAGCACCCACAACTGAGATACACTTTGTTCTATGAAATGAGAGTCCACAGGTTGACAGAAAAATATTCTAATTTCAAAAGTCAACTATACGACACCCTATTTGCCATTACTAATTCCATTAAGATTACTAGAATTTCAAAAGTGGCACTGTAAAAAATGGTACTTCCAGGATTCAACCCAAAAGCCCAAACCAACCAATACAAGAATATTAGATGACATTTAAAGTAGCCTCAACAAATGTGTGATATTTCTCCTTTACAATTTATATTTTAGTTTTCTTTCTCAGCTCTTAAAAACTGTAGTTGGAATTTCTAAAGCTTCAAGACCATGCATTTCTTATCTTCTCTCTTAATACAGCAAACACTAAACATAACACAACTTGTCAACAGTATCACTTAAAACACTGTTCTGACACAACTGAGGATCTGCTTCTTGGCTCCTCAAACTGGTGGTGCTATTTTGCTCAACAACTATTTGCTTATGGTCATATCTGGTCCTTGGACAACCTATTCACATTGTAGTGGACTGTAGCTCTAAAGTCTACCTCATTTTTCAGAATCATCAGTGGTATTTTACCTCAATGTGTAAGAATATGGAAGAGGGCCTTCCAAGTTGAACTTCCTATAACTCACAGTTTGAAATGGTCTGGAATGGCTGATCACATTTTTAAGATCTAACTCAGCACACTTATACAGAGGTAGTAGATGCCTTTGGTGAATCCCAAGGACTGCTCTAGCACAAGCTTCTCTCATTCTGCTCACCAAATCTAAATCAGCTCCCCCAATGAAAACAAGTTCAAGTTCTGTTTCATAATAAGAAAGTGTACAATCAAGTCTTACAATCAAATTATGAGTTATACCACCTAAATTCTGGAGCAAAGAGAAAAAGTCAAATTTAGGAGCTATGCTCATGGTTTAAAGCTTCTAAAAAACCACATAAAACAAGAACAATATCGTTAACATCTTGGGTCCAATGTGCTATAGCGATATTATCACAACTGTTTCATCAATGTAAGAGCTGAATCAATTTCTATGTTGAGAAAATATACATGCATACTACCATTTCTCTATCAAATACATATACATCTCATAGAAACACATCCTCATAGGAAACACTGATTTTACATTGTCTTTTTGAGAACAATTTTGCATTGAATTACAATAAAATTACAACTCATTGTTGTATATCTTAAATTAGAGATGTTTACACAAAGAATTGTAGTAATGTACAAGAGCACTTCAATAAGAACTGGATGAACAATGCTTAAAGCAAAAAGTTTTTATAACCAAGCTGTACGAACATTAGGGGGCTTAGGTCTTAGCAACAGGCCACTTGACGTGTCAAAAACTGCTCACTCTTACAACTGAGACCACTGGTAGCACTGGATGTTCTAGAAGCTCCTCTTAATGGGCTATACTGGCCAAGAGTTGATCTCACTCGTCTTGAGGACGGTGATGAGCTGAGATAACCCATATTGCGATGATAGTCCATCAGTTGGTCAGAGCGTTTCATACCAACTGTTGGCTTCACAGCTTCAAGCCTTTTCAATAAAGCCAAATTTTCTCTTTCAATCCTTTGTTGTTCCCTCTGTCTGTTGAGGGCACTATGATATAACTTAGGGGGATGAACAATCGATCTTCTAGGAATCGTACTTTTGTTTCCTGATTTTTCAGCCTGCCTTGACAGTTCTTAAAAAAGCCTCTGATTTTCCCTATCAATCTGTCTCACTTCCTCTCTTGTGAAAGAGTAGTTTTTCCTTGGTGCTGCCGAAGGCTGATCAAAGTGATGTTTTTGTGGTCCTTTTTTATCTAATTGCAGAAACGCTTTCAACAGATGATTGAGGTCCATTGTGTCATGTAAGGCTTTTTGTTTATATCTGTGGTCTGAACTGGAATCTAACACTGAAGATTTTGATGTGAGATCAGGCCCATGTTTTTCTTGCCCTTTTTTGGTTGATTTCAATGATTTTGAATTATTTTTTAAATCCTCAACATTTCCATATACTTCTTGACTCACATTTTCTTGCCTTTTAACTTTTACTTTTTGATCATTTGATGCTCCCAGTTCAAAAGATTGAACAGGGCTGATGTCTGGAGTTGACAGAGGAGTGACATCTGTCACAGTATCTTCAGATTCCTCATGGTAGTCACTGACTTTTGGTTTACCTGAAGGCTGTATTCCTGTTGATTTCATTCCTGGTTTATATTTCTGTTTTGGTGACAAGTGGGTTACACCACATAGACATTTCTTTAATGATGGCGATGAATCAGAAATACAGATATCAGACCCTGCATCTGAACAATCTGTGCCTGTACTTGAAGATGAGGAGGACAAAGAGGAAGAGGAGGAGGAGGAATTACTTTTGGAATACTTTTTACTTATGTTTTTTTTAAAGTTATTAGATGGTTTAGCTGACTTGGACCTGACATGTTGCTTTTTCCCATCATCACTGCTTTCCTCTCCATCAGTATAATAATCATCTTCACCTTCTTTTATAATTTTGGGACTTCTGCTTGGAGTGGGCAAGTGTATTTTATGCCCTGTTGTAGCATCCCACAATTTTTTTTATCTTGAAGTGGTCAATGATAAAGAATTTCTGGTTTGCATATTATCATTTTCTACAGGGTGGTGTTCTGGAGTAATTTTCTCCTTTATTGCATTTTCCTTCCTTTGTATTCCAAATTTCAAGTTTACATTTTCTGTATCTTTATCTATTTTCTCTTTAGGGTCATCATTTTGCTTGCCAAAAACTGAGTTACTTTCACATTTCTTTGCTTCTTCAAAGTCACTGTCAAAGAAGGAATGGTCCACTTCACCTTCTGATATATCTATAAACCGATCCCTGATGGTAAAAATATATCTGGCTGGCTCGGCAAGTTGAGCATGTGACTCTTGATCTCAGGGTTGTGAGCTGGAGCCCCACGTTGGGCGTAGTGCCTACTGGTGCTGTGGCCGTCGCAGCCATCTCGCACGCCGCCAGCGGCCTTCCAGGGTCGCGCGCACGCCGAGCTTATTATTTCTGATTAATGATCCACAGGTGGCCTGAGGTGGCAACCTCAGGTGATGGTTCCCACATGTCATGACCTAGGGTAACTCATATCATGATAAAGATGGGGTAGTTTCCTATCCTGCAATATAAACTAAAAGCTTGGGTCTATCCTCATGATCTTATGCAATTATTTCATGGGTATTTAAGTTCTTTCCCTAAAATTTTTGTTAAATTATCTCACAATTTAGTCTTCTTGCTGCTTCTGTTGTTAGTAAAACTTTCACACACGCTTAAGATCAATTTGTCTAAGACATTTGGTTTAAGAGGGGGTATTCCACATGGGTTCATGAAGAACAACCCCAGGATAATTCCCCAGGGATCATCAGAAGGGACAACCTCCATCTGACAACCTGACCAGACAGGCTGGTCCACTTCTGTATATACATTCCACAGGACTAGGATTCCTATAAAATACAGTATGCCCAGTGAAATTTAAATTTCAGATACAGCATTGTTTAGCTATAATGTATGGGATATAATTATATTTAAAAAGTATTTGTTATTTATCTGAAATTCAAATTTAACTAGTCACAGATCAGAGAAGGAAGAAGCTGGAAACAGGTTATATAACTTGCCTAAAATCTTTCAAGAATAGAAATGATATCCTTCAAAACATGTCATTTGGAGAAATAAGTAGGAAGAGGTGGAGTTAGAGCCCCTAGCAAAAAGAGAGGCATTATAAAAGTAGGAAGAAGTAGGGAGAAGACTACAGGCGTTAGAAATGGTTACTTTCTTTTGGGGAGAGGGGGATTCAGCTCTTATAGAAAATTGAATAAAGCATGGACCTTGCTACATTGAGTCACATTGGTTCACATTTCATCAGAAATCAAAAACAAACAAATAACAATTCCCTTTATTAATCCATATGCTAACTTTGAAAATGAAGGCATTTATATAATTTCATGTGAAAATAACTTGGGATTGAAATTAAAAGTTTTTCCTCTGATTAACTGGGCAAAATATATCCTATTATCTAATTTCTCCAAAACTCACTTTTCTCATCTTAAATCAGCAAAACAATCCTGCTCACCTAAGAGCTGTGAGGAGTTTTCATATAAGTAAGATACTCAGTTCAGTGCCTGAATTATATTAATCACTCCATACAGTTTAATTAGTATCGTTAAGACAATATAGCTCTAATGTATAAATAAAAATAAATGTTGGCAATTATTTTTTATCTAAATAGATATTTTTTACAAAACTAGATTTCATGTTGCCACAGTATCCTTTACTCCTAGAGCTGTGTTCTGGGACACAGTAAATACTAAAAAAAATTTGTTGGGCGCCTGGGTGGCTCAGTTGGTTAAGTGACTGCCTTCGGCTCAGGTCATGATCCTGGAGTCCCTGGATGAAGTCCCACATCCGGCTCCCTGCTCGGCAGGGAGTGTGCTTCTCCCTCTGACCCTCCCCCCTCTCATGTGCGCTCTCTCATTCTCTCTCTCTCAAATAAATAAATAAAAAAATAAAACCTTTAAAAAAAAAAATTTGTTAAAGGAATGAATATGTTCAATTTAAGCATACAACTTATTGTCTTATGACAACTTAGAACCAATTTCTACTATCTTGCCTCAGATTTTCAGAACTTTGACTTTGGTCCTAGAAAAGTTATTTCTAGGGCGCCTGGGTGGCTCAGTTGGTTAGGCGACTGCCTTCGGCTCAGGTCATGATCCTGGAGTCCCGGGATCGAGTCCCACATCGGGCTCCCTGCTCGGCGGGGAGTCTGCTTCTCCCTCTGACCCTCCCCCCTCTCATGCTCTCTCTCTCTATCTCATTCTCTCTCTCAAATAAATAAATAAAAAATCATAAAAAAATAAAATATTAAAAAAAAAAAAGTTATTTCTATGAAGCTATATTTTAATTTGCATATCATCATTAAAGATTTTGATTTTCTTGTGGCCTGACTGAATTTTATTTGATTAATCTATGATGGAAGATGCAAAACTCACATCTTAATTATCAATATGTTATTATAAATAAAGTTTTTAAAAGTATATAATATATAAAATGTATAAAAATTATATAAAAATAAAGTTATTTTGTTTTTAACTTTTCTTCCCTTATAGGAGTTTATAGCTACCTTGTTCATAAGCTATTGTGAACATGAAATTGTTACTTTTGATTTCCAGATTAAAAAGAAAATAATTATGAAAATGATTATACGGTAAACTATAAATTATTGCTAAAACTATTGTTTTAATAGCATAACATTAGTTTTCATTATTCATAATTATTGAGGGAAAATATTAGTGAAATAAAACAATCCCTTGCCTCCAAATTTCCACATTTAACATTGTTCTTGCCAGCATTTGTGTACATGTCAACCATAACTCAGTAACTAAAAAAGATAAAGGAACTTTCTCTCTCCCACTAACAGAAACCAACTTCTAAATTAAAACTACTTCATGTATACAGTCTCTTCACCATAGGAATTGATGATCTATTATTTCACTGGATTTGGGACTTTTGACAAGAAGATCTGGTGATTCAAAGAATTAAACTGTGTGTGGATGAGCACGATTAAATTCTGTATAAAAACAAAAAGAAAGAGCTAGAGAGAAATTCATATTGATATTGGACAAATGTTTTGATGAAGCCTTAGGAAAAAAGAATAGACACTAATCAGAGTAAGTATCATTCATGCATTATATTCAATGCAACCAAGAACAGATGTGAAAGGCTGATGTTAGAGAAATAATGAATAATGCAGTTGTTCAATGCCAACTCTCATTTTACCTGATTATTACTGTTTCTTTGATTGAATTATAGATGAGAAAAGTGCATTTGTAAAGCACTAAATATATTTCAATTATTGAATTCACCATGAATCTATCACCAAAAACGATCCACCACTAGTATTCTGGATTACCTACAAAGGGGCTGAATCAGAATGCTGCATTGTTAAAAAAAAAAAAAAAAAAAACTACAGTAAATAAAAGCTGTGTTATAGTAAAATAATAATTGTCACTGTAGCTGAACACTATTTATGCAGCTGGGCAATATGCCATATGCTTTATTTTTATTTTCTTGTTTACTTTTTCCAGAAACACCAAGGTAGATATTACTGTCATTTCCATTTTATGGATAAGAAAACTAGCTTAAAAAACTTAACTAGATTACTAAATCTCATATGACCAATAAGCGGAAGAGCCAGGACTGACCTCTCTCCCTCTCTCTCCCTCTCTCTCTCTTTCTCTCGTTTGTCTATCCTTACGTCCTCTGACCAAAAAACTCCTATGATGCAGGCTCTGACTGGTCAATGTGTAATCACAACCTGATTCAATTTTTCATCAGTAGAATAAAATAAATAATGATGCTTAGCCCTGGGGGTTATTGTGGTACCAAATGAGAAGATGTTTGAAATCTGTGAAAACTGTAAACTGACACCATTATAGATACTTTTTACTATTAACAAATAGAATGTTCAGGCACTGGGTTTAATAAGAAAATAAGATATGGTTCAAACTTCATGATGATTACAGCATAGTGTGACAATCTTATATATAATTAAATATAGATGATGGCATGAAAGTTTCATAAGGAGTTCAGAGGAAGGAGAGATTTCATATGAGAGACAGTGTGTTCAGGAAGGAAGGGAGAAGTCCAAATAGATAGGAAAACTAGTATAGGGTGTTTTAGAACAGGGGCAGGGACAAAGCAGAAGTATTCAGGAGAATTTACATAACTCAGTTGGTTAAGTTTTGTGCAATATATGACAGTTTCTAATTTTTCATATCCTGATCAATATGTTCTACTCTTTAATAATAACATAGGTAAAAAGTA
The DNA here is from genome assembly GCF_964656455.1 of Halichoerus grypus. Classification (NCBI taxonomy): domain Eukaryota; kingdom Metazoa; phylum Chordata; class Mammalia; order Carnivora; family Phocidae; genus Halichoerus; species Halichoerus grypus. Next base: position 46,029,308 of record NC_135715.1, on the reverse strand, counting down.
ATGTTAATTTTAATGAGCATGGCTTTTTTAAAAAAAGTGATTTTGGACATCTTTTATGGATTAAACATTTATAATTAATTGTTTGTGGAGATGTCTACCCATATTGTCTCACTATTTGCTATTGATGCCAGGTAGTTCTTCACCAGTTAGAGAAGGTTTTTGTGTGTTAGGATATTAGTCTTATGTTTTATGAGTTGAAAATATTTTTCAAATTAATATGTCTTTTGACTATGCTTATATTGATTTTGCTATGGAATTTAAAACAGGGCGCCTGGGTGGCTCAGTTGGTTAAGCAACTGCCTTCGGCTCAGGTCATGATCCTGGAGTCCCGGGATCGAGTCCCACATCGGGCTCCCTGCTCGGCAGGGAGTCTGCTTCTCCCTCTGACCCTCCTCCCTCTCATGCTGTCTGTCTCTCATTCTCTCTCTCTCAAATAATAAATAAATAAAATCTTAAAAAAAAAAATATTAAAAAAAAAAAAACATATTGGTTTTAATTTTTTTTATTTTATGGATTCTGAGTTTTGTGCCATGCTGAGGAAAGCCCTGTCCATTTTCAGATATATTTTTTTAAATTATTCTTTCATTTTTTTTCTAGGATTTTTGTGTTATTTTTTATATTTAAATATTTGATTCATATGGAATTCTCCCTGGAGTAAAAGTGTGAGACAGCATTCAAATTTGTTTTTCATTGGTTTACATAATTGTTGAAATAGCATTTATTACAAAAATAAAACTCCAACTCAATAAATTTCTATGTTTTGGGTATATTTATAAATTTTCTCTTATTTTCCAATAATCTGTTTATGCATCAACATTACTATACTTTATTTTTTAAAAGATTTATTTATTTGAGAGAGAGAGAGAAAGAGAGAGAGAGGGAGGGAGTAGGGGGAGGGGCAGAGGGAGAGAAACTCAAGCAGACTCTGTGCCGAGCATGGAGTCCAATGCAGGGCTTGACAGGGGCTCGATACCACAACACTGAGATCATCACCTGAGCCGAAATCAAGATTCAGGCGCTCAACCGAATGAGCCACCCAGGTGCCCCAACATTACAGTATTTTAAAAAGCATTATAATTTTATAGAATGTGTTATAATGTAGTAGAGCTACTCTTTCAACATTCGTCTTCATTTTCAGAAATTTTGTGGATACTTCTTACTTGATTATTTTTCCACATAAACTTTAAATTCAGATTTTGTAGTTCAAATATCTCTTATTTTTATTTGAGACCCCTTAAATTTATTGATTATCTGAGGAGAAATTTCAGAGTTATTATGTTGAACCTCCTGGTTTTCAAGCAGCAAATAGCATAATTAAGGTCTCCTGGCATTTTCTCCCTCAATATCCACAGCAGCTCAAGACATAGCAAAATAAACTTGACAGTCTAGCCTGATCATGGAGGCCTGTAGGTTGAGCCTCATTGTACCTCTCACAGTACTTGTATGAAAAAGTCCCCTTATTTAAGACTCAACATAGAAGGACAAAATCAGCCCACAGCAGAGGCTAGGGTAGACCCCCAGGCTCCTGCACAAGTTGGAGAAAGGAGAGGGGGGCATAGGATCCACAGCCAGTGATGACGAGGGAGATTAAGACAACCCAGAGAAAATGGCCTCATTACCCAGAAGCCTTGCCTAAAGCCAAAGGAATAAACCAAACCAAACACCCAGCAGCATCACTGAGTCCAGCAGGGCTATCAAGTGTCCCTGCAGGGGAAGCACTGCATTTTCCATACACATCCTTCTCACAGTGTGAGTCAAATCAACAGCATCCCACTCTAGCCCAATTGTGTTACTTATTTATTGTCTATCTGCCCTCTTTTAGAATATCAGTTTATGAGTGTGCAAACTTGTCTAGCTTAATTACCTATTATATCTCCAGCAACTGCAACACTACACTCCCATTTTTTTAGATGAAAATTCAATAAATGTATATCGAATAAATGAATAAAAAAACACATGAATAAAAAAACACATGAATAAATGGACTGATATTCTGCTAAGGATATTACCTCTGACTATTGCACTCCATTAGTTTATTAGTGACATGTGCCATGAGAAAACAGAAAATAGAAAAGCTGAAAAGCCCAGAGATGTGAGATGTACGTGTGAGTTAAAGACAAATATGCATTTATTCTTTTGCTTGTATTGCTTGTATTGCATTATGTTTATCTTTGTGTTCCCGGTGAAGCCAAAATTATTACTTAAGTCACTTTTTTAAAAAATCTCAGTTTGTCTATAGGTACTTGACCATGATATTTGTCTGACAGAAAATTTTATTGGGAGTCTTAAGATCATTTGAGACCTTGACCTTTCACTTTTCCTTCAAAAAACAAATTGGAGTAAGCATTGACTTTGCTTGTTATCACTGAAAAAAATATGGTCCAGATAAAACTTTGCTTTCAGTGGCTAATGCACAGTTTCTTATTCATGTGTTCATTATGAGTGAACTTGACCATTGCAATAGTTTCCATAATCGCTTCCCTACCGTTAGAACAATTTTTGATGATATCACCCTCATGCTTCACTTGCTTAATTAGACCCCAGTGCATCAATGAGTCATTTTAACTTTCTCCTGTGAAGGCTCTTCATGCCCAGGGCTCACCCCTGTCTCTAAGTTTTATGCTGTTCTTCTTAGCCAAGGCTGTAAGATATTTGAGTACAGTTGTTTTCTAGACAACTTATGTTTTTATTGATAACAGAATGAATCTTTACCCATTTCTTTGATGCTGTCTGAATAGGGAAGGAATTTGATATTTTTTGAATACCTACTATGTGTGAGAGTGTGTGCTATGCATGTCACACTTATGGTTTCATTTAAAATTAAGATATCATTTTCCTTATAGGAAATTAGTAATTGCTCACTGTAAATGTTTTGGGAATGTAAAAATTTACAAAATAGAGAACAAAATTAGCCAATCTTCTCTCTCAGTCCAGAAGTAAACATGGTACAATATACAGGGTTTTTCTATATTTAATACATGTATGTGACTGTGTTGTTCATATAGTTGTCAACTTATTAAATCACGGTCTTTTATCCATTTGATTAAAATATCTTTAACATATCCTGTTCAATGACTGTTAAGTTCTATTACAAAGCTTTTATGCTGTTTCTAATGGGTCACTGGAATAGCAGTTGACAGAATTAAAAGCATGAGTTGAAACAAAGAACAAATAACTTTGGCGATACGGTCTAACAGATAATCTCATGCTCTGTTACTCCTATGTTAAGTTTGGTTTAATTTAAAACTAATTTTTAAAAAGTATGATTTCTTATGCTTTAAGAGAATTATGTAATAATTTTCTGTGATAAAGAGAATTCTGACCCAAGTTTTATATTTAAGTGATTTATCGTTAATTTCCAAATTATTGGCTAATTACTTCCACTAGTTTAAGTGAGAGGAAATGGGATTAGAGTGAACATGGGAGATGAGCTGGGTTGTATGGGAGTGAAGAAAATAAATTTACTGATATGTTGGTTCAAGTATGGTCTTGTCCAATATCAAGGAAATTATATTCATGCAGCTCAGTTTTGTAAGATTATTGGAGAGGAAGAAGTATGGAACCAGAAACCTTTGTTTGATATCCAGGATTCTCCAAATTCTTGCTTAAATTCCTGCTCTATTAAATGGCACTGGATACTGCTGGGAAATAGCATTAGTTAAAAGTTAGAATAATAACAGTCACCAAACACAGAAGCTCTCTTTTCTCAGCAGGGTTGAGTCAACTGGAGCCCAGAATTAGGGAGTAGGCAAGAGGAAGTCCCCCTCCTGTCCTATCCACACATGTCCTCAATATTCAGCTGAATCCATTCACTGGAAGGAAAGGATTAAGAAGAATTAAGAAATCATATTGATAGAGACATTGCCTATGGCTTCAACCTCTACAAGAATTTTCATTTCAGTTTATTTAGTTGTTTTTTTATTATTGAGAATTGAGTTCCTTGGAAAAATAAATAAAAGCTTAATTTGAAATCAGTGAGAAGAGTTGAGTACCAAAAAGCTTGATGGATGAAAAAAATACCCAAATCATAGAAAGTTAGCAAAGCTTTTGTGGAAAACCATTCCACTGGAGAATCCCACCACAGAATTTATTGGTAAAGCCTTAGAGACCTCGAAAGAGAGGGAGCACATTGTTTATGAGTTTATTTTCTGGGACACTGTTTTGATAATGGTGGTAGTAAAACTTCCTTTGAGATCAAGTGGTAAAGCAGAAGGTTAACATCAAGGTAGTGCTGAATAAGACTTTGTAGACATATCCTGAGCAACCTCAGAATGTAACTATCATTTGTAAAGTTGTATGTGTGACCCTCTTGGACAGGCTGATATTTCCTAGAGTTTATTCTGTGATAATTATTTGGAAATTCTAAATCACTCAAGACTAAATTATGAGCACAAAACCTTAAACTGGGTAACAATTCAAAAGAACCAGTTTCATTTCTGTAACAGTTTTTAAAAGAAGCATGTCTCCTCATTACTGTTTTCTTTAATGTTTATAAGTATATGGGGTATTTGAGAAACCAGATAATTTTCAGGAATAATCTGGTTGATAAAATGAATCCAGAATGAAGACATTACATTTAAATTATTCTCCCTAATGGCTTATTAATAAGTATAAAATAACTGCAAATATAAAATAGTAAAGCAAATGATTCATTTTAACACAGACAGTGAAATACACAAAGGGTTACATAATGGCATTTTGGCGTTGACCCTGAGAGCTGAAAGTATTTATTATTATTTGTTTGTTTGTTTGTTGTATTTACTGAGTAGAAACGCACGTAGTTAAGAGAAAGTGTCAGGCAAAATAGAAGATGTTTGATAGGACAGATTTAATTAGCTGATACAAATATTATAATATATCAGCACTTTTAACAACATGACCTTCAATTGTTCCTCAGGGGACACAGCACAACAAAGAGAAAGACCTTTCTTCTAAAATGACAGCTGCTGATAATTCTCTGTATTTACACATTTCGTTCCTTCTAAAAAGCACAACATGTCCTTAATTTTGTGATGCTCCTCAAAGGTTAATGGGTCTGAACTCACATTCCTGATAATTCAGCTTTTGTACAGTAGGCCAAGTTCACTGCAAAGTCAGGGGAATAAGGATTATTACAAAGCTAGGACTATGAAAGGCCACAGAACAAGAATAGAGTGAAAAGTATTGAGTTAAAAGATTAGCATTGATCCTAGATTATCACAAAAGTTGCCTAAATATTCTCCTGGTATCTGTGCTACCTCCAGATGCTCAATCTATCTTAACCTGCCTACAGATTTATTCCTTCTTAAACACATCTTTGATCATGCTGCTGCCACAAGTAAAATGTTCAATAGCTCCTTAAAACTGAAGTATAAATGCTATCCACTTAATCATTTGGCCACTGCTTATATTGCCACACTTCTTCCACATGCCTCAACTGTGTGAAGTCTCCACTTCAGCTAGGCTGCTCTATTTTGACTAAAACAACACTGCCTCACACATTTGCTCACAAAACCAATCTCAAACACACGGGGTATGCCTAGCTGCTTCACCATACACCTCCTTTTCATTGACATCTTCCCCAAATAGTCTAGAAAAAGCTTTCAACTCTCAACTTCTGTAACACTCTGCTCTTGTTAATAATGTATTTGACATACTCATGAACTGTTTTCTTGAGGTCAAAGTGAGATCTTGCAGCTAGCATCTGTTCCTACTGCTTAGTCTTACAAGTACTCCCTTACTCAATAAATATCCAGTGGTTAAATAAACAAATACTGATATGTTGACCACCAACTCTGAAGAAAGTTATAGGAATTTTGAGACATGGATAATATAAATAAAGCATAGAATATATTCCAATTATTTCCAAATTTGTATTTAACAAAGGTCATAGGAGAGTTCCTCAGGAAGAATCAAGAGGTAGGGGCCTCTTCACCTGCCTGTTGGTGTCTTTGCCTTCCTCCAAGTCTACCCTGTGTCTTGCTTCCATGAAACACAGCTGAACAATGTTCTGCAGGATGAACATCCGACCTAATCCTGCAGAATGTTTATTGTTTCCCATGGTTAGATCCACCAGGCTCAGATTTTTCCACTTAATAGTTTTTCTTAGAGGTTTAAACTTTAGATAAATGAATAAAAGAATTTAGAAAGAATGAATACACACTGTGGGTTGAATGTTTTAAAGCCAAATAAACAATTAACATATGGAGGAAAGTAACTAGTGTTTACTGAGTATTGGTATATTTTGGATGCTATGCAAGATTCTTTGTGAATACATCTTATTTATTTTCAATTTTAACAATGAGGAAATTGAAACTCAGGATGGTTAACCAACTTGCTCAAGGTCACACAATCAGAATAACAAGGCTCGGATTTCCATTCAATATGCTGTTCTTAAATTAAGACTCTGTTTCTCTTGCATAAATACCCACGTGAGATATAGCTGAATTATATGATAGATGTATTTTCAATTATTTTAGAAACTCTCAAATAATTTTCCAAGTGGTTATGAAATTTTACATCCTCATCAGCAGTTTATTAGTGTTCCAGCACTACCATATTTTGCCAGAACTTGGCATTTTCGGTTATTTAAAATTTTAGCCACTCTAATTGGTATGTGTTAAGTATCAGACCGAGGTTTGTACTTGTATTCTCCTAGTGACAAATATATTGAGCATCATTCCTGTGCTTATTGGTCATTCATAAATCTTCTGTGATGTGTCTGCTCAAACCTTTTACCCATGTTTATTGGGTTGTTTGTCATATGTCCACACAAAGATTTCTACATAAATGTTCACAGCTGTTTTATTCACAATAGCCAAAATATGGCAAACAACTTAAATACCCAATGATAGGTGAATGGATACATAATATAGATGATATATCAGTACAATGAATACTAGACAACAACCAGAAACTACTGACACATATAGCAAAGTGAATGAACCTCAGAATCATTGTGCAGAGTGAAAGAAGCCATACCCCAAGAGAACATACTATATGATTCCATTTATAAATAAATAGATGACTGATAGGTAGACATATATAGATGTAGACATATAAATTCATCATTCCAGAAAGTGCAAATTAATCTATAGTGACAAAAATCAAATCAACATTTGCCTGGGGCCATGGTTAGGGGACATCTTGAGGGGGGTGAATATGTTATAGTTTCATTGCAACAACGATGTGGCCAGGGTATACATGTGTCAAAACTCTTCAAATTGTATACTTTACGTGGGAATAGAAAGTATACCTCAGGTTGATAATAAACAAAAAGACATACATACAAACAAACAAACATACATACATACATACTAGGGAATGCATCAGATAAAATATGATTTTGGTATTATTCTTCTCACCGTGCCTAATAAGACTAAAGTAAGTGTCTCTATCCAGAAATATCTCTACCTTGGTTTTGATCTTATCTGTTGTACCTTTTGTTGCATCCCCTTATTTCCATGTCATCACTGATTTTTCCAACAACCCCATCAATGAAATTTTGAAAACTCTCAATTTGTTCATAGTGGCTTATCTTTAAGACTTTAAGTTCAGAGTCAACATTGCTTCTAAAGTCATAAGGTATTCTTTCTCTCTTTGGGCATATATATCACAAAATATTCTATTTCAAGAATGGTATTCTCTGCTAATGTGTAACTTTCAAAACATTCATTACTCCTGAGAATTATCAGGAAATGGATTCTCTCTTTGCCAATTACAATCCCAGTATGAGTAATTAAATATACACAATAATTTCAACATGAAGAGGACAATTTTTAGGTTCAACATTATCTTTTTTTTTTTTTAAATCTCTCTCTCAAACATCTACTCATGATAAAAACTCAACAAATCAGGCAAAGAAGAAACACATCTCAACACAATAAAGGCCATATATGATAAGCCCACAGTTAATATTACACTCAGTGAAGAAAGGTTGAAAGCTTTTCCTCTAAGATCAGGAATAACACAAGGGTTGGTTCACTCTGACCAGTCCTATTCAATATATGGCTGAAAGTCCTAGGCAGAGTAGTCAGGCAAGAAAAAGAAATGAATGACATCAGAATTGGAAAGCAAGAAGTATAATGGTCTCTATTTGTGGGTGATATGATTTTATATAGAGAAAATCCTAAAGACTCAACCAAAAAATTGTTAGATCTAATCAATGAATTCAATAAAGTTGCAGGATATAAAATTAACATACAAAAACCAGTAGTGTTTCTGGGGTGCCTGGGTGGCTCAGTGGGTTAAGCATCTGCCTTCAGCTCAGGTCGTGATCTCAGGATCCTGGGATCGAGCCCCGCATTTGGCTCCCTTCTCAACAGGGTGTCTGCTTCTCCCTCCGCTCATGCTCTGCCTCTCTCCCAAATAAATTAAAACAAAACAAAACAAAACAAAACAAAACAAACTTAAAAACAAATCAGTAGTGTTTCTATACCCTAACAATAAATTTTCTGAAAAACAAATAAATTGATCCAGCAAACAGTAGCATTAATTTTTTTAAATTAGGAATAATTTAACTAAGGGAGTAAAATATCTCTACCCTGAAAACTATAAGACATTGATAAAATAAATGAAAACACAAATAAATAGAAAGGTATCCCACGTGAATGGATTTGAAGAAATGATATTGTTAAAATGTCAATACTAATGAAAGCCATTTATAGATTCAATGAAATCCCTATGAAGACTCCAATGGCATTTTTTACAGAAGTAAAATTTATACAGAACCACAAGAAACTCCAAATAGCCAAAGAAATCCTGAGAAAGAAGAACAAAAAAGAAGGCTTCACACTTCCTGATTTCAACCTATATTATAAAGCTATAGTCATCAAAATAGTATGGTACTGACATAAAAACAGATAAGCAGACCAACAGAACAGAATCAAGAGCCCAGAAACAAACTCAAGCATGTATGGTCAACTAATATTTGACAAGGGAGCCAAGAATACTCCATGGAGGAGACAGTCTCTTCAATAAATGGTGCTGGGTTAACTGGATATTCACATATTAAAAAAAAAATGAGAATGGGACCCGTAACTTACACCTTTCCTAAAAATTTCCTAAAGATTAAAGACTTAAATGTAAGGCTTGAAATCATGAAACTACTAAAAGAAAACATAAGAATAAAGTTCCTTGGCATGGGTCTTGGTAATAATTTTTTGGATATGACTGCTAAAGCACAAGCAACAAAATAAAAAATAAACAAGTGAGACTACATCAAACTAAAAATCTTCTGCACAGAAAAAAAATCAACAAAGTGAAAAGACAATCTATGGAATGGGAGAAAAGTATTTTCCAACCATATATCTGATAAAAGATTAGTATCCTAAATATATAAAAACTCATAAAATAGCAAAAAAATCCATAAATAACCCAATCTTAAAAATGGGCAAAGGACCCAAATAGACATTTTTCCAAAGAAGATATATAAAAGTCAACATCACTAGTCATTAGGGAAATGCAAATTAAAACCACAATGAGATACTACCTCATGCTTGTTAGAATGGCTATTATCAAAAAGACAAGAGGTAACAAATGCAGAAATGGATGTGGAGAAAAGGGAACCCTTGTGCATTGTTGGTGGGATTCTATATTAGTGCAGCCACTATGGAAAACAGTATAGAGGATCCTCAAAAAATTAAAAATAGAACTACTACATGATCCAGCAATTCTACTTCTGGGGATATATCCAAAGGGAAAAAAACCACTAACTCAAAAAGATATCCTCACCCTTAGGTTCACAGAAGCATTATTTTCAATAGCCAAAATATGGAAGCAACTGCAGTGTTCATCAATGAATGACTAGATAGAGAAATTGTGGTATATAAATACAATAGAATATTATTCAGCCATCAAAAAAAAAAAAAAAGGAAATCCTCCCATTTGCGACAATATGAGTGGAACTTGAAGGCATTATGCTAAGTGAAATAAGTCAGACTAAGAAAGACAAATACTGTATGATCTCACTTATATGTGGAATCTGTGGTTACCAGAAGTGGAGGTTGCGGGGGAGGAGTATTGGAGGGACATGGTCAAAAGGTACAAACATTCAGTTATAAGATAAATAAGCACTAGGGATGTAATGTACAACATGATGACTACAGCTAATACTGTTGTTGTAAGATATATAGAAAAGTTTTTTATTTTTTATTTTTTTATTGTTATGTTAATCCCCATACATTACATATAGAAAAGTTTTTAAGAGATTACATCCCAAGAGTTCTTGTCACAAGGAGAAAGTCTTCCCCCCCTTTTTTTTTCTTTCCTCCTTTCTTTTCTTTTAATTGTCTCTATATGAGAATATAGAGATATTCTCTATAGCTGGTATTAGCTGATCCTATTGTGGTAATCATTTCACAATATATGTAAATATATGGAATTTACCCAGTAATGTATACCAATGATTTCTCAATACAGTGGAAAAAATAAAATGAATTAAAAGTAAAAAAAAAGCCTATCCCAACACAGTCATCAAAAGCTGCCTAAGCCGACAAAGGCATCAAAAGAGTAAAACTCCAGCCCACCTGCAGCTTCTGGGTCTTTACGGTTACATGGACTTTTGCAGATAGACTGGCATCATAAAAATAATGCCTTCAATGCTAAAAATGCTTTTAGAATCCAAAATTTTCTAATAGTGGAATGAAGTTCCTCATAGTGGGGTCCTTGCAATACTTCAATCACTTCAGCTATGGTCAACCTCAACCTTCTACTCAATGGCCAAATACAGCTTACAAACTATATCTTCAGAACACAAATCACTTTGCCAGAATTATCTAAAGAAACTATGTAAAATCAACAACTCAAAACTAAATAGTGTTTCTATCACTTCAATGAGATTCATTTTATAATTATTATCGACAGAAAAAATAAGTACCTATACCTATAGATATCACATATGTCATCATACTCTAGAGCTATAAATGCTTTTTAACATAAAAAAAGAAACAGTCAATATCTATTGAATGAATGAATGAATTTCATATTAGGTCTAAAAATAATTATTTTAAAAATTGTTGAACTTTCCTCAGAATCAGAAATAAATTGCAATATATTATGGAGACTGATATTAGTACTCTAACATCACCATAACACCTTCCTCTTTAAACATCTCTCTCATGCCTTTAAAATCTGACACCTGAAGGGGAAATACATACAAGAAGAAATTTAACTGAGACTGAGTGGGAAATCTAGCTCAACCATCACATTTGAAAATGAGTGCTCCACCTGATTCCTAGCTTTAAAAATTAGGCTGGGTGATTTCCACATTTTCCCATGTAGTTATGGGTCAATAAATCACTTGGAGGACTACTGCTAATAAATTAGATGGAATGCAAATATACAGATTTGCTCAGGTTAAACTCAGGGTTGTTTTTTTTTTTTTTTTAATTTTCTGATCCTGATATTTCAAGTATCCTAATACCCATCTTTCAATGAAAAAAAAAAAAAAATTCCACCTATCTGGTCTCGCTCTAAATAGAGCTAGAGTATTTCCTTCAGAAATCTATCCTTGTTTCCCTCATCAATTTCTCAAGATGTTCACCTCTCCCTGACTCAGTTATTCCCCTTTTAATTGTCAGCATAAGCTAATTTTGTTCCAGATGTTTGCCAGGGAGTGCAATATATATAAATATCTACTGAGGTAAGAGGCATACATATGATATTATGCATCTAGTTGTTCTGAAATTTAATCCTAGATAAAGCCAGACTAATAGAAAGCTCTGTGTGCACTGACTTACTTTACAAAAATCAGTAAAACACTGGATTTACTGATTTACTTTTTGACAGAATGAACCAGAACATTATAATATATTAAATATATATTTAAAGTCATTTACCAATCTTTAAGAATACTGGTAGATCTATAAAATTTTATTTTCAAAGCAAAAATTATTTCTTTTTTTTTTAAGATTTATTTATTTGAGATAGAGCACACAGCAGGTAAAGGGGGAGAGAGAGAGAGAGAGAATCCCAAGCAGATTCCTAGCTGAGCATGGAGCCTGGCACAGGGCTCAATCTCACCATCCTGAGATCAAGACCTGAGCTGAAATCAAGAGTCAGAAACTCAGCCAACTGAGCCACCCAGGCACCCCATCAAAGGAAAAAATATTTTTTAAAAATGAAATATATCTATGCATTTTAAGTAAAAAAAAAATCTGTGGTTATGTTTTCTGAAATTTAAAAAAATACATAAGCAGAATGATTTCTATACATATTCAGGTTTTGTTGAAATTTAGATTATAGAGGCTTAACTGTATCCCAGTTTCTATTACAATAAGTGTATTTCATGAAGAACTTCTTTTTAATATGATTCTTTTTTTTTTTTTAAGATTCTATTTATTTATTTGACAGAGAGAGACACAGTGAGAGAGGGAACACAAGCAGGGGGAGTGGGAGGGGGAGAAACAGGGCTCCTGGCTGAGCAGGGAGCCCGATGTGGGGCTTGATCCCAGGACCCCGGGATCATGACCTGAGCTGAAGGCAGACGCTTAATGACTGAGCCACCCAGGCACCCCTTTAATATGATTCTTTAAACCTTTTTAATAAGTCATCTCCAAAGCTGCATTTTATGTCAATAAATCTGAAATTGACCCCACCTTCAAATAATTCTCTTTAGATCATTATATTTTTAATATTTTTAATGGAGAAAATATTGTCTCTATAGGTGCTGAGGTACCTGGTAAGATCAAATCATATTCTGCAAAAAGGAGGATATTCTTTAAGTTTTTCATATTGAAATGCAAAAATATTTCAGTCCAAGTATTTTTCAAAAGATTCTCTCCCTCCATTCAAAATGTCCTTCTTTAATAAATATTTTTATAAGAAAATACAAACAAAATAAGTTATCTCTACTCATAATAACTTGTTTTCCTAAATTTGAATAATGCAAAATCACAGACTTCATCAATTGTGTTCCACTTTACCAAGATATAAATTTATCCACTTGAAAAATATAAGCTCCATGGAAAGATTTCTGTCACAGGTCAAAATGCTACAAGTAATGTTACAGACTTTCAGAATTATGCATTAGCATAATTCAACACCTTTTTTTTTCTTCCTTTTGTTTTCATAGGAGTACATTTCATGTTCTTCCAGTTTACAAGACTTTTTCAATAACTACAATTCACTAAATTTCTAAACTGAAGATTTTAGTATTCCATTTGTTGAACATTTGACTAAAACTTATTGTTAACAAATATTTTAACAAAAATATTACTAAATTTAAAAAATTGTATATTTTGAGGACTACAGATTTTGATTGATAGAATATCACTTTTTCAGATGCTTGCAGCAAAGTTTATTCCAAGTACATTTATGTTTCATAGGTTTTTTAAGTTAGTAGGATAGATTTATAATCCTATGTTATATTCTACCAAACTTATTTTGTCTTTTCACCACATAAAACACATACATTTATTTTTGGTGGTTAACTTTTTAAATAAATTTTTAAAAACATTAATAGTCATGTCAGAGGGTCCACCTTAAACAGAAGGAACATCAAAAGTTCTACACTGACTTCAAAAATTGGAAGAGAAAAAAAAAACCGTTACTAGAATTAATTTATCTTGCTCTTTGAAATTTTTGATGACACATGTAAAACTAGGCATCCTCTAACTGTTCATTAAGGTTTTCGTGTGCTAATGTAGCCAACACATTAACAGCTAGCACTTACGTCTCTTTCTTTATGTGCATAAGAAAATTTGGGATTAAAAAAATGAGTGAAGTTGGAAGTTCAGCTTCTGGATGAATTTTGTTGTATGTAAACAATACCATAATAGTAAAATAAGTGAAATTAAATTTAGAAGTCATTGGATCCAAATGAAAAGGCATCCTTCAGAATATGTCAATATATCTTTTACAGCTTCATATATTAGAGCATCATCAGTGAGCATGGTCTATTGAAAATAACTGCAGACTTTTAAAGTAGATGTTGACTCTGCTGGAGCAGATTTGCGTTTTCTGATTTTTATGTGGTCAGGGCCCCCAGAGTGGATAGCAACTCTTGACAAATATTTTGTGCAAATTATATATTCATCTTCATATTTCTTTTGAGAATTGAGGTTAGACAGTGAGGCAGGAATTAACTTTTTATTAAATATATACTTTGTTCCCTTTCACAAAGACGGCACCCAAGGCAAAGAAGGAAGCCCCTGTCCCTCCCAAAGCTGAAGCCAAAGCAAAGGCTTTGAAGGACAAGAAAGCGGTGCTGAAAAGTGTCCACAGTCACACACAAAAAAGAAGATCCACAGGTCACCTAGGTCCAAGATAATGCATCTCCGAAGGCAACCCAAATATCCTCCAATGAGCGCCCCCCGGAGAAACAAGCTTGATCACTATGCCATCACCAAGTTCCCCCTGACTACCCAGTCAGCCGTGAAGAAAACGGAAGACAACAACACATTTATGTTCAATGTGGATGTCAAAGCCAACAAGCACCCGATCAAACAGGCTGTGAAGAAGCTCTATGACATCAACATGGCCAACGTCAACACCCTGATCAGGCCCAATGGAGTGAAGAAGGCATACATTCCACTGGTTCCTGACTATGATGCTGTGGATGTTGCCAACAAAATTGGGATCATCTAAACTGAGTCCAGCTGGCTAAATATAAATATAAATTTTTTCACCAAAAATATATATGTATATACTTTGTTTCTGTGAACCCATTTTTGCAAAAAAAAAGTATATTGCAAAATTAAAACAAACAATAAAATAAATAGGTTTAGATGTACATTATTCATTTTAAAAATCACTCTAGCAAGAGCATTCATACTGCTCTTTATATTTTCTATGGCAAGACTGTTCAGCCTCTATTTCCAACACATATTTCCAAGGATTAACAGCTATCCTATTAAATGGGGACCTGGAAGCTTCATGAACCTAGCAGGCCACTGCACGGGGCCACAGTATAACCAGCTATGGCACCAACTGGCCACCAGGAACAGCAAAATGGATAAATGGAAGAAGTAAGTTATTCCTACCCTCCTGTGTGGAGGGACACTTCCTTTTAATAGAGAGCTTGCAAGCTTATTTTGATTGGGAGTTGTTAATTATGTTTTATCTGATAGAGGTTTGAAAAGGAAATATCAATTATCTACGACTGTGTTTTAGATTTTATATTAAAGAATATTGTTAATTGCACAAGAATCACCTACAGTCTTAATAGAAACTAGGGCAGTAAGTAAAAATTGGGAGTCAAACAAACCAATCTTATGCTTAGTTTAATGCAACTATTAATAAAATTTTATTATAAAAGCAAACCAACAAACTCTGGCACAGTTCACGACAGGACAGGATGTGGTGCCAGGACAATGGGTATAAGCTGGATTCATCTTAGACAAACTGGAATATGGTCACCTTTATTAAACCCAAAGCCCGAAATCTTTGATAACCCAATTTGAGTTTATTTTTCTTGATAAGCTCCTCCCTTTAAAAAAAAAAAAAAAAAGAGTCACTGTAACCAATTTCTCTCAACTTCTACATATTAAATCCAAATCTGCATGGCTTTTCCTTTGTGTTTTGCCTTGAAAATTTGACAGCACTTACATTATATAAAAGTCCATAAATCTCCATACATTTCTTGTTTCAATTGATTTTGACCATTAACATAATAAAAAAGGAAAATTACTGAAGACACTTCTCAAATTTTACATCAATGTTTAGCAAATTTGCATACATTTATTATGAAGTCTTGGCTGATTATTCAGACATTTTCCATAAATTTCCTTTAGTATTATAAATAATATACTATACATGCTGCATCTCTAGGGATTATAGAATATATTTATGTTTTACCATAACTTATCTAAAAGGTTAAATTTTAATTAGAGTCAAATACAGCAATTCTCTAGATACTTGAGGATCCTTTTAGAATGCAATTCTCTTCTGAGATTAGGGACAATAAGAATAAATATACGTTAACCCATGAACACAGATCTGCGTTGTTCCTAGTAGCTAGTTACTATTACATTATGCTTCATCCTATGTTGCTGCAGGGTAGTAAAATTACTTTATTCAGTTTTTCCAATTTCATCAATGCAGTGGACACTTGTTTATATTCCCAGCATCTATAGCCCCATCTCCTGATAACAGCTCCAATGCTACTCTCAGTAAATATGGTTTGGGGCAAGGACAGAGCCCCAGAAGCTATATTACCCAATTTTCTCAAGATAGATGATAAAACAGGTGATACATTAGGTAAGTAGGTAGGTAGGTAGACAGATATATTTTCTTCAACCAGTGTGAAATGAATTTTGTGTCACTTGCAACTGATAAAATTCTAATAAAAAGATGACCATAGCTTATGGAATGACGAATATTTTACCACATGGTCCTTATTTTAATGTAATATGACTCTGCCTTTGGGAGAAGAGCTGAATGACAAATGTAAAAAATAACAAACTTTGCTTTAAGTTATGCTCATGATGCTTTAACTCAAATAAAATGTAAGCATGTTTACTTGCATTTGTCCTCATGTACATTAATTTCCCCATTAGATATAAAGGAAGACTGGTATTTTCATAGTATACTTCCAAACACTGGTATTCAGACACCTAAAGAATGGTTACGACCAACCCAATGTTTCCTTATAAATTAAGTGCTGACCATCAAACAGGTGATTTCATCCACATTATGGACATCAGTTAATATGGAAAAATAATCTATTTGTTGGTTTATTTTTAATTTTACATGTCAAAGTATACATGTTCTTCTCCCACACCCACAACTCCCATCTTGATAAATATTTCAGAATTTGGTCATCACATTGCTCCAAATGAACAGACAACATTATACAATTGCAGATGAATCAGAGTGCATGCAAAAAGCAGCTGAGCAGCTGCAGTTCATGTAGTTTGTGTACAGGAATCTATTTTACAGCCTGAGCTACAGCACATCCAGTATTTCTGTCATGAAATTGCCTTGATTTCTCAGATCCCCAAGGACTATTAAATAAGATTTCCTACCTTGACGTAAGTAGAATAAACCCTCTGGTTCAGATGACGGGGTTGTGCCTGGGGGAGTGGCAGCAGACTTTGTTTATACTAGAGAGCTAACTAAGGGGTTATAAATGTTCTGTAAAAGTAAGTTAGTTTATAAGATGAATTGATTGAACTGATTTTAAAAACCTCTAGGAGAGATCTCATGCAAAGCACAGGTTACGGGAAGACTTGGCAATATTGACTGGGAAAGGAGAACATCAGAAATGGTAAAGGAAGAAAAGTTGTGTGTTTCGGAGAGAATAGTCCCAAAGAAAGGACCGCTTGGCTGGACTTCAAAAGCATTGTGGTGTTTAACATTTTCCTTCTGTAGTTGGTATGCCTTATATGTGTCTATTGACTTCGACATTGTCTGTCTCACAATGCAATCTCTAAAAGGCACGGACTGTTCTACAGAGCTTGGCAAGGAGCCACATAGACATGGACATTTAATAAATGCCCTTTGATCTGAAGACCTGGAGGGAAATGGGGATGAAGAAGACTACATAAGAAAAAGAAAGGAAAAAGAAACATTTATTTGTAAGATCAAGGGAATTAAAAGTGCCATTTTTTCTATTTCATGAACTAATGTTCAAATAATCCTGAAGTGTTATATTCTTTATCTTGCATAAACAATTGGCATAGGTAATGACAGTGTTGTTAAAAATCATCATTTACCTGAGAACTATGCAGACCCAAAATTAATAACTGAGAAGAATCTTGACAATGCCAGCAGTGGCGCTCCTTCCATTGGGTCCTGAGAGTACTGTGGGGGCTTTATGTACTGGCATACATCTTTGATGACTTCCTCAGTTTTGATAATACAAATATTAATTTTGGCTCACTGACAAGCTCACCACATAATATTTAGCTGCCAATAAAGATGACCCACACTCTAGATTTTTGTCAGGGCACATAATATTAAACTCACTACTGCCCAATATCAAAAGTTGATTTAAGAGAAAACAATATTTAGGAAGGATTGCCTAAAGATTCTATAACCTATTTCTCTAGATACCAAGATACCTGTGCCTTTATTGAGCTCTTCAGATAGCTGTACATCTGAAGACAACTGTATTGGTGCCCCATAGGACTAGTTTGATTAAATTGTGATTTGGTGTAATTCCATTAGCCTGATATTGAGTGACATTATAAGAAATAGCCCAGTGCAATTCAAAGCTATGTTTACCAGAAGATGGGGCTGAGAATTTTTTTTTTCATTAGACTGTAGTATACTCTTTGGGAGGAACTCAGAAAAAAATTATTTTTTTTAATCTTACAGACATTATGCATCATCCATTTATCCTAGTTTCTCTTCTAATTTTCTACCATAGAGGTTAGAATGAAATTATGACCAAACTTTTTGTGTTCTAGCCTCATTTCAAGTTCTATTTATACGTCTACCCTGGTGACCTCTTTAAAACATATTTCTACTTTATTATTTTGCTGGATTTTTGGTATTTCATAAATCTTCTTAATCGTCTCTGGACTGATAAAGGACATAAATAATTTTAATATAAATAGATTTTTTTAAGATTTTATTTATTTATTTGACAGAGAGACAGCGAGAGAGGGAACACAAGCAGTGGGAGTGTGAGAGGGAGAAGCAGGCTTCCCGCTGAGCAGGGAGCCCAATGTGGGGCTCGATCCCAGGACCCTGGGATCATGACCTGAGCTGAAGGCAGATGCTTAACAGCTGAGCCACCCAGGTGCGCCAATATAAATAGATTTAACAACAAATATGGTATATTTTAAAGTTTAAAAAGAGCACTGAAAAACTGAACTTATAAAATATGTGTTTAAAGGGTGACTGTGTGTGTGTGTGTGTGTGTGTGTGTGTGTGTGTGTGTGTGTTGGAAGGGACTGTAGTATAGTTGAAAAAATTTAATTGGGAATATGATACCAAAATTACTGAAGGTTATGAGACGAATCTAATTATACTTATATTTACCATATACTGGGTGCTTATACTTTGTGTCTGATACTGGGTTAGCCATACTTCAATCATTTTGTAGTTGAGAAAAATGAAGCTCAAGAAATAACTTAATTTGACCAAGCTTATACTAAGAGTGTGTGTTAGAACTGAAACTTTTGCCCAGGTCTTTCTCACTTCAAATATAGTATAAAAGCTCCTGGGAAGCCTTTCAAGATAATATTTAAGTTATGTGCTTTTTAGGTAAAGCAGGAGCTGAAGAAAAGTAGCTCATACCGCAGAGACACAGGCCAGCTTATCCTTTCCCTATGGCAATCTCAACAGCACCAAATTGCTGCCAAATGGGCAATTAAATCTTGAATGCATCAATAGTGATATAAGCACAGAAACAGATGAATCTATTCTATTCTGAACTGGTTATGCCACATCTTATACACATTTGGAGAAACACAATTTCAGAAGGAATCTGGCACACAGAAGTGTTCACAGGGAACAGTAAGCAAGTAGTTCATATGAAACACATTGCAAAAATAGACCGTATTTAACCTATTTAAGAAAAATACAATGTCATTTATTACAATTATATTGTGTCATAAGCACCCACAGAACCTAGTGGAACACTGCAATGAACATTATTTTGGTCCTGAATCTATGATTAGGCTGAATGGTTCTGCTATCTGAAGCTGGTCTTGATAAGGTCTACTCATATGCCTGTGTTCAGCGGTGGGTTGACTAGGCACCTCTACTCATTTTGGCTGGCATTTCTCTCGTATCTTCTGCCCCAGCTAGATTAACTAGACAGCCCGCTGACTATCCAGTCTATTCTTCTGAGAGGTTAGTCAAGGCATGCTATCATGGTAAAGGCACAGGAAAAAAAGACAAAATGAAAGCAGGAGTATATTTAAAATATATTTTTGTTGTTAAATCTATTTATGTTAATATTATTTATTTATGTATTTTATTATTCCAGAGAAGATTAGGAAGATTTATAAAATACCAATACTACTTGGGACCTAGGCTTAGAACTGACATAATGTAATTTTTGCTATATTCTCTTAGCTAACACAAATCACAAGGCTACTCAAATACAAAGAGTAGGGTAACAGACGCAACTTGATGGGAGGTACGGGAAAGTCATTTTGGGATGGGCATGGATACAGGAAGACTGGTGGAAAATTGGGGCCATTTTGCAAACGTTTTACCACAAATACTAAGTGAAAACACAATATAGTTCTTCCAATATTTGGTAAGTCTCTGTATTTCTCGAAACTATTAAAACTCTAATTTGGTCTTTTTCAGTTCTCCAATTCTTTGCACTCCTCTTCCTTAAATCTCTAGGCACTTAGGATTCATGTGCTACTCTAGCTTGTCTGAATCCCCCCGGTTTAATCATTTCAGCACAGCCAACTATGATGCCTCAAGAACATTAATCATTTTATTTGAAACTCCACTATTCTCCTCATACCAATATTAACTATCAGGCAACATTCAACATTTGGTCTCCTACTCCCACTCAAGAAATAATTTTTACAGGAAATTTTTCAACATGGCTAAATAGATCCAGTGTCATTTATAATACTATTTCAATTGGGCTTTCACTGCTATATCCTTTTATTCATCTCTTGATAACACCATTGTTTTATTCCCAAAGCAGCTCTTCCAAGACTTTTCTATATTCTTTAAATGCATCACATCCCTTATGCTCAAAAATAGGCCAATGTTCTAATTTACTGACAAGACTACTATTGTGAAATATGCATGCCATGGTCTCAGTTTATGGCTGTCGCCAAACCCTCTGATCGCTTTAAAATGTTTCCTCTTTCCCATTATTTCTATGTTGGAGGAAGAGGTATTTTCCTCATCCCTAATAAGGATTAACCTCTTTATTTCTTTCTCTGCCATTGCACAACCTGGGACTTAATCCTCTTTTCTTTTCTCTTCCCAGAAACTCTACTGAGATTTCTCCTATCTACATGAGAATATGCTCATGGCTTTCTTATACTAAAAAAAACAAAACCAGAAACTTTTCTTTTCAGGTTTGTCTGATATTTTCCCCTCAGGCTTCTATTGCTAATTTCAAAGAATCATTTACATTCTGTGGACATAAGTTTACTACTATCACATTTCTTAAACCCTTACTACGTGGCTTCTTTCTCATAGAATTGAACCTTTAATGGAAATGTTCTGAAGCTTTCTGATGACTTATTAAGCACTAGTACTTGCTCTCTATATTGTTTATTCTTGACATTTTCTGCAACCATCAATTCTCTCTTACTATGTAAAATTTATACATTCTTTTCATTTTGTAATTTTGTTACTTTGATTTTCTTTTAACTATGCTTCCTTTGTTTTATCTCATTCTTCTCTAGGGTCCTTTTTTTTTGTACTCCTCACTAAATAAATAATATATTTAGTAACATTTACTGAACACCTACTTTCTACTAGACATTATACTACCTTATACTTTCTACATTATACTACTATACTATGCAAATTTTTATATGCATCTCTTTTGACCTCATACAAACCCTATGAGGGAACTGTAATAAATATTTCTATATTGCAGATAAAAATTTTGAAACTCAGGTTAATTAATTTGGCTAAATTTGCACAGGTATTACATGGTAAATGTTGGATTCAAACTGTCTACATTCAGACATTGATCTTAATTACTACTATATTTGGTCAATAAATAGTGTTCTACATTTGTCCTTCAATATTTTTCCCTTTATTTGGTTGTTAACTTCACTCTTCCTTTCATTTTTCTACCATCCTTTGTATTCAGATACTCCTATTAGTCACTCCAGTTCTGACCCCTCACCTGTCCTTTGGTCTCCTAAGGTCACCTTTAATTAACTGTAGCTCATCTGTAACTCACCCATTCTCTAGTCCTACATCCACCTGTCCTCTTGTCATGTATCCCCTGTCAAACTGAGAATAAAAGAGGTACACTAAAATTTACTGAATGCCACACACCTTGCCATCATTCTCATAAATAATGACAGTTACCATTTATTGTTTCATGTTTATGAGGCACTGTGAGAAGCATCCTCCACATAATTACCTTATTTAACCTTCTAAAACTTTTGAAAATAGAAAGATCTAATAGTACTGGGCTTATATTAATACATGCCAACAGTCAAATAAGAAGTAAAAATAAAAATATTTATACTACTGTCCACAATATTTCATCTTATGCCTGATTTGCTTCATTAATATAGATTTCCCAAGTTGGGCCTGAAGCATTTGAATTTGCAACCCTGACTTAACAAATAAGAACTCTCATTGATCTCTTTTTCCACTACATTTCTTCTGCCTGAATTCATCTCTCTCAAGAATCTTTGTCTTTTAATGTTTTAGTGCAACTTGAAATAAAACAAACAACAGTAAGAATTTATTGACTTGTTTCTGAAAATTCATTATAAAGGTAGGCTTATACATTTTTTCCATGTTTTGGCTCTAGTTCCTTATGATTTGGGAGGCTCTGCATCCAATGTGTGTCGGCTTCGTTGCTGCCCTGGGTTCACAAATAGCCACAAGCATCAACCAACCGCAAGTACATTCTTCATCATTCATATCCAGGGAGGAGGATGTTTCCTCCCCCTACCATCAAATTGTATCCTGAATTACACCTGTGTTGAACAACCTGGATGCCCTTGGGCATGCCATTTATTGATTGACGTGGGTTTGGGTTCCTTGAAGCAATTACCATGACAAGAGATTTAAATTGACTCCTAGACAAATCAGGTCTACCCATGGATACCAGAGCACAGACAACCTAAAACCTTTTAATCTTTGCACAATGTATGAGGTTGTAATATATGATGTAATGTATAATGCTATTTTCTTTATCTTCCTGCATGGGTGAAACTCCAGCTTTTATACATTTGCATCCTGAGGTTACCTAACACAGCGTCTTAAATATAAGTTACAACATATATTTGTGAGCAAATATTGAGCAGCTTGACAGTCTGAGAAGCAAAAAAAGTTCAAAGTTAATGTGTTTAATGAGCTGTAGCAAAGCAAGCACAATTTAAGGTACAGAACTATATATATTTATATGTATATGAAGCTTATAAGTTAATCATAAATTTATTCCTTTTAAAAAATACACATAGCTCTATAGCATATGGAGGTATACATTTGAATTGTGAAGGGAGGTTACTTTTTCTCTGTCCATTCAAAATTTTATAAGTAAAAGCATTATTTTTTTCTAAATGGATTTTTCCTAAGAAGGCATCTGGAATTCTATTAATAAAATATTAAATTTTGCATAATGTTAGAAAATAATTTATATAACTTTAAATCACAGAATTTAAATTTCTCGGCTGTTTTATTTTTCAGATATATGTGACATGGCACCAAAAAAATCCATCCCAACTATAGCATCTATTCTCTTGACAACAGACTGCAGGAAATATAGAGTTACTGAATTGAGTTGAATAATTCCATTCAGAAGTGGACTTTTCCAGTATTTTGGAACACAAACTAAAACTTTAGAAGTTATCTACATTACCCATATCAGAAACTTGTGAAGATATTCACAGAAGCAAAAAATTATATTGCCTGGAGATGATGCATTAGTTTTTATTCATCATAGTACAATAAAGTCTTTTTAGAAATATTTCCTAAGGATTGGGTATTTGAGCACTACATATGAGAAAATAATTTCTCAGGATATACATGGATGTTTCATTCTAAAGGATTATGTTGCTGTGTAATTCTTCAACTAAAATGGTTGTTTAAGCCTCACCATCCAACTGTACCCTTGACAAAGCATGCAGTGATATGAAATTTTCTTCTTTAAAGTGGTAGGCTGTGTAATTTAATGCCAGGCTCAAAGGAGAAAACATCATGCAGGTCTTACTTGAATTTCTGAAGTGATGTCTGTCACAACAACTTCACGAAGTACTTGTAAACATGCTAAACATATTGTAATGATGATCTTCCTTTGGTAATGGCAGATCTCGAAAGAGCTACCATTGAATTTTCTCTGTGCTCTGAGTTAAAAACAACAACAACTGCCTAATCATTTGTCTAAAGAAAATTCTAAAGTTCCTCTCCCATTTGCAAAATTTAAATCCTGGAAGTTAACTCTACTCATGGAAAAAGAAAAAGTTAACAATACAAAACCCACTTGAACTAGACTTCTAAGAGTTGAACAAAGAGAAAGTTTGCAGAAAGCGGTAAGAGAAAAACACTAAAGCTAGAGAAAGATTATTTAAATAATATGTTAGGGTATTTACCTTACTTGGATCAGAAACTCTTTAATTTATTTTTTTTTAAAGATTTTATTTATTTGAAAGAGAGGGACACAGCGAGCGAGGGAACACAAGCAGGGGGAGTGGGAGAGGGAGAAGCAGGCTTCCCGCCGAGCAGGGAGCCTGATGCGGGGCTCAATCCCAGGACCCTGGGACCATGACCTGAGCCGAAGGCAGACGCTTAACGACTGAGCCACCCAGGCGCCCAGAAACTCTTTAATTTAAAAAGAATATGCTCTCTTTGTGTGGTCCATAGTCTTCTTGGAAGCTTCAACACCCTTTGCTGTGTGTGGGGTGGGGAGTTTGGCATGTGTTAAAACAATTTTTATAATAACAAGCCATTTGTCATTTTCACTGTGCAGGCTTTTGCACTGATGGTATAAAACCAATCGTGGGTAAAACTGCTGGTCCCTTAGCATGAATCAAGGCAGTGACACCAAACGATACTAGTAGCCACAGCATTCTCCACTGCCACCACTCCCAGTAAAAATAATGAAGCAACTTAAAGTTACTAATGTTATTAAATATTGACTTAAATGTGCAACTCTTTAATATCCCACTGATAAAATGAGGCATATCCTTAAAGCATTTTTTACTGCATGTTCAGGTGCTATGATTGCCTTCAGGAAAAGCGCTTGTGAGAGTGTTTGAAACGAGAGTTGAACTAGCCATTATTTATTTATTTATTATGATGATTTTTAAATGAAACATCAATTTTACATAAAAGAACAACAGACAAGCAGCACCTGGGTGGCTCAGTCGGTTAAGCTCCCAACTCCTGATTTTGGCTCAGGTCATAATCTCAGGGCCCTGAGATCAAGCCCCATGTGGGGCTCCGCGCTGGGCATGAAGCCTGCTTAAGATTCTCTCTCACCTCTCCTTCTCTCTCTCTCCCACTTCATACTCTCCCTCGCTCTCTAAATAAATAAATAAATAAATAAAACAACTAACAACTTTATGGTTACTCATACTGTTGGCAAACATTTTCTCAAAAACAAACGATGTGAGCCTGTCATTTTAACATACAGTTTTTGTTTCAATAATAAAATTTGAGTTTATAAGCAAAAGCTAGGATTTTGGAAAGTTTAGTACGCCATAGAATTTTTTTTCTTCTCTTAAATTTATCAGTTAACATTTACTGTGATTTCATTTATATGAAATGTCCAGAATATGCAAATCTATGGAGAAAGATGAGTGGTTGCGAGTGGCTGGGGCAAGAGAGAATGTGACTGCTAACGGCTTCAGAGTGTCTTTATGAAATGATGAAAATGTTCGGGAATTGAATAGTGTTAATGCTTGCACAACCTTGTGAATATACTAAAAACTACTGAACTACACTATTTTAAAGGGTGAATTTTAAAGTATGGTAATTATATCTCATTTTTAAAAATTAACATTTAAACATTGCTCACTTTGATTTTCTAATGTGGTGAATATCGATGTAATCCATGTGACTAATGCTCTTTGTGGGTCCTCAGTAATCTGAATAGTGTGAAGATATCCTGAGGCCAAAAAGTTTGAGAACCACTGGTGTAGGCTACATAAATAATCAGGTTTTAAATAATGATATTTTTAACGGCAATAATAATGATTAGGAGGAACTGATGGAATTATCTAGAGGTTGACAATTATCTCTATCTTTCTCTCATGGCTAAAGAATTTATTTTATAGGTATTCACACTAATACTGGCAATCTGCTATATTACCTTTGCAAATGAGTGGCCAACTGTCATTGTACTCTCTAAATCTGATTGCATAAGGAACCAAGCTCATTGGTTCGCTTATTACAATTGTTCCTAAGGTTGATCCTTTCACACCAGGCTACTTCATGTGCTGTTCTTGCAACAGGTATCCATCTCTGGATCTTTACACAGTAGTCATATGGTATCAAGAACAGCTTGGTGTTCTTTCCCCATATAGTGGTTCTACATGCACCAGGTTAAACTAGTAAGAGAAATCAGTTGGGACATGACATGTATATTAACTGACACATCTTTTACCTCCAGGCACAAAGATGAGGCATATTTAAGGGACTGTGTCTAGGTTCCATAAATTTGGAGTATAAGGGACAGGGACAAGCATTAAGTAATGTTAATGAGGTAGTTAGATTGAGAGATTTTCTCTGCCTTCCATACTAAATGGTTTAGAATTTATTCTTTAGGTACTGAGTCACCAGTTATTAAAATGTATTAATATGTTTTATAATTGTGTCTCCTAGTAAAACTCTAGTAATTACAATGAACATTTCTTACCTTCTTATCTGCCTTTGTAGCCTTTGATAAGTAACTGTCTATACCTGGCTTACTGTTAATTAATAAGTGTATTAATTGGAGGTAGATTTATAAGTATTCAGAATAAAAAAAAAAAGAACTTTGCACATGTGATTAAGAAACTTTGGATGGGGAGTGCCTGGGTGGCTCAGTTGGTTACCCCGCCTCTTGGTTTCCACCCAGGTCATGATCCCACCATGGTGAGATCAAGCCCTGCACTGGGCTCCCCACTCAATGCAGAGTCTGCTTCAGATTCTTTCTCCCTCTACTCCTCCCCACTCATGTGCTCTCTCTCTCTCAAATAAATTAATAAAATCTTAAAAAATAAAAAAGAAACTTTAGATGGGACAATTATTCTGGATTATCCAAGTTGGTCCAATCAAATCACCTTTCCTGGCATAGTCAGAGTAAGATGTAATACTGAAGAGTCAGAGAGACACAATGGGATGGCTTTGAAAATAGAGGAAGGAGGGCCCCACGCTTGGGAATGCAGATGGCATCTTCAAGCTAGAAAAGGCAAGGAAACAGATTCCCCTCTAGAGCCTCCAGAAAGGAATGCAGCCCTAACAGCAATTTGATTTTATTCCAGTAAAACCCATGTCCTATTTCTAGCCTACAGAAATGTAAGGTAATAAATTTATGTTGCTTTAAGACACCAAGGGTGTGTATTACCAGATTTGTGATAATTTGTCACAGTGACAATAGAAAACTAATACTAGCAATCACATTATATAAATGAAAAGATGGATGAAGGATATGGGAAACAGAACCAGAGGGATGGAGTCGAGTCTGAAGAAAAAACAAGTGTGAGAATTTCTTCATTATCATTACAGACTTACAGCAGTGTGGAAGAATGATATTTTTGCATTGTGTTCTAAAGTTTATTTTAATTGCAAAACAGATTTTGCAAAGAGTAATGATTTCAGATATGTATCTTTCTACAATAATCTGCTCTCTGTTTTCAGAACTAAATCAACATATCCACAGCCAGCAGGTTAATGACAAGCATGGTTTACACATTTAAATGAAGAAATGGTTTACTTAAGCATTCTAACATATAATTTCTTCTTACAAACATTCATATTCTCAAGATTATAAGCCATTAGTCCTTGGAGTTATTAAAACTAAAGTTTCAGAATTACAGAAAAATTCTTCGTATCAAAGACAAAATAGAGTAAGTTAGATTTAGCTTCCATTTTATGGCAATAGTTATGTAAATATTTGTTAAATTTTCTTATCTTTTCTTTAAAGATTTTATCTATTTATTTGACAGAGAGAGAGAGACAGCGAGAGAGGGAACACAAGCAGGGGGAGTGGTAGAGGGAAAAGCAGGCTTCCCGCTGAGCATAGAGCCTGATGCAGAGGTTGATCCCAGAACCCTGGGACCATGACCTGAGCCGAGGGCAGACGCTTAATGACTGAGCCACCCAGGCGCCCCCTTATCTTTTTATTGTGCACGCACACACACACATATATAAAGGATTAACAGTGCTTCACATATCCCATCATAAAATTCTACATGAAATTTCTTTCATAGTGTTCTGTTGTTTTTTAACTTGTATCCTTTGGTTTCAATAATAATTTAATTTAATAAGTGTATACATATGCATACATGTTTATTAGTGTGTGTACATTGTATACATACATATTAAAAGTTGTAATTGAAACAACAGAAATATAGTTTGAAGCATATCTTTTGACAGTGTAAATAGCACTACTAATAACACTAATAGAAAAAAAAATAAATTACATGTCATGTTTACATATAATCCTACAGAGTTGAAAACCTAACAACCCAAATTTAAAACAAGAAAAAAACAAAGAAAATAATAAAACAGGATGGAAAGTATGTTAAAAAAATATATAACAAAGGAAATATCAAGGAATTTATAATCAGAATTCATAAAAACTGATGAAAAATTTAAATATGTTTCAACAGTAAGCATACATGTGAAAACATTTATTCATAAAAAAGACATACTTTCAAATTAGCCCCAAATCAACATGTATCTATAAGAGAGATGTGTAAATAAGCCTATTTCAAGATATCTTTGAATTAATCTATATATTAAAATAAAAGTTCTTTAAACATCTTTACGTTTTATCACAAGGTAGGAAATTGTAATTTCTTTTCAATACATCAAAATATTTGGAAGGATGTGAGTACATGCTCCAGAAAAATCTATTTTGTGTTTAGCAAATAACAAATAATCTGAACTCTTATTTCTAATTCAGAACTTTCTGATAATATAGAACAGGTGATGATTAGTTCTTGCTCATAATGTGGACTCACTTGGAGGCATCATAGAGTCAGATCACATGACTGCATTATTTCAAGGTTCTTTATTTAGTGTAGTTGGTGGCTACAGGAAGTATTAAATTTGGACCTTGTTATAAACTCAATGGAATTTATAAAAGAATAGATTATGATATTTTAAATTACCATCAAAATGGTTTTTGTGACTTAGTAAGGCAGTTTATTACCCATTAACACCTCTCAAGATACATCCTCTAAACTGCTAAAATGAAAGCCAGGATTGCGTAAGTATAATAGTGGATTCAACTTGCATTTGAAATAATAAGTTTTGGGATAGTTTCTCTTTTCTCCTATCCAGTAGGAAGAGAAATTATGTAGCTGATTATGTCTAGACGTTTTTCCAAGACCCTTGTCCATAGACTGACCAATGGCACCCCAAAGTTGTCCACTCCTAATCCCTGCAACTTAATCCCTGTCTGTGTCACTTTATATGGCAAAAATGACTTTGTGGATGTGACTGAATTAGTGATTTTGAGATGTGGAAATTATTCTGCCTTATTCTCCCTGCCTAATGTGACTGCAAGAGTTCTTATAAGAGGGGTTAGGGAGGAGTCAGAGAAAGTAGTAGACATGAGGACAGAACCAAAAGGTTGAAGTGATGAGAAAAAGGGTCCAAGGAACACAGATGACCTGTAGAAGGTGAAAAAGGCAAAGAAACAGATTCTCCCTCCAGAGGCTCCAAAAGGAACCAGGTCTATTGAAGCCTTGACTTTAGCCCGGTGAGACTGACTTCAGAATTCCGAAAATAAATTTGTGTTGGTTAAGTCACTAAGTTTGTGGTAATTTATTACAACAGCAGTAGCAAACTAATACAACTACTTAAACAGGGCTAATGAGAGCTAACATGACATACCACAGAAATTAGGAGTTTCTCTCAGGTGCAATCACAAATTCAAATGTTTTATCAATGCTCGAGAATTCCTTCCCTAAAAAACAGCATATGGGAGAGTACTTGTAACAGGTAGGGTTATATATAGATAAGAAAATAGAGATTACTTCGCTTTGTTCTTCAACAAAGAAATAATTGAAAAGTATGTTTTTTATTTACTTCTTAGAACATGTCACTCTTCTTTAAGAAGCAAATAGTAAAAAATAATTAAAATAACAAAAACCTTATTAGAATAATAAAATCAAATTAACTTTTTAAATTCTTTGTTATATTTTCCTTTCTTCCATAATTTCCTTTCCTTGTGATGAATGTCCAAAATAGTAACTGACATCCAAATTCCTGTGTGGAATCCTAAGACAAATGAGCCCTGAAACTGAATGGAAAAAAAAATCAAGCACTAACGAGGAATTTTGGTAAATTAAAGTGTTTGTTAGAAGCATTTTAAATTATATTTTTCAAATGTTTTTAAATTATATTTTTATCAGTATAACAATATTGCATGTGGAAGTGAATGGCCAGTTATAAAGTTTGTTCAAATAAAAATATTATAAATACATAGATTAGGGAGTTTTTTGAAAAAAAAAGTTCTGTTATAATTTGTTCTCATAATGTTTTTAACTGACTTATCAGAAAACACTTGAAAACTTTGATAAACCTTGATATTGCACAAAACAAAGGCATACTAAACGAGTTTTGTAAGAATCACAAACACTGATCAGCTGCATGTTATTTTTTAAATGTTAATAATGCACATGGTTAAAAAAAACTCAAACAGCACAAAGGCTGTATTAAAAAAAAAAAAAAAAAAATCAGTTTCTTGAGAGACCCTGGCCCCAGTCTCATCCCAAAGGCAGACACTATAATCAGTCTTCGAAGTATCATGGTAGAAACACTCAGTGTTCACACATAGAGTTCACACACATATCCTCTGCCCTTCCATTTTAACACCTGTGGTACATTCTCACACTCATCTGCATTGCTTGTTTGTTTTAAATAATATGCCCTGCAGTTCATTCTATTACCCATTTTTATAGGCATACTTACTCATTTTAATGCACACAGCTCATTTTTACTTTATAATGTTCCATCATTTACTATATCAGTCCTCTGTGTGTGTGTGTGTGTTTGTGTAAAATATCATTAGTCACAAAGACAAATTGAAAAGAGAATTTAGATAATGCATAAAAAATAATTATCACTAAAACTAGTTACTTCAATGAAGACAGCTAAGAAGAGGATGAAAAGGATGAAATGTTACACTTGTTCAACGTTTGTGTGTTTATCATAGACTACAACTACAGATTTGAATCATTTCTCGCCTTTAACCTATGTTGTATATTCCTTAGTATGGAGCTGAGCACTAAATGTGTGGGTGATTAATATGTTATTGCTCATATTTATATTGAACACTGATATCCAAAACTCAGTTCCTATTGATATTTTCATTTAAAATTATTCATCTTTTATAAAATGTGACTTCAGTAAATAAGTCATAAAACAGATCTCATTGTCTCCTTAATTACCATTATTTTTTCTGGGTGGTATCTTCATAACCGTTTTTATGCTTTTCTATAGAAGTTGATAATGCTAAGATGAATGGAAAAATTGATTGCAAATCCAAAAAATATCATATAATAAATTCTTCTATATTAAATTACATGTATTCCCATCCCAGATTAGCTTCCACGTATTGAATAAGCTACTATACCATTTGAAGTTTAAAGTATGAAACCCATTTTGAACATCATTTTATTTCACATTATGACAAATAAGATATTATCAAATTCTGATCAAATGTTAAATGCATGTGATAATATAGGAGAATCAAATATTCAGAGCCAAAATCAAAAAATTCCCCCTTCAGCAGCTGAGTAATCTTTGATGATCCATTTGCATAATGAGTCATAGTTTCCCAATATGTAAAATTCAATTAATAATGTGAACCACGATGGTGATCACAAATTTGCTGGTGCTGAACCACCTGTCTGTCATTTTAGGAAGGACCCTGATGACGTTGTCCTAGAGGATATCAGCTCCTTAACTGAAGGGAGAGAAACTAATGTCCCTGTCAAAGTCACAGGAGACAATCTGGACCACATGACCCCCGAAAATGTCAATGTATAATTACCCTTTAGGACCAAACAAACCTCTTATGGAAACAAACTTAGCATTAAGTATTTCAATGTTGATGAAGACATGATTCAGAGAAATTCTGAGTTTTCAAAAGTCACTAACACTATTTTTTGTGGTCTTGTAATAGCAACATTGATATAAATATTTAAAATATTATATTTACTGGTATAAATAATTGCTCAGAAGGTAAAATTATGACACCTACTATAGACAAATTCGTCTTAATTTTCTACAATTCAGTTGCATTTATTCAGTGATCACTAGCTACAATAACCCATGCAAAATAATGTAGATGAAAGAGATGAAAACCATGGATCCTTAGCTTAAAGGAGATTAAATTTTGTTTACATACACACACACTAATAATAATAATAATACAGTTCCAATTATGAGTCTTTATTTACTCATTTTTTTTTTTTTTAAGAGAGGGAGAGAGGTGGGGAGGGGGAGAGGAGAGGGAGAATCTTAAGCAGGCTCCACACCCAACGTGAAGCCCGACTTGGGGCTTATCTCAAGACCCTGAGATCATGACCCTAGCCAAAATCAAGAGTCATACACTTAACTGACTGAGCCACCCAGGCACCCCTATTTACTCATCTTTAATTTAAAGACTAAGACTAGGAAGTCTCTAGGGTTCTATATGAGTAAACACTGGAGTAAAAATTAAGTAAACTTAGAAAACCTATGGATGCTATCTTTTTCATACTTTTCCAGCCATTTAAATAATAAAATTTTGAATACAATTGGCAGATGAGGGGCGCCTGGGTGACTCGATTGGTTAAGAGTCTGTGAAGAAGACATCCAAATGGCCAACAGACACATGAAAAAGTGCTCAATATCACTCGGCATCAGGGAAATACAAATCAAAACCTCAATGAGATACCACCTCACACCAGTCAGAATGGCTAAAATTAACAAATCAGCAAACGACAGATGTTGGCGAGAATATGGAGAAAGGGGAACCCTCCTACACTGTTGGTGGGAATGCAAGCTGGGGCAGCCACTCTGGAAAACAGTAAGGAGGTTCCTCAAAAAGTTGAAAATAGAGCTACCCTACGATCCAGCAATTGCACTACTGGGTATTTACCCCAAAGTACAAATGTAGGGATCTGAAGGGTCACATGCACCCCAATATTTATAGCAGCAATGTCCACAACAGCCAAACTATGGAAAGAGCCTAGATGTCCATCGACAGATGAATGGATAAAGAAGACATGGTGTGTGTATACACACATACACACACACACACACACACACACACACACACACACACACACACAATGGAATATTATGCAGCCATCAAAAAATGAAATCTTGCCATTTGCAACAACATGGATGGAACTAGAGGGTATTATGCTAAGTGAAATAAGTCAGTCAGAGAAAGACAAGTATCATACGATCTCACTGATAGGAGGAATTTGAGGAATAAGACAGAGGATCATAGGGGAAGGGAGGGAAAAATGAAATAAGACAAAACCAGAGAGGGAGACAAACCATAAGAGACTCTTAATCTCAGGAAACAAACTGAGAGTTGCTGGAGTGGAAAGGGGTGGGAGGGATGGGGTGGCTGGGTGATGGACATTGGGGAGGGTATGTACGATGGTGAGCGCTGTGAATGTGTAAGACTAATGAATCACAGACCTGTACACCTGAAACAAATAATACATTATATGTTAATAATAAAAAAAAAAGACAAAAAAAAAAAAAGAGTCTTCCTTCAGCTCAGGTCATGATCTCAGGGTCCTGCGATCCAGCCCCACGTTGGGCTCCCTGCTCAGTAAGAGAGTCTACTTCCTCCCCTCCTTCTGCCCCTCCCCCTGCTCATGCTTGCTCTCTCTGTCTCTGTCTCTATCTCTCAAATAAATAAATAAAGTCTTAAAAAAAAATCTGGCAGATAATCTCATAATTTTGTAAAATGGGTAATTCACACAATAGATTTAAAAGCTTTTGAGATGTTTTGATATGTTCATAACAAATTCTAAGGTATATATTCTAGAACAATGAACTATACCATTCATTTATCTGTTTTCAATGAGAACTATTTTAATTACTGCATAATTTATGATATCAGGTATAACAAAATATTGTTAGGTTATGTTTCTGCTACCTCACACTTAAAACAATTTACAAATTTCAGGATTTTTTTCCAAATAAATGTTTTCATAAATTTTTTTTTTTATTTATATTGGTTTCCAAAGGCTGTAAGGATTATTCCTTTTGTCTCTTTTCTCTACTGATTTTTCCACTTACTCTTCACTCCCATCATTATTTGCTTCATTTTCTTACTGTCCAGACAGCAATTTTTTTTCAATGCTATTTTGTTAAATTTTCAACTCTTTTAAGATTTTTTTTCACTTAATTACAACTAGAGCCTCTTGACATTTATCCTTTTCTTCAGAATCCTTCCATTATTTGCTACAGGTTGGCTCTGCCATTCCCTTTTCCTCTCCCCCTCAACTGCTAATGGGAGAATAGTACTACATGTATTTATATGCCACCTTCTTGCTCCTTATCACATTCTGAAGAGCATCTAACATTCACTCGGAGTGAGAGAAAAGAGCTTGAACAAAGAAAGGCGAAAAGCCTACAGCTTATGGCCTTCCGGCAGGATTGTAGAATCATTGCTAGAATGAGAAGCCAGCTGTTGCCATGGCATTTTGCCTAGCATAATTGAATCAGGTTGCTTCCTTCCTGAATGGAGAGTATTGGCATCTTATTACCATAGGTACAAGAGATCACATATGTCACATGCACTTATACTGTCTGTGAACTACTTGAATGAAATCATGGTCACTCACCAAGAATCAGACACCTGATTTTAGCTCTGCTTCTGTCAGTGAAAAGCTACATAAATCAGTGCAGATAATTAGTTTGACTCTGTTTTTATTTAACCAGTGGTAATCAAGGTTAATGATACCTATTTCAAATGGTTGTTAAGGCACTTTATTTACTATTTAAATCTGAACCCTATGTTAGCATCAGTGTGCACTGAAAATTATGATATTTGGAGTTTCTTAGATAAGCAAAGAAAAAATATTCCAAGCCTAACATTTAAAATTCTGGAGAACTTTCTAAATAATCATATTGTCATCAGGCTTCATATAAGACAGATAATCGCTGAGTTAAACAGAGCTTAAATTACTCATGTAATTTATTTTTGTGATAAAAATAAACAAGTAAATTCTCAAGGTTATTAAGTGACATACTGCCTACTGCCAAAGAAATATTTAGGAGTTTATGAAGGTGTTGATAATAATAAAGAGTATTAAGTTTGAAAGATTATGTCACCATCTGGGCAATAGATGCCATGGGGAAAATGAGACATGCTTATTCACCATTACTTCTGAGCACTAAGAGGCACTTGAAATTTGATGGAAAGAAAAGGGCAAACATATTCTACTAAAGATACGGGGTTATGTGCACATGCCCTGGAGAGCTAGAATCACTACTCTTTACCTGGCTTAAATCTGAACTCATTATGTTAAGGATAAAGAGAAATGACAGTTAATTGTGTTAGTTGCTAGGGTGCTTGGTACAGGGCAGAAAAGTTTAAGAAAACATTACGTTGTTTTCTCTTCAGAAAAATGATATCTGTTAGGCTCTAAAATAAATTTTAGTATAAAGATACTTACTAGAAAAATAGTGCTTAGCATTTGTATTCAGAAACCATATACTATGTTTTATTTGTCCACTTAAGGTATATTTCAGATGGCTGAGTACACTTATCTCATGGCTTCACATTCAAGCCAAAAATTTGTGCAATATGTTCTGTTAATTCAATTGATTAATACTATAAATTTCTGGAATAAATACTTGATTTTCTTTATGTCAATTCAGTTTTAAAGATTTATTCTACTTCATCAAGGGATCTCTTTATCCATTCATAAAACAGTTTATTTTATTTGTCATTGGATAACTCATTTTGAAAATTCCCTACTTTTTTTCAAAATGGTCGCAGTTACATAAGTTCAAGATGAATTAGTGTTTTATTACACATCTAAGAGTAGGGAAATGAGAATTCGTGGAGAATGACCTTGAGAGATCACTTATTGTTGACTAAAGGAAGCTAAGACCAGAGGATCTTGCTTTCACCAGCAGAGTTACACATAAACTGCGCAAAATTTCATTCCTACAGAGCACTTAAGAGAGAGGATTAACAAGCTTCATTTTAGATAATTCTTAACATAAGAAATGAGTTTTGCTATAAAATATAAAACTGGGAAACATAATTAGACATAACTACCCAGGCCAGGTTTAACTTGGAGATGGTGAGTTTACACTCTTTCAGAGAGCTGCTTGTCCAAAATTCCTTTTTCCAGTAACCAGTATATTTCCAATATCAGAACAGGTACCCAGCAGCCTTGTTCATTCCCTGTTAAGAAGGTGAGCCTCCCCAAGATTCTCTATAAAAAGTGAGATCTAAGAAGGAGGATTTCCATATTGAAACACAGGCCCACATTAAGATTCCAACACAGCCTCGGGCTAACACCTCTCATGCAATGATGGGCATTCAAGTGAACCATCTCTTCTCTTTTACTGCTGTTTTCTTTGCTCTAAATAACTTTGTATTTTATCCAGTAAGGTCTGTCCTATAACCCATTCTATAAGAAATTGTGGAATTTGTCTGAAGCCATTTTTCATGACCAGGGATAGACTCAGAAGGATTCCCATGAATGATATGTGGTAATTATGAAAAGATCCACCCTACTTGACAGCAAGAAAATCAGTCAAAGACAAGTATACTTTTATGATAATCCCTTCATTTCACTCACCTAAACCCCTCTATACTAAAGATAAAATAGAAGTTTCTGAAGTCCTCTATCATCCCTCCTATGAGTTTTTACCATAAGTTTATCTAAGTAGTAATAAATTTCATTAAGTTTTTCTTTGGACTTTTTTCTTGAAAAGAGAAATCCATTTCACAAAGGCTAAGTAATCCTAAAAATTAAGAAGCAGTACTGAAATATTCACATTCTGGAGAAAAATGCTCCTGGGGAAAAGTAAAACCTTTTGCAGTGCTATAAATGTAATGAGTAGGTGAAGTATCACATTTACAAATGTTAGCAGTTTATTATAACTGAGCAATCACTGAATGAAAAACAGATTTCCTTTTCAATGAACATTAAGGATGTGACCTGGAGCTGATAAGCATAAGACAACATAAGATTTAGTACCAGATTTTAAAGATGTCTACTGTGTCAAGTTTTCGTCTTCCTTTTGTTTTTTTGTTAATCAACAATGCTATTCTAAGGAAACTGCAAGCAGTAACCAGAGTGTTTGTTTTCAACACGTATCACAAATATAACTTACTAATTTTGTGGAATTATTTAATGCCTGTCTTTTCTCCTTGTCTATGTTCACTGCTAAAATCTCAACATCCAGTATAGCACCTGGCAAATGGTGAGCTCTCAATAAATAATTATTGAAAGAATTTGCTACTTAAAAAATTCAGTATGATCAATAAAATGAAGAAATGAACTAGAAAACCAAGGTTTTTGGCTTACAATAATTTTTGTTTAAATTTCTCATTTTTCCAAATGGAAAACGTGGACAATATGTCTTAAAAGTAATTTAAAAAGTAAGTTTCTCTATTCTTGGAATATGAAAATGCTTCATTACCCGCCACCTTGTATTTCTAGCTGAGAGTGCCAAAGCCTCACAGAAGTCAAGATTATCTTGTGTAAAAATGTAGTTAAGTGTAAAATGAGAGTGTAAAAATGGAGTTAAGCTATATGCTGTAAACATTACTTGGTAACTGTAAAAAAAAAAAAAAAAAAAGCTCTAATTTTAATAGTTTGTTTTCTAACTACAAAATACTGTACTTGTGCTCAAATCAAAATGTTGGAACCAAATAGCCTAGCTTCAATACTATTTGTAACACTGTCATCTATCTGTACTAATCATTGAGTTTGATGTTAAACAACAGAGACAAAACCAGGATTCCCTTTCTCAAGGAGTTCCTTTACCAGATTCCCACAAATACAATTCAGAAACAAAGCAGGAGTAGGTGACATGTGCTAACAGAGGTCATTACAGAAGCTTACCAAAGGGGAACCTAACCCAACTTGAGGGTATAATGAAAAGCCTCCTGATACAGGTGATACTGGAGCTAATATTTAAGGATTAGTAAGAAATATCCTGTGTAGGAGTGGAAATGTAAATTCCAGAAAATTAATGTAAAAACATTCAAGTGTTTGATTAAATATGTTGTATTTGCCTTGGAGTAACTGCAAGCCATTCAGCATAGCCAGAGTGAAGGTGCCTGTGAGGGAAGTAATGAAAGACGGGGCTAGAAATGTGGGCAAAAGTGAGCAGTGCAACTCCTCTATTAATTCAAGAACTGTAGAAATATTACTAAGGCAGTGATGATTCAAAATTTCTACATGTAAATATTTTAGGAGTGTCAAACTTGTTGGCTATCAAATATACAGGGAAGTACTGCTAATGTGTTACCTGGAAGATGTTTGCATATTAAAACCTCTGTTTTTACTTAAAATATCTATTTTCCCTCCTAAATTTGGAAAAATGCTTACTTTACCTGATACACAGCCACTTCTTGTTTCTTATGGTTAGTCTTCACATGGTATACCTTCTCCCATTAATTAACATATGTCTTTTTTAATCATTGGTTTCTAATGGACAGAATATGCATCATGTTTTTTTTATCCAATCTGACAATCTCTCCCTTTTAATTGGAGTATTGAGACCACTAATTAGTGACATGATTGGGTTTAATATGCCATCATGCTAATTAATTTTTTAATCCCAACTATTGTTTATTTCCTTTTTTCCTGCCGTATTTTATTTTACAAAAGTTTTTACTATTCCATTTTATTAACTATTAACTAATTCACCTCTTTCGTCATTTTAGTAATTTCTCTAGAATTTAAAATATGTAACTTTAAGTTATCACTTTCTAATTCAAATATTATTCTGGGGCACTTGCGTGGCTCAGTCAGTTAAGCATCCAACTCTTGACCTCAGCTCAGGTCTTGATCTCAGGATTGTGAGTTCAAGACCTGTGTTGGGCTCCATGCTGGGCATGGAGCCTACTTAAAAAATAAGTAAATAAAATAAATATTATTTCACTTTACATATATTTTATATATCATAAAATAGGATGCTTCCATTTCTCCTCATTCTATCCTTTATACTATTATTGTCATACATTTTTTTCAATGTTATAAGCTGACATTATATTGTTACTATGTTTTTTATTAAATTGCAAAATCTTTTATAGTAAATTTTAAAGATAAGAAAAATTATTTTGTTTACCCCTGTCTTTATATTTCTGGCGATTCTTTCTTTGTCAAGCTCTTAGTTTTCATTACTAATTGTTTTCTATCTGCCTGAGGAAATCTCTTTAATAATTTTCTGTAGTATACATATGCTGTCAACAGATTCAGGAATTGTCAAAAATGTGTTTATTTTAAATGAAGGATATTTAGTAAGATATAGAATCCTAGTTTGACAGATTTTTCTTTTAACACTTTAAGGATGCTATTCCATTTTTACATACCTTGTTTCATTTTAAATAAAAAGGTGTCATTCTTATAATTGTTCTTTTTTACATAACAAGTGTGGATTTTATCCTCCTTTTGTCTTCTGGCTGTTTTTTATAGTGTTTTTCTTTATTATTTTTCAGAAAATTTATTATAATGCATCTTTGTATTATTTTCTTTGTGTTTATTTTGATTGAGTCCTTGAATATGTCCATTTAAGATTTTCATCAAATCTTAAAAATTTTTGTCCATTATTGTTTCAAATATTTTTTTCTGCCTTTTTTCCTTATCATCACCTTCTGTGATTCTCACTAAACCAATGGTGCATTATGTGGTATCATCTCACAGCCCACTGAGATTCTGGTTATATTTTTTTTTTTCTTTTAGCATTTTTTGCTATCTATATTTCAATTTGGATAATTTCTGTTGCTCTTTATTCAGATTCATTGGTTTGGTCATTTTTTTTTCTGTAGTTTCTAGTCTGTTATTCAGCCATGGAATGAAGTCCTATTCCATGTTTTCTATTTATCAGCTCCAGAATTTCCACTGGCCCTTTCTTAGAGTCTTCATTTCTATATTCATTGTGTTCATATTTTCTACAAATCTTTGAATATGTATATTTCATCAGTGATGTGAATCATCGATGATGATCTGATTCATATATATGAATCATAGATGATTCATATGTAATTCATTTAAATATGAACTAATCATATATGTATGTATGTATTGTCATTATTTTATTTTATTTTTTATTTGAGTATAGCTGACACACAATGTTACATTAGTTTCAGGTGTACAATATAGTAATGCAACTTCTCTATATATTATATTATACTCAGCACAAGTATAGCTACAATCCGTCACTATACAACGCTATTACAATATTGTTGACTATATTCCCTATGCTGTACCTTTCATCCCAGTGACTTATTAATTCCATAAATGAAAGCCTGTATATCTCTCACCTCTCTCCACCCATTTTGACCATATCCCCACCCCTCTTCCCTCTGGCACCCATCACTTTGTTCTCTGTATTTATAGTTCTGATCCTGTTTTTTGTTTATTCATTTTGTTTTTAGAGCCCACATATGAGTGAAATAATATGGTATTTGTCTTTCTTAGTCTGATTTATTTTACTTAGTATAATATCCCCTAGTCCCATCTATGTTGTCACAATTGGCAGAATTTCGTCCTTTTTATGGCTGCATAATATTCCATTATATATATATATATATATATATATATTTTTTTTTTTTTTTTTTTTTTTTCACATCTTCCTAACCATTCATCTATCAATGGACTCTTAGGTTACTTCCATAGCTTGGCTTTTTTAAGTTATGTTGCAACAAACATAAGGGTGCATACATCTTTCCAAATTAGTGTTTTTTGCCTTCTGTGGGTAAATACCATAGTGGAATTATTGGATCATGTGGTATTTCTATTTTTAATGTTTTGAGGAACCTCCAAACTGTTTTCCACAGTGACTGTACCAATTTACATTCCTATCAACAGTACACAAGGGTTTCTTTTTCTCCACATCCTTGCCAACACTTGTTATTTACTCTCTTTTTGATCATAGCTATTCTGACAGGTGTGAAGTGATATCTCATTGTTATTTTGATTTGTATTTCCCTGATAATTAGTGATGTTAAGCATTTTTCTCATGTGCCTGTTGACCATCTGTATGTCCTCTTTGGAAAAATGTCTATTCAGGTCTTTTGTCCATTTTTTAATTGGATTGTTTTGTTTGTTTGTTTGTTTTGGTGTTGAGTTGTATAAGTTCTTTATATATGTTGGATATTAACCCCTTTTAGATATATCATTGAAAATGTCTTCTCCCATTCAGTAGGCTGTTTTTTTGTTTTGTTGATGGTTTCTTTCACTGTGTAAAAGCTTTTTATTTTGACATAATCTCAGTAATTTCTTTTTACTTTTGTCTCTCTTGCCTTAAGAGATATATCTAGAAAAAAATATTACTATGGCTGATGTCAGAGAAATTACTGCCTGTGTTCTCTTCTAGAATATTTATGACTTAAGGTCTCACATTTAGGTTTTTAAACTCTTTTGAATTTATTTTTGTGTAGGGTGTTGAAAAATGGCCCTGTTTCTTTTCTTTCTTTGTTTTTTAAAGATTTTATTTATTTGACAGTGAGAGAGGGAACACAAGCAGGGGGAGTGCAAGAGGGAGAAGCAGACTTCCCATTGAGCAAAGAGCCAATGCGGGACTCGATTCCAGGACCCTGGGATCATGACCTGAGCCAAAGGCAGATGCTTAACAACTGAGCCACCCAGGCACCCCCCAAAATGGCCCTGTTTCATTCTTTTGCATGTAGCTGTCCAGTTTTCCCAATACCATTTACTAAAAAGACTGTTGTTGTCTCTTTTTCCATTATATATTCTTGCCTCCTTTGTCATAGATTAATTGGCCATATAAGGTCTATTTCTGGACTCTGCTTTGTTCCATTGATCTATATGTCTATTTTTGTGCCAGTAGCACCATATTAATCTTTATTATAATATATTATAACTATATTAAAGACAGTGTCTTCTTATTCCATAATTGCTGTCATTTATGGGTTTTGAGTCTTTTCCTTCTGGTTATAGGATAAAAGTTCATGCCTGTTACACATCTAGAAATTTGTTTTGTATACTGGATATTAAAATTATTGTTTAGTATCTGGATTTTGTTTTCTTCTGTTAAAAAAATATTGAGTTTTATTTTGGCAAGCACTTAATATATTTGATCAGCTCAATTGTTTTG
Source organism: Halichoerus grypus (assembly GCF_964656455.1). Lineage (NCBI taxonomy): Eukaryota > Metazoa > Chordata > Mammalia > Carnivora > Phocidae > Halichoerus > Halichoerus grypus. The sequence continues at coordinate 45,987,284 of NC_135715.1, read as the reverse complement.
AGGCTTATTTTTAGATTTGTGAGGAAAAGCATAAAACACCCTTTGTACTAGGACTGGTTTAGCCCTACACCTAATTTATGGCCTTTCTGAAATGTCTATTGGATGCTACATATATTCAACAATATCTCTATGCACTGGTTATTCATGTTCATGAAATCTCCCAATCCTGTGAGATGTAAGAGTTCTTCAGGTTACATCTCCTTGGTGGTCAATCCTTTCCTGGTAGTTATTCTTTGCCTGACTTAATCATGTATCATTCTACATATATGCAGGTTAAAGCTAAAACTAGGATTCAAGGGAAACTAATGAAGGTTTAATTACACCACCTCTCAAATTCCAGTTATCTCACTTTCCCGAACTCTTTCTCTGTCTCCCCAGCTTAGCAAGACTGCAAGGATCTGATTGGGTTCACTCTTTCTGTGCTATGGATGCAGTAAATGTTTTCAGGTTAATAACAACAAACAACAAAAAGCAGAAGACAGCAACAAACAAGTTTATTGGATCGTTTACCTCCTTTTTCTTTTATTTTCTTGGGACACTGTCTTATGCTGCCTTTTATTCAATATATGAAAATGGCTATTTCATACATTTTCTCTAGTTTTATTGTTATTCTAGCAGGAGAGCTGGTTTAAAACCAGCTAGTCAGTCATGGCTAGAGGAGATATCCTAGTTGACATATTTTAATTACCTCTCTTTTCCACTGTTTGAGAGTGGGATCTCGGCCTTTAATTCTTTCCTTTATTTTAATACCTAGCAGAGTAATTCTCATATTACCTGAGGTGCTACAAATTAAAATATTAGTATTTAGCTCTGAAAATAGATTGAGTTAAGGGTACACATTTATGCATTCCCTGTATATAGGTGTGTTTGAAGATATATTCAATTTCATTACTAAAAAAAGTATTATTTCTCAACCATATATTCAAAACATCTGCCATATTACTAGGCAACGTACTCTCTTTACTTAATTGTTGCTGATACTTTTTGTCCTTTTCTAATTGTTCTCTTGTATTCTTTGTTCTCTGGCTATTTGCCTCTGTCTTCTGCCTGATCAGCATTTTGCTCAATTACCACTGTAGTAAGAAGAGGGCTGACGCATCTAGTTTGTTTTGAGGCAGTAATAATATATTCCAGACTGAGTCCTAACTGAAATTGGATTCCCCTGTTGGGCAGAAAATAAATGCCATGACACATCCCATGTGATTTTTAACAAATATTATCCACGATACAAGTGCCCAAATTGTATTATTAAAAATGTTAACACCTGCTCCTGCGTGGGCTATATCTTCTTTGCAGTTTTGTGTTTTGCTTTTATTCCAGGTCCTCTGTTCTTCCATAAGGACTCTCCATTGCCATGAATCTACAATAAGTTAAACTCCTTCTTTCATTTACTACTTTGTGAATTCTGAAGTTGATAACCTCTGGGCATTTACCAGTAACTTTGTTTTCCCATATTTATCATTTAGATACATCTGTTTTAAAAATCATTTCCATTTTTTTCCAATTACTTCTGGAAAAAAATCTTAAACATTAAATCATATTTTCCCAGAACCATTTATTTTATTTCATTATTTAACTCAGTCAGTATTATACTTTCCCCCTTCACTTACATTTATTCAATAGATTCTTAATTGTAGCAACAGACAAAGAATTAAATATGCTGCTTACAATATCTGGATCCATACAGACCTATTCTCACATAACACCTGTGCATTTTTAGATAAATTACATACTCTTCCTATCCCTCTGAATTCTTACCTGTAAAACAACTCATAAGGATGCTAATGAGAATTAAAAGGAGTATACATGCTTTAGATTACTTCAGTGCTTACAGTGGTCCCCAGCATATAAATGCTCTCAATAAATGCCATATAATACATATTGACACTGCTGTTATTTCTTCTCAGCTATCACTTAAAAAACAAAATTTTAAAGGTGACTGGGTCTTCAAGAGAAACAAGTTATCTTTGCATGAACAAAACCTTGTTGGCCATATTTGTAGACATTTAAGATTAGGCTGCCGATCAGGAGCCCTTTCAAAGTATAAATGTAATTTACAATCTATAGGTTAACGTTTGCCAACCTTTACAAACAGATTATTAGATGAATTATTCCTTTGTTCTATATCAGTAAAACTATGTATTTGCTTCTTGCCCATCTCCTCAATTAAAATATAAGCTTTATAAAGAATACCTGCTTTGTTTACTTCGGTATCCTCTAATACATAGTGAGTACCCAATAATTACTAGTTAAAAAAAATAATATACATCCAAATGTTTTCCTGCTAATATATTTAAATATTTAACTGTAAAACTGGTAATAGTAGTGACTTATGGGATATTTCTGTTACATCACACTTACTTTGTAATGATTAACTGAAAGAAGTTATGCAGACACTATATTATCTCTAAACTTGATCTAAATTATTCATAATTACAAAGGTTGAGAAAAGTATAATAACTGTAGTCTCATTTTATTGTTATTATTCCAATTTGAAAATTGTGTCTCTAATTCATTAATTTAAAAAGAATACATGAGCAGAGAGGAAATATATCATCATGGTGGGTGTTTCCAAGTAATTTAATTCTTGTGAATCATAGGGAAAATGAAGATCAGTCATAAATCCAAAATCTTTCTATGAAGGTGTGGGTTGATTAGTCAATTCAGTTCAGACCATCAAAGATCTATATGCATAATGAGAGCTTCAGCTACTGGTATTTGAAGATCAAATCAGTAAATGATAATATAAAAGTCAAGCCAGTCTGAGAATATTACACTATCTCAGGTCGACATACACTTGAGAATTTCTGAAGAGGCATTCTTAAGAATGTCTCAAAACAGAACAGTTTTATGGATGTTCCATGTACTTTTACTCCATAGAACACAATCGAGGAACAGAAGCAAAATATGGGGGAAATGCAATCTAATTTTGCAAAATAATTGGACGATATTTTTGTTTTGTTGCCACAGCCTTAGCGACCATCTTCTGATGTTCTCCATGGGAGGAAGTCTTGAGTTAATGGCTTGAAAATTGTTAAGCCCCTCAGGTGAATTTCAAGCCAGCCAATCCCCTTCATAACCACTTAGAATACATGCCAATTTCAGTTGTTGGCAGTCATTTGTATGACCTGCCTCACTTAATATCGCAGTAGGTTGGGAAAATATCCAACAAAGCACCACTTTGAGATAGAATTGAATACCTGCAACACAATCAAATTTAAAAGAAGAAATTGGCCATGATTTGGAATGATTTGAACATAGACCAAAACATTGATTAAACATCTTGAAGCACTGATGCATATTATATCACTTGCCAATAACTTAAAAATATCTTCAATAAAATATATGTTTTCAAGTTAAATTTCATCCTCAGCAAGTAAAAATTTAATTGGAAATTGGAAAGTCTTACTCAAATAAAAATATGATTTTAGTATAGGAATAATCATAAGAACACGTGTATTGAAATATTTGGTCCATCTCCATTTTCCTTAATTTGTATTACCTACTTCTATAGCCAGTGATGCTAGTTATCACCAAAATAATAAAAAAAAAAATATTGCAGACTTCATTTACTTTTAAAATGGAATCAATGGAATCATCATCCTATTTTTCACTCTCTGGCACCAAAATCTTAAGCAGATAATATACAATGAACCATCATTTGGTTGAGTCCTATCAGTCTCTAAAAAGAGTTTGTAATTTCCTTTTGACCTCCTATTTGGCCACAAATCATGATACGATTTTTTCCAGTCTAAAAGAACTTCCATCTCTTCTGATGGCTTTATTTTATTTGATTGAGATGATTTTGATTGTATGTATGTTTTCCTTTCAATTTCAGTTAACACTGCTGCTTTTCCAATAAGGAATAGCGTGTCTTGTTTGTAAGGAAATTAGTATCAAACTAAAATGTAGATGACTTTTATCTTCTATTGCATAAACATTTTCTTAAACTTCATAATAGTTTTAATAAGCTTCTTTTCCTCCTTTTCCTCACTTCTAGGATTTGAACTTTGTTGAATAGGAAATGTATGCAATTATTGGCATCTATTATTATTTTTAAGGCTTGAATATTTTTCTCCTTTGTTCGTTTTCTTTTTGGTAATAAAAGAATGTCATCCACATTGGCAAGTAGTTTTCTTCTATTTTTATCAAAATTCTATTTGTTATTCAGAGTGTTCAATCTTAAATATCTTGATTAGTAGCCTCTCTGCTACTCTGGTTCAGAAAAATATCTGGAGTTAGGAAATTAATTTCTAAGATTTTCAAGTAAATGTATGAATTGCATATATAATTTTGTAATTGTAACAATCATAACGGTTACATCAGTAGTCTCATATTTCATTAAAAAATATAGGATTTAATCAATGGCTTTAAATTCTTTCATTAATTCTCAGAGACCATTTCTAGTATTCAAAATGAAACTCTCCTCAGTATTTTAAAATAATTTCTATTTATTGCATCTTCTCTTTAATCTTGAAATTGGCAATAAATTCAGTTAATGTGTTTAACATTACAAAACAAAACGTTGTACCATAAGAGAGACATCTTAAATTGTCTCTTAGAGATCTTCATTTTATCTATTTCTTTCCCATTTTTTAAACTTCACTCCTGCTTTATTCACAACTGTTTATTAACCAGGAAAATGAGATCATGTAAACAGATGGGTTTATTGTATGTGTTATTAAGTGACAACTATCAAGCCAGTATTTCTAAAATATGTTTCATGAAATACTGGTTCCTCAAGTAAAAGTGGATATCATTTGCCATCACGTTAGCAAAATTTTCCTAAGTGTAGAAATTCAATTAAGTCTAATACTCATAGTCTTAAAGCTAGGGATACTCTGTGCTATATGTCCTCAACATTTTTATAACAGATTAAATTTTCTACGAGCATCTAATAAAGTACTCCGTGGAATGCTCTTCAGGAAAAGCCAATCTAAGTAAACAGATTTTCTTTTGTATTCTCTGCTACAGAAAAAGTAAAACCAGTTGTGGTAATTAGCTATCTCCACTGGTACCTACCCCTGTGGTTGGGTTAAGATGTTTTGTGTAGTTTCTATTCCCAAATTTTCTATTTTGAATATGTTCAAACTTGTAAACCATCTCAAAAAATTTTGAGTGCAAATACTGTGTTAATTCATTTTTTACTACAAATGAGCACATTTTATTCATTTTTATGTTGGGCCACAATATAGCTAGTAAACATTTATTTATCATACTAAATGGAATTTATTAATCTTCTCTGTTCTCTATACCAGAACTCTGAGCATTTCAGTATCAGGGTATGGATCTTATTGTCATTGTATATGTCACAACAGCCCAGTGTTTGTAATACTCAATGAACTTTGAAGGAAAGTAGAAAGTTATTAAAATAAAAGTGAAATTTCTAACATGTTTCTCTAGATATTATCTAATTGATATGTTTATTTGAATCTCTTTCCTTTTAAAGAATTAATGGTATAAAATATACAAAACATGTGGAAATGCATTCTAATGCCAAATTCTGTATTTGATGATGTACATATTTTTTTCCAAGCAAACTTTGACTCTACATCTCAAACTTTGTGTCACCAGATGTTTCTAATTGACTATTGGTTACTTCCTTCTGAACAGTTTTCTTCCTTCAACTTTACATTTGCATTGAAAGAGAATGAAAAACATGGTGATTACAGTACAGCAAATTAAGTTCTACAATGGCCTAATTAGAATGGCAAATTATTCCATTCTTTCCCTAGAATATTCCCATCAGATCCAGTGAAAAATGTACAAAACAAATGAGGCACTGAAAAGTCTTACTTAATTTTATACCCCATTTTAGGAGGAACTGTAGTTGGAAAACAAAGAGAAAATACTAAAAATTAGAAAAAATGTAAAATGAACAGAGTGAAAATGATATGAAGTTAAATGTTTAAAAATTTAGCAATTTTTTCCAACTATCTGAGTGAAACATCTATTTCATAACATGCCTAAAATTTGGGCACTCATTAAAATTTCACCCACTGCTCATTCTTCCCAGAAGACTCATCTGTGTGGGGATTCTTAATTTTCCTTACATTTAAATGAATAAAATAAACATACATAGATTATGACAGAAGCAAATACTATGGAAATATGTTTAACAAGATTTTTTTAAAATAAATCTGTAACAGCATATATGTGCTGTGTTAACTAACACATGAAATAAAAAGATTTAGAGTGTGAACTAAATACTACTGTAATTTTATTCTATTTTTTCTAGTTTTTACTATTTTATTTTTTATTTAGTGTGAACTAGATAACTACTGTAATTTTATTCTATTTTTTCTAGTTTTTTTAGTTTTATTAAAATTGTTTAAGAAGTACAATAAATTGGGGCGCCTGGGTGGCTCAGTCGTTAAGCGTCTGCCTTCAGCTCAGGTCATGATCCTGGGGTCCTGGGATCGAGCCCCGCATCAGGCTCTCTGCTCGGGGGGAAGCCTGCTTCTCCCTCTCCCACTCCCCCGCTGTGTTCCTGCTCTCGCTAACTCTCTCTGTCAAATAAATAAATAACATCTTTAAAAAAAAAAAAAAGAAGTACAATAAATTGATTTGATATACATATATATTGTGAAATGATCATCAAAATAAGTTTACTTAACACCTATCACTTCATTTAGTTCTATATTTTTTCTTGAGATGAGAATTTTTAATATTTACTCTCTTAGCAACTTTCAAATATACAATACAGTACTGTTACTATAATCACTATGCTATACATTCTGTAATTCTAAAGTACTAAGTAAAGTACTAAGCATTTTAGGAGAACTACAGCTGAAATTTATATAAATGTATACAGTATGAATTTTTTTTGGTGACAATATCATAGATACTAGATATGTAGTGAATTTATAAATTTCCCCATTCAGGTTTATGAGACTCCTTTTATTCTATGAATGGGTCCCTTCTTCCTTAGAGCATGGAAATAAAATGGAAGTCTAATCAGTTATGGTCATACCAAAGTCCATGAATAATCTGCACCTTACAGAGAATTACTCAAGAAAGAAAGAAAGGAAAGAAAGGAAAGGAAAGCAAAGGAAAGCAAAGGAAAGGAAAAGAAAGAAATGAAAGAAATTAACATAAGAAAATATAGACTACTAGCCAATAAAGAGTTCCAGAAAGAGAGAGAACAGCGTTTAAAAAAAAAGAGAGAGAGAGAGAAAGGAATCACCAGTTAAATCCAAAGCTGATGCATGTGATTTTTACTAAGGGCACATACCATTCTACATACTAGAAAAAAATATACCCCTACAATGGCACATTATTTTAAGATTTCAGAAAACTGAAAATGCACAAAAGTTCTACCTGCTTCTAGAGCAAAAATTGGTGACATCCAAATGTAGCAATGTAATATTATGTATTATATGTAACATAAATGTAGCAATATTCACTTACAAGTCCTTAATCACAAAGTTACTAATATTATGTTATATGTGTATCAGAAGCATGAGCCAGGCATCATGAGTTCATGTGGTGATAAAGGCTAAGGGAGAAATGGAAGCTAAATCATTGTCCTTCAGAATGCAAAGGACTAGTCAAGGCCTCAAACTGAAAAATTAAGAAGTAGAAACGCAGTCATATTAATTTGAGGTATGGTGGTTAAACAACAACAATGAATTAGCTAAGAGTGTTTGCAATGTTTGTCTTAAGGGAGACAGAAGAGAAAAGCAAAACTTGTAGAATTATGTGATTCTCTGTATGAATGCTTAATTTTGATTTTAGAAAAAGAATAAACAAAATATATTCAGAACAGTGATCTACAAATTAAAGCCAGAATTGTATCTCTAAACATCTAACTCTGTTTACTATATCAGTGTTTATAATATTGTAGCTAGTAAATAACCAAAATGTACGTATGTAAGGGAAAATTTTAATGAAACATGCTGCATCCACATAATGGAACATATGTATTCATTAAATATTTGGAAAAGTTTTGGTATTATGAAAATGCTTATAAGTTAACATTAAGTGAAGAATGAGATGCAATTGAGTTTTATATATAATTAGGAAGGCATTCATTAAAATAGGTTATCTTTGGAGAGCAGAATCATGTTTCTTTCTATTTTTCCCTCTAAATTTCTGTACTTTTAAAATATTTTATAATAACCATATTTATTTTATTAAGTCTTAAAAAGTTAAAAAGCTATGAAACCATGACTACAGACTTTCCATGAGGTTGTATAATGTTCACTAAATTTTCAAATTCAATCAGAAACAGTAAAGGAAATTTGAACTTATGAACCTAATGTAAATTTGAACAATGTGCTTATTATTTTTCCTATTTAACGTAAGTGAAAAAGTTTCTCAAGTTCATGTAGAGTTTATAGCTTTCCCCGGGAATAGAATTTGGGGTGAGGGATTACATCTTGCCAATAGGAATCTTCCTTTATTAATTAGTCATTGTCACAGATTGTTACATAGTCAGAAAGAACTATCTTTTATTTATTTATTTATTTATTGCTACTTTAGAGGACAATTTATAGTTCTTTCTTTCACATTTTTTTCAATGCCCAAAAAGGTGAAGGTATAATTTTCTGCAGATGTATGTCCCAGTTCTAAATCTAATTTGAACACAAGAATGCATATATTCATATACTTGCTAAGCCAAAGGTATAATAGGAATGCACAAAAGAAACACAAATAATTTATGTCTATATGATGCCACCATTTCAAGAAGAAAATTGAGAAGCAACCAATCAGTAGTCTCTGGCATGTGTGAGTTTTGTCACTGAGCTACTTGCCTGATGTTTTAACCGAATTGACTAAATGAGGTCATATATTGCTCTAGCACTGGGAGATTGAATTGGCTATGACATTGCTTAGTAAAGACATGTTTCCAGGCAGTAAAAATTCTGAACTTTTTGCAGTTCTCTACATATGAAGAGCAAATATATTATCACTAAGTCCTTCCTGAGGACAGACAATATGACCAGCTCTGTGTTAAGTACAGTAAAGACTCAGAAAAAGGATTTTATATAGTTTTGTAGACACAACCCTAACATTTGTATAATATGTAACACAGGGAAATCTGTAATATGTAAGTGTAGAAATTTGTAGGAGAGACCATATAAATGCTGGGGGAGGAAGCATCCAAGTATTCAAGGAAGGGTTTATATTCTAAAATTTAGCATTTCAACACAAATTCTTCTGAACTTCCATCAAAATTCTAAAAAGGTAATTATATTTATACTGCATAATGTACTATCTTTCATAGCTATATATATGAGAAGAATGCAGATTCATGCAAAGATTTGTTATTTTTAAAAGAGCAGAGATGGAATATGGAGCTTAAATGAATAAACCTACAATGATAAAATCACTGACTAAAATTACACAATCCCAATATAAGCAAGTGACACAAATTTTCCACTTAATAAATTGCCCATAAGAAATTCACAATAAAAAGTCTGGGGTCTTATGGTATAGTACAGTGAGTGTTCAAATGTATATTTCTATTTACCATGCTATTTTACTGCTAATTTATTTCAAAAAGAGTTTACCTGTTGTGTCTGTTCTTAACAGAGTAATTGAAGGCAAAGTTATTAAAAGTGATAATTAACATATTTGTTTCACTTAACTGAATCTGTCATCATATTGAATATTTTTGGTAAAGCATTTGATTGTAATTTTTCTCCCTGTTTCCCCCATTCAGCTTAATTCAGTGTATGTAGTAAAGGACCTAACTTCTCTTCTCTGTGAGAGTGTCATACTGTCAACAAAAATGGCACTGAGCGCAAAGGGAAAAAAATTAATTTGATCTAGTGATTGGCCTATTCATTGGAAATAAAGGACTTTTCTTGCCATCCAAACTTCATCTTAATATGCACTATGATTTTTTTTTGCAGTATTGTTACTACTTAGAGATAAGAAGGACAATTCAGAAACACAGAAAAAAAAATATTCTGCTATTTTGCCTTTCCTCAGAAGTACTGATGGAAATGTTAAGAGTTGGTGAATGAAGTCATTTTGCCTCTGTTTATATGCCTGTGTGGCCATAATCAGTTCTTCTGAATCTGTAATTCTTTTACACACCATCAATTTTTGCCCAAGATGGAATATTACAACTGCAAAATTTGTTTCTACAACTAGCAAAAATGAGAAGAGATATTTTATTTTCAAAGCTATGAGTTGAAATCAGTGCTATAAGTAGAATTTATGAAAGTGGCTATTATTTTTTTCCTTTTAAATAATTTAAAATACATAATGCTTAGGCATGATATCAGAAACACTCCCACTATAGAGTTATTTCTTGGATATGTCAATATTCATTCAATAAATATTTATTGAACACCTACTGTGACAGACACTATGATGTAGTTTTGAGGGATACTTTTAAGCAGTTCTTACACAAATTTCCTGTGGTGCGGCTAATACCTTATGTCTTTAGGGTATACCACCTTCAAGAATATTGGCATATCATTAGCTGAGCACAAGGACTGTAAGAGTGATTCAGTTCTCAGGTACCAGTTAGGGGATTGAGTTAGAAAGGGACAATAAAAGGGTAATGAGTACATTGCTAGTTACAAAGTTGAATCTCCTTTAGCACTTTGCATAAATAGTACATGAATGCTCTCTGAATGAACAAATTATCATAGGAGGATAAACTTATAAGAGTATAGAAGGGAGAGAGGGTAATCTGAGAGTTCAAGATTTAAACTGTGGCACAGTTTAGTTGATGATAACATCCATGCAGTTAGTTCTAAACCAGAGATAAAAGATTAATAAAGTTGAGAAGGCAGTCTCAGATACTGGTTGAATCATCTACACAAAAAATTTATTCAAAGATGAGGGTATCAAAAAGAGAGTTAAATATTATGAACTAGGTGTCAGTGTTCTAAGTTCTGAATTATAAGAGTAACTTGAAGGCAAACATATAATGACTAAACCAATAGAAAAAGAGAAGAAAGATGTTTCGTGAAGTTTCAAGGTATGTAGTAGCCCTAAAAGGCATAAGAAAGTATTGTATTTGAAATTAAGGCAAAAACACTAACTCATATATCTACATTCTTCATCATATATGTTTTCACACGTGCTATATTATTCTGTCATCAGAACAAACCAGGGGAACAGGAAATATAGAGTGTTTTGAGTGGACAGCATCTCAGTTATTTTAACAATGTTGCATAAGTGACCATGCTAAAAACCAGTGGTTTGCAACAAAAAGCCTATATGTGCATGGTCTATGGGTAACTGTGGTTTGCCTGATCTAGACTGGACTCAGCTGTGTCTCTCTGTCTTCAGGCTGTGGTTTGGCTGGGCTCTAGCTCTAGGCTGCCAGTGGAATTCAAGATTTCTCCACATGTGTTTTGCTGGGTGGGGTTCAAGCTGATGAGAAACAGTTACCTATAGCATGCTCTTCTCATGACAGCTGATGTAAACTAAGCACATATAAGGCCCCTGCAGGTGTCAAATTCTCATTCCTTCGGCCTAAAGCAAGTTTTATGAACAGCCCAACATTAAAGATTGAGGAATTATATATTGCATGTACAATAGGAGTGGAAGGGAAAGGACATTTGACAAAAAATAACCCAAACTATGGCAGGGATAATACAGCTCCCACTTCAAAGGATAAATTGAGGGAGTTTCTCAGAAAAGATGTCAAAGATTTTTTTAAAAACCACCTGCCCCTTACTTTTTCTGGTAAATTATGCAATATTATAAATGTAGGTCTGCTCTCTTACTCTTTGCTTCTCCCCCTTTGATGTCTCATTCCTGCACACCTCCTATCTCACCCCAGAGTTACCAGTGTTTGCAGTTTAGCTCATGTTCTGCTTTCCTAAGTTCATATATATGTCTTCTGTCTTACCCAATATAATCAGGATTCCCAATAACACAGTGGATAGTGTCATAGAAGGGATGTCAGAATCAACACATAGCTGATAGGATAGTAATTATTTTACAGCTTATAACTGCAGATGGCTATATTATGGGATACTGAAAACATTCAAGGGAAGCAGGCAGAATAACAATTGGTTTCCTAGTAAATCTCTCAAAGTTGCATTCTCACATAAACTGCAAGTGTCCCCACTCGGGTAGTGTGACTAACTACAAAACACTGCAATCTTACTGCAGCAGAAAAGCGAACAGAAAGAATTAACAGAGAGTATTTGTATAAAAACATCATTTAAAAAGCTCTTTGTATTTTGATATAATTTAAGTTAAAAAATGAATAAAATGAGCAAGCAAGCCTAATTTGTAGAGAATAGGTTTCAGTAAGTATTACAAAGGACTGTCCAACAGAATTTTGGGAAAATGTGTGAACAGGGCAATTACTCCTTCAGGGTAGACAGGAATAATGAATATGTAATATTCCATATTTGGTATATATCACTATTTGGTTATCCAATGGTCATATAGATGGTTTTCAGTTATGGATAATTATGAACAAAAAAGTTTTAAACATTATAAGTCTTTGTGTGGACATATATTTTTACTTCTCTTGGAATGAAAGTGGTGGATGGTGGGGTTGATGTATTCTTTAATTTTTTTATTATTTTTTTAATTTATTTTTTATTATGTTATGTTAGTCACCATACAGTACATCATTAGTTTTTGATGTAGTGTTCCACGATTCATTATTTGTGTATAACACCAAGTGCTCATTGCAATATATGCCCTCCTTAATACCCATCACCGGGCTAACCTACCCCCCCACCCCCTCCCCTCTGAAACCCTGTTTGTTTCCCAGAGTCCAGAGTCTCATGGTTCATCTCCCCCTCTGATTTCCCCCCCTTCATTTTTCTCTTCCTTCTCCTAATGTCCTCCATGCTATTCCTTATGTTCCACATATAAGTGAAACCATATGATAATTGTCCTTCTCTGCTTTACTTATTTCACTTAGCATAATCCCCTCCAGTTCCATCCATGTCAATACAAATGGTGGGTATTCATCCTTCTGATGGCTGAGTATATATTCCATTGTATATATGGACCACATCTTCTTTATCCATTCATCTGTTGATGGACATCCGGGCTCTTTCCACAGTTTGGCTATTGTGGACATTGCTGCTATGAACATTGGGGTGCATGAGCCCCTTCTTTTCACTACATCTGTATCTTTGGGGTAAATACCCAGGAGTGCAATTGCTGGGTCATAGGGTAGCTCTATTTTCAACTTTTTGAGGAACCTCCATACTGTTTTCCAAAGTGGCTGTACCAACTTGCATTCCCACCAACAGCGTAAGCGGGTTCCCCTCTCCACAACCTCTCCAACATATTGTTGTTTCCTGCCTTGTTAATTTTTGCCATTCTAACTGGTGTAAGGTAGTACCTCAATGTGGTTTTGATTTGAATTTCCCTGATGGCTAATGATATTGAGCATTTTTTTCATGTGTCTGTTAGCCATTTGTATGTCTTCTTTGGAGAAGTGTCTGTTCATGTCTTCTGCCCATTTTTTTGACTTGATTATTTGTTTATTGGGAGGCTGAGTTTGAGAAGTTCTTTATAGATCTTGGATGCCAGCCCTTTATCTGTAATGTCATTTGCAAATATCTTTTCCCATTCCATGGGTTGCCTCTTTGTTTTGTTGACTGTTTCCTTTGCTGTGCAGACTTTTCATCTTGATGAAGTCCCAAAAGTTCATTTTTGCTTTTGTTTCCCTTGCCTTTGGAGATGTGTCTTGAAAGAAGTTGCTGTGGCCGATATCGAAGAGGTTACTGCCTATGTTCTCCTCTAGGATTTTGATGGATTCCTGTCTCACACTGAGGGTCTTTCATCCATTAAGAGTTTATCTTTGTGTATGGTGTAAGAGAATGGTCAAGTTTCATTCTTCTGTATATAGCTGTCCAATCTTCCCAGCACCATTTATTGAAAAGACTGTCTTTTTTCCATTGGGTATTTTTTCCTGATTTGTCGAAGATTAGTTGACCATAGTTGAGGGTCCATATCTGGTCTCTCTATTCTGTTCCATTGATCTATGTGTCTGTTTTTTGTGCCAGTACCATGCTGTCTTGGTAATCACAGCTTTGTAATATAGCTTTAAATCAGGCAAGGTAATGCCCCCAGCTTTTTCTTTTTCAACATTTCCTTGGCGATACGGGGTCTTTTCTGGTTCCATACAAATTTTAGGATTGTTTGTTCCAGCTCTTTGAAAAATGCCATTGGTATTTTGATTGGGATGGTGTTGATCTGGGCAGCATAGACATTTTGTGTATTCTTCAAATTCATGAGAAGCTGCCAAATAATTCTCAAAGTGGTTTTACTATTTTATTCCACCACTAGTAATATATGAAATTTCCAGTTGCTTCATATCTTGCCCTCATTTGGTTTTATCAGTCTTCTTTATTTTAGGTATTCTAGTGTGTGTATAGTGCACACTGATTTTAATTTGCATGTCCCAGATGAGTAATGATAAAACCTTCTCCTGAATGTTTACTGGTATCTATTCAAGTCTTTTGACAATTATTATTGAATTCCTCATGTAATATCATTGGGTTTTTTGTTTTGTTTTGTTCTGTTCTTTATATATTCTGGAAACAAGACCATTGACAGATCTATTTACAACAAATAATTTTCTCAATTTGTGCCTTACATTTTCCTAATGGTATCTTTTAATGAAAGGAAAATTTTAATTTTGAGAGAACTTCATTTACCAGTAATATTTTCTTCATGGTTAGTGATTTTTCTGCCCAATTAAGTATGTCATTTTCCTACCCCTAAAACACAAAGTTATTGTCTTCTGTTTTCTTCTAAGAGTTTTATGGTTCTGAGTTTTACATGTAGGTCTATGATCCAGATATTTGTGTAAAGAGTGAAATAGGTACTGAGTTTTTTATATATATATATATATTTTTGGCTGAGGGATTTACCTAGTTGTCTTAGCAATAGTATCTGTTAAAAACATTCAATTCTCATTGAATTAACCTAGTATCTTTGTAAAGAATCAAATTGACTCATATGTGAATGAGTCCAATGGGAACAGCACTGTTCAAAAGAACTATATAATAATGAAAATTACTCTATCTACCTTGTCTATTAGGGTAGTCATTAGAAGCATGTGGCTACTGAGTACTCAAAATGTGATTGAGATAACCAATTTTTAATTTAATTTAATTTTTGTGAATTTAAATTTAAATAACCACATATGGCTAGTGGCTTCCTTATTAGAGCAGATCTGGAAAGTGTATTCTGTTTCATTGATCTCTTTGTCTATTCTAGGTAAATCACATTCTATGCAAAACAGCTTATTATAAGTCTTGAATGCAAGTGGTGCAATTTCTATAAATTTGTCTTTATTTTTTTAAGACTGCTTAGGCTCTTCTATAGTCTCGGTGTTTCCATATAAATAGTAGAATCACTTATTTCATCAAAAGAGCCTGCTGGAATTTATAAAGGAATTGTACAGAATTACAGCTCATTTAAGAGAAAAACTGACATCTTAGTAGCACTGAATCCCCCAACATATGAGAATGGTATTTTTAAAATTCATTATCCAGTTGTTTTTTGGTAGTTTAGAGAAATACAGTGATTTTTGCACATTCACCTTGAATTCTGTAATCATGCTAACTTTACTTCTTGGTCTACTAATTGCTTATAAAATCCATAGTATTTTCTATATCTATGATGAGGTTGTTTGCAAATAGAGTTCACTTTCTAATATTTATAACCCTGTGGGTTTTTAATGTACACAATCATGCTCCCAAACTTGAAGACCTATTTATCTGATTGTGTTACACTAAGATCTCCAGTATGACAATGAATTACATTTTTAGAACAAATATTCTTGTTTTATTTCTGATCTTAGGGGAAAAGCACTCATTATTTTACCTTTGAGTATTCTGTTAGCTAGAGGTATTTTATATACTGAGGAAGGTCCTCTCTATTCCCAGCTTGAGAAAAGTGTTTAGTTTTTTCAAAGGATTTTTCTGCCTCTGCTGATATGGCATATCGCATCGATTTGATCTTGAAATATTAAACCAACCTTGGATTTCTGGAGTAAACTCCACTTGATCATGCTGGGTCACAGTAAAGGTAATAAACCTTTTCATTTCTAAAGGACACTGTTGTCTTAAGGCCTATTTTATCTTATATTAATATAGCTAAACCAAGTTCCTGATAGCTATTAGTCTGATATTTCTGTTTTCTAAACTTTTATTTTCCTTACCTTTAGATGTGTTTCTTGTTATATTTTATATTTCTTTTTAAATAAATCTATCAGTCTTTATCTTTTAACTGGTGACTTTAGTCCATTTACATTTATTTTAAAAATTAACCTATATGTAACTGTTTTATCACAGAAATTTATTATTTCAATATGTCCCACTTTCCCTACATTAAGATATTTCTTTCTTACTATTCTTCTAAAATGATACCTGTACTTCCCTCAACTCTAATACTATTTTTCTATTCCATAATACTGACCCATTTGTTAATACTATGTATACTTTGAGTTTTTTATGAATATATTTGTTTACTCTTTTTTGTTTGTATATATATATACTTATATCCATACATATGTATATTTAATGATATAATATAAACATATTTTGTTTAAAGATAATAAAAATATCTGATCATCTTTTTCCAAAGTGAATCTGGTAGCTCCTCTTGAGTGTGCATTTGTGCATTTTTAAGTACTCTGTTAAAAATTTTTCATTGAAGGGGCGCCTGGGTGGCTCAGTCGTTAGGTGTCTGCCTTCGGCTCAGGTCATGATCCCAGGGTCCTGGAATCAAGCCCCGCATCGGGCTCCTCACTCCACGGGGGGCCTGCTTCTCCCTCTCCCACTCCCCCTGCTTGTGTTCCCTCACTCACTGTATCTATCTCTGTCAATGAATAAATAAAATCTTTAAAAAATTTTTTTTTCATTGAAAATATTTGTGTGGTGACTCTTCTGAGGCATCATAGGTTTAAAAATATTTCCTGAGGATATTTTTTGTCATGCCGTAACATTTCAATAAAACTTCACCTGGATATTGAATCCTATGTTCTGAGATATTTTTTTCCAACATTTTGAAAATATTGTCTTAAGGCTTTATTGAATTCAGTACTGAAGTTGAAAAATTTTATGTAAATCTAATTTTTGTTCTTTTGTATGATCTATTCTTTCTCCTTATAGCTGTCAGATATTTTCCCCTTTCCTCTAATAATATATTGTACAATTAGTGTGGCTTTTTTCCTAAACTCCCTTCTTTGACCCTTCATTAGAGTTCTTTAATATGAGTTCCTCCTTGGTTTTTCAAACTAATTAAGGATGTTTACTGGACACCTTAACTAAGACTCTTGTCTCAAATGTTCTACATCCAATTAAAATTCTAAAATGAGTTCCAGGTTATAGACATCAAACTATAATAAAGACTGAAATAGGTGAAGGGGATTAAGAAGCATAAACTTCCATTTATAAAATAAAAAGTCATAGAGATGAAAAGTAAAGCATAAGGAATATATTCAGTAATATTTTAATAACATAGTATGATAACAAATAGTAACTACACTTATTGTGGTGGACACAGAATTATCTAATAGAATTGTCAAATGACTATGCTGTACACCTGAAACTTATAACACTGTATGGCAACTATACTTAAATAAAAAGAACTTTGTACCACTATTCTTGGGGTTATTAATGTAAAAATGGTTTTTATTTGCATTAAATACCAATTTTAAAATATGATTTGTAGTAATTATTTCTGATAATTATCATGAAGACACAATGAAATCTCTAGTACCCACCTTAGAGTAATTAACAAAGAATATTCCTCACATGTATTTTCTAGATGCTCCAATAAAAAGACTAGATACCAAAAGTTTGCCCAAATAGAGTGTTAAGTTATTCATATACATCATTTTCAAGGGATTTACAAAGCTAGTAGTAAATGGATATGCATGTGTGGTACTGATAGTAGTTTTTATATGTGTGAATTATTTCTTAGATGTGAATTCTTCTTATCTCATGTCATCATAAAAATGTAGAGTGGCACCCGGGTAGCTCAGTCAGTTAAGCATCCAACTCTTGATTTTGGCTCAGGTCATGATCTCAGGGTCCTGAGATCCAGCCCTGCATCAGGCTCTGCACTCAGTGCACAGTCTGCTTGAGATTCTCTCCTTCTCCCTCTGCCCCACCCCCCCCAAAATAAATAAAATCTTTAAAATATGTAGAAATTGATAGATGCTCATATCAAAAACAACTTTTTGTTAACAAAAATAATTTAATATACAAAAAACTAAGGAATAAACTCAGGAACTGTCACAAGAGGAGCCTAAGGAATCATGATGACTAAATATGATATGATGTGGTGTACTGGTTGTGATCCCAAAATTGAAAAATGACATTAGGTAAAAAATAATAAAATATGAATAAAGTACGTATTTAGTAAAAAATAATGTATCCATATCTGTTCATACATTACGACAAATGCACCATAATAATGCAAGATGTTAAGAATAGGGAAAAATGGGAAAGAGAGGAAGATGGTGGTGGAGAAGGAGGACCCTAGGCTTGCCTTGTCCCATGAACACAACTAGACAACTATCAAATCAGGCTAAATACCCCCAGAAATTGACCTGAAAACTAGCAGAACAAACTCCACAACTAACAGGAGAGAAGAGGCCACACTGAAGTAAGAAGAGTAAGGAGATGTGTTTTAGGGGAGAAACAGATCAAGGATGCCATTTCCCTCCCCTGCCCTTCAGTATAAACACAGAGCCACCTGTGGGAAGCAGTGCAGTGCCTACACTTGCTGCCTAACTTGAATACAATAAGCTCCACCCCTCAAGGCTCTGGTGGGACTGCCCTTCTCAGTCAAGCTTGCCTCAGTCCCAGTGTGGTGGGCCCCTCCCACAGATGACCAGCACAAACTCCTGCCCACACCATGTCTCCCAACCAGTTCCAGTGGAGGTGATGACAGGTCTCTTTCACAAGCAGACCAGAGCACACCTAGTTAAAACTTGCCACATTCAGGCCAGGGACCAAGCACTATATGCTATATACTAACAGATAGGATAACCTGGAAGAAATGAATAAATTCCTAGAAGCATATAAAATACCAAAACTGAAATAGGAAGAAATAGAAAACTTGACCAGACTGATAACCAGCGAAGAAACTGAATCAGTAATAAAAAAATTCCCCAAAAATACAAGTCCAGGGCCAGATGGCTTCACAAGCAAATCTACCAAAGGTTGAAAGAAGAGTTAATACCCATTCTTCTCAAACAATTCCAAAAAAATAGAAAAGGAAGAAAAACTTCCAAATTCATTCTATGAAGCCAGCATTATCAGGATGCCAAAACCAGATAAAGACACCACTTTAAAAAAGAGAACTATAGGACAATATCCCTGATGAACACAGCTGCAAAAATTCTCAATAAAATACTAGCAAACAGAATCCAACAGTACATTAAAAAATTTGTTACCCATGATCAAGTGGGATTTTTCCTGAGTTGCAAGGGTGGTTCAATATCAGCAAATCAATCAGCATGATACATCACGTTAAAAAAGAAGGGATACAAACCATATCATCATTTCAACAGATGCAAAAAAGCATTTGATAAACTACAACATCCATTAACGATAAAAACTCTCAACAAGGTATACGTTTAGAGGGAATATACCTCAACATAATAAAGGTCATATATGAAAAATTCGCAGAGAACTTCATATTCAATGGGGAAAAACTGAGAGCTTTTATTCTACAGTCAGGAACAAGACACGGATGTCCACTCTCACCACTGTTATTTAACACAGTACTGGTCTTCCTAGGCCCAGCAATAAGAAAACAGAAAGAAATAAAAGGCATCTAAATTGGCAAGGAAGAAGTAAAATTTTCACTATTTGCAGATGACACGATACTATATATAGAAAACCCAAAGGACTCCACCAAAAAACTGCTAGAACTGATATACATATTCAGTAAAGTCACAGGATACATAATAAATGTACAGAAATTGGTTGCATTTCTATACACCAATAATGAAGCAGCAGAAAAAGAGATTAAGGAATCAATCCCATTTATAATTGCACCAAAAATGATGATACCTAGAAATAAACCTAACCTAAGAGATGAAAAGACCTATATTCTGAAAACTATAAAACACTAGTGAAGGAAATTAAAGGTGACACAAAGAAATGGAAAGTCATTCCATACTCATGGATTGGAAGAACAAATACTGTTAAAATGTCTATACTACCCAAAGCAATCTACATATTTAATGTAATACCCCTATTAAAATACCAACAACATTTTTCACAGAGCTAAAACAAGCAATCCTAAAATTTGTATGGAACCACAAAAGACCCTAAATAGCCAAAGCAACCTTGAAAAAGAAAAGCAAAGCTGGAGACATCATTATTCCAGACTTCAAGTTATATGATAAAGCTGTAGTAATCAAAATAGTATGGTACTGGCACAAAAACAGACACACAGATCAATAGAACAGAATAGAAAATCCAGAAATGAACCCACAACTATATGGTTAATTAATGTTTGACAAAGCAGGAAAGAATATCCAATGGAAAAAAGACAGTCTCTTCAACAAATGGTGTTGGGAAAAGTGGACAGTAACATAAAACTTTCTTACCACTTTCTTACACCAGACCAAAAATAAATTCAAAATGGATTAAAGACCTAAATGTGAGACCTGAAACCTTAAAAATCCTAGATGAGAACACCGACAGTAACCTGTTTGACATTAGCCATAGCAACTTCTTTCTAGATATGTCTTCTAAGCAAGAGAAACAAAAGCAAAAATAAACTATTGGAAGTACATTAAAATAAAAAGTTTCTGCACAGCGAAGGAAACAATCAACAAAACTAAAAGGAAACCTACAGAATGGGAGAAAACATTTGCAAATGACATATCTGATAAAGGGTTTGTATCCAAAATATATAAAGAACTTGTAAAACTTAATACCCAAAAACTGAATAATCCAATTTAAAAAAAAGGGTAGAAGACATGAACAGACATTTTCCAAAGAAGACATACAGATGGCCAATAGACACATGAAAAGATGCTCAATATCACTGATAATCAGGGAAATGCAAATCAGAACTCCAAGATCACCTCACACCTGTCAAAATGGCTAAAATCAACAGCACAAGAAACAAGAGGTGTTGGCAAGGATGTGGTCAAAGGGGAACTGTCCTGCACTGTTGGTGGGAATGCAAACTGGTGGAGCCACTCTCTAAAACAGTATGAAGTTTCCTCAAAAAGCTAAAAATAGAACTACTTTATAATCCAGCAATATCACTACTAGGTATTTACCCAAAGAATACAAAAACATTAATTCAAAGGGCTATATGCACCCCAGTGGTTTTAGCAGCATTAGCTACAATAGTCAAATTATGGGAAGAACCCAAGTGTTCACAGACTGATGAATGGATAAAGAGAAAGTGGTGTGTAAATACACACACACACACACACACACACACACACACACACACACTGGAATATTACTGAGCCATAAAAAAGAATGAAATCTTAACCATTTGCAATGACATGGATGGAGCTAGAGTATTGTGTTGAGTGAAATAAATCAGAGAAAGACAAATACCAAATGATTCCACTCTTATGTGGAATTTAAGAAACAAAACAAGTGAGCAAAGGGGGAAGAAAAGAGAGAGAGAAGCAAACCAAGAAACAGACTCTTAACCATGGAAAACAAACTGATGGATGCCAGGGGTGAGGTAGGTGGAAGGATTTTTTGGGTGGATGATGGACAATGGGGAGTGCATTTGTTGTGATGAGCACTGCGTGTTGTATGTAGGTGATGAACTGTTATGGTATGCACCTGAAACTGACGTCGCAGTAAATGTTAACTAACTGGAATTCAAAAAAAAAGTTAAAAAAAAAAAAGAAGCAAATGGATGCCAGCTATATGGGAACTCTCTGTACTATCTTTGCAATTTTTTAGTCAATCTAAAATTATTCTATAATAAACTTTTTATTTTAAAAAGGTAATTCAGGAAACGTTCATATTGTACTTAACATTTTACTTTCCTTAGCCATGTATGAGATGATTAAAGCTTTACAGTTTAATAATTACTCACCAATATGGCACAAATTTTAATATTTTTGGCTCATAAATTTTATGTGGGCTCTTACTCCTGGAACCTATAGCAATCAATTATTATTCTTCATAGCATTGGTAGGTATGTAAATATGGTGTATCTAGTTTTTTATGTGGGAAAATTAAGAAAGGTAACTTTTTTCCCTTTACATTACACTATTTTAGTCTACTATAAAATCATTTAGCATGCTATAAAATATAATTTACTAAATGGACCTTGGCTGCCCAGAGTTATTTCTTTACATATTTATTATGATTTTTTTAAAGATATATAACCCTGAAAGTGAATAGTTTACAGTATTTACCAAAATAATGATTCCTATTAACTGTATCAACTGTAAAATAGATTTAACTAATCAAAATAAAGGTACAATAAAAATACAAACCAAACCATAGCAAATTCCCCAGTGCCTTGTTTCCTAAAGCCTTCACTGCTTGTGGCAAACTACAAAGCTTAAGGACCACAGTTGCTCATATGTAACATGTTTGTGAATACCAGCGGGGCCACACTTTCACAAAGCTAGAAGCAACACTGACAAAATGTATATGAAAATCCACACTTCTGATGTCAAAGTCTCTTCCTAATTTTCTTTCTTGATTTTCTTTTTTTTTTTTTGAAGTATAAGACAAATAAAGTTTTATGTATTTAAAGCATACATCACGATGATTTGGGATGTGCCTACATCGTGAAATGATTACCACAAATGAATTAATACATCCATCACCTCACATAGTTACTTTTTTGTGTGTGAGAATGCTTAATATCTACTTTCTTAGCAAATTTCAAGTATACGATGCAGTATCATTAACTATAGTCATCATGCTATATATATTATTAGATCCTCAGAACTTGTTCATCTTATATATGAAAATTTGTACCCTTTGACGAATATCTCCCCATCAGCCCCACCCCCAAAACCCCTGGCAAAATCTCTCTCTAGTTCATTCCTTGATTTCTGACTTTCACTGGTCCATTCTGTTTCATGGTCACTCATCCCTTAGGTTCCATAATGTACACTGACCTCTAATCCCAAGTGTGCCCTAGTATGTTTTCTTAAACATGCTATATAGATACAACAGAAAATTTAGCTGTTTCAAACTCCTTCAGTGAAAGTGTAGAAACTTCCGATTTTGAGGAAAGTCACTTGGTAACAGAGGTACTAAGGTCATCTGCTTGGCTATGACTGTGAACCAGAGTAGACCAGAGGAGTCTTTTGAAGTTCACACACAGACACACAAATAAGAAAGTAAAGTATATGAATATGTATATGAAGAACCACATTGTGAATTTATGAATACATTATAGGAACTTAGACTAATGTCTTTAAAATGACCTTATTGACACTTCTAGCCTAAAAATAGTCATATCAAAATAGTCATATTTCCTCACCTGACTTGCAGAAAATGTCCAAAAACAGCCTCAAGCTAGAAACAGTTTCAATGGTCATGATTTTCTTCAACATATTGGTGTGTATGCCTCTAGCCAGCTCTGAACATAAATACTTCAGTTTACATTTGAGAACAGTTTTACTGAGTGGCTGTTGGCAATTTCTATGCATATGCATTCGTATACTTTTTAAGCCACAGAATCCCTAATCCCAAAGAATTTATATCATCTGGTAAATGTTTTATTCATATTAAAATATTTAAGAATGGTGCAATGTTATTCTTTCTATTCTTCTGTCATTCCATGCATTAACATTCACTTGAACTTTATATTTCTTCTTAACAACAGTCTCAACGGTGATGTCAGAGTGCACATATAGAACTGCCATCATGTTTTTTCTAATTATATTACCATTCTTAGCATAAAATCTGCCTGACTTCCCAGATTTTTCCATCGTAGTGATAACTGCTATTATATGTCATGTCATCTCTTTTAAAGTTATCCCTGAATAGTGACTTACCTAGCATATTTCACTGATAGTTTCCATTTGTCTTCTGAGACTAATTTTAGCACTCTCATCTTAGTAAAATCTGCCAGTGTTTGCAATATAGCCTTCATGTACATATAAAATGAACTCGTGTTTGACAAAACTACCTATTGACAGCACAGCTTAAATACTTAAATTAAACTCCATGTATTGGTCAATTCCTACTCTGATTTCGTCAACAGATTTCCACTATTTTTTTTCTAATGGGGCCAGGTAATCCCTATTAGTTATGAATTGAATCAAAACTTAAAACACAATCATTTTGGGAAAAAAGGTTATAAAACCTAATTCTAATTGGCAGATAATCAAAATATAATTTATATTTGGTTGTGTGTGTGGGTGAACAAAGATATATATACATCGGTAATATTAATTTATATTTGGTTGTGTGTGTGCGTGAACAAAGATATATATACATTGGTTAATATTTCATAGAATCAAAATGTCAGGTTTAGAGAACACCTCATGTATAAGTTGATACAACCACCTGCAGCATGTTTGCATTTCTACAACCTCTTGGCAAATAGTATCTAAAGCAATAATGAATTTGGGCCCTAGGCATTCTCACTCAAAATGAAAGAGAATTTTCTTTCTCTTTCACAGGGTTTCCTGTGACACACTCTTAGCAAACTGCATAGAGCATTTCAAATAAAGGACTGTGGGCCTATAGAAAATGAGCATCTTTGAGCTTTATAGCATGAGGATTTTCTAGGATAGAAATTTATATAATTTGATAACTCTAAGCTTTCTAATGAGATATCTAAAACCTAACTCACATTGGATAATGTTCAATTCCCAAAACAAAACTCTAAGATTTGCTTGAGAAATGAAAATACACTTTATTCCAAAAATTAATTTTCAATCGTCTTAAAATAATTTTCTACATGTATTTAAAACACATTTCTTAACAATTTATCACAATGTTAAATGATAATGGTAATCCCCTTATAGCTCATTAAAAATACTTAACTGAGATTGATCTAGGTTCCCGATAGAAATTACTTTACAAAACCTACAACAACTCTTTCAATTTTACAAGCTCAGTCATCTTCTGAGAACCTAAATAAAGCATGGTTGGCTTGTACTAAACTTTCTCTGATAATGAACTTCCCAGTCATAAAATGCTACTAGCTCTGGCTCCCACTGAACAGGGCACTAGTGGGCATGTTTGATTTGGTGCCTATCGTATACTTTCCTTTTATCTTTTCTGTTGTTGTTGTTGTTGCTGCTGTTGTTGTTTTGCCTTATATTGTGAAAAATGTGAACTCCATAATGTTGTTGGGAGTTCTGAAGATGCTGACTAAAAGGCAAGAAGTAGTCTTCATCTTCTCTTCCCTCCCTCAACTATCTGGGATGCTCCATTAGCAACTGAATGTGACAGTAAGGGGTAAGCCCTTCACAGCCCAGGCCCCAGTTAAGGAAATCATCATTATCTAGAACTTCCAGATCATCCCCAATCCTCTGGAATCTAATCTTAATGGGGTTCTACAGTACTTGTTCTGCCCCTTATCTTACCAATTCCCCCATTTTCTTAAAACATTTCCCTGTGCCCTCTGAAACTCAAGGTCAAGTATCAGCAGAATCACTATTATCCTCAGTCACTTCTATGAAAATTCCCTCCACCTTCTTGCCATCACTGATATGCAGCCCTTTCCTAATAGCCCTGCTTCTCCTCAATTCCCTATTTCCTGTGTCACATGCCTCATAGCCTGAGCTCTGGAGATAGATTCTATTTGCCTTTCTCAGAGCCACCTGACATGTTCTCTCTCAGGGCCTTTACACTTGCTGTTCCTTCTATCTGGAATACTCTCCTGTACTCCACCCTCCATGGCTGCATCTTTCATTTCCTTCAAATATCACCTTCTCAGTGAGCCTTCTCTAGGCCCCTATCTAAAATATTAACCTCCCTTCTACATCTTATATCCCTCTCCTACTTAATCAGGTCAAGAAATAATGAAAGCTTGATATTTGCTTGATATTGTGCTGTAGATCTTACATATGTATTATTTAACAGCCATTTTGTTGGTGACTGCTGTGTGCTGGGTTCTGTGCTTCATTACAGATACAAGATGGTAAATGAGATAGAGTCCTTAACTTCCCAGTTTGGAGATTAATGGTTTGTCAAATCCCTACTATGTTTCAGCCATTTTATATATAGTCAATGTAATTTGCAAAACAACCCTTACCTGGTCTCCTTTCTCCAGCATTATCCCTTCTCTTTTCCTCCATATTACTATAGCAATTGATCTAAAACACAAATCTGAATTAACTTCTCTGCTTAAAAACATGCAGTTTCCTATTCTTAGAATGTCCTTTCCCCATGTCTTTACCTGGTTGCCTTCAACTCACTCAACATTTAATATTTAGTTCAGATTTACCATAATTGAGTCTCTACTTATATCTAGGCTTGTTAGATATCTTTCATCCGTGCTCTCATAGTTTTCATTATAGATCTATCATTCCATCATAAAACGATTGGCTGAAATTCTAGGGCATCTATGGGATGATCTGTCTTTGATTCCCCCATTAAATAATGATGACATGTACTAAATGCCTGTTAAAGAAATTGTATTTTTTGTGAGCGTATTTCCATGGGAAGAAAGGTGAGAGCTCGTAAGACCCAGGTACTGGGCACAGGTACACAAGTGAAGAAACTCAGGAGATCAACATCTACTTTTCTCCTGTGCTAACACTCCTGTTGCCACCTGCACAGCAAACCTCTTGGGGAAGCACAGCTCAGAAGGTGAAGAGGAAGGTGGTGGATGTGCTCAGTTTTAACATACTAAACGAAGGGAGAAAATGTCTGGAACCACACAAATTCAGAATGAGAAGAGACCTTGAAATAATAAAACTTCACAGATCATGAACTCTATACTACAGGGGAGGAAATAAGGCTCAAGGAGATTAAGTGCCTACATCCATGTCACGCAGCTGCTGCATTTTAGAGCCCTCATTTAAATTCATATAATTAGGAGTTTTCTCACTATATGAACCTCCATTCAATTTCTGAGAAGTGAAACTGGTGTGGAAATCCATATGGGTGTCATGAAACATGATACAGTTTGCAACTATTGATGCCTTTACCACCACGCAGGCCACTCCCCATGAGTCAGTCTAGCACTACAAAAATCCGATAGGCCTGGGAGAAATAGGTTTGTTGTCTCAGGTGTTCATCTGTCCTGCTCTATCTGCTTTATTCTCCCAATCTTTTATTTGACCCCTTACCCATGATCAAATTATTATTTTCCTACTGCCATTACTTTATTTCTTCAATATTTCTTATTAGACTAATCTATAATTCTCCTTCTTTTCACTTTTTATGCTTTAACTTTATTTTCATGTATAATTTTTTTTTACAATTTTCTTTATAAGTTGTCTTCTTAAAAGTCAGATGTTAGTTGGTAACAGGGAACTATGGAGTCTTCCTGGGTGGCCTGGAAAAATACTACTGGTGTCCAGGCTCCTGGTTCCAGTGATGCCTGAGCAGAGGTAACTACACTTGGCTGTCCATATTTCTTACATGTATTTGTCCTCAACAGGCCTTCTCCTGTCTATAGATTTACTTATAATGGGATTTCTTGGCTCTCTTAAGCCCCTAACAGCTAGTGCTCATGGTGAAAAAGAGCCCCAGAGGAGAGTAACACAAATCTAAGAATAATCCCTTATAAATTCCTAATATCAAAGATTTATTGGAATCTTTGTGACTATAGTTTATCTCAAGGGAGAACGAAGTCTGTACATGAAGCAAGCAAACTCAAGTCATAAAAGTATCCAAAAATCCACTTTCCAGATGGTTTGTATGAAATAATGTTCCTTTCCTCTCCCGTATCATACACTTTCTAGAATCTATTCATGTCCATGGAGTGAATGCTTCATTTTCTGGAAGTTTCTATCAGGGTTTCCTGTGTCCATTTGTCAACACCCATCAATAAGAACATCAACATTTAAATGTTTTAGCCTTTGTTCATTGTCTATGTTTTTTTTTTCTCCCATTTCCTTCCTTTTTGTATAAATATGATGAAAATTCAAAGATGTGAAACCAATGATAAGAGGCTACCTCTGAGCCTTTGCTTCATTACATGGAGACTATATTATTAGCACATAATGCATATTAAATATAGTAACAATGATTAGTTTTAGATACTATTAAAGATGTTTTAAAGCCCCTTTTAACAAGGCAAATATGCTAGAGTCCCCGGTGACAGGCAATACTATTAATAGTAGAGGTTTTGTTAGCTTTCTGGGTATTTCTTAAATTATAGACAGTTGAAAATGCTTACACTCTCTCACTTTATTCACATCTCTGGGGACAAAGCTCTTAGTCTGATGCAATTTCACATGATACTCTCTCTTTTATGAATCATGCCTCAAATTCTCATACCTTGGACATCAGTTAAAAATCAATTTCTCATTGATCAATAAATTCTCCCTCCCTCTGTTTTCATGTAAAAGGAAAGGTGTCTTTCACATATTTCACTGTACCTTAGAATAGAGTATGCTTCAAACTTCTCCATGTATACCTTTATCATTGTTTCTTCTATCACACTCAGAATCACTCCCAACATTCTGAGCCTTCCCTTGTATTTTATGGAGAAATAACAGGCTCCCTCAAATGTATCAGTTCTCTATATAATACTAGGCAGCTAAAATTCTTGTTTCTATTTTCTTCAATTTTCTGCTACATTTCTTTTAAGGCTTAACTTTCTTGGAAGCTTTAATTGGTCCATTTTTAATCCCTTTTGACATCATGTAATTACTGGTTTCCCTTGTAGGAAAAAAATCACACTCTTGTTGTTAACTATAAAATATTTTACTGTGGAACCTCTGTGAGCACTTCAAATTGACCTTTTGTGTTATACGTATGGCGTCAGCACTGCACAATATGACCCCGTGTAGTAGTCTAATATTTTAAACACATCTTCTCCACTAACTGCAACAGATAATCTTTTGGTTAACTTATGTACCTCCCTAAAGTTCCTGCTATCTTTATTGCAATGACCTTAAGGCTATATTCACTTCTGGCCAATTAAGCTGTAAATCAGAATTTATCACAAATAGTGGTGCAATTACAGGCTGCAATGAAATTGCTCAGCAAAAAGAGATATCTGTATACATCTAGATTTAGTTCATTTGCCAAAAAAACAGACAAAATTGGAGCAACTGTAGCTGGCTCTACTCCCTCACCCTCTCAAAAAAAAAAAAAAAAGTCTATCTGGCATATTTACATTTCATTTGCTTTCTAAAAATATGTGCTTCATCCTATATTATTTTATATACCTTCTGGAAGATTGACTCAAAGATTAAATTTTATTAGGCATAAAGAGTAAACTCACAGGTATATTATGCAACTGTATTTAACCTTATAAAACATAAAACTTTGCTAGCCAATGGTGTTTAAAATTGTTGCACCTTCATTGATTGTATTGATACTACCAAAAGTACTATTTTGAAAGGTTAATTGCTTTCTCATTTGAAGAATGAAACAGACAGTCTGTGTTGAGTTTGGTCATGAGACGTTCTCATTGACATTTGCAATCTGTGTGAGCTCTAGTCAACACAGGCATCAAAATGTCAACTCTCCACAAGAAGGCCAGAAACCTAAATGAACACAGGACAAATATGGAGAGGTTGAGCACATTTACATTTCTCTATATTCAGAGAATAAGGAAAAACAAAACAAAACACACAGCTGGGAGTATGAACAAGTTGTAGCAGAAACTGAAGTATCAAATGCACTGTGACAGACGTCTTCTAATATTTTTTTTTTTAAAGAGCTCCTGAAAGTCTGTGATTCCATGAAATGTTGCTTAATAGCAGTGCTACTTCAGTGCATGCTGTCATTTCAACATATGATTCAAGAACATCTACCAGCAATATATTTTTACTCTATATTTTATGGATTGTTCTACCACATGGAAGGACGTCCATTTCTTTGTATGGAGAGTATCTGTATATATATTTAATCTTTTGGATTGTTACAAACGTACTAAATTTGCACTGATATACAGAGTTGAAGATTATCAGTTTAGAGTTAAATACTCATTAAAGTGTGCATTCAAGGCTAAAATATTTTAAAATTAAATAGACATTTAAAAGTTTGTTATTTAAATTATGAACCCTTTTATAAGTTAGGTATCAAGTAACTCATTATGTAAGACACAACTCATTCACTTATAAGGATAACACTAAACTTAATGACTACGCTATGCAAATGATATTACAATTGGCATATTATAAAATAGCACAACAGTCTAATAATAGCAAGTCCTTTAATTAGAAAAAAATGTGTTCTGCCATTTCTTCAAGAATTACTTTAAAGATAGGATTTGGCTTTAGTAAATACTAATGCGTATTTGGGGGTCACTCAAAAATATAATTGATGATCTTCTCTTTTGTATTCTTCTCCATCACTTTTAAAACATGAAATATACTTGAACTTCTGGGTATTCTCTACTTAAAATATAATTATATTTATATATTGCATTCCAAGCCAATTTTTATTTTTTTTAGACCTTCTATACTTTATAGAAGCATATAAAATCTCTGCTTAATCTAAAACACGAAATGTAAGCTCCTTTAGTTACTTCATAATTGCTCAAAAATAGGCATTTACTGGGTACTCTAGGGGATACAACAGTGAATCTAAAAACTTATCCTTTAGAAAAGGAAAACAGACCAATGCACCTATAACTGGAATGCAATGTAAAATGTAAAAAGTAACATTATAGACTGTGTAAATCCCCAAAGGAGGGCACTGAAAAGAGATGGTTTGCACTGTGGTGTGGGGAAAGGACAGGATAGTAAAGAAGGAATCTAGGAAAAGGTTTCTGAGTTGAGCTTTAATAAAAAAGCCTTTGAGGGGCGCCTGGGTGGCTCAGTCATTAAGCGTCTGCCTTCAGCTCAGGTCATGATCCCAGGTTCCTGGGATCGAGCCCCACATCGGGCTCCATGCTCCGCGGGAAGCCTGCTTCTCCCTCTCTCACTCCCACTGCTTGTGTTCCTTCTCTCACTGTGTCTGTCTCTGTCAAATAAATAAATAAAATCTTTAAAAAAAAAAAAAAAAGCCTTTGATACACAGAAGTAAGATGGTTCAGGCAGATTTCTGCAATGTTTTTATTATTCAAGATGGCAGGGGGATGGCTCAGTGAATGGCCCAGTGCCATAAGAAAGGACTATGTATGTACAGAAGCCATGGGAGAAAAGGTGGACAGAAATTAGGCCAAAGAGCGAGGATTAGTAAGAATTGTGAGATTTACCTGTTGATTTTGGGAGACCTGAGGATTTTGAATGGATAATTGTAATTATAATTTTAGATCCTTAGAAACTTTGTAACCTTAGAAACTTTAAATTGGCCTGAATTTTTAGTATTGACTAGAACAGTTGAAAGGGTTATTTGGTAATACATGGACTAGCAGTGAGAAGCCATGAAGGTCTACTTTGGGGCATACTTGTGAAATTTAAAAGAGAGGACACATCTAAAAGTCATGATAAAGTTAACATCAGAAGAATGTGAATTTGTGACAATATACAAAATACCATAGATAAGAAGAGGAGTCCCAAGATAACAATCTTGTGGAAACTTTTAAGGAAAACAGAAAAGAGTCAATGAAGAAGAGAAGTTGTATTAATTTTTTATAAGGCCAGTTCATAGTCTCCCTCATCTTCATGAAGCATTCTTAACCACTATCATTAATAGAATTCATTTTGTGGTAAATATAATGTAAAAGTGCTAAGCTAGGGAACAGACTGTCTAATTTCAAATCCATAATCAGCTATGGAAACTTACACAAGTCACTGAAACTCTCTGAGCCTCCGTTTCCTCATCAGTAAAATAAGGACAATAATTATACCTTCACAAAGTGGTTTATGTTACCTTTTACCTTCAGGGCTCCAAAGATATCTACTAATTTTAATGCTTTTGTGTGATTAAATTTTGTGTAAATTTTGTGTAATATTTAGCTTGGTAACTGCAAAGAGGAATCTTCCATGTGTGTCAATATGTTCCAGTTCCTTCCTATTCACAGGGCTATAAAGACTAAAGATTAAATCAACCTAATAACTCCTTGCAAAATGCAGCACTAATTTGTTCATTCATCCATCTATTCAATTACACTACATTTATTGAGAACATACTATGTTTCAGACATTGTGTTGAAGAAGAACCAGAAGAGCTAAGATCTCTACCCTTATAAACTTTAGATCTTAGTAAGAGGAAAAAAGCAATAAACAGACTGCCCTGAAAATAAAGAATGAAAAAGTCAGATGAGTGGTGATGGTGATGATCAAAGCCATAGCCATCATAGTGGGCAGGGAAATCTGAGATGTGAAGGATGAGCAAGAGCCAGCCATCCATGGGAAGAATGTCCCAGGAAGATCATTGATGATCAGCTCCTTCATTCATACCTCAGCCATCTTAGTTACATGGTGTGTCCCAAGTAATGTGTTTCTAAAACACTAACCATAA
Source organism: Halichoerus grypus (assembly GCF_964656455.1). Lineage (NCBI taxonomy): Eukaryota > Metazoa > Chordata > Mammalia > Carnivora > Phocidae > Halichoerus > Halichoerus grypus. The sequence goes on along the minus strand of NC_135715.1, from coordinate 45,954,870 downwards.
TCAAGCTCTTTATCCTCTCTTTGCCTGTTTTCTCATCTTAAAATTGGTCTAAGTCAGTACATGCCTCTTAAGACTGCTGTAAGGATTAAAAGAGTTAGCATACATAAAGTACATGGCATGTCATGAATTTGGTGTATTTACTAATAATAATGGCTTTGAAGTTTGTATATGATTTCTTTTTACACATATATGTGCTTATAAATTCACATATATTTACATATATGCACATTTGCATATCTACATATATGCACATAAGAACAACCATAGGAAGTTTTGAGCTGATGGGATGATATAGATTTAGAAATTTCCAATGTGACCAGAAAGAGGAACTGTAGGAACTCATAAGATTGCCTCCACCACAGTACCTGCATATCTGCATATATGTAGATAGATGTAACTAGATACACACACACAAATAGTTGTGTGTGTGTGTGTGTGTATAGTTAAAATATAGTTAAAAAAGATAAAAGGTTATCTTTATTTTAATGCTATTCTTGCTTGTTTTCCAACATTTTAATGAGAATTTAAAAGTGACAATGTTGCAGATAGTGTTATAATTTGCATACAACACAGAGTATGCCTGCATTAGGATGCCGCATAAAAAAATCCTAAAAAATTCAGTAATTAATGAGATACAGTTGATTTCTTACACACCCAAAGTCTGTAGCAGATCAGGCAGTCTTCCTCCACACTGGTAGCTAAGTCATTAGAAACAGGGGCTTCCAAAGACACCCCAACAAGAGAAGTCTTGGGAATAATGCAAGTAAAAAAGGACAGACTGAAAAAGAGCTATTCTCGTACCTTGGATAGAAGGCAGTCACGTGGCCCAACTTACCTGCAAGGGGGATGAGATGATACAGATTTAGAGATTTCCAATGTGACCAGGAAGAGGAAATGTAGGAACTCATAAGATTGCCTATGCCACAGTACCTAGCAGAGTATGCTGGATATTTGAATCCATACAGTAAAAATTTATAGTTGTCACAGTGGAACATAATACTTTCATAACATTCGCTTTAACAGACAAAATAACGACCCATAAATCTGACATATTTGGATTCAGCTCTATCTCTCTAGATTATAGAGCAAAAATATATTATTTATTTTGCACAAAGCTTCTTCTCAACACCAATTTCTCCCTATTTATAGTTATTGTTCAGATGGATTAAAAGAAAGCATACTTATATATGCATTATAAACTATAATAACTGCAACAATATAAAAACATGTTATTACTGCCATTCAATATGTAATATTTGTAAAATGTATTTATATACAAGTACACACACACATACATACACACACTAACATACACTGTTTTATAGTAACTCTTAAATTACTATCCAGAGCTGCTATTTAACTTATTTTGAATACTTTCACAAATCTCCAACCAGCTAGTAAAATCTTTCAGGGTGTATGGAGTAATAAGAGATTAGGAATGCTAAACACATGGTCAGCTCTCAATAAATATTTGTTGAATGAGTAAACAGGGTCAGCGGAGATTTCATGCCAGGCTGAGGAATCTGGCTTTTATCCTATAAGGATAACCACAGGAAGTTTTTGAGCTGAGAAACAGCATGATGAAAACAGTAATTTAGAAATGTTACTATGTCATTGGATACAGAAATGATGGAGAGAGGAAAGGCTAGAGATGAAACTAATCAAGAAGCTATTGCAGTAATTCAATATATGAGTCTGGGCTTACCTAGTGCAATAGAAAGAGAAATAAGGAACAAATGCTAGAGACATTTTAAATAAAATTTGGTGAATTATTGAATGGTGAATTATTGACCATACAGGGAGGAGAGAAAAACATTATTTCAAGATACTGAACTTAGGAGCGAGGAAGAAAGTGACACTGTTGATGGGATGATTTGAAGGGATCACACACACCTGTCGATTTCAGAGGCAGAGGCAAGTGCCTTACACCTGCCAGTTAATTCTTCTATATGATAGCTGTGTGAAAGAGTGCATGCACATTAGTCATGTTGAATTAGAATTCTTTTATCATAAGATACCCTCATTTAAAGAATATTAAATTTCATTTGGGGGGGTTGGAATAACATTTTTAATATTAATTTAGGTAATGGGGCTACAAAACGCTATCAATACAATGTTACAAAACAGCTTCATTCAAGTAAATAAGTATCATTTCCACATCTAAATAACAAGTTATCAAGTTAGAAGGGAAATCTTTTCAAAGGATATATCGTAAAATATGCCACATAGATTTTGTTGTAATTAGACCTAGGCAAAACCACTGTGTGAGCTACTTTCCATTCCAAGTTAAAATTGTCCATAATTCCTTGATTTTATTTATAAGGATAACATTTAGCCTGTACTAACTTGTAAGTTAAGTAATGGAATTTTGTTTATCTTTTGAACTAAATTCAATATAGAAACTCTCTCATCCAATAAAATATTTCAATTCAATTTTCATTTAAGTAAGTGAATTCCCACCACATATAGAGAAATTCACTGCCTAAACAGTTCTTTGTTGCTTTAAGAACTATTAAAGGTGTCCATAAGAACCATTACGGAGCCTTCCTTCCTTCCTCATAAAATATGCAGAAAGAGGAAAGATGTGTATAAAGAAAAGAATTGTAAATAACAGCATTTCCAGGACTCAGGCTTGTCCTGCTCTAACCTCCTTTCTAGAGGAAATTCCTTTAGTTCAGGTCAAAATACCTTTATTTCCAGTGAAATAAACTGGAAATTCCTATAGTTCTATTTGAAGGCTTACTGAAAATCTCTGTCTCAATATTTTCTATTTCTATTTATTCTAGTATCTATTATCTAATAAAGGAGGTGATTATAAGGGAAACCATATGTCAGTTTATGTGCTTTTTTCCATGAAGACTAGAGATGGAGGAGAAAGATACACAAATTTGTCAAACACCTACTTCACAGTACTTGTTGCATGGATGATCGGACTGAATTCTCACTAACTTAATGTAGTCCTAATTTTATTTTCTCCATTTTACAGATGAAGGAACTGAGGTTTTTAAATTAAAGTCATATAACTTCTTCAGGGGCCCCTGGGTGATTCAGTCAGTTAAGTAACCAACTCTTGATTTTGGCTGGTCATGATCTTGGCATCGTGAGATTGAGCCCAGTGTCAGGCTCCATACTCAGTGCGAGCCTACTTGTCCCTCACCACCCTCTGCTCCTCCCCCTGTTCATTTTTTCTCTCTCTCTCTCTCAAATAAATAAGGTCATATAATGTCTTTATTTTATCAAATCAGAATTAGTCTTGTTTTAAGACGTACTATTATTTCATACATCACAAAAGGGAGAAAAAATAGTCAATTAGAAGATACCATTTTTTACCAAAAGGATACAAAAATACTGATACAAAGGGGCACGTGCACCCTTATGTTTATAGCAGAATTATCAACGATAGCCAAACTATGGAAAGAGCCCAAATGTCCATCGACTGATGAATGGATAAAGAAGATGTGCTATATAAATACAATGGAATGTTACTCAGCCATCAAAAAGAATGAAATCTTGCCATTTGCAATGACGTGGATGGAGCTGGAGTACATTATGCTAAATGAAATAAGTCAGTCAGAGAAAGACAAATACCGTTTGATTTCACTCATATGTGGAATTTAAGAAACAAGCAGATGAACATAGGGGAAGGAGGCAAAAAATGAGAAGAAGGCAAACTGTAAGAGACTCTTAACTACAGAGAACAAACTGAGGGTTGAGGGATGGATGTTAAGGAGGGCACTTGTTGTGATCAGCACTGGGTGTTATATGTAAGTAATGAATCGCTAAATTCTACACCTAAAAACCAAATTTACCATATATGTTAACTGAATGGAATTTGAATAAAAACTTTAAATGAAAAAAAAAAAGACACCAGTTAAAGAGGCATAACTATTTCAGAAATAATAAAAGGTGATCATATGTGAGAGTGATGTCAGCAAGATGGCAGACTAGGAAGCAGTTTCCTTCCTTAACAAAGACACCAAATTTATAAAAATTATAGACTAAGATACCTCCGTGAGAACTCTAGAGACCAGCTGAGAAGCTACAGCACCCATGCTATTGTAAAACCAACATGGGGTTCCAGCAAAAGGATAAGAAAATTCATGGCATTTGGCATGTCTGTTGGGCCCCTTTCTCTATGTGGTATAGTGCAAAGCAACTGGGAAGAAACCCCTCACACCCAGATTCCTCCCTCAGAATGGTAACAAAAGAATGACCAAAGTTCTGGCTTGTTTGGGGGCTGCCCAAGAGACAGGGTTCTGTCTTGCCTGACTCAAAATGTTGACAGGATTATTGCCAGAGCCCCACAGCCCACTGCACCTTGTTTTATACACAGATATTATAGGCTTTTGTTATCTTCTTTATTTTTACAATGTTTTTTAAATGATTACAACACTAAGTTTCTTTTATTACTCATTTTACTTCCTCAAGTTTATTTCATTATTCACCTGAGGCCTGTTCTGCCAAGTCCTGGCTGTCTTGAGTAGAGATAAGTAACAGAAATCTGAAGGCTTTACCCCAACAATCCCAGCTGATGCCCCCACACCAGGCCCAGAATGAAGAGAAACTGGGAAATCAGCTTCATCTTCATGACATCTCCACATTAGACCAATCACAAATGCCTCTTTTCTACCATAATAAGAATTAGATACATTGAGCAAATGTGAAGGCTGGGCTTCTCATCTGATCCTGAAAGCTTTGCAAGGCTTTCTTGTCAACCAAGAATACCATATTTGGCCAAATTATCCTTCAAAGATGAAGGAGAAATTAAATCTTTCCCAAATAAACAAAAGCTAAGGGAGTTCATTACCACTAAACCTGCTCTACAAAAAATACCAAGGTAGTCCTTTGAGTTGAAATGAAAGGACGGCAGACAGCAACACAAAGCCATATGAAAATATCAGTTTCCCCACTAGAGGTAAACACATGAACAAATACAGCAACTAGTATGATTAAAATTTCAGTGCACAGAATTTAAATAACAAAAACATTAAAAAAAATTTGTAAATCCATGAAGGGTATACAATATATAAAGATGTTATCTGTGATATCAGTAAAATTAAATGGGGGAGAGTAGAACTATAAAACAGTGGAGTTTTTGTATGTAATTGAAGTTAAGTTGTTATCAGTTTAAAATAGAATGCTAGAACTTTAAAATTTGTATGTATTTGCAATGGTGACCACAAAGGAAATATCCACTTAACATACACAGAAGGAAATGAGAAGGAAATCAAAACATCACTACAAAAAAAAAAAAAAAAAAAAAAAAAAAAAATCAGTGAAACACAAAGGAAAGCAGTAAGGAGGGCCAAAAATGGTATAAGATGTACAGGAACAATTAACAAAATGGCAATAAGAAGTTGATCTCTGTCGGTAATTACTTTAAATGTAAATGGATTAAACTTCATAATTAAAAGAAATGGATTGACTGAATGGGTAAAACACACACACACACACACACAATTATATGCTGGCACAAGAGACAAATTTTATATCTAAAAACACAAATAGGCTAAAAGTGAAAGGGTAGAAAAATATATTCCATACAAATGATAACCGAAAGGGAAAAGGAGTTGCTATACTAATATCAGACAACACAGACCTTAACACAAAAAAATTTATAAGAGACAAAGAACAACATTATATAATGATAAAAGGATCAAGTGTCCAAGAAGATATAACAATCATAGATATTTATATTGACAAACCTCAGAGCTCCAAAGTATAGGAAGCAAACTCTGACAGAACTGAATAGAAAAAGACAGCAATACAAGAATAGCAGGAGCCAGTAATACCCCTATTTCAATAATGAATAGAACAAGTTGATAAATCAATAAGGAAATAGAGAACTTAAAAAGCACTATAGATCAATTGGTCCTAAGAGACTTATACAGAACATACTATTCAACAATAGCAGAACATAAAATCTTCTAAGTAAACATGGAACTTCTTAAGGATAGACCACACATTAGGCCTTAAGTCTTAACCAATTCTGGAAAAAATAAATCAGACAAAGTATCTTTTCTGATCACAGTGAAAAGAAAAAAGAAATCAATAGCACAAGAAAAACTGTGTGAAAGAAAAATTCACACAGAAATTACAAAATGCCTTGAGACAAATGAAAACAAAAGCACAAAATACCAAAACATATGAGATGCAGCAAAAGCAGTACTAAGAAGGAAGTTTATAGCTATAATTGTATACATCAAAAAAGAAAATAATATATAACAAATCAACAACCTAACATTACATATCAAGAAATTACAGAAAGAAAAAAAAATAAACCCAAAGCTAGTAGAAAGAAGGAAATAATAAAGATTAGAGATAAGCAAAGTGTAAAATAGAAAAAAATAGAAAAAAATCAACAAGCCTGTTTTCATTTTTAAAAATCAATTAACTGACACAGTCTTAGATTAACAACAACAAAATAAAAGACTCAAATAACTAAAATAAAAAATAAAAGACGGGACATTACATATAATGTAACAGAAATAAAAATGATTACAACTGTTCCTAAACAATCATACACCAATAAGTTGGATAACCTGAAAGAAATGAATAGATTCCTTGAAGCACATAACCTAACAAGACTGAATCATGAAAAAATAAAAAATATGAACAAAACAATAATAAGTAAGGAGACTGAATCAATAATCAAACCACCCAACAAAGAAAAGCCCAGGAAGAGATGACTTCAATGGAGAATTCTACATTTGAACATTTAAAAACATTAAAGAATTAACAATAATTCTATTGTTAATTCTAAGTCCTCCAAAAAGTCAAAGAGGAGAATAAACTTCCAAACTTACCCTATGAGACCAATACTACCTTGATACCAGAGCCAAACAAAAACACTACAAGAAAACTACAAACAAGTATCTCTGATCAATATTGATGAAAAAAATACTCAAGCAAATATTAGCAAATCAAATTCAACAATACATAAAAAAATTAAATGCAATGACCAAGTGGGATTTATTCATAGAATGTAAAGACGGTTCAACATACAAAAATCAATAGATGTAATATGCCACATAAACAAAATGGACAAAATCCATATGATCATTTCTATTAATTCAGTAAAAGCATCTGACAAGACTCAATACTTTCCATGATTAAAAAAAAAAAAAAGACTAGGAGTAGAAGAAAATTACCTCAACATTATAAAAGTACATTTGTGAAAAGTCCACAGCTAGCATCATACTAAATGTTGAAAGATTGAAAGTATTTCCTTTAATATCAGAAACAAAGCAAAGATACCATTCTCACCACTTCTATTTGACATAGTACTAGAATTTTAGCCAGAGAAATTGGTCAAGAAACATAAATAAAAGGCATCCAATATTGGAAGAAAGACATAAAATGATTTCTATTCACAGATAATAAAATCATACATGCAGAAACTTGTAAAGATTATACACATACACACTGTTGGAACAAATAAATGAATTCAGCAAAGTTGCAGGATACAAAATCAATATACAAAAATCAGTTGAATTTCTGTACACTAACAGCAAACTATTAGAAAGAAATTAAGAAAACAATCCCATGTACAATTGCATCAAAAAGAATAAAATGTCTAAGAATAAATTTAACCAGGAAGGTAAAAATCTGTATACTGAAAACTATGAAAGAAACTGAAAAAGGCACAAAAAATGGGAAGATATTCTGTGCTCGTGGTTTGGAAAACTAATACTCTTAAAATGTCGATATGACCCAAAGCCACCTACAGTTTTAATGCAATCCTTTCCAAACTTTCAATGGCATTTTTCACAAAATAGAAAAGAGCAATCCTATAATTTGTATGGAACCACAAAAGACCCCAGATAGCCAAAGCAATCTTAAGAAGAACAAAGCTGAAGACATCACACTTCTTTATTTCAAATTATACTGCAAAGATATAGTAATCAACAGTATGGTATTGGCAAAAAAACAGACACATAGATCAGTGGAATAGAGAGCCTAGAAATAAACTCACACATTATGATGAATTAACTTATAACAAAGGAGCAAAAGATACACAATGGGGAAAGGATAGTCTCTTCAATAAATTATACTGGGAAAACTAAATAGTCACATGCAAAAGAATGAAACTGGACCCCTCACTAACTCCATACACAAAAATCAGCTCAAAATGGATAAAATAGTTGAACATAAGACCTGATAGCATAAAACTCCTAGAAGAAAACACAACAGGTAAGCTTCTTGACATTGCTCTTAGCAATGTTTTTTTGGATATGACACCGAAAGCAAAGGCAACAAAAGCAAAAATAAACAAGAGGGACTGTATCAAATGAAAAACCTGCACAGCAAAATAAACCATCAACAAAATGAAAAGGCAGCCTACTGAAGGGGAAAAAATATTTACAAGTCATGTATCAGATAAAGGGTTAATATACAAAATATATAAAGAACTCATACAAATCAATAGAAAAAAGAAAACAAAAAGACAACAATAATGAAAACAATTTGATTAAATATTGGCAGAGGAACTGAATATACATCTTCCAAAGACATACTAATGGTAAACATGTACATGAAAATATACTCAACATCACTAATCATCAGGAAAAGGTAAATGAAAACCACAATGGATGATATCATCTCATACCAGTCAAAATGACTGACATTAAAAAAGATAAGAGATAAGTATTGGCAAGGATGTGGAGAAAAGTCATTATTTGTTCACTGTTGAGTGTACAAATCGGTGCAGTGTAAATTGGTGCAGCCACTATGGAAAACAGTATGGTGGTTCCTCTAAACATTAAAAATAAAACTACCATATGCTCCAGTAATCTCACTTCTAAGTATATTCTCAAGGGAAATGGAAATAGAATATCAAAGAGATATCTGGACTTCCATGTTCATTGTGACAGTATTCATAGTAGCCAAGATATGGAAACAACCAAAGTGTCAATCAACAGATAAAGACAATGTGGTACAGTATGGTGACAGGTGATAGCTGTACTTGGGGTGAGCATAGCATCAGGTATAGAGAAGTTGAATCACTATATTGTATACCTGAAACTAATGTATGTCAACTATACTCAAATTAAAATTTTTTTTAACTAAAACTAAATAAATACAGTAGGGGCACCTGGGTGGCACAGTGGGTTAAGTGTCTGACCCTCAGTTTCATCTCAGGTTATGATCTCAGCGTCGTGAGATCGAGCCGCATGTCAGGCTCTATGCTCAGCATGGATTCTGCTTGAAATTCTCTCTCCCTTTCCCTTTACCCCTCCTGCTCCTGCTCTCTCTCTCTCTCAAATATATAAATCTTTAAATAAATAAATAAATAAATAAATAAATAAATAAATAAAATAAAGATGATGCCATATGTGTATACACACACACACACACACACACACACACACAGGAATATTATTCAGTCATAAGAAAGAAGGAAATCCTGCCATTTGCAACAACATGGACGGACCTTGAGGGCATTTTGGTAAGTGAAATAAGCTGCACAGAGAAAGAAATGGTATCACTTATATATGGAATCTAAACAACAAACAAACCCCCAAAACAGAGTAGAAAAGAGGTTGCCAGGGGCTGAGGGGAGGGGAAATAGGGAGGTGTTGGTAAAAGTGTATCACTGGGTGTTATACGCAAACAATGAATCATGGAACACTACATCAAAAACTAATGATGTAATGTATGGTGATTAACATAACATAATAAAATTTAAAAAAAGTCTATCAACTTTCAGCTATAAGATAAAGAAAGTCTGAAGATCTAACATAAAACATGGTAACTACAGTTAATAACACTATTATATAATGGAAATTTGCTAGAAGAAATTTGTAGAACTTAAATGTTTCTACAAAAAAAAGATAAATATGTGATGTGAGGAATGTGTTAATTAACTAGATGATGGAAATTCTTTCATAATATACATGTTTATCAAATCATCACAATGTACACTTTTTTTGTCAATCATAACTCAAAAAAGGTGAAAAATATATTTATGTTGTTTTAGTTCCCTACGGCTGCTGAAACAAATTACCGCAAATTAGGTGGCTAAAAGCAATGCAAATTTATTCTTATACAGTTCCAGAAGTCTGAAACTGGGACAAAACTTAGGTGTCAGCAATTTTTTTTGGTGGGGGGAGTTTTTTAGGCCACGTTCTTCACCTCATGGCCCCTTCCTCCACTGTCAAAGCCCACAGTTTAGCATTTCAAATCTTCTTTCTGCTGAGGTCATCACATTGCCTTCTGTCTTCTGTAATAGAATCTCCTTCTGCTTTCCTTTTATGAGGACAACTGTGATTGAATTTAGGGACCACAAGGAAAATAATGAAGGACAATCTATTTCAAGGTCCTTAATCAAGTAAGCAAAGTCTCTTTTGTTGTATAATGTAAGATTCATAGGATGCAGGGGTAGGACCTGGATCTTTTTGGGTACTATTATTTCCCTACCACAGGTGTGTTTCTATATATTTTGAGATTAGTCTTAACAAATTCTAACATATTTATAGTGCTTTGAAAACCATGTACTTTGCTTTGGGGCAGAAGAATTTTTTTTAATCCAGTTTACTACAAGAGTAAGCAAAATATTTGGGAAGACGAAACTTTCCTTGGCCCAAGGTCATTCGAGGTTACCTTTTCTCTCTGGAATCTCTACATGCTAAGTTCTCTGAAAAGACCAACAAAAATAAACTCGATGTCTATCATCAGTGGTTGTCAGAGTATGTAGACAGTTAATGAGGATGTTAAAGATCAATATTTATCTGATCATCTAATACGTTCCCCCCTAATATCACCATTCTTTACATTAAATTACAATCAGAAAAACAGACGGGGCGCCTGGGTGGCTCAGTCATTAAGCGTCTGCCTTCGGCTCAGGTCATGATCCCAGGGTCCTGGGATCGAGCCCCACATCGGGCTCCCTGCTCAGCGGGAAGCCTGCTTCTCCCTCTCCCACTCCCCCTGCTTGTGTTCCCTCTCTCGCTGTGTCTCTGTCAAATAAATAAATAAAATCTTAAAAAAAAAAAAAAGAAAAAGAAAAACAGACCATACTAGTTGACTACCAGCAGCCCTTGGTTACACATTGCTTAGTAGTTGGAAATCACAGGTTTATTTTATTTATTTTTTAAAAGATTTCATTTATTTGAGAGAGAGAGAGAGAGACTGCACGCATGCATGAGTGAGGGAGGGGCAGAGGGAGAAGCAGGCTCCCAAGTGAGCTCCGGGTTAGATGTGAGGCTCAATCCCAGAACCCCAAGATCATGACCTGAGCTGAAGTCAGACGCTTAACCGACTGAGCCACCCAGGTGCCCCACAGGCTTATTTTTAAAAGATGTCTAAGATTTGTAGTTACCTGCAGGAGGCAGTTAGCTTTTTTTTTCCTGATTCCAGGATGAATGATTATAAAAACACTTCACAACTTCGTTCCTATGAAGCGTTAAGACACATTTGATTCCTTTATAGTGTTTTCAATTTTCTCTATTTAATTAAAACAATTACAGAGAAGGACACTTGGAGGGCACAGCAAAAGGGACCATAGATGACTTTGGAGTCATTCATTTGGCCCAATGGTGCTATTCTTACAATGATCGGTGGGATTTCTGTTGTCAGCAAATGTCCAGCCTATTGTTTTTGATTTCTGTCTTCAGGGGGCAGCTGTTTCCCCCATGAGCTCCCATGGAGCTTCGCTGCAATACGGCATTCTCTTCCAGGGCTCAACTGTCTCCACTAACTGCATTTTCTTCCACAATGTGGCTCCCTGATGGGTCTCCTTGTGTTTCATTTTTACTTTGTATGAAATGTACTGCAAATAGCTGTTTATGCTCTGTCTATTTTATGGTGTCATGCCTTCTCTTTGGTGTATTAAGGGCCTGAAAGTCTTCTATTAGCTGTTTTCTACTTTAATTAGTTGCCTGCCACTCTTTGTCTTTGAGCTATGTAATCTCCAATAGGTAGCAAACTAAATTATCTGACACTTTTCTTTCTGTCAATTTGCTTTAAAATGTGCCTTAGCAGTTTTTAGTGGGCATATATTATCATTAAGATAACATACCACTAACTACTTAAATATTCTTTCATGTCCACATAAAATATAAATAGATATACAAATGAACCTTTAAAAAGTGAGGGAGAATAACAAGTTCAATGCCTAAAAGAAAATGGGGCAGAACTAAACAAGGTACTGTAGGTAAAGAGGACTTTTAATAAACATGGAAAATATGATCCTAGAATTTCTTATTTGTAGGATAGGAATAATAACACCTATCTCAGATACAATATTTGCCAAGGATCAGCATTTTGTCTGGCAAAAGCAAGTGTCAATAAAAGTTAATTGTATTATATATCAAATCATAACGTATCTTATAAATGTGTAGCTATTCATTTACCATAAATCTTTTTGACGACTACCATGTGTCAAACCTATGTGTCTGAGTGCCTACTATGTGTTTGTACTGTGCTCATGGGGCGTACTAATTTCAACTAACTCACTGCCTAAGAAATGAACCACAGACTTTTATTAAGCATGTAGAACCTCTTTTAGAGCAAGCTATTAAAAAGGATTATTATATGCATCTTGAATGCAGAGATCACGTCTCCTACACTGAATAAGTTCTGTCTCTCGGTTACCACTGTTTATGGCATTTTAAAAGATTTTGTCTCTCCTGGCCTTTCTGGAACATCCAAACATTGTTACTCAACAAATTTCATTACATTTTTTAAGATTTTAGGAGGCACTGTAATACATATAAGCATATGCTTCATATACAAATTACTTAGATCACTCAAACATTTAGAAATGCTATGCAAATTTATGTTTATCACAGAGAGCCATTAAAACGTCTATAGACAGTCCAGTCTTGTGGAATGGTTAATTCTGCCATTCTCTTCAAATGAATCTCAATAACCTTTACAGGCTGCCACTTTCATTGTTCCAGTGACTCCCAGATACCCACACAGTATGTGATTTTGAATTATGCCCATCAATGATCTCCCTTCTATTTCTGCCCGCAAAAAGCACAATAAGTGACTTCTATTGATCTTTGCCAAAGAATAAAATAGTGATCTAAAGAGGTTCTTGACAGTTAGCACAGTTGTAATATATGGGCTCCTTCATCATGTGTCTTGTAAATTTTGGAGCCTAAGGAACTAGAGATAATTTTTTTGTGTGTCTATAAAACTAAGAGCTTGATGTAGGGTTGAAAGGGTTATTATATAATTAAGGGTTTACAAAGAGACATATAATATATCCACTGCATTCAATATATTTTATAAAAGTTCCTAAATATTTTATTCTCACCATAACCAGTGTTTTATAACTTAAAATGATTTAAATGGTGTAAGGTAGGTGCTAAAACAGGTAGAATTCCATTGATGTATTTTATAATATTTCCTATAGTTTTCTTTGTTGATAGATACAACATGGCTTATCAAATCTGATTAAGGTCATTTCAAAAATCAAGTCAAATGACTCAGCCAAGTGTTTTAACTCATGGAACTTAAGCAAATCTTAAATAAGACTAATGTAATAGAGGCAACCAAGTAAAGTTGTTAGCAGTTCAGATTTGGCTCCATTTGGCCTGGGTTCAGTGTCCAGGCCTGCCACTGTTAACTCTGTGTCCTGGGAAAGTCACTGAATCGTTCTGCACCTCCAGGTTTAAATCTGCAAAATTGAGATAATCGGATCTTACAACATTTTCATGGGAATTACTAATTTGAGGTTTATGAAAGGCTTAGAAAAGAGCATGACACGTAGTAAACATTCAGTAAACTTCAACTCTTACTATTAAAATTACAGATAAAATAGGTCTGTATCCCAAATCCATGTCATGTAACAAATTCCTATGGCACATTCATGTAATAACAAATGTAAAATATCATAGACGTTATCAGAAGAAATTACCCCTACTCACAGTGTTATTCTAGTAAATGCATATTTTCCTATGATTTATCAGAATAAAGTCACATTCCAGTCATTACACTTCCTACTAATAGTCTTTTTGCCATAGCTAAAGTATGAAATTTTTGTGAAGAGAACATTGTATTAGTCTCTTAATATTTTACCTACCAACTTTTGAATTTGATTTTTCTCTTCCCCTGGAATTAGAGGTTGGAAAGTCCTGAGGGCAAGAGTAGCATCCAAAAAAAAAAAAAAAAAAGTAGCATCCAAATACTCTTGCTCTTCTCACTGAGGAATATTAGAGATTTTCCTTTCCAATTCTTGGACCCACGCAATTTGATTTATACAACTGCACTGGGAGGGATTTGATACATGTGGATTTTAATATAGATATGAGTACCAATAAATTATTAGACCCTGAATCATCATTTGGAAAGAAGGAAAATAAAGGCTAAAATGTTGGAATAAGTGAAAAATTTTCCTTTTGTCATTCTCCCTGTAGTCAGAACACTGTAGTTCATCCACAGAAATGCTTTTTCAACAGGGTTAACAACATCTTTGATATTTGAGGGAAGAAATAAAAGTTAACTTCCAAGCCCTCTGGAAACTGTACTCTTTACTCCTCAGGAAAAGAAGAGAAAAAAATCTAATCTAAAAACAGTCTTTTGCAAGAGAAAAATTCTGTCAGGCTGTGCTAAAATCTATTTGCCATTGAATTTTGAACATATTCTTAAATTTCATTAGGATATAATGTATTTTCATTTTTCAATGTTAGGTTAAATATTATATTGAGTAATGCCTTTACCAATTCAGTTATGGATTCCACAGGCTATAATCCTCCTTTGTATGTTTTAGTAAACTCTAAATCTGCTCTATTTCTTCTAGGAATTATTTTCTAATATGCTTCTTTTTCCACTAAAGCAGACTACTCTTTTCACTGAAGTTCCATTTTGAAATGTTCATTAGATATTGAATGTCTATCAGTATCCACAGTCTATGTGCCCCTAATTCTTCTGTGTGCCTTTCAACTTTCATTTTCCTCAATGCAAACACTTTCATATTTTTACTTTCATCTATTCTTTAAGGACTTGAAGGATGACAAAACCACTTTCAGAAAGAGCTGGGTCAATAATATAAGGCACTTTTTTTTATAAGGTTCTCTACCATGCATAACAGAGCAAAACAGGAAACAAGAGGAAGCAAACTAGAGTTGTGTGAAATTGCTCATTTATTCTTCTCAAATAGTTTTCAGTTTTTCATGAAACTGCTGAAAAATTCACAAATTGTATTCCAATGAGATGAATATTTGTTTTCCAAGTTTTCATCAAAACTTTCGTCTTTAGGTAAACATTGTATATGCATAAGACATCCTGTTCCCGTGTGTACTGGTAGTACTTGCCTGTTCATAGGCATGAAGGGATATTAAATATGCACAAACTGACTGACTGGATAAGGAGAGATGCAGATAGCGCTGTGACTAGTGAATACACACTAATACTTGGGTGGGCATGATCCTTTCCCTACTTTCCACTATTCCAAAATGAAGAGTTTAAGCTGAAGATTTTTCTAATAGGGAATACTCATTTTGGTTTGTTCTTTCTATTTTATTGTGAGAAACCACCTTATATGTCAAAATTTTTTTCTTTTATTCATAATAAGGAAAAAATAATAAATGGCCCAGATGTTGTTGTTTTTTTTTTTTTTCCCAGCATTCATGGTTTGGTTTCCATGTAGAACTTTTTTTTTTTCAGAACATTTTTTTTATGATGATGTAATAGTTCATTTATTTCCTGCTTCAAATCATAATTTTCTGACTAACAACTTTAAATGCCATAGTCCCTTAATGGATCAGTAATATGACAGCAAATTTGGGTATCTGCTAGTTTGAAATACCATGTAAAGGGTACTTTGACACTGGTTTTCCTCTATGTGCATTTAAAGGATACTGGAGCATTTTTTAATTTGGACGAGGTAATTATCCCATCATATAACTCTGACACAGACATCTGTAAGATAGAAGCCCAATGTAAAAATGCCATTTTGAGCCCCTATAAGTGGTTGAACTAAGAGGCCAATTCTTCCTTCCTTCCTTCCTTTCTTCCATCCTTCTTTCCTTTCTTCCTTCCTTCCCCCCTCCCTTCTCCTAAAATCTCAAAACTTCTCATATTGATCTTTATCCTTCACAAAAAATGAGGCAAGAAACACCCAGGTGTAAACTGGGCCAATGTAGGACAGTAGAAAATGATGACACCTGTGTGCCCAGCCCAAAGTCTTTCATCTTCCAAATGGTGTATGATACTCTGCACACTGATTCTGTCTGCCTTAGCCAATTTTTGGTGCCATTCCAAAGCTTTGAACTTCTTTACATTTTTTTTGTCTTGATATCCTATACCTCCTAGCTAGCAATGGATTCATTTATATTATTGTTTGTGTCTCATGATTTTCTTAGTTAGCATAGCATAATAAAAGATGACCACATGTTCACCCACATGCACTGTCCTCCCAGCATTTACAATGCATCTGTATAAGCATGTATAAAAGGTAGTCATTTAGTGTGGGTTTTTTTTTTTTTTAGGGTTGTTTTTTGTTTTTTGTTTTTGCCAGGTGAGTGACGGTTTGTTTGTTTCATTTTGTTTGCTTTATTTTTCATTTTCCATACTTTTCTGGTTCTTTAGAGACACATATGTCCTTTTGTTTTACTATCAGATTTTAGAAATAATTCTTTAATATTAAAGTAATATAATTAATGCTTTTAAGTTAAGTATTCCTTTTGATATCCCTGCCTATTTCTCAAGTTAAACACCCTATTTATTACACCTGTTTTGTTTTAAGAAAGAGTGGCTAAAGTCTATAAACATTAAGGTGCACCCCAAGTACCCTGTTGTAAACCAGTAAAGTAGGACTTTGGGTGGCAACTGTAGACTGGAAATAGGAATGAAGAAAATAATACAGTCTGGTTTTATACCCTAGGATTCTGCGTTCCCCTAAATTAAAGGTGTAGCCAGAATTATCATAGAGGGAAGCTTAACTTCTATGATGTGCTTTATTTCCTAAGTAGGATCACAGTCAAGAAGCTTTCCCAGGAGATAGAATCAAATTATGAGATCCCTAAGAATTTAAGGCTTTTTGTTGGTTTCATTAGTACATTTGCTCATTTGGAATCTTCCATGTTTACCTTTACAATAACCTCAAAATATGTACTGGGTATCTGTTATGTACCATTGTGTTATAATATCTGCTATGGTCACATTGGTGAATAGGGCACAAATCCTCCTCATGGAGTTTAAAATCTAACAGATGAAGTAGTAATTCTGATACACGGCAAATACAGGTTATTGTGAGAGGCACCTGACCCAGCTACAGAAAATCATGGTGGACACTTAGGATAATATAAAACCTACAGCTAGGTTTTTGTATGATTAGGAGTTAACTGGTCAAAGTGGAGAATAGGAAAATGAGAGTGCTTCAGACTGAGGAAACATATAAAAAGACTCAGAAGAAAAACAGAGTATGCAAAAGAGGAATAGCAAATAATTTACTCTGGCAGGAGGTTATAGTGTGAGGGTGGTGATATTGAGAGATGAGTATGCAAAGGGACCAGGTCATGAAAACATGAAAAGCCCATAGACCATAATCACAACTATTTACTTTATCCTGATGGTATTGAGGGGCAGCTGGTCATTAAGGAATTTTTAAGTATTGAATGGTTTTAATAGGAGAAATGTATATATATGGTTAATATATATTCCACACACACACATTTACGCCTAGTTACGTGGATTTCCAGAGTCCTGAAGACTGATCAAAGATGGAAACCGTTATGAACTTGAGTGACTGCCCTAAGTAATTTTAGTGCAAATCTCCACCTCATCTCCATGCCATGTATAACAGATGTATTATGAATATTCTGCTATCAAGGTATTCATCCCCCCTTCACTCTGCACTCACAGGTTTGACTCAGTGTTGTGGAGGTAACATGAAGCGGAACAACAACAACAAAAAGTACTCCCACTTCTTACCAGCTATGAGTCTGGCAAGTAACTTAATTCCTCTTAATTTTAGTTTTTGTTTTTTCATTTGTTAATTAAAAAAAAAAAAGGTTTGGTAATAACTCATTGGCCCAATATACAGTGCTATAGAAAATAAAATAATCTGAATATTTAGGGTTCAGAGTTTATTATTGTTTTATATCAAAGGAATTTCTAAGAAAAGGTTATACCATAGCACAAATCATGACAAAGATAACTTAGTTTATGTGAAGAATGATTGCTGAAGCCGGCCAGTAGAAAAACCCTTCACTTGTTTCTGCTTTGTTCAGTAGCCACAGCAAACAACAAGAATGCAAGAAGTTATAAGATCTACAGATGACTCTGGTGGGAGTGCAAGAATGACACTCTGAAGATTGGAGGAAGAAGGAGAAACACCCTGAAATTTATTATTTCTTACCAAGCAAATGCCAGAGAGTATCAATAATATATGAAATAATGGAAAATAAAGCAGGTAGATAAATTTTGGTACATTTTAAACAAGCGATAAATAACTGTTCCTACATTGCCATTATTTCAGCACCTGAGATATAAGGTCTGTCCCAACTGGAACAAAGTTCATGCATCATAGTTTATCTCAAAAGAAAATGAAGAATACACCTAAGGTGCTACTGTGCTGAGGTCTAATCATCTTTGCACCATTGACAGAAAAATATAATTTTATTTGCCTTGTTGATAACAAGTTTTACATTCCTACTATGTGGGTGGGTCTTTTAGCCAAACTACACTGGCAGCATTCCAAGTCACCTGCTCTTCTTGGGAGATAGCAGATGTGTTCAGATTTCTTTGGTGAGTCACTAACTCCAGTAGGTAAGTAAGCTTGGAAATGCATGTACACGAGAGCTCTGCAAACCATCTGTGGCCCTGCTTCCTACCAATTCTGGTAACCATCTCTAACCAATACATGTATTTACTTTCTGAACTCCTAACAGGAAAGTTTGATCAACTTCAGAAATTTCATAACTGTGTCTGGCAAGGCAAGTATTGCTTTCAGATATTTCTAGGTTATGGTCTATCAATTAAATGCATTTTTGTATTTAATGCAGACTCAACTAATTTAACTTTTGCAGGCTACCGAACAGGAATGTAAAGCCTCATTTCTTTAAAGGGCTTTATCATCCTGAATACCCTGTTAGTTAAAGTGATACCTAAACTTTACCAGACTAATGAATTGAGACCATTTCATAGGAATTTTATTCTACCCCATTAACTTCACGCAGTATCCAAAATGTTGTACACTCTTTGGCTGCCTAGTGGGAAGATGTGTTAGATATACATTTATTCACAACTCAGAATCACCATGGACTCGTTAACAGCCCTTCTTATTGTAAAATAGTACTTTCTGCAAACACTTCACATGGCTTATCAATCAACTCAATTTACATTTATGAGTGTCCTTCATGTGTCCATCCCATGGTGCTAGGGGGACTTAATATAAAAGAAGATGCAATCAATATTTAAAAGGCTAAATCAAACAAATAAGTTTTTTAGTTGAACCTTACAAATCAACAGTAATTTTAAAGCTCTCATGCATAAAAGAATAGATTTCCTGGATGAAGAGCAGGGTGTGGAAGGATGTGATCTATTACAATCAGTCTGCAAGGTGGCAGGTAGAGGTCAGTGATTGTAAATTGTGGCAGAAACTCTTTCAGGATCAGGAAGTCTTTATGTGACAAGCTTGCACTGAGTAGGTGCAGAAAGGAAATTCTATGGTTAGTAAAACACACACACACCCATACAAACACACACATACATACACACAAACACAACTTTACAGTAACCCTAAGGTCAAAAGTTTGATTTTAGAACAAAGAAAATCACCTCTTTAAGGTTAGCAGCATAGATTACATTTTAAACATTTATACTAGAGAACCAATCAGTAGCAACCCAATTTTATCTGTATTAAATTCAGGGAAATTTGAAGACATCCATGCTTGAATATCACACAGACAATTATGCAAAACATCAAGCTGCTTCATAGGTCTGCAGGGACTGGAAAGAATATCTGAGTATCGTCTGCATACATATGACACTGCAGGCCAAGGCATTGAATAATGTTATTCACTAAAAATATCTAAATATAAAGCTAAATAGGATTTCAAACAAGCCCCAGGGGAATCAGAAAGTAACTTGGCAAAGCACAAACCATTCCCTAAAGGAACAAATTGAAAGGAGAATACAAGGATAAAGAAACTATCCAAAGCAACCCATGTTAATTCCAGAAAATTCAAAAACATAGAGTTCTATCAAAGAATGACACAGCAGCATTCAAACCAGACAAACAACCTTAAAAGGGTACAAGAAAACAGGCATTCAACCAACAAAATGCTCATGGACATTATGTTCTAAGTCTCAGGGCCAGTAGTATGCACATTCAACATGAGGATGTCAAAATGATATCCTAGCAAAAACTGAAGATACATTGCCTTTATCTAATGAATGGTAACAATTTAAAGTGGTTGTTGATGAAGAACTTTAAAAAAATGCAAGCGTCCAGCATTTTAGATTCTATTCAACTTGTTTTGCCTCTATCATTGTGGAATGCCCCATTTTAGAAAAGTATATATATATATATACACACACACATACACAATTTTTAAGGGATGAAAGGCGATATTGCTGTTATATTGTCCTTATCATTATCCAATTATCCAATACTGTAAAAATTATCTGGTAAGTTTTCTTCCTACATGTAGACCACCCATCACTTTTTTTTTTACATTTTATACTTAATCTGTTTCTCTTATTACTCTAATTGTCAAAATTTGCTACCTCAAAGAAAAATTGCACTAAATGAAGTAAAACAGGCAAGGAAGAATTTACTCAAGACTATCACAGTAGGGGTGGGGCACCTGGGTGGCTCAGTCGGTTAAGCGTCTGCCTTCGGCTGGGGTCATGATCCCGGAGTGCCGGGATCAAGCCCCACACTGGGCTCCTTGCTCCTGCCCCTCCCCCACCTCGTACTCTCTCTCTCTCTCTCTCTCTCTCAAATAAATAAAATCTTTTTTTTTTTTTTTAAGATTTTTTATTTATTTATTTGAGAGAGAGAGAATGAGAGACAGAGAGCAAGAGAGGGAAGAGGGTCAGAGGGAGAAGCAGACCCCCCGCTGAGCAGGGAGCCCGACGTGGGACTCGATCCCGGGACTCCAGGATCATGACCTGAGCCGAAGGCAGTCGCTTAACCAACTGAGCCACCCAGGCGCCCTCAAATAAATAAAATCTTAAAAAAAAAAAGACTATGGCAGTAGGGGAGAGGGATTGAGCATAACTCCTCTGAAACAAAAGTCAAGTGGATTTTTATTTTTATTTTATTTTAAAGATTTTATTTATTTATTTGAGAGAGAGTGAGAAAAAGAGCATGAGCAGGGGGGAGGGGCAGAGGGAGAGGGAGAAGCAGACTCCCAGCTGAGCAGAGAGCCCGACACTGGGCTTGATCCCAGGACCCCAAGATCATGACCTGAGCCAAAGGGAGATGCTTAAGCGACTGAGCCACCCAGGCGCCCCTCAAGTGGATTTTTAAATGCTGGGATGAAATAATGGAAAAATTATTATTTTTTCTGGAGGACTTTGCCGGAAAGGATGGTCCATGATTAGACTATCTATGTTTGCTGTCAATTATCTCTCATTGAAGTTAGGATCTCTCCCTATCCCCTCCCTCCAAGAGATAGAGGCTCTTATCTTCCTTGATGATTACATGATTACATTTCAAAGGGATGGCTTGAGAAAGACTTTCATGGGCTGTGAAACTGGCAAGAAGCTGGGAAAAGTTTACATCTCAAGGAGGGCAGAGAAAGAATTTAGAATTGCAAGGTTTCTAAAGTCAATGCACCAAGAAAAGGAAGTGTCAGAAAGAAACCTGTGCAAATTATAGTCAAGCTGTGAGGAATATTAAAGCCATCTTAGTCAGCCATATGCATCTCTTAGAAAGTACTGCTCAACTGCCCTAGAAGTTTATCTCCCAGACTGAGGGCAGTTAGAAGTATTCCAATTTTGATTAATAGAATAAAGTTACCAATTTCCACAGCAGAATAAAACAATGATCATTACATCATAGTAAAATAAAAGACATATATATGATTATGTTCATGAATGTGCTCAGTATAAAACAAAATATTTAGTATCATCATCATGATCAAAAAATGGATAAGCCTCATGTTTCTAACAATATTATATGAAATAAAAAGGTGGCAATAAACATATTTTTATATTTTTACTAAGGTTATGAATCTTCTGTAGTCAACAGTCATGGATGTAATATTTTATGATTTTAAATTTTTCAACCTTTTGATGCTTAGCAAAGTAAATATAGCATTGCATAGATGTGATACGAATATGTGTCAATATTGAATAAAAGAAACTAATTCTTGACCACAATTAGTTTTACATGACTACTGCCACACCAGTGGGCAAAATGGAACCCACCAGATTGATTTTCTTTGCCCTGAATCTTTTGTAATAAAATATTCATATCTATATGCTCTGAGGAGTCTGGCAGAACACACCTCAATTAACATACCTCAGTGCTTCTATTTGATGACTACCAAATTAGAAATTTAAACAACATAATGGAAAGAAGTCTTTGGTGATAAATAAACCTTGCTGCTGTGGGCAAGCTTAGATCGTTTTTTAGTTCTGTTGTTGTTTTTCCTTGAGACTGTGCCTCCCTGTAAGCTACCCACCTGGCTACTCAGGCGCTCCTTGGGAGAGGAATCCATGCCCCTTCTCTTCAGTTGTTAACAGCTTTGTTTAATTTCCTCTTGAAAGAAAAACTAAAACTTGTTGGGAGATTTTTCTAAAGTCACTGCAGGTAGTTCACAGTTTGGTTAAAAATAATTAAGCCAATTTGTTAATATGAAACTTAAACTCCTTCAGATAGAACACTAAGCTCACAGGATAAAAGAGATTGCCTAAATGGAAGGTTCTCCGGGGAGGCTTGGAGCCAGACCCAGCATGAGGTGCTTCATTTTCTACTGTAAATTTTCACACTTCTGCAAAATTGTTGGAAGCCAGTACCTCTGTGGGTAGTTTTGCTTATTCTTTTCTGCATGTAACTGCTCCCTACTGGGAGTACCTCTAGTTGCTCCTAAGCAGATACCCTACAGCTAGCTCAAAGCATTAACAGAATGCAGAGTGAACCGAATACAGTGTGACAGATGCTTTCGGAAGGGACAGCCAAGGTAGAAACAAAAGATAAAGAATAACTGAGATATACTGTACTTGCCTCTAATAAAGATGGAATTGAAGCTCATTCTCCGAGAATAGGGGAAAAGCCCATTCAATTATGTTAGTCCTATTTATACTTCTGAATCATTTGCAGTAAATTATCTAGCTTTCATCAGTCATAAATGCCTGTCAGTAAAAGGTAAGGTGTTTAGTCTTCAAATAGTGTCTTAGCTAATGAATGATCCAATGTTTCTTCTTATTACACCTAAAAGTCTAGTTCAGTCTTAATCACTGATATTCATGTGTGCAGATGTATTTATTCATTCATTTTTCCATTCGGTATATTTATTGATTGCCTCCTCTTGTACGTGGTACACTGCCCTAGGCACTACCAGTACTGCAGCAAGTAAAGAGGAAATCCATATACTCTTGTTCACCCAGCCACTGATTAAAATAATAAAATAGGGACGCCTGGGTGGCTCAGTCGGTTAAGCCTCTGCCTTTGGCTCAGGTCATGATCCCAGGGTCCTGGGATCGAGTCCCACATCGGGCTCCTTGCTCAGCAAGGAGCCTGCTTCTCCCTCTGCCTGCCTCTGTCTCTCTCTCTCTCTGATAAATAAATAAAATCTTAAAAATAAATAAATAAAATAAAATAAAATAAAATAATAAAATAATTCTATCAAGGTGATTGTTTTAAAACTTTTTGTTTTGTTTTTAAAACTTTTGATCCCAGGTTTAAGAAATTGGCTTTGTAGTTCCAAGTCTTCAGACAAATTTTCCCTTGTACAAATAGATGGGTTTCTTTGCCAATCTGCATATAAAAGATCCATACCCAAGCAAGTACTCAATCTTACCTGAGCATAGCACCAAGATGGAGAGGTATTCATGATTCTCAGTACGACTGTATACCCTTGTCTATCTGTCTGTCCACATTCATATACATGTGGCATACAACCATATAAAATATGTCTATAGGATAAAAACAACTGATTCTCATATAAGGCTTTTAAAATCAAATGTAAATTATAAGCATGAAGTCTGTAAAATGCATGTTATATTTATAGGCAGATACTGTCATAGCCAACAATAAAAAATAAATGAATTTTGTATTTCCAGAGGTATTTCTGATATAAGCTATATTTATACCCCCAAAATATCACTTGCCCGGTTTCAGAATACAATATTTGTACTGTTAATAATTCCTTAATTTCTAATTGAAGACTTTATATTTTTCTATTGTAACCACTTATGAACCGATTTAAAAGCCTTATGTTTGTCTTAAAATCCACCTTTAATTTTTTATATTAAAAACAAAATAGCAGGGCACCTGGGTGTTCAGATGGTTAAGCGTCTGCCTTCAGCTCAGGTCATGATCTCCAAGTCCTGGGCTCAGCTCCATGCTCAGCAGGGAGATTGCTTCTCCCTCTCCCCCCTACCCCCCACTCATGCTCTTTCTCTCTCAAATGAATAAATAAAATCTTTAAAAAACAAAACAAAACAAAATAGCTACCTCATTGAATCTGGTTTAAAGAATGTTTGTATGTGAAGGTAAACAGGACACACCGGAAAATATTTTCCTCTCTCTGCCTACATTTTATATGTCCCAACTTAGCATACATTAATCTTAAAAGCTAGAAAAAATATGGTAGGAACCTTAGATGAACAAATTTGGCCTAAACATTATACAGTGGAGAATAATGTATTTGGGGAAAATAGCTACAGCCATTACATAAATGAATAGGTAGAGCAAAGTTTCGATGTGAAAGAGTATTGAGATTTCTAAATAAATAAACTGGGTAAGAGTATCCCCTTTGGATTTAGTAATTGCAAAAAACTTCATAAGATGGACAAAGGATGCTTTGTTTATATTTTCAACCAAGATAAAAAAGAAAGAAAAAAACCTAGATTTGAACTATTATACACTCCTGTTACCCTTAACCTCTGCCTCACATTTCAGATTAATTTTTAATTCTTTGCCATTTATTTTTGGCACTCTAACAAGATAAAATTCCTGGTTATTTTTACTAATAATTGAAAGACATTTATTGAACACCTACTGAGTACAAAGTGTTTGGGAAGTTCTGTAAAAGAAATAGCACAACTCCTGACCAAACTTGCAATCTTTCTGAGGAGTTTAAAGAACCATACATGTATATATATCAGAACCAAATATAACATGTATAAAATCATAACACTAAGCAGCAATAACTATGTAGTTAATAAGTAGCTACAGTTCTGTGTTGTAATAAGAGTTCATTGTGCACACCACTACTTTAATGCCAGATGATAAAGAAATGAAAGAGGTAGTCCCTGTCTTTAAAAATTCAAATCATAAAACACCATGAAAGTGGAGTAATTAAGACATCACTTTAGCTAACCCTTCACTCTCCTAATGAAGATGATGATGAGTTTACAATGCAGAAAACAGACTGCATGTGAAAAGAAAATGACCTTAAAAAGAAGTACAAAATAGTTAAACTATACCAAGATGTAATATGATTGTAAAGTAATTAATTAAAGTGAAAAGATTCTGAAAATGGAAATAAAAAAGCTAGGGGCAGGATTAATTAGGAAAATCTTTAAAAAATATTTATGATGTCTCAAATGTTGAATTATTGAAAGGCGACCACATGTATCTGTAATGCTCCAGTGACTTTGAGGTGGAGTCCAGCTAACTATATAAAAGGATCCAAAAAATATTCATTTTCACATAGAGTAGGTGAAAATACCCAAGAAGACAAAGGCTATGCATGAATCTGCACAAGAAAATGAATATAAATGCAAGAGATTTCACCAAAAATATAAAGCTAGTCACACAATGAAAATGAAAACACCAAGATCCATCAGGTAAAGAAGAATTCTACAAAAGGAGAAATACAAATGACTAATATATATATTTTAAAATGTCTCATCTCATTATTGATCAATGTTAACGCTAACTGAAAAATTAAGAATACTTGATTTATATACTATAATAACAATTAAATTCCATGATACTCAGTCTATATAAGAGTTTATAACACTAGCAATCATTCAGTGATGAAGCACAAATTTGAATAATTTCTATGGGAACCAATGTAATATTTTTTTTGTCAAAAAATTTTAACACATTCAATGCAATCCCCACCAAAATACCATCCACTTTTTTCAAAGAAATGGAACAAATAATCCTAAAATTTGTATGGAACCAGAAAAGACCTCGAATAGCCAGAGAAATGTTGAAAAGGAAAATCTAAGCTGGCAGCATCACAATTCCGGACTTCAAGCTCTATTACAAAGCTGTCATCATCAAGACAGTATGGCACTGGCACAAAAACAGACACATAGATCAACGGAACAGAATAGAGAGCCCAGAAATGGACCCTCAACTCTATGGTCAACTAATCTTCGACAAAGCAGGAAAGAATGTCCAATGGAAAAAAGACAGTCTCTTCAACAAATGGTGTTGGGAAAATTGGACAGCCACATGCAGCAGAATGAAAGTGGACCACTTCCTTACACCACACACAATAATAGACTCAAAATGGATGAAAGACCTCAATGTGAGACAGGAGTCCATCAACATCCTAAAGGAGAACACAGGCAGCTACCTCTTGACCTCAGCTGCAGCAACTTCTTCCTAGAAACATCACCAAAGGCAAGGGAAGCAAGGGGAAAATGAACTATTGGGACCTCATCAAGATAAAAAGCTTTTGCACAGCAAAAGAAACTGTCAACAAAACCAAAAGACAACCGACAGAATGGCAGAAGATATTGCAAATGACATATCAGATAAAGGGCTAGTATCCAAGATCTATAAAGAACTTCTTAAACTCAACACCCAAAGAACAAATGATCTAATCAAGAAATGGGCAGAAGATATGAACAGACATTTTTCCAAATAAGACATCCAAACGGCCAACAGACACATGAAAAAGTGCTCAACATCGCTCAGCATCTGGGAAATCCAAATCAAAACCTCAATGAGATATCACCTCACACCAGTCAGAATGGCTAAAATTAACAAGTCAGGAAATGACAGATGTTGGCAGGAATGCGGAGAAGGGGAACCCTCCTACACTGTTGGTGGGAATGCAAGCTGGTGCAGCCACTCTGGAAAACAGTATGGAGGTTCTTCAAAAAGTTGAAAATAGAGCTACCATATGATCCAGCAATTACACTACTGGGTATTTACCCCAAAGATACAAATGTAGGGATCCAAAGGAGTACGTGCACTCCAATGTTTATAGCAGCAATGTCCACAATAGCCAAACTATGGAAAGAGCCAAGATGTCCATCGACAGATGAATGGATAAAGAAGATGTGGTATATATATACAATGGAATATTATGCAGTCATCAAATGGAATGAAATCTTGCCATTTGCGATGACGTGGATGGAACTGGAGGGTATTATGCTGAGCGAAATAAGTCAATCAGAGAAAGACATGTATCATATGACCTCACTGATATGAGGAATTCTTAATCTCAGGAAACAAACTGAGGGTTACTGGAGTGGTGGGGGGTGGGAGGGATGGGGTGGCTGGGTGATAGACATGGGGGAGGGTATGTGCTATGGTGAGCACTGTGAAGTGTGCAAGACTGTTGAATCACAGATCTGTACCTCTGAAGCAAATAATACATTATATGTTAAAAAAAAAAGAAGAAGAAGAAGAAGATAGCAGGAGGGGACGAATGAAGGGGGGAAATCGGAGGGGGAGACGAACCATGAGAGACTATGGACTCTGAAAAACAAACTGAGGGTTCTAGAGGGGAGGGGGGTGGGGGATGGGTTAGCCTGGTGATGGGTATTAAAGAGGGCACGTTCTGCATGGAGCACTGGGTGTTATATGCAAACAATGACTCATGGAATACTACATCAAAACCAATGATGTAATGTATGATGATTAACAATAACATCATAAAAAAATTTTTTTTTAAATATTTTTAACTTACACCTTAGCAAATCTTTTTAGAAGTTATTTTGAAATCATTCAAGACGTTAGGCATAAAGATAATACTGTGATTTTACTTCTATTAGTACAAATTTGGAAACAACATAAACAGGAAAACTAATTAAAATATTATGACTCAACAATCCAGTAAATACTATGTACCAATTAAATACTGTGTTTACACATTTTAAAATCTATATAGTTATTGTCTCTATCTACAATGGGTATTTTTCCTCCTCCTTAATCTCGATACATTACAAAATTCCTCCATTTAATGTGTTCCTTACAGGATAAAAAGAGTTTACTAACTTTGGTCAGCAAAATAGATGTTAAGTGAAATCAAATGAATTACTAACAGGGTAGGGGATGAAGAAGAACAGAAGATTTTTTAAAATGTGGCAAGGTATATCCAGGTCAAATTCAAATCCTCCTTTTAACAGCTAATCTCAAAGACTCCCAACATGTGGGTTACAGTATGTAAGAGTTACTGGCCTCTGTTATCATGTTGCATGATGACCCAGGGTCCTAAAAGGAGGTCACTGAACCAATGTAAAGTACCATGGCATCACTCTCAGTGCTTCCTCTAACATCTCAGAAACATTGACCTATACTTATTTTTGGAAATGTATGCTCATTATAACACTTGAGAAGAGCTCACACACATTTTCTGAGAGTCTATGAAAAATGGCAATGTGTGGGCAATGGGATATTTTCCACTTATTATTCAGATCTTTCAACATTTTAAGCTCTTGCTCCTTTGGGGCCTAAGGCTGTTGGGTATATATTAATAGTTTCTGTATCAGTTTGGAAGAAATATTACATTACACCACACCAGGTATTTTCCATGTTAATATTTTATATTGTAAAGCTATGTATAGTTTGGCTGTTAGCTAAAATTGCAGTCATAGTTATCTGAAAATTTCACTTATACTTTATTCACAGAATCCATCTTTGCTTAAGAGCAAAAAGTGACTTTAAACAAATTCCTTGTCTGTTTAAGTGAGTTTTGTCTCTCAAAGCAATCAACTGATCATCAACACATGAGCAACTGAACTCTTTATCTTCTGGAAATAGTTAAGAAAACATTAAAAAAAAAAAATATATATATATATATATAGCCTGTGTCACTAGCATTATAAATATCTGCCATGTCTCTAAACATGTGGACACTGCTCATTCTCTTATAGAATTTCTTTTTAACCTCTTCAAATTAAGTTGACATTAGCAGTTGATGGTAATATTGTCACCAAAATGTCAAAGACTGACCAAACATCCTGACGTCCATTCCACAACAATGAGAGAGATGTCAACCTGGAAAAATATTGAAATTCCAGCCAGCAGGCTACTTAGAATCTACTTTTTACAATACGTGCTTTCAGGCTTGCCTCAAGAAAAAAAAAAAAATGCCACGTAAGTTAAAAATGGCCAGTGTACTTTTCTTTTCTTTTTTTTTTTTCTTTCTCCCAAAGGAATATGAGCAGTAATTGATTCAAGTATTTGGATATAAATCAGCCCAAATCCCTACTTTGTGGCCAATTAAATGTGCAGCTAAGCCACTATCACCTTTCTGTATCTATCCATAAGCCTGATAAAAATATGCATTTATTGTTACTCCACTGGAATGAATTTTTTTAGAATCATACATTTTTTCTGTACTACTTTGTGGCTTCATTTGCCAGTTTGTCTTAATCTCAAATAAAATTAAATAGTAAACATTTTAAAAATGCATTTTATTTATAATTACCTTGATCATTAATTTATTCTTCATATATTTGGCCAATAATTATTGTATAAAATTATTCAACTCTGCAAGGTGGTTGTAGTTGGGAGGAAAAGAATACAAAATGAATGAAGCAAGCCCCCTTCATTGACAAAACTTGTAATTGGGGATGAAGGGTGGGGAACAGTTTACAATGTAATAAGTTCCATAAAAAGAAGATATTCACAGAGTGCTCCAGGAGCTCATAGCCTGAAGTTGTCAAGAGTATTTCCCCAGAGAAGAGGGTACATTTGCTTGCCTTGGAAGATGAATAGGATTTTTTGTTTGTTTGTTGTTTTGTTTTGTTTTTTAGGGAGAGAAGAGGAAAGTGGAGGAGATAGATTAGCAAAGTAAAGACCTTAAAAGAATATGCTATATTAGAGAAAAGCGAAATCTGAGTATGGTTGGCACTTAGAAAGTTTTCTTGATATTAAGTGACATGACTGCCTTTATGTAGAAATTATTAATTGCTTCTCTTTTATGAGAGTGGTGCTATCTGGTCTTACTAGGGCCTCCTCAAACTGTTTCAGGAGGAGCGCCTCCCTTCACTCATTAAGTTGCACAGCCACATATTTCTTTGGAAATATTCAAGTTCTCCAAGCTTCTTTTCTCACCTGGGATTTTGAACTTCCTGTTCCTTTTCATTGGAACCCTGTTCCAGCTCTTCATGATTGGGTCCCTCTCCTCACTGAGTCTTAATTTACACACCACTGAAATAACAACCACGTTACTCTTTCTCACATAACAGTATTTCATTTTCATCACAGCAACCATCACTTTTTTTAAATTATCCAATCTATGTCTTATTTACCTGCTTATTATTTGTCAATTGCTATAAAAATATAAAATTTGTAAAGTCAAGCCCTGTGTTGGGCTCCCCGCTCAATGGGGAGCCTGCTTCTCCCTCTCCCTCTACTGCTTCCCCTGCCTGTGCTCTCTAATAAATAAATAAAATATTTTTTAAAAATTTGTTAAGTCAAAAAACCAGTTTATTTTTCAACACTAAAACCATCACAAATGAAGCAGAGGTAGGTACATAGTAGGCATTATATAAATATATTTAAATGAAGAAATGAATGATGCAAAGAGAAGAGCAGATGCAACGTATAAATTCTAAGAACAATCAATCAAATATTTAAAAACGTCAGCATCAAAATTGCATTCCCGCCCCATGGTTTTTTAAGATTGGACTTCATCAAGAAGCACGCAGTAAAAAAAACTGGAAGAATTTTGTGAGGAAAGAAATGGCAGTCCTACATTTTGCAAATGTAGTTAAATGAGCCAGTAAATATGTGTATTAATATTTATTTGCTTACATTTATATTCAAAGGTGGATGAACCCTGGTGATGTTGAGTTTATGTTTACCTTACTTATATCACAGAATATTTGTGAGATTCAAATGAAAAATGGATGTAAAAGTATCATAAAATGTAAGAGATTGCATTTTCTTGCTTTCTAGCAGTACAAAAAATAAAATATATCTTGGTATCAAAGATAAAATTACAAAGCTATCTAGTCATCCCTCATCAACAAACTATACTTCTGAGTAGAAAGAAAGACAATTTAAAATACCAATTAAATAGACTACCACTGGTATATTTTCCATTACCATCTGGTTCCTCTCAGTCTATGAATTTAGTCAGGAAAATAGTAAGTAACAGAATTATAAGAAATAATCTTTTGTTGATCTTCAGAAAAATGATTGTATCATTATGAAAACAGTGTTCTTTTTTAAATGTCACACAAAATTGTGCATAGCCAGAGTAAATGAGCTGGTAAATGGGCTGGCATTAATAATTATACTGACATGCATGCAATTTCAAGTATTGACTAATAAAGTGATTGATAATTTTCAGATAATTAAATTTAAAATTATGAAATGACTTTAAACAAACATGACTTGTAGCTTTTATAATGTTTAATTAAGTACATGCTAAATGTAGCAATAATTTATTTCATCAGTAAAACTGTGAATAGATGTGCAAAATAAAACAATTTCAAAAGAATATCAGGATCATAGGGCATTAAATGTCATTCTTTTTTAAAATAATGGTTTATTTTTTATGGATATTTTTACCCTTGCTTTTCATTTTGCATATGATTTCATACTTCCATTAAGCTACAGAATTAATTAAGCTTTTAATCTTACTGTACACTTACAAAACACTTTCTGAAGCTCTATCAATAAGAATTTTGAAACAAATTAAAAAAAAAAGCCTGAATACTTTTTTTCAAGTTAAAGAAGCAGCAAAAGAAAAAAGCAACTGCAATCGAGAGGAGCCTGAGGAGACATGATTATTAAGTGCAATGTGGCATTTTTGTTGGGATCTTGGAACTGAAAAATGACAGTATGAAAAAACTAAAAAAATCTGAATAAATTATAGCCTTTAGTTAATATTAATGCATCAATATTGACTCATTAATTGTGAAAAATATATCATACTAATGTAAAATGTTGCTAGTGGAGGAAAGTGCATGTGGGCATGCATGAATTCTATACTACCTTTGCAATCATTTTGTAATTCTTTTTATTTTTTATCTTTATTTTTTTATTTTTTTAAAGATTTATTTATTTGAGAGAGAGAGCACAAGTGGGAGGGGCAGAGAGAGAGGGAAAGAGAGAACACAAGCAGATTCCATGTTAAGAGTGGAGCTGATGTGGGGCTCAATCCCACAACCATGAGATCATGACCTGAGCAGAAACCAAGAGAAAAGGGCTTAACCAACTGTGCCACCCAGATATCCCTCATTCTGTAGTCCTAAAACTATTCTAAAATGAAACATTTATTAAGAACATACAAAAGGAAATATACACATAAATTTAACAGTCATCATTATGCCATTTATTTGGTGAGTGATAGACTAGAGAGACAACCTCCATATTAAGTAGTAACTTTCAATCTTAATCCTATGAATCTTAGTGGGAATTTTCTGACAAGTAAAGAACACCTGTATCGTTCTGCCAATGAATCTAATACCAAACTTTCAATCTCAAAGAGTTACCGATAATGAAACATGTATGTGCATACATAATACACTGCATGTATTTTGAGGAGGACTCTCTATTGTTTCTGCTGAGTGAATGAAGTAAACAAAGCAGATACAAGAAATGAGCTGAGGGGCACCTGGGCAGCTCAGCTGGTTAACTGTCTGACTTAGGCTCAGGGTCATGACCTCTGGGTCCTGGGATGGAACACCTGTGTGGAGCGCCACCTGGGGCTCTGCACTCAATGGGGAGTCTGCTTGTCCTTCTCTCTCTGCCCCCCTTGCTCATGCTCTCTCTCTCTCTCTCAAAAATATAAGTAAAATCTTAGAAAAGAACAGAAACAGGCAATATATCAACAAGAGATGACAAATAGAGGAGAAAGAGAAAAAAGAATAACAAGCAGAATCTGCCTTAGAGAATGCATCCTTTGCTAACAGCTCTCCAATTTCCTTCTCTGAACACAGTAGGCCTGGTTGTATTTTGATTTCTGTCTTTGTCTCATTTCCCTAACAAGAAATCCCTCTCTTCTAGAGCAACAGAGGTCAGATCATGCACCTACTATAGTCAAAAGAACCCATCTAAAGCAGATATCACGATCGTACTAGGCACCATGCATGCTCATTCGATCTCCTTCCTCTCTGCCATCATACTTCTTTATTTCCACTGGCACTAGCTGCTTTTTGGTTCTGTCAGAACCAAACTGTCATTATTTTCAATATTTAATCAGAGTCTTTAAGCTAAAGTTTAAGTTTAAATTTATAACATTACAGGTATTTAAAAAATTACTTTACCTTCTGAATTATTTTTAAATAATTCTGCCAGAAAACAATTTCCTTGTTACTATGTATCTTGGTATCAAAGATAAAATTACAAAGCTATCTAGTCATCCCTCATCAACAAACTAGTCCTTTACCATTTGTCTCATTCAGGTTATATATAGAAAATTACATCTAAGATGCTGAGGGCCAAAAAACCCTGGATCACCAGAGGATAAATATTCCCGGGTGCTACTATAGGATTCACATCATTGTACACTGTACACATCACTACTTCTCCTGCTATATTTAAATTGTCTCTCAATTCTCTTTTCTTTTGATAAATTTCTAAATTTCATGAGGCCAGTGACGTTTGGTCTAATGTTGTATCTTCAGAACTTGGAACAGTATTTGGCACAGTGGTTGCCAAAGAAAAAATACTGAACAAAGAAAAAAAAAGTAGAAAGACCATTATTCCTATAGCTAACCACACCAAGAAAAACAAAAACAATAATGAAATAATAGCAGCCAGAGAACAGTGGAATGATGACTTCAAAACAATGATCAAAAAAGAAAAAAAATGTCGGGTGCCTGGGTGGCTCAGATGGTTAAGCGTCTGCCTTCGGTTCAGGTCATGATCCCAGGGTCCTGGGATCGGGTCCCGCATCGGGCTCCCTGCTCCTTGGGAGCCTGCTTCTCCCTCTGCCCCGCCCCCTCTTTCTCTCTCATGAATAAATAAAATCTTTAAAAACAAAAAAAAAGAAAAAAATGTCTAATGAAATCGTATTTCAAGAATGAATACATTTTTAGTCAAAACAGAGTCTATAAAACATGGAAAGAATATGAAGAAATGCCAAAAGGATGTATTTCAAGGATAAAGAAAATTATCCCTAAAACAAAATCTGAGCAGTAAGAAAGAACACTAATGAAAGAAAGTTAAGAGACACGTAGATAAATCTAAGTCAATATTAGGGTTTTCTAATTTGTGAAGTTTTAAAATAAGAGAAATAAATACAGGAAAATAGCATATAACTAGAAAGGAATTAAATTATTTCACAGTCCTTGCACTTTTTCAGAGAAAAGTAAAGATATTGATTATATTTAGTCCCTGATAAGTCTGTATGCTTGTTAAAGTTCTAAGGATTCAACAATAAAAAATAGAAAAAAAAAAAAAACATAAATTTTTAGATAGGAGTCTAATCACAGTAAATATTAATGTATTAATAAAATATAAAAATGGTCCAATTGCAAAAAATCCAGCAATGTATCATTTATAAGTGACATACTAGAACAATAAGGATATAGCTAGAGTAAGACAAAAGACGTACCACTTGCAGCAAAAAATGCTAGTAGAAAGTACTTCAAATATATTCTCTCAGTTTTCCTTAGTAACTGAACACTGATTTTCTTCAGAATGGCAATTTGTCAAACTTAAAACTGCATTTTCCCAGCTCCCTTGCAGTAGGTGTAGCCAATGAGGCATAAACTGTGGCTTCAAGGAAATCTCTTTAATAGAGATTCACTCAATTGGAAGGAAGACCCATTTTGCACTTCCTCACATTTTCCCTCCCTGCTGCCTGGCATGTGGATACGAGGTGAAGAGGAAAATTAAAGCATCGTGCTAAAAATGACATAAGAGAAAGAGATAAGGAGCATTGTTCCATGGTAACTGAGGAGCTGCCATTTCAGCCCTGGACTGCCTTTCTCCAGACTTCTTTTATGTAGGACATAAAAAGCAACCCTAGGCTCACTTTGAGTCTTCAGTTATATACAACTGTACTTCACAGAAATAATAAATTAAAAAATGCTGATGTCACTAATTGTGATCAGATTACTCTATTGAACAAAAACAAATCACCTCCAAAATAGTGGCTTAAAACATTATTTTTCAGATTCTGTGGGTCAATAATCCAAACAGAACACAGGGACAGCCTATCCCTGATTCCCAACAACTGAAGGCCTAGTTAGAAAGTTTCAAAGTCTGGGCATGATCCATTGGCAAAGAATAAGAATCATCTGGAAGAGTGTTTATCCCATGACTTGCTGTGGATGCCAGTATCAGCTTAGATGGTACCTTCATCTGGACTCTCCATGTGGTTTCCTCATGTCCTTCAGTTAGGGTTTCCTCACAGCATGGCAGATGAAAAGGAATCTATTGCCTTCACAATCTAGTTTTAGAAGGCACATAGTATTACTTCCTCCTTAATTATGAGTTTCCCAGATTCAAGAGGAGAGAACAAAGATACAAATTTCAATGGCAGGAATGTCAAAGTCACATTGTGAGAGAAGCACATGGGACAGGAGATAGCATTGCTGTCATTTTTCTAAAATACGATCTGCCACACTGAGGAAATAAATAAGTAGGGTCAGGATGTCACCATGAAATATTCAATTCATAAGGAAGACATAATAATTCCGATCTATTTATATCAAATAATATAGCTTTAATAGAAATGAAGAAAAACTAACAAAACCACATGCAAAAGTTGACAAATCCACCTTCAAAATAGGTGAGTTTAACAAACATCTCTCAATAAACTACAGATCAGATAAAAAAATAAGTCCATAAGAATAACAGATTTGAGTAACACAATTTACAAGCTTGAAAAAAATGATACAAACAGGACGTTTCATAACATTGGGGAATGAACATTATTTTCAAAGATTTTAAAAGCTTGAACACACACTAGCGCCAGAAAGCAATCAAATTTAAATGAGTCTGGGGGCACCTGGGTGGCTCAGATGGTTAAGCATCTGCCTTCAGCTCAGGGCATGATCGAGCCCCATATCAGGCTCCTGGCTCAGTGAGGAGTCTGCTTCTCCCTCTCCCTCTCTCTCCCCTGCTCATACTCCCTCTCTATCTCTCTCTCTGTCACATGAATAAAAAAAAAAAAAAAAAAAATTTAAAAAAATTTAAATGAGTCTGTTTAATATAGATCACATTCTCGCATTACAAAGTAATTAAGCCTGACATAAATGATAAAAAAATTAAAAATAAAAAGTCACCAAGTTATAAATTAAGAATGCATCCTTCTAAAGAATTCATGGGTCAAGAAAAACATTCCATAGAAAAACTTTAAAAAAATAGGACTGAAAAAAATAGAACAGAAAAAATTATATCAAAATGTTAGGGTTCACTAAGAAAAGGTATACACTTAAAACCTTTTGATAAACTACAAATTAAGGAGTTACGTCACCTAACCACAATTAGATAAAAAACAAAATAAAAACAGAGAAAGAAAGTAAATAGTTATGATAGAAGTAATTAATGATTTAGGATATAATAATACAGTGGAACAGATTTAACAAACCACTTGGGTTGTAAAAAGTATAATAAAATTGTCAAATCTGTGCCAAGATTTATACAAAAACAGAGTTGCAAAAAATGGGTGTGTGTACATGTGTGTATGTGTGTCTGTGTGCATGCCTGTGAGAGAGACAGAGAAAAGAAAGGAGGGAGGGAGGAAGAAATAAAAAAGAAAGGATGAAAAAATATATTTATAGATGTAACAGTGATCAAACAGCAAATAAGAAATTGTTTAAATTTTATACCAAAAATTTAGAGAAAGTTAAAATGAACCTATTTTTATAAATATATATATATATTCAAGAATAACAAATTTGAATAATTCTATAACCTTTCAAAAAATTAAAGTAGTTGTAAAAATCATTCCACAGGGGCACCTGGGTGGCTCAGTCATTAAGTGTCTGCCTTCGGCTCAGGTCATAATCCCAGGGTCTTGGGATCGAGCCCCACATTGGGCTCCCTCCTCAGCCGGAAGCCTGCTTCTCTCTCTCACACTCACCCTGCTTGTGTTCCCTCTCTCACTGTCTCTCTCTCTCTCTCTCTGTCAAATAAATAAATAAAATCTTTAAAAAAAAAATCATTCCACAAAAATCACCAGACTCAGATATAAAATGTTACTGAAAAAACATTAATACCAAAATGGTGATATATCATTTCTTCTCAAATATGTCTATAGATTCAATGAACTTCTTATCAAATGCCAACAATATTTGTTTGTTCGGGGTTTTGTTTTGTTTTGTTTTGTCTTGTTTTGAGGTAACTTGTCATGTTGATTCAAAATGTTAATGGAGGTTAAAAAAACAAGTATAGCCAAGTGTTTCATGAAGAAGAAACTGACTGGACAAACTTGCATTAATAGTTAGAAAGATTTATATGATCTATAATCTATGTTGTGTACTGGACACAATAAAGACAGACAATGGGGCAGACAAAAAGCAATATTATAGATCACTGTAAAAGGATGGACTATCTAGCCAGTGCTGGAAAAACTGCTTACCCACATGAGAAAAAATAGGACGCTTACCTCATACCATTCACAAAATTTAATTTCCAAAGATAATATAGGGGAAACTCTGTATCATTACAGAATTAAACAAAAATTTTGAAGTTTTTCAAACTTTGTTCTTTGTTTTTTGTACTTTGTGGTACAAACCACAAAGAAAAATACTGATAAACGGTAATAAATTAAATTTAGAATTCCATTAATCAAAAGATGCTAAAAAGCCTGAAAATTTCAACCACAAACTGTGATACTTTTGCAAGATACATCAAGACTAGTCTCAAGATTAGATAAAGAATTCCTACAATAGGTAGGAGAAAGACAATACAAAAAACAGAAATGGAAGTAGCTCTCAGAGAAAAATAAATGGCCTTCAAATGTTAGAAAATATAATCAACCTCATTTGTAAAGAGAGTGCAAATTAAACCACCATGAGATATAGAAATACTCCCACTTCAGCAAAAAGTAAGAAACGTGTACTGTTTTAGTAAGGATACAGAAAATAGGAAAATTCATCCAGAAATTATCATGCCCTGCTGGTAGAAATGTAAATGCATGAAACCTCTTTTGAAAAGAATTGAATATTTAAATTAATGAATGGACCATCTCATACCCCATGAATCAGCAACTCCACTCACACATGTGTACCAGGAAATATGTACAGGAATTTGTATAATCTCATTGTTTAACACAGAAAAAAGAGAAAGAAAGAGACAGAGAAGACAAAATAATCTAAAAGTTTATCAACAGCAAAATGTATAAATAAAACTGGAGGGGGAGACGAACCATGAGAACCCTCTGAGAAACAAACTGAGGGTTCTAGAAGGGAGGGGGGTGAGGGGATGGGTTAGCCTGGTGATGGGTATTAAAGAGGGCACGTTCTGCATGGAGCACTGGATGTTATACGCAAACAATGAATCATGGAACACTACATCAAAAACTAATGATGTAATGTATGGTGATTAACATAACAATAAAAAATAAACAGATAAAAAATATAGCACACTATACACAGGAACATTCCGGAATTACAATCACACACATTAATATGACTAAATCCCACAAGAGAGAATCTTAAGAAGACTCTGTGCTAGGGGCGCCTGGGTGGCTCAGTCGTTAAGCGTCTGCCTTCAGCTCAGGTCATGATCCCAGGGTCCTGGGATCGAGCCCCGCATCGGGCTCCCTGCTCCGCGGGAAGCCTGCTTCTCCCTCTCCCACTGCCCCTGCTTGTGTTCCCTCTCTCGCTGTCTCTCTCTCTGTCAAAAAATAAATAAAATCTTTAAAAAAAAAAAAAAAAGACTCTGTGCTAAGCATGGAGCCCAATGTGGGGCTCGATCTCACAACCCTGAGATCATAAGCTGAGCCGAAATCCAGAGTCAGACACTTACCAACTGAGCCACCCACACGCCCCCATATGTAAAAATATTAAAGATGATGACCAGATATACAATGTTCATAAGAAGATATATAAATATAAAATGTTTTAGGGGCACCTGGGTGACTCAGTCGGTTAAGCATCTGCCTTCAGCTTAGGTCATGATCCCAGGGTCCTGGGATTGAGCCCCGGTTCAGACTCCCTGCTTGGCAGGGAGCCTGCTTCTCCCTCTCCCTCTCCCTGCTACTCCCTCTGCTTATGCTCTCTCTCTCTCTCTCAAATAAATAAAATCTTTAAAATATATATATAATGTTTTAAAAGAGTATATAAGATATATAAATGAGGCAAATATATACCATCAATAAATGTTCACTCAAAACAAATTGGTGTAAAATCTATTCAATACTATTTTCGTTAGAACAATATGTCTATGAGATTATTAGAATTCTTATACCCTGGGAATAAGCAGCATAATACACCTTACTCATAGACTATAAATGTATTTTTGTCTTCAG
This sequence comes from Halichoerus grypus, assembly GCF_964656455.1. Taxonomy (NCBI): domain Eukaryota; kingdom Metazoa; phylum Chordata; class Mammalia; order Carnivora; family Phocidae; genus Halichoerus; species Halichoerus grypus. Next base: position 45,915,166 of record NC_135715.1, on the reverse strand, counting down.
AAAACATGGTTTCTATTCATGAGGTAAGAAAAAAATTACCTTTCACTTCATTTGTTTTTTCCTTTTTTTTTTTTTTAATCTAGAGGATGGAGAATAGAGTTTATATGGATATTCTTAGAAATTATTAGAAAGATAAAAATGAAGTAGACAATAAAGTGAGACTAGCTAATTTTGCATTCCAGCCTTAGAGGAAGTGAAGACCCGCACCTTAGGATAGTCTATCAATCACCTAAGCAATTTGGAGCTGATGGGTGACTGATGGGCTGACATAACCAGGTCAGAGTGCTCTGCTAGGCTCTTCTAAGCCATAACAAGGAATTAACACAGACAGAGCCATGTGCCCCTCTAGAGTGGGGACAGGGGTTAGAGAAATAGCCTATAGCAGTAGGGTGTGGAATCCTTTTTTCCTATTGCAACTAGGTAAGCTAAAACTGGTAACCCAAATCTTTTTCTATTGAAAATATTGAAAACCAGAATTAAACTGGAAAAGGAATAATTCTTGTCCTCCATTAAAACTTCAAAGAATTGAAAGCTATGGACTACTAGCAATTTTATCAATTTATTAATATGAGTATTAGAAAAAGAGTTTAGGGCAGAGTTTACTAAACTAATGTATTTTATATATTAGTACCATGAAACACTAGTCTAAAAAATAAATGAGGGTTTCAAGGCCACATAAGCATACCCAATCGGAATTTTGCAAGACATCTTCACATATCAATTTGAGAATTTCTGTGGTAAAGAAATCTACTTACCTGTTTAAAACCAGCATTTGTCAAATTAAGTTGGCCAGATTTTTTTCTCTATAGAGATAACTATATACTAACATGTTATAGAAATAGTGTTTTACTCAATCTACTTAAATAGCAGTTGGCTTATAGCCAGAGGTATATAAAAGACTTGAGGCATAAAATAATCTGTGCAAGTCTAATTTTTGGAATTCTACTTCTGAACCCATAACTCTAAGAAGCAAAAAGATGATGAAATGCTGAATATATATATATATTCACACAATATCTAGTACTAGGTACTGAATACATAAATGTTGAATGAGAGTGAAGTAGTCCCTGTCCTTATTAATTCCTTGCTATTATAGTGGGGGAGATAAATTTAGTAAGCACAAAATTTAAAGACTCTGAAGTTTAATACATACATTAAAACTCTGCCATGATGTGATAAGTACAGTCAAAAGAGAGATAAATAAATATCCCACTCCAAGAGAAGATAAGAACTTAGCAGCTCCCTCCCCAAGCACATTTATAAAGACAGGAGCAAGAGAGGGGTGGGCAGAAAACAGAAACAGATTGCAGTTTCATTACATCTGAATTAGGATTGTATGGCCTTTTTTTCCCTACTATGTAAGAAACAAACAGGGGGCTGATATAGGGACTAAAAGTGTCAAGGACTACTTTAGGTAAGGTGGTTAAAGAAATCCTGGCTGAAAAGGAGACATTTTTCTGAGATGTAAAGGAAGAGAAAATTCTAGTCATATCTTGGTAGTGACAGAATGCTGGCAAGGAACATTCCAAGCAAAGAAAAACACCCAAGGCTGGACAAAGCTTGGCATATTTAAAATAGCACCATGATATCTAGAGAACCATGAATTTGAAGAAACAGGAAGGGCCAGATATGTAGCTCTTAGAAGGGTATGAATATAAGTTCAGATTTTATTCTACATATAGGGGGAAGCCCTTGAAAGATTTTAAACAGTCAAGTAATATAATTCAAAGCACATTTTTGCAACAAACAGAAGTGTGGGTTTACGATGCTGAGTATGGAATCAAAGATAGTACCCCACAGACTGTTGCAGCAATCCTGGTAAAAATATGATGGTGGCCTTGATTGGAGTGAGGTCATCAGCTGACAGTTAAAAGAAGAAGTGTCTAAGGGAGAGTGGAGCTGTAGCAGTGAGAAGCTATGGGGTCAGCTGTAAGAGTAAGAAAGTAAGCTCACTGGAGAAATGAAGTAAGGGAACAGCAAGAATAGTAATTTAATTGTTAAAGCAGCTGAATGTTGTGATGTTCTCCATCAGCATTTGGCTGTTGAGTGAAGTCATACAGGCAAAAATATGAAAGTTCACTCAGGTCTGGAGTTTGCTAGTACTGTAAGAGGAAAAAAAATAAGAGGAAAGAGATCTGAGAATATATCTAAGAGAAAGGCTGAAGTAATGGATCTCAGAATCCAGTTGGGCAAGAAAAGACAAGAAATTAGAGAGCAAAGAGAGAGAGAAAGGACAATAATGAATGAGGAAGAAACTTCCCATGTCCTCACATCTAGAGATTCATGAAGATACAAAAGAAGAGTCTCTATTTGAGAGAGCTAAAAAAGAACAGTATCCTTAAGTTTTAATTAACGCAAAAAATGTGGAGGGACTAATCTAAGAAAAGGATGAATATATAGGCAAGAATATAATAGTCACTGAGCTAGTCTTCCAGAGATGGGAAATGAATGGGGATTGGGATGTACAGGGATGCACAGAGTAGTGTGAGAATGATTATGACTGTAAAAAGGGATGGCCAAGAAGGGAAGGTAAGAATAATTCTTATAATCACTAAGATAAGTGTGGACATGCAGAGCTACTGCTGTGTTCACAAATGCTTTTGCCTGTTTATGAGATGGCATCTCTCTGATGTTTATTCATGCTCATGGGATGTTGCCAGCTCTCTGAGAGAGTTCCATGTGTGATAAGAGCCATTCTAAGCAGCAGTTCCCTGTGGCTAGGCATAAGGTCCTAGTGAGTTTACTTGAAGCTCCCTAGTAGCTGTTATGCAGATTTGGAATAGTAAGTTTTTGAGGCTTTTCATAGTTTGGACTCTCAAGGTTAAAACTTTCTTGCATCTAGTTTTCATACTCCGTCCTTCTAATAGATGGATCTACCTACAATCTAATTTGAACATGTGATTTATCTGCTTAAAGTAATTCAGATTACCCAGGCTTTGTCTCTTAAATTTAATTTACATCAGAATCACCTTTTGGAAAATCTTTTAGAAAATACAAATCTTGCATTCCATCTAAGAATTCTTCATCATAATTTCTAGAGATTAATATATTTATATATTTAATCAATATATTTAATAAAATTTCCCTGCAAGAAATCAATCCACTTAATAAGATTTCCCTGCAATTGTTGTACAGCCTGGTCAACAATGGGAATTTCCAGCTAGCTGGGATAAAACAAAACGAAACAAAAATCTCTCCCATGATCTGGTTATTTCTACTGCCAATCAATACATCTAGACTGGCTTTCAAGGAACAGTGTATTTTGGTTTCACCAAACAGATGCAGGATTCTTTGGCTATAGAAAGTAGGTAACAGTCTGCCATTCCTGTTGAGAAACCAAGTAGTCCCTGACCCCTGTCCACAGCATATACTACAGATTCAGTGCCAGTCTTTACCTCCACAACCCTCCACATTGCACGGGATGGCCTATCTCTGTGTGTGCCTGTTTTCCCCCTATGATGAATTCATCTTTTGAATTTGAAGATAAAGATGAATAAAGAGGTCCTTGCTCTCAGCTCTAGGTCTTCAGCATTTAGCTTAGTCCCCGGTATGCATATTGTTCCTTTGATGTTTAAATAAACTAAATTCTAAGACTTTACAGTTAAGTGAGAAAGAGACGCAAACAATTAAAGTATAATTGGTAAGTACTCTCTGAAAATGACGAGATAATCTGTCAGCAATGGGAAGGAATCCCCAATTTAGGTTTGAATGTGGGGTTGAAGACTTCACAAAAGACATGAACGAAAGAAATCAATGTTTGAAAATTCTTAAACTCAATTTTTAAAATGTTCATATAAGAGTTGAGAAATGTGTCAATCAAGGATAAGCATCTATTTAAGATAGGGAAATGATAAAATTGAAGTAGTGAGGAAGCACAAACTGCTGCCAGTGATCGCTCAGAACTCGATTAAGCAGTGTGACACTATGTTTAGGGTGGATTTTAACCTTTTTGTCCCCTTTTTCCTGTTTTCTGAAAATGAGCACTTACACTGGCTAGCAGGTCCTCTACAGAATATCTGCTCCTGAAACATAAGATCTCTTGATAGAAAATGATGGGATTTGAGAACAGCAGAAATGAGCTTGAGCCCTGCTTCCTGCACTCATTAGCTTATTTTGCCATGAATTGAGACTATAAGCTTGAGACTCAGTTTCTAAAAATGAGGATAATGAATCTTGCTTTGCCACAGAGTTTTTGTGAAGATAACATGAGAAAATGTGTGGGAGTGTGATCAATAAACTGAAAAATGCTTCATAAATATAAAATTCTCTTATTTTTATTCTACTCTCATTCTGTTCCTGTTCCTTATGATATTTTCTTTCCTAGAAAAATATTCTAATTATAATGCATGATAATTAGCTAAATTAATATCAAATTATTTCGTTCAAGTGCTCAATTATTTAAATAAATTTAAATTTAACACACATGATCTCAAAGACACCTAATATATAAAATATATTTTCTTTGGGGATGGAGTTCATAACAAAATGAATTTATATTTATAAAGTACACTTAACAATACTTTGTATATTCACTTTTTTTTTTTTTTTAAATTTCTACTTTCTCCCCTAAGGGGACAGTGCTTTTAATCTATTTTCTTGTGGATTTCACATTTCAGGAAGAAAATAATATATGTTGATGTGAGAGCAATAATAATATTTGACATAATAATCCTCATTCTCCATGAGAAAATAATTACAGTTTTTAAACAATTAATTTGTTCTTTCTAACATAATTTTCAGGGCTTACTATGTGGCAGGCACTGCACTAAGTACACAGAATATAGCAGTAGCATAAAAAGATACTGCCTTCAGGAAACATACAACATCTTGGGAAAGACATAACTTAAACAATCACAAAAAGTAAAATGAATGTACATGATGATATAAAAAAGAAAACCACATAGATGCAGATCCTGACATTTGAAACCTACAACCAAGGCAAACCATACTAAAAAAGGTAAGAAGAAGTAAAACCCTTAAGATCATAACTATGTTTCAAAGTCAATCATCTGGTGTCCCATGACATGTCACTTGCTTTTTGAATGCCAATTCCTAGTCTATTCATATATAGGTTATTCAGTCTTGCTTTATTTTTCTCAAATCATATCCATCCTTAGCATCCATGAAAGAATCTCACAATACTTACTCAGAGTGAGTGTAATAGACAAGCAGATGATATTGTCTGCATGAATAAAGCTAAAAAATAATAATAAAATAAAATAGGAACTCCTATTAAAAGGAATTTGAGAATATTAACCTGATATAAATTAATTCGTTATATTTTGTGAGAGATGGGAGGGTAAAATAAGTCCCTTCTTTGTTAACTTTTCAAATAATGGATGAGGAATTTATAGAATTAAACTCCAGCAATAAAATGCTTATATGATCTAATACCTCACATACCCTCCCAATAATAATGGATTATTGTAGAACCCTACGAGTAGTCTGCTTGGGAGCCGAGTGGCTCTGACAGATTGACAGTCATGCCTTGCTGAGCAGGTTAAATCTTAGAGTGCAGGTATCCACAACTGAGCCAAAGTCAAACTCAGAAAGACAATTTTGACAGCTCAATAAAACACTGGAGAAATTATTTGTAGAGCTTGTTACGATCATTAGTTATTGCAACGCAACAGGTTATTAGGACCATTTGCTAAATTTTGTGAGTTTTGCTTCCTATAATTTTAAATATTATTTATCAGAAACAAATTAAATTTCCTAATGGTTCTCCTATGTACTGAAATGAAAATGTTTCCCAAGAAGTGTCTTTCCTTTGTTTCACTCTTAACTACAAAAAAAAAGGACTTTTTTTTTTAAATCAACATTAATGAAATCACCTAACGAATTTTTTCCCTGATATTTATATTTAATTTGGTATGAAGAAAAGTGCCTGATACAAAGTAGGTTATTAGTGAGCACATATTGAACAAATAAGTATTCACAGAGCTACCTTAAATCATAAACTAGTATAGAAAAATGATGGCAAAAGCATATTCAGCATGTGAAAAGAATAATGTTGCAAGATCAGTTAAGAAAAAAATTAAAATCTGATTTACTCTTACAAATAAGTTTTTTAAGCCAGTGCCATAATACCACTGTACTTCCTTCAGTAATGAGAAATGGAAAGACTTTGCCTTGTCTCAGTACTGAGCAGAAATGACAATGGGCTCTTGCTACAAACCACAAACAAAAGGATTCAAAGATCTATTACTGAGGCAGTGCCAAGCAAACCACTGTCTCTATCCACAAAAGGTGTATGACTAAATGTGAAATGGATTTTTGAAATAAGGGCCATATCTTGCCCAAATAATTAGTGTATTAAAACCACTGTCATTTGGTGGAGGACTGACAGATGAAATATCTAGCTGATGACAGTCTTATCATATTACAGCTCTTTTGCTGTTACACATTTCTCCCTTTGTTCCTTACCTTGGTAAAGCTGAACAGTAGAATGTTAACACAAGCCTCAAAAGTTCAATTTCCACCTTATGTAATGTGTTTGACTAAAAAAAAAAAAAAAGGACATATTTAGCAATGCCCTCCTTCATCAGTATTGATCATTATATTTTCTTTGACTTCATCCTCAAAAATCCCATCTACTACCTCTAGCTCATTTCAAAGGCTTTACATATTTTTCACTTTCTTGTCTTTACTTTTATAATTTCTTACTGTGATTTTTTTTTCCTAATAAGAATCTCAAAAGCATCTATCTAAAGAAAGGCAATCCACACAATATGAGTACACTTTCTAGCAAATTCGAGTACCCATATTTTTGTTACAAAACATAAGAATGTAAGGGCAAATGGCTGAATTGGATTACAATCAGGGTTGCTGCTAGAAAATCACAAAGTCCATCATCATTACCAGTGGTAAAGTTAGAAAGGCAACTGGAACTTAGAAATGTATTTTTTAATGGCGCACAGGAAAAATGCACAATGCACTAGATATTGAATTTTCCCTGACTTGGGAAAAGTTATAATCGTTTCTAATTTTCTTTTATGTAATATATGACCATCTGAGATCAAGTAAATAGAAATTTCTAAATGTCAATGCATAAAGTATTTTATAAACAAGAGACACAGCCAGCAAGTCTGCTGTATTTCTGGAAATGTTCCCTACACTCTAAAGTTGACAAGGCAGAGAGCCATTGCAGCATTAATTGCAGCCTTTAGAATGGAAAAATATTTCTCCGTAATTAAGACTTTCTGAATTAAAAAAATATGATCTACACAAGCTTCCCTGTTTTTATGGTAAATTGTTACATCATAATGAAATCAAGTGATTTACATGGTGGCTACTGGACAGTCTCAGATTTTCACAAACAGCTTGCCAATACCGCTGAACTGTTGGTCTCCAAATACTTATACCTTATCAGTCCTACTTTTCCTTGTGGGAAAGGGAAGACCTGGCCTCCCTGCTAGAACAGAGGGGTCAGTAATAGGGACAGGACTCCCTAAAGAGCATGAAGCAAAAGGCAACTGAAATCTAGCCGTGAACGCTAGACTGGGACACTGTTTCAGAGAGCAGTAACTACACCTGAAGCAAGAAGCTTCCACATGGGGATGGATTAAAAGGCACAGGCAGTTTCACTCACAGAAGAACTAAAAAAGACTTGTATAGCTACTGCTGCAGCGATCTCCAGAAACTATACAGGAGCTAGTACAATGACAGGCTGAAAATACAAGTGTTCTCCAACTAATAAACACACTGGGAAGAAGGGATTATTCTAGATAACCGTGATTTGTGTTTGCATGAGTGCCAGAAGGGTGGGGAACTTGGAAGAACAAGTGTTGAAAAGGACTGCAGTAAGGTTTCATCCTTGGCTTTCCTGCAAAGTATCAGCCAGGACTTTTCACAGCTGAGATAAGCCTTCCCTAGCACAAGATGACAAGACTGGAGGCTAGTGCCAATGAATAAACTGGTATTTTCCTGGTCTCCCTTGCACAAGAAAATCAACAATACTGCTTCTTCCATTTCTTTCATCAGCCTCTGAAGGAAATTCTGAAGAGATCAGAAACTTCCGTCAAATGTGGCTTATAGCAGCCCACCACACTTGTATGCCTGCTCACATCTATTCTAAATGGCTTTCTTCCACATTCCATGACCCAAAGCAATATCCACGTTACCAAGGTCTTTAATCTTAAAATTAGCCCATACTGCTTTCTGTTATCTGCCTGAACAGTGGTTCTCAGGTGATCAGAATGCTCTCGAATCTGCTGTAATGTTTTTGACCACTAGGCTACAATCACTACAATAGGACTCCTGACCGTGGCAGAGCAAATAGCCCCAGAGGCCACAGCTCTTGGACACTCAGTAAGTCACTAGCTCTACATCACTGAGCAGTGTTTTGTAACCAACACTGAAATGTTCCTATCATATGAAGGGCTCATTTCTATAATATGTACATTACCATTTCTATCGCAGGCAACAGCTGTGTGTGTTGCCTTCCCCTGTGTGTGAGCTGCTTGCGATGGTACCCAGGATTCTATCTTATGCTTCTGTTCATTCTGAATCATCTTTCAAACCCAGACACCCACACACACTCCACTAGTAAAACTCCAATCAGCAACGACTTGAGTATCCACATTCACTTCCTCACAGTAGCGCTCCAAATCAGTTGCCTCCAATTCCAGTGGCTGAAATCAAGCTATGACACAGATTTTACTACACAAGGACTTTACCCGTTTGGTTGAATTGCCTTATATGGCAGATATAAATGTTCAAAACTCAGATGTGGATGGAATGCCATTGTTTTGTTTCCCTTTTCCTTTCTTTCTTCTTCTTTTAAATCAATTTTAATCTGACCCCAGACTATTACTGCAGCTCCTCATCCCTTTTCTCGGAGGTTGCAGGAGAAACCAGAAGGCCTGGCTGGTGCCCAGGAAAGAAGGCCTTGAATCCTCAGTCTGTTATGGATGTCAAGTCTACCAGTCAGTGCAAGCTCAATGATACTGCTGTGTCTGTGCTAGACTTGCGGCAAGACAATTTTTTTTTCTTCTTGAGGCTGGAAAACCTATATTAGAAACCTCCTTGAGGGGTTCTGGGCCACCTGACCTTCAGAGGCCCCACAATCTCCCTGATGCCCCATCATACACCATCTAGTCTTTGCCTCATTTTTTTCTGCCTCTATTCCTTCTTCCTATAAAATGACCTCACAAAACTCAGTCTTCCAAAGAACAAAATCTAGAATAAGGAGAATTTATTTAAGAATGTTGTAGAGTTCACAAAACACAAATCTTCTCTGAGATAAGGCAGAACAAAGCAAGGTAGACAACTTGGAATAAGTGGGTGGGGGCAGGAAGAGGGAGCCACCAGGAGTGTGAAGGATAGCAGCTCATAAAAAACAAACAAACAAAAAACCTTCTGGAGGACAACAGAGCAGGAATAAATTTATGTCTCCATAAATTACCATTGGCCCTTGCTTCTTGATGTCTTTTTATTCCCTCTTGTCACAATGGATGGTGTGTTGGAGAATTCTGAATCAAAAAGAAATTTTAGTCATCCACTTTGAATAACCTTCCCACTCTTTAGATGAGAAATTTAAAACCTTGTATAAGGCCATGTACCTTCTTATGTTAGAGTTAGTTTTATCATTCATGGAAGAGTGAAATACAATTATCACAGTACTAATGTGATTTATATATTTTATTTTCAATATGCCTATATTGTATAACGTCTCACTATTTATGCCGTGTCTTTGTCAAAATTATTGCATTCAGTGAGCCTACTGCACCTAATATTTCTTTCCATAAATCATGACATTTATGGAATGAAATCCATATAAATAACATGGTATTACTGATACTTTCAAGTACATTTTTGTAGCTAACTGTCCTTCAAACTTCTTTGAAGTAACTGTACTCATATAAAGAGAAATATATCTTCCTTATGTGCCCCACTGTCCCAAAGTTTCTAGTACCATATCGTACATATATTATGTACTGAGTATTATTTTCATCAATGAAAAAATAAAATTGAACTAATCATTTCTAATATTCAATGTTGGATATTTTCAATTTGGTTGATAACTGGCTGAATTCATAATCTGGTATGCTACGACCTGGCAAAGCCATGCTTAGCCTTTCTCTTTCCACCAGAAGTGTGAAATTTCATGTCCCAGAACTGTTACTGTCTTCATTCATTTGAAAACTGGTTTATGCCATAGGGTAAATGTGTGTGCATGAATGTGTACATTCACCTGCTCAGGAATTGCTATGCTACACAGAGTGCAAAGTAGTATGTACCATGGAAGCTGCGGTCTAACTGTGGGTTTGAAACCTGCCTCTACCATTTACTAGCTCTGTAACCTCGATCATCTTAACTTCACAAAGCTTCAGTTTCCAAATCCTCAAAATAATAACAAAACCTATTTCATGGGGTTCTAATCAGGAATAAGAAGAATGCGTACAAAGCTCTTAGTAGAGTATATGGCACATATTAAGCATTTAATGAACATTAGCTAAACATATCTAGCATTGGTCTTCCAGAAAAATGATTTTCAATTTTTTTGAAAGCACAGTAAATAATATAGTAAATCACAACTCAGCATATTTATAAACTAGATAATTTTTTGTGAAATTATATTTCCCTTACTATATGTGATGAATTCTACTGCAAGTATGTGTGTGTGTGTGTGTGTGTGTGTGTATTTTTCTCTTCCATACCATTCTACACTTTTCTACATTATTTCATTTTTTAAATGCTGAGCAGGACCCATTAAATTGATTTCACAATCCACCAAAATCAATCCTGACAAAGAAAATACAGAAATAACATTTAAAAATGTATAATCATGATCATAAATGATATTTTTGTATTCAAATACATAACATAGTCAAGTCTAGATTGTGATCATTTTGGTTCTGAGGAACTTCAGGTTTTGTCTGCACTCATAGATAAAATGTGCTGTTTTAAGAAAGAATTTTAGTGTCTGGCAGCAGATGTTGCAGGAATGTAATTTTTTTTCTGAATAGCACCCAAAGATTTTGTGGAGCAAGGGATATTTCAAAAACTAAGAGGAAGGAAAAAGACAACGTTTCTCTGTGCTAAAATACGTAACACGTGACCTGAACAACACTGGACAAAGTATTTGGAGTAAGAACTGCCTTAGAATACCCAGAATAACTATTTACCAAAATGATACAAAAATGTTTTCATACTTAAAATGAATTCTATATTTCTACTTTAAAACACTGCTGATTTCTAGTACATGAATATTCTGGACACTGCAAATGTGCTAATACAAAGTCATGTAAATGTACAGGTCAAGGAGTTCATTTGGTATTTCTCTGGGCATTAGCACAAAGATACTTGCTCCTTTCAATACAGTCTGTAATTCATTTAAGTATTACATTTTCGGCTCTCAATTAGGTTTTCAAATCTTAGTAATATGATGAATTTTCTTACCATCATGTCCTATTTTTAATAATTTAGTCTCTGATGCCCCTTCTTGATTTTATGGGATGTTATCATGACCTACTCACTGATTGTTAATATGCTTCTCATATTTATGTCTATATGAATCTTTCAAACATTCAGCATTTAACTATAGATTTCACATGAATTAAAAGTATTTCTAATCCTTTACTGCAAAAACTAAGTATTCATGGGATTAGATGAAAGGTATGAACTATAATTTTAATTTATTTATGAATAAAATAGTCCTAAAGTTTCTTCACACCCTTCTCCTAAAAAGACATGTTCAGAAGCTTCATGTCCTTGGTGATCATTTATTTTTATTTCAAAATAAAATGCAGATGTAGAATTATATCATTAAATTTCAATTCCCCCAATGAGGAAAAAAAACTTTGGAGAAAAAAAATCCTGATTTAAAAATTCTTGTTACCCTTTACTTCCCACATATCTGTTTTCCTAAAAAGTAAACCCACTTAAAAAGACTAGTGATAGAAGTTTGCTTTTGTAAAAACTAACAGAAGGTATAATACACATAAAATAAATGTTGAACATTTGGATATATTTAGTAAAACCTTAAAATAAGCCCTTCCCAAAGGTTTGTAATGGATATAAATAAGAATTATTTCACTTTCTTAGGCTTATAAGGAGGAAGATCTTGGGAGCTGAGAGACTGATATGAGGAGAAATGAAGATTTCTTCAGAGTCAGAAAATTTATGACAATAAATTTTTTTAAAACTTTATTTTATTATGTTAATCACCATACATTACATCATTAGTTTTTGATGTAGCGTTCCATGGTTCATTGCTGGCGTATAACACCCAGTGTTCCATTCAATACGTGCTCTCTTTAATACCCATCACTAGGCTAACCCATCCCCCCACCCCCTCCCCTCTAGAACCCTCAGTTTGTTTCTCAGAGTCCATAGTCTTTCATGGTTCCTCTCCCCCTTCGATTTCCCCCCTTCATTTTTCCCTTCCTACTATCTTTTTATTTCTTAATAAAATATCAATAAGCATGTAAACAGCTTCAAAATCCCTTGATTGTTAAAGACATTTCAAAGTAAAATAGTATGATGAAAATAAATGTTTTATATTTCATTGGCATTCTACCTTTTAGCAAATTGATTTCTCTTAGACTAAGACACTAAATAAACAAAACGATACAACAGAACTTCAGGTTCCAGCCAAGATGGAATAACCTCATTCCTCCCTTTTATTAAAACTAAATATCCCTATACATAATACAACAAACAAGCGTAGAAGAACTCTGAAAGGTAGAAAGAAGATTCTGTCTAGGAATCTTCGAACAGGAAAAATGACACAGAAGTGGATTCTTTGATTTCCTTATTGTCTCCCATATACCCTAGACAGAGTGCTACAAAAGCTGCAAACCCAGAACCACCAAAAGACACAGACAAAAATAAGCTTAAAAAAAAAAAAAAAAAAGCTTTTCTCTCTGGACAAAGGGCTAGGAAAAGGGCAACCCTAATACACCAAAGAATCCTTCCTCATTCTACCTCCCGCATTTTCAGTAGGGCCAAATGGGGGCTGATTTGTGAACCACCCTCAACCCCATGGAAGCAGGTACTGTGGTCCACACCACCGGTGGCAAGCAGAGAGATGAACATTTCCTTACACTGTTGAGTTACGTAAGCATGTAGTGATGGATTAGTTACCATATATTGTTTAGAAAATTGATAGATCATAACTTCTAACAACTGAATTGATCAATAAGCTTATTATTTCTGAATATAAACCTAGCATAAACAGTCTGTTTCATTCAAATCCCAGTTTTTACCCGAAGAATCCAGAGTAAGAGGTCTAACTTACACTCTATTTAAATTGAAATCACATGATATAGAGCATAAAATAAATCAACAGTAATTCCCCCTGACTTTCTCTATCCATAGGGATACTTAATGATGTTGATTAGAAGTATCATACTGACGTGAGATGGGGAATTAGATTTCATTTTGGATTGCAAGTAACAAGGGGATTAAAATAACCCTCTCTTTTCCCCACCACAACCATCCAACAAATATTTTTATATTCAGTGTATACTATGTGAAATCAATGTTTCATTTGCTGAGGATACATCAGTGAACAAAATGAAAAGAGCCTGCCTCCTGGAACTTATTTCTAAAAGGGAAAACAGAAAATAGTAAGATAAAATACCTACCTCATAAGATGTTGATGAGTACCATATACTGATATATTTATCAGAGAATAGAAAAATGAAGTGTTGGGCAAAGGAGACATTTTTAGTGAGGGAAGTCTTCACTCAAAGGGTATCATATGAGTAAAGACTTATGGAAATGGGAACATCATCTTTGGAGCTATCTAGAGGAAGGTCCTGAAAGAGAAGCATGCCTGATAGAATCAAGGAACTGAGACTAGAGTGGAGTACTAAGGGAGTGAGTAGTGAGATATAAGAGCAGGATGCTATTATGTATATATTATATGAATCATTGTAAGAACTTTGGCTTTAATTCTGATTGGCAATAGAAGAATTAAAATATTTTGAGCACAAGGGTGACATGATCACCTCACATGTTGATACAATCAACTTTGGTCACTCTGTTGAGAAGACTATAGAGTAAGGGCAGAGAGAGCTCTTCCAAAAATTAGCCATGAGATGACAATTGATTGAATTAGAATGTTGGTCTTACAGTTTGGCAGGTATTGATCTAAGGCAAAATCAATTAGATGTGCTGATAGACTGAATATAGAATTTGAAAGGAAAGAGTCTGGGCTGAAGCAAGTTAATCCTACCTGGACATCTTACTGAAAGAAGAACTATCACAGGATCACAGTTTTTTGTTTTGTTTTGTTTGTTTTGTGTTGTTTTGGTGAGGGAGAAGGTTTGGGGAGTGATAAAGAGGAATAAACAGATTGAACAGCTGGAGAGGTAGAAGAAAAATAGAATGAGTATAATGACTTGGAAGCCAGATAAAGAAAAGCATCTTTAGAAAGAGAGGTGACTGATGGTTTAATACTGCTGATATGTCAAATACATATGTCAGATACAGTTAGCAATGTGAAGGTCATTGGTGACCCTGATATTGAGTAGTGGGGATGAAAAGCTAATTGATGCAAGTTCAAGAGGGAATCAGTGAAAAGGAATATAGCAAGAATAGAAACTTATCTTAAGAAAAAGGAGTGTAGATGACATAAAGAAAAAAATGACACCCACTCATGTTTGCTCAGCCCTTCATGCATGCCAGTATAAGTGCTTCATGTATTTTGTTTCATGAAATCCTTACAACAAATCTATGAGATAAATATTATTATCCTCATTTAATGGATGAGAAAATTGAGGTACAGCAAGGCTAGGAAACTTGATCAAGATCATAGAGACTCCATTTTTAAGCATTATGCTATGCTAAAAATCAGACAGAACTGTATCATTTAGAATATTTTTGACTCTTTGGTAGATTTAATGCAAAGAGATGCAATAACAAAGTTCACATAGCAGGAAGCCTAGAGTTGTATGGCTATAATGTCTCGTTGATTACCAATACAATAATGTCAGAAATCCTGTTTGAGTTCTTTGAAAAAAGGTTGCAAAACTCCAAAAATCACATCTTCATACGCCAACATTTAAAAGTTGGAAGGAAGGGCAAGGAGATTCTCTTAGTGGATATTTTACAGAAGAAGAAAACTTTCCTAGAATTACTACCTTTTGTACCTTTTTGGCCAAGACAGAATAACTTACCAGAGCTCTTGCTGCAAGGGATGCTGGAGAAATGAGCACCCAGAGCACCCAGCCCTTTCAGCCTTTATAATGGGAGTTCAGCTACACCAGCAAGGAGAAAAGAGTTGAGAATATCTGCTGGGTTAGCAAGCACAAATTTGGTAGAAAGAATACTCAGGAGATAGACAGGCAGAGACAAGAGAGAGAGACACAAAAATGTTACATCATGCAGCTTAAACCTGCTGAGTAGAGGGACAACAACTTTTTGTTTTTAAGATTTTCTTTATTTATTTGAGAGAGAGAAAGAGCAAGAGCGGGGGTGGGGGCAGAGGGAGAGGGAGAGGGATGAGCAGACTCCCCGCTGAGCATGGAGTCTGATATTGATCCCATGATCCTGAGATCATGACCTGAGCAAAAGTCAGACCCTTAACTGATTGAGCCACCGAGGTGCCCCAAGGGACAACAACATTTTAACATGATATTAAAAAGGCAAGGAAAGTCTTTAAGCTTAATATGAAATTTGAGCTTTTTTTTTGGCACCAAGTAAATGTTCTAAAATCTCTCAGGACTGATCAGTGTTTTTTGTAATGTAGGCCTTAAACTAAAAATAAATGAAATTTTAGTGTTCATGAATTGGAAGACTTATATTATTAAGATGCCTATAAATACTAAAGTGATCAACAGATTCAATGTAATCACTATCAAAATCCCCAGTGACTTTCTTTTTTCAGAAATAGAAAAAAAATTCTAAAATTCATATATTCTATGCAAGTCTCAAAGGACCTAAATAACCAAAACAATCTGGAAAGAAAACAAAAACAAATGAAACAAACAAAAATCAAAGCTGGAGGCCTCATATGCCCTGATATTAGAACATATTACAAAGCTGTAATAATCAAAATAATATAGTATTGGCATAAATTTAGATATATAGACCAACAGAACAGAATAGAAAGAGCAGAAATGAATCCTTGTGTATGTGGTTAAATGATCTTCAACAATGGCATGAAGAACACTCAATGGGGAAAAGACAATCTTTTCAAAAAATGATGCTTGGAAAACTGGATATCCACCTGTGAAAGAAAGAAATTAGTCTCTTACCTTACACCATATATATATAATTTAACTCAAAATAGATTGAAGACCTAAACATAAGTCCTGAAGGTATAAGACTCCTAGACGAAAACATAGAAAAAAAGTTTATGACATTGGATTTGGGTGATGATTTCTCAGATATAACACCAGAAGCATAGGTAACAAAAACAAAAACAGATAAATGGGACTACATCAAACTTAAAAACTTTTGCACAGTTAATCAAAAATTCAACAGAGTAAAAAGGCAACCTCTGGAATGGGAGAAAATATTTGCAAACAGTAGTATGTCTGATCAGGGATTGTTGAGAATTTAAATGAGTTACTCCGTGGTACTACTGCCTCGTCATCCATTTTGTTTGGCCAAGCAGCCTGCAGGGACCTTAAACTGAGCCCTCAGGCCAGTGCCTACCCTAGAGAGCAGTCTGCAGAGTCAAAAGCAAATGTAAGTTCCTGATTATGACTTCCCTAATAGCCCTTGTGATCAATAGTATCCCCTGCCTCCCAGCACCTTTCCTTTCTATGCCCCAAAAGTTAAGACCCCCATGGGATATACCAAAACCTGGCTTTTTTGTTTAAACTTACCAATCTGTCCTTATCCCAAGAACCTCAAAGCACTCTGGACCCTAATAAAAACATGCCCTGGGTCCTATCTCCCTCTCTGTCTGTACCTTGCCTTGACTCTCCATGTGTCCCACTGAGGCTTGCCTGGTTATTTCCTCCAGAACCAGTAAGCAATAAACTTCTCTATTTCAATTTCTCTCATGGTCTATTTTTGAACCATGGCTTACCATCTGGCACTCTGTGCTCTACTTAATAAGTATGAATTTCACAGATTCATAACAGGAATTAATATTCAGAGTACATAAAGAACTCCTACGACTTAACAGCAAAAACAAGATAACCTAATTTTTAAAATGAGGAAAATATTGATGACATTTTTCCAAAAAAGATACACAAATGGCCAACAAGCATATGAAATGATGTTCATCATCACTAATCATCAGGGAAATGTGAGCCACAAGTTATCACCTTATACCTTGTTAGGGTGACCACTATCAAAACAAACAAACATACACACACACAAAAAAAATACAGAAAATAACAAATGCTGGCAAGGATGCAGAGAAATTGGAACCCTTATTCACCATTGATGGAAATGTAAAATGGTACACCTGTTATGGAAAACAGCATGGAGGTGCCTCATAAAATTAAAAATAGAACAACCATATGATCCAGCAATCCCATTTCTGGGTATATATCCAGTGGAATTGAAATCACTATGTCAAAGTGGTATTTGCACAACAATGTTCATTGAAGCATTATTCACAATAGCCAAGAGGTAGAGGCAACCTAAATGTCCACTGATGGGACAAATGGATAAAGAAAATGTGGTGTTTCATATAATGAAATATTATTCAGCCTTTAAAAAGAAAGAAATCCTGTCATATGATATAACATGGATGAACCTTGAGGACACTATGCTAAGTGAAATAACCCAGTCACAAAAGATAAATACTGTATGATTCCACTTACATGAGCTATCCAAAGTAGTCACACTCTTAGAAACAGAAGCAAAATAGTGGTTGCCAGGAGCTCAGGGAATGAGGAAAATGGGAATTGTTGTTTCAAGGGTACAGAATTTCAGTTTTGCAAGATGAAAATGTTCTACAGATCTGCTGCACAACAATATACATATAGTTAACACTACTGCATTACACACTTATTAAAAAGAGTAAGATGGTAAATTTTACGTGTTTTTTACTTCAATTAAAAGAAAAGAGTAAGTGAAATTTTAGCCAGGAATAAATATGTTTTTCCATTGCATGCCTTTACTGTGATCTGAAATTGTTCAACTATAATAAAAGTTTGCATTTACTGAATGTTTACCATGCATTGGGTGCAAAGAAGCTTGACAGATTGTTTATAATTCTATTCTACTAATGAGGAAATCAAGGTTTAGAGGATTATTTTGCCTAAAGTCACATGTCTTGAGACACCTGGGTGGCTCAGTCGGGGCGTCTGCCTTTGGCTCAGGTCATGGTCCCAGGGTCCTGGGAATGAGCTCCATATCTGGGCTCCCTGCTCAGTGGGGAGCCTGCTTCTCCCTCTATGGCTCCCTCTGCCTGTGCTCTCTCTCTCTGTCAAATAAATAAAGAAAATCTTAAAAAAAAAAAAGTCACGTCTGATAAACAGTTACATTATTATTCAAATTAAGCACATCTGATACCAAATAAGCACTGAAATATATGATCTAGTTTTCTGTTGTTGTTTTTGCTTTGTGTTTTTAGCTGACATGTTAAAATCCATATGACAAACACTTTGCAGTGAAAACTTCCTTGGTCTAGTGAGTTTTAGTAATTTTGTCAAGCTCATTATTAAGGTTACAACTATATAATTAATTTTACTTACAATATATAATATGTATATACCTACAGAATAAATACAGACCTACATAGCAGCAGTATGACCTGAAATTCTGCCTCTAATAATATTCATCTCATTTGACCCTTTTTACAACTTTTTCACACATGGTATAGTTGGTGTGAGAAGTGATAGAGCATTATCTCATTTTATTGATGAAGAAACTGAAGTTAAGAGAAATTGAAGTATCTGAGTTTATCAAGGTAAATCTTTCAATAGTAGAATCAAAAATAAAACCCACATCTTGGTCTTTGTTCAGCCTCTTCCCAAAAAGCATGCTACCTGCTACCATTTTGCAACTTTACCCATTATCAAAAAGAGTCTAAAAGTCTCCTCAGTGCTTCATATGAATTAAAAAGATGAAGCACAAGCTTTCAAAAAATCTTCTAGCCGTAGACTGCTTATGACGCTACGCCTTTTCTCTTAGGAGGTTCTTTCTCATCTGCATTAATAGCACTTGGATGAAAAAAATGTAGAAGGCTTGCTTTAAAATTTTTAACAAAATTCTATCCAGTGCCACGTATAGACTTACGGAAATAGAAATTACCACTTAAATCTGTATGAAATCAGAGTATATTCCTTGATCACTCAATTCATGATATACCAAGTTTTCCTTAGGGTGTCTTAGATTTAAGTTTATTTATCTGTTGTTTTAAATGCTCTCCTCACCCCAGTATTGGTGTTTCCATGTAAATGACACCCTCCATCCTTCTGCTCATTTTCTGCAGCCTTAGCTCTGCTTAGTGATTTATCGTTCCCAGACAGCTCCGATTCTTCTGGCCTTCCAACATAGTAGATGTGTTTCCTCAGCTGTCTACGTGGTGCCCTGACAGTACTGTGTGTACTGCAAGCCAGCTAAGAAGGGGCTTTAGCTTCTAAGCTTCTTCTAATTATTCTGATTTGTACTGGTTTAAAGTCAATTGAACAGAGGTAGACAGAGGATCAGTCTCAGCTTGTTCCATTTTTTTTTTAAAGATTGATCTCCTCTTCCTATCTGTGTCTTGCAAGCATAGTATTCATTTTATTCTTTTAATGTATGAGTAAATCAGTATTTAACTATCCTTGCACTGTATGTAATCTTTTTTCTTCTAGCTTCTTTTCTATTAGTCCTTTTAAAATGACATTTTAAAAAATATCTGTGGGGTTAATGGAGGTATAGATCTTACTGGAGACATAAGTGTCGCTTTTCCATCTATCTCAGTTACATTCTTTAAAAACTATTTATGGAAGCATATTATGTGGAGAAGGTAATATGTAGATTATGATATCAGCTACTACAAAGAATGGAGGATCCAAATCCAGCCAGAAATCTACTTAGGTCAGTTACATGTTAGTTGGTGAAATTAAGACATAGAAACTTGTGAAGGGATTGGGAGGAGAAGGAAATGGAGAAAGGTGAAAATAATATTTTGGGGGAATTAATTTTTAGTTATTATTCATCCAAAATTTAGGAGATGGGTGCCTATGGGACATGGGCAAATCCTAGTTTTTTTTGTTTTCAATTTGTTCTTGATTAATGATTTGCTATTGTTCTCTATTTCTTTGTTCTCCAAAACTAGATTATAAAAAATTCAAAGAATTTCATATATGGACAGCATCATATGCATAGTAATGGCTAAATGGCTGATGAGAAATTGTATGCATTTTTTCATTTCTCAAAAATATTATGGTGTGATTTAATTTCAAAATGTACTAGAAATACTAAATGAGTCTTTGAAGCCTCTCTTCTTAAAAAAAAAAACTCTTGAAAAAGTCTTCTTTTATTCAACTAAGAATACAAGTACTAATCATAATTTGTCTTACACTGAGTTAAGTTTTTGCCTTTTTTTTTTTTTAAAGATTTTATTTTATTTATTTGACAGAGAGAGAGAGAGACAGCTAGAGAGGGAACACAAGCAGGCGGAGTGGGAGAGGGAGAAGCAGGCTCCTGGCCGAGCAGGGAGCCCGATGCCGGGCTCGGTCTCAGGACCCTGGGATCATGACCTGAGCCGAAGGCAGATGCTTAACGACTGAGCCACCCAGGCGCCCCAGCCTTCTTTTTAATAGTATCTTATTAACACATTATCCTCTGAAGATAATGTTCAAATTTATTGCAGATTAAATTCCTAGAAAAGGAATTGTAATTTGAAATAATGATACTTACACCTTATTTTCCCACTGGAACAAAATTGTAATAGGAAGTTACATTTCTAACCCTGAGGGGGCCAGATGTCCATTTTTATAGAAGTCACCACAAATACTGCATTTAATCAACTATAAATGGTATACCTATATCATCTGAGGCTTCTAAAGGATATATACATTGGGAAAGGAGAACAGCACAGTAAGCCATCATATAAAATTACATTCAATGTAATAGAGTGCAGCAGAATACATTACTGTTGTAATGTATTTAAGAGATTTAAAATAATGGACTTTATGGTGGAAAAGTGGCAAGCATTTCAGAGGCACAGAGCCCAAGCCTTTAAACTTGAGATCCAGGGCCAGAGTACGTCAGAAGTCAGAAGCAGAACCCAAAACTCCTCTGCCCAGGGTGTTCTACTTTCCTAGAAACAATGCCCAAGTCAGTGGGAACAGAGACTAATTCCACTGAAAACCTTTGTGAGCAAATCCAACTTCACAACCAGGTTATTCTGATCCTCAAGCAAAATGCAAATACCTCCAAGTATCTGTACCATCCCATATTCTTGTCCCATCATAGTCCGTGTGTCTTCTCTCCTAAGCTTGACTCACAGTGCTTCTCCCTCCCTGACATTTCCACTCCGACCCCTGGTTTCAATGAAAGTTTTACTTAACACCTTTCCTTAAGTAAAAACATTCTCTCCTTAAACATACTACTAGCCTTGAAACACAACTGGAAGCTGTCTGTAGCAGAGGCTGGTTACCTGTTCATCAAAACTTTTTTTATTTTCCTCTTGGCCACATGTCCTCACAGCCCTTATGGTTAGGTGTGACCATGTGGCTCCATTTTAGTGAATGCATGCAGGAAAAGTGTTGAGTCAGAAGTCAGAAGACCTGATGACTGGGATTGCTACATGAGTATATAATAAATCACCTTTATTTTAAGCCACCACATTACAAATGCTTTTCTGTTATAGCAGCTAGTGGTGCCCTAATGAATACATTGTCCATTCACCCACACCAAAGTGCTCTAGGACAAAGAGGCACTTTTTACAACATTTTTTTTTTTTAATTCTCTAATGCCTCTAGGTTTTTTGCCCTTTTATCTCCAGTAAGTTTCACCTCCCCTCCTCTTCGGTTTCTTTTTCCATCATCCCAACAGGAATTTATCATTACCCAGAACATCCACACCTATGAGATAATAAATTTATTTATCCCATTCTCATATCACAGCCTCCATGTAGCTCACTCATTCAGTTGCTCATTATTTTCCTTGCTTTTCGTCTTTATATTATATTCATTCCTTTGACCCCTCGTCTACCTCCTCTCTCCACTCCGTTGACTGCCCTTCCTATCTTGCTTAGACTACATGTTCCAGCACTTCCATCACCCTCTTCTCGGTATTGGCAACTCCATTTGCCAATTGACCCTCCTCAGCAGATCAATGGCACTCACCTTCATGGATTGGTACCTCTATCAATTCAAGGTCTCTGATGTCAATTAAGCTTTCAATGTGCCTGGGAACAATTATGTGTTTTCCTAATTAATTTCTTCTCCTATTATTCACAGCAGTTATTTCAAACCTACATTTCCCCAAATCTATGATACTGCCACCATGCCTCTTTCCTAGCCAGTGGCATGTTTCTCACTACGCAGGGGACACAGAAGTTACTAGAAGGAATTCTGTAAAAATTTCCTGCTGTGAAACCTAAACTTAATCCACATCTTGTCACAATGGAAAATATGTATTAATATAGTTAATCTTTCACCTGTGATTTGCATCTCTAAGGGTTGCTAGATGAAATACAGGATTCCCAGTTAAACTTGAATTTCAGGTAATATTTTTTAGCATAAGTCCCTGGCAATATTTGGAACATACTTACACTAAAAAAATTACTTAATATTTCTCTGAAATTCAAATTTTTCTGAAATCCTACCTTTTTGTTTTATTTTTTACTAAATATAACAGCCTGATTTATTCCACTTCTACCCCTTACCCAGCTTCTCACTAAAATACTCCATTCTCTTTTGTGTCTTCAGTACACTATTCTACAGGTTATTCCTCATGAACATTTGTCATACTGACTTATCTCCTAAACTAAATGATTCTCCCTTGACCCCATATTCCTCTCCATTGACTCCCTATCTCTGTCTTGCTCTTTACACTCTATTGGAAGTCATGTCTGCACACCGTCTCCTCTTCCTAACTTCACATTCATGAATCTAATGAATTCTCTCTCATCAAAGTTAACAATAATTTTGCCAAATCATACAGACACTTTGTCTTTACCTTACTTCACCTTTAAGTAGCATCAGATACTAGTGAGCTACTCTTTGTTTCCTGAACTACTGGACATTCATGACACTAGAGTCTCCTCATCTTGTTTTTAACTCCCTGACCTTAGGTTCGCTTTCAGGCTCCTCTCCTCTGCCCAAACTTTAAAGGCCAGTGTTACCAAGAGATCTGCTTTGTTTTAGGTCTACTCTCCCTCACATACTCTCTTTAGAAAAGCATCCATCCCCAAGGTTTCAATCATCATTTGCATCATACAGAGGTCTCATCCAAACATCAACAAATGGGCTAAGAAACCAGGTGACATCATTTTGAGAGACTCTATTCATGGCCTAAGACACCATCTTAAGGGCTTTTGTTCTAGATGGAATGTTTGTATTCAATTTAATGAAATTCTGATATATATCTTCAGTCTCTTGGAGAAGATATGGACTATCCAATGCCTTTATTATTCTAGGTAACTGAAATACCCACTGTGGCCATATTGCAAAACCTCTCCATTACTATGAATGAATTTAAGCAGCCAACATAAATCCACAACAACTTTCGCCACAATAACCAAATACAAAATAGGGGCTTTTTTATTCTAGGTCAGTGGTTTAGGAAATCCTTGGCTAAAATCTTTGAAGGATAATGGGCTCCTTAACCCATACCATATATTTAATGATTTTTTTTCCTATTATCTTGGGAAAAGGATGAAAACATCAAATTATAAGATTAAACTCTGGTTCTCAGGTGAGCTCCCAGAAAATCTGTGTATATCTTTCTCAGAAAGACGAATATCATATAATTAAATTAAGTGGAACATGTGAGGCTTGCAAAGTTTATATGAGAATTTTTTGGCCAAATGTGTGACAGATTTTGACAGAATACTGATGCCATTAAAAAACAAGAGACCTGCCTTTGAAACTGCCTCAAATGATCCAACAGAGTAATGATTAGCTGCCTTCACTGTCAATCCTTGGATCTAGGAGAGAATATTAACAATGTCCAGGCTACAGGAGACCCACTGGTTGCTAGCTTTCTGTTGTCCTAAGTATCTGCCTCATGGCTTATTTAAAATAACAAAATTAGGCCAACCCTAGGGAAAAGAGTTATTCATTATTTTGTCAAGTACTTAACAGAGAGAGATGCATAGAATAATGAGTTAAATGATCCATAGCCACTAGGATGTTGCACAGATATTGGCTGTACAGTTCTAAAACAAAATTTCTAGGCATTATGTAGTCTTCATTGCCTCTAAATATGCCTTTTTGTTAGATAGTACTCTCTGCTGCCTGCCTGGATATACAGGCATACTCTTCACATTTGAGGCAAAAGAAAGATATCCTAAGAGCTGGAGAATGTGTTCCCTCCCACTGTCCCATCAAAACTTTCATTATGGGAATATACATTTCAAGGTGGAAGCAAGTATTTTCATAGCAAATTTACATAACATTATAATATTTATAACCACTTCCTCAATTTGGCACTACTGGACATGTTCCCAGGGGTGGAGAGACATTGCTCTGGGCATTGCAGGATGTTTAACAACACCTCTGGCCCCTGCCTACTAGATGTCAGTGGCATCTACATCCAAGTTTGTGACCACAAAAAATGTCTTCAGGCATTGCCAAATGAAAAAGTGCCCCAGTCTGAGAATCACTGTTATATACAATAACCCATTAATGTGTGATAATATCTGCGATTCCCCCAGACAGAGCTGCTCTTCCACATCTCAGAAGGTTCATATCCTTACCTGAAGTGACTGCTTCTTCTCATCCCTTACTATGTGCACCTCCAAAATGACTCAGTAGGTTCTTTGCTAATCTAGAGGAATTCCACCGAAGGGCTTCAGTTACACAAGCCAGGGCTGCTGTCATTTTTTAGGCTATCATCCTCTTGGCCTTTCCAGATAACTCTTAGTGCCTCACTAGAAAGGTGTCCATTGACTGAGACCAGGGCCAATAGTATGTATATTCTCTTTGTTCATTCCTGAAAAACAAAAAATTCTGATTTTAGTCACCAAGATTTACCACCAAGTATTATATCCAAAGTCAGATCAATGAGGGAACATCATAAGTAGGGCAATCATCTTAGTTGAAACTTATATCACATTCTCTCCACAGAGTCCTTAAATATGTCTGGCATGACATACTTCAGCACTAGATGAGTAGTGTACCCCAGCCCACTGTCAACTTGTCTGTGTCAGGAAGATGGTGACATCTTTCTGTCCCCAGTCCTTCCAAGCTGGTATCCATGTTTGTTGGAATCAGCAAATTAAATTCAAAGCACTCGCTAGTTGTTTCAGAATTCAGGAGTCTGCTCAATGAAACTCCTACTCATCTCCTGCTCAATAGATCACTCTAGAGGCCTATATATCTAGGAATACATTATAATCAACAGTTAGCAATGAGTCTCAGCACCGTTTCTTCACTGTCATCTAAAACTTTAAAGAATCATTTCTCATGTTCTTATAAATTGCTTCCAAAAACGGTTATATCAACCACACACACCTCCCAACAGTTCTTATTCCTAACTACTTTTCCACCGACATCTCTGAAAGGTAGCAAAATTTCTGGAGATGCTGAAGAAAATACTTTAAAACAAAAAAAAAATCATAATAAAAACTTTTTTTTTTAATTGATCTTTTCATGTAACTTTTCATCCTGTTGATTTTCTCTATTGTTTTTCTATCCTCTATATCATTTTTTTTTTGGTGTGTGTGATTCTTTTTTTTTTTTAATTTTTTTATTGTTATGTTAATCCCCATACATCATTAGTTTTAGATATAGTGTTCCATGATTCATTGTTTGTGCATAACACCCAGTGTTCCATGCAGAACGTGCCCTCCTCAATATCCATCACGAGGCTAACCCATCCTCCCACCCCCCCTCCCCTCTAGAACCCTCAGTTTGTTTTTCAGAGTCCATCGTCTCTCACATAATAAAAACTTTTAACCCATGACAAATAAAGCCTGTCTTCTTTTCCCTAGGAATAGGTGCCTGGTAATACTCTTTAAAGCTAACAATGAAAACACTTATCTTCCTACCAGGCCACAGGGATATCTAGATTTTAGCTGTGTGTTTAGTGACTAAAAATCCAAATACATGTTTTCTAGATCTCTTGGAAATCACCTGACCAGGCATAAACCTGACAAACCATTTAATGTCATATAATCCATATGATGAGAATCCATATGTTCCTCCTTGAATATTCCCTAAATTGCATGGTATCCTGCATTCTGTCCACTTTTATCCCATTATTGGAGAAAGAACCGTGATTCCTAGTTTATATCCACCCCTGCAATCTTTCCTTCCGGTTTTGCAATGCTGGAAAATCAGGTAAGTCAAAGCTATATAAATTTAATTCCAAAGCACCTTTTCCCCCTCAGGAGCCTAATAATTGGGACTAGTCAGAGACTGACTATCTTTGCCACCTGACTTCTATTAACCCAGAGACCAAGTATGGGGAATTTAACTAAACACGGCTTTATTCCTGTCCAAGTTGCAATAGTACTTGATCAGTTCACTTACTTCAATCAGTTTTCCAGAGGTCTTACAGAACCCATAAAGGCACATGTATCATTCATGTCATGACTAAAATATGACAGTGAACAGAGTTCTACTGTTCAACATTTCAACAATTCAGACAAATGCTCCACAAAAGTCACCCACTGGTTGTCGACATCAGGGTGTATAATCTGTATCAAAAAATACTTCCCCATGGAATCCTGAAGGATGCTTAAGAAAGTATTTATTTTGGGCTCACACTATTATAATCGATATGAAACCTACTCTGGGGATATACTCAGGAAGGCCCACTGTATTCTATCGCATAGACATCTGCTCCTGCCTCTGATTATTAAAATGCAAATGGG
Organism: Halichoerus grypus; assembly: GCF_964656455.1. Lineage (NCBI taxonomy): Eukaryota > Metazoa > Chordata > Mammalia > Carnivora > Phocidae > Halichoerus > Halichoerus grypus. The sequence goes on along the minus strand of NC_135715.1, from coordinate 45,888,270 downwards.
GCCTTTTTCTCCTATAGGTTCCCATGAGGCAACTCATACCTGAGATCTCAGGGAGCACATACACCTCCCCAAACTCCATGCACTCCCTATCTCATTTCCTCTCCCCCTTCAAACTTGTCAATCCATAAAAGCTTCTTGTTCTATCACTTAAGAATTACCACTTCACTTTTGGTGGGAATGCAACCTGGTGCAGCCACTCTGGAAAATAGTGTGGAGGCTCCTCAAAAAGTTGAAAATAGAGCTACCATACGATCCAGCAATTGCACTACTGGGTATTTACCCCAAAGATACAAATGTAGGGATCCAAAGGGGTACATGCACCCCGATGTTTATAGCAGCAATGTCCACAATAGCCAAACTACGGAAAGAGCCAAGATGTCCATCGACAGATGAATGGATAAGGAAGATGTGGTATATATATATACAATGGAATATTATGCAGCCACCAAAAGGAATGAAATCTTGCCATTTGCAATTACGTGGATGGAACTGGGGGGTATTTTGCTGAGCGAAATAAGTCAATCAGAGAAAGACATGTATCATATGACCTCACTGATATGAGGAATTCTTAATCTCAGGAAACAAACTGAGGGTTGCTGGGAGGATGGGAGGGATGGGGTGGCTGGGTGATAGACATTGGGGAGGGTATGTGTTATGGTGAGCACTGTGAATTGTGTAAGACTGTTGAATCACAGACCTGTACCTCTGAAACAAATAATACATTATATGTATAAAAAAAAAAAAGAAAAGAAGAAGATAGCAAGAGGGGAAGAATGAAGAGGGGGAAATCAGAGGGGGAGACGAACCATGAGGGACTATGGACTCTGGGAAACAAACTGAGGGTTCTAGAGGGGAGGGGGTGGGGGGATGGGTTAGCCTGGTTGATAGATATTGAAGAGGGCACGGACTGCACGGAGCACTGGGTGTTATACGCAAACAATGAATCATGGAACACTACATCAAAAACTAATGATATAATGTATGGTGATTAATATAACATAAAAAAAAAAAAAAAAGAATTACCACTTCAGAACAAAACCACCATCTTCTTTCACTGAACTGCCAAAGGTGAAACAAGACAATAGTCTTTTCATTGGTCTTCCTAAAATAATTAGTGTTTCCTTATAGTTTATTCTCCACAGAAGTCAGATGATTTTTTAAAATGTAAATCAGATTTTTCCCCTCTTATAACCACCTAGTAACTTCCCATCACTTAGAATTAAATCCAAACAATCTGCCAAAGCCTAAAACAACCATCATAATCTGTAGTCTGGCCTCTCTCCTACCATTCTCCTCTTCAATGGACTCTACCAAATGACTTTCATGCTCATCCTTGTTTGGTCCTTGTACCAAGTGACTTGTTTCCTCTGACATTAGCTCTTCATCATTCAGGTCTCTTCCCAGTCACCTCAAAAAGGCATCCTAGGAACTCTTTCCAAAAAAGCACCCCCTCCTTGCCAGATATTCCAATTTCTTCAGAGAAATTATCACTTTCTGAATTGTTTTAATATTTGTTAACTCCTCAAAGCACAAACACTCTGGTTTACCACTGCCAGGCTCTGTTGAATATGAGGTATACAGTTATGTACCAAAGCCATCATTAAAAACCAACAAACACACACTTGTGGAAGAAGCAGTTACTTTAGGAGAAAGCTAGATCTGAACTCTAGAAAGAGATAAATGGGCTGAGTCATGTCCCCCAATAATTCATATGGTGGAGTCTTGACACCCAGTACCTCAGAATCTCATTGTATTTGGAGAAAGGGTCATTAAAGAGGTAATTAAGTTAAAATGGGGGCATTATAGTGAGTCCTAATCCAATATGAATGGTGTCCATATAAGAAAAGGAAAATTTGAACACAGGTAGTTATAAATAGAAGACCATGTGAAGACTTAGGGAGAAGATGGCCATCTACAAGCCAAAAAGAGAGGCTTCAGAAGAAACCAACTCAGCTGACATTTTGATCTTAGATTTCCAGCATCTAGAACTGGAAAGAAACAAAAACAAAACAAAACAACAACAACAGCAAAAACACACAACATTCCGTTGTTTAAGCCACACAGCTTGTGGTATTTTGTTATGGCAGACCCCACAAACTATACACTAGGGGATTTTGCTTTCCAGAGAGCATGGTCAGTTTGATGAGTTGAGATGGGGAGTGGTAATATCCTGAATCAAATTAGAGGATGCCTAGGAAAAAAATGAGGATAGAAATTTAGTGATATTGAATGATCTGGAAGATTTGGACTTCTTGTATTTACTGAAGAAAATAGAAATGTACGATATACCAGGAATAATACTGATGATTTTTTTATGGAAAGGAACATATTTAAGTCTAAGTATAGTTTGCATTTTGTAACTAACCTTTTAGATGGTTAATAATGAAGAGGGAAAAAGTGTTATGAGCATGCACAGTCTTATGACATATGATTATTAATTCAGAATACATTGCTAAAAGAAGGATTTCTGGTACAAAGGAAACTATTTTATTTAATTTGATGAGATGGCTAAAGAAATAAGTGGTATTTGACAATACTGTTAAAGAATTTAAAATGAACCAATGCCTAGGGCTATAAGTCTGATTAAAACACCAAGAACAACAAAAATTAAAGCAACAGACAGTCTGACACACAGTGCCACATAAACAATGGACCCTTAATAAATGCTTACTGAAGGGAATGGCATTGAGTTAGTGCCCACCAAGAAATAGACAAATTAAACAATGAAGAAAAACTAAGAGTGAGAAATAACAGAAAGGTTAAGTTAGTTATTGAATTCACATACAGTTGCAAGGCACTTCATATAAAAACCCTAACAAAAACAACACAACACAGGAGAGTAAAGTCATTAAAAATCACAGACCCACTTTTTAGATAATGAGACCCAGCTTCATAATTGTGAGCCACATTTTCTGCAATTTCCTGAGGGAATTCCTTTTAACTTTCAACAACTGAGTGTATTGGCAAATACTTGGCAATTCATATCTTAATAAGCAACAAAGAACAACCAATCAATAAACTGTGAAATGACAAATATTAGCAATTAATGTGGAGTATAAACTGTAGCCACATGAAGGTAAATAAACTCCCAAGTGTTGCTGCTTGACTTTAAGTGCTGGTAACATGTCCAAGTTTTTATGTGGTACTCCAAATATAGTGAGCCTCAGTATAAAAGACCCCAAGTATTAATTACTGTGTACTAACCTGACCAGTATATAATTTCATCAGCCTTTTGACATAGCAACTTTATCCACTAGAAAAATTGACAATACTTTCTATTGTGTTGAATGTTATTGGCTCTTACTTCAATATATTATGTCTCTGTTTTGTTTACTACACCATGCATAGCTCATGCTTGTGCTACTTTGTTGTTTAGGACAGATGTCCATCTTTTTTTCTCTTTCTTGCATGACAGAAGCAATACATAAGTTTCCTCCTTGAATTTACCAATCCGATTCATTAAAGAGAAGGTGAAGCTGTCCTTAAAATTTCTGACTAAGTGGTCACCAAAGAGGAGAAATTATACTAATTAATGTGGTAAAATTAAAAAAAAAAAAAAAAAAACTCAGGGCACCCGAGTGGCTCAGTCATTAAGCGTCTGCCTTTGGCTCAGGTCATGATCCCAGGTTCCTGGGATTGAGCCCCGCATCGGGCTCCCTGCTCAGCGGGGAGCCTCCTCCTCCCTCTCACACTCCCCCATGCTTGTGCTCCCTCTTTCGCTGTCTCTGTCAAATAAATAAAATCTTTAAAAAAAAAAAAAAAGCAATAAAACCTATCCAATTGTAGGTAAAAACTATAAAGATTAAGTGAAGTTAAAATTATTTTTTTCTGTTTTGTTTTCTAAGTTTTTGTTTAAATTCCAGTTAGTTAACATACAGTGTACTATTAGTTTAGGTGTATAATACAGTGATTCAACAATTCCATACACCACCTGGTGCTCATCAAAACAAGCACACTCAAAATTCTTGCAATTAAAGCTGTTGACAGAAAACAAAGAATGCGCAATCTGAAAGTTAGGAACTTTCAACTTTAGGAACTCTCTTAAGAGTAGTGAATATATAAAATAAATAGATAAACAAAACTATTCTCAATTTCAGAGTTGGATCTCAGAGAACAATGCCCAAGAGGATGAGCTATGGAACTATACAGACCTGTATCACTTTATGGTTTTTTATCTTATATTTGCTAAGTTCTTCATCTCTAAAATATGAACAGTAATAAATTTTGCATAGCTTTGTGAAGATTACATGGGTTGTCATATAAGAAGCATTTAGAATAAGGCCTCAGATATCATAATATTCAATAAATATTAGTATTATTAGTTGTTGTGATTGTATCACTGTAGGAAACCAGAATATGCCACCACAAAATATGCCTCTTTGGCATAAGAACTATTTTGATCTGATTATTCTGAAAAACAGACACAGGAAAAGCTCTGGAAACAGTATGCTACCCATTTGCGAGGAAAATTTACATTTATAAAGGAACTCTCCAATTGTAAGCATGTCACCCTCTCCATACCAGAAGGAGAAGGATGACTCTAAAACACAAGCTACTCATCAATATAGAAGGTACAGACTTAAATCTGCATAATAAAACTTACCTTTGTTTACTGTACTATTTACGATAACTTTCCCATAACTTGCCTCTTCATACTTTTCTTTGTTTTAGCTGAAGATGGTACTTAAGCTCAAGTTCTAGCCATCTTTTGGAGTTTACTCTTCCCTCAGTTTCTCCCTATGTATATGAGATATATATATATCTATATATATAGATGAACTTTTGTTTGTTTAATCTATCTGTTGCAACAGGTTCCCCAGCCAAGAACCTAAAAGGGTAGAAGGATAAGATTTTTTTTCCTCTGTCTACATTATTATTGTAAATAATTCCACTAATATTTATTGAGCTTCCACTATGTGAAAAGTGATTATAATAAAAAGCAATTTATGTATCTTCTGAGTGACAATCAATTTTAGAAGTTCAGGTCAAAATTTTATCACCCACCTCTTCCCCCTCCACCATCTTCACAACTCCAGTCTAACCACCTGAATGCAAAATTATACTCCTCAGCAATTTAAATTATGCCATTATTCCTTTGCTCATTTTTTATCACAGATTTAAGCTCTATGGTGCTATGAAACCTGCAGACACAGAAGTTCATGATTTATGTATGTATTTGATAGCCTCACCCCTGACATCCTAGCCTCAAATCTAGACTCTTAAACTGCCCACTTAGCTCTGTTAACTGATTTTAATCTTGCATATTAGAGAAGCCATTCAAATGTTCTTAGGCATTATCATCTTGGCACTTTAACTGAAATATATCTTTACATTTAAAAAAAAATGGAACATAACAGTGAAAAAAGCAGCCCTTTATTCACACAATGTATGCTAATGTTGACCCAACTGCTCTCAGCTTTTCAAAAGACTCTTGTGATTTCCTGGAATTTCCTGAACTCAGCACTTTGATGACCATGGCTATTTTAACTTCATCGCTCTCCCAACTGCAAAGGAGCTTTTGACATTTGGATTTTGTGTTCATCTAATGGCAACTGCAATTAAAGCTTTCCCACATCAATGAGCTAACTTTCTAAGGCCATTTCAAAGGGTGAATTCAATATTCAAATTGCATGATGCTTATTGATCTGTGTGCTACTATTTGTGTGACTGGAAAAGTACTCATTAGAAGTTTTCCTGACAATATTGATTAAAAAAAATAGTGAAACAAAACTAATTTCACTCAGGATTCTGCACTCATATAATAAGAACATAGCTGAAGCCCAAATAATTAATTGTTTAGCATTAGGCCTAGGTGGAAAAAGAAGCCAAACTCTCAGGCCTGACCAAACAGTGCTTTTTTGAGAAGATGAGTATCCAAACTGCATTTCTAGATTCTTGAAAGTGCAATTTAATCACTTCAGAATCACTTTTAAAAGATCTTCCAAGAAACTGCAGGTTCAGACAGCTTAGAAATAAAAGCTTCCACTTTAGCCCCATGACCTCTAGTTGATTTAGGAATACCTGACACCCACTGAAGGTTCACAGGATATAAGTGAGTGCTTCCTTCTGTAAGTCCTATGGACATTTAACACTGGATCTTTATGTTGCTGCTCTAAGTATTTTCAATTTCAATTTTATTTTTATCAGATAAAAAATGACAGGGAAAAAAATAAAGTAAAACAAAGCACCCCTGAGCAACTTTGGAATATTTATTTCATGCACATTTGCCCAAGACTATATCTACCCATAAAAAGTAGATTGGAGAATTATTATAATCATCTAGATAAGTGTGCCATTAAACATTTCATCTTCGCCAAAACATCTATTCACATAATTTCCAATCCTTTTTTCTAATGTGCTCACCGCATACAAAAAAATAAAAAACAAAAGTCATACTGAATTATCTAGTAATCAGATGAAGAACGAACTGGAAGCTTTAACTTAGCTAACATTCTTTCCTAGGTTTGGTACTTTTAATTGGCCAAAGTACAAAACTGCTTTAATTAACTTTTATATGTGTATCTATGTGAGAAAAAATAATAGAGGATATAGAATAATCATAATCATTTGGGAAATAAAGCCTGCTGGCATTTCAGGTATTTTTTTCTTGAACACCTTTATTACAAATGAAAAAAGGAAAGCAGGTAGATAGCCTCAGAATGCATGTTTTGAACTGGATACAGATATTCTGGGAAAAAGCAATAAAATTTTTCCTATATTTAAGAGAAATAGGAAGAAAGCAAATATAAAAAAGGTGGGAAAGACTCAGAATATATTCTTGCCATCTCATTTTGCCCCAAACTAGCCAGTAGCAAGAAAGATGCTGATTTTTTATGACACTCTCTTTTAGCTAATAAATCACACAGTTATTGACGACACCAATGGGCAGTAATCAATGCTTTTTTAATGTCGTTAAAATGCATATTTATGTAATAGAACAATAGTGTAATTTATATAATTAGGTATCTTACAACAGACAGTGGAGTTATTATTATCCCTGTTTTATAGATGGAAACATTGATTCAGAAGGTTCAATGACAAACCTAAGGTAATCTGACTAGTTCATGGCAAAAATGGTACTAGCAACAGATATTTTCACACCTAGTGTAAGACAACTGCATTATATACATATGGCAAGTAGGCTAGGTGTGCATATGAAGAGGAGACTATAGAAAGAAGAAGGCAAACAAATGTAAATAGAATATACAATTTTTTTTAAAGATTTTTTATTTATTTGACAGAGACACGGTGAGAAAGGGAACACAAGCAGGGGGAGTGGGAGAGGGAGAGGCAGGCTTCCCGCAGAGCAGGGAGCCCGATGCAGGGCTCGATCCAAGGACGCTCGGATCATGACCTGAGCCAAAGGCAGATGCTTAACGACTGAGCCACCCAGGCGCCCCTAGAATATACAATTTTTATTGAAATTCTTGGTGTGTGTGCGTATTTGTGTGTAAAACAGAGTTGGCAATTAGAATAATAATTATGGGTCTTGTTCTGAAAGCCAAGAGAGGAAAAACAAACCATCAGGATAATAAAATCAATAGCAAAAGGAGTTGCTTCATAAGTTGAATGATAATTGGCATAAAATAATGAATACAATTCTGTTTGATAATTGCATCTGTTCTATGAAAAGACTATTTTATCTAGGTGATAGTGGACATTTTTCAATACATGCTTTGATCTTTCCTGATACGATTAAAAAAACACAAATAATATGAAGGAAAATTCATATCCAAGTAAACAATAAACTAATAATTTTGTATACTCATCATCTGTCTAAATAATATCAAAATATAAGCATTTCCATAAATATCTGACATTATGTATCTAAAGAGTTTACTTATATTTTATTGTATGTGAATATAGATATTATGTCTTAAGTCCTTCATTCTAATTCCTTTTATTACAACAAAATATCTATGTATCTTCTTTCTATGTGGAATAAGTTGGAAAAAAAATGATTTTTTCTTAAGACAATTTGTAAAAACAACATGGTTTGTTTATGCATTCATTTATGTCTACCATGTAACCAACACTGTGTCAGTTTCCAAGAATATCAGGATCTAGAAAATATGGTCCCTACCCAAAGCAGATAAGTAAAAAAGACAGACATGTAAATTCAAGATAGCTCTATCATGTGATGATTAGGGTAACTGAAGGAAAAGCAGTGTACAAAGGACATATACTAAAGGGCTTTAACCCAGACTGGATTGATCAAGAGAGATGACATCTCAGTTTCAGAATCTTCATGAATAAACAAGATGGAGACAAAAAAAAATGAAGTGTGTAAGTGGTGAGAGGGGTAAGGATGGTATCCTAAACCTTTACAAAGAATTCTTAGGAGACATTTAAAAAATACTGTATGCATAGTGGCTGGACAGGGAAGGTCTCTGTGTAATATACTTTGGCTGGAACATAAAGTATTTAAGGAAAAGTGAATTGAGACCAAAATGTAACAGGCAGATCACAAAGAGACACATCATATTAAGAAAATTATTTGTGGGGCACCCGGGGCGGCTCAGTTGTTAAGCGTCTGCCTTCAGCTCAGGTCATGATCCCAGGGTCCTGGGATCGAGCCCCACATCGGGCTCCCTGCTCAGCAGGAGCCCTGTTTCTCCCCCTCCCACTCCCCCTGCTTGTATTCCCTCTCTCACTGTCTCTCTCTCTCTCTCTCTGTCAAATGAATAAATAAAATCTTTAAAAAAAAAAAGAAAATTATTTGTATGAGGATGTTTGTGTATGTAAGACTCTGTTCAATACCTACCTTTTTGCCCTAAAAAGATTTATGTCAGTTGATTTGAACTTTGTATTTTATTTTGGAGCATCTTTTAAGATTCTCAAAAATGAGAATCACAATCATTGGTCAGAAAAATATTCCCTATTGCTCACCCTTTCTCACTCTTTCCCATCCCAAACAAATGTTCTATAGAATTATCTTTAACACTTTTATTGTGAAGGGTAGTTTTATCTTCATAAAAGATAATAACAAACATATGTCATAATGAATAGGGATTGATAATCTTTGTAATTTCATCTATGCTAATGAACTTCAAATGCTATTCATATTTCTTATATATTGAGGATTTGTCACAACAAAAATGCATAATACAGGTAGAACATTAAAAGTATAGTTACAAGTCGTCCTTCTCAACAAAACAGTTTACATCTCGTTGTCGATGGAATATTTGTAAGCCGTTTGCTTGAATAATGTGTGAGGTAAAGCATTTGACAGGTTAATTATACACTGCTTTAAAATGTATTTCCTAGCATTTTATTTGAAATTGGCTGTGTTTTAATTCCTTTCTCTTTCTCCTCTTTTATTATGGAACCAGAAAAACACCTTTTTAAAAGATTCTTCCTGAAAGAGAAGGGGTCTCATTAGGCTCATTTCTTCTTTCCAAACCTCTCCTCATACCCTTTACTGGTTGCTCCCCAAGGCAGGAGTCATTGCTAATCTCTGAGTGGCCAATGCCTGAAACAGTCTTTGGAGGCATGTTTTACTACTAAAGCCTTAGAAGTCATTAGCCACATGTTTTTAGATTACAGTTTTCAGATTCTATCTAGGCAGATTTTCTACCCAGACAACTGTTCTGTTTTTACTATTTCCTACCTGCACCTTTCTTATAAATAACTGTAGGACATCTGGATATAGTCCCACCCATTTCATACTCAAGGAAAGAGGAGTGCAACAGGTTTTGTTTGGTTCTCATGGCTTAAGCAGTGTTCTCTAATTAGCTTTTATCACAGCTCTAACTCAAAAGTTGTTAAGGATTTGCCCAGCTCTTGATGTAACAGCACTTCATTTCCCATTTGACCCTGGCTTCTCATAATTCTCTCAGACAGAATCCCAAGAGTAGAGGAGTCAAAATGTCAAAATCTTTGAAAGACCGGTTATCATACAACAGACGAAGTAGCAACAGACTATGTACTTGCAGTTGTTTTTCTAGTAGTTATATGGTACTTTCCCTGATCTGTGATCATCGTAAAGAAAGGTATCCACAAACCCATTCATTCATCAATATGCATTAAATATGACTTTATATATTTCTCATCCATAACTCTCTACTATAATCCACTCATATTTTCAAAATCTACTTGACATCTCAACTTCTCTATTAGGTATCATAAACATATAAAGAACAAAAGGGACTGTCCTTCCAAAAACTTTCCCCAACTCAGTCATACTTGATTTCTCCTTTCTGACCTCTTACCTCTCATCTAATCTATCACCAATTACTCCAGGCTCTATCTCCAAAATACATCTTGAGTCTAACTCCTTCTTTTCTTTTTTGAGATTTTATTTATTTATTTTTAGAGAGAGAGAGTGTGTGCAAGGAGTGGGAGGGGCAGAGGGGAAGAGAGAGAATCTCAAGCAGACTCCACCCTGAGCCTGATGCAGAGCTCAAGCTCATGACCCTGAGATCATGACCTGAGCTGAAATGAAGAGTCAGACCCTTAACCGACTGAGCCACCCAGGTGTCCCTATCTCCTTCTTTTCTCTTCTGTTGGCTCATTATTCCAAGCCCCCAATAGTTCTCTTCTTAACTACTACAACTTCCTCCTAAATGATTTACTTGCCTCAAATTACCTAATTTTCATACAAAATCAAATTACAGCATTTTACTACTTAAAACCCACTAGGCTTCCAATGGTTGAGAATAAGTCCAAACTTGAGATCTTAGCCTATAATATCCTATATGATTGGTCTCCAACCTCATGTTTTACCACTTTCTTTCCTCCTTGATTTTTGTGCCACAGACACACTGTTTATATGTTTCTACGCTTAGAACATAACAAGCACATGTTTAATCACCAGCCACCCTTCAGCATCTAGAAAAGCTATTCCCTCTGCCAAGAAAGTTTTTACCATCAAGTTTTTTGTTTTTTTTACTTGCCAGTGTATTTTTGTCTTCACCAACTTGAAACTTATTTTATTTATTTGCATTTTTTCTATTATCTAATAAATACATTTAAGTAATATATTTTGGTCTAAATATCATCTCCCATAGATTTTGAAATTTATGCACTATAATTTGTTTTAAACAATCTCTAATGTCTGCTTTAATTTTCTCTTTCACTTAATCATTTCTTAGAAGGGCATTATTTAAACTCCCATGTGAATGCTGGTGGGAATGCAAGCTGGTGCAGCCACTCTGGAAAACAGTATAGAGGTTCCTCAAAAAGTTGAAAATAGAGTTACCCTATGACCCAGCAATTGCACTACTAGGTATTTACACCAAAGACACAAATGTAGTGATCCATAAGGGCACCTACACCCCAATGTTCACAGCAGCAATGTCCACAATAGGCAAACTGGAAAAAGCCCAGATGTCCATCAACAGATGAATGGATAAAGAAGATGTGGTATATATATACAATGTAATACTACTTAGCCATCAAAAAAATGAAATCTTGCCATTTGCAATGATGTGGATGGAACTAGAGGGTATTATGCTAAGCAAAATAAGTCAATCAGAGAAAGACAATTATCATATGATGTCACTCATATGTAGAATTTAAGAAACAAAACAGGAGCATAGGGGAAAGGAGGAAAAAATAAAACAAGACAAAATCAGAGAGGGAGACAAACCATAAGGGACTCTTAATCATAGGAAACTGAGGGTTGCTGGAGGGGAAAGGGGGTGAAGGAATAGGGTAACTGGGTGATGGACATTAAGGAGGGCACATGATGTAATGAGCATTGGGTGTTATATAAGACTGATGAATCACTGAACTCTACCTCTGAAACTAATAATACACTAGATGTTAACTGAATTTAAATAAATAAATAACCTCCCATGTGCATGTTTTCGGAGTCAAGGTTGCATTTTCCCTTTTATTATTAATCAATTTGATATTTATTTATCTACTTGCATCATGATCAGAAAATGTAGCTAAAATGATTTATGATATCAGCAGTTAGCCAATTTTCCTTTGTGACCATTTTTTTTTCATGGTCAGTTTTTTTTTTTTTTAATGTTGCAGAGTATTGGAGAAGAAACTGTGTTCTAGTGTGGGCTCAAAAGTGCACATAAACACACATACTAATAAGATATCTTACACAGGGTTTAGAATCTATAGCGAATATGTAACATGAAAACTAGCATGGGTCAGTATTGTTTGAAAATCCTTTAAGAATGTTCCAGTCTAATTACATATAAAACGATGCTGAGGGGGGAAAAATGGTGGAGGAGTAGGGGACACTATTTCAACTGGTCCCCGGAATTGAGCTGGATATCTACCAGACCACTCTGAGCACCCACGAAACCAGCCTGAGATGTAAGAAGATCTGGATCTCTACAAACAGAATATCGCAGGTGGTTGGTTTTGAGGTACTAAGCGGGGAGCCGTGATTCCGCGGGCAGGTATCGGAGGATAAACGGCAGCGGGAGGGTGCCTGGCCGTGGGGAACCTACACCGCTGGTGAGCGACAGTCTCACGCGCTGGGGACCGAGCACAGACTCGCAGACCAGTAGCAGCAGGGAAAGGACTTTAGGGCAGCCCCCCAGGCGGAAACCCAGAGTGGCAGGGTCACACCTGCGAACTGCAGCCCCCGGGCCGGAAACCCGGAGCAGCGGAGTCGCGCACCGCGAACTGGGAGCGGCTGGTGGTTTTAGAAGCACAAAGGATAGAGACGTGCCCCAACCTGGAGGCAGGACTGGGAGCACTGCGGAGGGGCACACAACCCAGGACGCTGCAGTTTATAGCAGCAGGGACAGAAACGGAGACAGTGTGGCCTGGAGAGCTCACTGAAGAACAGACAGCGATCTCTCTGCTCTGAGGCAGAGGGCTGGAAATGGTCTCTTCTGCTCTGACTGGAGGAAGAGACGTGGAAAGAGGCCAGGGAAAGCCGCCAGAGAACAAAAGCCCCAAAGACTGATTCCCGCTGAGCCCATGCCCCACCACAGGGGGGCAGGGCAACTCCGCCCAAACAGGGTTGCCTGAGTAACAGCATGGCAGGCCCCTCCCCCAGAAGACAGGCTGGGAAAACAAGAGGCCGGCAACCCTAAGGTCCCCAAGAAAACAGGTGCATCTTGCTTGGGTTCTGGTCAATAATTTGGACTCTATACATTCCCTCAAACACCCATCAACAGAATGACTAGGAGGAGAAGCCCCCAAAACAGAAAAGACTCAGAGATTATGACTTATGCTGCAGATTTACAAATGGATGCAGATATAACCAAGATGTCGGAGATGGAATTCAGGCTAGCAATTGTGAAGACAATGGCTAGAATGGAGAAATCAATTAATGGCAACATAGAGTCTCTAAGGGCAGAAATAAAAGGTGAATTGGCAGAACTTAAAAATGCTATCAATGAGATCCAATCCAACCTAGATAATCTAACAGCTAGGGTAACTGAAACAGAAGAGTGAATAAGCGACCTGGAAGATAATATAATAGATAAAAAGGGAAAAGAGGAGGCCAGGGAAAAACAACTCAGAATCCATGAAAATAGAATCAGAGAAATAAGTGACACCAGGAAGCATTCCAATGTCAGAATAATTGGAATTCCAGTGGGAGTGGAGAAAGAGGACTAGAAGATATTTTTGAGCAAATCGTAGCTGAGAACTTCCCTAATCTGGGGAATGTAACAAACATTCGAGTCCTAGAGGCAGAGAGGACCCCCCCAAGATCAAGGAAAACAGGCCAACACCCCGGCATGTAATAGTAAAACTTGCAAATCTTAGAACCAAGGAAACCATCTTAAGGGCAGTTAGGGGAAAGAGATTCCTTATGTACAGAGGGAGGAACATCAGAATAACGTCAGACCTATCCACAGAGACCTGGCAAGCCAGAAAGGCCTGGCAAGACATATTCAGGGTACTAAATGAGAAGAACATGCAGCCAAGAATACTTTATCCGGCAAGGCTTTCATTTAGAATGGATGGAGAGATGCAGAGCTTCCACGATGGCAGAAACTGAAAGAATATGTGACCATTAAGCCGGCTCTGCAAGAAATATTAAGGGGGGTTCTATAAAAGGAGAAAGACCCCAAGAGTGATCTACAACAGAAATTTACAGGGACAATCTATAAAAACAACGTCTTCACAGGCAACATGATGACATTAATTCATATCTTTCAATAATTCAATAATCACTAATTCAATAATCACTCTCAACGTGAATGGCCTAAACGCTCCCATAAAATGGCACAGGTTTGCAGATTGGATAAAAAGACAGGACCCATCCATATGCTGTCTACAAGAGACTCATTTTGAACCTAAAGATACACCTAGACTGAAAGTGAAGGGATGGAAATCCATCTTCCATGCCAGCGGACCTCAAAAGAAAGCTGGGGTAGCAATTCTTTTATCAGACAAATTAGATTTTAAACTAAAGTCTGTAATAAGAGACACAGAAGGACACTATATCATTCTTAAATGGTCTATCCAACAAGAAGATCTAACAACTGTAAATATCTATGCCCCCAACATGGGAGCAGCCATCTACATAAGCTAACTGTTAACCAACATAAGGAGTCATATTGATAACGATACGTTAATTGTAGGAGACCTCAATACTCCACTCTCAGCAATGCACAGATCATCTAAGCAGAAAATCAACAAGGAAACAAGAGCTTTGAATGATACATTGGACCAGATGGACCTCATAGATATTTACAGAACATTCCACCCTAAAACAACAGAATACTCATTCTTCTCGAGCGCACATGGAACTTTCTCCAATAGACCATATACTGGGTCACAAATCAGGTCTCAAACGATACCAAAAGATTGACATTATTCCCTGCATATTCTCAGACCACAATGCTCTAAAACTGGAACTCAATCACAAGAAAAAATTTGGCAGAAATTCAAACACTTGGAAGCTAAAGACCACTCTGCTCAAGAATGTTTGGGTCAACCAGGAAATCAAAGAAGAACTTAAACAATTCATGGAAATCAATGAGAACAAAAACACATCGGTCCAAAACCTATGGGATACTGCAAAGGCGGTCCTAAGGGGGAAATACATAGCCATCCAAGCCTCACTCAAAAAAATAGAAAAATCCAGAATTCACCAACTAACTCTACACCTTAAAGAACTAGAGAAAAAGCAACAAACGATGCCTAAGCCACGCATTAGAAGAGAAATAAGTAAAATTAGAGCAGAAATCAATGAATTAGAAACCAGGAACACAGTAGATCAGATCAACAAAACTAGAAGTTGGTTCTTTGAAAGAATTAATAAGATCGATAAACCACTGGCCAGACTTATCCAAAAGAAAAGAGAAAGGACCCAAATTAATAAAATTATGAATGAAAGGGGAGAGATCACGACTAACACCAAGGAAATAGAAACAATTATTAGAAATTATTATCAACTATATGCCAATAAACTGAGCAATCTGGATGAAATGGAGGCCTTCCTGGAAACCTATAAGCTGCCAAGACTGAAACAAGAAGAAACTGACAACCTGAATAGGCCAATAACCACTAATGAGATTGAAGCAGTGATCAAAACCTTCCAAAAAACAAGAGTCCAGGGCCTGATGGATTCCCTGGGGAATTCTACCAAACATTCAAAGAAGAAATAATACCTATTCTACTGAAGCTGTTTCAAAAAATAGAAACAGAAGGAAAGCTTCCAGACTCATTCTATGAGGCCAGCATTACCTTAATCCCCAAACCAAAGACCCCATCAAAAAGGAGAATTTCAGACCGATATCCCTGATGAATATGGATTCCAAAATCCTCAACAAAATCCTAGCTAACAGGATCCAACAATACATTAAAAGGATCATCCACCACGACCAAGTGGGATTTATCCCCGGGATGCAAGGGTGGTTCAACATTCGCAAATCAATCAATATGATAGAACACATTAATAAGAGGAGGGAGAAGAACCATATGGTCCTCTCAATTGATGCAGAAAAAGCATTTGATAAAATACAACATCCTTTCCTGATTAAAACTCTTCAGAGTATAGGGATAGAGGGAACATTCCTCAAGTTCATAAAATCCATCTATGAAAAACCCACAGCGAATATCATCCTCAATGGGGAAAAGTTGAGACACTTTCCCTTAAGATCAGGAACACGTCAAGGATGCCCACTCTCGCCACTATTGTTCAACATAGTACTAGAAGTCCTAGCAACAGCAATCAGACAACAAAAAGAAATAAAAGGTATTCAAATTGGCAAAGAAGTCAAACTCTCTCTTTTCGCAGACGACATGATACTTTATGTGGAAAACCCAAAAGACTCCACCCCCAAATTACTAGAACTCATCCAGCAATTCAGTAATGTGGCAGGATACAAAATCAATGTACAGAAATCAGTTGCTTTCTTATACACTAACAACGCAACTGTAGAAAGAGAAATTAGAGAAACAATTCCATTTACAGTAGCACCAAAAACCATAAGATACCTCGGAATAAACCTAACCAAAGAGGTAAAGGATCTATACTCTAGGAACTACAAAACACTCATGAAAGAAATTGAAGAAGACACAAAAAGATGGAAAAATATTCCATGCTCATGGATCAGAAGAATAAACATTGTTAAAATGTCTATGCTACCCAGAGCAATCTATACTTTCAATGCCATCCCGATCAAAATTCCAATGACATTTTTCAAAGTGCTGGAACAAACAATCCTAAAATTTGTATGGAATCAGAAAAGACCCCAAATCACCAAGGAGATGTTGAAAAAGAAAAACAAAGCTGGGGGCATCACGTTGCCCGATTTCAAGCTACATAACAAAGCAGTGATCACCAAGACAGCATGGTACTGGCACAAAAACAGACATATAGACCAATGGAACAGAATAGAGAACCCAGATATGGACCTTCAACTCTATGGTCAAATAATCTTTGACAAAGCAGGAAAAAACATGCAATGGAAAAAAGACAGTCTTCAATAAATGGTGCTGGGAAAATTGGACAGCCACATGCAGAAGAATGAAACTCGACCATTCTCTAACACCATTCACAAAGATAAACTCAAAATGGATGAAAGACCTCAATGGGAGACAGGGATCCATCAAAATCCTAGAGGAGAACATAGGCAGTAACCTCTTTGACATCGCCCACAGCAACTTCTTTCAAGATACATCTCCAAAAACTAGTAAAACAAAAGCAAAAATGAACTTTTGGGACTTCATCAAGATAAAAAGCTTCTGCACAGCAAAGGAAACAGTCAACAAAACAAAGAGGCAACCCACAGAATGGGAGAAGATATTTGCAAATGACACTACAGATAAAGGGCTGGTATCCAAGATCTATAAAGAACTTCTCAAACTCAACACCCAAAAAACAAATAATCAGTCAAAAAGTGGGCAGAAGATATGAAAAGACACTTCTCTGAAGAAGACATACAAATGGCTAACAGACACATGAAAAAATGTTCATTATCATTAGCCATTAGGGAAATCCAAATCAAAACCACATTGAGATACCACCTTACACCAGTTAGAATGGCAAAAATGGACAGGGAACAAAACAACAAATGTTGGAGAGGGTGCGAAGAAAGGGGAACCCTCTTACACTGTTGGTGGGAATGCAAGTTGGTACAGCCACTTTGGAAAACAGTGTGGAGTTTCCTCAAAAATTTAAAAATAGAGCTACCCTATAACCCAGCAATTGCACTACTGGGTATTTACCCCAAAGACACAGATCTGTAGTGAAAAGAAGGGCCATATGCACCCCAATGTTCATAGCAGCAATGTCCACAATAGCCAAACTGTGGAAAGAGCCGAGATGCCCTTCAACAGATGAATGGATAAAGAAGATGTGGTCCATATATACAATGGAATATTACTCAGCCATCAGAAAGGATGAATACTCAACTTTTACATCAACATGGATGGGACTGGAGGAGATTATGCTAAGTGAAATAAGTCAAGCAGAGAAAGTCAATTATCATATGGTTTCATTTATTTGTGGAACACAAGGAATAGCATGGAGGACATTAGGAGAAGGAAGGGAAAAATGGGGGGGGGGAATCAGAGTGGGAGACAAACCATGAGAGACTATGAAGTCTGAGAAACAAACTGAGGGTTTCAGAAGGGACAGGGGTGCGGAGATGGGTTAGCCTGGTGATGGGTATTAAGGAGGGCACATATTCCATGGAGCACTGGGTGTTATACACAAACAATGAATCATGGAACACTACATCAAAAACTAATGATGTACTGTATGGTGACTAACATGATATAATAACATCAAAAAAAAAAAAAGAAGAAGAAAAAATTCAAATTTTAGAGCATTAAAGACCCTTGAAGATTATATGACCCAATATCCTCTTTGTGAATGGCATAACAGGGCCCATTACTACAAGGCCACATTAGAATTCAGGCCTCAAAGGAAGCATCCAGTATTCCTTATATTAGATGAGGGACTCAGACTCTTAAACTTGGAAGAAAATATGGAGTTACTTCATACCACACAATGTGAATACATTGGGTGATTTAAAAAAAAAGGCTCACTTTTTTTTAACAAAACAGAGTATATCATTTTTCAAAAGACATAAATTATAGAATGCTTTTACCTTAACTGAATAAACCATGCTCAACTAAATACTCTTCTTCTTAAGAACTCAATTCTACTGTTACCTTAGTTCAGCCCCTCAACCACATGACAGTCCTTCAATTATTTATAATAAAATTACATATATGTCAGAGATTGCAAATATATATCATATATGCTGCCACTCTCCTATACTGTGATCATATAACAAAAGCCATTTTTCTGGCAAATCTAGATCTAACTTTAGAATTTTTAACTCAGTTTTATGGGCAAGCACTGTCAATGAACGGTCAGTGGCACATATAATATATTGTATTTTTATTTAACATATTCACAATCTATCCCCAGGATGCTGATCCTATTTTCCCCATCCCTGCAGGATGATTACAAAGTATCACCTTGAACTGTGAAGTAGCTATTTGACTTATTTTGGCCAATGAAACGTGCTTGAAAGTGAATATGTCGCTTGCAAGCAGAAACTTCAAGAGATAGTTCTAATTCATGGTTTGCCATGTCTTGCTTCTCTCTGCTCTGGGAGCTTCTCTGTCGGTAAGACTGCTATAATGAAAACCATGTTGAGAAGAATTACAGCAACATGAGCAAGAAATAAACCTTTGTGTTGTTAGCTAGCCACTGATATGTGGCTGTCGTTTATAACTACAGCATAGCCTATTCTCTCCTGACTTGTAAATGCATTCATTCATTTGTTCATTCATCAAATATGTTTTAGTTTCAATCACATTAAGTTCTTGGAGTACAGGAGTAAACAAGATAGACATGGTCTCTGCTCATAGAACTTACATCAAAACTGTTTTTAAGAAATGCTTTTAATATGGATAAAGAATTAGAGATTGAACTTAAGACTATTAACAGAATTAATTAAATGTTACAATGGGGAAAGGAAGAGTTGAAAAGTTAGGATCTGATTTAGATACTGTGTTTAGAAAACTCTTCTATAAGAAGATTAAATTTACCCTGAAGGTAGAAAAAATATGAGAATTAACAAGCTATAAGGAACATTGGATAAAGCAGGAATGGATCAAGGATAGGGACAACATGGTCAAAAAACTAAAGGAGAAAGAACTGGATGCAGATATTGAAAGGAAGCCGGTATGAGCCAAAGAATACTGAACAATTAATTTGTTCTAAGAGCAATGGAAGTCAATTATAGGGTTTTAGGCTGAGATGTGATGTGCATACA
Organism: Halichoerus grypus; assembly: GCF_964656455.1. NCBI lineage: Eukaryota > Metazoa > Chordata > Mammalia > Carnivora > Phocidae > Halichoerus > Halichoerus grypus. The sequence goes on along the minus strand of NC_135715.1, from coordinate 45,868,600 downwards.
TGAAAGATCATTCTGACTACTATATGGAAAACAGGGTAGAAGGGATGAGGGTGGAAGAAAAAGAAACAGTAAGATATGAGGTAGTCTTGGTAAACAACAGCGTAGCTTATACTAGGACAGTGGCCATGAAGATTGTGGCCATATTAGAGATTTAATTTGAAAATGGAATCAGTTGAAATTGTTGATGGGATAGAGCAGGATATGAGATAAAGAGCAGAGTAAAGAGTAACCCTTGGGGCACCTAGGTGACTCAGTCGGTTAAGCATCTGACTCTTGATTTTGGCTCAGGTCATGATCTCAGGGACGTGGGATCGAGCCCTGTGTCAGGCTCCATGCTGACTGTGGAGCCTGCTTAAGATTCTCTCTCTTCCTCTGCCCCTCCCCCTAATCCCCACTCACACTCTCTTTCTAAAAAAAAAAAAAAAAGAAAAGAAAAGAAAAGGAGTGTCATTTCCATTTCCAGAGAGATTGGCATAGGAACAGTTTTAAAACTGTTATAGTAAGTGGGAATGGAGAATTCAAGTTTGGCCCAATTAATTTTATCTTGCTATGAGACATTCAAATGGAAATATCAGGTAGGCAACTGGGTACATATAACTGAAGTTCAAGGGTAGTATCAGTACTGGAGATATAGATTTGTGAATTAGCACAATATAAATGTCATTTAAAGGCACAAATATGTATATAATCTCTTAGGGAAAGCATACAGAGAGTAGCAGGTGAAAATACAACACTGACCCTTGGACAACATCAAAACATAGGAGTTAAGTAAGGAGCAAGCCCAGTGAAGGAGACTGAGAAAGATCAGCTGTGAGAAAGGGGAGAATGCATGAAAATATATAACATAGGGGTTATTAAGTCTTTCCAAAATAGAGTGATCAAATCTGCTGAGTGTTGCTGAGACACCAAGTGACATTACAGGGAAAAGAAAGTGTTTTATTGAATTTGATAACATGAGCGGCTCTCCATGATTTTGAAAATAGTGGTGAAGAAAGAATCTGGACTGAAAGGGCTAACACATGAGTTCCAGCCAAACAAGCATATGTTGTCTCTCTTTAGAGAACCCAGACTATTGAAAAGGATTCCAGAAATAGAAAAATACCTGAAAAGTGTTGTGCATCCATGGGGGATTTTTTAAAAAATGTGAGGCACTAAAGCTTGTTTCCCATTGATGGAAATATCCCATAGGAAGAGAAAAATTTATGATGTACTAAAAGAAATCATAGCTATAGGCATGAATTCCTTGAGATGATGGAAAAGAATGGAACCCAAAGCACACATGAAAAAAATGGACTTAAGTAGGCCAATCCACTTCTTCATCTTTACATGAAGGAAGGAGACAACGGTGTTTCAGGAGCAGGTAGTTTTACAGGTAGGGTGATAGGATGAAAAAGAATTTGGGATTCTCTAAGTGAAGTATGAACAAACTGAGAGTGAGTATGGAAAGGGTAAGAGAGTTTTAATAATAGGTGCGTAGATATGAAATAGTTAAGCAGAAATATCAAGCTAATAAAGAAAGTATGGCAAACTGAATGATCATTGATTTCAAGTGTGACTGGCCAATGTGGTTGTATTTTCCTTTGTAGGCTAAGGAAAGACAAATTCTGTGGTTTATCCAGGGTTTTGGTTTGGCTTTGGAGTATGACTAACAGAGAAAGGGATAAGCAATTATAATTAAAAAAACACAGACTAGGGAAATAAAGAGAAAAGGCTGATAGTTTGTAAAGTTGTGGGGTAAAAGGATGGGATGTCTCAAAAGGTGAAAGGATTATAGCTATGGGGCCATTATGGTAAGTGAGTTGGAAAGTTAGGAGGTAAAGGTCAGAGCAAAGAAAGTAACTTCTAGTGATGTCTATGTGCTGTCCCAGTCTTAAATCTTTCCTGCCTCATCTTCTAATGCAACTAAGATTCACTTATTAATCCCAGTTTCATTTTACTTTTTCTCTTTACCTCGACTGCTTTATTTTTATCTTATTGCACTGTATGCATTTTTGTCAGTAATTTAAAATAACTTTTTGGAATAAAGCAAGGTATTAATTAATTAATTTGAATATTTCAAAATACTTCTTTTATGGCATGGTTTCTGGATCTGTTTTATTGCCATCTCAGTTCCCCTTATCTGAATAGATTCTGTTTTTAATAAAAAGAAATACCCAGAACTAAGAATCATCACCTAAAGGTAGGTTAAAAGAGTCACAGTCAGCAACAGAAGAATCCAGACTGGAACACAAGCCTCATTACTCCTGATTCTGTACATATATCGCTTGATCTGCAGAGGTAACTAAGAATAATTGCAGATATTTACGTAGTGATAACCTTGTTCTACTCACGGTGCTTAATATCTTACATGGTCCATTGCATTTATTACTCACAAATAAATGTGAAGTAAACATTAGCCCATTTTAGTGAGAAGAAAACTGGGGCTTGGGAAAATTAACTTGTACACAGCCACACAGCTAAGAAGTACTAGAGACCATATAAAACCTCAGTCTAATCCCACAGTCTACACCTTTACTACTATGTTCTACTTGTCTTCTATTCAGGTAGGTTCACGTTGCATTTTCTGGTTTTAACTTATATACTCATACTAAGTTTATAATGACTTAGAAATCCTTGGTAGCCTTCATGTACAGTCACTCTATTAGCTTTGTTTTTTCCTTACACAAAGCCAGAAACATCATAGGTATGTAATAAATATTTAATTCATTGAATTAGAATTCTGTTCAATCAGAAAACTGGATAAGCCTTGCTTCCCATATCTTCATTCCAATAATTAATTTAAAGAATGATTAAAATAGAACTAAAGACAGGATGTTGTAGAAACTTCTCTCCATCATTCTCCTAACACGAATATTTAATTGACTATGCCAATTTTAAATCCACATAATATACTATCTCTAACATACATTCTTCATCTTGTCCACAAAGATAATCTGAGAGGCTGTCAAAATTGATAATAAAGTTATATCTTTTCTATATTTTCTATATTTTTTTCTGCTTGTCTAGGAAACATGATCAAATAGGAAATACAAATAATCTGACATTACCTATTCTTAGTGAACCTGTTGGTTTCTATTCATCATTGCTAGCTCTTCTGAGAATACACAAGCCATCTAGGTAATTACTAATTCTATATTTTATGTCTACTATGTCCCTAAGTCATGTTTTACCCTTTTTTGTTTTCCTTAGTATCTGTGGGTAATATCTGTTTGTTATTATACTTAGTCTTTCTGACTTCCGGGGAAGATGGTAGAGTAGGAGGACACTCAGCTCACCTCATCCCACAGATACAACTAGATAACACACACATCAGCTTAAAGAACCCAGAAAATGACCCAGAGACTGGCAGAACAGACTCTTGCCCACGAAATATAAAGGAGACCAATAAAAGAGAGTAGGAAGGGCGGAGTTGTGGTCTGAAGCTAAATGGACTTGTGGCACTGTCCACAGGGGAGAGGGACAGGCAGGTGTGGAGAGGGGAGAGGAGCAGATCTCCATACCAGGCAACCCAAGCACAAGGGACTGCACAGGAAGATGAATTCCCATAACATCTGGTTTTGAAAAACAGTGGGGCACAATTTCATATGTTCCAACAATCAGCAGGGCTTAACACCTGTAACTTTAAAAAAACAGTGGGTTTTGGGGCGCCTGGGTGGCTCAGCCAGTTAAGCATATAACTTCGGCTCAGGTCATGATCCCAGAGTCCTGGAATCAAGCCCTGCATCAGGTCCCTGCTCAGCAGGGAGACTGCTTCTCCCTCTCCCTGCCACGCTCCCTGCTTGTGTGCTCTCTCTCTCTCTCTCTCTCTCTGTCAAATAAATAAATAAAATCTTTAAAACAAAAGAGTGGGTTTCATCCTGAGAGAGCCTGCAAGGGGAGGAAAGTGAGCCCCTACACTTAAAGAAACAACATTACAGAACCCTAGAGATACAGCATAGAAGCAGGAGTTTGAAAAATGCTTGGGATATATGGGAAGGAGATTTGTTTACTAATCTAAGACCATGTGCTGGACGGGTAGGGATCCTTGGGAGATTTCTCCAAGAACAAAAGAGTTGTATGGCACTGTTTCTACCTCCTGCCCTCCTAGCCTAGATATATGGAGACCTGCGGGAACCAGCAAGGCACAAACACTCATTACCAAACTTGCTAATAGTGTGCCCCATCCCCAAATTCCTGCATTCTCCTGCAGATGTGTCTTCTCCAACCAGGCCTCAGCTCCAGGTCCCCTCCCACAGCAGACTTGCACAAACTTGCTAATACCACATGCCCCACTCCACATTTTTCTGCAGACCTGCCCTCTCCAATATACCTTTGGCTAGAACCCATCCAAAGTGGTACCATAAGCCTGGCAGTGTGAAAGCAGCCACAACTGGGACCAGGACCACTCTAATGTGAGTCCTGACCCAGAGAGAGGAAGATAACCACACAAACAGTCCAACAGCAGCCCTTGCAGTAGGCTGAGGGCAGACATCTGGTCTGACAGTAAGCCCACCTACCAATGAAAGCTTCTCAGGGCCAAACACAGGGAAAACACCCAGCAGTTTGGTTCTACAGTATCTCTATGAAATGAGTAGTCTGACTCAACTCAAACCCAAGGCAGCCCCAGACCTGCCCACAAACAACACAGGGACCAAATCCTGCCCATAACAGGCAAAGAAAGTCATTGCAGATGAATGGACTGAAGGAAAAAGCAGCTCAGCTACAATGTACAGCGCACACGCACACACACACACACACACACACACACAAGAGGCATCCCTGAACTGGAAGGTTCTGGTGAACAGGGGACATTGCATTGCAGGGCACTACAGGACCTCTTCTCCATAAGACCACTACTTTCAAGAGCAGAAAACATAGCTGACTTTCCTAATACATAGAAACGGACACAGAGAGTTACACAAAATGAGGAGAAAGAAGAATATGTCCCAAATGAAAGACCAGGACAAAATCACAGAGAGCTAAACACAACAAAGATAAGTAATATGCTGGGGTGCCTGGGTGGCTCAGTTGTTAAGCATCTGCCTTCAGCTCAGGTCATGATCCCAGGGTCCTGGGATCGAGCCCCACATCTGCTTCTCCCTCTCCCACTCCCCCCCTGCTTGTGTTCCTGCTCTTGCTACCTCTCTCTCTGTCAAATAAATAAATAAAATCTTAAAAAAAAAAAAAAAGATAAGTAATATGTCTCACAGAGAATGTCAAGTAATGATCACAAGAACTTAATGGACTTAAGAAAAGAGTGAAGGACCACACTGAGACCTTTAACAAAGAGATAGAAAACATAAAAAAGAACCAATGAGAGATGAAGAACTCAATAACTAAAATTAAAAATACACTAGATGGAACAAATAGAGGAAGCAGAAGAACTGATCAGTAAAATGGAGGACACAGTAATGGAAAGCAATCAAGCTGAATAAGAGAGAGAAATATATATATTGAAATGTAATGAAATATATATTGAAATATAATGAAAATAGACTTAGGGAACTCAGTGACACCATCAACCATAATATTCATATCATAGGGATCACATAAGGAGAAGACAGAAAAGGGGCAGAAAATTAAGCAAGTAATTTGGAGCATGCTATTGGAAGAAACAATATCTGAAAACTCCCCAAATCTGGGATAGGGAACAGAAATCCAGATCCAGGAGGCACATAGAGCCGCCAACAATATCAAGCCAAGGAGGGCCACCAAGATATACAGCAATTAAAATGGCAAAAAGTACTGATAAGAGAATTTTAAAATTACAAAGAGAAAAGGAAACAGTTACATACAAGGGAAACCCCATAACGATATGAGCTGGCTTTTTCAGCAGAAACTTTGCAAGCCAGAATAGAATGGCATAATAGAGTCAAAGTGTTGAAAGAAAAACCTACAACCAAGAATGCTCTATCCAGCAAGGCTATCATTCAGAATAGAAGGAGAGAGCACATTCATTTGTTTTCCCAGAAAACAAAAGTTAAAGGAATTCATGACCACTAAACCAGCCCTACAAGAAATGTTAAAAGGGTCTCTCTGAACAAGAAAGACCATATGCAGAAGTAGGAAACACAAAAGCAGTAAAAATAAGTATATCTGTAAAACTCAGTCAAGGAATTCACTAAATAAAAGGGGTAAAGTATGACACCATATACCTAAAACATGGGGAGAGAGGAGTAAAGAATGAATTCCAACTTAAGTTGCTATCAAGTTAATATAAACTGCTATATGCATAAGATGTTATTTACAAACCTAATGGTAACCACAAATTAAACACTAGAAGTAGAAATGCAAAGAATAAAAAGAAAGGAATTCAAGTATATCACTAAAGAAAGCCAGCAATCCATGAGAGATGAGAGCAAGAAAAGAAAGGAACAGAGAAGAACTACAAAAACAACCATAAAACAAGTTAAAGAAATGGCAACTAGTACATACCTATCAATAATTACTTTGAACATAAATGGACTAAACATTCCATTCAAAAGACATACAGTGGTGGAATGAATAAGAAAGCAAGACCCATCTATATGCTACCTATAAGAGACTCATTTGAGACCTAAAGACACATGCAGATTCAAAGCGAAGGCATAGAAAAGCATTTATCATGCAAATGGAGTGTAAACAAGGCTGGGGCAGCAATATTTACATTGGACAAAACAGACTTTAAAACAAGGACTGTAACAAGAGACAAAGAAGAACACTATATCATCAGAAAGAGAACAATCTAACAAGAATATATAACTGAAAGGCGCCTGGGTGGCTCAGTTGGTTAAGCGACTGCCTTCACCTCAGGTCATGATCCTAGAGTCCCAGGATCAAGTCCTGCATCAGGCTCTCTGCTCAGCAGGGAGTCTGCTTCTCCCTCTGACCCTCCCCCTTCTTGTGCTCTCTCTCGGTCTCTCTCAAATAAATAAATAAAATCTTTAAAAAAAGAATATATAATTATAAGTATATATGCACCTACCGTGGGAGCATTGAAATACATGAAGCAGCTATTAGAAAACATAAAGGAAGTAATTGATAGTAATACAATAATAGTAAGGGACTTTAACACCCCACTTATATCAATGAATAGATCACCCAAATAGAAAATCAACAAGGAAATGGTGGCTTTGAATGACACACTGGACCAGACGGATCTAGCAGATATTTTCAGAATGTTCCATTCTAAAACAATAGAATACACAATTTTTTTAAATGCACATGGAACATTCTCTAGAATAGATCTCATATTAGGCCACAAAACAAGTCTCAACAAATTCAAGAAGATCCAAGTCTACCATGCAGTCTTTCCAACTACACACTATGAAACTAGAGCTCAACCAAAGAAAAAAATTAGAAAAAACACAAATACATGGAGGTTAAATAACATGCTACTAAACAATAAATGGGTCAGCCAAGAAATCAAAGAGGAAATTAAAAATTACATGGAGACAAATAAAAATGAAAATGCAACAGTCCAAAATCTTTGGTATGCAGCAAAAGCTGTTCTAAGAAGACAGTTTATATCAATACAGGCCTACCTCATTAAGCACGAAAAATCTCAAATAAACAGCCTAAACTTATACCTAAAGGAGCTGGAAAAATAACAACAAACAAAACCCAAAACCAGTAGAATGAAGGAAATAAAAAAGATTAGAGCAGAAATAAAATAAAAACTAAAAAAGCAACAGAACAAGATCAATGAAACCAGGAGCTGGTTCTTCAAAAAGATCAACAAAATTGATAAACCAGACTCATAAAGAGAGAGAGAGAGAACTCAAACAAAATCAGAAATAAAAGAGTAGAAATAAAAAAAAAACACAGATACAAAGGACTACAAGATAATATTATGAAAAATTATATGCCAACAAATTGGACCACCTAGGAGAAATGGATAAATTCCTAGAAACATACAACCTCCCAAAACTGGATCTGGAAGAAACAGAAAATTTTAACAAACCAATTACCAGCAATGAAATGAACTCAATAATCAAACAAAGGCCAGGACCAGATGGCTTCAGAGGCAAATTCTATCAAACATTTAAAGAAGATTTTATACCTATTCTTCTCAAACTACTTCAAAAAATGAAGAGGAAGGAAAACTTCCAAATTCATTCTATAAGACCAGCATTACCCTAACACCAAAATCAGATAAAGATACTACAAAAAAAAGGGAGAACCAGGAGCCAATATCTCTTATGAACATAGATGCAAAAATTCTCAACAAAATATCAAACCAAATCAAAATACATTTAAAAAATCAATCACCACAGTCAAGTGGGATTTATTCCTGGGATGCAGGGGTAGTTCAGTATTCACAAATCAATCATGGTGATACATCACATCAACAAGAGAAAAGATAAAAACCATATGCTTATTTCAATAATGCAGAAAAACCATTTGACAAATTCCAACATCCATTCAAGGTAAAAAAAAAAAAAAAAAAAAAGCCCTCAACAAAGTAGGTTTAGAGGGAACATACCTCAACATAATAAAAGCTATACATGAAAAACCCACAGCTAACATCATACTCGATGGTGGAAAACTGACAGCTTTCCCCCTAAGGTCAGGAACAAGACAAAGATGTCCCCTCTCACCACTTTTATTCAACATAGTACTGGAAATCCTTGCCACAACAATCAGACAACTAAAAGAAAAAAAAGGCATCCAAATTGTTAAAGAAGTAACATTTTCACTGTTTGCAGATGATATGACACTATATACAGAAAACCCTCAAGACTACCCCAAAAAACTATCAGAACTAGTAAAGGAATTCAGTAAGACAGCAGGATACAAAATTAATATACAGAAATCTGTTGCAATTTCTATACACTAATAATGAAGTAGCAGAAAGAGAAATTAAGAAAATAATCCCATTTATAATTTCACAAAAATTAAAATACCTAAGAATAGGTAAAAGAGGTAAAAAAACCTGTACTTTGAAAATTATAAAACACTGATGAAAGAAACTGAAGATGACACAAACAAATGGAAAGATATCCATGCTTATGAATTGGATGAACAAATACTAATAAAATGCCCACACCACCCAAAGGAATCTACAGATTTAATGTAATCCCTATCAAAATACCAACAGCATTGTTCAGAGAACTCGAACAAATAATCCTAAAATTTGTATGGAACCACAAAAGACCCCAAATAGCCAAAGCAATCTTGAAAAGGATGAACAAAACTGGAGGTATCACAATCCCAGATCTCAAGATATACTACAAAGCTGTAATTACCAAAACAGTATGTTACTGGCACAAAAACAGACACATAGATCAATACAACAGAATGGAAAACCCAGAAATAAACCCACAATTATATGGTCAATTAATATATGAGAAAGCAGGAAATAATATCCAATAGGAAAAAGTTTTTTCAACAAATGGTGTTGGGTAAACTGGACAGCTATATGCAAAAGAATGAAACTGGACCACTTTCTTAGACCATACACAAAAATAAACTCAAAATGGATTAAAGACCTAAGTGTGAGACTTGAAACCATAAAACCCCTAAAAGAAAACATAGACAGTAATCTCTTGAACATCAACCTTAGCAATATTTTCCTAGATATGTCTACTCAGGCATGGGAAATAAAACCAAAAATAAACTATTGGGACTACACCAAAATAAAAAGATTTTACACAGCAAAGGAAAGCATCAATAAAACAGTAAGGCAACCATTGAATGGGAGAAGATATTTGCAAATGACATATCCAATAAAGAGTTAATATCCAAAATATATAAAGAACTCATGCAACTTAACACCAAATAAATAATCTGATTAAAAATACTCAGGACCTGAACAGACATTTTTCCAAAGAAGTCATACAGATAAATGAAAAGATGCTCAGGATCACTCATCATCAGGGAAATGTAAATCAAAACCACAATTAAGTATCACCTCATACCTGTCAGAATGGCTAAAATAAAAAAACACAAGAAAAGACAAGTGATGGCAAGGATGTGTAGAAGAAGGAACCCTTGTGCACTGTTGGTATAAATGCAAACTGGTGCGGTCACTGTGGAAAACAGTATGGTAATTTCTCAAAAAATTAAAAACAGAATTACCATACAATCCAGTAATTCCACTTCTGGGTATTTACCCAAAGAATACAAAAACACTAATTTGAAAAGATATATGCACCCCTATGTTTACAGCAGTATTATTTACAATAGCCACATTATGGAAGCAGCCCAAGTGTCCACCAATAAATGAATGGATAAAGAAAAGAAGACATACACACACACACATAAACATACAGTGGAATATTACTCAGTCATAAAAAAAGAATGAAATCTTGCCATTTGCCACAACATGGGTGGATCTACAGAGTATTATGCTAAGTGAAATAAGTCAGTCAGAGAAAGACTTAAACTGTATGTTCTCATTCATATGCAGCATTTAAGAAACAAAACAAATTAACAAAAGAGAAAAAAAGGGAGAGAGACAAACCAAGAAACAGACTTTCAACTATAGAGAACAAACTGATGGTTACCAGAGGGAGGTGAGTAGGGGGATGGGTGAAATAGGTGATTGGCATTAAGAAGTGCACTTGTGATGATAAGCACTGGGTGATGTATGGAATTGTTGAATAACTATATTATACACCTAAAACTAGTAAGGGCACTCTATGTAAACTATATTGGAATTTAAATTAAAAAAAGTTTTTTAAAAGAGACAAACCAAAAAACAGACTATTAACTATAGAGAAAAAACTAATGATTACCAAACGGGAGGTGGGTGGGGGGATGGATGAAATAGATGAAGGGCATTAAGAGTACATTTACCGTGATGAGCACTGAGTAATGAATAGAATTACTGAATCACTATATTGTACACCTGAAATTAACATAACACTGCATGTTAACTATACAAGAATTATATATATACATTACATATATAATATTTTTTTTCTTTCATTTTCTTCTTCATTCATTCGTGTGTGTGTGTTGCATAAAACTCTTCCACCACTAATTGAATTCAGTTTTACTTTTTGTTTCCTGTTTCCATAGATGACAAAGAGTTCTGCACACACATTTCTGGATTAGACTAATACAGATAGAATGATTTGGGGGTACCAATAAGGCTCTAATACTCCATAAATTCTTTTAACAGATTTGCACAAGATGACTGGTGGCCCTTATACTGCCACTAAGACATCTTTTTTTAGCTTTTCAGTATATCGGGTCCATAGAGTAGAATCTCTAAAATGAAAAATAGAAATCTTTGGAGACTTGACCCTTAAAAAGACCATGTAATCATGCAGGTATCTTCAAGAGTTGATCCCAAGTCAGCAAAATTTTTACTGTAATATTAAATGTATTAATATAATTTATTTATATCCCACCTGGGGATGAGGGTAGGGTGGGATTGGTCTACAAAAGCAGCAAAGATAAAGGAAATTAACAAAGAAAAATATAGTCTGTGATACCATGAAGCTATGTCCAGCAGAAAGAAATTCTTTTTCAACAGATTTCAAATATCTCTGGCCCTACTGGCAAAATCATCCCCATTAGAGTTATCAAGTTATTTTAGTCCTACTAGTAAACATTTCATTAATCCAACTTCCCTTTCTTCAATTCCTCAATCACAGTGGAATTTTCTAAATAATTTTTAGTATTATGTTACATATTTCTTACTTACAGGAACAAAATATAATCATGCAAACTTATATGTTCTTGTTCCTAGAAAGTAATTTCTCATTGTAAACTAAAATTTTGTACTGTGCTAGAGCAAATATCATGTCCTCACCAAATCATTTCATTTTACTGGGGAAATTGTTACACTAGGAAGGGTATGTGGGGCTAATAAAATAAAACCTTTTGTTGATCACAGTATTGCATCTAGAAATGTTTTTGTAATTTGTTTTCTATCTATGGAATATGGGGGCAAGTGATATGTCACCAATGGTCCTAGGTCAATAAAATAGTTGTTCGTTCTCCACATTCTCTTTTCTCCTCCAGCAACCTAGAAACCATGTGTTCTAGGTGGTATAACTAAAAATCTGAAGAGGTAGGCAAAACTCAAGTTATGGAGGGTCTGAAATTCCTCACTAAGGAAACTGGATAAAGAACTATGAAAGATAAAAGCAGAGCATTAAAGTCCTAGAGTATCATTTCAGAAGCAGTTGCACTAGTCGCAATGTGAAGAGTGAATTTAAAGAAGAACAAATGAAGTAAGAGAGAGGGCATTATAGGAACACATTATAAGAAATGATGAGAACCTAAAGAAAAAGAGTGGAACTGGTCATTGAGAGATACCTGGATGAAATTTAGAGCTACCAAGAAGGTACAACTGACCAATAAAGTCAAGGATAATGCTATCTTTTGGACTTGTGCAACTAAGTTGGAAGTAGGGATCCATCTCGGTTTTCTTCAGAAACTTCACTTTACGTCCTTATTTTCATCCTTGCATTTGTATAGGTGATTAAAATTTTCAAACTATTTTCAAAGAATGTCAAAGCCAGCAATTAAACTGAGAGCTTGTTTTGACTCCAATCTTAGTTTTATAAAAATCATAACTCTATATTCTATTTGATGAGAATATCTAATACACATTTTATGTAAATTGCATTTAATAGTCTATGTTTTAATATCTTAGAGGTCAAGAACTATATCTACCTGTTTCTTTACCATCCTTTTGCTCAATTACATCCATCAGTTCATGCAAAACCCAGATGAGGTTTTGCCTTCAATTTTTTTTTTTTTTTGCTATTCTATAAAATATTTACTTAACACAAAGAAGACAGTAATGAAGGAATGAGGAGAAAAATACATAACATAATATACAGAAAAGAAACAGGAAAACAGTAGAAAAATTTTACATTATCAATAATTACATTATAGGTAACTTTTTTTAATTATGTTAATCACCATACACTATATCATTAGTTTTTGATGTAGTGTTCCATGATTCATTGTTTGCGTATTAACACCCAGTGCTCCATTCAATATGTGCCCTCTTTAATACCCATCGCTAGGCTAGCCCATCCCCCCAACTCCCTCCCTTCTAGAACCCTCAGTTTGTTTCTCAGAGTCCATACGCTCTCATGGGTCATCTCCCTCTCCAATTTCCCCCCCTTCATTTTACGCTTCCTACTATCTTCTTTTTTTTTTAACATATAATGTATTATTTGTTTCAGAGGTACAGGTCTGTGATTCAACAATCTTACACAATTCACAGCCCTCACCATAGCACATACCCTCCCCAATGTCTATCACCCAGCCACCCCATCCCTCCCATCCTCCACCACTCCAGCAACCCTCAGTTTGTTTCCTGAGATTAAGAATTCCTCATACCAGTGAGATCATATGATAATTGTCTTTCTCTGATTGACTTATTTTGCTCAACATAATACCCTCTAGTTCCATCCATGTCATTGCAAATGGCAAGATTTTGGTTTTTTGATGGCTGCATAATATTCCATTGTATATATATATATACCACATCTTCTTTATCCATTCATCTGTCGATGGACATCTTGGCTCTTTCCATATTTTGGATATTGTGGACATTGCTGCTATAAACATTGGGGTGCATGTACCCCTTCAGATCACTATATTTGTATCTTTGGGGTAAATACCCAGTAGTGCAATTGCTGGGTCATAGGGTAGCTCTATTTTCAACTTTTTGAGGAACTTCCATATTGTTTTCCAGAGTGGCTGCACCAGCTTGCATTCCCACCAACAGTGTAGGAGGGATCCCCTTTCTCTGCATCCTCGCCAACATCTGTCATTTCCTGACTTGTTAATTTTAGCCATTCTGACTGGTGTGAGGTGGTATCTCATGAGGTTTTGATTTGGATTTCTCTGATGCCGAGTGATGTTGAGCACTTTTTCATGGGTCTGTTGGCCATTTGGATGTCTTCTTCGGAAAAATGTCTGTTCATGTCTTCTGCCCATTTCTTGATTGGATCATTTGTTCTTTGGGTGTTGAGTTTGATAAGTTCTTTATAGATTTTAGATACTAGCCCTTTATCTGATATGTCATTTGCAAATATCTTCTCCCATTCTGTCGGTTGTCTTTTGGTTTTGTTGACTGTTTCTTTTGCTGTGCAAAAGCTTTTTATCTTGATGAAGTCCCAATAGTTCATTTTTGCCCGTGCTTCCCTTGCCTTTGGCGATGTGTCTAGGAAGAAGTTGCTGCAGCTGAGGTCGAAGGGGTAGCTCCCTGTACTCTCCTCTAGGATTTTGATGGATTCCTGTCTCACATTGAGGTCTTTCATCCATTTTGAGTCTACTTTTGTGTGTGGTGTAAGGAAATGGTCCAGTTTCATTCTTCTTCCAATTTTCCCAACACCATTTGTTGAAGAGACTGTCTTTTTTCCATTGGACATTCTTTCCTGCTTTCTCGAAGATTAGTTGACCATAGAGTTGAGGGTCCATTTCTGGGCTCTCTATTCTGTTCCATTGATCTATGTGTCTGTTTTTGTGCCAGTACCACACTGTCTTGATGATGACAGCTTTGTAATAGAGCTTGAAGTCTGGAATTGTGATGCCACCATCTTTGCTTTTCTTCTTCAACATTCCTCTGGCTATTCGGGGTCTTTTCTGGTTCCATACAAATTTTAGGATTATTTGTTCCATTTCTTTGAAAAAAGTGGATGGTATTTTGATAGGCATTGCATTAAATGTGTAGATTCCTCTAGGTAGCATCGACATCTTCACAATATTTGTTCTTCCAAACCAAGAGCATGGAACGTTTTTCCATTTCTTTGTGTCTTCCTCAATTTCTTTCATGAGTACTTTATAGTTTTCTGAGTACAGATTCTTTGCCTCTTTGGTTAGATTTATTCCTAGGTATTTTATGGTTTTGGGTGCAATTGTAAATGTAAACGGGGCTTGAAAAAAGCATGGAAGATATTAAAGAAACCCTTTCTGGAGAAATAAAAGAACTAAAATCTAACCAAGTCGAAATAAAAAAGGCTATTAATGAGGTGCAATCAAAAATGGAGGCTCTAACTGCCAGGATAAATGAGGCAGAAGAGAGAAGTAGTGATATAGAAGACCAAATGATGGAAAATAAAGAAGCTGAGAAAAAGAGAGATAAACAACTACTGGATCACAAGGACAGAATTCAAGAGATAAGTGATACCATAAGACAGAACAATGTTAGAATAATTGGGATCCCAGAAGAAGAAGAAAGAGAGAGAGGGGTAGGAGGTATATTGGAGCAAATTATAGCAGAGAACTTCCTTAATTTGGGGAAGGAAACAGGCATCAAAATCCAAGAGGCACAGAGAGCCCCCCTCAAAATCGATAAAACACCCTGACATCTAATAGTAAAACTTACGAGTCTCAGAGACAAAGAGAAAATCCTGAAAGCAGCTCGGGACAAGAGGTCTGTAACCTACAATGGTAGAAATATTAGATTGGCAACAGACCTATCCACAGAGACCTGGCAGGCCAGAAAGCACTGGCATGATATATTCAGAGCACTAAATGAGAAAAATATGCAACCAAGAATACTATATCCAGCTAGGCTGTCATTGAAAATAGGAGAGATTAAAAGCTTCCAGGACAAACAAAAACTAAAGGAATTTGCAAACACAAAACCAGCCCTACAAGAAATCTTGAAAGGGGTCCTCTAAGCAAAGAGAGAGCCTAAAAGTAACATAGACCAGAAAGGAACACAGACAATATACAGTAACAGTCACCTTAGAGCAATACAATGGCACTAAATTCATATCTTTCAATAGTTAATCCTAATGTAAATGGGCTAAACGCCCCAATCAAAAGACAGAGGGTATCAGATTGGATAAAAAAACAAGAACCATCGATATGCTGTCTGCAAGAGACTCATTTTAGACCCAAAGACACCTCCAGATTGAAAGTGAGGGGGTGGAAAACCATTTACCATGCTAATAGACACCAAAAGAAAGCTGGGGTGCCTTCAGTTTTTACATAAAGTCTGCCAGCTCCAGCATTAGTAAAAATATGTAAGACAGTAAAACTGTTTTGTGAACAAAAAATTTTGGCTCTCAATCAAGTTTTCTTGGTTGACATAACCCTAGGTTCAAAAACTTCATTTGTAGTAACTGTGTCTTGAAGTATTATCTTCAGTTATTCTCCCCCTACTTGTCATCTGGTCTACCATAACTTTCAAATTAGACCTCATCCTCCACTCTTACTCCTCAGACATATTTCCCTTGACCTTCTAGATCAAGTCAACCTTCCTTTGTACATGATAGCCAAGATCCAGTTACTGTACCTTTGTGGCCATTATCAGACTTGGGAATTTACATTTTCATTTATGATCCTTTAATCACTCTTTGTTTCTCCTACCTGACTATACATACATGCCTTTATTTCTTCTTACTCTAGTATCTCTCGGTGTTTACCAGAATTACTTAGCACTTTAATTAAAAGTGCATTAAATGAATGAATGCATGAAACATTGGGGTTTTTTTTTGTTTTCTAAATCATCATTCTGTATTATCTGAAGCTTATCCTCTTAATTCTTCTTTTGGTTTTCATTGATATATATGTATTTTTGCCACTCTGCTTTCAGCTGTTTTTACTGGACAACAACACACACTAAAAATGCTGAGTGTAAATACTATTTAAAGAGTATATGGAAAATCTATCAAAAAAAAAAAAAAAAAAAAAAGCCCACAACATTTTAAGACTCTTTACTCCTATTAATCTCAAGGGATCATTTAATTTCATAAAATAGGTGACACAATGGCCTCTAGGACTCCATACTTGGCAAGATAGAGCAAAATGACTTAGCCATATTTTTATTCTCTTCTTCTCTTCAGGAACTTCGAAGACAAGAGGTCAATTTAGCCCCATTTTATTCTTAAAAAAAGAATTTAGTGTTCTTGACAGGTGTCAGATTACAAGTCCTTAGAGACAAACTTTTCCTGTTTACCATCAGACCATTTATAACACAGATAGCTGTATGTGGTTTTGCTTCCTCTTCCCTTGTTCCTTATCCTGATCCACAGACCACAATCCTGACCCTCAGAGAGCAACTCCAAATGCAGTAGAGTAATTCAGTCTCCTAGCTATTAAATCACTGGCTCTTTAGCACATGCTTCCTATAGGAATGGCAGCAAACACACTTGTGATGATGTTTCTTGTATGATGTTATGCTTTATTCCCTATAAAGTAGATGGAAATGTTTAACACACTACACAAAAGTTACTGAATTAAGCATGCAATCAGAACACCTTCAACCTTCTTTAGTTGTGATCAGTGTCATTAATAGGTGCTTTTAAAATTATATTAAATTTGTTTTAATGGCTTCAAGATTCAGTGTCAGAAGTTTGGTAATTTTTCCCACTGGACATGTTCCAATTTTAAGGATGAATAACTTAAAGCTTCAACAAACATCAAATACAATGATTTACAAAATATTTCTCTCTTCCTGAAACATTTTCCATGCATTGATACTATTAACCATTCTTCAGATTTTCCTGGGGAAGCTCCAATAGCTTTTTTGTCAAATGTCACTATAAACCCTAAAGTGTGTTAAAGTTAGTCTCATATCATGTATAACAAACATCCTAGGAAGACTAGTTGGACATAATCTCCACACAAAGGAGATTGCCTATCACCTTATAATAATGACAAGATCATCAGATTTAAAGACTTTGAGGTCATCTTCTTTTCAGAAGAGGAAGCAGTCTTCCACTTTAAGCCCAGAAAACTTTCCAGAATGGGGGAGAGGTGACAACCCAGCATGGGCACATAGCCAGTAAGATTCTGACCTGGGTGGTTTAAGATGGTGACCAGCAAAGCCATAACCTCCCCTATGAGCTGTTATTCTACCAGCAGCCACATAGCTATAGAAGACAGCTTCAAGTGACAGTTCATCATATGGCCTTCTTCCTTATTATCATGCAGAGATTCATTTTGATAATCAAATCCATGTTGACAGAACTTTCTTCAGTTTTAACATTGAACAGAACAAAAATATTTCACCACACCTAGTTCTAAGAGATCTTTATCTGACTCCCATTACAGTATCAATACTACCAATTTCATATTCATCCTGGAAAAGCAGGTCAGGAGCTTTTAAGCTGGATGGGTTGGTGAGAGGATAGAATCCAATGCTTAAAGAAATATAGTTCCAAAAACATTGTGGATGTTTTTATATTCCTGTTCCAGGCATTTTAGTACTTGGATCCCAGCATCTTGACACCATTCCAACCAAAAACTGGCACAAATGCATCTCACTTTCAGTTGTAGACC
This sequence comes from Halichoerus grypus, assembly GCF_964656455.1. Classification (NCBI taxonomy): domain Eukaryota; kingdom Metazoa; phylum Chordata; class Mammalia; order Carnivora; family Phocidae; genus Halichoerus; species Halichoerus grypus. The sequence goes on along the minus strand of NC_135715.1, from coordinate 45,850,432 downwards.
ACTTCCTCAATGTAGTTATTGACATCTTTAGTCATTTCCTCATATCTCCCCCGGGGCATGTGGAGAAAGTCAGTGCAATATATTTAAAAAACAACAAAAACAAATAAAAAAACATTAACAATGTATATAAAAGGAAGGTCATTTTTACAGACACAGTTCTGGCCACATTTTTAAAAGATTTTATTTATTGAGGGAGAGAGCAAGCACAAGCAGGGGGAATGGCAGGCAGGGGAGAAGGAGGCTCCCTGCTCAGCAAGGAGCCCAATGCAGGACTCGATCCCAGGACCCTGGAATCATGACCTGAGCCAAAGGCAGTCGCTTAACCGACCAAGCCACCCAGGCACCCCTTGGCCACATATTTAGACATAAGTTTCACATTCACCATCAACCTCAACAATAGTCAGGATAGATCACTGAGCTATGCTTGCAATCATGTTTCTAACAAAGACATTAGGTCCTATGACCTCAGTGATGGCTTCACAAAAGGTGCTCATCTCGTATTTCTCCAGTAGGATACTGATGATATGTTTACTTCACCAAAACTCAGTATATTCAAAGGATTTCTTCCTCATCTCAGAGGCCTCTCTCAAGCTCCTCATTGGTCCCGTTATTAATTCCATTAATCTTGTATATCAAGTGGTCACTAGTGTTGAACATGTTAAAACCCATGTGTTTAATGACCACAGTGTGGATGTATATCTTTTTCTTTCCCATCTTGGTTGGATTTAGGGATGATTTCCATGGTGCCTGGACTGTGGTTGAAGATATACTGTGAAAGGTTCATTTATAATGGATGTTAGAGAACATAATCAGTAAACTGTTGTTCTAGTGAAAAGTTTCTTTTTTTTTTATTTTATATTATGTTAATCACCATACACTACATCATTAGTTTTTGATGTAGTGTTCCATGATTCATTGTTTGCATATAACACCCAGTGCTCCATTCAATACATACCCTCCTTAATACTCATCACCAGGCTAACCCATCCCCCCTCCCCTCACTTCTAGAACCCTCAGTTTGTTTCTCAGAGTCCATAGTCTCTCATGGTTCATCTCCCCCTTATTACTTATTAAAATTACTCTCATAATCAGCCTCTCTATAATATCTAAAGTTTCTATCAGGAAATTAAAAGGCTAAAAATAACCTCCATAGCATGTTTTAATTATGAATGATTGATTAACAAAATGTTCTCCCCAGACCCCTAAGTATGATCCTCTGTATCAACCTGGAATAATCTTAAATCATGTGAACACAGAAAGAAGTGAATATTTATTGAGTACTATCCTATATGCTGTAGTCATGACACCAAGTGCTGGAGATGCAGAGATTAGTAAGACATTGTACCAGAACTCACAGTCCAGTGAGACACATTCATTTTCTCCCTTTACTCACTGAAGTGCCTTTCTTTTCCTTACAGTGGATGCTGATACAACTTTTACAAGGGAATTGATGAACACAAGCAAAAGAGATAAATAGCAAAACCATCTGAAATATTCTTTCTTGGGCTGGCTCTTCTCCAAATGACAACTGATAATTAGGTAAGTAAATGAGACCTTAATGAAACAACTGACTTTCTCTGATTAAAACACCATGCAGCATAATGACATATTGCAAAAGGAACAACCTTTTCTCTTCACATTCACTACTCTCTTGTTGACTTATCATTCAGTATTGGGTAGAGAAGCAGCTAAATGTACAAAGTTTAGGGTCAAATGAAAATTACCCGAAGCTTTATGGGTAATTAGGTTGGGTTATATTAGGCAAGGGAGTATTCATTAGTTACAATGCAAACACTATGTGGTTACTAGACATTCACATCCCAGCATGGTTCCTAGTACAGCCCATAATTACCTATTCACCAGATGATCAGTTTTGCAGCTGGGTGAAGAAGGAATCCTCAGGAAACACTATTGTGTCACCCTGGAAACACGGTGACTAACAGAGCAAATGAGCTAAGCCAAACTTCATTATTTTTGAAGAAGAAAAAGCCTTTCTTTGGGATTTCCTTACCCCCAGAGAGAGCCTTATGTATCATTTAAGTAAGTGGTCTCCTATATGTGATTTGAAGAGTTGGCAAGAGGCCTGAAACTCTAAGATATCAACCCTGGTTATGGCCCCATTACCATTATAGATTCATTTCCCAAATATTGGGTGACTTTCAAATGAAGAATCGCAAGGTAAAAAAACAATTCTTCCAGGAGGCTAGTATTTTAAATTGGGGTCAGCTAATAGTTTAGGTAACCATTTAAGAAAGGTGACCACATGATTCAGTTTATCCAAGACAATCCTGGTTTATAACCTTTGTCACGGGATAATCATTCACTATCAACCTGGGTTAGATGATAATAAATTTTATAATCTATAATTAATTCTAAGGCCCAGTCATGATTCGTGGTTTCACATAACAGAAACCATACTAGCTAATTTAAGTTTTTGGAAAAAAGATCTGATTGGTTGAACTAAGACTGTATATTCAAACTACAATTGCCGAAGATGAGAGAGAATTAGAAGGTAGCTTTTAGTCAAAGTGCTGACTCCAAACAAGAGGTTATGGGCAAACTAACCAAACCAGAAAAAGAGTTCAGAAGTTGAAAAAAAATTAATCACAATTTATTTTCCTTCTGGCTAATCTCTAATGTGTTGAATTATAATTGGATGTGACAATATGTATCTCATAAGGACAGAGAGAGACATTAGTTAAATGGGAGAAAGAACCCCAGACCAATAAATTTCTCCTTAGTCCTAATGTGACCCAGAAACAATCCTTTTCAAGTCTGATCAGGACACTAAATTTTATAAATGATTAGGTGCCCTAAATTTGTTGATAGATCATTCAGATCTATAAAGCCCTGGAATAATATAATAGTAAAATTGTAAACATTTCTCAAAATTTTATATCAATTTCTCCATTAAAAACTCACTTCCTTAAAATACAAGAATCCCTAATGTTATTACCAGTACACTGGTTTATTAGGCATACGTGGTAACCCATGTGTAAAATGGGAAGAATGCTATGGTTTGAGATTTTTAGCAATACTTGGCTAAAAAATGTTTATGCATGAGCATGAAGCTGCAGTTTGATTTTTAAATGCAAAATGTTGTTTTCATAAATTAATGGTCTCTTCATAGGAGATGATGGAAATATTTCATTTCCTATAAAAGTTTGGAAAAGGGTATCAAGGACCACCAATGATACTTTGAAAAACAAGGAAAACAAGCTCAGTTCAATTAAAACAACAATAACAGAAAGAGTAACAAAAAAATCCTGTCCAATTCCAAATGTGTTGGTAGAAAGATAACCATTAGCTTCTCCTTGAACTCATAATAATCATTTGCCTTATAAAAAAATTGTTTAAAATGCTGATATACAATATTAAAATATACATCATGTGACACTCAAGAAAGGAGCTTTGATTTTTATTTGGTAAGAAAACACATCTCTCTCAGAATAATAATGAAACAAGGTCTCAATAAATGCACATTCATGTGGTACACCCAGAGAACAAAAAGAAAATAAGAGAGTATTCATCCCTAGTAATTAGAATTGAACATCATTTGGGAATTGAACATCTTCCATTCTGCTCACTAATTCTTTATGTAACCATAGTCTAGAAGCCAAAATTCTGTTTACCTTAACATCTAGATGAGTAGTATGACTGTAACATGTCTTTTATTAATATTAAATCCTGTTCTACCATTAAATATGGCTTAACTTTAATTTTGAAGTCTTAAAACAAAAATAAAAGTGCCATATGTGAACTTACACCTGGCCCCACATACTGTTTAAGACAAAACACATCTTTCATATAAGCATTTTTCTCTGGCAGGCCCACTATAACTATGCTTAAGCATTCTATGTCTTCTCTAAATGTTCTTTCTTTACCTCTATATTTCTTGATTGATGATGAAAACGAACTTCAGAGACATGTTAAGAATGATCCCTGTATAGATTTTGCACTGTACAATAAATGCCTAATCACAGTGGGACTATTTGTAAGTGATCCATCCTAATAGAAGGAAAACATAACAGAGTTTATCTATCCTGCCATTAAAAGTCCTTCAGAACATGAGTGATTGCTAATTGTATGCTTTAAAAAAAAAAAAAAAATTCTGACAGTAGAATAGACTCCATTCAAACTAGGAATTGATGAGCTCTGTGCCAATAAAATATACACACTCCACAGTTTATTAAGCCCTCACATGACCAAAATAAATCAAAACAATGCAATATTAAATAAATTAAATCAAAGAAAACTTACTTAAACATGGGATTATTGTATTGTGTTCCATATGTTATATGCTATATTAGAAAAGACATAATTTTACCCAATATTTAAATTAAATGATCTAATGATTTTTAGTTAAGAGTACAGAGATGCACTTAAATATGAAATTAAATCTAACCAAAGGCACATCCACCATTTATTACTTTGGGTTACCACTAAATTACTAATCAACTTGAAGCAGTTAATACAATTTTGGCTAAGAACAAATTTTCCCTAAATGCTTGAAGAAAATAATTTACGATAAATTCTTTATATACTCAAAGTATCTACAACTTCAAAGTACACAAACCTAAATAAGTATCCTGATGAATATGGAGAGAAATAGCATAATTCATGTGTTCTATATGCACTAAATGCCTAATATTATTTTTATCTTTATGAATAGAAGTACTTCAAATTTTCACAGAATTTTACCACCTTTTTTCAATGAAGAAGCTAAAAGACAAAATTACATACTTTTTAAGATGATAAAACAGAAATATTAAGCAATATTTAGTTCTTACTGCATATATCACCAGTAAAGTTCTCAAAAACCAAAGTCAGAATCTAGGAGTTCTGTATTTCATGTTCTGCCACAGATCAGTAAACATTCTATTCAGTGGATAATATGATGACCACATTGTCTAATTATATAAGGCTGATTATTTGATTAGTTATCATGAACTCTAACAGAAAAGATCCAGTAGTGAATCCAAACAAAAACTTCCAACCAGTACCTTTTCAATTAGAATATGCCATCCTAGATCCCAATATCTATTTCAGGGCTTTCTTCACTATGAATTTCTAAATAGCTTAATAGCTCTTATTAACAAATGCTTTATCCTTTTCATTTATTTCTTGGCCAGTGTATATCTGAGATCCTAAATCCCATAACTGCACAAGTATGATTCTCAAGGAGGATAAAATACAGTCAGAATTTATTCCAAAGATGCCACTAGTAAGTAACAGAGAGAATTAATGGATACCACACTGTGTATAGCTCAGGGACTTAGGTAATAAATACTTTTATGAATTGTATTGTGTTAATAAAAATTGATGTATGGGTAATAATTTATCTACGTATATATATTTTAATAGATTTTTATTGAATTTCACAAATAAATGATTTTAAGGAAAACGTGACAAAGTACTTACTCTTCTAAGTCTAATAATGTACTAGACCTACAGATAATTTGCTCTAGTAGATATACCATCAGGATATTTAAAAAAAAAGACAAAATCCTATTTTCTCTCCTTTTTTATTTTAAATTTTTTTCCTGCAAAAATGGACCCCTCCCTACATGTACTCTACTTCTAATATAGCCAAGACTTCCCTCTTGTGGCTGGTTGATGTCAATATACACACTCCTTTATCTTTTAAGTGACCAATTTCTTAGCGTTTCAGCAAGAAAACTAAAGAGAACAAAATTGCATAGTTTAAGATACATGAAATCAAAGACGAAGAAAATCTAATTTAAGCAAGCTTATCAGATTCTCTGAAATATTTTAGAATTTAAAATAAGCCAATTTAATTCCCAGTATTCCTTCTAATGCTTGGTTTAAAACCTGTGCATTTCTGAGTATTGATATCCTTCTTCTGTTTCTGGTTTAAATTTCTAGGGATATTGCTTTATCAAAATGCACTTTGATATCTTCTGAAATAAAAGATTTCCTATGTTCTTTAGACTATTTTTTTAGCCCCACATTAAGTGGGAAAAAAAAGAGAGAACAATGTACTTTTAGTTAACATGATTGTTTTGCAAACAACACAAAAAAACTGATGTTCCTGAAATTTAGGATTACTTGGGTAGGAATAAGAAAGGAAAAGAATAACTTTAACCTTTAATTCACTGTCATTTGTGAGTTAGGATAACAATTCCACTTGTACACAACAAAGTGGTAAAATTCAGAAAAGCTAGCAGGAACAAAGAGAAATTGAGGACTTACTCTACATGACTCTCGTTACCACTTATATTTTAGTTAATACTCATAAAACTCTGTGAATATATTACTAACTTCCATCTTGTAGCTGAGGAAATTGCTGTTTTGATAATTTCCATAAATAGACCCCAAACTGGAATGTTACGCTATTAACAATTAATTGCTGTATTAGTTTTTCTAAACGACTTTCTCATTTTTCTGCCTAGTTTTTTTTTTTTCTGCCTAGCCTTTATTCTCAACTAAAAAGGAGAAATACTGAGATAAAGAGGTTAAGTAATTTGATCAAAATTTCAGACCAAAATCATGGTCCAATTATGAAACAAACCACATAGATTCTTTACTTCAAAGGAGAAGTATTAAAAATATATCCTCTTTTTCTGGCACTAGGCTTTACCCCATTCTTGCTGAGATGACTATTGCTTAGATGCCGTGCAAAAACACCTATCTAGAGTGAAGTAAAAATAATATTCTTCAACAGACTAGTTTGATATAGTAGTCTGTTTTATGATAATGAAAGGGAATACAAATTACGAAAAAATAAAATTGCAAAGAACTGAAGGTAATACATTTTAACATTTCTATAAAACTAAAACTTAGCGATGGATACAATTCACTAAAAAGATTTTTGAATTATTAACAAGCTTGTCAGCATTTGCTATTTCAGTACAGGCTAGAATGCTGGTTGCTGTGCCTCCTCTTTGATAAGGTTTAAGAAAAATCACTTTCATGGTGATTTTCAAAGAATATCTCTGAGGCAACGTTTATATCATTGCCCATCATGTATGATGAACTCTAAAACATGATCACCACAATTTAGAGGGCTTTTCCTTTTGAGAACTGCGAAGACAAAAAAAGGGGGCAGATTTGGAGATACTTTAATATAAAAATATAAAAATGATTTTTTTTTCTTTTAAGAATGAACATCCTACAGGAATTAGTACAGTTTAAAAAAAAAAAAAAACTGCTTTATAGTCACCTGGAAAGATCATCATTGACTGTTCTCAAGTTTATTTTCTTTAGAGCAATCTGTTTCCAGTGATCCATAATGAAAGCCACCCTAGGCATGAATAAATATGTAAGAGGGGTTGAAACCTGCCCTTATTTAAAATGTTATTTTCCCCTGTACTTTAATGAACAAAAAGTGATCTAAGAAAGATTTGCTCACTAATACTAAAAGAGATTTTAAGTTAACACTTAACATGAAAACTTCCTTCAGAAGTGAACATGCTTTTTGCGTTTCAAATTGTTTGAGTTATCTTTAATTCCATTAGAAATAAATCATGAAACAGTAAACTTTGCTGTATCTGAGAAATGCCATTTGTCTTAATTCAATGTCATGGAAAAATCTTTCAGAGAAATATCAAGGATTGTCAAATGCTGCTAGGCCATATTAGATTTATACCATGATGCATACTTCTGTTGAAAGCAATATTATATTAGTAGAGCATACAATAGACTTAAACACAGAAGACAAATCTGGCCATATATTTGTCATAAGGTATGCACTCATAAGTTCTCTATTCATTCCAATTGTCGTATAGTACTAAATGCATCCCAACTAAACCCTCTACAATTAAAAAAAAAAAAAATTCAATGCATACTATAATAATAAAGACATTTTCATAAAATAGGTCTTGTCTACAAGAGATTAACTAGAAATTTGATCAGGACATATTGAGCTCTTACTACAACAGTGCTAAAATAAATTAGTGCTTTCAAATTTCAGTTACAGAACTCTATTGTGGAAGACAAACCGTATATTGACCTGTTTGTTGTCATACTGACAACCATATTTCAAGGCTTCGACATACTTTTTTCTTTTATATAACTTGGCCACTTAGGTTATCCTCTAAGTTATGTTTTTCATAATTAAGCCATCCAGATATGTAAAAGAAATATTGAATCTTTCCTGCCCCCAATAGCTTAATCCACTCCTTTTGAAAGAAACAATAGAAATAATCTTACAAAAAAATATTCTATCAAAAACTGGAAAACTGTAATGGACAAACTAAGAAAACAAACAGCCATGAAAAATAAATCAGAGAAGGTTTCATAAATGAAATCTCTGAAATTGTCATAAATGAAATTTGAAGAAATATTAATAATGCAATAATTTAATATTATTTGTTATAATTTCAAAATTTATACAAGTAAATTGTGTCATTTGTTCTTCACAACACCTCTTCAAGCTAAGATTTATTATATTCATTTAAAATAAATTAAATTTGTAGATTGTTGCAAGCTTAGGCATACTAGGGGGCAATGGAACTAAAATTCTAGATTGATAGGTTTACATTTGATAAAAATTATAAGACCAATTATGTGTTCCTGAGCTAACTGTATGACAACATTAAAGAAAATTATAGCACCACTATATCCTTAAAGACCATGATGTATAAAGTGATACTGAAGAAACCAGAAATGTTTATTATGAAGAAAACTTGCAAAGGATAGATTTGGAATGGTTGTATCTATTCCCCCAACTTTTTTTTCCAAATTGCTGACTGATGATCACTAGGAATTAGTCAGTCACATGGAAGCCTATGTCTGCCCAAATGTCTAACAATGTTTCTTAGGAGGGAGAGCGTCCTATTCCTGGAAGGACTCAGAGTCTAACAATGGGGATAACAAAAGTAGCTATGTCATAACGTTTTTGAAGATTAAATGAAATAAGACATGAAAAGCATTTAGCACAGTAGGCTTTGCATGTATAGCATGATAAGACATCAGTAAATTTTAAGTATTATTATTTCACACACATACTCCTCTTTGCTTACAAGGCACTTACAGACTAACTGCTATATAGTAAGCAGTGAAGTAGCACCTAAAGTATGAAGACAAATAAGACAATCTCTGCTTTTGAAGAGTTTATTCTCAAATCAAAGGGAAATGGCAAATTATTTCAATGCGGCCTGATCTGTGCTAACCAGTAACAGTGGAAGCACAGAAGAGGCAGGCACCAAGGTCACCTGAATTTCTAAGCAGCTGCCAGGAAGCCATTCTAAGGATTCCAGAGCTCAGTTTCTTTCTTTCTATTTTGAGTGTTTTCAAAATTATCTAAGTTGACAATTTCAACAGGTGACTAATCTCATCATTATTTTTTACTTCCTATGAATTTCACTGTTAGAAAGTAGCCTGTGCTCAGTAATGACTTCAAAATTTCTGCATAGAGAGAGCTGAAAATGAGGTTGCAAAGTAGGACTGGAGCATTTATCTGAAAGCTATATTTGCATGGCCAAGCACATCAATTTTTAAATTATGATATCTTTTTATTGGGATAGGTTTGGGATAGCAACCATAAGGATCATAAACCCTGCAAGCCATCCTTTGGTGCCACCACAGCTAGCTTTATGATATAAAACACAACTTTATCATTTTTTGATATTTTGTAAAATATCATCTTATTAAAACCTAAATCAACTTTTGTACAGTGAAGGAAACCATCAACAAAGCAAAAAGGCAACCTACTGAATCAAAGGATGTATCTGCAAATCATACATCTGATAATGGATTAATACCCAAATTATATAAAGAAGTTACACAATTTAATATAAAAAATATTAAAATTGGGCAGAGGACTTGAATAGACATTTTTCCAAAAAAGACATAGATGGCAACAGGCACATGAAAAGATAATCACCATCACTTATCATCAGGGAAATGCAAATCAAAACTACAAGGAGGTATCACCTCACACCTGTCAGAATGGCTAAAATCAGAAACACAAGAAACAACAAGTGTTGGCAACAATGTAGAGAAAAAGGAACCCTCTTGCACTGTTGGTGGGAATGCAAACTAGTGCAGCCCCTGTGGAAAACAGTATGGAGGTTCCTCAAAAAATTAAAATAGAGCTACCCTATAAGCCAGGAACTGCACTACTGGTATTTACCCAATAAAAACAAAAACACTAATTCAAAGGGATACAGGCACCCCAAAGTTTACAGAAGCATTATATACAATAGCCAAACTATGGAAGCAGCCCAAGTGTCCACTGATAGATGAATGGATAAAGAAGAAGTAGTAGTACATATATACAACAGAATTTTAGCCATAAAAAAGAAGTGAAATCCTGCCATTTGTAACAGCATAGATTGAGCTAGAGAGTATAATGTTATGCAAAATAAGTCAGCCAGAGAAAGACATATACCATATGATCTCACTCATATATGGAATTTAAGAAACAAAACAAATGAGCAAAAGGAAAGAAAAGAGAAAAAGAGAGAGAGAGAGAGAAACCAAGAAACAAACTCTTAACTATAGAAAACATACTGATGGTTACCAAAGGGGAAGTGGGTCGGGGGATGGGAGAAAAAGAGGATGAGGATTAAAGAGTATACTTATTATGATGAAATAAAATAAAATAAAATAAAATAAAATAAATTTTTAAATGTTTTAACTGAGTTTATTTTTCTGCATCCATTTTTTTTTTGAACTTACAGATAGGTAAGTTTAGTAAAATCAATAGAACCTATCATTCATGTTGAAGCAGGTTCTAAACTCTTGAAGTAAGTTCCAAACTCTTCAAGGTTACCTATGCAAAACTACTTAATTTCAGGAATTATTATTAAAGTGGCTACTATGTGTACAGCACCATGCTAACACCATACTAGGCCTTTTGCAACAGGCAACAGAAACATAACATGGTTCTATACCAAAACGTTTGTAGCGTGGTTTGGAAGCAACAATAACAAAATGTAATTTTGACAAGATTTCCTTTCTCTCACTGCATGGCATGTAATTTGTCTTTAATGTGACAAGATTTTCTCTCTCTTTAGAGAACCATCTCTACTGTCTCCATCTTTCAGGATTTTTTGTATTCTTCAAATACCCATTGAATACCATGTCCTCTAATTCTTCTGAATAAACGGTTCTTTTATGAAATACCATACAAATACCATTCTTAATGTTCTACCACAATTTTTTAATATAGTTGTTTTGTAGTTTTGTTATTTTTCTGTATCTTACTGATCTGTGCATCACTCACAGCTCCTAAAATAGTACTTTGCCCTCAGTGGGTGCTCCATAAACATTTGCTAAATACTGAAACTGAATAGTTCTTGCTTATCTCAGTTTAATAGTAAAAGAGGCAAGGAAGTAGCTATAGCAAATATTAATAATTTTATGTAATTCTAGTTTTAAGAATTCTCACAATATAATCTGAACTCAAATAATGTGGTTCATAAAAATGACTAGTTTTGTATTCCCATCAAATTCCTTTGTTATGCAATTGCAAGTTGCAACTCAGTAGCCAATATCCTGTTTTTAGTCTTGCCCTTTGATAAAGCTTTATAAAATGTGTGGATCATAGAACATAAAAGGGTAAGTTGAGCATTATCAAAATCATAGAGCTAACCAATAAAAGTAGCTCACTGACATGTTTTTGAGCCAATATTTCATTATGGAAACATGGTTCCCATGTCATTCTAATATAGATTAGGGACAATCATTCCTTTTCTTGGGCCATTAATATTTCCTAAAAAATTAAGTTATGAGCAAATTTTAAAATTATAAAACTAATAGAGATAAGTAAAATACAGATGTCTAAAAAATGTTAAGAATTGCATTACAACGAAGTGTTTAAAAACCTACTGCCCCCCAAAAGATTTTTTCCCATTTTGATATTTGGACGACTGACTATCTACTTATAATTCCTTCAGAGAATACTTGTAACTGTGATGGTAATTTTGTGATGAGCCATAGAAACTTCAATACTTTAACTGGCCTTGGGATAAAGACAGCCAGCATGTATAGAAATTTATTAATAAATCTATTTGTTCTAAGCTAATAACTATACCATTGTTTTTTGCTTTCACTCTGTCTTCCCAGTGCTTTTTTCCCCTTTATTTATTATTCTCATTCTGTTTTAATAATACTCACCTACAGCAGTATTATTTGAGTGAGTTGCATGAAACAGTAGTTTCAAGATATGTTCTACAATAAAATGGAGCCATTGTTACACAAGCATGGAAAATACTCCCCTCCATAGAAATTCAATGTGTGTATTAGTATATTAAAAGTTCTGAGAAATCATAAAGAAACCTCCTTAACTTGGTTAGCCAACAATTTTCAAATTTATTTGACTTTTACCATGTAACTTACTAGAAATAAGAGGAATTTATCACGTACCATGAACCACATAAAGCACTTTACTTCTATTATATCACTTAATCATCATAACAACTGTAGGAGGTAGGTACTATTATTACCGAAGTTTGCAGATGAGGAAATTGAAGCTTAGCTAAATTAAGAATTTGCTAGAACTAATAGAACTGATAAAACTCAGGACTAGTCTGTCTCAAAAAATCTATGTTTGTACCCACTACGCTTTTCTGTCTCAGTATAATTACTCACTAAGCTGTTTTAGATTTCAGGGAGGGGGAGACTATAACAAGGGTGATAGAGATATTATTTGTCCAAATTATGTTCTTTCTTGGAAAAATATTATTTGAAGGAAAAACATGATAGCAGTTTAACAAGTTTGTGCAATTGTCTTAGACCCAAACTAATTAAGAGACCCAGAAGAACTTAAAAGTTCTCATTAGCCTGATGCATGGTTCATGGTTCTTTGGGCCATACCAACTCCCTTTAATAAGATTATCACCCTCATGCTGCTCTTACCTGCTTGATATCTGTTTCATTCACTCTTTTCTTTTATTCATTTTCACCTTACAATTTTGATATTTTGTTTATAATTCAGATTTATAAAGTGCTGAGTGATGTTTCAGTTGAAGATCAAACTTAGTCCTCTCTCACACTTCTACTTAATAATAATCATGTCCATAAGATTCATTTAAAGTTAATCAAGCCCAACAATTAAAAAGAAAATGTAAATAATTGATTACATACATAATTACTTCACATGATAAATTACTGGGTTTTAAAGAGACTTAGAGTTTCAGTTAACTTCAATAAAGTCTTACATTGTGTTGGATATTGCACCAGATACTGGAGGCAAAAATTAAAATAGGATATGGATCCTGTCATGAGGAACAAGGAGTCTAGAGGAGAAAACAGTAGTGTAACAAATAAAATTCTAATACTCTCTTACAGAGAGTGATCAGTCAAATGAGTGGGGGATGCACAGTGAAATAGGGGAAAACAGAGAGAAAGGTATCTCTTTTATTTTTGGAAGATCAGGTAGTTAGTCAAATGAAGAGCGTTATGAAAGAATGAAGTTCCAGCAGAACAGCATTCACTAATCACAGATATGAGAAACAATAGGGTGTATGTGTGTGTGTTTGAATAGTAGGTATCTCAGGACTGTTAGGGTGTGAAATGTAGCCTATGGAATGGTATCATAGGAGATGAAGAGGTAGACACAGATCAAGCCATGCACATGTACTGTATTGTGCCAAGGGATCTGTGAAATCCACTGAATAATTTTAAGCATATGACTAACATGCTTAGACTTGCATTCTGGATATATTATAATGGCTTTAATCTGGGAAATATATATTCGTGAAACATGACAGGTGATAAGACCAAATTGGACTTTATGATTATTGAGCTGAGAGATGATAGGGGCTTGAGTGAGAACCGTGGTAATAAAGATGGAGATGAGCAGATCAATAGTCATTAGATTTAAATGAGATCATGAGGGTGGTGCCCCATGCTGACATTTGTGTCTGTACAAGGAGAGGAAGAGAGACCAAACCTCTCTCGTCATTATGTAAGGACACAGCAAGAAGGTGGCCACGTGCAAGTCAGAGAGCTCGCACTAGGAACTGAATCTGCATGCACCTTGTTTTCGGACTTCCCAGCCTCCAGAACTGTGAAAAATAAATGTCAGTTGTTTAAGTTACCCAGTTCTCGGTATTTTGTGTAGCAGCCAAGCTGACTAAGAGAGTGAGTAAGACCAGAGATTTTCAAGCTCAGCTCCTCCATTTCTAGTTTGTGTAAAGGACTGAATGATGGAGGCACAATTGAAACAAAGAAAACAGGAGGAGCATTATGTTTAGAAAAAAGAAAATGGGTTTCCACATGGGCATACTGAATTTGAGGTAAGGATGACATAATTATGAGCAATTTCCTATATATATGTATATATATAGGATATGATGGGTACATGACAAAAAGTTGGAAAAGAAGCTACTGTAAGATATAAGCATGTATAGCTGCACCTTAAATGCACTTCAAAATGCTTTTCCTTGTCTCTTCATCATACAAGATAAGAAAAAAGGTAATTTTGCTTTAACCGAATTGAAAAATAAGCAAATATTTTTTGCTTCTTGTGAACTTTGTTTTGTCTTAGTGGTACTTTATCTTCCTAAGGGATGAAAGTCATTTTGGAGAAGGCTTTATTGGATGCAAGTAGGAAACTAGTTAAAGAATTCTGTGCCGGCTTCTCAATAGCAACTGGGGTAAAAGGGGGAAAAACCATCTGAGGAGAAAAATCCTAACAAGCTTCCACTGTGTGTAAGTCTGAACTTTTTCCTATTGCAAGAGAGTGAAACCCAACTCACCCTAACTTAAAAGAACAAAAAGTAATTGGTTCATATGAACAAAAGATCCAAGAAATGGCTTCAGGCATTGCTTGATCCAGTGTCTCCAGCAGTATCATCAAGATTCAAACATAATGTCATATGCCAATTATACTGCCATAAAAAATTTCAAATGTTATCCTTTTTCTCTGATCTACTTCTCTCTGGGGACCTTATTCTCATGTTCCTTGTGTCTACAGTTGAGGCCCTTAGTAGCTCTTTGTTTTATATCATCTTAAACATTTTATTAGAAAAAATGTCTTTCTATTTTGAGCTCAAAAGAAAGTGCAAGAATTCAGCCTCATTGGCCAGTTTTGGGGCATGTTTTTATCCCTGAGCCATTATGTCCAGTGGAGATGGAATATGCAGATTGTCCCCACCTGGATCATCTGCCCACACCAAGTGCTGGCAGAAGGACAGGAGGACATTGGGCAGCACCACTGAGGAGGAGGGGTTCCCCCTTACAGGAAGTCAGGTCCTGATTTAAGAGGGAGGAATGAACACTGAGATGGCAGAATCAACAGCTATCTACCACGGAGCCGTATCACAGAAATAACCAGATCAGAAGGAAGGTGTGTGTGCCTATATGTTGTGTTTGTGTATGTAGGTGTGTGTACACAGCTACAGTGAGAAGAGGCCACACAGCCTCCTCCTCCCCTTAGGACTGTTCCATCTGGGAGACTCCTCCCTGACACCCACCAGGTTTAAAAAGCTAGGGAAGATCCTCACATGGATCCCTTCCTGACTCCAAATAATCACATTAACTCTTGAAAGAAAATCCCTGGGTAACCTCAATTCTATCCTTTCCTCTTACTCGGAGCTACATGTTCAAAACAAATAATGCCCTATCCAATTTAGCATCAGAGAAACTGAAATGACTCATTTTCTCTGTACTCACTCCCCAAATGTTTGGCACACCACAAGGAAATGTGCAAATGACAGCGCATCTGAAGTGTGGGGAAAAGGGTCAGGAACCATAATATGATCAAGACAATATGAAATTTAAAACGTTTTTACTGTTGCCTTCTTTTCTTCACAGAGTTAATACACTCATTTTTCCACTCCCTCATTTCCCTGCTGTCTGCTTCCCTTCTCCCATTAAATTAACACAAAGACAGTTATCAATCATGCACAATTCATTGTGAATGGTTCTCAGATTGACAGTCTTACTCTCTGTCCTGTAAAATTGCTAGGGGCCAGAGGGGATGTGGAGCTGGAACTCTATCTGAAACTAGAAAGACAGTACTATATTTTACTCTATTTTAGTGCAAATATATGTCAGTTAAATTACATGTCAGACACAGCCTGAGTATTTAACTACTATTTATAAAATTATTTAATTTGTTAAATACCAAAATTCCAAACAACTTACTTCTAAACGGTACCTTTATAAGAAAGAAAGAGGTGTATGTTTCCCCAAGTGAGTCGGGCACTTTCACATAACCACCTGGCACAATGGTTGACACACATTGAACACTCAAAGAAGATGTGTTTTTGAATAGTTGTGCACAGCATAATTAGAGTAAACATAGGAAATCAGTGCTGCCCTGGAAAGGCGTTTGTTTTCATATCTACACCTAGCACCCAGTAGAGTGTCTGACACATAGTAGGCATCGCATGAATATTTACTGAGTAATCAAATGAAAGAGAATTCTAATTTATAAGATATGGGGACAGAAACTGTAAAGAGAATAACTACTGCAAAAGTTCTTTGAAGAAAACAAAACAAAAAACAAAAAAAAAAAAAGGAAAAAAATCAACATGCTGAGCTTCGGCTACACCAATCTCAATTAATAATCAAGGTTCTATATTACTAGAGTGAAAATTTTTGAGAGAAAAAGTAGATTGCTTCCTGAGAGCTTCTGTAATGCTAATAGAATCTTTAGACTCCATTGTCACACTGATGATTCACTGGTAAGAAGCAAGCACACTTTTTTTTGCCTTTCATTATCAGCCCATTTCTGGCCTGATTTGCTTTAGATGATTTAGACTCTGCTGCACCTGAACTGTGACTTTCCATATCAGAAGAGGGAATGAAAAATGAACAAAAGGCAAAGGGGGAGGGGAGTGTAAGAAATAAAAGAAACAGAGTTTTTAAAAAACAAAAATCCAAAAAACTCAACATCCTGCCCACTCTTTCTTTATGCTTCACATTGAAGTTTTAAGTACCTGTAGAACTTCTCCCCACCCCTGACTCCCAAAAATCTATCATCTTGCATCCAAAAGATATTACTTTATGGTGTGTGAAGCAAACCTTTTTTTCTCTCTCTCTCTTTTTTTTTTTTTTTTTTCAAACTCTCTGCAGTCCATAGCATGAGAGTCAGGGAATCCAGCTACACTACAGTGCTCTTTTTAGCATTCTTTACTATAACCACTCAGTGTAGCAACCGCTACCATTTGTCAGTTAAAACTCTAAGCACATCTCTTGCCCATTACTGGACAACTCTGATAATTTTTGAGTAATACTAAACCATTCCAGTGCCCAAGAAGGCCAGAGAGGAAGCAAAGGCAAGCTCCTTTTATACTATACAGCTACCATCTCTATAACCACGAGGCATAAATGAAATTCTGAGTGGCCTGTGGTCAATATGGGAATTCAGAACCAGCTACAAGCATTCCAAAAACAAAAAAGCACTCATAGTTACTTTACCCAATTTTAAGTCCAGATGCAGGATTTATTTTTATAAGCCTCAGTATCTGGAGTATTTATGTGTGAGTTTACACTCAAATACATTTTTTAAAAAAGATTTATTTATTTATTTGAGAGAGAGAGAGAGAAAAAGAGCATGAGAGGGACGGAGGAGGGAGAGGGAGAGAGAACCTCAAGCAGACCCCGTGCTGCCTGCAGAGCCCGACCTGGGCTCAAACCCACAACCCTAAGATCATGACCTGAGCTGAAACCAAGAGTTGGACACTTAATCAACGGCGCCACCCAGGCGCCCCGTTATCATCACTTTTAAGACTAGTATTGAGAAATACAGAGTCTAAATAAATATTATTACATGAGGTGAAAATCAGAACCCTATTCTGATCTGCATCAGTGCCGTATTTTTATGGTTTCCCTCTTTAGAAAACTAAGTCTGCGTTACTATGCACAAAATGAGGAGACTGTAGCCTGCTCGATGCAGCCATACTGGTTTATATGCAGATAGCTATACAATTAACTGCTATGTCAATGCAATACTATTAAAATTCTTTAATACAATACTTTAGATCAGGCTCAACAAAGGATCACACCAACCCCCCCCCCCCTTTGAAAGCATTAATACCATTTCCCCATTTCTGAGTGACTCTTATTTTCTTCTCCTTTTCCTTGATTATTTAGCCTGGCTATAAGGCTATATACAAGTATATTGCACATAGAGCACTTTGTTGTGTGGAAGCTTTCTGGCAGTATTGGAATAAAAAAAAAAAATCATTTAAATGTTTATTAAATTTGTCCAGTCTCTCTCCCGTGGAGAAAGAACCTGAAAAATCTCTCTGTAGAAATATAAATTTTAAGAGGAATCAAGCTTACTCTTGATTCTGAGAGTAGGCTACATTTCAAAAATCCATCAGAAAGTCATCATGTCCTTTAACGCACTTGGTTTTATGAATTAAAGCTGCTTTCCTTGGTCCTTCGCACATTAGCATTTTTGATTGCTGGTTAGTAAACATAAGCCATCCTAATGTGTTCCTCTAAAATAATTTTTAAGAATCTTTATAGAGTTTTTTTGGCTTATCTATATTCATAATGAAATCATCACACCTGCAAAACTTTCACTATCTGTAAGGTAGTTAAAAGTCAGCTTTGTCGGGGCACCAGGGTGGCTCAGTCAGTTAGGCGTCTGCCTTCAGCTCAGGTCATGATCCCAGGGTCCTGGGATCAAGCCCCACATCGGGCTCCTGGCTCAGCGAGGAGCCTGCTTCTCCCTCTCCCTCTGCCTCTCTCCCTGTTCATGCTTTCTCTCTCTCTCTCTGTACCTCTGTGTCTCAAATGAATAAATAAAATCTTTTAAAAAAATAAATACAGTCAGCTTCGTCACCATTTTGTCCAGTAATACGTGGAAGAGAAGAAAAAATTAAAATTCAAGTGATTTAAGATCTATCTTCTTAGCAAATTTCAAGTATGGAATACAGTATTGCTAACTCTCATCACCATGCTATAATTAGATCTCCAGAACTCATTCATCTTGCTTAACTGAAGCTCTGTACCAATACCTGCCCATTTTAACCCCACCCCTCAGATCCCTGGCAACCACTATTGTACTCCCTGCTTCTACGAATCTGTTTTATTTTGTTGAGATTTGACATATAACATCATATTAGTTTTAGGTGTACAACATAATGATTTGATATACGTATATATTGTGAAATGATTGCCCCAGTAAGTTTGGTTAACATCCATCATCATACACAGTTACAATTTTTTTTCTTGTGGTGAGAACTTCTAAGATCCACTTTCTAGCAACATCCAAATATATAACATAGTATTATTAATTATAGTCACCATGCTGTACATTACATCCTCAGAACTTACTTATCTTATAACTGGAAGTTTGTACCTTTTGACCACATTTACACATTTTTTTTTATATCACATATAAGTAGAATACTACCTTTACCCATTTCTCTAGGTTCCACACACAAGAGTAATATATACAGTATTTGTCTTTCTCTATTTGACTTATTTCACTTAGCATAATGCCCTCAAAGTCCATCCATGTTGTTGCAAGTGGGAGTTCCTGATACAGTTTCTAAAAGCCTGGCACCATGTGTGTACTCCATAATAGCTGGCATTGAAGGATATAACAATAAAAAAAAATCAGCTTTGTTGATTACTATTTTCTTCCCTACATTTTTTATTATGTTCAGTTAGCCAGCATATAGTACATCATAAGTTTTTGATGTAGTGTTCAACGATTCATTAGTTGCATATAACACCCAGTGCTCATCACAACACATGCCCTCCTTAATACCCACCAGCTGGTTTCCCTAACCCCCTCCACCCCCCTCCCTTCTGTAACCCTGTTTGTTTCCCAGAGTCTAGAGTCTCTCATAGTTTGTCTCCCTCTCTGATTTCTTCCCATTCCGTTTCCCCTCCCTTCCCCTGTGGTCCTCCACTCTATTCCTTATGTTCCACGTATGAGTGAAACCATATGATAACTGTCTTTCTCTGCTTGACTTATTTCACTTAGGATAATCCCCTCCAGTTCCATCCATGTCAATGCAAATGGTGGGTGTTCATCCTTTCTGATGGCTGAGTAATATTCCATTGTATATATGCACCACATCTTCTTTATCCATTCATCTGTGGAAGGGCATCTCACCTCCTTTCCCAGTTTGGCTATTGTGGACATTGCTGCTATGAACATTGGGGTGCATGTGCCCCTTCTTTTCACTACATCTGTGTCTTTGTGGTAAATACCTAGTAGTGTAATCGTTGGGTCATAGGGTAGCTCTATTTTTAAAGGAATGGGAGAAGATATTTGCAAATGACATTTCAGATAAAGGGCTGGTAACCAAGATCTATAAAAAATTTATCTTCCCTACATTTCTAAGTGCACAATAAAATTGCACTGTATCATCTGCGTGAGAAAATTAGTTGAAAAATAAAAAGCTACTATGCAATGTTCATTGATACTTCTGCTCACTTGAGTCCAGAAGAAACTGTCATCTTGTGTTTCCTTTGCTGTCTGCACAGACAACAAAGCATGGAGTTGATGGCAAGTTTATATTGTGGGGGACACAAATGATCTTCATATGGAAAATAATTATATTTATTTTGATTAGAATCTATGAAGCTTTTAATTTTTTTATTATGTTAGTCACCATACAGTACATAATTATTTTTTGATGTAGTGTTCCATGATTCATTGTTTGTGTATAACACCCAGTGCTCCATGCAATACATGTCCTCCTTAATACCCATCACCAGGCTAACCCATCCCCCCACCCCCCTCCCCTCTAAAACCCTTGGTTTGTTTCTTCGAATCCATAGTCTTTCAGGGTTCATCTCCCCCTCCGATTTTTATTTTTTTTTTACCTCAAGTTATTCTTAAGGTAATTTTTGAGATTGCGATCAGAATTTAAAAGACAAGTAGTGGGGCACCTGAGTTGCTCAGTCAGTTAAGCATCTGCCTTGGGCTCAGGTCATGATCCCAGGGTCTTGGGATCGAGCCCCACATCAGGCTCCCTGCTCAGCGGGAAGCCTGCTTCTCTCCCCTTCTCTGCCTCTGCACTCCCCCCCGCCCCCGCTCATGCACATAGGCATACTCTCTCAAAAACAAATATATAAAAACTTAAAAAAAATAAAAAGAAAGAAAAGATAGGTGGTAAGCTTAGAAAAGAAGACAAGGAGTGCCTGGGTGACTCAGTCGGTTAAGTGCCCAACTCTTGATTTCAGCTCAGATCATGATCTCAGGGTTGTGAGATCAAGCCCCATGTTGGGCTCTGCACTGAACATGGAGCCTGCTCAAGATTCTCAAGAAAGAACGAACAAAAGAATGAAATAAAGAAAGAAAGAACGAAAGAAAGAACAAAGGAGAGAAAGAGAGAAAGAGAGAAAGAAAGAGAGAGAAAGAAAGAAAGAAAGAAAGAAAGAAAGAAAGAAAGAAAGAAAGAAAGAGAGAAAGAAAGCGAAAGAAAGAAAGAGAGAGAAAGAGAGAAAGAGAGAAGAAAGAAAGAGAGAGAAAGAAAGAAAGAAAAAGAAAGAGAAAGAAAGAAAGAAGAAAGAAAGAAGAAAGGAAAGAAAGAAAGAAAGAAAGAAAGAAAGAAAGAAAGAAAGAAAGAAAGAAAGAAAGAAAGAAAAAGAAAGAGAAAAGAAAAAAGAAATGAAGACAACCCAGAATGAATGCAGTCAGTGCCAGCTCAGGGTGTCATGTCCAAATTCTCTAACTACATGTTGTCAAGAACTAGTCAAATACAATTAAGGCAAAAAGAAACTTCGAACTAATACAAGTCATAGGTTAGCAGTGTAGTGATGAGATTGAGATGCAAATTTCATCCTGAAATATATAAATAAATGAAAAAATTGTAAGAAACAGGTCACCTCTGTATTCACATTATAGCAAAAGGAAAAGTGGAAATTGTGCTAACTGGTTGAAAGAATCCCAGGACCATAAACGTACGAGGCTAAGTTTTACTACTCATCCATACCACTTATTCTCCCAAACCTAACCCTAAGTAAAGTTACTATTTAGATTCACAGAAAGAATGGCCCTTGTTATTTCCAAAAATGAATTTTTTAAGTTCTACAAAGCATAGTAAGAGAGAGGGAGTACATTATTCATTCTCACTCCTGTCTCAAGGGAGCAGGATGGATTAACTAAACCATCTTTGGCAAATGTGTGTTTATGTTACCCCAAACCTAAATGACTTTCTGCTGTTGACAATGTATACCTGGGCTCTCAGTTATTCCTTTGACTGAGTGAGCAATGATGAGCACATCGTTATATATATTGCTGAGCCCCAATGCCCTCATCTACATACTGAGGGAATAACATAGATATACTCACCTAAGAGAACTACAATGAGAATCAAAGGCAAAGTGCTTTATTAACCATTAGCAGAATGGTTAGGAGCAAGATTCTTTATGCATATAAGCTTTAGAGCCAGGGGCTAGTAACTTAATCTCTCTGTGCCTCAGTTTCCTCATCAGGAGTGAGAATGATGAGGATAATGATACTACTGATACATTAAATGAGTTTATTTAGGTAAGGAATTAGTGTCTGGGATATAGTAAGTGCTATCTAAGCATTTGCTATTATTATAGATATGATGTTGAGAAATCTGACAGAGTTCTTCATACACAACATAAATCCTTTATACTACAGTTTAAGCACATATTCTAATGATTCAGCACAGCAAGAGTGAAAATGATCTCCCAAAAGCTAAGGAAATCATCAAAAAGTTCCCCAGCCTTTCATTACCCAAAGCTGTCAATTTATTGTATTACAGTGCCCTATAATGACAGTGGTGATTATGTTTTGCTAAACAAGTAACTGTATTACATCAAACACTTTCAAAGTATATGTAAAATACAATTATTAACAAGCACCTAAGTTAGGCACATATATATGTAGCTTTAGAGTAAATATTTAGCTTCAAAAATATTTCTACATCTTTCTCAATAAAATCAAGAAAGATACCGGCTAGAAATATGATAAATAAATAGATAAGTAGTCAGAGATAATACATAATAGATGGTTGAAAATTCTGAATTGATGCCCGTTTTTATCTTAATGATTACTTGGCAGTTTGCACAGAAGATCAAGGAAAAAATAAAGATTTATCCACAAATTAACTTTTAATGGTTTGATCAGCAATAGCCTTGCAGGAAAAAAAAAAATAAAATTCATAAAAGAAGAAACAGGTCAAGTGATTTTAAGGAGGCCTGCAATCATTTTCTTCTACAAAACAGGAAAATCGAAAAGCGACAGGCTATTTAGATTCACAAAAGAAAAAACTGCGTATGGTTATTTCCATACATATTTACAACATTACATGTATTCACAACAACACACAACATAAATTCATTTCATACATTAGAAAGTATGTAATGTGAGGGCACCTGGCTGGCTCAGTCGTTAAGCGTCTGCCTTCAGCTCAGGTCATGATCCCAGGGTCCTGGGATCGAGCCCCACATCGGGCTCCCTGCTCGGCGGGAGGCCTGCTTCTCCCTCTCCCACTCCCCCTGCTTGTGTTCCCTCTCTCTCTGTGTCTCTCTCTCTGTCAAATAAAAAATAAAACCTTTTTAAAAAAAAAAGTATGTAATGTGAAATGTCAGGGTGTCATTTAATTCACATATATATGTATATGTGTGTATATATATATATATATATATATATATATGACAAGGTGGCACACTTTATTACTCTTCTAATAAGAAGGACACTGCAGCAGAATATTCGGTAATTTCTAACAGCATATTCATACAACTGATCATAGACTATCTTATGAGGAAGACATGCTTTTCTTGCTTCTGAGGTCATCATAAAACTCAGTGACCTGTAAAGCTAAGAAATTACTGGATTCTGTTGCTCTTAGAGCCATGAATCTGGTTGAATCTCCGTGATTCATAAGGCACAGAGCATTTTTTTAAAAGCGTACGCTCTAGATGTCTTCCATGATCACATTTTCACTGTGTTAACCAATATAATTGTTTTGATCATAATAATCAAGTCATTGAAAAGATGAATTTTATGTTTAAAGACTTGATTATAAAATTTGAATGAACCAATTATGCCAGTTGACTCAAAATAATCCACCCTCAAGTGGTAAATTATAGAATGAATTATCAAAATAAGTAATTTGCCTTTGATACCAGGGAATAGCCACATGTAAAGGGCAGGCACATCATTTAGTGAGCCACAGATATGCTTTGAAAAGGTATCTTTCTATTATCATAAGCACTGTATTTCAATTGGTAACAATCTTGCAATTTTAAATTCCATTAAAATTGTTATGTGATCCTTGAGTTCATCATTTTGCAAGATAGAGTAGCAACAACTGGGGGCCTGGAGATTCAGTTTATTCAGACTATGTCAGTAATTCTGTCAGTATGATTTTGAACAAGTCATTCCACTTCCCAAGGCCCCTGGCTGCTTAAGCAACCCCCCCCCAAAAAAAAAGCCTAGACAAGATAATAATTTCTAAGTTTCTGACTCTCAGATTTGCCATCATAGTCCAAGCTGCTCACATGTGTTTATATTACTAGTGACAATAGGTTAGAAAAATTGAAAATAGAAAAAAGGAACAACAACAAAAAAAAAGCACAAGACTGAATTATTCCATCCACATATACAAACCCACGTTTCCCCACCACCGTCAATGTGGGAAACTAGCCTCAAATAGGTATGTGAATATATATGACATAATGTAATCCTCTTAAAAATAGGGATCACCATCAAGTTTTTTTCCAAGCTGAAATTCATTGATGATGGTCCAAAGCCATTCACACCCTAAAGGAGATTTGAGTCATAAGAAAACAACCCCCACTACTACCTCTACACACATGTACCCCAAGCCTCAGATAAATCCCCACTGCCCTTATGATATTAGATTGTCCCAAACTCGTCCTTACTATAGCAACCAGATTCAGACTTACATGTAAAACAGAAAGTAGGTAGTCCTTAAGAAAGTTGAAATCCTTTGACTCTATTTCTGGATAATTCTTGGTATAGTGTAAACTGTCCTCACTGCTGGTGGTTAGGACTTTAGAATGCTGGGCTCTGTTGTTCTCAAGAACGTATGCCCAATTGTTTTCAAATGTGTATTCTGTGAACCAAGACACCTTCACAAAATCTGATCATCACTCTCCAGGTCTCTGAGGCAACCAGAAAGGGAACAAAAGGCAGAACACAGAAGTCATGGATGTTCTTGTCTTTTAATACATACAAAATGCATGACAGTTCTCTTTATCTTTTAAGCTAATCTTAAGTACTTTTTATAGAAATAGATTTGATTTCTTCATGTGTCTGTGAATATCTTGTGCATAAAATAAATGGGGGGTAGGAGCCTAATACCCTGTTTACTATAAACGAGTCTTTTCTGATACACTGTAACAAACAGCACTATATTCTCTCCCTAACACATATTCTTTCACTGCATGTCTGCATTAAATTCCAACAATATTTTTGAAAGCCAAAATTATTTGTGGAATTAATAATCTGAAAAATCACCCTCATCCAGCTTTAAACTGACCTTTTGTCTCATTTGGTAACATTACTCATTACTCACCCACCTTATGGAATTCACATAAAGAGAGGCAAAATTATTAGTTTTTGAAATACCAATGTGACTTAATTTCTCCAGTAACAGGCTAAAATAGATAGTTTTTTTTTTTATAAAGATTTTATTTATTTATTTGACAGAGAGAGACACAGCGAGAGAGGGAACACAAGCAGGGGGAGTGGGAGAGGGAGAAGCAGGCTTTCCGCTGAGCGGAGAGCCCGACGCGGGGCTCGATCCCAGGACCCTGGGATCATGACCTGAGCCGAAGGCAGACGCTTAACGACTGAGCCACCCAGGTGCCCCTAAAATAGATGGTTTTAAGAAATACTGGTAGATGGAAATTTTTGCTGAGCTGATATGAAGCTCTTATTAAGACTCTAACACTTGCTCTGGTATGCTTATTGCTCTCCAAATACGTGTTTGCTTTTTCCCTTTTTTTTTTTTTTTTTTTGTAGACACAGGCTTAGAGTCAAGCACTCCATAATTGACTGCTTATGAATGTTTTCTATTGAATCGTTGACCTTGGTGGTATGTCACAGCTTGAGAGAACGATCCACAAAACTCCTGTGCCACCAATGAAAGATCATAGGAATATTTGCCATTCATATCTATGCTCAGAATGGTATTTGATGAATACAAAGTCTTTAAAGATTGTTAGATACATTTACTATTCAGAGTCAAACTGAAGGTTCTTTTTTTTTTTTGCGTTTTATCCAATACTCTGAGGGAAAGTTATTTTTACATTCACAGACATTTAACAGAGTTGAATATACTGTATGTTATTTTCCAGATATAGTAAATGCTGAAGTCTGCT
Organism: Halichoerus grypus; assembly: GCF_964656455.1. Taxonomy (NCBI): domain Eukaryota; kingdom Metazoa; phylum Chordata; class Mammalia; order Carnivora; family Phocidae; genus Halichoerus; species Halichoerus grypus. The sequence goes on along the minus strand of NC_135715.1, from coordinate 45,824,218 downwards.
TTTTTCTTTCTTTCTTTCTTTTTTTTTTTTAAGAAAACAGCTTTCATCTCAGGAATTTGGTTACGTTACATTCTCAACACAAAGCAAAGCATTCTGAAGGAGGTACTCATCTTTGCTTCTAATACCAGTAGAAAATGGGTTTTTCAAAGGTGATAATGTATACCCATTCCAGTGAGCTTTTTTTCTCTATTTTTCCTTTGAACAATACACACAATTTTAAAGACCAGTTGTAAAATCATAGGGTGTTAGAGAGAGAAAACCTCTTGAAGGTTCTCTACTCCAACCACATCTTATGACATAGAATGGTTGAGAGTGGTATGGCCATGAAATTAATTTTTCTCTGTATTAGTAACTGAGCTGGATGGGGGAGCAAGCAAACAAATGCTATCAAGAGTGATTACATTTTCACCATAATGTTTAGTAACTTTAGGTTCTATCATACCATCAACATCTTAATGGTACTTTTCTCTGTTAGACCCCTGTGAACTGAGCTGCTACAGATAATCATTTCTCCAATGTTCAAAGGTTCCTGCTCTAGAACACATAAAGATAGAGGTTAATACCAGCCATGGAAGAGAAATGCAAAATAAGGGTTAAAAGCAAAGAGAAAAGCTTGTCAAGGAATTATTCTAGTTGAAATTTGGAAGTAATAAATATCAAGAACTACACATAGAAAGAAGCAACCACTGCTCAACCAAAACTTAAATGAGAGTTATCTTTAGATATTTTGAACTTAATAAATTGGGATTAGTGAATTGGGAACTTTGGTGCAGATATGGAAAGGTGGTCATGGCACAAAGGGGAAGAGAAGCTCTGCTAGCTCGCGTTGCAAAAAGCCTGAAGCTCAGCACTCTGGTATCAGCACAGCAAACAGTGGAAGGTTCTTCTCCTCACCTTCACCCTATGCACCTAGTTCAGGCTAAAGTTCGCCTTGTGTGACTGCCTCTTCCCTTTAAGATTGCCTCGATCTTTCCATTTTGAAAAAAATAAAGTGTGTCAAAAGTGGGGTGGAGAGCACTAAAGAAAGAGAAAAGCTGATGTGGGAATGGAAAGAGAATATATTTTTAGCACCAATTCATTTCGAGTCATCAGGAGATCCTCACCTAAAATCTTTGCGCATTTTTTGTTTGTTTGTGTTTTATTTCTTAATTTAATTCCATTGACTTCCCAACCACTACCACTCAGCCATTACTACATATCAGACTGATGACTCCTGACCAGATTCTTGACAGAAATGATTAGTGGAGCCATTAAAAATACCTTGAAGTAAAAGGAAAAAAATCTATCTCTTTGTGTGGTAAGGATTTCCTTACTGGTATTCATTAAGCTATCCTTAGAAAATTTGGTGACTGACTTGCCTAGAGAGGTGTCTTAAAATTTGTCATTAATTGGCTCATCCACTGGTTCTCTACAATCGATGATAAACACTGATGACTTGAATCTGGCAGTAGTTATACTGATGGATATTTAGCTGTTCATCTTGGTTTGTATTTCATATTCCCAGTGCCATCAGCTCCACTGGACTCTTCTCATCTGTTCTGCCAGCTGTGCTTAGTTCTCTCTCTCTCTTCCTTCCAGCCTTTCAGCTAAGCATCTTATTCTAATGGCAAATTCTTCTTTTGATTTCTTTAAATAGGTTGATTCTTATTTTCACTTTGTATCTGGGAAGACATTAGGAATGCATCTACCTTGGCCGAATGAATAGAAAACCATCTCTGCTTCTTACCTCCCACCAAGGACAGATTACACTAGAAGACAATTTCCAACTTTGGCCATTTATCAATCCATTAAGAGAGCTCTAATGTGTCAGTTTAAAGAATTTACCAGGAGATAGACCAGGAAACGAAAACAGGAAACACTGTAAAAATAATTACTAGTGCTACCCAAATACTTCCTTGCACACCATTTTTATATCCCTTTAATGGAAACAAAATCCACAAATAATGACAATATTTTAATGCACTCCTATTTCCTTAGAGCTGGGGGGGAGGGCGCGAATGAACGTGCTCAGAGGCATTTGGGGAACAACACAAAGAATGAATTTTCTCACCGTACTAATGGAAAATGTCTTGGGTCTAATTAGTATTCACAGTATTAAAATCAATGATTAGCTATTGAGATGCTCTGGAGAATAGGAACGTACACACAGCCCTTTCATAGAAAGATGCAAATCTAGTTACCTGCTGACCTCAGAGCAATAGTTAAACTTTGAGACAGGTGTAGAGCTGAGGTCCCCTCACCACATGCCTCAGCGTGGGTGCAGATTGTAGGTATTAAAGCTGATGTCCCACCCCCAACCACTCTGCCTTTCATCACCTAAAGCTCTCAGTCAGAAAGTGGTGACAGAGGCAGCCTGCGTTGTATGTCAACAGATTATCAGGATGGTTAGTAATATTCCCTTGCTAGGAGCCTTTTTAAATCCCTGCATTGGCAATCCTAAAGCTCTGTTGATTTTTGTTACTTGCTGATAAGGCTTTTAATGGCCAAAGCCTGATATATTTTTAGATCTTTTGTCACCATGGGTCTCCTGTCACTCACTGAGGTTGAAATCAGCAGGCTATTAGTTTGCCCAATGTATAATCTCAAGTCCCATGGAACAGGGCTTGCAGCAAGTAGGCCTCCTGATTCTGAAATTTACTTTTGATTTTTATTCATAGAGCACTGTCATTTCTGCCTTTAAAACTAAAGTGAAAATATATCTGCCTGGAGCTGTGCTAGAACTCTCTTAAGGAAAACATTTTAAAGCATCCTGCTACTTTTCATTAAATGAAATACATGTCTACTTGCTTAACACATCAAATATAGTTCAAATATTTTTAAATTACTGGCTAATTATTTTTTCCTCCTAAAAGAGGCAATTGGAATTTCTTTTTATTATTCAGATTGCAGCACCTCCTTAAGGTAACAAATCATCAAATGGAAGAACTAGATGAACTTACAGGAAGAAAACGTATCTTCAGCACACCAAGAAATATTGGGCCAAAATCCTTTAAAAGGTACAATATGGAAACAATCCCTTGGTCACCACTAAAATGTTCTTTAACTGGAGGTTTCTGTTAATGGAAATAAATCCCTATCTGTAGTTTCTCATTTGTAACATTGGCTCTCCCTGCTTAAGCGGGAGGTTTCAAGAGTAGAAAGGAGCATAGAAGAGGAATCTGAAAAGATTTCACTGGGTAGTTGACTGGGGAAGGAGCAACGATAAACCCCCAGGTAGTAAAAAGGAAACATGCAGAAGGTAGTCACTCAGCGAAGTGAACAGATTGTGAATTTGACACAGGAGATGAACATATGGCAAAGTTCAGTTTCCATGAAAGTGAAAAAGAGATTTGCTGTTAAGTATGCAACTTTTTCTTAAGAAGTATTTTTTAAGCTTTTAAATTAGAAAATATCAAACTGCAAAAAAAAAAAAAAAGGTGGGGGGAGAGTAACACTACCCTCAATGGTCTGCTGTTAGAAGGAATTTTAAAGACAGGCTTGCCCCAGGATGGCAGGTGGCATAGTGAGCAGGACATAGTCGAGACAAAAAGGGTCACTGTGTTGAGATGTAGAGAACAAAACCCATGTAGAGAATAATGTGTTAATGTGAGGCACAATGTAGTTTTAGAATAAATAACTCAGTTCGATGAAAGAGCCCTTTAAATAGAAAGTGCGAACATGATTTGAAGACACTGTGAAATGCGATGAGGATTATACACTCAAATTTCCTGGAAAAATAAGCCAGATATAGCCTAAAACACATTATCTCATCCTACTGTACATTTTCTCCCTGTTGTAAAAATATATACTGCCTTTCACTAAATCTTAGCTACTTCTTCCTACAAAACCTGCTTCTTTCCCAATGGACAGATACCTCACTTTGAAGAACCAATACTTATCAATTTTATCAAAAGCTGAAGAGAGACAAAGGGAGAAAAATACTGTAGTAACCCTGATGCCCAGGAAGGTGCCATCATAGCAAGTCCTCAGCAAAGGAGCAGGCTGCTAAATTAAAGGAAGCAGAGCAGCTACAGTGGGTGGCCACGGTGGTCTCTGTCCAATATCCTTGCTAGGGATCCCAATCTCTCCACTTAGTTCACTCCACTTTTCAAAGGAATAAAATAATGGGGTGCCTGGGTGGCTCAGTCACTAAGCGTCTGCCTTCAGCTCAGGTCATGGTCCCAGGGTCCTGGGATCGAGCCCCACATCAGGCTCCCTGCTCCGCGGGAAGCCTGCTTCTCCCTCTCCCACTCCCCCTGCTGTGTTCCCTCTCTTGCTGTCTCTCTCTGCAAATAAATAAAATCTTTAAAAAAAAAAAAAAAAGGAATAAAATAATATGTATGTTGGGAATGCTGCACGAACACACATCTTCCCCCCTCAGCATTTGTCTCTGAACCTCAGCACTATGAATTTCCTACCAACTCTTTCTTTTCCTGAGCAACTTTACTGTGGTTTCTGTCATTTCCATAATAGTAAGATTGCACTTACTAATGATGACTTTGATATTAAAGCCGAAATTTATCCTGGGGGGGGGCAGGGCATTCATTCTCTCTGACCCTTGCTCAGTGTTTAACAAAGTAGATTATAATTATACAGAAAACCTCCCTTTTTGCAGCCACATACTATTTTGTGTCCCATCTTCTTTTATACTTCATTGGTATTTCCTTTGTAACTATTATTAGAAGGACAATAGTTACAGAGGAATACTGAGGAAGTGAAACAAAATATATTATGTGAAGGACAATCGTTACAAAGGAATACTGAGGAAGTGAGACAAAATAGATTATGTTAGGGAGGCAGGAGGTAAGAGACAAAATATATTATGTTAAACTTGTGTTATTTTAACATAATTTATTTTTATATATCTGCCCTTGTAAGTAAACCAGTATATATATAATGGCCATTTTATATCTAAATGCTTTATGAAATATATAACAAATAAAACATATAAACATGCCATTGAAATACTTGAAATCTAATTATAAAACAAAGCATATAACATGAAATAACTTAAGAACCATTGCAAAGAGGATATTATGAAGTCCAAATGTATAACATAAATTGTGTGCTTCATTATTTAAATTGTATAATATTAGGACATCATGAAGACAGGTTTATCTCTAAGATATCCTGGATGAGATAAAATTTGAACTATATTTTTCAACAAATGATGTAATAAACTAAGATGTCCAAGAACTTTCTGTTAATAAGAATGGCTTAAGTAAACAAAGTCACTAGTATAGACATTTATTAAATGTTTCTGAATAAGATTTTCCAGCATGTTAAATTTTACCAGATTGAATGTTTTGAGTCCCATTCCACTGAACAACTTTAAATAAAGGATTTGCTTTTTAATGAGACATTTGCATTTAATCATAAATTTGGAATGCAACATCTTAAATTGGTTATTTCTATTGGAATCAGTTCTTTCAGGGCTTTATGCTTATCCTTTAGAAAAGACACAGATTCCTCAAAATATATTTCAAATGGAAAAGATGAGAGGAATACTTATTTATAGAGAAACCTGGGAAATATGGTACTTACAATAGCAAACCCAGAGTTGTGTAATAAAAATTTCAAAAATGTTATCACTAAACCATTTACAACAGCTCCAGAAGCCTATTTTTAAAAGAAACACAAAAACAGAAATTTTGGAAAAGTGATTCACAAGCCTGAAGCTATTGATAGAGAAAAGCTGAAGTACAGAGAAACAGATGACTCAAAAGCAAAATTAGGAGTTGTGCATCAAAGAATGTCTTAAAAATTCATTATTTGTGGGAGACTCTCATCAACGCCAGCTATAATAAGCAAAAAGGATAAAAAGTATATTTACATAGAATACAATTTAAAATGACAAGAATCCTCAATAATTTTTAAAAATTGAGCCTCTTCTTAGGGCACCTGGGGGCTCAGGCAGTTAAGTGTCCGACTTTTGATTTCAGCTCAGGTCGTAATCTCAGGGTCGTGGGATCGAGCCCTTCATGGGGCTCTGTGCTGGGCATGGAGCCTGCTTAAGATTCTCTGTCTTTCTCTCCCTCTGCCCCTCCCCGACCTCACACACATACACACATGTATGGCCCCCTCTCTAAAAAAAGCAGTTTTTTTTTTTTTTCTTCCCTTTTTTAGAACTGTTTTTATTGAGATGTAATTTACATATAATAAAATTCACCCTTTTAAATTGTGCAGTTCAGTACTTTTCTGTATATTCCATCATGCAACCATCACTATTATCTTCTATTGAAACATTTTCGTCATCCCCAAAAAGAAACCTCATACCCATTAGCAAGCACTCTCCATTTTCTCCCAATTCCCTAATCTCCCAGCCCTGGGCAACCACTAATCTACTTTCAGTCGCTTATGAGTTTCATATTTTGGACATTTCATATAAATTGAATCATACAATAAATGTTCTTTTCTAACTGACCTTCTTTTTCACTTAGTATGTTTTCAAGGTTCATGCATGTTATAGCATGTATTAGTACTCCATTTCTTTTTTTATTACCAAATAATATTCAATTGTATGACAACTAGAAATTGTCTATCCATTCATCAATTGAGAGACATGTGAGTTGTTTTCAATTTTTGATTACTAGAATGTTGCCATAAACGTGTGTACAAGTTTTTGTGTGGATATGCTTCCATATCTCTTGGGTATATACCCAGGATTGGAATTTTCTTGCCTCTTTTTGAATGATGATAAACAAATATCATTATTTATATTTTAAAACTAAAAGCAAAAAACAAGACAAAAAGAAACTTTACACTAATACAAACTCCCCTCGATGTTCTAGCTTTATAATATTGTATAATTAGAATTGATATTCTGAATTATAGTCTTCACTGTAGAGTCATCAGATTGTCAAAGATATTGGATTATTTGCTTACCACATTATACTTACTCAAGCAGAAAATTGGAACAATTGTTTAAAAGTTTGTAACAACACTATTTAAAGCAAAAAGTAATTGAAAGTAAGCCAATTTGAAAAAGTAAAAATATAATCAAAGTTTATTGGATTTCTTTTATTTAAAATAGTGCCCATGTTGATAATCTTGTTCAATGAAAACTATACTTAATGATGAAATTATTCAACAGAAATTTAAGCAAATTTAGACTTGACATAATAGTATTCATGATAGGAGGAGGAGCAAGATGGCAGAGGAGTAGGAGACCTAAATTTCACCTGGTCCCAGAAATTCAGCTAGATACGGATCAAACCATTCTGAACACCTACGAACTCAACAGGAGATTGAAGAAAATAATAGCAGCAACTCTCTGAACAGAAAAGCAACCACTTTCTGGAAGCAGAGACCCAACAAGCAGCAGATCTGGGGAGACTCACCTACCTCCTCTGGGAGCAGCGGTGTGGGAGTGCACCACAGGAATCTGCTGGATTTGGAGACTCCAAACGGGGTCGTGTGCCAGAGATAGAAACGCGCAGTCACAGGCCGGGTGAGCACGGAGTGTGGCCGGAGACCAGGGAGACGGGAGTGATTGACTGCTTTTCTCTGGGGGCTCACTGAGGAGTGGGGCCCCGAGTTCTTGGCCCCTCTGGTGTGGAGATTGGGAGGCCGCCATTTTCACTCTCCTCCTCCAAAGCTGTACCGAAAGCTTGCAGGGAACAAAAGCTCCCGAGAGCAAACCTGAGCAGATTACTTAGCCCTGACTGGGCAAGGGTGGGGCAATTCCGCCTCCGGCAAAGACATTTGGAACCACGGCAACAGGCCCCTCCTCCAGAAGATCAGCAAGAACAGCCAGCCAAGACCAAGTTTACCTGAGAACGGCAGAATGCCAGCGCTCGGGGAATATAGCCCGTAGAATTCATGGCTTTTCCCCCCATGATTCTTTAGTTTTTCAAAGTTAATTTTTTTAATTTTCTTTTTTTCTATTTCTTTTTTTTTTAATTTTTCTTCTTCCCTTTTTCAACCAACAGCTTCTCAATCCCTTTTTTAAAAATCTCTTTTATTTTTCATTTTTAGAGTCATATTCTATCCCTTCATAGTAGTTAACCTTATTTTTGGTACATATATATAAGTTGTTCTCTCTTTAAAATTTTGGGATACAGTTTCTTCTAACAGACCAAAATATACCCTAAATCTCTAGTGTTTGGCTTTGGTCTAGTCTCCTGCCTGATCACATTCTCTCCCTTTTTTTTTTTTTTTAATTTCTCTTCTTTCTTTTTTCAACCAACTTCTTATCAATTCCTTTTATAAAATCTTTTATAATTTTCATCCATACAGTCATATTCCATCCATTCATTATATTTACACTTATTTTTGTACATATATAACTTTTTCTTTCTTTAAAAAGCAGTTTCTTCTAAGAGACCAAAATACACCCAAAATCTGGTGTGTGGCTATAATCTATACCCAAGCCTGATCATATCCTTTTTTTTTTTTTTCTTTCCCTTTCTTTTCCCCCTGGTTTTCGGTCACTTCTGATTTGTTTAGTGTATATTTTTCTGGGGTCATTGTTACCTTTTAGCATTTTGTTCTCTCATTCATCTATTCTCCTCTGGACAAAATGACAAGACAGAAAAACTCACCTCAAAGAAAAGAACAAGAGGCAGGACTGACTGCCAGGGACCTAATCAATACAGACATTAGTAAGATGTCCAAACTGGAGTTCAGAATGACAATTATAAAGATACTAGCTGGGCTTGAAAAAAGCATGGAATATATTAGAGAAACCCTTTCTGGAGAAATAAAAGAACTAAAATCTAACGAAGTTGAAATCAAAAAGGCTATTAATGAGGTGCAATCAAAAAAGGAGGCTCTAATTGCTAGGATAAATGAGGCAGAAGAATTAGTGATATTGAAGACCAAATGATGGAGAATAAAGAAGCTGAGAAAAAGAGATATAAACTACTGGATCACGGGGGCAGAATTCGAGAAATAAGTAATACCATAAAGCAAAACAATATTAGAATAATCAGGATCCCAGAAGAAGAAGAAAAAGAGAGAGGGGCAGAAGGTATACTGGAGCAAATTATAGTAGAGAATTTCCCTAATTTGGGGAAGGAAACAGGCATCAAAACCCAGGAGACACAGAGAACCCACCTCAAAATCAATAACAATAGGTCAACACCCTGATATCTAACAGTAAAATTTACAAGTCTCAGAGACAAAGAGAAAATCCTGAAAGCAGCTCAGGACAGGAGGTCTGTAACCTACAATGGCAGAAACATTAGATTGGCAACAGACCTACCCAAAGAGACATGACAGGCCAGAAACGACTGGCATAATATATTCAGAGCACTAAATGAGAAAAATATGCAACCAAGAATACTATATCCAGCTAGGCTGTCATTGAAAATAGAAGGAGAGATTAAAAGCTTCCAGGACAAACAAGAACTAAAGGAATTTGCAAACACCAAACCAGCCCTACAAGAAATATTGAAAGGGGTCCTCTAAGCAAAGAGAGAGCCTAAAAGTAACATAGACCAGAAAGGAACAGAGACAATATACAGTAACAGTCACCTTACAGGCAATACAAGTGGCACTAAATTCATATCTTTCAATAGTTATCCTGAATGTAAATGGGCTAAATGCCCCAATCAAAAGACACAGGGTATAAGATTGGAAAAAAAAAAAAAAAAAACAAGACCCATCCATATGCTGCCTGCAAGAGACTCATTTTAGACCCAAAGACCCCTCCAGATTAAAGGGGGTGGAAAACCATTTACCATGCTATTGGACATCAAAAGAAAGCTGGAGTGGCAATCCTTACATCAGACAAATTAGATTTTAAACCAAAGACTATAATAAGAGATGAGGAAGTACACTATATCTTAGTTAAAGGGTCTATCCAACAAGAAGATCTAACAATTGTAAATATCTATGCCCCTAACATGGAAGCAGGCAATTATATAAGCCAATTAATAACAAAATCAAAGAAACACATCAACAACACTACTATAAAAGTAGGGGACTTTAACACCCCCCTCACTGAAATGGACAGATCATCTAAGCAAAAGATCAACAAGGAAATAAAGGCTTTAAATGACATACTGGACCAGATGGACTTCACAGATATATTCAGAACCTTCCATCCCAAAGCAACAGAACACATTCTTCTCTAGTGCCCATGGAACATTCTCCAGAACAGATCACATCCTAAGTCACAAATCAGGTCTCAAATGGTACCAAAAGACTGGGATCATTCCCTGCATATTTTCAGACCACAATGCTTTGAAACTAGAAGTCAATCACAAGAGGAAAGTCAGAAAGAACTCAAATACATGGAGGTTAAAGAGCATCCTACTAAAGAATAATGGGTCAACCAGAAAATTAAAGAAGAATTAAAAAAATTCATGGAAACTGAATTGGTATGTATGGTACTGGCACAAAAACAGACACATAGATCAATGGAACAGAATAGAGAGCCCAGAAATAGACCCTCAACTCTGTGGTCAACTAATCTTAGACAAAGCAGGAAAGAATGTCCAATGGAAAAAAGACAGTCTCTTCAACAAATGGTGTGGGACAATTGGACAGCCAAATGCAGAAGAATGAAACTGGACCATTTCCTTACACCACACACAAAAATAGACTCAAAATGGATGAAAGACCTAAATGTGAGACAGGAATCCATCAAAATCCTTGAGGAGAACACAGGGAGCAACCTCTTTGACCTCAGCCGCAGCAACTTCTTCCTAGAAACATCACCAAAGGCAAGGGAAGCAAGGGCAAAAATGAACTATTGAGACTTCATCAAGATAACCAGCTTTTGCACAGCAAAGGAAACAATCAACAAAACCAGAAGACAACCGACAGAATGGGAGAAGATATTTGCAAATGACATATCAAATAAAGGGCTAGTATCCAAAATCTATAAAGAACAAATAATCCAATTAAGAAATGGGCAGAAAACATGAACAGACATTTCTCCAAAGAAGACATCCAAATGGCCAACAGACACATGAAAAAGTGCACAACATCATTCGGCATCAGGGAAATACAAATCAAAACCTCAGTGAGATACCACCTCACACCAGTCAGAATGGCTAAAATTAACAAGTCAGGAAACAACAGATGTTGGCGAGGATGCAGAGAAAGGGGAGCCCTCCTACACTGTTGGTGGGAATGTAAGCTGGGGCAGCCACTCTGGAAAACAGTATGGAGGTTCCTCAAAAAGTTGAAAATAGAGCTACCCTACGACCCAGCAATTGCACTATGGGTATTTACCCCAAAGATACAAATGTAGTGATCCGAAGTGGTATATGTACCCCAATGTTTATAGCAGCAATGTCCACAATAACCAAACTATGGAAAGAGCCAAGATGTCCATCAAGAGCTGAATGGATAAAGAAGATGTGATATATATATATACACAAACACATACATATACACACATACACAATGGAATATTATGCAGCCATCAAAAAAAAAAAACCCACGAAATCTTGCCATTTGCAACGACATAGATGGAACTAGAGGGTATTATGCTAAGTGAAATAAGTCAATCAGAGAAAGACAAGTATCATATGATCTCACTGATATGAGGAATTTGAGAAATAAGACAAAGGATCATAGGGGAGGCGAGGAAAAAATGAAATAAGATGAAACCAGAGAGGGAGACAAACTATAAGAGACTCTTATTCTCAGGAAACAAATGAGGGTTCCTGGAGTGGTGGGGGGTTGGGAAGGATGGGGTGGCTGGGTGATGGACACTGGGGAGGGTATGTGCTATGGTGAGCACTGTGAATTGTGTAAGACTGATGAATCACAGACCTGTACCTCTTAAACAAATAATATATTATATGTTTAAAAAAAAAAGAAGAAGATAGTAGGAAGGGAAAAATGAAGGGGAGATGAACCATGAGAGACTATGGAGTCTGAGAAACAAACTGAGGGTTTTAGAGGGGAGGAGAGTGGGGGGATGGGTTAGCCCGGTGATGGGTATTAAGGAGGGCACATATTTAATGGAGCACTGGATGTGAAATGCAAACAGTGAATCATGGAACACTACATCAAAAACTAATGATGTAATGTATGGTGACTAACATAACATAATAAAATAAAATTTTTAAAAAAAGTACTCATGTTATCGCTGTAACTGGTATGTGTGCTGTAAGACCAGTATTTAATCCTGAGCACATACAATCTGATGATTCCAGTGCACTCAAAGCAAGATTTATGAGGGGAAATGTATTCCACATTGTTGTGGATGTTCTCAGATCAAATCTGGCAAAATACAATATTTTTAAGTGATGTGCGGGATCAAACTTGAAATGATTGTCCATTCAGTTTGTATGATAGTGAAAAAAGGAATCATTCAGTCCAGTTTAAATTCAGTATTTTCAGGGTATTTTTACCCTTTTAAAATAAAAATTATATATATTTAAGGTTACCCACCTACTCTTATTGTTACCTTTTATTTTGTTTTGTTTTGTGGTGAGAGCACCTGAGATCTACTTTCTTAGCATCCAGTATACAATACAGTATTATAATCTATAGATATGATGCTGTTAGTTACATCTCTAGAACTTATTCAGCCTACATAACTAAAACTTTGTACTCTTTGACCAACATTTCCCCATTCACCTCCCTGCCCCTGGCGGTGACTGTGGTACCAGAATGGTTCATGACTTAAAACTATAAATTACGTCAGGACATTTTTGGAAAACACTGATTTATTTTGAAGGGATTTCTTTGTTTTATATCTGACAAAAGTTTTACTGGACTCCTTGTTTTGTTTTATCAATGTGGATTCCTTTTGTTTTATTTTATTTTATTGTATTGTATTGCATTGTACTGTATTGTATTGTATTGTATTGTATTGTATTGTATTGTATTTGACAGAGCAAGAGAGCACTAGCAAGTGGAGCAGCAGAGTGAGAGGGAGAAGCAGACTCCCTACTGAGCAGGTAGCCTGATGCAGGGCTCAATCCCAGGATCCTGGGATCATGACCTGAGCTGAAGGCAGTTGCTCAACCCACTGATCCACCTAGGTGCCCCTATCAAAGTGGATTCCAAGCAAGCTCGCTATTGGAGGGCTCACCTGAACTTCCACCCAGAGAAGCCAGAGCTTCAAATATGATTTACCTGTTAACATGGTGAGTACCTTTTGCCTTAAGCTCCTTTACCTCTTTTGCTCTTTTCATCAGTGGTTCTCTACTTTGGTTCCCCATTGGAATCACCTAGGAAGCTATAAAAATATGATGCCTGAGTCTCATCTGTAAAGATTCCTATTTAATTGGTTTGAAATTGGCCTGAACATCAGGATTTTCAAAAAATTACTAAGATGATGCTAATATACAACCCATGGTTGAAAACTACTGCCTTAGCTAAACCTAGCTGTATGTTAAGTTCTTCTACCTTCAAAGGCAAATGCTACTGAACAAAGTCACCCATGAAATTTTATTACAAATCCATGACTTTGCAAAGGGCCTTCAATATTATCAAACAATGCTACTCTAATTCTCTGATTTACTCACTCATGTTCTATTAAAGCATGTTTTAAAACTTCTCCACATGGGCGCCTGGGTGGCTCAGTTGGTTAAGCGACTGCCTTCGGCTCAGGTCGTGATCCTGGAGTCCCTGGATCGAGTCCCGCATCGGGCTCCCTGCTCGGCGGGGAGCCTGCTTCTCCCTCTGACCCTCCCCCATCTCATGTGCTCTCTCTCTCTCTCATTCTCTCTGTCTCAAATAAATAAATAAAATCTTTAAAAAAAAAAAAAAAAAAAAACTTCTCCACTTGATTCAAACCGTAAGGCCCATTGCATGTCTATGCATGATTTGCCTCTTTATTCCTAGAGTAAATGGAGCTATCAAAACTTAATCTTCCAGCTAACAAGCGTTAAATCCTGTAATATCACACCCATCTTTCTTTCCTGTAATAATGAACAAGTGATTTCTCCTTCTACGTAAGGGCATTTCCTTAACCTGTGCCTTTAGTGCATTCAGCCAAACCTGAATTCCCATCCCATGGCATCCTATCCTAATTCTAGACAACCTTATACTCTGTATTATCAATTCCCTCAGGGTATTCAACCACAATTTATCAACTAGATCCTTCACCAACATTTTAATAAGCCTTTATTCAACCCACTTTTCCTCTAGTAACTCTCTATATCTCTCTTCCTCATCTTATTAAATCCAGTGGGCATTTTTATACTCTCATGTTACTTAATCTCTTAACAGAGTTATGTATTTTTTTTTCCTTAAAAGATTCCCTTCTCAGGACACCTTGGTGGCTCAGCCAGTTAAGCATCTGCCTTCGGCTCAGGTCAGGATTCCAGGGTCCTGGGATCAAGTTCCGCATCGGGCTCCCCGCTCAGCAGGAAGCCTGCTTCTCCCTCTACCTGCTGCTCCCCCTACTTGTGTTCCCTCTCTTTCTGTGACAAATAAATAAATAAAATCTTTAAAAAAAAAAAAAAGATTTCCTTCTTTTGACTTCTATGAAACAATATTCTCTTGTTTTACCTCCTATCTTTCTGGTCTCCTTTCCCTAACTTTGTCCAGGTTCATGTTCCTCTACCAAACCTTTATTTACTGGAGTTACTCAAAGCCCAAGCTTCAGCAGACTCCTCTTGGAACTCTACCCTCTCCATAGGCAATTACATCTATGCCAGCAACTTCAATTCCCACCTACATACAAGTGATTCCAGACATTTCCTCTACTAATAAATTTTCTATTTTCACTTTTTAATCTCTAAGATTCAAGAGCTGGAAACAATCTAGTTTTTACTTCAACTGCAAGCTGACAACTTAGCTTGCCAGTTTCATGGATGCTGACAGGAGACATGGGATTCCTGGATCAGAGACTAAAGCCTTTATTACTCGTAAGAGAAGCAATAGCCAATGGGTCAGTATATTTGAGCCAGTCTCTCTAAGCTCAGCTCCCACAGAGGGACAAAAGGGGCCAGATGACACCTACATAAGCAGTGGATTGTGTTAAGGAGAGAAACCCAAAGCCAAGAACCCAGTACACTTTGGGCAAGGAGCAGACAAATCTACACAGCCTGGGAGTTGAGCGGTTATCTGGTGGTCACACTTTGATCACCCTGACCTGTTCAGTAGCCTATGTGACTAGCATAAGCTTTGCAATTTGGAACACTCAGCAAGAATGGGCATATGGTCTTTTCAATCATAAGATGCCTTAAATTCTCTAAAACCCTGGAACACTGGACTCATCTGTTTCTCAAATCCAAGCTCTTCTCTTCCATTGTAGAAGCTTTGAAAGGTGGAATTCTTCCTATGCCAGAAGTTCATTTCTCATTATGGCGAAATCAAATGAATTCAAGGTGATTTCTATTTGTCTGAAGGAGGTGGCATTAAAGTGGAAGAAATGCTTGTATTTCTCTCTTTTGTGAAAATGCCAAATGTATAGAAATTTCAGTCACCAGATTAAATGCTCATCTTCACAATATATATTTTGATGTCAGGTGTCATGTTGAAATCCTATTGATAATGTCCATGACTTTTTATGCTTTTATTTTGTTCTTTGGTTTCAATAAAAAGAGAATGAATGAATGAATGAATGAATGAATGAATAAATAAATAAATAAATAAAATGTCAAAAAGTGAACTGAGCAACAGTAGACAAAAGCATAATGCAATGGGGGAAAAGTAAACCATTTCTATATTGAAAAGTAGTCAGATGAAAATAGGCTATTGATTTAAACTGAAACCCATAATCTTTACCATTAATGTTTATATTTTGTGTCCCTGCATTATAAAAATAACCCAGTAAACTGTTCCAGAGAGGTATCCCTCTATTTCTTTCTCTGTTTCCCAAATTGTTCATGCATGTTCCTCATATCATTTCATAAACACAGTCCCAATGAAGGGCCTAAAAGCTGTGTGGGGAACATCCTGCCATTTTCTCCTTGCTAAAGAAAATCATTCTGCTTCTGAATTTCCTCTGTGGTATCTCACAGGATAGCTATGCTTTACCCCAGGCTAAGCTATGGAAATGGATCATGAGCTTTTACAACCTACTGTGACTCTTTCTACCCCCTGCCTTAAGTATAGACCCCTGTGTGGGACTGTAAAACTACACTGAGGCAAGGAATGTTAATATATTTAGAAAGACACAAGTCAAGGCAGCTTAAAGGAATCCCCTCTAATTATTCTTTTGATTCCATACAAACTAAATCAGCAGTTCCCATTTAAAAGTTGACTACCCACTATCTTGCCAAGGTCTTAACATCTTGTTTGCTGACAATTTGCCTAGCTGTATTCTAGTAAGTTTATTTAATGGTTTAGTTTGTTGTTGTTGTTTTCCACTGACAGATGTGTGATTTTTCACTGAGCTCTAAGAATTTCAGTATATGATGTCTTAGGTGTAAAATGTCCCTTTAATATTTGCTGTTATTTGCACATTTAAAAATAGATCCCCTACTTTTATATTTGTACTTCAACTGTTTTTGCTAGCTCCCATTTTACCTTTTCCTCTAGACTAAAACTGATATTGCCACCTCCCCAGAGCATAACATGACTTTACTAGCATTAAGATATAATTAACAGACTGAATTCAGTGTTTCCTAGCTTTCTAACATTGGCTCTTTAAAATATAAATTTAGTTATGAGGCTCTGCCCCTGAGGGGACATACCAGTGACAACCCAATCAGTTTCTGGCAGTTAAGTTTCAAATAACAGTGGGGTTCTGTATTGGTTCTGGGCAATTTCTCTGTTGCCAGTCAAGAATCTTCCCTTATATGCATCTTTTGGTCAAATCCACATGGGGCAGACTGTTTATTGACAATACAAGATCTGATTCATCGATAGGATGCCAGATCCATGTAGCAACAGTCAGGAATTTGATTAGTGACTTCATAATGGTAGAATTCTAATATTTGAATATTGTGATGTATACTTAACTAATCATATATACACACTTCTTACCTAATGCTGAGCATATCTTGCATTTAAAATAGAATGTGTTAATAATGAGGATCCAAGTTCTAGAAAAAAAAGTTAATAAAAATAAAGGAGTGACTTGAATTCATAAGGTAGGATTTACTAATGAAAGTTACCACAGCTGTGGTGATGTTAAGGATGATACAGTAATGAGACTTCATCATAATAAGGTCCTGACATCTCTGCTCACAAAACTCATACTCAGTAGTAATATAACCGTGCCCACTTTAGAAATGAAGAGATAAGGAAGACAGTCTGAGGTACACAGCATCCACTACAGTAATATCTATTACTCCACAGTATGAGGGCCAGAATGACCCAGAGCAGAGAGAATTTCTTTTGTAGTGAACATGTTCCATATCTCTACAATCCAACATTTGAAGCCGCATCTACTACGTGCATGTGGCGAAGATTCATTAATGCAATGCCAGCAGTACTCTAATCAAAATAAAACATCTATTCCTGGGAGCCCCCAAGTGGTTGCACTTGCATATACGTCCCCAGTTGTAATAATTTAGGATATTGGCAAAAACCATAAGTATTTCATTACACTTTGTCCTCTCCCTTCCCACTTGCCTCACTTAACTCACGAGGGAAACAATGTTCAATACTATCTACAAATAATCCCGTTAGCCCATCTTTTCATAAGAGAAAAAATATTTCCAAAGTCTCCACACATTCACAATTTAAGACAGATTTCTTTCTATAACAAAAGACAATGAATTGGTGACAGCACTCAAAAAGTAATATAATTTAGAGGCAACAATAGATGAATTTTATATTAGATGGGTCTTTTCATCCTATTTTAATCTGATATCTTCTAAGCCTGGTTTCCAATGTCACCAAAAATTTACTCACTTTTTAAATCATATTTTAAACCTATATGTTAGTTGGAAAAAACACAATTTTAATTCAATCCTTGCCTGCCAATAAATACCAGCAAAATACCATTATGTAACTTTGACTCTTTCCTGGAATTCTATTTTTATTAAATGCTAAATTAATAAAAGTTTTTTTA
Source organism: Halichoerus grypus (assembly GCF_964656455.1). Classification (NCBI taxonomy): domain Eukaryota; kingdom Metazoa; phylum Chordata; class Mammalia; order Carnivora; family Phocidae; genus Halichoerus; species Halichoerus grypus. The sequence goes on along the minus strand of NC_135715.1, from coordinate 45,806,358 downwards.
TTAAATATTAATATAAAATCTAACCAAGTCAATTGTATTATGAAATCAAATGATAGCTTTAGAAATGACCCAGACAAGTACAAATTAAGTGCATGTATTGAGATTCAACATTTGCCACAAAATATCTGTGCACATACATGTTTTTAATATATTTATGATGTAATTTCCTCTATAACTATCTAAATTTAGTCTATCTTTCTCTAAAATGGAAAAGAAATCCACCAGATCTTCTGTAGAAGCACTGTGCCTTTTATATCAGTAAGTCAGTGAATATAATTTGACCATATATTTTATTTATTAGACTCTTAACCTAGATTTTTAACTATTAGAAATAATTATGAATTATACTGTATTATATATTTATATTCTGTAGTATTTAGCAATTTAAGTAATTAAATTTCCCCATAGCTATGATGGCAATGATCTTAGTAAAATAATTCTGTGTAATACTCTGTTATATAGTATACAATTAACAGTAACCCGAAGTCATTCTGCTATGCCCCAAAGGTTTATATAGATCTTAGTGAATTAAATCATTTGTGTTTTTCTTGTGGCCTTCTCCCATGAATCTATATGGCCAGTTGGGGACAGAATCAGAGCCAACATGCTGGACTCAGAATAGTTCACCCCTCCAGTTTTAGGACATCCCTAGGATACATACATCATGCCTGGGGTCTTCTTTCCTTAGATGTATTCTTCCCAAAGAGGTCTTTCAGTCTTTTTAGAAAAAAGATTTCTGATATGTCTTCTCCATCAATAACAGCTACTTTTGGGTACCAGATAAGCTTACACTAAACTTTGCCGTGTGACCTTGAGATAATCATCTTAATTTCGGAGTTCCATTTTTTTTTTTTTTAAAGATTTTATTTATTTGTTTGAGAGAGAGACACAGTGAGAGAGGGAACACAAGCAGGGGGAGTGGGAGAGGGAGAAGCAGGCCCCCCGCAGAGCAGGGAGCCCGATGTGGGGCTCAATCCCAGGACCCTGGGATCATGACCTGAGCCGAAGGCAGACGCTTAACAACTGAGCCACCCAGGCGCCCCGGAGTTTCATTTTAAAATGAAATAGTAGTAATACATGATTCTGAATCCCTTTTTATTAAATTCAAGTAAATATGTCTTTTATACTACATAGAAGATTATACCAAATATGAGTATTATATTGATTTAACAAACATTTTTTGAGCATCGTCATATGGCTAGCTATGTTCCCATCTCTAGGAACCTAGAAATAAAACACCCCTACTTTTATAAAAAATTTATGTTCTACTATAGTCAGCACATTCCTGCACCCCAAAACAATTTTTTACCAGGCTTTCCTTAATTAGGTATTTAGTCACTATAGTCTATACAAAAAAAAATATCTGCATACTATAACCAGTATTTCTTAATAGTCTTTCTTAAGTAGGAAAATTAACTTCAGACTTCACTTTGAAGTACCTAAGCAAAATAAGAATATGTAAAAATAAACAAACAAAATGTTTATGAAATAATCACCATTGGTATAAAAAGAAGCCAGGCCAAATCTGTTTGAATTCTAAAGTAATAGGTTTAGGTTTTCATTCAGCAAACAACCAAAATTTCATATGTCAAAACATCAGTAAATAAAATCCCTAGATACATATCAACTTGAATTTGCAGAACTACATTATAGTGGAATGACATTAAGATCCATTTTATACATATTTTTAATATTTCAAAGAAGAATATAAGAATGTTATTAGCCTACTAAATTGTAAATGATGGATCAGCCGTCTTGTTTCCACTTACCATACCTTATACATCTTCTGCTTGCTGATAGCTTATACTTTGGGATGGTTGGTTATGAATTACTCTCAAGCAACTGAGCAATCTAATCCTAAGATGCTCTTCTACCCATTTTTTCCCTGGTGATGAAGCATTCTCTTCCTCTTGGGCCTCTTTTGAAAATTGTGATTTTTCCTATATTTCCCCCTATTATTTCTTTTATTCTTGTAGAGTGGAAAAACAAGTTATCAAAGAAAGTTCATGTTTCTTGAGGGGCAGAGGATATTTCATTGATCATGATTTAGCATTTATAATCTTAAGACACTAAACCATGGGTTGCCAGGAAACCTCCCCAAAGTTGTTAGTCCCTTCTTATGGCTTACTAGACAGTTATCAGGTGTCAAAGGAAAATTGAGACAGAAAACATGTATTAAAAAGAACAGGGATTGTTTTACTGTTCAAAAGCAACATATTAAATATAGATTATCCAAAAAAATCTGAGGAACTTACACCCAAAAAAGTGATTTAGCTCTAAAACACATTTTCTTTTTTTTTTTAGAAATATGCAATGAAGATAAATCTACTGTTCTGTAGTGGGGGAAAAAAGGGAAGACAGAGTGGTAATATGTAATAGTACTTATTATGTTCCAGACACTTTACATACAGTATTTATTTCATTCATACATATATATTTATTATATTTGTATTATTTATATCATATAAAATAGTTACAGACTAAGAGGTAATTTCATTAAATATCCTACATTAGAATGTAGTAAAGGCTGCCTCACACTGCCAGCCCTGTAATACATGGTCTACCCTCTCTGTGCGATAGAATGAATGCCAGCTGAGAAAAACGGAAGAGAAAGATGCACAATAGGCAAAATCTTGCACATAACCTTCAAGAGAAAAACAAATTCATATGAAATTGGAGAGGGAGAAAAAAAATCATACCTCCCTTCAGAGAAAGTGCTATTGACCTCAGACTGCAGAAGAGGACCTGAAGAACATGCAGAAAGGTGCTAACTCAGCCATCAGGTTGGTGGAGCAGATGCGTGGGAGTCTCACTGACATTATGCTAAGCAAAGCCACTAGCCATATCTGAGAGTTTTCCAAAGGACAGGCAATGTTGTCTCTGTAATCGTATCTACAACTTAGAATTTTTCGAACTCTCACAATTTTTTAAAGTGTTAGCTAGCAGAGAGTTTCAGAAACTACAGCTTCTACTTACCAAAAAAGTGCCGAATCTCAGAATGTAGTTAAGTGTAAAGTCCTCACCAACACCAAATAAAGAAAATGCACTCCTTTAAGTCCTGAGTTGAAGATCTCAAGGAGGACCGTCCCAGGGTTTTTAGAAAATGAGCTCCAGGACCCCTCACAACTGAATTCTTAATATGCATACCACTGGACTTGAGCCAACTTGTAAAATCTTAAGAACTAAAATATGTTTAAATATGTAAATATAAATATGTAGGAGTATACATGCAGCTAAACTCATATGTAGGCTTGTAAAAGGAAATGCTTGTAAGTTCATGGCATAGCAGCTTTATTCTCACCTACAAGGCTCTCAAAAGGAGAGGAAAATGAGACACTTAAAAGGTTAGGTAGTGGCTCCCAAGAAGCCATTACAGTAGCTTCACGTATCAGGTAACTTCGTTCGGCAAAACAGCTGCTAACTATTCTGAAAACTCTACAAATGTGCCTATGTGCACATACTTCTTTAGAAATCTTAGCAGAATTTTGCCAAGTGACTTAAAAAATGTAACTCTAGAGGAGAGTTTTCAAATATTTTGAGCATTTAATTGTAAAGGCTATCCATGCTTTATCCAAAATAATACTTAAATTATATTTTGCAATGAATGCATCAATATGCCCAGTGGTACCCATTGGTTTCTTTTTCCAGTAAACTTTCATAGGAGCTATTTTTAATAACCCTGCTCATAAAAAAGGCTCCTTCATGTCTGATAGAGCACTATTACTATGAATGAAGAGATTCCTTCAGTACTTAAACCTGTCCCCAAATTTGCTAAGTGCTTATTAAAAACTGCCTTAGTCTTTGCTTTTCTTAGGAATCTACCTTTTGTTGTTGCTATTGTTGCTATTGTTGTTATAGAGGTGGTGGTAATTATTGTTCCAGTCCTTATAAACAAAAAGGCGTGGAGAAGGAAAACATGGGTGGGGGATGGACTTCTGCTTTTCTGTGAACTTTGCTCCTCTTCCCCCACTATTTTCTTTTTATTTATTGAAATGGCTCTGTAGCTCAGCAAGGGGAAAACAAAAGGAATGAAAATTCATTTAAGTACTCTCTTTTATTTATGTTAACATTTCATCATATGCTGTTTAACAATTTACTAAATGTTTATTATGCACAGTGTTGCATTCTCAAGAGAATAAATAAGTTTCTGTCAGCACTTCTTTTATGAAGTCCTATTTTAGTTGTGGATTTTAAAAATTCATAATAAACATTTCCTTCAGGAAGAAGTCACAAAAGGAAAAGCTTTGACACTGTTGATAAGTGAGCTTGTAACTAAAGAAATGGAAAACAAACACGTGCATAAACAGTCACTGAGTGTGTGTGTGTGTGTGTGTGTGTGTGTAAAGAGAGGAGAGAGGGAGGAGGGAGTGGAGAGAGATAGAGAGGGAGAAAGAGATAGAATGAGAAGATGATTCATTCCAGGATCTAAGAATCTTATGGATGAATATAACACAGACCATTCTGATGGTTTCAGTGTTAACATTCCCACAGTTATATCACCAATCATACTTGCAAAACAGAAATGGAAAACTAGAGAATGGACTACAGGATGTCCAAAGTCCTCTGATTTTCAAATGTTTATTGTTCTATTATATTAAGAAAAAGCAATGAAAAATAAATGTCAAAAGATGAAGAATAAAGCATCTCTAGTACTTTGGTAATATATATCCTACATCATTTGATTGATATGTGGAGCTACAATTGGAATTCATTAGTTCTAAGCTATACACTGAAAAGTGAGAGAATTTGGAAGGGGCTTGATATCCTTGTCTTCACTTCTTAGTTATTGAAGTTTTTTTTTGTTTTGTTTTGTTTGTTGTTGTTAAAGGGAATAAGAACATGTTTTTATTTGTCAAATACTCTTATAAGCCCTTTATCTACTAACTTATTTAATCTTTTGAAGAGTCTTAAAAGGTAAGTCTACTATGATAGTATTCAGATTTTGCAGATGGAAAAAATTAGAAACAGAGCAGTTCATAACTTTCCATGGAATGTTACAGTGCTTCTAATTGATGGAACTGGCCTTCTCAACCAAGTAGTCAGATTCCAAGCTTATTTAACACATCTAACTCCCCCTCTCCAAGGAGGGAATTGTGAAGTGGATCTGCAACTCACCAAATACAGAAGGACTTCATATGTGGCCAAAAATGAAATGAAGAACAAGATATTTTCTGTCGATATAAAATACTTTCTGAATGTGAAAATTTTAGAAAAAGATAAGGCAGAAAATAAACATCTTCTGTAAGCCTGTGGTCCAGATACAATAGTTAATATACTGGTGAATATTGTTATAGTTATTTTTGGATTTAGAGAGCTTTACTTTAAGTTACCAATATAGTGAGCATTTCCCAACGTCATTAAATCTTCACTGAGTTCATGTTTTTTGAATATTCACTTAATTGTATTACAATTTATTTAACAATTGACAGGTTTTGGACATAAAGGCATAGCCAGTTTATTCAATCTTACTCAGGGGCCTCAATGAACATCTTTAAATTATTAAAATAATTAATCTGCATGTATTAGTTTTCTACGCTGTATAACAAATTACCAGAGACTTAGTGGCTAAAAATTAGCACACATTTATTATATAACAGTGTCTATTGGTCAGAGACCAGACACAGCTTAACTGGGACCCATGCTCTGCATCTCACAGTCTGTAATCAAGGTGTCAGCCAGGCTGCCTTCTCATCTGGAGGTTCAACTGGGAGAGAATCTGCTTGGAAGCTCCCTCAGGCTGTCGGCAGAATTCACTTCCTTGTTGCTGTAGAACAGAGGGCTTCAGTTTCTTGCTGGCAGTGGCCCAGAACCCACAAAAAGTCATCTGTAGTTCCCCGCTACATGGTCTTCTCCATAGGCACTTTACAAGTCACTTTCGAGCCAGTGAGAACCGTCCCATATAATGTTAATCATGAGACTGACATCCATTCCTTCTGCCGTATTCTATTGATGAAGAGAAATCACAGGTTCCACCCACACTCAAGGGAGAAAGCGGATGTCTCAAGGGCATAAACATCAAGAAGTGGGGTACCTTGTCCCCCACACTGTTGTTTTCACTCTTCCCCAGAGCTTCCTTGGTATATAGAGCTGCCCAAGGAAAAAAACACCTCAATGACAAATTATTGCTGCTCCCTCTGTGTTAGTGACCTTTAATTTGAGACTCAAACAACTGTTAATTTCCTTGCTGGGGACACCCTAATGTGTGTGGCAAGTCTCTCGGGACAGGCTGTTCAGTGATGCCCTCACTCCTCAGTTTCAGCTGATCCTGGGAATGCAGGGTTTCCCAGTGCATTCAGGAATCCTTCGATTGAGTTTCATGTAGAAAAAGTATTCTGTAATTTCAGTCAGACTACACCACATATATTTGCAAAATCTGGTAGCAATCTATCCACTTCCTTTGTGTATCTTAGTAACAAGTTACTCAGATTATAAATCTATGTTGTTTAGAAAGATAATGTGATTAACATTAGGGTTTTTTTTCTTTTTCCCAAACAGCCAAATTTGTCTATACTATCTGTTAAATAGTCTATCTCTTTATTATTTGTTTATTCACTTACTCCTTCATTTGTTTATTTAATAGATGCTTTTATCTACTCTGGTTCAGCCACCTTGCCAAAAACTAAGAATACAATGGTAAACAAGGTATGATTCTTGCATCAAAAAAGTTAGAATCTGTTGGGAGAAAACAGACAAACCCAACCAAACATGTGAAGTAAGAATTAACCATGTGATGATAGGAGATATGAAGTAAACTAAGAGGATGCTATGCCGGAGAATAAGCTGAGGTTTATTTTATTAGAGCATCCCAAGTAAAGATGCCGAGGCTATAACTGTCCACCTGTCTACCCCAAACGCTTTTCAATCCAGATGTTCGGAGAGCTAAACTGTCTGGCAGAGCTATAGTCTTTCCTCATCTTCCCTGACCAACACACGTGCATGTGTTCTCTTAAAACACAAGGCTACTTAGATACAGGTTTCAGGCAGGAAACATTCAATTATATGACTGCTCCTTTTTAGCACTCCTCTCTGCCTTAAAGATAGGGTTCTCTTATATACAGAGACCTTCAGGAAACAGTAGACATTTAGATAAGCTCTTCAGAGAGCTGCCCGCCTATTTGAGCTCTGCTTGGGCTGCAATGCTGTCCACTCTGGTAAAGACCTAGAGATGCAGAGTGAAGTCACAATTGCTGCTCCCAAGGCAGTGAAGATAAGACCGTCCCCAACCATTTAATTCACCTGCTTTGGTAAAGGAACTGCAGCCCTTCTTCAATAGGCCCTTTAATATCAGAAATGCTTCATTTCTGGCAAGATTTTAAGCAATACAGGCAAGCAATAAAAGGAATTATCATCTGGGCAAATCATCCATTAGTAGAAATCCCACAGCATTCTCCATTTTTATGCAATAGAGGACTTCATGGATTTTGATCCTCACTCCCCTCCCAGCACACATATTTTAAAGTGGCACATGATATTCCAAGGCATAATTGAACAACTGTTACTAATGATTCAGTAATATTGCTCAGGGTACGATCACAGAAAAATCTTTAATAATTCCATCTGACAGCAGAAGCATTAAGTAGAATCAAAACAACTATGTTGTTGGTTGACTATGTTATAAGAGCATTGTGTCCCACTATAAGCCGCATCTTAATTTGAAAAGTTATCATCACAATATTCAGGCTTTGCATTCAGAAACATGGTATAGTTCTCTGTTTACCTAAGTATTTTATCTCTCTCGGGAAAATTTTATAAAGCTCCCCCTACAGGCCTTACCTATTTCCTTGTTAGGGTTATTTCTAAATAATATATGAGTATTGAGTATAAACACTGCTTTTTTAGTATAAACAGTGTTTCACATTATATCTTCTAATGGTCACCACCGGTTTGGAAAGCAATTGATTTTTACACATTTATTTTTTTTTTTTAAGATTTTATTTATTTATTTGACAGAGAGAGACACAGCGAAAGAGGGAACACAAGCAGAGGGAGTGGGAGAGGGAGAAGCAGGCTTCCCACAGAGCAGGGAGCCCAATGCGGGGCTTGATCCCAGGACCCTGAGATCATGACCTGAGCCGAAGGCAGATGCTTAACGACTGAGCCACTCAGGCGCCCCTTTACACATTTACCTTATATTTGACCATCACTAACTCCATAAAAATTTGACAGTCTCTTGAATGGAATCAACATTCACAAAAGATGTGTCAAGAGTCATTGACACTACTTTAGATGTCCATTTTTATAAAAGTTATTTCAGAGTATTTTAAGTTTTTAAGTGGTTTCTCATTTAAATTTTTACTATTACTTTTGGATTACAGAGCATCTAGACTTCTCAATTTTAATATTGAGAAGAGTACAGAGATTTTATTTTTGAAACCCATAAAAAAATTTGGTGTGCGTTCCCTTAAGACTTTGAACATCTTCCTTTGTATTCCTTCTATTTTGTCTTTTGCTGCATGGTATATCTCTTTATTAATTTAAAGTTTCACGGATAGAGAAGGTAAATGATTTAAAATTTTTAAAAAGTACACTTCCACCTACATATCTTTGATTGTCAATACCAAAGCTGAGGTGCCTCTTTTGATTCTATCCCCTTATGTTTCTTCTTGCCCATTTCCCTACTTCCTACCTACATCACTACAATTTAGTGAAAAAATATTTTTTAACATTTATATGAAATCATTGTATCTAAAACAATCATTTAGACTTAACAAAAAAGTTTATTTGGCAGTAATACATATTACAAGTCCTTTTATAGTATGATTCTCTATTTTGAGCTTTTAATTTTGTTTCCTCCTTTGAAATCCAGAGGCATTGTACTATATAATTTTCTGAGTCTTTGCATAGTTGAGAATTCTCTTTGCACAAGAACTGAGTGTACAGCATACAACCATTTACCCACAATAAATAAAGGACTCTAGTAATAAACTGTTGATAAACAAACCTGCATTCAGGATTGTGTAGTGTATAGTGTAATTTAAATGGTTAGGCTTGAGTTAAGTATAAACATCTAAGAATAGACAGAAGCAATGGAAAAGTTTCCTTCAAACACTGAATGTTGTATAAAATCTATAAAGGTCTTGGAATGTCCTTGACTAGAGATTTTTATGAGGAACAAATGAAACATTTAACTGACTCCAGTCTTTCCCTCATGTTCTTTTGAGTAAAACACCTGTGGTTTCATCTGCTAAATCTTTGCTCAGGGTGATAGGTGAATACAGACTTTCTTCTTTTTATGCTTAAACATCTTCAGAAACTTAAAGGCCATTTGTACCCCAAAGTCAGGTCACATATAAGTAAAGACTCTCCTGCCATGTAGCCCCACCCACTGCCCAGATACATAATGCCATACTTTGATTCCTGTCTGACTTTGTTCTCTTGGTCTTTGGTATATGGTTCCACCTCTGTGATTTAGGCCACCCTGGAACTTGTCACTGGCAAAGACTCTATAACTGTGAATCCCACTTCTCTCACCAATTACACTCTGCAAGAGGTCAAAATGAATATTCTAGGGCCTTACACATGCTGCCTGCCTATATCCTAAGTCATGTGAGTCCCAGATATTACACTTTAGCAGGGCAGCACTACTTGAGGGAATACTGAAGGCTATTATTTCTCACTTTCTTATCAACAAAGCAATCTAGGGAAGAGGTACCTTTCATTTCACCTCTATGTCTGTTTTGGCTTACTTTGCAGTTGTAATAAGAGAAAGAATCTTAGAAAATGTATCTTTGATAATATGACTAACCTCTAGTTTAAGCCACTTTATTGTTCAAAAGCACAATTTATAGAAAGCTGGAGCTTCTGTGGGAGGAATGAAGTGGGGGAAGTTCTTTCTTTCTCGAGGGATACTTTCTTTGTATTTTATTTTCTCATTACTCTCTCTCCCCTCCATGCTACTACTTTAGATGAATCCAAACTTTCCCACTTGGGAGGAGTTCTCCTCTATAGAAAATTTAGCTCTTGGACGGTAGAGTCAAGAGTAAACAGTCATGGTATGGGCAGTTTGAGTGAGTTCTGCTCTAAGGAATGGATTAGAATTGCCATATTAAATAGAGGATGTCTAGTTAAATTTTAATTTCAGATAAAGCGATGAATGAATAAAGCAATGGTAAGTTTTCAGTGTATGTCCCTAATATAGCAAGATACTTATGCTAAAAAATTATTCATTTTTTAATCTGAAATTCAAATTTTTTTTCTGTATTTTTATTTGCTAAAATTGCCAACTTTAAATGGGACTAGAGGGCAAGAGTGACATGTTGCTTATCCTAGATTATAATGGCAGAAAATGCTATAGAGACTTAGAACCAATTTCCAAACCTGGGATAAAGCTCATGTGCTTGCATTTATGTGATGTATGCCTTTTAAATGCCCGTGGGGTCTGGAAAGGTGGAAAGAGGAGAAGCTATTCACAACAGGCTTGTTGAGGGTTGGGAGATTAGACTTCAGATGAAATCTCAATACCAGAGGACAATGGCAATAGTCCCCTGCTTGCTCTGACTTCACTTGAGGACATCAATCTTGTCAATGAGAGGAGACAAGACTAAAAGTACTTGTTATCACACAGCCCCCACAAGCTGCAGAGTAGAACCTGTAAGGACTGTTAACATAATTTTGGCAGTTATGAAATGGTTTTTGGGTTTTGTTTTTTTTTTAAAGATTTTATTTATTTATTTGAGAGAGAGAGAATGAGAGAGAGCACATGAGAGGGGTTAGGGTCAGAGGGAGAAGCAGACTCCTTGCCAAGCAGGGAGCCTGATGCGGGACTCGATCCAGGGTCTCCAGGATCATGACCTGAGCCGAAGGCAGCCGCTTAACCAACTGAGCCACCCAGGTGCCCGGTTGTTGGTTTTAAATAGAATATATTAGAAGAAAAAAAAACAACTTTTCCTTGCAAGACATGAAGTTGTGGCATGTTATCTCCTCTTTTTTGAACATCTTCCATCTCACCCTCTTTAAGTAGGTGATTTCTTATCTCCCAGGCCTCGGCTCACCTGCTGTAGACAGCCTTCTACTGACCACCTCCCTTTGTCATTTGTCTCTCTACATCACTAGATTGAAAATTCTTTGAGGACAACAAGGACAGTTTCTTATTCATCTCTGTACTCTAAGAACCTAGCAACAGTGATGCTCAAGAAATATCTGTTGAATGAATGAAGAAGAGAAATCAGAAATTGCATGAAAATGGGAACCACTAAACAGGTCGTAAAGTAGGAAAGTCAGGAAATAATTCCAGAAACGCACAATTACAAATCTTTAAAACAATATCAGAAAATCATTAAACCAAGATAACATTTAATAAGAATTAGACTATACGAAATTTCAAGTTTTTGCCCCCCATGCTAAAAAATGTAATGCTCAGTATTTAAACTGAGTAACGTGCATAAGTTTCAATATAAACATTCCATTGACTGTCATATTGCTCAATCCTTTTTTGGAACATAATACATTCAAAACAGGCAGATATTTTTCAAATAAGCTTCCTCTACTTACTAATAATGTAAAGAAATTAAACTATATCCCACTGCATTATTTAAGTGTCATTTAAATTTGAATGATCATATATAGTGTAGTGGAAATTTAAAATGCTGCTACATTTTAGAAAATCAAACATTCAAAAGATCTCTAAAATATCCGTACCATTTAACCCAGAAATTCCACTTCTATACTTCCACTATTCTACAATTCCACACTACACTTCCACTATTCCACTTCTAATAGTTATGAAAACTATTTTATCTAAAAAGAGATATATCAACTCATTATACACTACAACAAAGTAAACAACTTCGCTAAGCAGAAAATGGTTACATTACACCACCTATGTTCAACTGGAAATTATTTAGTTCTTTAAACTATTGTTTAGAAAAACATGTTACACATGGAGTTGTTTATAATTTTACATAATTAAAACAAAATGTAGTCAAAATTTAATTTATACAAAAAAATACCAGGATAAGTAATTAGAAGGAGTAAAAAATAACATTTTTTTAAAAGGGTTATTTAACATTCTTTATGTGCCAGTCATTTTAAATATCTCAACTCATTTAAGCCTATAAAAACCCCATGGGATATGTACCATTATTAGTGTCATTTTGCATATGAGGATGTGTGTCACAAAGATGTTAAGTTACTTGCTTAAGTCACACAGCTAATCAGTAGAAGAGAGAATATTCTAACCCAGGCAGTCTAGAGCCAGAGACAGCACTCGTAGGCACAGCTATAATTACATGTCCAGGTTAGCATTTATCACTTTTTTTCCATTTTCTCTGTTGTGTCATATTTCATGTGAAATAATTACACGTAGAAGCATATTATCCATTACTTAATAACAATACCTAATTTTCAAATAATGAAATTCAATAAATCAGAACTTGATGACATTAAAGTGAACAGTGCTATTTCATCTGAACTTGAATTTCCTTGAGTTCTGCCTCACAGAGAAGTCTTTTGGTACCCTGATATCTAAATGCTGAGCAATGAGGTCCAAAATTGAAGTTGGAATCCTTTGCTGTATCAGAGAGCATACCAGGGTATCATTTAATTACAATATCAGGAGGGTAAGTGAAAAAGATGAGGTCACACTGAAGCCATTAGTTTCGAGGCATAGGTGGAGATCAGCCAAGTGAAAAGGAAGCAGGTGTCTAAGTTAGATGGGAAAAGACACAATTAGTAGTTCCCTAGATTTGCGCAGGAGACTCCTGAGGCTCATGTAACCACATCCCAGCAGGTGTACAGTGTGATACCTGAGATAGCAAGCTGTGCTGAGGGACCTCAGGATAGCAGCTACATAGCTGGGAACAGGGTTGCTACTCCAGGGAGCAGAGAGATATGTGGCAATGCTCCCACACCTCCCTCAAGAGCGCTGTTCCATTTCCCTTGGCCACAGTCTCGGCAAGGTGTGTTGTAAACACGCCCTAGAAATGCATCCGTTCTACTGTCACTTCCATCCTAGCATGGCACTTCAGCAGCCTTGTTTCAAGCCATATCAAGTTCAAAATCCTCACACTTAAGCACAACCTAGGGACACTTTACTTGAGAAACTGCATGTCTGAATGACTGAAGTCACGAATGTGAACACTCCCCCTTAGGTAATCTACCTTTCTTTTTTTCCTATTGTTGTTTAATGTATTTTGGTATCATCCAGTCAAAATTAATAACAGATGACAAAGGTTTATCCTCCTTTTCAAGATGAGCAACCTCACAATCTCATCTTAGACAAGAATGACTTTAAAGTATCCAATCAGGTGAGGTATCAAGGCACCTAGCTTTCTAGTCTCATCGACATGTTTCAGAAATACTCCTAACTCCATCCCCCTATTACTTTAAGTATGAATATTACCAGGGAGCGGGGATATCTGAACCAAGGTGTTAGAAATAAAATAGTAAAATTCAGTTTATATATGCAACTCTTAGGCTAAGTGCTGTCACAGTATAAGCCTGCTAGAACAAAATTTCCCTCTTGGAAATGACTGCCACATTGTGCTCTCTAACCACCAAGTTTCCTTCCCTTAATATTTTCTAAACACAAGTAATGTGTATACCTTGCCAAACACTTTAACCTTATTTTCTTTTGGTAATAGCTTGAAACAATGAAATATGACTATGTTTTCTTTTCCTAAGTAAGTGACTTATCAAAGTGCTATGGGACCAGTACTGAGATTCATCTAACAGACCATTATAATTTCAAACAGTATGTTTCCCCACCACACCCATTAGATAAGGTTATTGAAACATATGAAATATATATACATATATATATGTGTGTATATATATATATATATGTCACCAAGGGGGCAAAGGCTTTCTGATTCATATGTTCAAACAGATTTTAGAGTATCATGGTTTATATGCTTAAATAGATTTTAGGGGTTGTAAATAGTCTTTTTCTAGTGCCTTACTGCCTAGAAATTAGCCCTAACCTGACAATATTTGCTCAAAGTAACACCCTATACAAACATAGTCAGGTTGGATGTTCTAAGTGGCATCAATACTAAATCTTTATGAAGACAACTGCTGCAACATAATCCCTCTGTCATCTGGATAAACTGTATGTCAACACTGGGTACACATTTGGCTAAATTTTCAATGTGTGTCAATTATGAATGTGAACAAACTAGGCTCCTCTAGAAAGTTTCAGTCTTTATAAGCTTAACATCTTTATTCTACTTCACAAGTTGACTGCAGCATTCGTGAAAAGGAACAGTGTTATTTATGATATTAATGCCATGTCTTTCTTAGTGACAATTCCTGATTAATGTTTAACAAAATGTGCTAACATAGCCTGTACTTGGAAAGGAGGACATCAGAATGTTTAAATTCTAGCTCCACAGCTGCTACGAATAGTCATGAGATCTGGATGAGTTATCTAATTCTTCTGGAGTCACTTTCTTTGTCTCTGAGGTGTCCTCCAGCTCTCAAATCCCCGAGTCTAAATCTCTCTTCTAAAACAAACTCTGGGTTTCTCTCTTCATAAAATAAATTTTTCTAACTTCCATTACTATGTGAGCAACATAGGACCTAGAGCATTACATATACTTCTCTCACAGAGATTCCCATGTAGATGGCAAGACAATATCTTACACAAAATGCAAGATATAGAAAGTGGACTGTGATTAGCACCATAAGAAACAGACATACATTTATACATAAATGCTCTGGAATTTCAAAGAAAGAACAGCAGACTACCTCATACAGTCAACAAATATTAATAAAGATCTGCCAGATGATAGACAAATGTGCTTGGGTTTTATGAGTAAAAAGCAAATCTGCTTCTCATATTTTTAAGGCCCAGAGAAAGAATATAAATGCAGGCATGCATATCACATGTCTGAATATTTAGAAATTAAACTAACAAACTATTAAATATGTTTTCTCATCCTACCTTTATAAGCATAACTTCACAATGAACTAGAATATCGGATTCAAATTTAGAATTCTCCAACTTCCCAGACTTCCTTGCCCCTGGCTTCTAGCCCCCTACTACTCCATTTTTCTCCTCTTATCTTCCTACCTCTGTCTTACTCCAAACCTTATGGGCCTTCATGTGTGTTCATGAGAACACTCTAGCCTGTGTTTCCAAGATCCTTCAGTGAAAGCCAAAGCTCCCCCTGAAGAGCTGATGAGGATTTTAGCAGACAACATTAAAAACATTCCAGGCAGAGGGCGCCTGGGTGGCTCAGATGGTTAAGCGTCTGCCTTCGGCTCAGGTCATGATCCCAGAGTCCTGGGATCGAGTCCCGCATCGGGCTCCCTGCTCCGCGGGAAGTCTGCTTCTCCCTCTGCCTCTCTCTCTCTCTCTCTGTCTCTCATGAATAAATAAATAAAATCTTTAAAAAAAAAAAAAAAAAAAAAAAAAAAAAAAAAAACATTCCAGGCAGAAAAAAAATATTAAAACCTTTGGTGGAAGGAAGCTTCCAGGCCTGATATAGAATGTTGATTTGTTCAGTTTTTCTAGAGTTTCAACAAGAGAAAAATATTAACGCTAAATCCATAAAAATAAGCCTAGATCATAATGTCAAAGGCTAAAAAGTTTGAACTTTATTTGGTAGAAGAGAGATTTGAAGGTTATTGAGCAGGGGTGGCATAATCAAAGCTGTACTTTAGGAAGATTAATTTGGCAGCCAAATGCAGAATGAGTAGATTAGAAGTGAGACTGGAGGCAGGGAGAAGAGTTATAGCAGTAGTTTAGGTAAGCAGTAATAAGACTGTTAACTAGGGCTGGGGTAATGTACAGGAAGAAATGGCGGTGTGAAACAGTAAGGAGAAGGAATTGACAGCCCCTGATGAATCACTGGTAATGGGGAAAAAGACAGAGATATATCAAAGAGCACTCAGAGGTCTTGAGCTTCTGTGACTAAAAATGAGTATCGGAAACCATCAGCAAGAAATCAAGAGGAAGAGCTAAACTGTGCGGTGAAAATGATGAGTGGAATTGGTATACTTTGTGTTAGTAACATTAGCAAATCTCCACCCACGTGAAAAATGCCATGAGGACTTGAAAACTTGGGAGAATCATCAGGAAATCACTTAGAGAGGTAAAACTTGTAAGTCTGACCTTGTAAAAATAACCCATTCTTTATGCAAATTTCATTATCCAAAGGTTTTGAAAATGTTCCCCATTTATAGGTTAGGTCCTTGGTTTCTTAAGTTGCTTAAAATGTGTATGTCTTCTGAAAACATGGTTATTTACAGATTTGGGGCCAGTTAATTCACTTTGGCAAGATCTACCTTATAATCTATAGCATAGTATTCTGCTTTGTCAGGATTTATTGATAACAGTCCAAGTTTCTTCCCAGCATAAATCATTTCCCAGTATCTCAGTGTTTAGTTCCAGGAATTTTAACTTTGTCCAGATTTAGATTTTCTGCCTTTGTCTAACAACAATCATAAACAATGAGTCTGCCTCTGAGGTGACAAATTCCTCAAATGTACTATGATGTGCCAGAAGTTCTTTCTGGTCCTCAGGTGACACATCTATTGATAAATTACAAAAGATTTTGTCCTTTGTTCTCACTCATATGAGCCACTATTATACATACAAACACAAAAACATACGTACATACAGCTCACGATCTTAACTGAAAATAAAAATGAGTTAATTGAGCTCATGCTTTTCTTCTTGTGTCTGCTCAATAACATTCTCTGATATCTCACTTGAGTTATACCTGATACACCTCAATATTTCAGCCATGGGTGAAAATCTTAAAATGCCTATAACTAGTACCGGAATGAGGAAAGAAGCCTTACTATAGTAAGAAAATTTTGGTCTTTGGGCAAAAAGAAGCAGGAACCAACAACTATGGTGGATGTCTTTTCTGGGCAAGACAAAGACTGTAAAAGATCATTTTAGGTTACTGCAGTTGAATCCCTCTGCTCTAGGTAAAATGTAGGGGCCAGAGCCCTTTGTCTCTATTAATGCCTTAACTTTCAGAGTTCATAACTAGTCCAATATCTAAGTATGTTTTTATAAATCTCTTCTTTAACATACATCTTCAACCCAGGCAACATGGAGGAATGTGCAGTTAATATAGAAGGTATTCCCCTAAGTACTGCAGAGTAAATGCAAACTTACAGGTGTTTATAAAGGAAAAATATAAATTTAAATTTCAGTGATGGCTTTCAGATAGCAAGAGTATCAAGCCTCTAAAGGGGACCATGTGACACGAAAAAAAAAATTAACAAAGCAAAATATGCAAGAGAGACAACTAGAACCAAAAATATAAATAATATCAAAAACTATTGATATAATAAATAATATCGAAAAATACCATTAACTAATGGCTTTTAGCTTGGCTGATTACCTCCAGCTTCCCACAGGCAGCC
Source organism: Halichoerus grypus (assembly GCF_964656455.1). NCBI lineage: Eukaryota > Metazoa > Chordata > Mammalia > Carnivora > Phocidae > Halichoerus > Halichoerus grypus. The sequence continues at coordinate 45,789,036 of NC_135715.1, read as the reverse complement.
ATGCTCTGAAAAGGAGCCACAGTGGACACCTCCTCATTGTTACTGGAAGAAATGCTGTGGGGGTTGTACCAGTCTGTTTATCAAAACACTGACCTACATCTTTCATATCTTTTTGTTTTAAATTGATTACCAGCCAATCTTTGTTTTCCTTATCTGATCTTCACCTATTAAAGTCCTTGACATATTCTCTTTACTCCTCTAACTTTCCCAACTTTTCAGGATCCCCTTGGCCTGAGTCTTAAATAAACATGCATGTAACTGTAAGAATAATATTTTTTAATAGGGAAGCAACTGTCAAAGGGACAAACATGGATCTTTCCAAAGGATATGTAACTTCTTCTGAAAAGTAAAGAGACCTCAAAATTCAGTTTCTCAAAAGCTAGGAAGAAAAAAAACAAACAAACAGAGGATAGCTTAGACAACATATGAGAATTCATTTGACTTAAATATGAATTTTAGAATTAAACTGATAAGTGACGCTATTGATCCTAGAGAGTAGTGAATACAAACATTTTCAAAATATAATAAGGACTCCTTTTAATATTTGTCTTCACTCACAATATAATATTTATTTTTAGAATTTTTTCTATACTAAATTACAGTAAGTAATACTTTTTGTCTTGTATTTTTCTAAACAAAGAGAAAATAATTAGAACTTTGGGCCAAAGGGTACCGAACTGAAATTTACGAAATTGAAATTTCTATCAGACTGTTAAACATTTTTTAAAATGTCTTAAGGATTTATTACTACCCTTAAAGAATTTAGTAGTCTGATGTTTGCAGAATTGGTACCATGGTTTAAATAATTAGGCAGGCAAAATGGCCTAAAATGCTGAGTTGAAGCCACTAGAACCACGGTTAAGTCACAGGGGACAAGATTTATGACTAGAATTTCTTGGCAAAAGAAGAAAAAGCATGCCCAGGGCAATAGACAGGGCTTGGTGAAAGAAAGAAACCCAGCTGATGGGAGAAATCCCCAGTCACATTTCAGACACAAGGATGGACAAGATAAGCCATGTAATCAAGCCACTGAATAACTGGCTTGAATAATTAACACATAAGCCAAAAGTGGGTTGAAACAGTGGTGGAGCTGGTTAAGTGGAATGGTAGAGGAATCTGTCTGCAGGGGGGTGAATAGAGGTAGGTTACAAAAAATTCAAATGTGGAATAATTACATCTCAGCTAAGCATCTAATGGGACAACTCAGGACCTCCAGGAAATCCTGCATTTGGGGGAAACAAGTCATCATCTTTTTGAAAGGATGATTCTTCAGGGAGATTCTCATAAAGGCCTTAAAAATCTTGAAAAGAGTAATACATAGGAATGCCCTCAAGCACTATAAATTAAAAATAAAATAAATTAAAAGAATCACAGGTTTAGCTCCATTGAACACAGATATACAAGAGGCTTCAGGCATAGCACAGCAAGGTTTCCTATTAATTTAAATGGGGTAAAATGAGAAAATTCACATCAGAAGACTCATGAAATAAAAATGTAGGCTCTGTGCAAAGTCAACACAAGTTTACAGTCAAGGCTCAAAGCCTCCTGTACCTAGTCTCAGTGGGGTGCCACCTTAATGCTATCTGCTCAGTGTTCTATTGTGTTTGAGTTTTGCAAGTTTGATCCTTAACTGTGAATTTCTTCCTCCTGATTGCACTAAGTCAGAATGTAATGTCTTTTTGAAGTCACTTTTGCTGGGTGAATATTTTAAAGCTAGGTCTATGTTATATAGAATGTACAGGACATTTTTACCAGTTTATAGATAAGCAATCACATCAGATCTATAAGCGTTGTTAATGTCAGTGGAAAAGCAGTGAGTCTGACGATCCACATGTATCTGCTAAAACTGGTGGAGCAGAATAGACAATAAAGAAGGAAGTAACTGCAGTGAGGAAAACCAGCACGTGGCCAAGAAGGTTGAAACAATATTAGAATGCTTTGCTTTTGAATTTATGTCAATGAATTGTAGCATAAATGCATTTAAAAAGTCAATATCAAAATATGGATGCTGAAATTAGTATTTTAAGGAAAAAACATTACTTGGTGAAAACTTTATTTGCTTTTGAGTTTTTATTTGTTCATGTTTTTGTTTGTAATCTAGTGAAAGGATGAAATACAACTACAATTATTAGGATATGTAATATATAACAATTAAGGTGGAAGAATTTTCTGTTTTCAGGCTATGAAATATGAACACAACTTATAATTGTTAGTAGGTTAAATAAATACTACAGATGCATAAAGACTGATAATGTTTAAGTCAGATGAGTTAAAGACATAAGTGGTTTAAAAGAACACCATAAACTTACTGGAAAAAAACATATATAAGAGCCCATTTAATTTTCATCAATGATGATTTATCTCAGCATAAAATCAATACAAGAATGTTAAAGAGAAAGATGAATACATCTAAGTTTTTAAAAACTAAATAATGAATATAAACAAAATTCAGATGTAAATGATAACCCTTGTGAAAAAATACTTACAATATAGATGGCAAAGTATTAATATTCTTAATAGAAAAGATCTTAAAATGTTATAGATAAAAAATGGAAAAGAAAAATGATGACAAAAGATTTAAAATGACAATTCCCCAAAGAAAAATATAAATAATCCACTAAAATATGAAAAATTTCTTTATCTTTTTTGTAATTAAAGGAATGCAAATCAAAATCCAAGGGAGCATTTTTATTTGAAATTAGGAAATATATTATAATATATAATAATACTCAGTGTACATGAAGGAATGGAGATTATGGATCTTTTACATACTTTTGGTAAAAGCATAAACTGGTGCATATTTTTCACAATTTGTCAATCTGTATTGATTCTTAAGTATTCATGGCCTTAATTTTACAATTCAATTTTTAGAAATTTAAGTAGCAAGTAATTCATCAGAATGTGATGTAGGAAAGGAAATAACTGCACATAATCTACATATCCAGTGTTTAGAGAATTACTTAAATACATTATTTCCAGAGCAAGGTATATTAAATACATTTCTTAAAATTTAAAATTTTAATTTCCTATTTTAAGATAATAAAACAAAGACTGAATTTCTTTTTCTCCTTAGATATCACAATGTGACACAAAATATAACAGGAAGATAAACTTCAATCTTTGTGAAGCCAGAAGGTATCTATAACCCTAAACAAAATGAAGGTCAAAGAAGAGAGCAAAAAGATGCTGCAAGAGGATACTGCAGTTGTAGACCTCAGATAAAGCTAGAAAAGTATAGTTTTCCAAAGTAGGTGGCACATACTATTAAGAGAAACCCAGCAATTTATTCTTTATACAAAAAGACCAAACTGGTGGCAGGAAGCTTCCTGGACCTTGATGGGCAACAAGCTGATGCCAAGGAGGTCAACTTGACTGAGGAATTGCAGTGGCAAGACATATTTACAGAAAGCTGACTGTCAGCAAGGCAGAGCAAAAGGGAGATATTCTGCATTGCTGGCAGCCCTATAGCGGCTAATCTCTGTGGGCCAGCCGAAAACAAGAACCAAAAAGAATTTACTCACACTTAACCCTGCTACAAAATAAACCTCACTATAAACCAGAAAACAATACCTGGTAGTATGAAACATGGCTCTACCCTGATCGCCAAGTGATCCTCCTGCAAACATTAGTTCAAGAATTTACTTCAATAAAATGTGTAAAATTTAAAAAGAAAAGCACAGAGTCTATTTAGTTATAGCACAAGAGAAAACTACAAGTGGTACAAAAAAGCAAATTCCAGGTGAGTTAACACAAGAAAAATTTATTGCCATGGAAGAGATGAAAATTGTATTGAATACAGCATGACAAATTAATATTTTAAATAACAAGATACCTTAAAAAAAAAAAAAAAGAATTTCTCTCTGGAAGAAATGGATACATTCCTAGAGACATAGAAACTACCAAAACTAAAACAGGAAGAAAGAGAAAACCTGAACAGACCCATAACCAGTAAGGAAATTGAAGCAGTAATCAAAAATCTCCCAACAAACAAAAGCCCAGGGCGAGATGGCTTCCCAGGGGAATTCTACCAAACATTTAAAGAAGAATTATACCTATTCTTCTGAAACTGTTCCAAAAAATAGAAATGGAAGGAAAACTTCCAAACTCATTTTATGAGGCCAGCATTACCTTGATCCCAAAACCATCAAAAAGGAGAACTACAGACCGATATCCCTGATGAACACAGATGCAAAAATTCTCACCAAAATACTAGCCAATAGGATCCAACAGTACATTAAAAGGATTATTCACCACGACCAAGTGGGATTTATTCCTGGGCTGCAAGGTTGGTTCAGCATCCACAAATCAATCAGTGTGATACAATACATTAATAAAAGAAAGAACAAGAACCATATAATCCTCTCAATAGATGCAGAAAAAGCATTTGACAAAGGCCAGCAACCTTTCTTGATTAAAACTCTTCAGAGTGCAGGGATAGAGGGTACGTACCTCAGTATCATAAAAGCCATATACAAAAAGCCCACAGCAAATATCATTCTCAATGAGGAAAAACCGAGAGCACGTCCCCTAAGGTCAAGAACACGTCAGGGATGTCCACTATCACCTCTGCTGTTCAACATACTACTAGAAGTCCTAGCCTCAGCAATCAGACAACAAAAAGAAATAAAAGGCATTTGAATCAGCAAAGAAAAAGTCAAACTCTCACTCTTTGCAGATGACACGATATTCTATGTGAAAAACCTAAGGGACTCCACCCCAAAACTGCTAGAACTCATACAGGAATTCAGCAATGTGGCAGGATATAAAATCAATGCACAGAAATCAGCTGCATTCCTATACACTAACAATGACACAGAAGAAAGAGAAATTAAGGAGTCGATCCCATTTACAACTGCACCCAAAACCATAAGATACCGAGGAAAAAACTTAACCAAAGAGGAAAAGAATCTGTACTCTGAAAACTATAGAACACTCATGAAAGAAATTCAGGAAGACACAAAGAAACGGAAAAACGTTCTAGGCTCACGGATTGGAAGAACAAATATTGTGAAAATGTCTAAGCTACCTAGAGCAATCTATACATACACTGCAATCCCTTTCAAAATACCATCAATTTTTTTCACAGAGCTGGAACAAATAATCCTAAAATTTGTGTGGAGCCAGAAAAGACCCCAAATAGCCAAAAGAATGTTGAAAAAGAAAACCAAAACTGGTGGCATCACAACGCCGGACTTCAAGCTCTATTACAAAGCTGTAACCGTCAAGACAGTATGGTATTGGCACAAAAACAGACACATAGATCAATGGAACAGAACAGAGAGCCCAGAAATGGACCCTCAACTCTATGGTCAACTAATCTTCGACAAAGCAGGAAAGAATGTCCAATGGAAAAAAGACAGTCTCTTCAACAAATGGTGTTGGGAAAATTGGACAGCCACATGCAGAAGAATGAAACTGGACCACTTCCTTACACCACGCAGAAAAATAGACTCAAAATGGATGAAAGACCTAAATGTAACACGGGAATCCATCAAAATCCTAAAGGAGAACACAGACAGCAACATCTTCGACCTCAGCCACAGCAACTTCTTGCTAGACACATCTCCAAAGGCAAGGGAAATAAAGGCAAAAATGAACTACTGGGACTTCATCAAGATAAAAAGCTTTTGCCCAGCAAAGGAAACAGTTGACAAAACCAAAACACAACTGACAGAATGGGGGAAGATATTTGCTAATGACATATCAGATAAAGGGCTAGTATCCAAAATATAGAAAGAACTTATCAAACTCAATACCCAAAGAACAAATAATCCAGTCAAGAAATGGGCAGAAGACATGAACAGATATTTCTCCAAAGAAGACATACAGATATATGAAAAAATGCTAAACATCACTCAGCATCAGGGAAATACAAATCAAAACTACAATGAGATACCACCTCACACCCTTCAGAATGGCTAAAATTAACAAGTCAGGAAATGACAGATGTTGGTGGGGATGTGGAGAGAGGGGAACCCTCTTACACCGTTGGTAGGAATGCAAGGTGGTGCAGCCACTCTGGAAAACAGTATGGAGGTTCCTCAAAAAGTTGAAAATAGAGCTACCCTATGACCCAGCAATTGCGCTACTGGGTATCTACCCCAAAGATACAAATGTAGTGATCTGAAGGGGCACCCCAATGTTTATAGTAGCAATGTCCACAAGAGCCAAGCTATGGAAAGAGCCCAGATGTCCATTGATAAATGAATTGTCCATAGACAGATGAACAGATAGAAGATGTGGTGTGTACACGTACACACACACACACACACACACACACACACACACACAATGGAATATTATGCAACCATCAATGAAATCTTGCCATTTGCAATGATATGGATGGAACCAGAGGGTGTTATGCTAAGCAAAATAAGTCAATCAGAGGACAATAATTATCATATGATCTCACTGATGTGTGGAATTTAAGAAACAAAAGAGAGGATCATACGGGAAGAGAGGAAAAAATAAAACAAGATGAAACCCGAGAGGGAGACAAAAAATAAGAGACTCTTAATCATAGGAAACAAACTGAGGGCTGCTGGAGGAGAAGGAGTTGGGGGATGGGGGAAGTGGGTGAGGGACATTAAGAAGGGCATGTGACATCATGAGCACTGGGTATTATGTAAGACTGATAAATCACTGACCTCTACCTCTGAAACCCATAATACATTATATGTTAATTGATTGAATTTAAATAAATAATTAAAAAGAAAAAAGAATTTCTCTAAGCAGATGAAGAGTTTAGAGAAGATACCATGAAACAACAAAAATAAAATAAGTAAAAACATGACTCAGTAGAGATGAGGAAAAAAATGAGTAAAAGTAAACTGTCATAGAAATGAAGATTCTACCATAAGCAGCAGAGAAGAGAAAGACACAGCTGAAACAAGATGGTATAGCAGGAAAACCTGTACTCTCCTTCCTTACACAAACATGCCAATCCAGCAAAAATGTATGAAGATTTTGTGAGAAATCCAGAAACTGACAAGTTCCTGTACCTCAGGCATATGTCAGACCAGACTCACCAAAGCCATTAGGAAGATTTAAGACACACTCTCACCAGAATTCACACCCCTGACATAGTGTCATACAATCAGGAAGAGACCCCCAACATCCAGATTTTCTCAGGAGAGAGAAGGGGTTGGTTTGTGCATCCAATGACCAACTTTTCTGAAGGTATTCCCCAGAGTATTGGCTTTTGTCTTGCCAGTTTAGGATCTCTGATGGGAAAGGCACAGTCTAGCCACCTGACAAAGAATGAAGTCAGTGGCATAGACCAACAGATACCATAGGTCCTGCCCCCATTCCCTGCTCACCACAGAGCAAGCAGACAAAAACAAAACAAAAAAGCTCCAAGCTTTCCTCTGGAGAGGGAAAGACTTGATCCATTCATCTGACACTCCAACCTCTATGGCGCTTCCCAAAGAACTGGCATCTATCTTGCTAGTCTTAGAGCTCTGATAGGTCCATCATAGTCTAGCTGCAAGGAAGAGAATGGAGATGGCAGTTTGGACTGAGAGATGCCATAGCTTCCCTCCCCTACCCCCAGCTTAGCACAAATTGAACAAACAAAACCCACCCCTGCCTGCTTCTCCCTGGGAAGGGAAAGAACTGGCAGAAGCCCCCAGAATCTCTAGCTGCGCTGATTAAAGACTTCTCCTGTAAAAGGCAAGTCTGTAAAGATTGTGAGAGGTGCCTCCGTTGTCTAATGTAGAGACACCAACACCAAGAGTCAAGAAAAATGAAGAATCAGGTGGAGCAAGATGGTGGAGGAGTAGGAGACCTGGATTTCCTCTGGTCCCAGGAATTCAGCTGGATAGGGATCAAACCATTCTGAACACCTACAAACTCAACAGGAGATCAAAGAAAAGAATAGCAACAACTCTCTGAACAGAAAAGCGACCACTTTCTGGAAGGTAGGACGTGCGGAGCAGTGAATCTGAGGCGATATTCGGGAGGATAGACGGCGGGGGAGGGGCCTCCGTCGGCCGCTTCTGGCAAGTGACAGAGCCTCCGGGCACAAAATCGGAACTTTTAGAAGTCCGCTCCGCTGAGGGACATCACTCCGGTGGCTAAGCGGGGGGTGGAACCCTCCTGGGACAGTGTGGTCTCAGGACCTTCGGGGTCACAGAAAGACGGGGGGTGCCTGAGTGCGGCAGAGCTCCCAGGTATTGGAGCGGGGAAGCCGGCTGCAGAGACGGAGCCCAGGCACGGGCTCCCAGCCCGGGGTTGCCATAAACCGTGATCCGCAGCACAGTCGGGCCACTGCTCCTCCAGAAGGGACCCAACAAGCGGCAGATCCGGGGAGACTCACCTTCTTCCCCGGGGAGGAGAGGCGCGGCAGTGCACCGCAGAGATCTGCGGGGTTTGGAGACTCCACACGGGGTCGGGTGCCAGAGATAGAAATGCGCAGTCACAGGCCAGGTGAGCACAGAGTGAGGCTGGAGACCAGGGAGAGGGGAGTGACTGACGGCTTTTCTCTGGGGCCTCACTGAGGAGTGGGGCCCCGAGTTCTCGGCTCCTCCAGGGTGGGGATTGAGAGGCCGCCATTTACACTCTCCGCCTCCAAAGCTGTACGGAAAGCTTGCAGGGAACAAAAGCTCCAGAGAGCAACCCGGAGCAGATTACTTAGCCCGGACCGGCAAGGGCAGGGCAATTCCACCTCCGGCAAAGACATTTGGGAACCATGGCAACAGGCCCCTCCCCCAGAAGATCAGCGAGAACAGCCAGCCAAGACCAAGTTTACCGATCAATGAGAACGGCAGAACCCCAGCACTAGGGGAATACTACACATAGAATCCATGGCTTTTTTACCATGATTCTGTGGTCTTTCAAAGTTAATTTTTTTTTAACTTTTTTTTTTTTGAATTTTTCTTTTTCCCCTTTTCAACCAACATCTTATCAATCCCTTTTTTAAAAAAACATTTTTCTTTTTCATTTTTAGAGTCATATTCTATCCCTTCATAGTAGTTACCCGTATTTTTGGCATATATATATAAGTTGTTCTCTCTTTAAAATTTTGAGATAGTTTCTTCTAACAGATCAAAATATACCCTAAATCTCTAGTGTATGGTTTTTTTCTACTCCCCTGCCTGATCACATTCTCTCCTTTTTCTTTTTTTTTTTAAATCCTCTTCTTTCTTTTTTCAAACAACTTATCAATTCCTTTTATAGAATTTTTTATAATTTCCATCTTTACAGTCATATTCCATCCCTTCATCATATCAACCCTTATTTTTGTACATATATAAATTTTTCTTTCTTTAAAATTTTGGGAGGCACTTTCTTCTAACCAAAATACACCCAAAATCTATGTGTGTGGCACTGATCTATATACCAGCCTGATCATATCTGATCATATTCTGGTTTTGTTTTGTTTTGTTCTGTTTTTGTTTGTTTTTATCTTTATCTTTTTCTTTTTTTTTTTCCCTTTTTTCTCTCTTTCCCTTTCTTTTCCCACTGCTTCAGGTCTTTTCTGATTTGTTTAGAGTATATTTTCTGGGGACGTTGTGACCCTGTTAGCATTTTGTTCTCTCATTAATCTATTCTCCTCTGGACAAAATGACAAGACAGAAAAAATCACCTCAACAAAAAGAACAAGAGGTAGTACCGACTGCCAGGGACCTACTCAATACGGACATTAGTATGATGTCGGATCTAGAGTTCAGAATCATCACTTTAAAGATACTAGCTGGGCTTGAAAAAAACATGGAAGTTATTAGAGAAACCCTTTCTGGAGAAGTAAAAGAACTAAAATATAACTAGTAGAAATCAAAAAGGCTATTAATGAGGTGCAATCAAATATGGGGGCGCTAACTGCTAGGATAAATGAGGCAGAAGAGAGAAGTAGTGATATAGAAGACCAAATGATGGACAATAAAGAAGCTGAGAAAAAGAGAGATAAACAACTACTGGATCACGAGGGCAGAATTCGAGAGATAAGCGATACCATAAGATGAAACAACATTAGAATAATTGGGATCCCAGAAGAAGAAGAAAGAGAGAGAGGGGCAGAAGGTATAATGGAGCAAATTATAGCAGAGAACTTCCCTAATTTGGGGAAGGAAACAGGCATCAAAATCCAGGAAGCACAGAGAACCCCTCTCAAAATCAATAAAAATAGGTCAACACCCCAACATCTAATAGTAAAACTTACGAGTCTCAGAGATAAAGAGAAAATCCTGAAAGCAGCTCAGGAGAAGAGATATGTAACCTAAAATGGGAGAAACATTAGATTGGCAACAGACCTACCCACAGAGACAAGGCAGGCCAGAAAGGACTGGCAGGATATATTCAGAGCACTAAATGAGAAAAATATGCAACCAAGAATACTATATCCAGCTAGGCTGTCATTGAAAATAGAAGGAGAGATTAAAAGCTTCCAGGACAAACAAAAACTAAAGGAATTTGCAAACATGAAACCAGCCCTACAAGAAATCTTGAAAGGGGTCCTCTAAGCAAAGAGAGAGCCTAAAAGCAACATAGACCAGAAAGGAACAGAGACAATATACAGTAACAGTCACCTTACAGGCAATACAATGGCAGTAAATTCATATCTTTCAATAGTTACCCTTAATGTAAATGGGCTAAATGCCCCAATCAGAAGACACAGGCTATCAGATTGGATTAAAAAACAAGACCCATCGATATGCTGTCTGCAAGAGACTCATTTTAGACCCAAAGACAATCCCAGATTGAAAGTGAGGGGGTGGAAAACCATTTACCATGCTAATGGACACCAAAAGAAAGCTGGTGTGGCAATCCTTTTATCAGACAAATTAAATTTTAAACTAAAGACTGTAATAAGAGATGAGGAAGGACACTGTATCATATTTAAGGGTCTATCCAACAAGAAGATCTAACAATTGTAAATATCTATGCCCCTAACATGGGAGCAGCCAATTATATAAGGCAATTAATAACAAAAGCAAAGAAACACATTGACAACAATACAATAATAGTGGGGGACTTTAACACCCCCCTCACTGAAATGGACAGATCATCTAAGCAAAAGATCAACAAGGAAATAAAGACTTTAAATGACACACTGGACCAAATGGACTTCACAGATGTATTCAGAACATTCCATCCCAAAGCAACAGAATACACATTCTTCTCTAGTGCCCATGGAACATTCTCCAGAATCGATCACATCCTAGGTCACAAATCAGGTCTCAAACGGTACCAAAAGATTGGGATCATTCCCTGCCTATTTTCAGACCACAATGCTTTGAAACTAGAACTCAATCACAAGAGGAAAGTCGGAAAGAACTCAAATACATGGAGGCTAAAGAGCATCCTACTAAAGAACGAATGGGTCAACCAGGAAATTAAAGAAGAATTAAAAAAATTCATGGAAACCAATGAAAATGAAAACACAACTGTTCAAAGCCTTTGGGATGCAGCAAAGGCGGTCCTAAGAGGAAAGTATATAGCAATACAAGCCTTTCTCAAGAAACAAGAAAGGTCTCAAGTACACAACCTAACCCTACACCTAAAGGAGCTGGAGAAAGAACAGCAAATCAAGCCTAAACCCAGCAGGAGAAGAGAAATAATAAAGATCAGAGCAGAAATCAATGAAATAGAAACTAAAAGAACAGTAGAACCGATCAACGAAACTAGGAGCTGGTTCTTTGAAAGAATTAACAAGATTGATAAACCCCTGGCCAGACTCATCAAAAAGAAAGGAGAAATGACCCAAATCAACAAAATCATGAATGAAAGAGGAGAGATCCCAACCAACACCAAAGAAATACAAACAATTATAACAACATATTATGAGCAACTCTATGCCAGCAAATTAGATAACCTGGAAGAAATGGATGCATTCCTAGAGATGTATCAACTACCAAAACTGAACCAGGAAGAAATAGAAAACCTGAACAGACCTATAACCACTAAGGAAATTGAAGCAGTCATCAAAAATCTCCCAAAACACAAAAGCCCAGGGCCAGATGGCTTCCCAGGGGAATTCTACCAAACATTTCAAGAAGAATTAATACCTATTCTTCTGAAACTGTTCCAAAAAATAGAAATGGAAGGAAAACTTCCAAACTCATTTTATGAGGCCAGCATTACCTTGATCCCAAAACCAGACAAAGACCCCATCAAAAAGGAGAACTACAGACCAATATCCTTGATGAACATGGATGTAAAAATTCTCACCAAAATGCTAGCCAATAGGATCCAACAGTACATTAAAAGGATTATTCACCACGACCAAGTGGGACTTATCCCTGGGCTGCAAGGTTGGTTCAACATCCGCAAATCAATCAACATGATATAATACATTAACAAAAGAAAGAACAAGAACCACATGATCCTCTCAATAGATGCAGAAAAAGCATTTGACAAAGTACAGCATCCTTCCTTGATCAAAACTCTTCAGAGTATAGGGATAGAGGGTACATACCTCAATATCATAAAAGCCATCTATGAAAAACCTACAGGGAATATCATTCTCAATGGGAAAAAACTGAGAGCTTTTCCCCTAAGTCAGGAACGCGGCAGGGATGTCCACTATCACCACTGCTATTCAACATAGTATTAGAAGTCCTAGCCACAGCAATCAGACAACCAAAAGATATCAAAGGCATCCAAATCGGCAAAGAAGAAGTCAAACTCTCACTCTTTGCAGATGATATGATACTTTATGTGGAAAACCCCAAAGACTCCACCCCAAAACTGCTAGAACTAATACAGGAATTCCGTAAAGTGGCAGGATATAAAATCAATGCACAGGGGCGCCTGGGTGGCTCAGTCGTTAAGCGTCTGCCTTCGGCTCAGGTCATGATCCCAGGGTCCTGGGATCGAGCCCCGCATCGGGCTCCCTCCTTGGGGGGGAAGCCTGCTTCTCCCTGTCCCACTCCCCCTGCTTGTGTGCCCTCTCTCGCTGTCTCTCTCTCTGTCAAAAAATAAATAAAATATTTAAAAAAAAAAAAAAAAATCAATGCACAGAAGTCAGTGGCATTCCTATACACCAACAACAAGACAGAAGAAAGAGAAATTAAGGAGTCGATACCATTTACAATTGCACCCAAAACCATAAGATACCTAGGAATAAATCTAACCAAAGAGGCAAAGGATCTGTACTCAGAAAACTATAAAATACTCATGAAAGAAATTGAGGAAGACACAAAGAAATGGAAAAACGTTCCATGCTCATGGATTGGAAGAACAAATATTGTGAAGATGTCAATGCTACCTAGAGCAATCTACACATTCAATGCAATCCCCATCAAAATACCATCCACTTTTTTCAAAGAAATGGAACAAATAATCCTAAAATTTGTATGGAACCAGAAAAGACCCCGAATAGCCAGAAGAATATTGAAAAAGAAAAGCAAAGCTGGTGGCATCACAATTCCAGACTTCCAGCTCTATTACAAAGCTGTCATCATCAAGACAGTATGGTACTGGCACAAAAACAGACACATAGATCAATGGAACAGAACAGAGAGCCCAGAAATGGACCCTCAACTCTCTGGTCAACTAATCTTTGACAAAGCAGGAAAGAATGTCCAATGGAAAAAAGACAGTCTCTTCAACAAATGGTGTTGGGAAAAATGGATAGCCACATGCAGAAGAATGAAACTGGACCATTTCCTTACACCACACACAAAAATAGACTCCAAATGGTTGAAAGACCTAAATGTCAGACAGGAGTCCATCAAAATCCTAAAGGAGAACAAAGGCAGCAACCTCTTCGGCCTCAGCCGCAGCAACTTCTTCCTAGAAACATCACCAAAGGCAAGGGAAGCAAGGGCAAAAATGAACTATTGGGACTTCATCAAGATAAAAAGCTTTTGCACAGCAAAAGAAACAGTCAACAAAACCAAAAGACAACCGACAGAATGGGAGAAGATATTTGCAAATGACATATCAGATAAAGGGCTAGTATCCAAAATCTATAAAGAACTTACCAAACTCAACACCCAAAGAACAAAGAATCCAATCAAGAAATGGGCAGAAGACATGAACAGACATTTTTCCAAAGAAGACATCCAAATGGCCAACAGACCCATGAAAAAGTGCTCAACATCGCTCGGCATCAGGGAAATCCAAATCAAAACCTCAATGAGATACCACCTCACACCAGTCAGAATGGCTAAAATTAACAAGTCAGGAAATGACAGATGTTGGTGGGGATGCGGAGAAAGGGGAACCCTCCTACACTGTTGTTGGGAATGCAAGCTGGTGCAGCCACTCTGGAAAACAGTATGGAGGTTCCTCAAAAAGTTGAAAATAGAGCTACCATATGATCCAGCAATTGCACTACTGGGTATTTACCCCAAAGATACAAAAGTAGGGATCCGAAAGGGTACGTGCACCCTGATGTTTATAGCAGCAATGTCCACAATATCCAAACTGTGGAAAGAGCCAAAATGTCCATCGACAGATGAACGGATAAAGAAGAAGTGGTATATATATACAATGGAATATTACGCCGCCATCAAAAGGAATGAGATCTTGCCATTTGCAACGACATGGATGGAACTGGAGGGTGTTATGCTGAGCGAAATAAGTCAATCAGAGAAAGACATGTATCATATGATCTCACTGATATGAGGAATTCTTAATCTCAGGAAACAGACTGAGGGTTGCTGGAGTGGGTGGTGGGGTGGGAGGGATGGGCTGACTGGGTGATAGACACTGGGGAAGGTATGTGCTCTGGTAAGCGCTGTGAATTGTGCAAGACTACTGAATCTCAGATCTGTACCTCTGAAACAAATAATGCAATATATGTTAAGAAAAAAAAAATAAAGAAGAAGATAGCAGGAGGGGAAGAATGAAGGGGGGGAAATCGGAGGGATAGACGAACCATGAGAGATGATGGACTATGAAAAACAAACTGAGGGTTCTAGAGGAGAGTGGGGGAGAATGGGTTAGCCTGGTGATGGGTATTAAAGAGGGCACGTTCTGCATGGAGCACTGGGTGTTATGCACAAACAATGAATCATGGAACACTACATCTAAAACTAATGATGAAATGTATGGGGATTAACATAACAATAAAAAAATTTTAAAAAAAAAGTAAAATGAAGAATCAGGCATAGATGTCCTAAACAAAGCAGCAAAGTAAGTCTCAATGAACTGATCCTAATAAAATGGAGTTATATGATTTACCTGACAGAAAATTTAAAATAACTGTCATAAAGATGCTCACTGAAGTCAAGAGAATAATGCATGAACAAAGTAAAAATTTAAGAATAGAAAATATAAAAAGAGATCAAACAGAAATCATAGAGCTAAAGAACACAATGAGTAAATTGAAAAATTCACCAAAGAGGTTCAACAACAGGCTCTACTAGGCAGATGAAACAATTGCTAAACTTAAAGACAGGTCATTGTGAGCAGTTCAGTCAGAGGAGTAAAAATTTTAAAAGAAAAAGTAAAGAGAGCTTAAGGAACTTACAGGACACCATTAAAAGACAAAAGTAGGCATTATGGGAGTCTCAGAAGGAAAAGAGAAACAGAAAGGACCAGAAAGTTCCTTAATCCTTATTCAAAGAAATAATGGCTGAAAATCTGCCAAATCCAGGTAAGGAAAATGAACATCCAGATCCAGGAAGGTCAAAGGATTCAAAATATAATGAATTGGAAGAAATACACACCAAGATGCATCATAATCATTGTCAAAAGACAAAAAGAGAATTTTGAAGCCAGGGGACAAAAAGAGCAATTTGTCACAAACAAGGGAGACTCTCCATAAGACAGTAAATGGATTTTTCAAAATCTTGTAGGCCAGGAGAGAGTGGAATGATATATGCAAAGTGCTGAAATAGAAAAAAAATAATAATAAATTAAAAAAAAAAAAACATCAATAAAGAATACTATGCCTGGCAAAACTGTCCTTCAAAAATGAAGGAGAATGTCCCAGAAAAACAAAAGCTGAGGGAATTCATCAACACTAGATCAATCTTATAAGAAATGCTAAAGGGAACTCTTCAAGTTGAAATGAAAGGGCATTAAACAGCAACAGGATAACATAAGAAAGTATGAAATTCGTGGGTAAAGTTAATATATACAAAGAACACTGTATTACTGTAATGATGGTGGGTAAATACTTTTAATCTTAGTACAAAAGTTAACGATGTTAAAACTATACAAAAGTTAACAATGTTAAAAATGTACAAAGTTAAAAATAACTATAATTCAAAAATACGTTAAAAGACACACAATATGAATTGATATAAGTTGTGGCAATAACAGCAGAAAACAGAAAAGGGAAAAGGTATAGAGTTTGTAAGTGATGGAACTTAAGTTGTTATCGGTTTAAAATAGACCGTTTTAACTATAAGACATTTATGTAAGCCCAAAGGTAACAACATACACATACCAAATACCTATACAAGTTACACGAAATAAAAAAAGAAAATAATCAAAAGGTGTCAATTTTTAAAATGTCAACAAAACACAGAAGCAAGATAGGGAAAGATAAAAGAACAATGAGACTAACAAAAACAACACAATTAAGATAGTAAATCCTTCTCTAGCAATATTACTTTAAGTCTAAATGGACTTCATTCCCCAATTCTAAGACAGAATGGCTGAATAGATTTTAAAAAGTAATAATAACATCCAACTATATGCTTTCTACAAGAAACTTACTTTAAATATAAGGGCACAAATATTCTGAAAGTAAAAGAAAAAGATATACACAATGGTAACCAAAAGAAAGAAGGGATACATCAGACAAAATAGACTTTAAGTCAAAAACTGTCTCAAGAAATGAAAAATGACACCATGGGATGATGAAAGGGAAAATCCACCAGGAAGATACAACAATTATAGATATTGTAATCTGCTTTTAAAGGCTCGTGTGATTAGTGTTAGTGTATATTCTCCCTTTTTTTAAGGTCAACTGTGATGTGTGGTATGGGTTGAATTGTATTCCCAAAAAAGATACAGAGAAGTACTAACTGCCAGTATCTTGCAATGTGACCTTATTTGGAAATAAAGTCTTTAAAAGGTAATCAAGTTTAAAATGAAGTCAAGGTGGGCCCTAATGTAATATGAGTGATATCCTTACAAAAAGGGGAAATTTGGACACAGACACACACAGAGGGAAGATGATGTGAAGACATTCAGGAAGAACTCCATGTGAAGATGGAGGCAGAAATTGAACTGATGCAGCTCCAAGCCAAGGAATTCCAAGGACTGCCCACCACTGACAATAGCTAAGAAGAAGAAGCAGGGAAGAATTCTACCCAGAGTCTCAGAGAGAGCATGGCTCTGCAGACACCTTGTTCTCAGACACCTAGCTTCCAGAACTGTGAGGCAATAAAAAAAAACAAAAAACAAAAAAGACACAGGATCACATGGAGGAAGGAGAGCTTATTAATAAAAGTCAAAATAAACAAAGACTCAAAAGAAAGTGATAGCTGAGGAAGAACATGGAACAAATGAAATTTTAAAATACTTTTAAATAAAGTTTTTTTAATATTATTTTTTTTCATTTCCGGAAATAAAAGCTGACCTGAATATATGCATTGGAACACGACATCATGTCTCAGAAAAGATGATCTGGGATCATCACTACTAAGCCACATACTAGTAAAATTTCTGAACTTCAAAAAGAAAGAAAAAAATCACTAACATCTAACCTGAATAGTTGTATAACCATTAAAGAAAGCAAAAAGACTTTTCCTTTATAAAGAAACTGGCCCAAGTAAAGTTACAAATGGATTTCACTGAACTCAAAATGAACAGATAATCCCTATGTCTATGAATACATTCAGAACAGAAAATAAGATGGAAAGATTGCAAAAGCTGTTAAATATACCATCATAAAACAAAATATTTGACTATTCCCACATTTACAAATAAAAATAAAATATTAATAAATTAAATATAGGTATACTTAAAGAATAACGCACCATAATCAATATAGTAAACTCAGAATATATGGAAGGTTATACTATTAGTGTTCGTAATACTAAGAAATGCATTAGTAAAACTTTTGACATTACTGATTAAAGGAGAAAAATAAATAGGTAAATAAAAAAATGGCAACACCAATTTCTGATTTTAAATTTAGAAGTGAAAGCAAATAGGATAAAATAAAGGTTATCCAAAGAAATCTAGAAGGGAAACATTATTACCCCCCAAATAAGAATAATGCTACTCAAACTAGGATTATCAATACCATCCATTCATTATTTTAACAGCATTTTAGAAAGCACAAGAGAGCCTGAAAAGTAAATTATCAATATACTTATTAAAAAGAACAGAACCTAACTTTCACTATATACAATTGCTCAGCTAGATTAAATAATTGGCTAAACCACTTAAAAAAACATAGATTCACAAATCTGTGAACTGCAAATTAGAATAATGGAAAAGTTGGAACAGATAAAATTTTCAAAGATAGAAGAGAAAAAAATATTTTCTAAAATAAAGAAAAAAAAAAAACTGGGGCGCCTGGGTGGCTCAGTTGGTTGGGCGACTGCCTTCGGCTCAGGTCATGATCCTGGAGTCCCGGGATCGAGTCCCACATCGGGCTCCCTGCTCGGCAGAGAGTCTGCTTCTCCCTCTGACCTTCCTCCCTCTCATGCTCTCTGTCTCTCATTCTCTCTCTCGCAAATAAATAAAATCT
This sequence comes from Halichoerus grypus, assembly GCF_964656455.1. Taxonomy (NCBI): domain Eukaryota; kingdom Metazoa; phylum Chordata; class Mammalia; order Carnivora; family Phocidae; genus Halichoerus; species Halichoerus grypus. The sequence continues at coordinate 45,770,435 of NC_135715.1, read as the reverse complement.
TAAAAAAAAGAAAAAAAAGAAAAAAAAATTAATGTGCATGTCAAAGGGAATACAATCTCCTGGAAATATTTATGCCCTAACAATCAGCATTATGACATTGCCCGGCAATGCTATTGAGTTTAATATATTCAAGAAGTAAGCCACCTACAGGAGGAAATAAATGAACTAAAAATGAAACACAGTAATCAAGTAGACAAAAAAGGACATCTGAAGAATAGCATAATAAAGTAATTCACATATATATATGTAAGTGTGCATGAATGTATATATATATATATTATAATCTACAAAAAGATATTATATGATCATTTCATATATTTTCAACAATTAAACATCTAAAAACAATAAGCCTATCCCTTCATTTAAAAATAACCTACCAATGCTCTCAGGTACATCCTCTCTAGCTGCAACAAGTTCAGTAAATCTATCTTTTTTTCCTGTCTTTATTTTTTCTTTTTTTTCTTTTTCTTTTCTTTTTGTTTTTTGTGTTTTGTTTCTGTTTTTTGACTACATGTATATTTGTAGTGGTCTTTGGTTGTATTTTAACACCTGCCTCAGAGAAGTTGTTAAAAAGATTTATGCACATCCTTAATATGAATACTGGGCAACTTTATAACATGGACAGATCTCCAAAACATTTTTAATATGAAAAAGTTGCAGAGCTGTATGAAAAGTATGTTCCAATTCATATTTTAAAAATTTGTAAAAGATTTCATGCAAGTAAATATACTGGAAATGTACTCAAATTTGAATATCAAATTATCCATGGATGAGAGAAAAGTAGGGAGATTTTAATAAAACTTAAAATGTTTTATTCCATATATTTCTGAAATGGCTGGATCTTTCAATAAAAGTAATTCACATATCCTGTGTATAAGAATCAGAATACATTTTTGAAAGGATTATCTGACAAAGAGACCTAAATTGGACATCTGCAAATGCCAACTACTTTAACGAATTATTAATTAGCTTGATTATGCAATTTTTCCTGGTATTGTTTTTTTGAAAGCAGAGTAAACAATAGTCTATAAGTTCAGAAGGAAAGGGATAATACTTGATATCAGAAGTATTTACCCCATCTACCAACTGATGGCTGAGAGGATATATACTTTTACTTGAAATTTTTGATCTTATTAAAATGAATAATGCCTAAAGTATATAGCACTTTAGGTAATTATTAATTATATTTAAAGGTGAATGATTTCAGCTTCCTTTTCTAAGAAAAGAAGACACTAGGAAAATTTGATATATACTGAGAGAACATTTTTTTTTTTTTAAAAAAGAGGGAGAATCACAAGTCCAGAAATACCAAAGATAAGCTCATGTATTTGATCAAAATACCTAAGGTCTGAATTGTAAGTTAACACAATGGGCAGGTCTTCTTCATTAAAATATCAGAGAAGGAATATGAATGTGGTTAAAGGAGAAAAAGGGTCTTGAACTCATTAGCTACTTTTACTATTTTAAAATATAAAACAGAATTTGGGTTTGGCATGCTTAAGTCAAAAGAGGAAGAAATATAGAATAGTGATACAAACACTGATGTTTTAATAGACTTCAGTAGTCCCTGACACCCAGTCCTTCACTATCACTTCATACATTTTTAATCTCTGATGAATATTCCTCAACAATTTAGACCCTAAATTTGACAAAGACTGGAGACTTAAAGTATCTCAGAAGGAAGTATACCAAGCACTCCAGTCTCCATAACAAAATAATGTCAAGAAGGTATGATGTTAAATTTAAATCCAACACAATTGTCTTTGGATAAAATTCTAGACCGAAAATAATTATGTGCAAGTTTACTTTCAATGTAAAACAAAGAGAAAGCCTATCCAGGCTAGACTATTCAAACAAAAATTCATGATAGTCATAATGCAGTGCAACGGGGGGTCTTATAAACAGTTCACCTAAGTACTGCCCTACTGATTTTCATTTTCTTAGGAAAGTAGAAAGCAGTTTTTTATGGGAAAATATTTTTATTAACTTCTTCACGGGGTGGGGTGTCCATTAAAAAACAGAACATTCTTCTCACTAATCTAAACACAGGTTTTTGTGGGTTTTTTTTTTCAAAATAATACATTTGGAGAAATATTAACATATTTTATGTAGCAAGGAAGGTGAACAGAAAATTTAAGCACTGAATGGGGAGGCTAATAAGATAACCTTTAAGGTCCTTTTCAACCCTTAGAGTTTGTGATTCCAAACCAGATGAGGCTGCAGTTAAAATGCAGACATTGAATCAAATCATCTGCTGGTATCAGACAACCCTTATAAGTTGGATCTTAAGTTTATATTCCCCTTTATTCAATTTAATAAAGAATGAGATTGCATTCTGAGAATAAAAAAATTAATAAAAAACTATTGAAAAACAAATGGTTTTATTCAGAATACATAATTCACAACTGGGAAATAAAAGGGCTCTTTAATATAGCATCATCACTGCATTTCACAGCCATCCAGAAGAGCACCTCCATCTCTCTCATTGCTCATTTGCTTTTAGTTGCCACTATGTATCATGCTCAACTTTATTAGCAGATAATTATTATTTGAAAATCATTGGCTTCTAGTGACAGGTCACACTGGCTTTATAAAAGTAAGTTAATACATTTATTTTTATGTCTATTGTCCCTGGTTTTGTTTCTATAACTTTTTATTTTGATACAATTTTAAACTTAACAGAAATTATATTGAATAGTACAAGGAAATTTCATGTAGTTTTACTCAGATTCAACAACTCTACAATTTATCTGATTTCTTGCTTTACTATTTTCACTAAATACAGAAATACACACACACACACACACACACACACTTTTCTTTTCCTGCACCATTGAGAGTTCACTGGAAGTATCATGCTCTTTTATTCCTAAATACTTCAGCGTGTATTTTCCAAAAGCAAGCACTTTTGTGTAACCACAGTACAATTATCAAAATTAGGAAGTACTATCATCTAAACCAGTCTGTATTCAAATTTGTAATGTCTCAACAATAACTTTTTTATTTATTTTTTTTCCTGGCTCAGGATCCAATTTAGATCATGAATTGTGTTTCGTTGACATATCTCCTTAGTCTTTAAATTAAAAGAATTCCTTAGCTTTAGTCTTTCTTGATTTTGGGTATTTTAAAAGAATACAGACCAGCAATTTTATAGAATATCTCTCAATTTATTTTTGTCTAATGTCTCCTCAAGTCTAAATTTGGGTTGTGCATTGCTAAAGGAAATGTCACAGTGCATTATATTAGGAGACATCTGATACAAGTTTTACCCAATATTAGAGATTGTAATTTTGATTGTCTGGTTAAGATGGTGTAAACAAGATTTTTGTACTGTAACGTTACTGTTTTTCCATTTGTAATTAGTAAGTAATTCAAGTGTGGGATATGCTTTAGGACAATGGAAATATCCTTCTCAAATTTTCACCCATTAATAACATTCATTGATTTTCTAATTGTCTTTTTCATAATTATTAATTCGCTTCACATGGTAAAGAATACCTTTCCCCTTCATACATATTCCCATGTCACTGCCATACCCTCGTAAGACATAGAACATGATCATTACCCCAAAAAGTTTTTGGCACCTTTCCCATATAATCCCCCTCTCTCACTGTGCAACATAATTAGTTTTGCCTGCTATGGATATTCATGTAAATGGAATCATACATTATGTACTACTTTGTGTCTAACATGTTTTGTTCACCATAATATCTATGAGATCCATGTTATTGTACCTAATCACTAGTTTTATTTTTATTACTGTGTAGTATTTTTCTCTATATAAATATACCACAATTTCTTTTATTCATTATCCTGTGGATAAATGCTTTAGATATTTCAAATTTTTGACTATTAAAAAGTTTCTATGACATTCTTGAACAGTCCCTGTGTGATTATTTATTGTAATTTTTATTAGATAAATACAGTCAGTTCTGCTATAATGTCACGTGTGTTCTTAAATATTACCATGCTATGAAAAATTGGGCAATAAAGAACCCAGGGTTTATGGGGACAATGAGGTTGGGCCATAACATTAAAAATCGTTGTCAGTAAAATATAAACAAAAAGAGAGACGCATTATGAAAAGTTATAATTTTATAGACATTCAATGGCTAAGAATACAATACTACAGTAAGTATGACATTTTACCCTGAAAAAGAGATGCTGGTATAGAAGTAAGCATTGGAAGGGTTGTACCTTGAGATTTGTTTTGGTGGAAGGAGGATTATCTGAATTAAGAAGAAAAGCTGTAACACCAAATACAGATGAATGTGGCTCTTAAAAACCAATGAATTGTGAAGTAGCTGATACATGTTTGAGATGTGTGCATATGTGTACTTACATATTTATACACAGCTTAGTTCAGCTGAACCTAGTGTTTTCTATATTCAGCATTTTCATTGACAAAACTGCACATAAACAAGTAAAATATATGTATTATGCAGTGAATGAAATTTGCATTTTTAAAACAAGCACTAAAGCAGAACTAACTGTACCTAAAAATGCATTTGCTGAGTGCTAAGGTATGTATATGGTCAACTTTATAAGAAACTGCCAAATTGTTTCCCACGCCATTTGTACTGTTTTAGACTCCCACCAGCATTGATTTCATTCATTTTTGCTCGTATTATTTCATTCTTTCTATTTGAGTTTAATTTTCTCTTCTAAAGCTTTTTAAGTTGGAAATTTTGACAATAGATTTTAAACTTGATTAAATGTCATAAATTTCCTTATAAGTAATGCTTTAGTAATTTTCTACATATTGTGATACATTGCCTTTTTGTTACCATTTAGTTAGAAATCTTCTCTAATTTCCTTTTTTTAATTTTTTGGATTCATATGTTATTTATAAGTATGGTGTTTAATCTCCAACATTAAAACAGTTCCAAATATCTTATTAGCGATATATATTTTGGTTTTGGTTATAGATCATGTATATAAGATTTCAACATTTTGAAAGATTGTGAAATTTATTTTAGACCCAAAAATATGGGCTATCTTGGTGAAAGTTCTTTTCATACTAAGTATGTGTATTATAAATATGTAGGATGTCATGTTCTACAAATATAATTAAGATCAAGATGGCTGAAGGTCTGCTCACATCTATAGAATTACTGCCTTTTTGTCTGGTTTTACTAATAATTACTGTCCATCAGGTAGGATGATGTATTTTGACCCATCTTCAACTTCACTGATCTTCTTTTCTGATGTCTCCAATTTACAAGTAGTGTCAATCAGTAAATCTTCCATGATAGTTTTAGACTTCTCAGTTCTATGTTTGCCATTTGGTTCTTTTTTATAATTTTTATTTCTCTGCCAAAATCCCTCATCTGATTTATCATTATGAGTACATTTTCCTTTAAGTCCTTGAATACATTTGTAAAAGCTGCTTTAAAATCATTTATTGCTAATTCTAACATCTTTGTCATTCATGATCAGTTTGTATTCACTGCTTTTTTCTTGACTATGAGTGACATTCTCATTTCTTCCCATGTCTAGTGATGTTTGTATATTAGACACTGTTATAATATATTGAAAAGACTCTAGATTCTATTATCATACTATAAAAGTATTTCTTTCCTATCAGTCAGTGAAATTGAATGTACTCACATTTCAAACTTTCTTCCCCTTGCTGGAGGCAGCAGCTGAAATGTTTGCCCATTTCTTTCAGTCTTCCCACTGTTGCTTTTTGCCAGTAAGTTAGAATGTTCCTTGAATGTTTGAGAGGATGTAGGTGGAGGTTACATACAGATTTTGGAGGAGTTCTATGGGCCCGTCATTTCCAGCATTTTCCTCCTTACTTTTCAGCTATTCTAGAAGCCTTAAACTCCTTCTAAAAGCCATTAAGATTTAAGATTTTGCTTCAGTTCTAGTCCCCATAACATAAGATGCTTCAGTTCTAGTCCCTCCATTTAATTTAAAACTTACCCATGTAATTAATTCCCTCATCTCAAGTCTCAGCTCTCCTCCAATTGCTGCCTGTTTCAGTCACTCTCCAGTGCCTTCAAATATGTGTTGTTCCTAATTTGTTCACAGTTCATAATTGTTGACTTTAGGATTCTTAGATAAAAGTTAGTATATTATTATCGGTATCAAATCTTGTCACTGATTAAGTTTTAATTTATTAGTTTAGTGAATAAATATCTCCTATGCTCCCAGTATGCTTCAGATAGTGTTCTGGGCACTATGGATACAAAGAATGTAAGACTATAACTTAGCTCTTTATAAGAGAGAATTCATAGTATAAAAGAACTATTCTGATACATAGTATAAAATAATTATCCTGTGATATGATAAATTCAGGTACACTATGGAAGCAGAGAAAAAGAGAACTTGTAACTATATATCTATCACTTATCTTTCTCCAAACCAATAATACGTTTCTACTTAAGATAATTCTGTGTCATGAAATTTCATGAGTATTTTATTTATGTAATAATGACTGTAGAGTCTAGCATTGACTTGATCAAGATAAGACTCTCAAAAATGTTTAAATACATAAATTTGAGAAGTTGCTATTATGGAGGGTAGGTTTTGTTTTGGAGGGGTTATCAACTAGCCATTTAAAGGTGTATGGGGAGGTGATCATCATGGATGTTCATTGTAACTTATTTTAGAACACACTGCTGTTTATAAAAGCAAACAAATGTTAGACTTAAATGTCTAATGAATGTATACCCAATAAAAAATCTTAAAAGAAAATTTAGGAGACTCTATTTACAATCCAAAGATTGAAAAGATCTTTCCATACCAAGAAATAAAACACATGTTATAAAAATATTTTTATGCAAAAATATATTAATGTTGATAGACATATACCAGTTTAGAAAAGAATGCAACACAGATGAGTGACAAATGACTATCTGTTATTAAATACATAAAGAAACGTTGCAAAAGTGATTACAAAAACTTAACAACTTGAAAGACACACATGAAAAGGATATAATTAGACAATTCACAGAAGAGCAAAGCCAAATGGCTGGTAAATATATGAAAATATTCCCAGTCTTGGGACGCCTGGGTGGTTCAGTCAGTTAAGCATCCGACTTTTGATTATGGCTCAGGTCATGATCTCAGGGTCTTGAGATGGAGCTCTGTGTTGGGCTCCACGCTCAGTGGGGAGTCTGTTTGAGATTCTCTCTCACCCCCTCCCTCTGCCCCCTGTCTCTCAAATAAATAAATATTTACCAAAAAAAAAGAAGGGAAGGGAAGGGAAGGGAAGGGAAGGGAAGGGAAGGGAAGGGAAGGGAAGGGAAGGAAAAGGAAAATATTCCCCAGTCTATTTAAATGTCAGTGAAAAAGACAAAGCCTAATGCTGAAAGGAATCAGAATGAAAGAATTACTCTTATATATTGTTGTGGCAATTTTGAAAAGTAATCCTACAACATCTGCTAAAATTCAAAAGGTACATGCCCTTCATTCTAACAATCCAATTTCTAAGATTTTTCTTATAGAAATAAAAGCACCAGTAGGTAAGGATACTACACAAGGGGTTCATTACAGTACAGGTTTATTTTCTTAAAATTAAAAAGAATTTGAGGTTTTCTTCTGTAAGTAAGAGCACTCCTTAATGCCATCAAACTCAGTGGTTTAGTAATGTTAGCCATGAAGCTCTAGATTCAAAGTCTTACTCAGTTGACCCAATACATAAAGAAAACTCAATACATAAAGCAGATGACATCAATGACTCATTGCACAGATTAGAGCCAAGTAGGGGGAAAAGAACAAGGCAGCAAAGCCTCTACCTATTCTACAATAACTTGGAAAGAGCTGTGAGGCACTCTCTTTGAAATCCAATACTAACTCACCCTTAAATTAACTAAAACTGCTTTCTTCTGTACCTCTCGTGTCCTTAGTATAATTTAAACTCCTGTTGAGTAGGGATTAAGTTCCTCTCCCCACCCAGGACCTATCATAGTGCTTGATGCTCTATGTAATATTAAAAAGTGTAGGTTGTTTTTTGAGCTGAGTAACTCTGTAGTACATGTTACTGTCTTAGATACTCAGCTTAAAAATATGCTTGATACTTTTTAAAACTATGTAAGTAACAATTGTCTATCAATTTTAGCATGAGGTCCTTAAATGCACTTAGGCATCTGAACATAGGCCACTGTCTACAAGTTTAGATCAAGAGGAAAAAAACATCATAAATCTTTGTGAAACTATGAAAGAATACTACTCAATGAAGTTCTGTGATACTTTTTTATAAATCGCAAAAATATTTTTTTTTACTATTGTCCACATAGTCTAATTTCTTGATGTTTTGCCCCATCATTAGGTCAATGAAGAATAACAATATTTAAAAGATGCAGTCCTTTGAAAAGGCTTCACAAAAAAAGCATTAAATAAAAAGTGTTTAGCCAAACATACTGACAAGATTATAATAGCTCTCATAATCTAACTTGCATTTACTCTGTAATTACTCAGGAAAAGGTGCAGAAGTATAATTCACTGATGTTGCAGAACAGCAAACAAAAAGATACATGATAAAAACCATGAACTAGGACATAAAATTAGTCACTGCTATTCTTGCTCTTTCTGATGCCACCAACACTATTGAAAGCAAAGGCAAAATGCCATTCACAGCTTCATTCTTCAAATGCCCTTTCCAGTAAAACCATTCCCTTACCTGCTCTGTGAAACAATTCTTCTTCTCTCCCTAATAGGATAAAAAACGTATGTGAATTCTTTGCAAACCACAGGCAGCCTTAGCACACACACACAGAAAAAAGTCTGAAATTCCAGTAGCACCACTGCAATACTCTGCAAGACAAAACTTTGAGAAAAAAGAGAAAACTTAGAATTAATTAACTGCTGATCTTATTCCTTAGAATAATTAATGACTGCAAATTAAACCATCACTCATAAAAGTACTTATTCCTTCCCAATTGTATTATCACATATTAACTTTCAGTTAATTACTAATTAATTCTGAAAAATATAAAGAAGGTTCAGTGAATACCTTTTTGCTGGCTTTCATATTTAAATAAATTGCATTCAAAAATTTTAATAAAAAATTCAATTTAGTTTTCAAATATTCCAAACTTTCAGAAATGTCATATAAGACAATAATTTTGACTCTAAATTTGTTGCCTCATTTCTAAAATGAGAGAAACAATAACCCACCATAGGATTTTTAGAAATAATGAAAGAGATTGTATATATAAAATATCTAAATCAGTGTTTGAACCATAGTTAAGTAATCACCAAATTTTGATTCCCTTTATGTAATTCAGGTAGTCTGTTTGCAATACCATATTCAATATGGTAATCAAGATAGTAAACTATAAAAATAGTATTACAAATACAAAACCTACACAGGTTGGGCATAGAAATAGTCGTAAGAATAATTTCCTGAACCACTGAAACCTGGAAGTACATAATACAGGTATACACAGAGGTAGTGTGAAATCCATATTGTTCCCTATGATCATCTACTTCATGCATGCACCCCAAATACTAGATAACCTTCCAATTAAAAGTGAGAAAAATGCCATCATTCTTACTACACAAGGGCAGAAGGCACAAGGGCAGAAAATAAAGGCAACTGTCTAGAAAACCAAACATTTAGATCACAGCACTGGTGATTTTTTACCAAATATGCATCCCCAGCTCTCTCTCTCTACATCAGAATATCTAATAATGGAAAGGGAAAAGAGGAAAGATATAAAAAAGTTACAGCTTTTCTTCAGATGCCTGGATGGCTCAGTCAGTTAAGCATCTGACTCCTGATTTCAGCCTAGGTCATGATCTCAGGGTTGTGAGATCCAGCCCTACATACAGGCTCCACAATGGGCATGGAACCTGCTTAAGATTCTCTCTCTCCCTCTGTTCCTCCCCCCACCTCTCCCAGCTTGAGCTCTCTCTCAAAAAACAGAAAAAAAAAAAAAAAATTACAGCTTTTTGTTTTGTGTATTAAGATTCTCTAGGTGGAAGTTCCAACAAAAAAATATGTTTGATAAAATTAACTGAACAGATACTCTGGGGAATCTTTATGGCATTTATATTATATCATAGATTCATAACTTTTTTGAGATACGTATTCATAGAAAAATATAATGAAAGACATGAAACTCTCTCCCATAAAAGCAAAAAAAAAAAAAAAAAAAAAAAAAAAAAAACATAGATTCAGTGGATTCACAGATCCTTTAAAACTCATCCACAGAGGGGGAGGAGCAAAATGGTAGAGGAGTAGGAGACCTAAATTTCCTCTGGCCCAGGAATTCAGCTAGATAGGGATCAAACCATTCTGAACACCTAAGAACTCAGAAGGAGATCTAAGAAAAGAATAGCAGCAACTCTCTGAACAGAAAAGCGACCACTTTCTGGAAGGTAGGACATGCAGAGAAGTGAATTCGAGGCGATATTCAGGAAGATAGACCTCGGCAGGGAGGGAGCCTCCGTCAGCCGCTAAGGGCAAGTGATAGAGCAGCGGAGCACAAAATTAGAACTTTTCCAAGTCTGCTCCACTGAGGGACGTCGCTCAAGTGGCTAAGCAGGGGGTGGAACCCTCGTAGGACAGTGTGGTCTCAGGACCCTTGGGGTCACAGAAAGACAGGGGGTGCCTGAGTGCGGCAGAGCTCCCAGGTATCCAAGTGGGGAAGCCAGCTGCAGAGATGGAGCCGAGGAGTGGGCTCTTAGCTCGGGGTTGCCATAAACCATGATCCATGGCACAGTCGGGCCACTGCTCTTCCACCAGGGACCCAACAAGCAGCAGATCCGGAGAGACTCCCCTTCCTCCTCCAGGAGGAGCGGACCACAGGAATCTGTGGAGACTCCACATGGGGTCGTGTGCCAGAGATAGAAACGTTCGGTCACAGGCCCGGTGAGCACGGAGTGTGGCCAGAGACCAGGGAGACAAGAGTGACTGATTACTTTTCTCTGGGGGCTCACTGAGGAGTGGGGCCCCGAGCTCTCGGCTCCTCCGGGGCGGAGATTGGGAGGCTGCCATTTTCACTCGTGACCTCCAAAGCTGCACGGAAAGCTTACAGGGAACAAAAGCTCCTGAGAACAAACCCAAGCAGATTACCTAGCCCAGCCCCCAGCAAGGGCGGGGCAATTCTGCCTCTGGCAAAGACATTTGAGAACCACTGCAACAGGCCCCTCCCCCAGAAAATCAGCAAGAACAGCCAGCCAAGACCAAGTTTACCGATCAAGGAGAACGGCAGAACGCCAGCACTAGGGAAATACAGCACATAAATTCATGGGTTTTTTTTCCCCTGATTCTTTAGTCTTTCAAAGATAATTTATTTAATTTTCTTTTTTTTTCTATTTTTTTTTGAATTTTTCTTTTTCCTTTTTTCAAACATCTTCTCAATCCCTTTTTTAAAAATCTTTTTTATTTTTCATTTTTAGAGTCATATTCTATCCCTTGATTGTAGTTAACCTTATTTTTGGTATATATATAAGTTGTTCTCTCTTCAAAATTTTGGGATACAGTTTCTTCTACCAGACCAAAATATACCCTAAATCTCTAGTGTATGGCTTTGTTCTAGTCTGCTGCCTGATCACATTCTCTCCCTTTTTTTCTTTTTTTTCTTTTTTAAATTTCTCTTCTTTTTTCAACCAACATCTTATCAATTCCTTTTTTAAAATCTTTTATAATTTTCATGTTTACAGTCATATTCCAACCCTTCATTGTATTTACCCTTATTTTTGTACATATATAAGTTTTTCTTTCTTTAATATTTTGGGAGGCAGTTTCCTCTAACAGACCAAAATACGCCCAAAATCTAGTGTGAGGCACTGATCTCTTCACCAGCCTGATCATATTTGATCATGTTCCTTTTTTTTTCTTTTTCTTTTCTGTTTTTCTTCTTTTTCTTTTTTTCTTTCTTTCCCTTTCTTTTCCCCCAGTTTCAGGTTTCTTCTGATTTGTTTAGTGTATATTTTTCTGAGGTTGTTGTTACTCTGTTAGCATTTTGTTCTCTCATTCATCTATTCTCCTCTGGAAAAATGACAAGACATAAAAACTCACCTCAAAAAAAAGAACAAGAAGCAGGACCGACGCTAGGGACCTAATCAACACGGACGTTAGTAAGATGTCGGAACTAGAGTTCAGAATGACAACTATAAAGATACTAGCTGGGCTTGAAAAAAGCATGGAAGATACTAGAGAAACCCTTTCTGGAGAAATAAAAGAACTAAAATCTAACCAAGACAAAATCAAAAAGGTTATTAATGAGGTGCAAACAAAAATGGAGGCTCTAACTGCTAGGATAAATGAGGCAGAAGAGAGAAGTAGTGATAGAGAAGACAAAATGATGGAGAATAAAAGAGCTGAGAAAAAGAGAGATAAACAACTACTGGACCACGAGGGCAGAATTCGAGAGATAAGTGATACCACAGGACGAAACAATATTAGAATAACTGGAATCCCAGAAAGGAGAGAGAGAGAGGGGAGCAGAAGGTATACTGGAGCAAATTATAGCAAAGAACTTCCCTAATTTGGGGAAGGAAACAGGCCTCAAAATCCAGGAGGCACAGACAACCCCCCTCAAAATCAATAAAAATAGGTCAACACCCTGATATCTAATAGTAAAACTTACAAGTCTCAGAGACAAAGAGAAAATCCTGAAAGCAGCTCAGGACAAGAAGTCTGTAACTTACAATGGTAGAAACATTAGACTGGCAACAGACCTACCCACAGAGACCTGGCATGCCAGAAAGGACTGGCATGATATATTCAGAGGACTAAACTAGAAAAATATGCAGCCAAGAATACTATATCCAGCTAGGCTGTCATTGAAAATAGAAGGAGAGATAAAAAGCTTCCAGAACAAACAAAAACTAAAAGAATTTGCAAACGCCAAACTAGCCCTACAAGAAATATTGAAAAGTGTCCTCTAAGCAAGGAAAGACCCGAAAAGTAATACAGACCAGAAAGGAACAGAGACAATATACAATAACATTCACCTTACAGGCAATACAATGGCACTGAATTCGTAACTTTCAATAGTTACCCTGAATGTAAATGGGCTAAATGCCCCAATCAAAAGACACAGGGTATCTGATTGGATTAAAAAACAAGACCCATCAATACGCTGTCTGCAAGAGACTCAATTTAGACCCAAAGACACCTCCAGATTGAAAGTGAAGGGGCGAAAACCATTTACCATGCTAATGGACATCAAAAGAAAGCTGGGGTGGCAATCCTTATATCAGACAAATTAGATTTTAAACCAGACTATAATAAGAGATAAGGAAGGACACTATATCATACTTAAAGGGTCTATCCAACAAGAAGATCTAACAATTTTAAGTATCTATGCCCCTAACATGGGAGCAGCCAATTTTATAAGCCAACTAATAACAAAAGCAAAGAAACACATCGACAACAATACAGTAATAGCAGGGGACTTTAACACCCCCCTCACTGAAATGGACAGATCATCTAAGCAAAAGATCAACAAGGAAATAAAGGCTTTAAATGACACACTAGACCAAATGGACTTCACAGATATATTCAGAACATTCCATCCCAAAGCAACAGAATACACATTCTTCTCTAGTGCCCATGAACATTCTCCAGAATCGATCACATCCTAGGTCACAAATCAGGTCTCAAACGGTACCAAAGGGAGGGATCATCTCCTGCACATTTTCAGACCACAATGCTTTGAAACTAGAACTCAATCACAAGAGGAAAGTCAGAAAGAACTCAAATACAGGGAGGCTAAAGAGCATCCTACTAAAGAATGAATGGGTCAACCAGGAAATTAAAGAAGAATTTAAAAATTCATGGAAACAAATAAAAATGAAAACACAACTGTTCAAAATCTTTGGATGCAGCAAAGGCGGTCCTAAGAGGAAAGTATATAGCAATAGAAGCCTTTCTCAAGAAACAAGAAAGGTCTCAAGTACACAACCTAACCCTACACCTAAAGGAGCTGGAGAAAGAACAGCAAATCAAGCCTAAACCCAGCAGGAGAAGAGAAATAATAAAGATCAGAGCAGAAATCAATGAAATAGAAACCAAAAGAACAGTAGAACAGATCAACGAAACTAGGAGCTGGTTCTTTGAAAGAATGAATAAGACTGATAAACCCCTGGCCAGACTGATCAAAAAGAAAAGAGAAAGGACCCAAATAAATAAAATCATGAATGAAAGAGGAGAGATCACAACCAACACCAAAGAAATACAAACAATTATAACAACATATTATGAGCAACTATATGCCAGCAAATTAGATAACCTGGAAGAAATGGATGTATTCCTAGAGGTGTATCAACTACCAAAACTGAACCAGGAAGAAACAGAAAACCTGAACAGACCTATAACCACTAAGGAAATTGAAGCAGTAATCAAACATCTGCCAGCAAACAAGAGCCCAGGGCCAGATGGCTTCCCAGGGGAATACTACCAAACATTTAAAGAAGTAATAACTATTCTTCTGAAACTGTTCCAAAAAATAGAAATGGAAGGAAAACTTCCAAACTCATTTTATGAGGCCAGCACTACCATGACCCCAAAACCAGACGAAGACCCCATCAAAAAGGAGAATTACAGACCAATATCCTTGATGAACATGGATGCAAAAATTCTAACCAAAATACTAGCCAATAGGATCCACCAGTACATTAAAAGGATTATTCACCACGACCAAGTGGGATTTATCCCTGGGCTGCAAGGTTGGTTCAACATCCGCAAATTAATCAATGTGATACAATACATTAATAAAAGAAAGAACAAGAACCATATGATCCTCTCAATAGATGCAGAAAAAGCATGTGACAAAGTACAGCATCCTTTCTTGATTAAAACTCTTCACAGTGTAGGGATAGAGGGTACATATATCTCAATATCTTAAAAGCCATCTATGAAAAATCCACAGCAAATATCACTCTCAATGGGGAAAAACTGAAAGCTTTTCCCCTAAGGTCAGGAACACGGCTATCACCACTGCTATTCAACATAGCCTCCTAGCGTCAGCAATCAGACAACAAAAAGAAATAAAAGGCATCCAAATCGGACAAAAAGAAGTCAAACTCTCACTCTTTGCAAATGATATGATACTTTATGTGGAAAACCCGAAAGACTCCACCCCAAAACTGCTAGAACTCATACAGGAATTCAGTAAATTGGCAGGATATAAAATCAATCCACAGAAATCAGTGGCATTTCTATACAACAACAACAACTGATCCCATTTACAATTGCACCCAAAACCATAAGATACCTAGGAATAAATCTAACCAAAGAAGCAAAGAATCTGTACTCAGAAAATTATAAAATACTCATGAAAGAAATTGAGGAAGTCACATAGAAATGGAAAAATGTTCCATGCTCATGGATTGGAAGAACAAATATTGTGAAGATGTCAATGCTACCTAGAGCAATCTATACATTTAATGCAATCCCTATCCAAATACCATCAATTTTTTCAAGGAAATGGAACAAATAATCCTAAAATTTGTGTGGAACCAGAAAAGACCCCAAATAGCCAAAGGAATATTGAAAAAGAAAAGCAAAGCGGGTGGCATCACAATTCCGGACTTCAAGCTCTATTACAAAGCAGTCATCATCAAGACAGTATGGTAGTGGCACAAAAACAGACACATATATCAGTGGAACAGAACAGAGAGCCCAGAAATGGACCCTCAACTCTATGGTCAACTAATCTTCGACAAAGCAGGAAAGAATGTCCAATGGAAAAAAGACAGTCTCTTCAACAAATGGTGTTGGGAAAATTGGACAGCCACATGCAGAAGAATGAAACTGGACCATTTCCTTACACCACACACAAAAATAGACTCAAAATGGATGAAAGACCTCAATGTGAGACAGGAGTCCATCAAAATCCTAGAGTAGAACACAGGGAGCAACCTCTTCGACCTCAGCCGCAGCAACTTCTTCCTAGACACATCGCCAAAGGCAAGGGAAGCAAGGGCAAAAATGAACTATTGGGACTTCATCAAGATAAAAAGCTTTTGCACAGCAAAGGAGACAGTCAACAAAACCAAAAGACAACCGACAGAATGGGAGAAGGTATTTGCAAATGACATATCAGATAAAGGGCTAGTATCCAAAATCTATTAAAGAACTTATCAAATTCAACACCCAGAGAACAAATAACCCAATCAAGAAATGGGCAGAAGACACTAACAGACATTTCTGCAAAGAAGACATACAAATGGCCAACAGACACATGAAAAAGTGCTCAACATTGCTCGGCATCAAGGAAATACAAATCAAAACCTCAATGACATACTACCTTACACCAGTCAGGATGGCTAAAATTAACAAGTCAGGAAATGACAGATGTTGGCGAGGATGCAGAGAAAGGGCAACCCTCGTACGCTGCTGGTGGGAATGTAAGCTGGGGCAGCCACTCTGGAAAACAGTATGGAGGTTCCTCAAAAAGTTGAAAATAGAGCTACCCTATGACCCAGCAATTGCACTACTGGGTATTTACCCCAAATATACAAATGTAGCGATCCGAAGTGGTATGTGTACCCCAATGTTTACAGCAGCAATGTCCACAATAGCCAAACTATGGAAAGAGCCAAGATGTCCATCAACAGATGAATGGATAAAGAAGATGTGGTATATATCTATACAATGGAATATTATGCAGCCATCAAAAAAAAACCCCATGAAATCTTGCCATTTGCAACGACATGGATGGAACTAGAAGGTAGTATGCTAAGCGGAATAAGTCAATCAGAGAAAGACAAGTATCATATAATCTCACTGATACGAGGAATTTGAGAAATAAGACAGAGGATCATAGGGGAAGGGAGGGAAAAATGAAACAAGATGAAACCAGAGAGGGAGACAAACCGTAAGAGATTCTTAATCTCAGGAAACAAACTGAGGGTTGCTGGAGTGGTGGGGGGTGGGAGGGATGGGGTGGCTGGGTGATGTACATTGGGGAGGGTATGTGCTATGGTGAGCGCTGTGAATTATGTAAGACTGATGAATCACAGACCTGTACCTCTTAAACAAATAATATATGTTTTAAAAAAAGAAGAAGAAGAAGATAGTAGGAAGTGAGAAATGAAGGGGGAGAAATCAGAGGGGAAGATGAACCATGAGAGACTATGGACTATGAGAAACAAACTGAGGGTTCTAAAGGGGAGGGGTTGGGAGGATGGGTTAGCCTAGTGATGGGTATTAAAGAGGGCACGTATTGAATGGAACACTGGGTGTTATATGCAAACAATGAATCATGGAACACTACATCAAAAACTAATGATGTAATGTACGGTGATTAACATAACATAATAAAATAAAATTAAATAAAAAAAAGAAAACCGGAATAGTGTTCTAAATACGATTTTCATCCAAATTTCTCATTTCGCTTGATGGTGTATTTTAAACATATCACTAAATATTTTTAAAAATCATGATTTTTCCATATATGGCTGTACCATCATTTATTTAACCAGTCCCCTATGGATGAGCATTGGGGTTATTTCCAATTTTGGCTACTATAAAAATTAGCTGCAATAAACTTAAAAAATAAAACTACAACAACAACAAAAACTCATCCATCGAGTCTTTCTTAGTCTATGCTCCTTGATCATGAGTTCTAATAATTTAAATATTGATGTTTTCATCATGGGAAAAAAAGATTTATTTCAAATTCCTGTAATTCTCATACCTGAGGTCTTTGAAATACAGATTTTTATATCATTTTTCATTTTAAAAAATCACATCATTGCTCCAAATAAGAATTAGTAATTTCTAAATAATTTCTTACTGATTGAATAAATGAATAAATTAATATACATTAATTCTTTTTTTTAAGTTTATTTAGTTTTTTAGTAATCTCTACCACCAAATATGGGGCTTGAACTCACAAACCGAAGATGAAGAGTCACATGTTCCTCTGAGCCAGCCAAATTCCCCACATAATTCTATTTTTATTATCTCAAGGTTCAAGTAATTTTCTTATTCTGTGGATTACAACAAAAACTTAAAACTACTATCCACATCAGCACTTTAAAAGGAACAGCAATGGAACATTGTGACTTCTATAAAATGTGTTTTTTGTGACATTCGAGTGAATATATGAGACAACCAAACATTTCCTACTGATAGTGATACAAGGAAGTGACACTTCTTATAGACAGTGGTAGTGTGAACATAATGTAACATAAACAGAGGAAGAGCATTTGACTTTCACAGTACAAGAAGAATGAGTCCAGGCTAACACAAACCAAAACCATTTTCCTACCTTTGCTTGGTATGATACTCAACAATGCTTTAGTGAAAAGAATTAGAAGTCTGCCAGAACCCCACTGTAGAGACAGACATAAAAACACAGATATAGGTACAGACACAGACTCACACATATACTTGGTCACATACACACACATCCATACACATCATTACGCCAGAGCCCATTAAAAGCCACTCTTTTCATTTCTGGGAATTATTTTTAAAAGAGAGAACTACCTGGAGGATGTAAGAACTACAAGATCAATACATCGTGGTGGAAAAGAAGAGGTCACTGAGATAGAACTTTGAAAGAGAAAAAAAACAGATGAATGGATAAAGATGTCACACACACACACACACACACACACACACACACACACACACACACACTGGAATATTATACAGCCATCAAAAACGAAATATTGCCATTTGAAACAACATGGATGGAACTAGAGGGTATTATGCTAAGCAAAATAAGTTAATCAGAGGAAGACAATTATCATATGATCTCACTGATATGTGGAATATAAGAAACAAAACAGAGGATCATAGGGGAAGAGAGGAAAAAATAAAACAGGACGAAACCAGAAAGGGAGACAAACCATAAGAGATTTTAATCATAGGAAACAAACTGAAGGTTGCTTTAGGGGAGAGGGGTGGAAGAATGGGGTAACTGGGTGATAGACATTAAGGAGGGCATGTGATATAATAAGCACTGGGTATTATATAAGACTGATGAATCACAGGCCTGTACCTCTGAAACCCATAATACATTATATGTTAATTAATGAATTTAAATTTAAAAATGTTTAAAAATAAATTAATTTAAAAATAAATAAATAAATAAAATGAAAGGGAAAACTGGGCCTAGATGCATACTTCTGTTCTTGTTAAAAAAGACAGAGCCATGTCTATAGGGAATGATAGCATCTGGATAGAGAGGCTACGTAAGCAATGCTGAAATAGGATAACACCATACATTGAGGAAGGGCTTGTAAAATATCTATCTGAAATATGCAAGTATTTAAATAAGCATTATCCAAAGTTCTTTGTATCTCAAGCTTCCAAACTATACTTTGTTTCTGAAAACAAGGGCTCCTAAAGGATAGTCCTAATAGGCAAGTCCCATGACAGAAGTTAATACTTCCATGAAAAAAGGTATTAAAGGGGCACCTGGATGGTACAGTGGGGCTCCACTCTCAGCATGGAGTCTGTCTGAGATTCTCTCACCCTCTCCCTCTGCCCCTCCCATTCATGCTCTCTCTTTCTCTCTCTAAAATAAATAAAATAATTCTTTAAAAAAAAAAGTACTAGAAGGCTTGAGACATTTTGATGTGGAACTAGAAACAAAACATAGGCTTTTAGTATGCACAAGAAAAAAAGTAAATTATATCCCATCAATATGGAAGAGGAAGATCTTGCAAAGTTTCTAGCAAATGAGGAATAGCAAACACAAAATTTATACATTACTATTAATATTTATTTATATTCATCATTAAGTAAAATATTTTTTTATAAAATAAAAATAATTTTACACATATTATCCCTTGACCCTAAATTTCTCATATAGTTCTAAATTCTTGGATTCCCAATTCTACCACCACCAGTATTTGGAGTAGAAGCTAGGGAAAGGATTGCTGACTATTAACAATTAATTAACTGGTCTGAGTTAATATCACTTGGCTGTGTATTTCAAGATTCTGGAGCCTAAGATGGGAAAAATTATGTATGCATTAGTTGGCACTCTAGTTCAAGCAGAAAAGGAATGAAAGGCCATGGAGGAGGGGCTATACAAGCTCTCAATAGGTCAGAAATTGGAAGCTATAGTGAAGCCACACAGCAGAACTGCTGGCAGGTACGTTTCCCTGGCCCTTTGGCAAAAGGATCACATATTGTTTCACAGCCATTGAAACCGGATAACAACTCCTATACACCCATCAGCCCACTGTAGCTAAAACTTGACACCTCCTCAACTTTGCCTGTTTAAGGACAGCAGCAGTGCAGATTCCATACAGCATTCCTTGATGCTCAGATGAGTCTGAACTCAGTTGTGTGTAATTCATTGACTCTAGATGATAGAAGCCTTGTTCCCAGCTGCAAGTCTGGGTAGATGAGGACTATCTTCTGATACAGGGAATTAACAAAACACAGAGAGTGATTAAAAGATGCTAAGTGACAAAACATGACAAATACCCACCATTGAGCTCATTTAACAGAAGACTACTCACCAGCCTTAGTTCTGCTCAGGTTCTCTACAAGGTACTATATGTAGAACCAAACATAAGCCACACTAGGAAGAAGAAATCCTTACTGGTGTGACTTGACTTAACTCTTTTCTTAGCAGCATCTTCATTACCCTCTGTGACAATCACTCTTTTCTCCTGTTTTGAATCATGCTTCTTTCTCCCTCTTCAATTAATCAACAAATATATTAGTAAATAATCCTTCATTTGACTGATCTGCTACTTCAAGCTACCTTTCCATTATTTTCTGTATCTCTTTCACCAATTGTATTTTCTTTTATTCTACTGTGTTGTTTTCATGTTCCCCTTTCGAAAAGTTCCTTGACTCCTGTCCCCACTATTCCATAGTAGCTGCACTCCTGAAAATCACAGGACCAGTTCCTCATCGAGTCTTGTGATATTTTGGGCCCACATTCTCCTTGATTTCTCTGAAGCACATAATAATCTTCTGGAGGCTCTTCCTGTATTCCTTTTCCTGAACTCTTCCTATTTTCCCCCCACTTGGTCTCTGCCATTCATTTCTGTATCCTTTATTACTTCATCTCTGGTGGCAGCTGCTAAAACTCAGTGTTCAAGCCTCTCTTTTCTCTTTATTATCTTCCCAAACGAGATCACCCCACTCACTGTTTCACATTCATTTGTTCATCTACTCCCTCACTTACTCAACACATACTAATTGGCTGCCCTACTAGATGGCAGGCACTCTCCTAGGACCTGATGATAAAAAAGTGAGTAAGACACAGGCTCTGCCCTTAAAGAACTAAGGGTCTTTTAGGAAAATCACTTAACAGAGATATGTGTTATAAAACAGAGTGCAAAGTGCATGGGTATAGCACAGTTTGGGAATCATCTAAGAGATGGGTGAAAGTGAACATAGCCCAAAGTAAGAGTGGACACCCTGGAAGAAATGACAATCACTTTCATAAGGATGTTTTGCACTAGTGCGTCTCCATCTCTGCCATTATGCAACTTAGTTCCACCTTTCTGCTTCCCACTGGACACCTATCCCTTGATGCCTTTGAAGAAATTATGTTTAAAACCAAACTTTTTGGGGCACCAGTGTCGCTCAGACTCTTGATTTCGGCTCACAAGGCAGTTTGGCAAGAGATCCCTGACAACAGCTACAAACAAGTCTTGCAGGAACTTGGCACCCATTATTCTCAGTCTTAGGACCTTATGCCAAAAGTGAGACAGAAAGGACTCCATTTTAATATCCCATTACACCTGCATTAGTATATTCTTCATGAAGCTCATCTCTTGGTCTATAATTTTTCCCCATCAACCAGCGAGATCTCCCTCAAGCAGTGCTTCATAAATCTCCCAGCTTAAAAACTCCCAGTGAGTCCCCCTACCCAGCGAGGAATTCTGCTACTTCTATTTGGTCTACAAACTTCTCATGCTTGGCTCATCTTTAGCACTTAAAAATAGGATCCTTTCCCAAGTGGCTCTTGAATCATTACCATTACTTTTTAATAACTAAGAGAGAACAATCTATTAACAATTAATTAGAGTAAATGAAAGGGGACTCTCCCTGAATAGATGAAAGCAAACTGTTCATGTTTAGGGAAGACTTGCTGAAGCACTTCAAACTGTAAGATAGGCAATCAAAAAAAAGGTGGAAATATTTTCGTCAAACTGTGACCAAAAATGATTAGGAACTTTTCTCCAGATTAGAAGCGCAAATAAGAGGCAGCAATCAGCCCTGAATAAATTAATACATGTGTGTGTGTGTGTGTGTGTGTGTGTGTGTGTGTGTGTGTATAGAGGGAGATATATACTCTTACTCATAAAAAGAAAAGATATATTGTAGCATATTTATAGATTAGAAAACTGGTATAATAAATAATTTAGCCTACTTTCTTATTTTAAAAGTACATTGCCATTTTTTTCCAATGCCCCTAATTTTTTTTTCTAGACACCAATTATTTGGATGCTACACTTAATGGAAAGCACAATACAAATGATATATTTTGAATACAGTCTTTACAGAGAATGTTTTACTAATAAAGAATAGTATGTTAAAGTGTTTGAGAACTGAAGAATTGAGGACAATTTTATTTTATTTTTTTTAAGATTTTTTTAAATTTATTTATTTGAGAGAGAGAATGAGAGAGAGAGAGAGAGAGAGAGTACATGAGAGGGGGGAGGGTCAGAGGGAGAAGCAAACTCCCCGCTGAGCAGGGAGCCCGATGCGGGACTCGATCCCAGGACTCCAGGATCATGACCTGAGCCGAAGGCAGTCGCTTAACCAACTGAGCCACCCAGGCGCCCTTGAGAACAATTTTAATCAATTAATAGATTTCAAATTAGATAAGACCGAGTTTCTCAAGATTTTTAATTCGATTTGTGGCCTTCTAAATTACCTAATGGGAGGAGATTGACAGTACGGAAAAATTGAGAGAGAAAGAAAAAAAGGCGTCCTGTACACTCTGTTCCAATAAAACCTAAAAACGTAAAAGTCTGAAGTTAGCTAGAAACAGATGAATTGTGATTCTTATTTTTGATGACTCATAATATTCAAGAGAAGGGGTATCTGAATATAGAATGAGGTTCTTCTAATTTCTTGATATTATCCTAGAGGCCTTTTAATATATTACTTATATCTTTTTTTTCCACTTGAAGAAAGAAATGATCTGACCTCTAAGAGGCACATTTTCAATAAATTCCATAAAACAGCAGGAGAGAATGCAGATTGAAAATGCAGTTCCAGCATCTTGCACTTTAAAAAGCTTTTAAAGCCTGTCTCATGCATTTATCTTTTAACAAAGATGAATGCACAAGACACCTCGTATTCTACCCTGCTTGGTAAAGCCAGTGATAATGTTAAATCAATGGCACAATGATCAAAAATGAGAATGGGATCAATATTCTGATCAATTCAATTGCTTTAGATATTAAAAAGTAATTATTCCAGAACAAGTCGGCATTGGCAAAAATAAGAGTATGTCTGCATTGTCTAATAACTTCCACTTTAAATATTGACAAACTCAGTTCACAAATAAAATAACAAATTTTGGGGAACCGTATTGAGCACAAAGTTAGAAGAAAATGTGTCTGGTACAGATAAAAATACAATTATATCCTTTCGCACATACCTCTGCAATTCTAAGTTATTATTATATTTTGTAATAAAAAGCAGGCATTTAGGCAGGAAAAAAAAAAAAAAGAAAGTAGGCAGAAGTCCAGCTCTCAGCGCCAGACATAAATCAGAACTGCTAGGCGGCCATCACAATGCATCGATTTATAGCTGTAGGTGAGTGGCACAGGAGGTAGAATTAGAATTGGTCCCTGACCTTAAGGAACTTACATTCTGCTTAGAAAGCCAAACCTAAACACATGAAACAATGTGAGAAGACTTACGAGCAAAATAATGTAATGAAATCTAACTTTTATTGGCAGAATACAATGAGCCAGATACAGTTGTAAGCACTTTGTGTATTGCAGTGAATTCTGTTGGTGTGCTGCCCGGAACCGCGTTAGTGGCTCTGTGCACCGAACACCTAGCTGCCACATGCGCTGGCTGCAAACTGCTCAAAGCTGACCTCTTCTTCTAAACATTACCCTCTACAGAAAGGAGCCTGGGAGTTTATGTACCTCCACCTCCCTGGAGCAAGCTGCAGCCAATGACTGACTCACACAGGGATATACAAAAGGCCAACTCTCACCTAAGCTAGAACCAGATCTGTGGTATAATCTGTAGTCCTCCACTGCCAGTGGGATCAGGCTGCTGCTGAGAGCACCTCTTTGCTTATTAGCTTCCTCCCCAACATTCCACCCCTATGCATTCCTCTTTCCTTTTCTTTCCTTTAGCTCTGCCTCAAGCTCTGCTTCTAGGGAATGAGACCTAAGACACATATATGAACTCGTTAAATATTTGCAACTACCTTATGGGGAAATTACTACTATTATACCCATTTCACAAATGAGAAAAATGATGCTGAAATAGGTTAAAAGCAAGAACAAGGTCCCTCAACTCATACATGGTAAATCTTGGCTTTTGACCCCAGGCACTGCTAAGCTTGAGACAGAATGCTCTGAACCTCTATACTCCAGTGCTGTGAATATTTGCCAAATGAAGGTATCACTATAGGTGGTGGAAAGAATGCAAGATTTAAAATAAGGAGATTGATCTGAATGTGAGTTCTTTAACTTCCTAGCCTTGTGATTTTGAGTTAGTCACTTAATTTTATAGTACATATTTGTAAAATAAGAATAGTAATATGAAACTATTGGAAGGATAAGATGATATCAAACATGTGAAATACTTGGCCTAGAGTTGGCCTTCAAGAATGTTAATAAAATTTTGAATTTGAGAATACCAGTGTTCCTTTGAGAGTATATAGCACTTTACAACTTGTAAAATGTTTTATTTAATCATCTCTTTAGCCTTCACAATAGCCTTGTGATAAAAATATTATTGGATATATTTTATTGATTGTAAAAAAAAAAAATCAAAGCTGGAGAAACTCAAAAATTAGTGATAGAATCAGAACTCAAATTTCAGGTATCTACTGCAATTGCAGTATTTTTATCTTTATACCACAGCTACTAATAAAGTATAATTTGAGGATACTCTAGTGATTAGTGGCAAATTTCTTGCCTCTCTTACCTTCTGAAGAAAATACCAACATTTTGAAAATGGTGAGGGCCATTAGTTCCACAGGAATTCACAAAGGGGAGAAAATATACCTGTGATTTCATAGAGACAGCCTCAGGAGACACTTCATGAAGGAGGGGGCATTTCTGCTCAATTTTTACTTCTTTGATGAGAAAATATTCATTGAGTTCCTTTTGTCTTTCAAGCACTGTATACAATTTGAGAAGACACGGATATACGTGGTAAATAACAAGCGGAAGCAAAGTCAGAAGAGAAAGTTCCACTTCAAGAAATAGGAGCAACACATTTCAGAAATCTGAAAAAGTATGGTGGAGCATGAGGCAGGTAAGTTTATTTGGGTCAGATTTCTGGGGACAGGGCAAGTCTGGGTTAGGATTTTTAAGGTTGGAGGGGAGCTGTTGAGCACCATGGGTAATCGTGACAAGATTCAAGCTATACTTTAGAATCCACAGCAGGTAGCAGGTAGATTTGAGAAAGCAGATGATGGAAGGAAGGAGACACACTGAAACTCTAGTAATAAATAAACAGTTCAGGTGAGAAACATGAAAACTGAGAATGGAGTAACAGAATGAGGGATTAAAGGAGGGGGATGTGGAACTTTTCAAAGGTCAAATTAATAGCATTTGTTGACTGGCCACCTGCAGGGGGATGAGAGAGAGGAGAAAGTCAAAGGTAACTTGTCAAACGTCTCATTTTCATAACATACTGGTTAAGAAAAGATCTAACTCCAAACCTTGCTCTGTTTCAAATGCCAGCTCTACCAGTTAATTGCCAGCTAAATAAACTTGGGCAAGTTCCTTTTCCTGCTTCTGTTAGCTCATCTGTATTATGGGATGAATAACTGTTCCTATCCCCTAGGATTGTTGTAAGCATTAAATGAATCCTAACAAATGCACCTGCTGTGGAGAGGTGCTCAGAAAACATCCCATTATTACAACACATTGATTTGAAGAAAAAAGCAGGAAGCCATGATTTACAAGAGAAAACAAGAGAATTGCATGCAAGGCTGATACTGTTAGAAGATTTGGGTTAGTCTCCTGGCATTAACATTTTAGTTTTGGATTTTTTTTTTATTATTCCTTTGCTCCATTTTTAAGATTGCTCAAAAAGGAAAGATACTAGTCTTTTTAAATCCCTTAATAAAATGCCATACAAATAAATCATCATCAATATGACCAACTAAATCACCCATTCATGTACTAGTCCATCAGGCACATATACCTATAACCTCAGGAGCTCATACATTCAAGCTTTTCCCCATGAACAGCCCCATTCCTATGGCCAACAAATGCTATTGCTGAGCAATAGAAAAACAAGAAGGGGAAGTATGTTATTTAATGTTATTACTGAAAAAAAGTTAGAGTCATTGAAAAAATCCAAGTGAGTCAGAAATATCTCAGTAACATACAATTTAAATTAAAAACAAAGAAAAAACACATTTTTTTAAGACCAGCAATGTTCCTTTCTAATGATATAATGAGATCAGTAGGTCACAGGCCCTCTGCATCTGTACCAGTCTTCATTATCTATAGCTGATTCTCAGTAACACCTTAAGACAAAAGGTCAGCCTTTCTGGAACTCATGATTAAATAACAAGCAATATGTCTCCACACACGTACCCTCATTTCCAATATTTTATTGGATGAGCTATTATTGATCCTTAATTTTTAATACACTTTGATTTTTACAGCGGTTTCAGGTTCACAGTGAAATTGAGTAGCAGAAGGTATAGAGATATGCTCTCTGCACTCACACATACATGTATAAGCTTCCCCACGGTCAACATCCCCCACCAGAGTGGCACATTCGTAAAACTGATGAACCTACATTGACACATTTTTATCACTCACAGTTCTTAGCATCATAGTTCACTCTTGAAGTTGTACATTCTATGGGTATGAACAGATTTATAATAACATGTATCTACCACTATAGTACCACGCAGAGTAGTTGCACTGCCCTAAAAATTCTCTGTTCTCCGGATCCTTCATTTTTCTATTTTCATGTTAGTCAGGATTACTACAGCTGTCCCAGGGAAACTACTTCTCCCTGAACACATCAAAGTTTTAAAAATAATATACTTAGGATAAAGCTAAAGGATGATCAGGTAAAACCTGTATTCTCATTTGGGTGTGTGTGTGGGGGGGTTGTACGTGGTAAAAAATATATATTCTGCATATCTTCTCTAACTTAATACAAATTAATTAAATTTAGCAAAAAATATAGTGAACCTCATGTATCACTTTGATAACAAAATCTTTTCACTATGCTTTAGGTAGAAAAATTTTGCTCAGGCAGCAAACTTCAAGTCTTAATCAAGGCTCTATGCTTCTAATAAGATGCCAAATACACTTTCAGTCAGATATTCAGCACTAAATAAAAGGGGAACCTGTTAGAAGAAAGACTGATTACTCAGGTGAGACACTGGAAAAGAAAATACAATACTATAACACACGATATAAGTTGGAACTCTTATTTGGTACTTGCCAGTATCATCCCCACCTCCAAAGCTGTGACAAACAAAGACGTCTCCAGATATTGCCAAATGTTCCCTGAGGGACAAAACTGCCCTTGGTTTAGAACCACTGAAGATAAATAATAGAAATATTAGTTTTTCCAATCTCTCTCCTAGTTTGGAGATGGACAGGTAACCCAACTATAAATGATCAGATAAAGCAAAAATATAATGAAAAAGTTCTAGAAACAACTGACTGTCGTCCTTAAGGAGAGGCCCCCTTTGTTTTCCAAAGGCAGCCATCTTTGGAGAATGAGAAGGAAGTCAAAAGCCTACCTGGCATGCTGATCCAGAGCCCCAGTGCTATGCAGCTTTTGCTCAAAACCAGCATTTACCTATGCACAGACTTCTTGCCATGAGAAAAAAAACAGTTCTAAGCCGTCTGAGATGTTATAAAAAACATTACCATTACTCTGCACACTTTAGCTGGGTGTTCTCTTTCTTGCAACTGAAGATAACTGCATGACTGTACACAAGCTTCTTACTGTCTTTGAAACTTCGTTTTAATGACTTTTAAATGTGGGTACTATTGGCAACTTACAGAAATTGTTGAGAGAATTTAAAAAAGATAATGTGCATGAAGCAGGTGTGTATGGCACATACTAGGTGTGCAATAGATGCTGTTGTTGTCATTTGACACGGCATCAACTGAGAAATAACTGATACCCTTTTAATTTATCCTCATTCTCTCCAGAATGATATTCCAGAATGGATTTCCCAGGACACTCCAGACTGAACAAACTCCTGAAATGACAGTTCTTAACTGGGGTACAAAGATAGCCTCCAGGGCGCCTGGGTGGCTCAGTTGGTTAAGTGACTGCCTTCGGCTCAGGTCATGATCCTGGAGTCCCGGGATCGAGTCCCACATCAGGCTCCCTGCTCAGCAGGGGGTCTGCTTCTCCCTCTGACCCTCCTCCCTCTCATGCTCTCTCTCATTCTCTCTCTCGCAAATAAAAATCTTAAAAAAAAAAAAAAGATAGCCTCCAAAGACTTTATGGGCTTCCTAAAATTACAGTCCAAAATCTACATACATGAACATGAAACAGAGTCAATTGCTTTCATCAGTTTTTCCAGGGGTTCAAAAAGATTTGACTCAAAAATGTATTGATAATCAGCACTTAGAAGCTTCTTGTGTTGGTACAATTACTGTAGGTAGTTAAATAATCTGCTTTTGAGGAAAAATAATTTTCAAGAAGTTCATTGTGAAAAGAGAATTGCTTATTATGATTTTACAACCTGGGTACCGTTATGGAAAGAAGGTAGCCTGTACAAACACAGGAACGATGTTAGCCTTCAAATTAACACAGAAAACACTTCTTCAAGAACTTCTCAAATACTGGGTGCCAATGAAGAGTGTCTTTCTTTAATGAATCTTGATTCCCAATTAAAAGGAAAAACTGACGGGGCACCTGAGTGGCTCAGTCGGTTAAGCGTCTGCCTTCAGCTCAGGTCATGATCCCAGAGCCCTGGGATCGAGCCCCGCATCGGGCTCACTGCTCAGCGGAAAGCCTGCTTCTCCCTCTCCCTCCGCCTGCCACTCTATCTGTGCTCTCTCTCTATCTCTCTGTCAAATAAATAAATAAAATCTTTAAAAAAAAAAGTAAAAACTGAAAGGTAAATATATGACTTTCTCCTTCCCAAAAGAGTATATTTGAACCTCCCTGGAAAACACAACATACACAATTATGTTGAGAATATTTGATTTCATAAAATAAGACCAATCTAATTTGGATTGAATTTGCCCGAAAAGAATCATGCTTTCCTGCCTGATATACCCATCTTTCTGCCCTGATTGGTATACACCTAAGAATTTAAAATAACTGATCGCAAGCTTTAGGTATTCTTCAAAAATATTATGAATAATTAATTTTAAAATAAAATTTCCCTTTGAAGAACAAATCATTCTTCCTTTTATGAATCTGTCTTTGTAAAAAATATACTTTTCTTTAGAAGAAACTGTGAAAAGAAATGATCACAATTAGAGAGAGAAAAGATTCTCTCTATGGGACAGGACAATGAAGAGAAAAGCAAGTGATCAGTCACGGGAAATAAATCCAATACTGTGGAGCACCTGTGAATTAGCTGTCCCACTGCAGCAAATGATACCTAGATAGGGTTAGTTTACTTTATAAGGATAAGAAAGTTACTTCCAGAAAATACTTTATTCATCAATGCTAAAATAAATGAACGTGACTTATGCATGAAATTAAATATATTCAGTGATATATTTGAAAACCTAAGTAGAATATCAGAAACTTTCACGTTATTTCTCAGAATCTGATCCAGTTACCTGGCATTTACCTTTGCTACACACTGCATTGCCTTAAAACAATGAAACAGCCTGTTCCCTGCACCATTTCCCTGAATGAGACTTGTAAAAATCCCCATAATATCACTGAAGGTCATTGTCAAGTATCAGAGATTCTAACTTTTTTTAGATCTGGAAGCAGAGATACCTCAGGAATATTAACCAACTCAGCCCTTCAACAACAATTATCCTTATTAAATAAAATCTGTATCAGCTGAATCTTAGCACAAAAGAAATTAGAACTGCTATGGCAAATCTGCAGTGTAAATCCATGGCAGTAACTGATTTCCGCAAGAGAATATTAATCAAGAAAAGTTTTAACTTTATCAACTGCACTAATGAAAAGACATTTTCTGTTACATATCACACAAAGCCTGTGGGGTGAAGGAGTGCAAGCCTTAAGCCTCTAGATTTTAGCTGATGTATTACTTCGCCAAGTTCACAATGCTTTTGAAGTGCCTCAGATCTTAAATCAAGGAACTTGCACTACAAAGAAGAGAGCCGCAGTGAAATTAACTTTTTCCTATCCTTATATATGGTATTATTTTTCTTGTCTTAGCACCTTAACATGAAAGATGTAAAATACTCAGAGAGGCAGACATTTATATAAAGACCTGAATGGCTAATTTAGTGAGCAAATAAATCGAGACACAAATCTTCCTGCCCCCTTCACCTATCATCAGCAATTCCAATCAAGTTAGTCTATTCCTAAGCTGGAATCTTATTGCAGTTGCAACTTTTTTTTTGCAGTTACATTATTTTCTTCAATGAAGATTGAACAGCAAAACAAGCATATTGCCAAAATTCGGTTTTAAAATGAATCAAAAGTGTGTTGCTCTGAATCTCAGTAGGTGCCATTCGCTTCATCTGTGAAATGGAAATCCAACTACTACCCCCCTAGTAGGCCCTTACTGTGTTTATTAAATGAGACAATGTATTTATAAATCAGTCAGCATACAGTGCCTGACATAAAGCAAGCACACAATACACATTAGTTTGTTATTTTCTTGCACAGAATTTTTGAGGGGAAAGCTGATTATCTTCACAATTTCCCACTGTGATCACAGTATTTATTTACATACTGTGAAAAATAAACTAATCAAGGGGAAGAGGAAATAAGTTGTAGATACATGTGTTTACCGAAATACATTTGAAATTCAAAAAAGCGTTAAGGTATTTCTGATTGCTTCTAACGCCCTAGATGGCACAACAGGTATGATATTAAGGACTGCTTCTCTATACTGGGCAAAATTTTCTTACTGCATCCTTATCTCTGTCACTCCCAACTACTGAATAAGGGGGGGATTTGGCAGGTGATTGGCAAACACAAGTTCTGACATTTTGGGGAGCTTTCTGGAAAGCCTCCAGAAGCAATACAGGTTCGATACATAAAACAAGTAAGTAAATGGAGGACAATGCCAAGGCAGTCAGTGAAGGGAGTCAAAAAGAGAAAAAAAAAAAAAAGAGAGAGAGAATGAGAAATAGGAAAAAGAGTACATGGGGGAACCCAGGTCCCACAAATGTTCAATACATATTTAATAAACATTTATTATGTGCTGAAGGAGTTTTTTTGGTTTCTTGCTAATATCAATGAGAGATTATTAAGTGGACTTAAGGAGATCCATGGTTGTAACAGAACTATTTGCATTTGAAAAAGTCCTCAGGTCCAGTGGAATCTGGATCAAGGGGGAAAGTGGGGAAGGGGAGGAGACCTTAGGAGGCATCGCTACAGTTCAAGCGACAGATGACACAGCCCTCCACCAATACTCCTCAATGTGCAGGAATAATATACACCCAGGTTCTGTTTGGTTTTGCTTTTTTTTTTTCCAAAAAAAAAAATAGAGATTATTTAAATTAACTAAAGGAGAGATCGGTTTTTTGGAAAATATAATAAAAAGTGAAAGACTAGAAGAAAAATGATCATATGCTTAAATGTCTCCCAGTGACAAATTTCCTTTAAAAATTCTAAATGTTGGGGGCGCCTGAGTGGCTCAGTCGTTAGGCGTCTGCCTTCGGCTCAGGTCATGGTCCCAGGGTCCTGGGATCGAGCCCCGCATCGGGCCCTGCTCAGCAGGAAGCCTGCTTCTCCCTCTCCCACTCCCCTTGCTTGTGTTCCCTCTCTCGCTGTATCTCTCAAATAAAGAAATAAAATCTTTAAAAAAAATAAAAATAAAAAAATAAAAATTCTAAATGTTTACTCCACATTTGTTTTTAGAAGTGTTTATTTAATTCAATTAGTCAACTTATAGTACATCATCATTACTCCACGTTTCAATGTTTATTTCCCTGAGAATAACAAATACTTTTTGGACTGCATTAGCCACAGACCATACTTTGCGTAGTAAACTAGGATGATAGCAGTAGAAATGAAATAGATGGATTTGAGACCTATTTACATAAAATGGACAGTACTTGACGGATGACCATATTGGAGGGTTTGCATTGAGGCAGAAGAAACCGACAAGAATAACAATTAAACTTTTGGCATGAGCTGTTGAATAAATCATGGAGTTCTTTACTGGAAGAGGAAACACCGAGGGAAAAGCATGTTTAGGCCAGATGTAGAAGGTGTAGAGAAAAGAGAATGTATTCAGGTCAAATGTGTTGATTTTGCAAAGACCGAAGGTTTTGAGTAAGCAGTATGATGTGAGTTTAGAACTTAAAACACTGATATAAACAAAAATATTAATAACTAATAAATAGTAATAAACATTTATACAACACACTAATAAAATAATAACACCTTTGTGTTCATGACAGTTGTCCAAGAAATGTAGATATTTAATTCTCACCATGGTAGAGGTACTACTTGTAGTCCCACTTTACAGATGAAAAATCAGACACGAACAAGATGAATAATTTATTTAGAGTCTCACAGCTGAAAAGTGGATGCCCTGGAATATAAAGAGAAATGATCTGAACCCTATACATTATTTTTCCTCTAGAATAAACATCTTGATAAAAAATATAAGTTCCAGGGGCTCCTGGGTGGCTCAGTCGGTTAAGCGTCTGCCTTCGGCTCAGGTCATGATCCCAGGGTCCTGGGATAGAGCCCCGCATCGGGCTCCCTGCTCTGCGGGAAGCCTGCTTCTCCCTCTCCCACTCCCCCTGCTTGTGTTCCCTCTCTCGCTGTGTCTTTCTCTGTCAAATAAATAAATAAAATCTTTAAAATATATAAGTTCCAGGTATAAGACTGAGTCCTAAAAGCTCTGTCTTAGCTTCTGGGCAAACTGCATGAGTTAAACTAACGTATAAGCTAACTGCATTTTGTTGTTCAGTTTTGGGGTTTCTAGTCTTTAAGAATGAAGGCTAGTCAGGACCAGTAAGCCAGAGACACAATATTTACTACTCCTTTTCATGGAGCAGGTATTTATGAACTTCAAACATTAAATTTTGAGGAAAGGAAATCAGAGATAAAAGCGTTTCTTTTAATTACTTGACATCAGTTTCCTTCTCACATTCTGTCTCATGAACATGTAAGTAACAATGCAGGTGTTGTTGGTGAAAAGTATTTTTAGACCTAGATTCAACTTAACTTTGTCACTTTAATGTACAACACTGATAGCTCACTCTTATTTAATAAATAATAATGAGAATTTAGAGCAATTATCCATGGACACTGGGGGTGGAAGCAGGTTAGGATACGAGCTGCCAGAATCAATGTTTAGGCAATAGCAGATGGGCCAGGTTAACCAGAGGGCAGATGTGCTAGGTCCTACATAGTCTAGGGGTCTAAACTAAAGGGTAAAAGGTAGGGAAATTTGACTCTGGGTCTAGACCAGCATCAGTGTAAGTCCAGAAGATCATCCTGAAATCTGTCCAAGGCAAAAGGAGGCCAGATGGGTGCACCATAAC
The DNA here is from genome assembly GCF_964656455.1 of Halichoerus grypus. NCBI lineage: Eukaryota > Metazoa > Chordata > Mammalia > Carnivora > Phocidae > Halichoerus > Halichoerus grypus. The sequence goes on along the minus strand of NC_135715.1, from coordinate 45,736,730 downwards.
CGGAAACTGAAAGAATTCAAAATGAGATATATCAATCCAGCCAAAAACAGCATCTGGAAGCCCCAAATGGCAGACATCTTAAAGACAAAAATGAAAAGTGAGGTTGGGGCATGTCAGGGAGTGATTTCTACCACTACCACAAAGGCAGTGGTTACCAACACACGCTTTGTATTCAAAGAGCCTGAGTTAAATACCAGCTTGGTATTCAACTATTTACTTATTTAACTTTGGACAGTTCATTCAAGTTTCCAAAACTTCATGTTCTTTTTCATAGAGTTGGTAGACAACTAATTAAACAATGTTTATAAGGTGTTCAGCACAATATCTACAATGTTCTCAATAATAAAAATTAAACTTTAGTCTGATGAACATAATGATGATACTCAGACAGGGTGGGGTAGGCACCCTTCTTGTGAATAACATAGCACTATTAATAGAAAATATATAGATATAAATATATCCTATCTTTCTTCAGTCTTTTTAATCATGAGGATTCTTTTTCTTTGGATAATAAAAATGAAAATAAACTTTGGCAATTTGAGACTGCCTTTTTCAGATTTGTCCAGCTGTTTCTATAAACTTAACCAAGCCAAGACTGACCAGGGCAGAGTGTATCAGAATTTCCCACCCTACTATTGGTTAGGATGCAACATAATTGATACTAAAGTATCTCAGGTTTGGCATCCCATGTATACTGGATAAGCCCTTAGTCTCCAGATTCTTACCCCTAGCCTAAAGTTGTAGCCTGTCCCTAAATCCTCTTTGTTAGGCCAGCAAATCCACCTGAGCTTCTATCTTATTTTCTCCTTGGTATTCCAGTGTCTAAAGCTAACCCCAGGCTCCTAGCTCTAATTTGTTGTGGATTGCAGTTAATCATCTACCACTTTGGTTCAAGGTAAGCTGGGGATATGGGAAGAATTAACTTACACAAAATAAAGTGTGCGACCTGACAAAAATGCGAGAAAACAAGGCAAGTTGCAGGCCAGAGAAACTGAATTTTGCAACTGACACTGTGAGTCAGTGTTGCAGTAGAACTCTAGGGAATGTGGTATGGGGAAAATTCTTTCAGGGTACTGAGGACAGGTAATAGTACTGTGACCCCACAGGGCAGGCTCAGCAAGATGTCTGGGAATTAAAAGTGGACCCTGAAAAGGGATGGAAAAGCTGGAATGCTCATTGCTTCCAAAACTAATCTGTGGAAATTTTAGCCAATTTGTAGAAATAGTCTGACACTTCTAAACTAATTTAGGGTATAGGAAAGATAAACTAATTCCAAATCTTTCCTGGCCTCTAAATGGAGCTTAAGATTTACTAGCTTGTTAATTTCCATATGGAGAAAATATAAGGGCAGCAAAACTTGGAAATTTCTGGATATACATTTGAAGTACTGAAATTGGAAAAAAATAAGGTGAAGGGTGATTCTTGCTATCTCCAACCCTCTTGAACACACACATATATACACCCTCATACACATACTCAGTCTCTCTCTCTCTCTCACACACACACACACACGCATGTGCGCACACACACCCTTTCTAAATTTTATGATGATTCAGATCAATCCCTAGGTCCTGCCCCTGGCTTTTTCTTCAACTGTCCGCCTCAGAGATAAATCAAATACCTTACTATAAATTATATCAGAATAACCTTTTTTGCCAAGTTATTAGAATTGTGATTGAAAAAAAATGTGATAGACACAGTACATCACTGTTTAGTGAGGCAACTGACAAAGATTCTCTTGTAGAATGGGAATTAAAGAGGAATAGAGTGATAAAAGTTCTGTGAAAGAAAAAAAAGTAAATGAATTAAATGAATTAGTGTTTTAACACCATGCTCAGAGAATAATTACAGAGAACATCACTTAGCTTAGCAATCTGACAGAACTAACTTAAAGTATGAGCTGTAATATTTATTAGCTTTATAATAATGGACAACTCACTTAACTCTTCTAAACCTGTTTCCTCAACTCTTTACAGCAACAATAACAATAACCTCCATATGGTGGTTCTGAAGATTTAATGAGAGTTTGTTAAATGTTCTTAGCCTAGTGATTTATCCTGGCTAGATTAAAAAAAAAAAAAAAAAACTTTTTGGGATGCTTGGCTGGCTCAGAGACTCTTGATCTAATAAGGGTCATGAGTTCAAGCCCCACATAGAGCACAGAGTTTACTTAAAATGAATTTTTTTTTAGTTTTTAATTAAAAAAAAAAAACTTTTCAAGCTTTGCTTCTCAAAGATAAAATCTACCACCTTGAAAGGATGAGTAACCCTCATACCAGTATAGTTTAGAAATCGTGTCCATGGGAATGATATAGAAAAGTATCAAATATCAGATGGGTGATGGGATGAAACAACACTAAGATCCCTTAGCCTATGAGTCTACAATCCTATGCCCAAATTATTAGATAGTTGGGATCTGTCTAATAGATCCAGGGATCTTTCAGGAGATGTCAGATGTCATGTCCCTGGGGCTGAAGATACTGGGAATGTTGCACTATGTAACAGTTGTAAAGTCTTCTGTTCAAGTAGCAAACACCTTTACTCAAACTGGTCAATCAATAAGAAAACATAATTATTTTAATCATAGCAGTTGAAGGACAGATTATATTGGGATTAGAAAAAATAGTGATTTAAATATATTATCTAGGAATTTTCTTATTTCTTCTTCCATCAACAGGGTCTTTTTCATCTTAAAGCAGGTTTTCCTCATGGTCCTAAAATGGTTGCCAGCCACAACTGGGGAAGCATGCTTTCTGGTTTGTAAGCATCCCCCACTCCCAGCTCTTCTTTCCTTTGGTACAATTGGGCCATTTAAGGATATAAGCTCACCTCCAGAAGATTAACATCACCAGGGCATTTCTAGGCACTGACCAGCTTATACCAGTTAAGATGCACACTTGAATTAGTAAATGGAATCAACCTTGCTAGAAGCACATGACCAAAAGAAGTAGAGAACAAGAACTTGAGCAAACAGGTGTTTTTAGTAAGGGAAAAAATAGTGAAAGTTGGCTAGGAACAGGGCTCACTGTAGATAACAACTTCAGAAATAAGGTTGGGTAAGAGATAATCAGTGCATACCCTAAGACTGGATGCTCTAGAATAAGAACAAAGTAAGAAAAGAATGTGGTCAAGTTTAAAAGGATACAGGATATAGAAGCAGGTGGACCTTATCCACATTTTTTAAAGTACAATTCTCTTCACATAAGAATAAAAGAATTATGGAAAATTGTAAAGAAATGATGCAAGTTAAATATGACAGGCACCTAATTAGGCACTGAATATTTTTTCAGTACATATTATATAATTGTAATAGGAAACATTTTTTTTTCTGAGTACTCATACTGTGATTATGCTAAGTATCCTATATACATTATTTCATTAATAGGAATTTTGATTGACTGGGTAAATAAATGAATAAAAATCAATGTATTAATGAGAGCACACCTATACAAAGGCAATGCTATAAAATCATACCTCATTCAAGTTTCACCTTCCCGTAAGATTGGTCTAGAGAGGTTGTTAAAGATAAACTAGAGCATGAACTTGGCTGTGGAATAGCCAAACAGAAGCTTGAGAAGTTGAGGGAAATTGTGGGAAATGTGATTCAGTTTGATAGAAACAACTTTGAAACTCAGATGGAGAGTTAGAGAAATTGGTCGTAATTCTGGAATAGCGAACATAAATACTCTAAAACAGCTTGTAATAGCCCCCCACAAAAAGAAACTTTCAGGTAAGTTTGCATGCTGTTAAAACAAAAGAAAAAGAACATCCAGTCAAAGAAAAGTTTCATTTAAACATATAAGTATTTTTCTCCTTGGAAAGCCAACAAGACTTTTTAACAGGATCTTAAGAGTTCTCAATGGCCGTGTCCTTCTTGTCTTGATTTGGACTTGAATCTACCATATAATACACTTATTATACCAAGTTTGGTAAAAAGTAGACTCTCAAAGGCTGTATGCACATTATATAGAGCCCACAACTTCTGTTTCCCACAAGCTCCATTTTGCTGGCTCTGGGGTTCTCTTGCCATTTCTTGCCAAATTATATTTGCTCTCTGTCAATGTCCATTGGCAATTTGACAAAGTGCTGAATCTGAAGGACCCACGGCATGCTGTGCAACAGTTCCCAGAGCAGATTTCTGATAGATTTTCTTCCCCTGCAGTAATAAGGCTTGCACTACATTTTATGCAGAGGGGCATAAATTAGTTAATATTTCTAAAGCATTTTGAAGATGAAAAGTACCATATACATACTAAGTTTTACTATTAATTTCTGTTGCTGTAAGGATCAAGATTAGTAGGGAAACACATTAAGCTTTACTCAGAAGCATTAACATGTTGCTAAGATACATTGCCTTTGCCTTCACACTGGACAACCTTTGATAAAACAGATAAATCAATGTTCTGGGAAAAAATAGACATTTATCACATTCATAATTTATTTGAGTTACATATGAAATACTAACAAAGACTTTCTATATTTTGACAATGTTGTGGACAGTCACTTGAGAACTGAGAACACTCTCAATTCTTAATTCAAAATCCTTTTACTAGAATTGGTACTTGTCTCTCTGCATATTTCTCTTTTTCACAGATGAGACTTCACTTAACCCAAAGCCCCAACTAACAAGGACAGACCCAATTCCTAAGAATTTCTTAGCACCTAGGTTAAGAAATACCAATTCTTCTTGGCCATATCTCAAAATATTAGATCAAAATCTTCAGGGATGAATCTGGAGCATCTGTATTTTTAACAAGAGTTCCAACTGCTTCTGCTTTGTAGTTGTGGTTGGAAACCATGATTAGCTAATTCCTATAGTTCTAAAAGTTTTTTGGGTTTTTTTCTGACAACCCATAATGCTTTCACTCTTAAAATATTAGTTGTGGTTACTTACTTATCTTAAATCAGTTCAAACTGTAGGAAATGAAAATCTGTAAAGTTTTTAGAACTTAAGCTTCTTATTCTTAACCTCTGATTAAGTTTCTAACTTTTATAAAAAAAACCTTTTCTCTTCTTTGTGACTTTCGTCATTTTTCTATTTCCGTCCTCACTTGCCAAAAAGGTTTGGTGATATTAGATCAGGAAATTCCACCTATAGTCCTCAGTACAACTCTACCCTTTGATGGATACTATAGTCCTCAGTCTTGCTCTGGCAATGCACTAACTTCTTGCTTTTAACTATTTTAAAATCAGACAAGACTTAACTTAGGCCTTTGAAGATATTCTGTCTGTTCAATCGAATTTTGTGTGTTCACCTTGTCTACTTTCACTGTTTCATCTCATTTGCCTTTAAAGTACTATCTGTCAATGTGTCTTTGTTTTATTTATTTTCATCCACCTTTTTATTCTTTTCTTTTCAAGTGTGGAAGCAGAGGTGCCATCATCCGATGGTCAGGTTCACTATCAGCATACACCAGAACACTATAATCAACCCCAACTGCAAACTGGGCTCCTGTTAGTAAACTGTGTCACCTCATTTCCTGAACAATTCAGATGCATCATGGCAGAGGTAAAAGTGCATAAGATCTAGTGTGAGAAAGTTTATTTAATCTGTGTTTAGACCCTTATTAACTGTGACCTCAAACAAGAAACTGAGCTTTGTGAAAGGAAGACAATGATGAAGGCTCTACCCACCTCACGGAATGGCTATTAGGATCCAATAAAATCATGGATCTGAAAGTGCTTTGAAAACTGTCAAGTAACTGTTGCACATAAGAGAAAGTCTACAAACTAAAAAGCCATGGCTTCAATGTAAAAGTCACCGGAAATTGATTAACTTTTCCATTTATCTCTGGATAAAGAAAGGAGCAGGTGGAAAAGTACAGAGAAAGACAATACTTCAGTGAACAAGACGCAAAACTGCAGGAACACTGAGCTGAAGCCAACATAACAGAAAGCAGAGTAGAAAGACACAGAAATGAGCAGCATCACTTGAGCCACTAGATCAGGCTGGGACTGACAATAGTCATACTTTGGGACTTTTCAAATAAATGAGCCAAAGCCATTTTTTGTTTTAATTCTGCTTTAAGGTACTAAGGTACTAAGGCACTGTGCTAAGTTCTAGGATTTAAAAAGTTGAATCCACGTAATTTGACTTGAGTGGAGGGTTGTCTTTGCTAAAAACATATTTAAAAGGCGCTCCCGGGTGGTTCAGTCAGTTAAGCATCTGACTCTTGATTTTGACTCAGGTTATGATCTCAGGGTCTGTGCTGGGCGTGGAGCCTGCTTAAGATTCTCTTTTCCCCTCTCCTTTGCCCCTCCCCCCCATATCTCTCAAAAGAAAATAAATTTAAAAAGAAATATTTAAAAATTGCAAACACCTTCATTTAGAAAGGATGAATGAGGACCTCCCTGGGAAGATTATACTTTGGAATGCACAGAACTGTGTCCCTCAAAAAAATATTCTTTGTAAGAGAAATGTGGGTCTCAGATAAAGCTATTGCATTGTTGACCATTGCTAAATATCTACCCTCTTTTCACCTTCTGCTTTGTGAAGAAATTTTTACTTTACTGGAAAAATATTTGAGAACAATGTAAGTCTTTGTCAGCAGTACTGATCTACAGTTAGTCTTTGATTCTACAGACAGGCATCACTATGGGCCAAACTATGTGATCTCAGCACAGGTCTCAGGCTATGAACGTCCCTTCAAAGTCTGAACCATAATACCACTGTGAGAGTCAGAGCAGATAGGAATGAGCTCTCAATGTTAAATTTCAATCAGAAACCAAGAAAGAGACTTGTGTTCTAGCCCTACTTCTTTTTAATTTATGTCAAAATAATTTGATACATCTCTTGAATGATCTGAATGAATACCCTCCTGCCACAGGAAATAAGAAGACAAGCACCTACTTCTGTGCTGATGACATGGATTTCTCATCAGGTTCCAAGAGCTGCCCTGATAAACTACTAAGCCTGCTGGCTAAACACTGTCAGTTTAATACCCACCAAAACCCAAAAATTATTTTAGATAGACATCCCAACATGCAGATGAAAAAAATGAGTGAAATCCATACAACAGTATTATTAATTTAGCTATCTGGGCTAAACATTAATTTATTACATCTTTATTGAATAAATAGATACCACATGCCAGATTGTGTGTTAGGAAGGATTTGAAGTTGTTTAGTAATTAAGATTCAGTCCCAGGGCACCTGGGTGGCCTAGTCGTCTGCCTGCTTAAGCATCTGCCTTCGGCTCAGGTCATGATCGCAGGGTCCTGGGATGGAGCCCCACATCAGGCTTCCTGCTCAGCAGGGGAATCTGCTTCTCCCTCTCGCTCTCCCTCTGCCCGTGCTCCTGTGCGCGCTCTCTCTCTCTCTCAAATAAATAAATGAAATCTTAAAAAAAAAAAAAGATTCAGTCCCTGCCCTTAAGAAACTTATATTCTAAAGTGGAATGCCAAGATCATATAAATTCTGTAGTCATACCTTGATATAGAGCCTAAGGTAAGAAAAAGTCCAACTGTTGAATACTTGCTTTGATCAGACAATGAGTAACAACAAACTATGTGTCTAAGTTTACTGTAATTACAATAACAATTACATCTGTAGCTAACATGACTTTGACCCTTAATTTTAGTAAATTTTTTATATGTTTATTTCAAGAATCCTCAAATCTTTTTTGATGATTTTTTTTTAATTTTTAAGATTTTATTTATTTATTTGATAGAGACACAACGAGAGAGGGATCACAAGCAGGGGGAGTGGGAGAGGGAGAAGCAGACTTCCTGCTGAGCAGGGAGCCCCATGCGGGACTCGATCCCAGGACCCTGGGATCATGACCTGAGGCAAAGGCAGATGCTTAATGACGGAGCCACCCAGGTGCCCCAATGATATTTTAAATCTTTTGAAGAATGGGTAACATTTTCTCTCTCTGCTTAACATCTCACCTGCATAAGGTCACCTCTTGCATGCCTTACATTCCATTCACTAAAAACTGAATGAACAAGAAAATGTGTTACAAACAAGGGAAAAGGGAAAATACAGCACCTTACAAGTGAAGAAGGCCCAGCCATCAAGTTTAATACAAAACCATTTGGGAAGGTGGTATTTGACGAATCTCTCATGATATTCCTACATGATAGTTAACAATAGTACCCACAGGTAGACTCAGATGCATGAACAGAGTTGACTCATGGATTATGTTCAATCTAGAAATCAGCCTCTAAGGGCATGTCTTAGAAGGTGTCCTTGGTTTTATCCTGTGCACTATTTTTAATCACATATCAGATGAAGCCATACAAGCCATATTTAGTGTATTTTCAGAATGCAATAATCTCAGTGGGATGGCAAAATTTTTGGATAGCAGAAACATGGCATTTAAGGCTTTCATCTAGATTCATATATCCATGTTTGATTCAACAATTAAATATACAAATTCAGGCTGGACGAGACTACAATTGATTGCAACACAGAATCAGCATGAGCTATTATTCCAAAAAGGAAACAAGGCTATAGTGTGAACCTTCTCTTTATTTCATGGAGTTAACAAACTCAACAGTGTGCAGGGAATGGGAGCAGGGGTGGTGATGGTCCCCAAAGACATCTCTATAGAAATGTCAAGAGAATGTGGAGTATTTAGCTTGGAGAGAGAAGTGCTTGACTGCAATCTTCAAATATTTGAAAGCCTAATGTGTATAAAGGAAAGTAGACTTATTATAAACATTTTGAAATTCAAAACTAGGATCAACGGGTAAAAGTTATAGAGAGGCAGATTACATCTCCATACAAGGAAGACATTTAAATGATAGGAATTGGTAAATGGATTTCCTTAAAAGAAATTAGCACTGAGAAAATGACAAAATGTAGAATGGTCATGCATCAGGGTGTTGTGGGAAAATTTCTTACTTGTGAAAGAAGTAATGCTTCATGGCCCCTAGTTTGTTTGCTTGTTTTAACTCTAAGAGTCTATGGTTCTATACATTGCATTATTCTTAGTATATACCCTATATGAATATCTGTCCACCAACTTTTATTCTTATTTTATTTATTTTATTATTTTAATTTTTTATTATTTAAATATTAATGAGTATGCCCTCAGATTTTACATCCTTGTTCCCACATGGCATTGGTATCTATTCCCTAGGATGAAGCTAGGTATTCTAGCAACACAAGTTATTAAGTGTCTTAGCAGCTGATAGGACGTCCAGTGTAATAAAACAAAACAAAACAAAAATATAGGAAACAAGTTGGAATTAGGTGTTCTCAATGATTTCAATAATAGTTTTCCATACTTAGAAAGGGGACTGACAGTAACCTTTTTCCAAACTGATATGAAAGTTTGGGGGACAATTGCTTTTTATTTTCATAATCACTCTCATATTTGCCCTCACCAAAAAACCACATTAACAATGCACAAATCCCACAAATCATTTTACACAAAACAATCTTTGCCCTTAGTTAATTTTTCTATTCACTTCTAGGATTATCTACCTAAAGAAAGTTGTACTCTTCAAAACTTTGTCAATTTTTACCATTACTTCCAAATTCTATGTCCCATACTCTGGAATACTTCCCAGTTGTTCTCCATCTGGAAATGCCTACTCATCTTTTAATACCCTGCTTAATTATCTCATTTCCTATGTAGTTTTGCCCAGCTGCCCTAGATAGAAATGCTCATTCCAGCTTTTTCACCAATAAATTCATATCTCCATTATAGGTTTTGTGATGCATTATTTATGTGTTCGCTTCCCCATCTAGAATAAGAATACTTTCTAGGAAGAAATTTATTTTTGTTCATTTTTATGTCCTATTTAGAAGCAAGCAGTAGGGTATCTGGGACATGGCAGGTATTAAATGAAAACAGTGAGGAGAGGTGACTGTAGTAATACATACAGTGAATGAGCAGCTATAGTGATTAAGTAAGAAAAACTCACTTGTAGCAATGATGCCCTTAAAATTATAGCAAATGTATCATTACATGGAATAAATACACACCTAAAAGAAATATAGTAAGCAGAATTTCTCTGAAATTAAGCTAAGGTTCAGTGCCCTAGCATCATCCACTATCACAGCAAGATATTTTAAATGTTCATTATCACCTAATTTGTCTGATTCTTGGAAGGATATTCACATAAGAAAACTGTGCAGATAATAAAATTTAACTTGTTTTATGTGTCAAACTTCCATTTTTTTCCTAAAAAGATTATGAACAAATGTGAATCACTCTTAATTACTTTAAGGCTAAAGATGTGTTTGTTCATCTTTGCCTCTCAGTCCGTATATGTAGCAAAAACACAACAAATACTTGTTGAATGTATTTATTAAATATTATATATTCTGTAATAGCTTTTCTCTCTCCTTAAGCTAGAACCTCTACTATTAAAAATGTTTAGTATGACTCCCTCTTTCAAATTACTATCTTCACAGATTAAGAAATTATGTAAGCATATGGTTAGAATTGTGTGTGAAAGAAAATAAAAAAAATCTGAATTATATGTTCTTCAAGGTGCTAAAGTTGGAGCCTCACTTAGAATTTTTCTTGATTAGTCGCCTATATTGCTTATTTTTAGTCATCGCTGCCTCTCTTTGTGTTTGATATTGGTCAAATTTTGACTTCCAGATTACTGAAGCATGAAATGTTTAACAATATCTATTGGTATCAGGTACCTAAATGAGGAGAAGGAATTGTTGTAGTTCTTCAGATAGAATCTCTTGTTTTTTACACAAAAGTGAAGTTGATGAGTGCCAGTAAAACTAAAACATTTAATTTCTTATATCTAGATTTGAAAAAAAAACATTATCTGCTCTGAGTGAATACTAATAATACTAATAAATATTAGTAAAAATTTAATGGAAAAACAAGACGGATATATTTGGGTCAACAAAGTGTATGTGACATCACTGATTAAAGTTTCACAAACTCAATGCAAGTATGAGCAATATTATAGGATGGAAATATTATCCATGGAACTATGCTCTGATAGTACATGTGGGTTTTGGTGGGAGGGTTTTTTTTTTTTTTTTTTAGCACTAAGAACTTTGCATAAGCTTTCTCACTTAGCAGCATAATGCTGTTACTTGAAATGTAAATAGTGGGTGCTCTATGGGGCTACGTGTTGAATTGGACACAATCTGATTCAAGAGTATTTTAGTCAGTGAAATTTATGGAGCAGCAGCATAACACCCTCATGATACCAGTATATTCAGTGTTATTCATGCAGTGGTACTGTTGTATGCTTGTTGATTACTGAAGTGAGAGGTATGCCACACATTATGTGTTACTTTCTCAGTAGCTGAAGAACACTCTAAATGTTACACCAGAGATGAAATACTAAGTCTCCTGAGCAAATCACATGACTCTCACTTCCCTAACACTTTTAACATATGTCACAAATGGATTTCAACTATATCTCACACTTCAGATACGCTTTATAATTTTGTTTATACATTCAAGCCATAAGGTGTTATAAAAAAAGTTAAAGGAACTGTACTTATTAAGATTACAGAGATAACTCCTAGGTTAAGGAAAATCTACTTGGGCAAAGCAAAGAACTTGTGTCTGTTCCATCCTAGGTCTAAAGTTGGTGCCAAAGAATGAAGTTTTCATTTGTAGGTTTTCTATACTTCAATGTCTTTGCATGTGCCTTTAATAGTATATATTTGCATTATGTTTTAAGAATTTTAGTACTTGGAAGTGAGACCTTGTATGTTTGAAATTCTTTGTCAACTACTGGAAATATAAAGTTCCATGCAGGGAGATTGACAACATGATCAATAATAAGAGGTGGACGTTCTTAACTTAGTGACTTTAATGTGCCAAATGCTATGCATTTCTCACCTACTGAATCCTCATACAAATTATGTGAGTTGTATATTGTTACCTCTAATCTACATAAAAAGAAACAGGTGTGGAGTGGTTGAGTGACTTGCTTAAAATCACACAGTGTTGTTCAAGGACTGGAACCAGGTCTACTTTCCCCTCTGTCACAAAGCTATGATCTCCACCCAAGGGCTATGCGTGAGAATAATATAACAAAGGTGTGTGAAAGAGATTCTATTCTAGTGCTTGCTGCTTCATATTGATTTAAAGAAGACAGAAATATCCCAATTCATTTTTGTAACTATAAACATGTAGGACAGTCTTTTCCACATTTATTGACAGAGAAGTACAGAAAAAAGCATGAAAAGGGAAACAGGAAAAGTTAATCCTAGGCCTATAACCATCTTAAAACAATACTCTGTCTAGCTTTAAGGTCTTTTGAAAACTCTAACAATGATCAAATGACACTCCACAACCAAACTGGCGGTATCTTTCCTGGATCATCTTGTTAGTGTGCTCTTAAAGGGCATCCTGACCTATGTTGCTCCAAGTGTCCAAAAAGCATCAATTTTCTACCTTGATTTTCTCTGATTATTGACAATTTTCTCTGCTAGGGACTGTGTGGATGATGAGCCAAAACTCAATGTGATTGGCCAGGTTAACAAAGTGAGAACAATCCAGTCAATCAGTATTCACCTCATTAGTATTGTTCTCTCTTGTAATTCATGAAAAGTATCTTGAAATATACAAAGAAATTTTCATTATAAGGTAGAAAACATTTTCTTGTGGGTTTGGTCTTAACTATCTTGAGGCTTGTAGTATTTAATGAAAAAAGTCTAAAAGACTTCTTTCTCTCTAAAAGTCTCCATTATCAAGTCCCTTTATGATTTTTTTTCTTATCCTTTGCTACTTGGAAGTAGTATTTTTAATTTCATCAACCAACACACTATAATTATTTAATATTTTAAATCTCTTTGCAATAGATTACTTATCCACAAGAAAAATGAGCAGCCATAAAAATCTTAGAAAGATAATTTTGAAGGCATAGGCTTCAAATTTATTTTAGGATATGATTCCTTATTTGTCAATAAAATAAAAAGCTATACTTATAATTTAGAATAACTACTAGGAAATACTGTCATTTGATAACAACAGAAAGTGTTCATTTCATTATAAATTTTCTAACTTTGGCAAGGACCTTGGACTTAAAATAGTGTTGAGTTTGGAAAATGGCCAAGAATGTATTTTAAAACCATAGGAATATAAAACCTAAAAATAGATAATAAAGCTTAATGTAGACTAATGCTTGAATATGCAGTCAAGCTAGTAAACTGTGTCTCTGATATAAAATGCCATTATTCATAAAATGGCTGCATAAGTCAGGCTCAGAGTAGCAGTAGATAGATGGCACTATATAAATTCTTAAAACCAGTGAATTTCCATTGGCAATTAATGCCAAGCTTATTTTAAAATGGCATATTCTTAGGTGTCACCAATGTCATCTATTGTTCTTCAAAAATGCAACTGCAGGGGTACCGAGGTGGCTCAGTCATTAAGCGTCTGCCTTCAGCTCAGGTCATGATCCCAGAGTCCTGGGATCAAGCCCCACATCAGGCTCCCTGCACAGCAGAGAGCCTGCTTCTCCCTCTTCCACTCTCTCTGCTTGTGTTCCCTCTCCTGCTGTCTCTCTCTCTGTCAAATAAATAAATAAAATCTTTAAAAGAACAAAAACAAAAATGCGACTGCATATCAGCTTCTAATACTCAACAAAAATGTCTGCATATATTGTTTAGTTTTACCTGTTTAGATGTCATCTTAAAAGATTCTGGGAATAATAATTAGTGGAAAAGGGGGAAGTATTACAGATAAGAGGTCTTCATAAGAACTATTAGATAGAAAATTCTCTTCAAGTAATCTTCTGATTTCCTTGTTTTCTAAAAATTGTATATATAACTTTTTTTCTCTCAACTATGAAGCCAATCTATTAGACTGAACATTAAACCAAGAATTAGAATGTCTCTATTTTTATCATGATTGCTGTCTATAATCTTATGAGATTACTCTTTTATTCTATTATATACATATTTATAATATTTGTGAACATTATTTTACCTATCCTAATTTACAAAATTATGATACCTAGAATTTTTTTAAATCTTTATAAGTAGATAAAGTTCATAGTTTTATTTGACTATATTAATTATTTTGGAAGCAATATTTTGAAGATAGCAAGTTTAATTTTAGGGACATATTTTGACAGGGTGTCTCAAGAAATAATACTTGAGAAAACACATCTGTTTGCTTGCCAGCGTTAACATATGAATTGCAAGCTGTTTTAAAATTATTGAAGAGTTGTGACAAGTAACAGTTTATGAAGTTGTTTGGAAGATCTTATGTGCATCACTGGGACCAATGTTAGGTCCAGTTAGGCTCTTTTAACAGCTTCATCAATGATCAGGAGGAAAGAAGAGACAACATGTTAATTAAATCCCTGGAGCCATTAAATCCAAGAATCAATCTATAAAAAGTGTCAGTCAAAGTACTTAGTTCAAATATGCTCAAAAATACATTTTAAAACAAAAGAACACTACAGAATTTGTATTTCAACAAAAAGGTCATGGAATAATGTCTAAAATGTATACTTCAAAAATTCCATTTCCTAAAATATGAAGAAAATTGGACAAAGGAGACTTTTTGCCTAAATTTCATCAATGTTCTTCATTTTTTATTTGCGCACAGAGATGAAAACAAAAAATATAAAGGTGTACAGAGCAATAACAGGCAAATAAATTCAAGCTTAACCATGAAACTCATTTGCCCTTGACTGCTTTTCCTTAGAGCTAAGCACTTTGAACTTTGCCTACAGAGTCAGCTTTGCTCCACTCTTTAAAGAACAATCCTAACTACAATTAATGGACCCAGAAGGAGCTCTGTCCAGGTCTCTAGAACCGGATGGACAGCCCAGACTCCCACTGTTCATCTGGGTCCACCTTACAGCTCACTTGTGTAACTGAGTTTCTGTCATCTTCCTGAGTCTAACTTGAAGCTCTTTCCCACCTTTCTCCCCTGTGCTGACTTTAGTCCCAGCTTTGTAATGTGGCTGGTCCTCCAGCACCTGTGCCATGACATTTTCCTTCTTACTAGCCATCCATCTTTGTCTCGCCCTGGGAACTGAAAATTTCTGTGTATAAATCCCAAATTCTGCTTCGTGCCAACAGATACCTCTGACACGACTTACCTGGCTGCCTACCTGTTTCCTGAGTTATCAATATATTGAGCTGCTCTGGTAGTCTATTTTCCTGTGTTCTATGTCCTTGCTTGTTGGAATACACTATTATTCAATCTTTCTAATAGCAACAGTTTGCTACCACAGATGATGAATAATATATACATAGCTGTAATTAATAAAAAAAATTACAAAGAAACAAAATGCTTCTCTAATTTTAATACAAAGATAGCAGTATGAAGTTTATTTCACAATTATCATTAATAGTAGATATGAATGTAAAATGGAATATCCACATTAAAGAAAATAATTCCAAATGAATGTAGCATATTTATTTGCTATTAGACAAATCTCATTTACTAATTTCATTATGGGAATAAATTCATTGCTTTTTATTGTCGTAATCTGAACTAATCCTCTAAATATTCTAGATTTTTGTTTGGGGCAATTTTCGATCACATTCAGGTTTTTAAAAAATAATAATTAGAATTTTGCACTCAGTAAAATGCTATGTATCAGTGCTACTTTTATAATGATGATTTAATAGTAATAATTCTGTTTGTTGAAAAATAAAGAAGCAATATTACAGTGCTTGTCACCTCCTGCTCCACATAATAATGCCTGACACTTGCCACTTATTCTTGCACTTCAGTCATGCACAACTACCTGAAGACACCATTTCTGGCCCTAGCATGAAGCATAAAAGACACGGTCAGTTCTCTATTAAGCTCTAGTCTTGGCATCCTTTGCCAATTGATCAAATGCTTCATGAGACCAATCGTCTTCCTTTCCCAGACATGTAATTTCATCCTTGAACTTTTGTTTCCATACCTAAGGAATCCCTGTTCTCTGACTTCCAAAATTCTTGATTTTTGTAGGCAGGGGTGTGCTAGTAAATATTTAACAACCAGTTCTCCAAGAGGAGTAAAAACCCTTATAGCATTTAGCAACTTTAACGTAGAAATGCCCACCATGGACATGTACCTCCTGGATGGAGTTGTCCAACTCTCCCTCATTAGACCTGAGTCTCATAAGGTGACAGTGAAGCTCAGAAATATAGTCCTAACCCCAAAAAACAAAACTTTTCATCTGAAGGCAACAGTCTAAACCTGAAGATATCTAAACCTGAAGCCATCCTTGATTCCCCACATTAAATTATTTTAAACTCATTTCTTTAATAGTGACGGAACTACCCAACTCAGCTCACTGCTGTTAACTTTAACTTGGCTTTTGCTTCATGAGACATGCTTTGCATCTCTTTCTTTTTAAACATTGTTTGACCTCCTATAACTGTGCTCTCTGGGTTTCTGTGATCCAACACTTTTTATGGTTCACACTATATCTCACTATTATCCTTTCTTTGTCTCCACCAGGGCCTCCTCTTCCTTGTCTACCTTTTAAAGGCTGATTTTCTAAGGTTTTCTTTTTTGGCCCTTTACTCATTTCACTCTACATATATGTCATAGGTTTTATGTATTCCCCCAAGTAGGAGTTCTTAAAGTTTTAATCAGCTCAGGTATCTCTTCTAAGTTTAGACCTTTTCATGAATGTTTATAGTATCTTTATTCATAATCACCAAAAACTGGAAATAACACAAATATCATTGACTAAACAAATGAATAAACAAATTGTAATCTAACTATACGATGGAATACTAGTCAGCAGTAAAACAAACAAAACAAAACTGCTGATACATGGAATAGCATCCATGGGTTTCAAAAGCATCATGCTAATTGAAAGCAATGAGATACAAAAAGTTATATACTGTATGATTCTATTTTTATGATATTATGGTAAGACAAAAGTTTAGGGACAGAAAACAATTTAGTGTTTTCCAGATGCTGGATGTCTATGAAAGATTTACTGAAAAAGAAAGTGAGGGAACATATGAGGGGACAAAGTCTTCTGTAACTTGATTTTGACAGTGAACCATATATTTGTCACGATTTTTTGTCTGCACCCAAAAAAATTTATCTTTATTTTATGTAAATTATACCTTAATAATACTGATGTTTAAAAATCAACATATCAGGGGCGCATGGGTGGCTCAGTTGGTGAAGCATCTGACTCTTGATTTTGGCTCAGGTCATGATCTTAGGGTCATGATCTCAGGGTCTTGCAATCAAGCCCCGTATAGGGTCTGCGCTCAGGGCAGAGTCTGCTTGTCCCTCTCCCTCTGCTCCTCCCCCCACTCACACACACTCATTATTGCACGCTCTGTCTCTCTCTTTCTCTCTCTCAAATTAAGTCCTGGGATGCCTGGGTGGCTCAATCAGTTAAGTGTCTGCTTTCAGCTCAGGTCATGATCCCAGGGTCCTGGGATCGAGTCCCACATAGGGCTCCTTGCTAAGTGGGGAGCCTGCTTCTCCCTCTGCCTGCCGCTCCCCCTGCTGTGTGATCTCTCTCTCTCTGGCAAATAAATAAAATCTTTAAAATCTTTAAAAAAAAAAAAAAATCAACATGCCACATACTGAATCTGTTATCTTCCCTTCCTCATTTTTTTCCTATACCTGTATTTTAAATGTCAATTATCTCAATTACCCAATTACATAAGGAGAGTTACAAAGTCATTTTTGATTCTTCTCCCTTCCTAACATTCTATATCTACTCCATCACCAACTCCTGACAATCTAAATCTCTAAAACATGTCTTCAAATTTCTTCCCTCCTTAGAGCAAATGACCAACTATAGACCTTCATCTTCTCTTGCTTAACTAAAACAAAATTTTACTGAAGTTGCCTCTGGGATATCACAACTCTCCATTCCTCCTTTTATCACCAGGAACATTCTTTTTTTTTTAAAGATTTTATTTATTTATTTGACAAAGAGAGATATAGCAAGAGAGGGAACACAAGCAAGGGGAGTGGGAGAGGGAGAAGCAGACTTCCCACAGAGCAGGGGAACGGGGAGCCTGATGCGGGGCTCGATCCCAGGACCCTGGGATCATGACCTGAGCCAAAGGCAGACGCTTAACGGCTGAGCCACCCAGGCACCCCTCACCAGGAACATTCCTATATTTATCACGAGGATGCATTCTTATATAACCTGACACAATTTACTGTCCTTCTTTTTCATGACAAAACCTTTGCTAAGTTTTTTGATATCTGTATTTATTAATATTATCCTGAATGCACACACAAGATTTCTGAAGCAGAACTGATTTATTTACTTACAACAAATAATAAATGTGTAGTTCTCTTGTGTCCCAGTTTTTACATCTGGGGAAATGTGGTGAAAGCTAGATATCATCCTACATATAGGGCATCGGTATTATAGATGAAGAACTCAAAAATGTAAACCTGGGTATTCATATAAAAGAGAGAACATTGTTCCCTCCCCTCCCAAGAAAGTTTCCTTAGAAATGTAATGGAAAGGATCTTGAATCCTAACCTTCTGGAATGTAAATAAATTCTCCAGGGAAAAGGTAGGACCAGTATACCCAGTCTCATCCCCTCTTAAAATAGAAACACATGCCTCCAGGGAGGTAAATCTCTCTGAATGGTTTTTCACTATTCACTCAGTCATGATTTAACTCCCAAACTTGTCTTTTATTTCAGATTCCAAGTTTCAGTAAAATTTGCTCAGAAAGCTCTGCTCTAACTGCAGAAACGTAAGAATATCTTCTCTACAGTCCCACATGCTTCCCCTGTTGCTCTGTTAATTCTCAGTAAAGGATCAGCAAACTCCTCCAAGTTCTCACCCTTCTCTCTAAATAATTCCTACATCCTCCTGCTTTAAGTGTAACCTGGATATTCTTCAAAGTCACTATCTCTCCATTAACCCTTTCAAGTAGAGGACGTTCTTTTTCTCAGTTGCAGCAAGAAGATGGAGTAGGAGTCCTTCTTGCTCTCCTGCTGCTTCTAGATCATTCCTCCCCTTCTGACCTGCAAAATTCTGCTCCATTGAAGTACAAGCCATCTTAGCCATTTCAACAGTTTTCCACCTTAATCCTGCCATCTCCTGACCTACCAACTATCCTTTCCATTCACTAAAAATTTTAGCCTTTCCATAGGTACTTCCATTGTAATTCTCCAACGAGTAACAACCAAATCCCCCCTTTTAGGTACCAGAGAAACTATAGTAAAGAATCAAATCTAATACAAATCTCAAACCTACTCACTGCCAATATTCCTACCGTGGCCCAAGTCACTTCCATAATTTTCCTGCAATTCTGAAATAACTCCCATACTGGTCTCTGTTCTTCCACTTCTGCCCTCTCCAAATCATTCTCCACGCAGGAGCTAAAATGTCATTTACTGTACCACTTAAATCTCTTCCATGACTCTTCCTCACACAGAGAACTTAATATAAACTTGTTACCATGAACTAAACCTGCATGACTCAGCCCCTGATCACCTTCCATCTCAGTACAAGACACTGGCTGGCTCTCTAGCTCCAGCTCACAGTGCCACAGGCTACAATGGTCTTTTAATTCATAGAGCACAATAACCTCTTTCCCTCTGCTGGTCTTTGGGCTCGATGTCCTCTCTGAATATGTTTTTCCTTTGGATTTTTGTCCTTCAATTATAAGATTAGGTATTTCCTCTTTCAAAAGGCCTTTGGTAAGGAAGTCTCCACCCCTCCCTATTACTCTCAATAACAGGATACTCTTTATTCCTTTCCTTGAACTTAAATAACAGAAATTTTCACTTACACAGGCTCACTTGTTTCTTATTTTTCTCCCCATGAGAATGTAAGTCCCATGAAGGCAGACATAAAAATATGTCATGGTCATGCCTACTGGTCATGCCACACATTAATTAGAATATGGTGACCCTCAACAAATATCTATGGAATGAATAAGTGTTCTCTCTACTTTCCCAAACCCATCTCCATTCAGCCAATAGAGGGATAATATTTTTTAAGTGGCTCCCCAAGCTCAATAACTTTTTAACCTCACCATATCTCAAAGGTAGAACACATTTCCACCTATTTCAAAAATCTTTAACAAGACAGGGGAGCAAGAGGTGATGTCCTACTTGCCAGATGTATAATTTAAACCTTCTAGGTATGTAGAGGCATAGGTAATTTGAAAAAAAATCCCCTAGGTAATTCTGAACCATCATCTCCTACTTCTATCCACCACACTACCGTATTGGTTGAGAACCAGAAATTCTAGGCAAAAATTTGACTTTGTTACTTTCCTATTGAAAACCCATAAGTGGTTCCTTAAGATGGCACACATGGCTATCAATGATCAGATCTATGTTCATGTCACCAATTTCAAGTCACTACTCCCTGTCTCATGCAGTTCCCTACAGCATTACATAACTATTGTCAGTACACACACACACACACATACACCTTCATTAATTAAATGGTTTTGAGTAGTTAATCTTAACAATCATTTGCTTTTGATTTTCAGGTAATTTAGTTCAATTTCCCAAATAGTCATGTTAAGAGTATTTTATTCACTGACCTATGAATTACTTACCAAGTCACTCTAAAACAACTGGTTTCTCAGGTACTATACTATCCACACTTCATTTCACCTCACAGCAAGATTATGTTAGTCCTTAGAGGGGTGGTTGGGGGGGAAAATGGGTATTTTGAAAAACTTTGCTTGTAATTCATCGTTGCTATGCCATACTTAAAAATCACCAATACAATGGATGCTGATATATTGGAACAAAGTAGAAAAAGAAAAAAAAAAATCATTTTGCATCAGGAGTTGAATTTACTAATTACTTTTATCTGGCCAACTAAATTTTCCTTCCAAATTAGTTTTCCTTAAGTAGCTGCCCTTCTGCTTCCAATCATTTGCCAAGATTAATTTATTAATTACACAAATATTTATAGAATGTCTATAATGTGGTAGCAATTATGCTATGTGCTGGTGATACAAATGATGAGCAACAAGTACACAGTCCCTATTCTCGGTGAGCCTAAAGCATGTAGGGGAGTCATATATTAATCAAATAATCACAGTGATGACATGTAATTAGGAATTGAGATAGGTATACTGAGGGAAATCACAGTCTGTGAGGGAATACATCCCATATATCTGATTTATACTGGGAATCAAGGAAAGCTTCCTGAAATACAACTGGCTAGGATATTAAGGATGAATGAGTTACACAAAGAGAAAGGAGGAATGAAATGTTCCTCACAGAGAAAAACGGAAGCATGCAAAACCCTGCTGCAGAAATGAGCAGGCAGATCCCAGGGACCTGGGGTCAATGTAGTGAAAAGCAGAGACAAAGGTGGGAAGCCAGAGACCTCAGGGATGGCAAGGAGCCAGACTATTGGGGACTTCACTGCCACTTTAAGGATTGTGGTCTTTATTTTACTTTTTCTAAGATCAATAATATCTCACTGAAATTTTTTAAGCCTGGTGAGTGTCTCATGATCAGTATTTTTAAATATCTGGTTGCTTTAGAAAGACTATATTGCAGAGGAAAAGATAAGATATGAGGAGAATAGTTTTTAGTCAGTTCTGTATTCTAGGCTGTAATAGTTAATTTTATGTATCAACTTGTCTGGGCTAAGGGATACCCAGATAGCTAGTAAAACATTTTTTCTGAGTGTGTTTCTGAGGGCATTTCTGGAAGAGATTAGCATTTGAATCAACAGACTGAATAAAGATCATCCTTACCAGTGTGGGTAGGCATCGTGCAATCCAATCTGTTGAGGGGCTAATTAGAACAAAAGAGCAGAGGAAGAATGAATTTGTTCTCTTTGCCTGATCTAGGACATCCATATTCTCCTGCCCTCAGATACTGGTGTTTCTGGTTGTTAGACCTTTAGATTCACATGGGACTTACATCATTAGCCCTCCCCACCAATTCTCAGTCCATTAAACCTGGACTGAGACTTACACCATCAACTTCCTTGGTTCTAACGTCTTCAGATTCAGACTTAATTACAATATCAGCCTTCCTGATTATCTAGCTTGCAGATTCTCAGACTTCTCAGCCTCCATAATCATGTGAGACAATTCCTATACAAAAGTATCATCTCTCTCAATCTCTCCCTACCCACACACACATATATAATTGGTTCTATTTCTCTGACTAGTACATATAGGCAAATGACAAGGGAAATAATTTGGACTATCAGTGTGATATTGGAGGTAAAGGAAAGTGGATCAATTCATGAAATATTTAGAAAAGAAAACAGGGGGTACCTGGCTGGCTCAGTCAGCAGAGCATGTGACTCTTGATCTCAGGGTCATGAGTTCAAGCCCCATGTTGGGTGTAGAGCTTACTTAATAAAAAAAATTGATTAAAAAAGTTAAGGGGCGCCTGGGTGGCTCAGTTGTTAAGTGTCTGCCTTCAGCTCAGGTCATGGTCATAAGGTCCTGGGATCGAGCCCCGCATGGGGCTCCCTGCTCAGCAGGAAGCCTGCTTCTCCCTCTCCCACTCCCCCTGCTTGTGGTCCCTCTCTCACTGTCTCTCTCTCTATCAAATAATTTTTTTAAAAAAATCTTAAATAAAAGGTTAAAAATAGAAAAGGAAATAGACTGTGTTTGATATGGCAGTTGAGGAAGTGAAGGAGTCACAGTTTTCTCCCAGCTTTCTTGTTTAAGAAGTAAATTAAAGTGTTATTTTCTAAAGTGGGCAATAGTTTGGTGATAGGCAGTTCAAAAATTTTTTAACTGATGAATTTGAGCTGCACTGAAACAGTCCAGTAGCTATGTTAAGTTGGCAGTTGTGCAGTTAGGTCTAAAGCTCAGAGAAGATAACTGAACTGGAGGTCCTAATTTTATATGTGGTAACTAAGTCTATGGTATGGATGAGCTTCCCAAGGGGAGACTATATAGAGTAAGAATAGAATAAATCCTTGACTAAGCCTTAAGAAATTTCAACACTTAAAAGCCAGGTAGAGGAAGACAGCCTGATAAGAAAGAAAGAAAAGAGACACATAGGTAAGAGTGAATTCAGGATAATATAATGTTGAGAAAGCCAAGGGAGGAGAGAGTTTTAAGAAGGATATAGTCAATATCATTAAATAACGCTAAAAGGTCAGATTCGAAAGTAACTGAAAACTGCTCACTAAACAGAGAAATATGGAGGAATTTTTTTTTTTTCTAAAGATTTTATTTACTTATTTGACAGAGAGATACACAGCGAGAGAGGGAACACAAGCAGGAGAGGGAGAGGGAGAAGCAGGCTTCCCGCCGAGCAGGGAGCCCAATGCGGGGCTCAATCCCAGGACCCTGGGACCATGACCCGAGCTGAAGGCAGACACTCAACCATCTGAGCCACCCAGGTGCCCCTGGAGGAATTTTTTGACTTAGTGAGAGTTCTTATGGGGAGTAATGGAGTACAAGTTAGACTGAAGTGACTTAGGAGTGGAAAATAAACAAATGCAGACAGCAAGTTTAGAGAACTCTTCCACAAAGTCGGCCACAAAGAGAAAAAAAAAAATGGGTAAGAGTTTGAAGAGCCAATTGTAAAGAGTTCTTTGGTGGCACACCCAGAAATGACAGCAATTCTAGGTCAAGTTTGGAAGTTAAGGAAAATCCTAATGGTTCTAAACTATACCCACTCATTGTAGCTATAGAGTTGTCCTGAGATGACACACAGAAATAGATATGAGTAAAAATGATGAAGAGCAGGAAGTCTGAGATAAGATGAAGAGAAGTGATCCTTAAAAAAAAAGAAAGGAAGGAAGGAAGGAAGGAAGGAAGGAAGGAAGGAAGGAAGGAAGAAAAAGAAAGAGAAAGAGAGAAAGAAAGAAAAGAATTCAGATGTAATAAACTGTCCATTTCAAGTATTGCTCTCTTAAGGGAACTATAGCCAAAACAATGAAATGACTTGGGTATATATATCTTTAATTTTTAAAGAGAAATTTTGCATTTTTTTCTTTTTAAAACATATATATGATTTTAGCAATACACTGTTTTTGCCTACAGTTTTGTCACTGTGATCTCATCTATTACCAATTGACATGGGGCCGGGCAGGGCGGGGGGGAGAAAACTGTCATCTTTGGAAGAATTTTGTTTGACTTTCAATAAATAGAACATTGTTTTGAAATGATTTAAATGTTACCAAGACATCTGAACACAGAACAGCTTTCTAAATAACTAAATTGCACACCCCAGGTTAGCAAAGTACTGAAGAAGATTAAGTACTATCTCTATTCTAAATCATAGTCTAAAGTAAATGCAAAGAGTTTTAAGTGCATTAACACCAACATATTTTCTCAGAGTCAAAAATACATCATTTTCTGTATTTATCATTCTGACTCAAACCATTTTGGATGGAAACAGAGAAGGAGAGAGAAAATACTATTAATCTTATTCCTATAATTATTTTATTCACTATTCTCAAATATCCGTAGATAAAATTATATACAATCATTCAAGATAACTGTCAGGGTTTGTTTAAAACTCCAAGTTCACATTTAAAGTTTTGGGGAAATGTTTAACAATATCCATTTGCGTAAGAAACTAAGAAGAAATACTGAAATATAAGAGAAAAAACATCCCTAGAGATCAAGGTAAATTACAGCAGGAAGAATGACTTCTGTTTTGAAAAGTAATTTATGATGATTAGCTCATATACATGGCCTGGAGGGTTTGTTGATCTTATCAGCAGAACTCTTTCTAGTACATCTGCATGCATGTGTGTATGTATGCATGCATAAATAAGTAAATGTCATTTAAGATATATTAATTGTTTAAAATCACACACACAAAATATTTTACTATAACTCAGGAAGGGAAACTAAATGGAGTTTTTTTGTTGTTGTTGCTTCCCTAAATGAACTATATAAGTAGGAGAAACTTCTTTTTGAGGAAATAAAATTCTGAAGCATAACAGACATCAAACTTCTCAACCAAATTCCTTCCTAAATGTTCACTGACATTCAAGAAAAATATTGTTCAGAGGTTTAAACTACGTATCAGAATTTTTAAAAATATATCATTGAGCACACTGTACCCAAATATCAGGACATAACCAATTCAATACATGTATAGTTAGGAAATGCCAAGAGATATAATCCTAATTCATAGGCCTCTGAACTCTAATTTTCTTAGGACTTTTCACATGATACTTTCTAATACAAATAAAATATTCCACAGGTTTATAACCAGTGCTCAGGCTAAAGCAGGGGTTTCTTTAGTACGTATATATTGCCCTTTATTATAAAATCAGTTTATTAAAGTTCAGTGATGATCCCACAATGATTCCAGCCTTTCTATAATGCCCTCCCTTCGAGTGTAGGTGACACCTATGATTTGCTTCTAACGGAATATGACAAGGATGGCGAGTTGTCACTCCCTTGATTAGGTTATGTTATGTAAGACCATCCTATCAGACTTGAAAAAGAGACTTTCTTATTGGTCTTGAAGAAGTAAGCTGTTGTGATACGAACCGCCTATGGAGAAGGCCACGTAGCAGGAAATTGGGAGTGGTCTCCAAGAGCTGACAGCCTCAGTCCTATAACCTCAGGAAACAATTCTACCAACAACATGAATGAACTTGAAAGAGGACTCTGAGCTCCAGATAAAACTGCAGCCCTGGCTAACACCTTGTGAAACCCTTGGTAGCCATACCCAGACTCATGACCCACCACAGGAGCCATGAAATAATAAAGGGGTGTTGTTTTACATCACTGAGTTTGTTATGCAGCAATAGAAAACCAACAGATTTGTGTTTTTTAGAAATGATTTCAGGTCTCTAGTCATTCTGTTTGGAGAAAATCAAAGCAACCTTTGAGAGGTCACCAAATCTTGCTCTCACACCCCCTACTGAAAGCTTTTCATATTATAACATCCTTCAGAATGTATTTGCTTGTGCTTACCTCCTGATGACTTAGGGAGTAATGACTCAGTTATGTACACATGCATTTTTTAATCCTTTAAAAAACTGTAAGGCATACAAAAATTTAAGAAATCTTAAACCTCAAGATAGTCAATAGTATAATAAACTTAAAACACAGATAAAGGAAATCATGTGGTCCAAAAATAAAACAGACTGTTGGAAATAATAACAGATAAAAAGTTAAAGACACTTAACTGACTGAGCCACCCAGGTGCCCCTGAAATAGTAAATTTTTAAAAAGATGTTCCTGTTTCAATTATTAGTCATTATAATGCAGACACATGAAAACATATTTAAGACTTTATGTTTCTGTATAAAGTTTGTACAAATCTTAAAACTGAGAAAAGTCTGGTGATGGGTCAGTCTTCATATTGCCTTGGAGGTCTCAATACTCACTGCCATCACCACCTCACAAAAATGTCCTGTATTTTAAAGGGGAGGGGGCTGAGTTGATGTAGTGTTTATACCTGTAATATTGAAAGGAACTGACAGAAGTGAATTTGTACAGGGAAGGGCAAAGAGAATAAAATAAAAATCCAAGGCTATTAGTCAAAAAGAATGAAAAAAAAGTAAGTTCTTCAAGGCAAAGTGATTAAAAGCATGACACTGAAAGGTGCAAAGGGAATAAATGTTTCAAACAAGGCTACAGTGTTAAAATATACATCTGGAAGGATTTGACACCTAAATTTCTAAAGGGCCTGAATGATTTTCAGCAGACCTCAGGCTAAAAATTTGTAATGAGAACTTCTCAGAAGCAAATACCAAGGGGAAAGAGCTGTTAATAAAAAGGAATTTGTATTTTGTTTCCATTAATTCACATTTGTTGAATTTTCTTAAATGAGGAATATGACTTATGATCACAGAAAAGATAAGAGAGAATGATAGGTTGTATCTACTAAATAGAACATTTCTGGTTGTTTTGCAAACACTGCCATAGAAAATGTCTATACGATTCAGCGACATTCAATAAATATCACAGTGAAATAACAAACCAAGCAATGAGAAGAAAGCAACATTGTCTGCCTATAGTGCTCTACCAATAGATAGTGAATAGAGATGATGGGAAAGCCATGGAGACAAAATTAGAGATGTCCTCACACATATAGGGGAAGCAATCAACTCACCTACAACAAGATTTAAAGACAGGCATAGCACCTTTCCCTAACTATATATACTACCAGTTACAATGCCTGAAATTCAACCAGCAATATTTCTTTTTATTATTTTAAAAGTCTTTTGATGTTAGTAATCATCTAGTCAAAAAAGAGAAAAGCCTAGGAGAGAACAGTTAACAACAAAATGAAAACAAAAAGTCCTTGTAAGGATTCTGACATACAGAACTTGTCTACTTGAGCATCTTAAAAGGATGGGGAATCAGAAAGCAAAGTAAGAACTGAGTAGAAGGAGAAAACAGGTCAAAGATAACCACTGAATATTTCCAAATCTTACAAGACTGGCAGTGGCCTTTTTAAAAACTGTTTATTTATTTTATTGAAGATCTAAAAGTTGCAAAAATAGTACAATAAATCTTCATACACCTTTCACTATGATTCTGCAAATCTGCAAATAATATCTACAGACCTTACTCAAATTTAATCTCTTGTCCCACTATTATCCTTCATAGCAAAAAAGAAAAAAATTCTGGTCCAAAATCCAATCCAGGGTCACACATTTCATTTAACCGTTAGGTCACTTTAGTTTCCTTTAATCTGGAAAATTTTCTCTATCCGTCTTTGTCTTTCTTCACCTTGACATTTTAGAGAATATAGGCCAGTGATTTTGTAAAATGTTCCTTAATTTTGGTTTTCCCAAGGTTTCCTCACATTTAGATTCAGTTTATACCCTTTTGGCAAAAATAACACAAAAGTGATGTGGACTCACTGCATCATATCAGGATGCTAATGAGGTCAGTGTGTCCCATTAATGGTGGTATTAACTTTGATCACTAGATTAAGGTAGTATACCAGGCATTTCCACCATGGAGTTACTCATTCTCCCTTTTAAATCAGTAATTATCCTGTGAGGAAATATTTTAAGACTATGTAAATGTACCTCTTGCTCACTACACTTTTCCTCCACTAGTTTTACCTTGCAACAATGACTTGTAACTAAAACCATTATTACTATGGAGGTTGCCAAATGGTGATTTTCTGATTATTTCTACATTTATTAGACCTAACCATATGGTAGCGTTTATTATTAATTGTGAATAAGCTAATCCTTAGTTGATTTATCTAACAGCTTATATTAAGAAAAACCACTGATTTAGGCATTAGAGGAAAATGGTTTTATCGTTATATACATCTTTTTACAAGCTAGGTAATCATCATGAGACAGCATCTGCTTGAAACATAATTTTAGAACTGCATTAAAACCCCAGCATAAAGAACACTAAATCCTGACAAAACTGACAGTCTCTAATAGGGAACAGGAGACTGGAACCTCCCAAGAACAAGATTAGTCAAATAACATTGTCTGAGTGCACCTGAAAAGTAAAAGAAGAATGTCTAGATATACTCACTAACAATATTTTTCTTTTTAAAGTCACCCTGCTTCTGAAGAAATCTCTAGGTCTATCTTCACTGTGAAGCTCAAAAGAAAACTGAAGAAATCACATCATATTTTTACAATTAGATTCGTTATTTGTGCAATAGTAGAGCATTCAGAAAATTATGTGGGAAAATTTTTTTCAAAGATACTTTTCTACATGCTTGGAAGTTCAGGACTTTTTTCAAAAGTGTAATTTATACTTTTCCTCAGGACCCTTACATTTTGGCATTTATGATACCACTTTATTTCTATTTCCCAACACAAATTTTCTGAACAGCACAATAGAGTGCCAAATGAGCCATAAATTTTGAAAAGTTTACTATATAAGTCAGGGTTCTCCAGAAAACAGAATCAGTAGGATACACACACACACATATACACATACATATACATATACATATGTGTACATATGAAGATTTCTTATAGGAATTGACTCATGCAGTTATGGAGGCCAAGAAGTCCCACAATTTGCCTTCTGCAAGCTGGAGAATGAGGAAAGCTGGTGGTATAATTCAGTCCGAGTCTAGTATAATTCAATCGTGAACCAGGATGCCAATATCTGAGGGCAGGAGAGGAGAGGACGGAGGTCCCACCTCAAGCAAAGAGAGCAAATTCATTCTTCTCCCACCTTTTTGTTCTATTCAACCCCTCAAGATTGAGTGATACCCTCCCACATGGGTGAGGGTGGACCTCTTTACTCAGTCTACTGAATCAAATACTAATCTCTTCCAAAAACACCCTCACAGACACACCTAAAGTAATGTTTTACCAGCTATCTGGGCAGCCATTAGGCTAGTCAAGTAAGCTGACATATAAAATCAATTATCACATTTACCATTTTATGATCATGGAAAACTTACTACTTTTTGGTTGTAGAGCAAAATTTTACCTTTATGGAGTGAATGAGAAATTAGAAATGTCTAATTACATATTAATTGTTAATAAATTAAAGTCACAGTTTTCAAATATGTGTATTAAAACAAGCTAATTGGTCCTCCTAGATGCATTTTGCTTCCTGTATAGATCTGAGATGATTTGGATAAGTAGATCAACTAAAGCTCTAGAAGCCTAATAGTCAGGAGACCCAATGTCCAGATTCAGTTCAATACTAATTAGTTATGTGATACTGGGTGAGTTAATAACCATCACTCACACTGATTATTTACCTGTAAAAGGAAAGAGGTAGATAATATTATTTCTTGAGGTTTCTTTAAGACCTAAAATTCTATTACCCTAAGGAAAACCTGTTCTGATTCTGATTATATTTCTTAAATTCTGATTACATTCCCAATTAGCACATTATATTCAAATGATGATGTTCTGCTCTTATATATTAAACCACTTGTTCCTTATATATTTAACTATATATTTCCTATCTCTTCTATTTTAATAGATTATGTATATGTAACTTCGGCTTAGCCTAAAGTATCACTAATTCCATATTAGTTATGACCAAAAATAAAATATCACTAATTCAAATTATCAACATCCAAATCATGAGATTTTACTACACATAGTCTGCATGTTTTTCCTTTTTTTCAAAAAACATCTGCACTATCCAACTAAATCTTTTCCTTTTTTTAATTGTAATTTTGCTTCCATGAAAATTTGCTTTCATACAGACTATATGAACATTCTAATCTGCCTGACAATTTCCCCAATATCAATAAAATGCATTCTGGTAAATATTTTATTCTCATGTAAGTTTGGTTAGTATGAACCAATCCCTTCAGGTGTGGCTGCCTCTAGAATACTGAACAAAAACCAAGTTTCTATATGACTGGGTCAGCAAAACTACCATGCCTAAGACCTGGCAAGTGCAGCAAGACATTGAGGTCTGATCATAGTCGGCAGACCTTGCCCCAGGGATAACCCTAATTCACCATAAGTTTCTCTTGGAATGTGCTATTTCCTGCTTCTACATTGGACATTTCTGCTAACTTCAAGCCAACTATTGGAGCTTTTCAGGTAAAACAGACTCTAGCAGTTTTGCACCTAACTCCTAGAGGTTTACTTGATAGAAAAGTAGTGTTAGGTAAGAGCCACCAACCAAAAAACTCAATCTTTTCTATTTAAATATGAGATAAGAAAACACAAAAAAGATACAAATGCACAAAGTGATGATTCCAGGGCCTGGGATATTAAAGTGAACGATGCAAGAACCTTTCTGAAGTTAAATCATTAAGTTATATCCAATATCCAGGTTTATCTAATAACATATATGCCTAACATCAGAACCTGACAGCTCATCTCGGTGCACACAGCCTGAAGAAGAGCTATTTCACTTCAAATACTGGACTTTTTTTTTCCATTTAGAGAAGATAAACATCTAATTTTCAGTTAGCCTTGTCAAAATAAGTAGACAGCCTCATCCTGGACCAAACTTCTCCCTCCATGCCACTTTCACTACCTGTTTATGAGTCTATTCTATATTCTGCACAGGGGTATCCAGGTAATAACAGTAACTTACCTGGAAGCAGGGTCTTTGTCACATGTTACTAAAGAGACTAGGGATGTGTTAATAGTTTAAGCCACATTAAAGACACAAGATGTCTTTAATGTCAACAAGATGATGACATGGTATGGCTCTCATCTAGGTACAACCATATTTGTTCATTCTAGTTTTTTTTTTTTTTTTATATGTATCTCTTCAGATGGCTTCCACCTCCCATATGAGAGCTTTTCTTCTATTTTAAGAATAGTACACATGTATGGACACATTCCAAGTATATACCCATGTACCCTAATAGATAGATAGATAGATAGATAGATAGATAGATAGATAGATATCATTTTATTCATTTTGTCTCTATATTTTTCCCTCTCTAAACCTATTTGTAGCCCTTAAAACAAATAAAAGCAACTAAAATCCTAGACTACCTAAATCCTAGAGTTTCTTGTCCTAAACCACAACAGATTGATTTTCTAAAGATATAAATCATAGAACTTTCTTACATGGAGATTAACCTGGTTGAACCTTGGACTTCAAATTTTTTCCTACCTCCTTCTTCCCTGCTCCCTGCACTCTACTTGTTGCCACCAATACAAGGATTCAGGGCACACATTCTTGAGTGCCTCCATACACCAGAAGCTTTGTTATCTCATCTCAGCTAATAGTACTCACAAGCATACCAGGGAGTGAAAAATATCCGTATTTTACATTCAAAGACACTAAAAATGAAAGAATGGTAGCTGTGCAATGCATCACAGCTACTCGGTAGCAGATTCTGATACGCCTAACTCAAATGGCCATGCCTTTCCACTGTAATGGAATGTTTCACCATAAGAATACCTCCTGCATGCTTTAAGTCTACCTATGTATCTAACAAAAAATAAGTCAGAGCCAGCAGTATCCCAAGATGTCACTTTGTTTTAGATCTAATCATTTTTCAAAATGGTGCATATTATAAGCATATAACTATATAGGGTGTTGTGGGTGTGTGTGTGTGTGTGTGTGTGTGTGTGTGTGTGTGCGTGAAAACAAGCCCTGAATTTTTAGGATGTCCTTTTTAATGATTACTTTTGAAAAGTATTGTCATAGAAGAGGTTTGACTGAGTGTAGCTGAATTTATTACATGCCAATTGAATTAGCACAGTACACAAGTAACTTTGTGCTTTGGGACGGCTCTGGGAATCTCCTTTTGATTTGGGGATTGCCATTTACCCATGAGTGGAAGGAAAGAATGATGGCTGAGGTGGTTGTGGATAGACAATGACCTCATTAATCACTGTGATGGAGATATGGGTTGTTCCTTGCAGTGATTCATTATAGAGTGCATCAAATAATGAACACTGACAGCTAGCCAGTAGTGAGTGAAGGCTGACAGATGGTCAATAAATTCAGAACTGGCATATTTTTGTAAACTGATTGTAGGTTTGAATGCTTACAGTGCTTTTCACCACAACTTTAAATTACCAAAGTTGCCTTCCAGATTAAGCAATTAAAACTTAAATATGGAAAGTCCTAAAATTTGAGAATGGGATATCTCCTACTCTCTTATGCCACTGAAATTTACCCAATTATTTTTAGAGAAAAAAAATCACTTTGGGAGTTTATGCGAAGGAAAAAACATGGTGGCTAAACTGCAAATACTTTCCAATGAATGTCATAAAAGGTCTATGTAAAATAAAAATACAGCAACAAAATTCATGAAACTTTTTTCCTGCTAGGAATTATTATCTACAATCTAAATATGCAAAGTTAAAAAAAGAAACAAATGCAAAGCTTGAATAATGTGATACTTTATAAAATGAATTTCACAAGTCTAGATTTTCTGCCAGGTAAGATGTAAGTTACTATAGGTGATATAGTTCCTTCTTCCCACAACTTTCAAAATTGCATGAATCTTATTTTAGTGGTTTTGGGAGATTTATAAAAAGCATGCCAATTTCAAAGCCCAAGGCAGTACATTCAATAAAGGCAACAAACCTGTCTTCTGCGTCTACAGTGTTCAAACAGCCTGCACCAGTTACTCGCTTTTGATAGCTCTTCCTCACAAAGCATAGACTGTAAAAGAAATCTGTCCTCAGGAATGATGAGAAAATGCTCATTCAGCTGCTTCTATTAGTGACAGGCTTATGTTTCATATCAGCATCATACATAAGTACTCAGAACATACCTTTTTTCCCCCATGTACTGGATCTCTTCTATTTGCCCCTCTAGACATCCACCCTTTCCTGTTATGGACTGAATTGTATCCCCCACAAAAGATATGCTGATTTCCTAATTCCCAGTATCTGTTAATGTGGCCTTACTTGGGAAAAGGGTCTTTGCAGATGTAATCAAATTGAAAATGCGGTCATACTGAATCAGGGTGGGCCCTAACCTACTGACTGGTGTCTTCATAAGAAGAGAACACAGACACATCATGTGATGACAGAAGCAGAGACTGAAGAAGCTGCAAGCCAGGGAACATCATGGGTGGCTGGCAAACCACCAAAATTTGGGAAGAGGCAAGGAACGATTCTCCCCTGGAGGCTTCAGAGAAAGCGTAGTCCTCCTGACCCCTTGATTTCAGACTTCTAACATACAAAACAGTAAAATAATACATTTCTATTGTTTTAAGCCATCCAGTTTGTCACACTGTGCAGTTAAGAAATGAATGCACTGCCCATCCTGCTGTGTGCCCAGGAAGATGACCTATACAGGCTCCCGCAACAATGGGCTTCCTCTCGCATTTGGTTCAGCTAGGCCAAAATAAAGTACTAGCAGGAAAGGCAAGGGCAGTGGAGAATGAGGATATGTATTTATTCCCCTAGCGACCTCCTGCTACTTGCTTTGACTCTGTTGTTTCTCTCCCAAAGGCCACAGCTCCTGCCAGTTACCCTTCTCCATACAGCTACGCCCTCCAGGTCTACTAACTGCCTTATCCCCTTTCCCCTTCAGGCTTCTGGGTAGTAGTGGTTTCCAAATTTTACCATCCACACCAAGTATCTATTGCTACATAAGAAATTGTCATGAACTTAGTGGCTTGAAACAACATACATTCATTATCTCAAAGTTTCTGTGGGTCAAGAATCAGGGGTGGCTTAACTGGATCCTGGGCTTTAGTGTCTCCCAGGAGTCTATAATCAAGGTGTTGATCAGGGTTGGCGCTCATTTGAAGGATCAACTAAGGAAATTCATTTATGTGGTTGTTGGCTATATGTAATTCCCTTTGGGCTGTTGATCTGAAGGCTTTAGTTCCTTGCTGACTGTTGACCAGAGGCTGCCCTCAGTTCCTCGCCATGTGGCCTTCCCCAGCATAGCTACTTGCCTGCTTCATCAAAACCAACAAAAGAAAATGTTTGCTAGCAAGACAGAGTCAGGATCTTTTGTAATTTAATCATACAAGTGGTATATTCTTACAGTTGATATATTCTGTTGCTTGTAAACAGTCTAATCAAGGGGAGGAAATTACATAAGGCAGCAACTACAAGGTCAGGATCACTGGGGATCATCTTAGAAGCTGCTGAACACATCATCTCTGGTTTTATTCCTTAAATCCTGCCCACACCTTAGTAAATAGTTTCTTTCAAGTGTGCCATCTGTTTCCTTCCTCGATGCTGACTGATACGCAGGGTGATAAACAGAATATAATCACTCTTCTTTCTATTCACTGTGATGAATTATTGTCTACTCTGAACAAAGTGCTGGTTTCCCAGATTCACCAAAACCAAAGAAAGCTACATAAATTTGATTGTAGCAAGGCAAAGCAGTGCTGGACATTCTCAGCATACTTAGTCATCCAGGCCAACAGGGTGTATAAATGTAACAATTCATCTAAGGCATAGAATAAAACTTTTTTCTGAAATGATTTACATTTATGCTGGACTAGATCAAAGACAAAACAGTTCATGAGAAATTGTGTAGGATAGCAAGGACCAGGGTAGCTTCAACAAGTGTGTGAGTAAAGCAACTGAAAATGTAGTAATCAAGATCAATAGTAAACATGATCATGGAGAGAAGACAGAAGTCAGAGTTGGAGGAGAAATACTAAACATCTCTTCCAAGTAATAAAGACTGTAAGCAAGTAGGCAGGTTAAGAAGGAAATGATGAGAATGTCCAGAAAAGCCCCGGAATGGGAAATGCTGGGCTATGTGTGCAGGGCAGGAGTATCAGTACAACAGGGAAAGAAGTGCACTTGGATTTGCAGCAAGGGCAAGTTAGGTTAAAGACTCTTGCAGAGACATATAAGCTCTATGTGGGAGAAACAGGCATATCAGCAATTCCCTTTTTAAGAAAACAAGAAAAGGTGGTTTCCTTTTCCTTTTTTATTTTATTTCTCAAGTAATAAAATATTGCAAACATAATTTCAAGGAGAGACTACCAAACCAGAAGTAGAATCAGGGAATACGGATCCTTCCTTGCTCCAATACAAATATCAATTTACCATGGGATGCAGAGAAATTCACTAAATTATTCTAAAAATTTAACTTCCTCATCTATAATATGGGATAATAACATCTGCCTTGCCTATATCACAAGAATGTTGGAAAGATTAAATAAGATAATGAATGTAAAACCACTTTGAAATGTAAAAAGCATCAAATAAATATTATTAAAAATATTTTTCAGAACTCAATCATGTGGCACATATTAATGAGTTATAGGTCTCAGTAAAGCATCTCTTCATAGGCATCTCTAAATTTTGTCATTAAAGTTTCAAAAGCACAAAATTTTCTTTGCTTTGCTTATGACTGGGCCATTTTGGTAACTATCGAACTAAAACATATAATATACAAAAGATATATCAACTTAATGGCACTAGAGAGTTTTTCCCTAAGATGTAACTCGGTAATTCATGTCAGCTCAATATTGTGAAAAATGAGAATAATATTTTCTAATATTTCCTGACATAGTTTCCTTCTTAGTAATTAGATACCTCCCTAGGAAATGTTATCTTAGAGGCAGAAAGATATGGTATAGGAAACATTCCTTTTTTTTTTTTTTTTTTTTTTTTTAAAGATTTTATTTATTTATTTGAGAGAGAATGAGAGACAGAGAGCATGAGAGGGAGGAGGGTCAGAGGGAGAAGCAGACTCCCCGCCGAGCAGGGAGCCCGATGCGGGACTCGATCCCGGGACTCCAGGATCATGACTGAGCCGAAGGCAGTTGCTTAACCAACTGAGCCACCCAGGCGCCCTAGGAAACATTCCTGAAGGGAAAAAAAAAAAAGGAAAATAGGAGCTTTTTCCAAGGATAGATGACAAAAAGAGAAAGACAAAAAGAAAAATCTCAATCCTCATTTTTTGCCATCCTAGCATATGTAAGTAGAAAGGAGGCATGGTAAAAAGGACACCAGATAGCTTACGAGGAAAGTAATCTAAGGAATTTGGGTTCCTATAGGGGATATTATGCCCTACTGAATGTCTAGAATGTTTCTCAGCAATATGAGCTGACCACTGCACAGGAGTGGTAGTGTGATGTGTATAGGGAAAGGAAGATCTAGGACTAGTGTCACTGAGATAACCCTGATTTCCACAGGATGTGATATGCTGACAGGGAACATTAGAAGTAGCTGAGAGGTAAAAGCTAGTCTACCTACCATGCGACAGTGTGGTAAACATCGTGAGGAACTATGTCAGAGACTGGGATGAAAAGCCAAAGCCAGGACAAACAGAATTTGATTGAGACTCAGAGAATTCACAGAAGAAAAGCTTAGGAGTTTGAGTCTTTGAGAAGACTCAGCCCAGGAGTTACTCCAAGTGTCACTAGGTTTCTCAGCTCTGCTAAAAATGGTGGCAGGGTGAACAATGAGCATATGGAATACCAGACCTATCACAAGAAGGAACCAAAAAGGCCACATGAAGGCCCATGCTTAGATGCAAACTCTCCACCCACACACAGATAAAGTCTGCAGCAATCTCCCTCTCTGGCCCACATCTCATCTTGGGAATAAGCAGACAAAGGAAAAAACAACTCTGAAACAGTTGATTGTGGTCTATATTGCCTCAATATTTATCCAAAAGGAGAAGGGCTTAAACTAGATGAGACTAAGATACATTTACTTAGTAAGTTCACATTTTATCTAACAATTCTGTGGATAGAGATTATGAAAGTTCAAATGAGTTACAGAGAAATTTTTGCACATCGGAGTATAGTGTACGAATTTCAACTTTACCACATTTCCAAACCTGTTTCACACATACTTTTTTTTTAAAGTATTACATTTCAGACCCACAAAGAACTTAACCATATAACAGGAACAAACATAATTTGCATAAATGTTGGCCTTACTGTGGAATGACAGGTTCTGAAATGAATTTATATGTGTAATATGGTACATTATATGTGACAAGTGCTCATGGCACAAGGCAAGTGTCCTCAAGCTCTAATGCCCTCCACTTCGGGATGAGCTATAAATCCTGTAAATCAAAGTGCAGTGGAAGTGCAGCCCACACTTCTTTATTTTACAGTTCACAGACTTTTTCTGTCCAATAAGGTATTCATGAGTTCTTTTAAGTAGAAATTTTGAACTGGAATTCCATGTTTGCTTTGAAAAGAAGTATACATTAGAACAATATAAATAGGGAATAATTTAGGACTGAGCTTAACTTTTCAATTCCATTCTAGGGTTATTCTTTATGAGACGTGTAAATATCAAAAACATTTGGTATACTGAGCAGAGTTTCAAAAATCTGAAGCAGAGGAGATCATTTGTTGAAAATGGAGGGAAAATGTCCAATTCTGGTATCAAAACTCATATTAGTAATCTTGTTATTCAGACACTTGCAATTTAAAGCATCTAATCTTCAGAAACCCATAAAAAAAAAAGAAATAATATTACTCCATTTGTCAGGAAAAATTGGGGGGCTAAATCTTAGACAATATTAAAGTCAACTTAGAATATGTATCTCTATAAATAATATCAATAGTGCAATAAATGTTTCAACTTTCTGGTTGATGATCATTGGTTTCTGTGCATGAGATCAAATAATTATATTGATTTTTTTCCTTAATAAACAATTTCAACAATTTCAAGTATAGTGTTATTGGCATTTATCACAAAATCTACCAGTTTATTCAACTAAAAGCAAGAATCCTAAGGATTGCTTGTTTATACATGGTGTTCCCACAATAGTAACCATCTGTACTTTCTCTCAAGCAGCTTCAGATTTTCCCAAGGTCCAGTCATAATTATTAAATTTTTGAAGAGTGGACTAACTAGCAGAAATGAACCTTAGATATTTCGAGTTAGAAATCTTTATAGAGAAAATGGAAATTTTTTATTTCAAAAATCCTCTATACATTTCTATTCCTTACAGCAAGAGATGGCTTAAGGCTTAATACCCAACCAACATGGCTATCCACAAACTCTATATGATAGAGACAAAGTTTTATGGTATAGACATTTTTTTTTCAATCACTCAATCCACCTATTTCCCTACCGAGAGTTTTTGAAGCATCCAGCCTCTACATTTGGGGAGTTTCTTGAATCAGTGGCATAACTGGGTCTTTGATTTTTCAGTCTCAAAAACCAAATATTAAATTAAGATGAAATTTCAGCTACCAGTATTATACTTTGATAGATTTTGTATCTTTGAAGCATTGCTAATAATGTGTAACGTACGTTTATAAAAGTCATTTTTAAAATTTTTATCTGATATATATGATATTCAAAAAGTAAGAGAGCTTGCACTTGCCTGTGTCTACAGGAACAGGGAATCTGTGCTTTTGAAATAGTTGCTAGCCACAAATGAATTTTAAAAGAGTTAGTGGACAGGTCTGTGGAGAATATGTAGCTAAATTTAGTAGAAAAGGTTGATTAAAAAATAAATGATCACGTTTACTTTATACACTTGCTTACACCAGTGGCACTTCAGGCTTCAGTCTGGCATCCCAAGTTGCTTAAGAAATAGCCAAAATATATTGGAAATAAATTTTCAGTAACTTTAGGATAATCTATATCCTGGCTGGATACTTTAAATATTTTAATTTTTCTGAAAATTCATGTATGGTAAGTCACATTCACACTCCAAAATTTATAGTCCCTGAGTAGCAGTAATTCCTGCTTCTGCCATTGACTTACAGCCTTGACAATTCCTTCTTTTTTTTTTTTTTTTTTTAATATCATGAAACTTAACACTGCTGGCTCTGGCAGAAAGGTAATCCTCCCCAATTATTTTCTCCTCCACATTTAGTATTCATGAACAACACTGATTAAAGAATTGGTATGGATGCAGCTTATCAAGCAACATACTGCTAGCTGACTAGGAAACAAATAAATAAATAAACCTTAAATATTACAAAATATAACAGTGTGATTAAACACAGGAGAGAAATGAAAACATACTTGCTGATTGTCCTGAAAATCATATTCAGCTATGCAACATTATCAGAAAAGTACATATAAAATATGTCTGGAAGATGACTCCATTATATTTTGTTTAATTCAGAGAACTTTTTTCTGCTGAAAAGCAGTCCTCCATCTTAGTCATTTCCTATTTCTCAGGTTGGTGACATCATGAGA
This sequence comes from Halichoerus grypus, assembly GCF_964656455.1. Lineage (NCBI taxonomy): Eukaryota > Metazoa > Chordata > Mammalia > Carnivora > Phocidae > Halichoerus > Halichoerus grypus. The sequence continues at coordinate 45,697,467 of NC_135715.1, read as the reverse complement.
GTACTGGTGATATAGGGAATATAAAAGGAAGGACAGGAGTAAAGTATATTTTTGCTTTATTATCACCAGGCAGTTTTTTTCTATAACTACCCATATTTCTAAAATTATTCCTTTTCAATTATAACATTATCAGCTGGGACTTTTTGAGCTACATAAAAGTAGGTAAAAATTTCTGTGTATCAGAAATTCCGTTCTGTGTTATTGTTGTCTTAATCATTGGGACACAGTAGAATAGAAGACAACTGGTTAGAATCAGACCTTTCTTGTAAAAAAGTCACTTCAAGCCCCTGAAGAAATTCAGTTTTTTTTTAAATTCTTTGTTCTCTCCATTTATTAAATAAATATAAAAGTAGCCATCACTTCCAATAGAATGTAGTATTTTAATTGGATTATATAAAGAAATTTCGAGATCTCATCTTAGAAAGTTCTGGAGAAGTATCATGTATGATGATCGGTTTACAACTCTGAAGTTATATCTTCATCTTCTGTTGTATTTAAATAACTGTTTAAAATAAAGGTCTAATGCAGTGGTTCTCAAACTTGAGTCAGCATCAGAATCACATGGAAACCTTGTGAAAATACAGAATTTTGGGCCTCATCCTTTAAGTTTCTGATTTAGTAAGACTGAGGCTGTATCTAAGAATTTGTATTTCTAAAAAATTCCCAGGTGATACTGATGGTCAAGTCCCACCACACTTTAAGAAGTACTGATCTAAAGAATAGCTTTGTTCTGTGAATACACACAAAAATGGTAGCCATAAAATATAAAAAGGTGACTATAGAGCAAGATAAACTCACAGATGCATTTGTCTCTCTCTGTTCATTTCAATGTCAGTTTTTGGAAGCTTTGTTAAAAAGTGGTTCAGATAATAGCAAAAAGTCATACAGCCTAGGTTGCTTAGATGAATTACATGCTTAACAAGACAGATGCCTGGCAAGATAGCTACATTAGATCATTGTACCATAAACTGTATTTTCTCTAGCATGCAATAGCTAGTAGTCCAGCTAACTCAATAAAAACAATTTAACGCTGTTACATTACCAGACGATCACATTCCCATTAGCATCAGCCTCTGTGAAAGGTATTCCCAAATTGGAAGTTAGCCAAACTCCTTCAAACAATCTCAACTTACAACACAATGTAATTTGGAAATGGCCATATGGCAATAAATATGACTACAAAATACTGTGCAAGCCCTTGCTCAGACTTCTTGGGTGATAGAACTGAACATCTAGAGATTGCCTTAATGGTAGCCTATATATATATATATATATATATATATATATATATATATATATATATATGAAACATACTACCATAATCTTGGCTCTATGGCCACAGAAAAACAAACATACTTTCTGAAATTGAATAAACAAATATTTTATCACTCCAGTCACTTTTAATATACAAATCTTTGCCTGTGCTCAGTAAGATATTAAGTGGTAAGGATACGGGAGAGGATTACGAGTAGGGTTTCTTATATTGTATAACTGGTCACGCTTTCTTCCACAAAAGAGATCACTTATACCATTTTCTTGTACTTGGTGAAACTAAAGAACTAAAGCTGACAACATTAAAGCAGAAATATTTAAAACCCGATAGAATCTTAAGTGAGGTCTGTTTCCATTTTTTTCCTCTGCCGTGTATGTCAGGCAGGAGACTATAGTGGACTTCTCATAATAAGAACTAGCTTTTCTATTCTCTTGCCTTTTAGCATTATCCTTCAAGTACAGCCACCTACTCAATCAACATGACTTTCTACGACTTCTCAGTAAATGAAGCTCACCCCACTAACCCAAGGGTACTGTCAATCTAAAATATTGATATGAAAGCTTGAATTGCACATTTTATGATCAGCCAACTGTACTTAGGCAGTGTCCATATTTAGAAGAGTGCCATTTTCCTATCTTTTTAAAATTATATTCTATTCTACTTTGTCCTCTCACCAATATTAGAAACCTATCATTTTGTATATTAAATGCAACATTACTAAAAATGCAGTAGAATAAATGGGTAGCTCTATTTCTACCCAAAGGAATTTCAGAGTTCTTTCTTTCAGATAGGAATCTCCAGAAAACAGCATTAAGATTTTTTTCTTCCAACTAACTGTATTTTACTTATTTTTTTTTTATTTGAGGTAAAACTGGTATACAACCTTATATTAGTTTCAGGTGTTCAACATAATAATTCAATTTTTGTAGGGGGAGAGAGAGATTCAGAGAATCTTAAGCAGGCTCCACACTCAATGTGGAGCCTGACTCAGGGTTCCATCCCACAACCCTGAGATCATGACCTGAGCAGAAATCAAGAGTCAGACACCTAACCTACTGAGCCACCCAAGGCACCCCTTTTTACCTACCCTTTTTGAACGAGTTTGTCAGACAGACATTCTAACTCAATAAGATTAGATGGACATTAAGTCACATGGTGGTATTTTAGTTTGTGTTTTCCCCTTATCTAAATCAATTTTAAGGGACACCTGGGTGGCTCAGATGGTTAGGCGTCTGCCTTCGGGTCAGGTCATGATCCCAGGGTTCTGGGATCGAGCCCCGCATCGGGCTCCCTGCTCAGTGGGGAGCCTGCTTCTCCCTCTCCCTCTACTGCTCCCCCTGCTTGTGCTCTCTCACTCTCTCTGTCAAATAAATAAATAAAATCTTAAAAAAAAAAAAATTTTAAATAACCAAACTGCCACAACAAAAGAGGCCTATACAAAAGCCAAATCATTGGCAAAATGGACCATAATATGGCTAATAATGTATTTTCCACCATCTTAAATGTGAATCCGTTCTGTTGTGACTACATCAGTTGAAAATACCAACTCAGAATTCCCTCGGGCAATGCCAGTGCCCCTGCCATAACTCAGCTGCTATTTCTTGCCTGTCACAATACTGACCTTAGAAAGTTACCCTTTGGTCAACAAAATGAAAGCAAAGGAGCAAGCATTTTTCAACAATGTCATGAATATAACACATGTATGAGATATTAGATGAAATTAGCTATGTGTGGTCACAATGCAGTTCTGATAATGAAATGAATATTTAAAAGCAGACAACAGACCTATATTTGTGACTATGATTTTTTTCATCATTATTTATGGAACTCTCTTAATTCAGGTGAGCTTCAGTCATCATCATAAATGGGGAAGGGTAAGCATAATAATGCCTCCTTCATAACATCGTTTTTGGCACAAGAATGATGCATTTGAAAATACTTAACTATAAAATCTCTATATAAATATTAGGTTTTTGACCCCTCCCTCCCCCACCCACCTCAGTTTCTTCCTGTTGTCTCAAAGGAACAGTCCTACAGATACTCTTGAAATTCAATTTATGGCTTCAGTGATCACCTGTATATTGCTGACTCTCATATTTCCATTTCTTGTTTACAATTCTATCCACTTCAAACCCACTGGTTACTACACATCTCTACTCTAGAGTCTTTCTCAGGCTTCTCAAGCTCCTCAAAGTCAGAATCCACTCCTTCCCCTCTTAAAATCTGCCAATTTTCTTACATTCTTGGTGCTGGAACCACTATCCATTATTATCTCCTTCTCTATCATCTCTTTCCAGCTAGTCAACAGCCTTGGTCATTCTATGTCATTAATACTGTCTAATGCCAAACTTTTGCATCAATTGCTATTGACACTGTTGAGTTTCAATACTTCATTTCTTCTCTCCTGAATTAGGGGAAGTATTACTAACAGATCCCCTTATCTCAACCCCACCATTCCATTTCATCCCTCAAAGCTGCCAAAATACTCTCATTGGAATATATATCTGATTAGGTAATCCCTTTCTCAAAATCCTCTATTAACTTGCAGCCAGGGTGAAATATGAATTCCTCCATGCAGACTTCCCCAGATCCAGCTTCCTTCTAGAGCTGCCTCTCTGATTTCCAGTCATGTTGAAAATGGAAACTCTCCAAATGTGCCTCACAGTTCCACTAAGCCTTTCCTATCCACAGACCTCTCCTTCTCCCTGCAAGTACTTCATTCTTTGCCTCTCAATCTTGGAAAAAACATTAGATCCATGGTTTTCTGAGAAGCTCTACCTCAGGGTGATATCAGGGCCCCCACTGTGTTGCCAGGTCACCCTTGTCACATCCTTATCGTTTACAACACACTAACAGTTTTATAATTATTGCTTTGTTATTTGTCCTTCTCATTAGCATGTATTAATCTTTCTTTTAATATCTAAATTACCAGTGCCACTGTTGCCCAAAACACCACAGATGTTCAATAAATGATTTCTGAAGGAGCACATTTTTCCAATTTGTCTTTCTTTGATTTGTTAAAAAGTCACCAAAATATTTTAAACAACTAAGTTAATGATGTCTATTTACCAGCAGAAATATTACCTACTTGCCAGTATATATCCCAAAACAAAATTTTGCCATTAAAATGGGAGTTAGAAATTCCAATCTAGGGAAAGAAGTCCAATTTTGTCCAATTCTATTATAATGATTCCAGCTATAGGAACATTATCTGATTTCCAGAACACTGAAATGAAAATTACCAAATAACGTTGTCTCATTCCAAGCAACACTAAAGGTCGAGAGGGTCTTTTTTTGTAGAAAGATGACTCAATGTATTAAAACCGAATCTGACATTAGAGATTTATTCGATGCTTAAGAACATTTATCTTTTACCCATTAATTTTGCAAGTCTAAATGATGATAAATTTAAAATGCGATACAGCCTCTCTTATTTAAAAAGATGTATTTTGTACTAAAATATGACTATGTTGTTTCACATATATTCAGAATTTCCATACCAAAAAAAAAAAAAGATCCTAGTTTTTCTTTTGTTTTGGTTGGTATTGTAAATAATGACAATCTCTAATTCATTGTTTAGGGAAAGAGGGACATGCTATCATAAGGAAGATGCTTTCTACAACTAACTCTCATTTCACAAAATGACATTAAAAAGAAATAAAGTAAGGAAAATGGGAAATTCTTCATCAGTGTGCACAAGCACATCAGCCAGAAACAGGAAAGCAAAGCATAATTCAGGTGGTCCATAAATTACACTGTAATTGATATAAACAACTTGAGGTCAAAGCTCAAATTTACTAATTGTCTTTTATAAATAGTTTTCCTTGTTTCTTCCTCCTTTTCATCCTGTGACCACACCCTCCCCACACTAATCACATTCTACAAAATTCTGCCCCCCTCCAATGAAAAATGTATTTATGTAAAGGTTCCTGTAATTCAATTTATTCTCTTTAAAGACTCTTTGGAAAAGAAGAGTTCACCTTTCTTTTTTTCCCTCAGAAAAATAGAAGTGTTTTAAGGAAATTATTTTACTATCATCACACGTTCAGGGCTTTGCATTCATGTACAAAGGTGAAATCCAAAGTAACTTTTATTTTGTAGTTAGAAAAAGATGACATGGGATTTGCTGAAATCATGACATCTTTTAGGGAAACTGCACTAGAACTGGATTTTGGTAAAATTCTCCCAAAGATCTTTTGGCATTCCTTTTATTAAATTCCCTGCTAGTTAAACAATAAGCCAAATGCTGGATGAAACATTCCTCATGTGCTAAAATAATCACCTAGAAGATTTTCTGATTATCAAAATGCCCTTTGAAGTGGGTTATTGATACTACCATTTTCAGTTAAACATAGAGATATAGGTGTTGAGCCTAAATGAAAAATCCTCAGAAAACTCAATCCCCAGTTTCTTAAAGATGTAATCATCTCAACAACCCCTGAAGAATAAACTAAACAGAACTGATATAACTGAGAAAGAAGTCAGAACATATACATTTAAATATGTAACTTTTCCTATACCATTTGTATTTCACTCTATCATTAATGAAAACAAAAGAGTAAAGATATTCTTGGGGCACCTGGGTGGCTCAGTCAGTTAAGCATCTGCCTTCAGCTCAGGTCATGATCTCAAGTCCTGGGATGGAGCCCCATGGCAGGCTCCCTGCTCAGTAGGGAGTCTTCTTCTCCCTCTCCCTCTGGCCCTCTTCCTCTCTCGTGTTCTCTCTCTCACTCTCTCTCTCAAATAAATAAATAAAATATTTAAAAAAAAAAAGTGAAGACATTCACAAAATAAACTGCAGCTATAGGGGCCCCTGGCTGGCTCAGTCAATAGAGCATGTGACTCTTGATCTTGAGATTGCAGGTTTGAGCCCCACGTTGGGTGCAGAGATTACTTAAAATCTTAAGAAAAATAAATAAACTTCAGCTATAAATTTATAAGTAATTCCTTTGCTTTCACATTGCAATTATTTATATATAAATTAACTCACTACCTTCATATGTTCAAGTGTTAGTGTTCATGCACAAAACTCACATTAAATGAGATTTTAAATTAATATATTTGATAACATGGCTCTTCGAAACTTCTGTGGTATATGTTACCATATATTTTGATTTTCTATGGCTAAAATAAAATCCTTACAACATGACCTCAGATCTTCCAAAACATATCAATGATGGCAAGAAGAAAGGTAGTATCTTTCAAAAGTGGAAGAAAAAAGAGAGAAAGAGAAAGAATAGCCTCAATCATTCAGATCTCTTTGAAGAAAACAACTAAGTCCATTTGCTATTTTTAAATAAAGTGCTTTGTGGAGAGGGAGAGAAAAAGCAAGACACATAATATAAGCAGATGCTCTAATTTCAATAACACTGGCGTTACAGGCCCCCAACACATGCGTATTCCTGGGACTGGAAGAGAGGGCACAGCATTGCAAAGAAATCTAAATCTCTCATAAGATAGCCATTTACCAGAGGTTAATTAATTGAAAGAGAACAAAAACTCTACTTGTTTACAGAATAGGTCTGATCTAAGATCAGATTGTTGAGGTCTTTAAAAAATTTTCTTTGAAAGAAAAATCTAGCCAAATATATTAGAACATTATCTAATTTTTTTATTGAAAACAATCATCTCCTTTGAATAACGATAAACACATATCAGTGCTGTTCTTTCCCTTTTAATGATAAACTAGCACATTCAGAATCTTCTCAAAATTTTCATGAAATACCATAGTCATTTATAACTCTACCTTCCCAGGCCAGCATTCCTTGACTATCAAATCTAAAGTAAGCACCCCCCAAAAAAATAAAGTAACCACCCCAATTCCACATATTCTCATCTCATTCTTTTCTTTTTTTCTTACCATTATTTTAAATTTTCTTCTTTTTTTACTTGTTTATTTATCTATCTTCCATCCCACAAGAATGTGCACACTATATACCCAGGATCATGTCTAACTTGTTAACTGTGTACCCCCAGGATCCTACAATGTGTCTGGCAGCAAGACAATGAGTTATTTAAATTTCCTTTCACACATTCACTCGCTAATTTTATATCTTTTATAGGGATATCATGATGATGCTCTGTATGAAATCAAATATGTTTTCATGTCTGAATATACATTCAGATTTACAAACCAAGGTCTTTAAATTCTTTTCTTTCATTGAATGAACTCACCCATTCATCCAATGAATTCATTCATTCATTCATTCATTCATGTGTTTCTTTTATGAAGATTCCTCTGTGGGCCTGGGATGAAGTTCACTGGCTGAGACAGGCTCTAAAATCAGCACCAGCTCCCTTCCAGCAGCAGGCTGCCAGACTTACCACTGCTGGAAGAGCATGTGTGCCATCATGCATGGAAAGGTTGCTTTGTAAACTTCCCCTACAATCAGCACTGAGAAATGGACAGGGCTGCTATCACCAGGCTCCTTTAGAATGACTCTTTCTCCCCTCCTGCTCTTCAGATGCCAAGACAGAAGAGGAGGAAAAAAAAAAAAGAGAGCAAAAGAGGGAAGGTAGGACAAGAGAACACACAGCTGAGGAAAAGGGGTGTGGTAGCTTTTCCCCAAACCATCAATTGCCAAGGTTACTTTTGGCAGAGAGAAAAAGAAAAAGGGCCAGACTGTGCCTGCTTGAAGCTTTTGTACTTATGCCCAGACTGTGGGGAAAATGGTGGGATTAAATAAAAATGCCAGCGATAACAAAAAGGAAATTTTCCCGATAGTTTTCCTTGCCTGAAGGATGAACTGCTTGAAGCACTGACCTCCCTGCCTGTCTCAATGAGGTCAAGAAACTGACTGTCACTCCTACAATTATGATCAATGATGCTCCCGCTGGTGAATATTTCTAACCACAGTCTCTGGAGTGCAGCAAGACTCAGTTGCCCGGTGCTGTGTTGAGTCATTGCTCTGGCAAAAGATCTATTTGGTACAGCGACAGGCTTAGCTTTCAGCAAGGCATCCTCTTGATTCTTTGCTGCGACATCCTATCATGAAAGAACAGAGAGCCCAGTACAAAGAATGACTGCTAAGAAGGATAAAACATTAAATTAATTTTAAAAAAGCTTTTGTACTGAACGGCAAAATGTGGCATAATGAATAATTAAACAATTAATAATGTAATCCTCTTAAAAGCACAGAACCACTATGTGAGAAGATTAAGTGTTTAACAGTTTCCAGTATAATGCAAATGGTAAGGATGAGCCTTCCCCCCCCCCCACTTTTTAGGGTAATAGCATTGAAAGCACATTTCCAGATTTTAATTAAATACTATTAAATTTTCAGTAATAAGCCAGCAACAACAGTGCAGCAATATGGAAGGGTTATCAAATACAAAGGTAAGTACACAATAGCAAGAAGCTAACATTTCTTGGTTCTTTTTATATAAAAAGAGGTTACTTGAAAAGGTGCAGTCCCTTTCTAAGCTGCTATGGTACACATCACCAAATATCAAGCTGAATCCTAATCTGTGATAATGACTGTAAGATTGGGATTTAGATTAAAGTATTTCAACAACAGTCCAATCGTAGGAAAAGAACCGGAAAAACAATGTAGAATAGTTGTAGAGCTATAAAACAAAGGAACTGATGCACCCAAATTCCATTCCCATATTGCATTCTCAAAGCGGCAGTTAATACTCCCTCTGACATGGTATCTATGTTACTGTGCGTATATTTTCACTATTTCCTAAACTATCACAAATGTGGGTTATCTTAACTCAGTTTCCCCAGAAACAGCACATAAGAGAAAGATTCATTTGGTAGAAAAGTTCTTCCAGGAGCATAATGAGGCCCTGGAAAAGAAGCCAAAGAAGGGGGCGCCTGGGTGGCTCAGTTGGTTGGGCGACTGCCTTCGGCTCAGGTCACGATCCTGGAGTCCCTGGATCGAGTCCCGCATCGGGCTCCCTGCTCAGCAGGGAGTCTGCTTCTCCCTCTGACCCTCCCCCCTCTCATGTGCTTTCTCTCTCATTCTCTCTCTGTCAAATAAATAAATAAAATCTTAAAAAAAAAAAAAAAAAAGAAGCCAAAGAAGGTGCATTTTCAAATGAACCCCAACTCAGCCAGATCATGCAGGGAGCTCTGGAACATAAATTACACCGCTCTTTGCTCACCACCTGGCCTAGGTGATCCCTGCAGCCCAAGGCTGAATGCTCTAAAGGAGCAGCACATACAGAAGCGGCACTGGGCAATAAAGGGAGTTTTCAGGGAAATGGCAGAGCACCAACAGTATCTCCACATAGATGTAGTAAAGAAACATCTTCACTTACAATTATACATGAACTAGGTTAATTTTATAGGTAACTGCATTCTAAGTTAAAATGCTAGTTAGGTCCAGCCTTAATACCTTTATTCCACTTGCCTCCACTCCCCACGGCTGACCCCTACAGGATTTATTCCCAGGACCTAACTGAACTTCAAGCAGATGAGATTTTTGAAACCAGGAGTATTTTGCCTGACACTGTAGAATTTGGTCTCAGGTTATCTATCCTGTGCCCTGTTCTGAGAGCTGAGATGTATTCCTGAAACTCAACCTCACCCACACTCCCATAATGTTTTCCCCTTGTTTAAAATCCTAGTGTACTGTTTAGATCTCAGTCCTACTAAGCAGAGAGTTTCACACTTGCCATTTCTCCTCTGAGCTCTGACTCTAGACTCCAGACTTAACACTTTTCCATTTCCCATTTGATTACTTTCCATGAAATCCCAGAGGTTGTGCTTCATATACACATTTTTGAGAATCCAGTATTCTGGATATAAAATTGTTGTTATTCTCTACTAGCATGGCCTCTGGCTATCAAGTGTATATTCCAGATTCCCCTTCATCCTCTGTATACAGATGGAACTATAGGTTAGTCTCTTGAAAATGCCAGAGTCTCCTTATATGTCTCATCTGGTAGTAGTCAACAGGGCCATATATAGCTACATCCTAAATGATAATGTCACTTCCAGTTCTAAAGGAACCCATTAAAAACAAAAAAAAAAGGGTACCTGGGTGGCTCAGTTGGTTGGGCGACTGCCTTCTGCTCAGGTCATGATCCTGGAGTCCCGGGATCAAGTCCCGCATCGGGCTCCCTGCTCAGCGGGGAGTCTGCTTCTCCCTCTCCCGCTCCCCCTCTTGTGCTCTTTCTCTCTCTCTCTCATTCTCTCTCTCAAATAAATAAATAAAATCTTAAAAAAAAAAAATAAAAACAAGAAGAAGTTGTAGTAGTCTTTCAGCAAATAATTGTGGAGAACAGCAGAAATCCAAAGGGAAAAAAATTCATAAAGTACTCCTGTAATAAAAGGACATTTTATTTTAAGATTTATTTATTTATTTATTTATTTGACAGAGAGAGACACAGCGAGAGAGGGAACACAAGATGGGGGAGTTGGAGAGTGAGAAGCAGGCTTCCCGCTGAGCAGGGAGCCCCATGTGGGGCTCGATCCCAGGACACTGGGATCACGACCCGAGCCAAAGGCAGACACTTAACGACTGAGCCACTCAGGCGCCCCTAAAAGGACATTTTAGAAGCTTGGCAAAAAGTTTGCTCTATAAAGCTTCACTCTCAGGAGTAGTTCTTCAGACTATACCAGACTCAGAAGACAACTTGATCTGGAAATGAAGAGCAATACGCATGATATGAAAAGTTTAATGCAGAATGACTATATAATAACCATAATGACTATTAAAATTACTTAATCTTGGAAGTGTGAATGCACAAATAGCTAAAAATCAAGGGGAAGACTGAATCAAGTAAACTAGTCACCGTTAATTTAAAAGAGAATTTTTTAAAAGCAAGGCTCAGCTAACCAGTAGTACTTAGCTTATCATTAATCATAAGGAGACAGTTAAATATTATATAATTAGTGAAATTACATTTCAACATATGTAATTTTTGGAATGCCTGGGAATCCTTTGTTTTGAATTTATTTTTAAAAACTTATCCTAAAGTCAAGTCCATAGAATTGACATTTCCCATATCCACTATGTGGAGTAGAATCTGAGGTTACTAAGTCAAGACAAAATCTGGTCTTCATTAAGTGTTTGAAGTCCAGAAAATGGTGGGCAAAATGCAAGAGCCTGATTATTGAAGGAAAGAAGAATCAGAAGCATAGAAAGGACCAGATGCTCGACAAGACCAATTTGGTGGGGATTTATAGAATATATGGGATAAATCAGGCAATAAACCCAGTGAGAATTAAGAAATGGACAGAAGTGGAGCCAGGAGGTCCACAGCTTATTTAGCATCTTTACAGCTGGAGTTGTCTTCAGAGCTCATTCCCCTCTAGAACACATCTACCAGTTTTGAAATTATAGCTTTCTGAGACCAATCTCTGTGTGGTGTAGCAGGCAGTTCTTGGACTTTAAATCAGAATATCTTATTCCAGTTCTGACATATTAGCTGCATGGATGCAGGCAGAATATTTATATTATATGAATTATAAGGGGAAGCATCATATCCCCCTTTTAGGAATACTGTAAGGATTACATAAAATAATGGATGTCAGGTCAGGGCATATTGTTGGCTCCTTGTGAGTGTTGATCCCTCTCTGCTCACTCACCCTCACACACTTCTGGCACCCTCTGAATAGACACTGTCTGGGTTTCATGTGTCTGGGTTTCGTGCAGTTGTAATAGGAGAAAACAGCCATTTGATAGAAGGTGTCGTTGCACTGGTGGAATATGTGATGCTAGGTGGACCTACAACTCCTCCTAACTTAGCAGGTACTGCAACCAGCCCCAACACCAGTTAAGTCCAATACCCAGTCTTATGAACATGGGCAGAAGGAGGTCAAATTCAAGATGAGTTCCTCCAAGGTCAGGTGAAGGAAAACTCATGAAGAACAGAAGTAAAAGAAGCAGGGGGAGATAGAAAGCAATCAAGTCAATCATGACAGTTAATTAAAAAAAAAAAAAGATATACTTAGGAAACTAAGCACCTGTAAGTGCCAGAGTCTGCACTGGGTATTTTACATCTCATTGGATCCTCACAACGCCCTGAAAAGTAAATATTAATATGATCATTTTATAGAGGAGGACACAGAGGTTTATATAAGTAAAATAACTTGCCAAATGATACAATCCACAAGAGGCAGTAAGTGGTCTTTCTGAATCCATATCCCCAGATCTCATTTGTGATTTCCTGTGATCCATGTTTGCACAAGTAGCTGGGGCTGAAATTATATTAGAATTTTTTTAATATTAAAGAAAAACTTTTTTGGGGGACGCCTGGGTGGCTCAGTCGGTTAAGCAGCTGCCTTCGGCTCGGGTCATGATCCCAGAGTCCTGGGATCGAGTCCCACACCGGGCTCCTTGCTCAGCAGGGAGCCTGCTTCTCCCTCTGCCTGCTGCTCCCCTGCTTGTACTCTCGCTCTCTCTCTCTCTAGCAAATAAATAAAATCTTTAAAAAAAAATAAAAGAAAGAAAAACTTTTTTTAATGGATGATAGTAAATTTAAAACACTATGGTATTTACATTCCATAGGATACATTTAGAAGACCGATGGAACACATTTTAAAATGTCACAATTTACAATGTATTGGAAATCATATTCTTTGTAATTGTTTAACCTTGTGATATGAAATTTTTAGATGTCAACTTAAAAATGTACAAGGAGTTACATAATTTTTCAAAAGAGTATGTTTTCAAAATTTGAAGACCACTTCCCTACAGCAGAAGTTCTTAACACATGATGGGTATCAGGGGTATAATGTAGTGGTTACACATACAGACTTAGGAGTCAGTCTTGCTAGTTATATTAACATTGGGAAAGGACTTAAATTCAACTAGTCTACTTATCTGTAAAATGGGGATAGATGCAATACCCTATCTCAGTGGTTGTCAAACTTCAGCATACATCAGAATTGCCTGGAGATCTTATTAAAACAAAGATTGCTGAGTCCCCATCCCCAGAGTTTCTGATTCAGGACTTCTGAGGTCAGGCCCCAAAATGTGCATTTCTATCAAGCTTCCAGGTGATGCTGATGCTGCTGGTCCAGGGACCACACCTTGAGAAACTCTGATCTATCTCATAAGGTCATTGTGAGAATTTTAGAAGTTAGTACGTAAAGAGCTTGTAATCACACTAACACACATATCAATTTGCCAGCATCATAAGTTAGATTTGGATTCACTCTAACACAAAATTCTACTCTAGTGGGTAAAACAGAAGGGAGTTGATATATTTCATTTAATAAGAGGAGCTGAGGTAAATCTCCCAGGGCTAGCACCACTGTTCAAGAATGTCATCAAGTTCCCAGGCTCCCTCTTTCTTCGTGATCAATCATCTTTATAATAGCTGTTGTTTGTCCAGGAACGTTGTCTGCTATTGCTATACATGCTAGTCAAGGTCACCAGGCTATGTCTTAGCTCTCCATCTGTTTACAGTCCTGCATTCTACAAAATCTCTTCCCTCCACCTACGACAACTCTTAACGTTTGCTACTGCATCGCCTGGTCTCCTAATCTCCTTTCCTGGGCAAAGTAGAATAGATTACTGGCTTATTACAAAGGATATTAAAGGTCACAAATGAACAGCCAGATGAAGAGGTTCATGGGACAAAGTCTGGAAGGGTCCTGAGCACAGGAGCTTCAATCACCATGGAGTCTGGGATGCACCACCCTCTCCACACATATATGCGTTCTTGTTCACCGATCTGGAAGCTCCAAAGTATGGATTTTGAATTCTTACACTAATGGGATCCTGCTACCAGTTGGCCACAGGTTTATCCTGGAGTTTTGATTGCTGGTGTATAAATCCTTCTAAATTTACCTAATCATCTATAATAAACACAAGAGTGAACCAACTGGGTGCTGGGAGAAAATGAAAGAAAATTATCCTAGATATATGCACACATAGGGTGAGTACGTAAGCATCATAAAAATTCCCTCAATTTACAAGATTTGTTTACCATGGTGAATATGTTCTTAGAGTAAGAAGAGTACTGAAAAGAAAGAAAAATCTGGATAAAGTAATTCTGAAAAGTCCCAACACTGCTGCTACACTACGGTGTTCGGCATATACTGTTGCAATCCTCTATCTCCATCCAAGGTTTTCAACACAGTCTCAATTTTTTTGTTTCCCTAAGCAAATGCAAATCCAGTTTGTAATGATAACCAGTGGAGAAATCTGACTTGCTTTTAAGAACTATTTCTCCATCAAAAAAAAAAAAAAAAAAAAAGGACTATTTCCCTAAACAAGTTAGCTGGCATTCATCTATACACTAATGGAACATAAAAGTTCAGTTCTAAACACTTAACTAACCCGTGTTAACATCTGAAACCAAAATGGTATCATATTTGACTGTGAAGAGAACTGGAACAGGTGTGAAAACACTAAGACCTCAGAGCCTCTCTACTTAAAAAAATGAACATTATTCTTGACACTCATTTTTTAAAGAATGGAATGTAGAGGATGAGTAGTGAAATGAATTTGTACATCAGATACCACCAAGAGCTTTGAAGCCATACTAAGTAAACCAAATCTGAATGTGATAAGAAGAACCAAAACATCTGTTATTACATCTGAACTATACCAGGCTTCCCAAGTTTCCACTGAAGTCAGAAAGCCAGGAAATATTACCAGTAAAGAATGTGAATATTTTTGCCAGGTAGAGCTGATTAAATTCTTTCCCTGAGGAGAGACTGATATTGAGAGAACACTAACACTTTGAGGCAAGTAACATAAATAACAAATTTATTCAAGTAACACTCTTTATTAGGGACTCTATTTGATCTGTTTGCACCAGTGCACACATGTGAATGCACTCATGCATGGAACCCTGAAAGCCAAACCACAGAACAGTACACCACACAGCACGGGCAAAGGACTCATTCCAGAAAGCAGATAGCTATGGGGGAAGCAGCCAGAGGAGAAAAGCCCATTGTTTCTCTCAATCCAGCTGCTACTCACCCTCCAAACCTAAACACAAAACTCACTTAATGGCTGTTGAATACCCTTTTAAATGACAATATAGATACCTCAATCTCAGCTAAATCTAATTTTATGCTCATTTCACTTTGCTGCATTTTTTTTTTCTTCTGTGCTGCATTTTTCTTAAACAATCACCAAACTGGCAGATTCTGACCAGCTTGTCAAAAAGGAAAAGAAATTTGTGTTTCACAGGAAATTAATCTAATCAGAAGAACATTTATAAGACCAAGCCAGACTAGTTTACAAATAAACAATACCTGAAGGGGGGAAATCTTAATTTCATTATAACATGACCCTCCAAAGCCTAGGACACAACTGTTTAATTCTCTTTAACTCATTGTATTTAAAGTTTACTGTGTCTTATGAATTTCAAGGAAAATAAGGAAGCTAAAGATCACCTTATTCGAATAAAATAGGAAGTGGGAGGTAAACCAATAATAACCTTTAATACTGTCATGAAAATAGCCTTCATAAAACTAGGATAAACAACATTGCAGTCTAATTTACATCTACATAAAATGTAAGCTAGAATTCAATGTGCAATAAAATATTAGTATCTTTACTGCCAGCATAATCTTAACCAATCATTTCTTATGTTATTTCTGTAGT
Organism: Halichoerus grypus; assembly: GCF_964656455.1. Lineage (NCBI taxonomy): Eukaryota > Metazoa > Chordata > Mammalia > Carnivora > Phocidae > Halichoerus > Halichoerus grypus. Next base: position 45,681,675 of record NC_135715.1, on the reverse strand, counting down.
TACACTAAGTCATCTGCATGAAATTTGACTAAGGTTAGCCCAGCAACTGAAATTACTGTGGTTTTCCTCTTTCCAACTCACAAAATCTTTTTTCATTAATGTTCTCACACATTCCTAAACTAGTCCCAAACAGTATCAGCCTCTACTCTTTTCAGAATGTCACTAACTCCAAAACAGTTTCCTCAACAATCTCTGTCTTTGTAATACATAAACACATTCTTCAGGGGCACTGTAATTATCCAAAATGAGCTTTGGTACTGCAAATTACTTCAGCACCCCTATGATTTATCTGTAGTAAACACACTTTATAATATTTATATTCCCATTAAAACTGCCACTAATAATGAATCGACAGTACGTAAACATTTATATGATACAACACGGACAAATACTGGATGCCCCTATAATAGTTACATCCCTTGTTCTTCCTATCATGTTGGGAAAAACCAAACCTTATTTTGCCGTGTTTATGAAAGTATCTTTGAAAATGGCTCAGCACATTGCACTTCACATTTGCAACCATTTCCTTTAAAAAGATGGCATTCGTCCGTACTTACGAGGTCTGGGTTATTGCATTTTCACATTATGCATCATTACTCCAAGTAGGTGTCTTATCAGCAGCTCCAGTTGCTGTGGAGAAGATTGGAATTAAGCACTGGAAGCTTTTTATTATTTTACATGCTTTATTCCTACAAGATTTTCTGCATATAAGCTTCTTTATTCAACTGAGAAATGGATACATTGCCAAGGCATTGTAAAATTTACATCTTGCTTTTTCTCCTGTATTCTTTTCAAAATTGGATTCAAAACAAAGTATAGTTTTTAATTACAACTCTGACCAACAATAGACATTTTTTCCCCTACGCATTGGCATTTCTGATCAGTGGTGAGGTTTTATAAAAGCCTAATAGGAGATGTTCACTACTTAACTGCAATCAGCCTTCTAGCAGTTTCTGTGTAAGCTGAAACCCGTGGTATTCCTGACAATATTCATTTAAAGATAACCATCACCAAAGTTGATCTAACTATGATCAACAAGGGCATGGAGAAATCCAAAGCAAATTTATCTTTTCCCTATAACTTCATGTAACCCAGCATAATTCTCTTGCTGACTTTCAGAGAAAAACTGAAAGAAATGTCTCCGTTTTTTTTTTTTTCAAGCAATTTCTGAATAGACTTTTGATTAATGTTTTATTACTTATTTCAAACTATGATGGCCTATTTTATCTTGGAGTCCAAAAATCATCTTTTTTGCCTTCAAAATGTCTTCAGTAAGGGCGACAGCCAAATCATCTGAGCAGAGGTTTAAGAAAGCCAAAGATCACAGTAAACACTGTTACGGATTTGAGACTAAACTAGTCAAGAAAGAAGGGGTTCCATTTTTCCATTTTGTAAGATTAAATTAGTGAACACTCCTCCAATATGGGAAAAAACTTCTTCTTTTTGGAACTCTCAAGTCTTTGACTTCTGTGGCACCTTGAATTCCTCCTCTTTCCCTGGCCTGGCTATATCCTGCACCCAACATTTAGATATTAAAATTCCTCAGGACTCAGTCTTAGCTCTTTATTCTTTCACCATACTTTCCCCCAAGGTAATCTCATCCACTTTCAGAGCTTTAAAAACACTTAATGCTGATGACACTTTAATTTTTATGTTCAGCCCAGGGCTCCTCTGAGATCCAGATTTCTACATCCAAATGCTCAAATGACTTCTTGACTTAAACATTCCACCAAGCTTAACCCATCCAAGAGGGAATATTAAATTTCCCCAAATTTCCCATTTACTGTACATTTTCCCTTAATCTGGCTCAATTAACTAACAATACCACATTTTACCCCAGTGTCTCTAGCAAAATAGTAATAATAATAATAATAAACTACGATGCATCAACATCATCGGTAAATGCTATCCATTCTACCTCCAAAGTACAGTTAAAATTGGTCCAATTATCTCCATTTCTACTGCCACCACTCTATTCAAAGACATCATTAATCCTATCTTCCAACTTCCATGTCCGCCTTCCACCAATTCTTACTCTGTATAACAGCAAAAGTGATATTTAAAAAAAATATAGTGAACTTTATGTCAATTTCCTATTTCAATCCTCCACCTGCTTCCCAAAACATTACAAATATAAGTCAAACTCATTGTCAAGACCTAGGAAGCCCTCCATGATCTGACCCCTTGCCTATCTTATCAAACTTCACTTTTTCTTTGCTCACTACATTTCAACCACCCTAGCTTCCCTTTTCTCCCAAAACAAGTCATCTAAGAGCCTAAACAAGCTCCATCCTTTATCTAGAATACTTTATCTTCTACTTTTAGCCGGCATAACTCCTCTTCAACCAGAGCTCAGTCAAGTCATCTGAGATGCCCTTCCTAACTATTCTCTCTAAAGTAGATCCAAACACCCCTCCTGCTTTATTCTTTCAGTTTATTTTATCCTTCATAGCAATTATCACAATTATGTTGCTTATATTTTTATTGTCTTGACCTCTCACTTACTGTTTTAAAGTTCATTGATTTTATTGTTCATTGTGCTATCCCTAACCGTTGCCATGACACCTAATACATTATAGGTATTCAATGATCCTGCACAGCTTTTATGTTTTGTTTCACTTAGGTTGGCCCCTGAAATATAAAGAAGTCCTGATGGTTATCATAAAGTCCTGACTATTATTCAGCAAAGGGGATGTCTAAAGGAAAGCAAATAAGGAGTTTGCATCAGACAAAACAAAACTGGTGCAAAAAAAGAGGCTGAGATACAAGAAGAAATGACAATTGCTACATTAAACATAAAGGACATAATAATGACAAAAGAATCACGAAGAAACCTCAATTTAAAATATGTATGCAATCAGTAATGTGACTTAAAATGTATAAATTTATAAAATAACAGGACTACAAGGAGTAAAAGCCAAATGTACAGTCAGTGGTAGCACATGTAAACTCAAGAAAGAGAGGAAAAAAGTTGACTTGATGGGTATCAGAGCACCCAACACTACAAGTTAAATTCTTCTAAGAACAAGTAGAACAATTATAAAAGTTGAACCATATACCATGCCATAAAGCAAACATCAATAAACACTAAAGTAATCATAAGGTAGATGCTGCTTGACATCAACAATCAAAATATAATTAGAAAATCCCTGTATGTTTGGACATTATGAAAACAAATGTCAAAAGGAAATCAAGAGAGAAATTTAAAAATATACTGAGCTGACAACAATAAAAATATAACATACCAAATTTTGAAATATGACATAGAAAAGAAAATAAATACATATATTTAAAAAGAAGAATGATGGGGGTGCCTGGGTGGCTCAGTTGGTTAAGTGACTGCCTTCGGCTCAGGTCATGATCCTGGAGTCCTGGGATCAAGTCCCACATCGGGCTCCCTGCTCAGCAGGGAGTCTGCTTCTCCCTCTGACCCTCTCCTCTCTCATGTGCTCTCTCTCTCTCTCTCTCATTCTCTCTCTTTCAAATAAATAAATAAATAATATTAAAAAAAAAAAAAAGAAGAAGAATGATGAATGGCTTAAATGTAATGATTTCAGCATCCATCTCAGGAAATTATGGAAAGAACAGAAAAAAAAGGCAGAAAGAATGAAATATTAAAGAAAAAGAGCAAACATTGGTGATGATGAAATAAAATAATAAACATAATATGAAAGACAAACAGAGCCAAAATCTGAAGACTAATATCATGTGAAAATATACATTTGAGAAGATTGATAAAAAAAATAATAAAGAAGAGGTAATTCATATCAGGAATAAAATAGGAGGGTGGGCATAAATAAGATCTTACAGATATTAAAAAGATACTAAGTGTATGTTACAAACAACTTTATTTCAATAAATTTGGAATTCCGTAAAAACTGTGCTAGAAAATTCCTTGAAAAATACAACATAGAAATTTGCCAAAGGAAATAATAAACAGATAAAAATAATGAAACTGAACCAATAACATAAAGCTTTCTCTAAAACAAACTACAGGCCCAACTCACTTTACTGGCAAGTTTAAGGAAAAACTCATTTAAATCCTACAGACTTCCAGAGAAGTAGTTTTCATATCAAAACCCAAAAAAGGAGAGTATAAGAAGAGTAAATAAAATATAGTCCAATCTCATTTTGAATGCAGATGCAAAATCTTTCAAAAGTATTGGCAAATAGAACCAAGCAACTGGTAAAAAGGAACATTTATCATGATCAAGTTGGTTTACAGAAGAAATGCAAGGTTAGCTGAATATTAGAAACAAATTGAGGGTTGCTAGAGGGGAGAGGGGTGGAGGGATAACTGGGTGATGTACATTGGAGAGGGTATGTGTGGTAATGAGCACTGGGTATTATGTAAGACTGATGAATCACAGACCTGTACCCCTGAAACTAATAATACATTATAAGTTAATTAATTGAATTTAAATTTTTTAAAAACTGCCAAATGGTTTTCCAAATTAGCTGTATTATTTTTACATACCAATCTCTAATGAGTCACTGTTCAGCTGCTTGAATACTTGTTAATATTTACTCATGTCAACCTTTTAAAATTATGTTAAATTACTGATTTCAATTTTCATAAGTCTAATGACTAATGATACTGAATATTTTTTCATGTGCTATTTGTTTATATTCCTTCATAAATGTCTGTTCAGGTCTTTTGCCCATTTATTTAAAAATGGGTTTGAAATTTTTTAAATTGATTTTTAAAGGTTCTTTATATAGTCTGAAGTCCAATGTCCGATATATGTATCATAAATATTTTCAGTCTTAGTCTTTTCAAGAGCAAAACTTTTTAATATTTATCAGGTATAAATTATCAGTTTTTCATTTCAGTTATTACGTTTTTGAGTTCCAATTTTTCATTTTTTAAAGTTTCTATTTCTCTACTGGGATTTCCCATCTCTTTACTCATCATGTTCATTCTTTCCTTTAAATTCTTAGACATATTTAAATAACTGTTTTGAACACTCTGCCTACTAATTCCAACATCTCTTCATCTCTGGGCCTGTCTCTACTACTATTTTTACCCCTGGTTATGAATCACACAATTTCTTGCTTCTATGCCTATGTAGTGATACTTTACTTCAAGCAAAACATTATGGATGCTATGTTACTGAAAGCAAGTTTTTTTCTTAATCTTTCATTGAAGAGTGCTGAGTGTTATTCAGGCAGGAAATTGAATCAGTATGATTGTTAGAATAGATCTATATTGTTTCTTATTCTAACTCTAGAGTAGCCCTATTCCTAATTTATAAACATGCAGGAATCTACATTGAATGTCCATAGTGCTTAGTAAGGCTCCAGCTGGTTGCAGCCCCTATCGTTCTCAGAAATGTATGACCTCCACAGTCTATGTTTACTTTCACAGCTCCCCAGCTTCCCCTGCACACTCCCAACTTAATATTCGGTGAAAAACTTAAAATGATTCCTTGGCAGATTTATTTCTTTGCATAGCTCATTTCTCTCTGGTCCTTGGTTCTACAAATTCTAACCCATTTAGAAACCCTGCACTCCAATTTTTGCCCCCTAAACTCCACAAGACCATCATACTCTAATTAAGCTCCATCCTTCTGCTTTACAATCTGGAAATAGCCCCCAAGAAAAAGTAATGGTGATTATGGGGTTCACTTTGTGTTTCTTTTCTCACAGAGAACACAGCCCTGTGTTGCCTCCTGTTGAATGACTAGAATAATTGTTATATATTGTATCCAGTTTGATCAGTGTTTAATAGTGCATGGGCTAGCCCAGTGCCAATTACTCTGTCATGCTACAGCAGGAGTCCCCCAAGATCTTTTATATAGGAAAGTTAATATGCACTGTTAACACAAAACATAGATGCTAGCAAGGAAAAGGTCAAGACTTATATAAGGACTTCAAAGTTTTTAATAAAAATTCCATTTAAAAATCCCTACATTTATTAGAGTAAATTCCCTGGTTTCATCAATCCCAATGCATAACAAATTACTTTTGCTTTATATTTTCCAGCTAAATGAATATAATGTGAGCAACTTAAAAAAAAAAATCCATTAGCACTTAAGAAGAGTTAAAATACATTGTACATGTATACACTCTAAGTAAAGAAGCATACAAAATGTGACTTTTGGAAATCAGATATGAACTGACCTATACATGACATTTGACTTCACTTCTTTTCCTCCCTTGACAGAGTATTTCATGTATGAAAAAATATGTATATATATATATATTCAAAATTGAAGGTGAATTTTCTGGACTCTTGAGCTTGTATAGCTTAAACTAGATATATGCTGAGTTTTCCTTCACTAAGCTCAAGCTGTTTCACATCCTACTTCTGTGTATAATCATCCCTAATCCTTACCACCCTCTCTCCCTCTATTTCTCTCTCTCTCTCTCTCTATCTCTCTCACACACACACACACACACACACACACACACAGGCTGGTGAGGGCAGACCCATCAATGCCGTTGCCAAGGATGTAGATGGACAATGAACATAACACAATTTAAATTAGTACGACACCCATTACCACTTTTTCACTATTCCATCATGGTTTAGTATCAGGTAGCTTTTAAAATATGGTATGAAATGATATGATGTGATAACTTATATGATACAAATATTAAAGCTGAGAAGATAAACAGTTTTACTAATTTAAATTTTTTTTCTTTTAAAGATTTTATTTATTCACAAGAGACAGAGAGAAAGAGAGGCAGAGGGAGAAGCAGGCTCCCAGCTGAGCAGGGAGCCCAATGCGGGACTCGATCCCAGGACCCTGGGATCATGACCTGAGCCGAAGGCAGACGCTTAACCATCTGAGCCACCCAGGCGCCCACTAATTTAAATTTAAACCAACAGGAAGTTCTCCACAGGTTCTGGTTCCTCTTCCCTCCCCTGCCCCTTCAGGAGATGGAAGAAAAGAATAGCAGCAACTCTGAATGGAAAAGCAACCACTTTCTGGAAGGTAGGACGTGCAGAGACGTGAATCCGAGGTGATATTTGGGAAGATAGACGGCGGAGGGAGGGAGCCTCTGTCAGCTGGCTACCGGCAAGTGATAGGCAGAGCACAAAATTGGAACTTTTAGAAGTCTGCTCTGCTGAAGGACATCGCTCCAGTGGCTAAACGGGGGTGGAACCCTCGCTGGGACAGTGTGGTCTCAGGACCCTCGGGGTCACAGAAAGACCGGGGGTGCCTGAGTGCAGCAGAGTTCCCAGGTATCGGAGCAGGGAAGCCGGCTGCAAAGACGGAGCGGAGGAGTGGGCTCAAAGCTTGGGGATGACATAAACCATGATCCGTGGCACAGTTGGGCCACTGCTCTTCCAGCAGGGACCCAACAAGTGGCAGATCCAGGGAGACTCCCCTTCTTCCCCGGGGAGGAGTGGCGCGGGAGCGCACCACAGGAATCTGCTGGGTTTGGAGACTCCAAACAGGGTCGTGTGCCAGAGATAGAAATGCTGGGTCACAGGCTGGGTGAGCACGGAATGCAGCCGGAGACCGGGGAGACAGAAGTGATTGATTGTTTTTCTCTAGGGGCTCACTGAGGAGTGGGGCCCCGAGTTCTCGGCTCCTCCGGGACGGAGATTGGGAGGCCACCATTTTCACACTCATCCTCCAAAGCTTCACGGAAAGCTTGCAGGGAACAAAAGCTCCCAAGAGCAAACCCAAGCAGATTACTTAGTCTGGCCCCGGGCAAGAGCAGGACAATACCGCCTCGGGCAAAGACGTTTGAGGACCACTGCAACAGGCCCCTCACCCAGAAGATCAGCAAGAACAGCCAGCCAACACCAAGTTTACCAATCAATGAGAACTGCAGAACACCAGCGCTAGGGGAATACAGCACATAGAATTCATGGCTTTTTTTCCCCTGATTCTTTCAAAGTTAATTTTTTTTTAATTTTCTTTTTCTATTTTTTTTAATTTTTCTTTTTCCCTTTTTCAACCAACATCTTATCAATCCCTTTTTCAAAAATCTTTTTTATTTTTCATTTTTAGAGTCATATTCCATCCCTTCATTGTAGTTAACCTTATTTTTGGTATGTATATAAGTTGTTCTCTCTTTAAAATTTTGGGATACAGTTTCTTCTACCAGACCAAAATATACCCTAAATCTCTAGTGTATGGCTTTGTTCTAGTCTGCTGCCTGATCACATTCTCTCCAATCTTTTTTTTTTAATTTTTCTTCTTTCTTTTTTCAACCAACTTCTTATCAATTCCTTTTATAAAATCTTTTATAATTTTCATCTTTACAATCATATTCCATCCCTTCATCGTATTTACCCTTATTTTTGTACATATATAAGTTTTTCTTTTTTTAAAATTTTGGGAGGCAGTTGCTTCTAACAGACCAAAATATGCCCAAACTCTACTGTGTGGGACTGATCTATTCACCAGCCTGGTCATATTTGATCATATTCTTTTTTTTCTCCTTCTTCTTTTTTTTTCTTTTCTTTTTCTTTTTTTTCTTTCTTTCCCTTTCTTTTCCCCTGGTCTCAGGTCTCTTCTGATTTGTTTACTGTATATATTGCTGGGGTTGTTGTTACCCTGTTAGCATTTTGTTCTCTCATTCATCTGCTATCCTCTGGACAAAATGACAAGATGGAAAAACTCACCTCAAAAAAAAAAAAAGAACAAGAGGCAGTACCGACTGCCAGGGACCTAATCAATACGGACATTAGTAAGATGTTAGAACTAGAATTCAAAATGATGATTATAAAGATACTAGCTGGACTTGAAAAAAGCATGGAAGATACTAGAGAAACCCTTTCTGGAGAAAAAGAAGAATTAAAATCTAACCAACTCGAAATCAAAAAGGCTATTAATAAGGTGCAGTCAAAAATGGAGGCTCTGATTGCTAGGATAACTGAGGCAGAAGAGAGAAGTAGTGATAGAGAAGACAAAATGATGGAGAATAAAGAAGCTGAGAAAAAGAGAGATAAACAACTACTGGACCACGAGGGCAGAATTTGAGAGATAAGTGATACCATAAGACGAAACAACATTAGAATAATTGGGATCCCAGAAGAAGAAGACAGACAGAGAGGGGCAGAAGGTACACTGGAGCAAATTATAGCAGAGAACGTCCCTAATTTGGGGAAGGAAACAGGCCTCAAAATCCAGGAGACACGAAGAATCCCCCTCAAAATCAATAAAAATAGGTCAACACCCTGACATCTAAGTAAAATTTAACAAATCTCAGAGACAAAGAGAAAATCCTGAAAGCAGCTCAGGACAGGAGGTCTGTAACCTACAATGGCAGAAACATTAGATTGGCAACAGACCTATCCACAGAGACAAGGCAGGCCAGAAAGGACTGGCAGGATATATTCAGAGCACTAAATGAGAAAAATATGCAGCCAAGAATACTATATCCAACTAGGCTGTCATTGAAAATAGAAGGAGAGATAAAAAGCTTCCAGGACAAACAAAAACTAAAGGAATTTGCAAACACAAAGCCAGCCCTACAAGAAATATTGAAAGGGGTCCTCTAAGCAAAGAGAGAGCCTAAAAGTAACATAGACCAGAAAGGAACAGAGACAATATACAGTAACAGTCACCTTACAGGCAATACAATGGCACTGAATTCGTATCTTTCAATAGTTACCCTGAATGTAAATGGGCTAAATGCCCCAATCAAAAGACACAGGGTATCAGATTGGTAAAAAAACAAGATCCATCGACATGCTGCCACAAAGAGACTCATTTTAGACCCAAAGACACCTCCAGATTGAAAGTGAGGGGATGGAAAACCATTTATCATGCTAATGGACATCAAAAGAAAGCTGGAGTGGCAATCCTCATATCAGACAAATTAGATTTTAAACCAAAGACTATAATAAGAGATGAGGAAGGACACTATATCATACTTAAAGGGTCTATCCAACTAGAAGATCTAACAGTTGTAAATATCTATGCCCCTAACATGGAAGCAGCCAATTATATAAGCCAATTAATGACAAAATCAAAGAAACACACCGACAACAATACAATAATAGTAGGGGAGTTTAACACCTCCTCACTGAAATGAACAGATCATCTAAGCAAAAGATCAACAAGGAAATAAAGGCTTTAAATGACATACTGGACCAAATGGACTTCACAGATACATTCAGAACATTCCATCCCAAAGCAACAGAATACACATTCTTCCCTAGTGCCCATGAACATTCTCCAGAATAGATCACATCCTAGGTCACAAATCAGGTCTCAAACGGTACCAAATGATTAGGATCATTCCCTGCATATTTTCAGACCACAATGCTATGAAACTAGAACTCAGTCACAAGAGGAGAGTTGGAAAGAACTCAAATACATGGAAGCTAAAGAGCATCCTACTAAAGAATGAATGGGTCAACCAAGAAATTAAAGAATTTAAAAAATTCATGGAAACAAATAAAAATGAAAACACAACTGTTCAAAACCTTTGGGATGCAGCAAAGGCAGAAAGTATATAGCAATACAAGAGGAAAGTTATATAGCAATACAAGCCTTTCTCAAGAAACAAGAATGGTCTCAAATACACAACCTACCCCTACACCTAAAGGAGCTGGAGAAAGAACAGCAAATCAAGCCTAAACCCAGCAGGAGAGGAGAAATAATAAAGATCAGAGCAGAAATCAATGAAATAGAAACCAAAAGAACAGTAGAACAGATCAAGAAACTAGGAGCATGTTCTTTGAAAGAATGAATAAGATTGATAAACCCCTGGCCAGACTGATCAAAAAGAAAAGAGAAAGGACCCAAATAAATAAAATCATGAATTAAAGAGGAGAGATCACAACCAACACCAAAGAAATACAAACAATTATAACAACATATTATGAGCAACTATATGCCAGCAAATTAGATAATCTGGAAGAAATGGATGCATTCTGAGAGAGGTATAAACTACCAAAACTGAGCCAGGAAGAAACAGAAAAGCTGAACAGACACATAACCATGAAGGAAATTGAAGCAGTAATCAAACATCTGCCAGCAAACAAGAGCCCAGGGCCAGATGGCTTCCCAGGGGAATACTACCAAACATTTAAAGAAGTAATAACTATTCTTCTGAAACTGTTCCAAAAAATAGAAATGGAAGGAAAACTTCCAAACTCATTTTATGAGGCCAGCACTACCATGATCCCAAAATCAGACAAAGACCCCATCAAAAAGGAGAATTACAGACCAATATCCCTGATGAACATGAATGCAAAAATTCTAACCAAAATACTAACCAATATTATCCAACAGTACATTAAAAGGATTATTCACCATGACCAAGTGGGATTTATTCCTGGGCTGCAAGGTTGGTTCAACATCCGCAAATCAATCAATGTGATACAATACATTAATAAAAGAAAGAACAAGAACCATATGATCCTCTCCAAAGATGCAGAAAAAGCATTTGACAAAGTACAGCATCCTTTCTTGATCAAAACTCTTTGGAGTATAGGGATAGAGGGTACATACCTTAATATCATAAAAGTCATCTATGGAAAACCCACAACGAATACCATTCTCAATGGGAAAAAACTGAGAGCTTTCCCCCTACGGTCAGGAACATGGCTCCCACCACTGCTACTCAACATAGCCTCCTAGCCTCAGCAATCAGACAACAAAAAGAAATAAAAGGCATCCAAATCAGCAAAGAAGAAGTCAAACTCTTACTTTTTGCAGATGATATAATACTTTATGTGGAAAACCCAAAAGACTCCACCCCAAAACTGCTAGAACCGATACAGGAATTCAGTAAAGTGGCAGGATATAAAATCAATGCACAATATAAATCAGTGGCATTTCTATACATCAACAAGAAAGAAGAAAGAGAAATTAAGGAGTCGATCCCATTTACAATTGCACCCAAAACCATAAGATACCTAGGAATAAATCTAACCAAAGAGGCAAAGAATCTATACTCAGAAAATTATAAAATACTCATGGAAGAAATTGAGGAAGACACAAAGCAATGGAAAAACGTTCCATGCTCATGGATTGGAAGAACAAATATTGTGAAGATGTCAATGCTACCTAGAGCAATCTACACATTTAATGCAATCCCTATCAAAATACCATCAACTTTTTTCAAAGAAATGGAACAAATAATCCTAAAATTTGTATGGAACCAGAAAAGACCCCAAATAGCCAGAGGAATGTTGAAAAATAAGAGCAAAGATGGTGGCATCACAATTCCAGACTTCAAGCTCTATTACAAAGCTGTCATCATCAAGACAGTATGGTACTGGCACAAAAACAGACACATAGATCAATGGAACAGAATAGAGAACCCAGAAATGGACCCTCAACTCTATGGTCAACTAATCTTCGACAAAGCAGGAAAGAATGTCCAATGGAAAAAAGTCTCTTCAAAAAATGGTGTTGAGAAAACTGGACAGCCACATGCAGAAGAATAAAACTGGACCATTTCAGGGGGCGCCTGGGTGGCTCAGTAGGTTAAGCGACTGCCTTCGGCTCAGGTCATGATCCTGGAGTCCCGGGATCGAGTCCCACATCGGGCTCCCTGCTCGGTGGGGAGTCTGCTTCTCCCTCTAACCCTACCCCCTCTTGCGCTCTCTCTCACTCTCTCTCTCTCTCAAATAAATAAATTAAAAAAATCTTTAAAAAAAAAAAAAAAACTGGACGATTTCCTTACACCACACACAGAAATAGACTCAAAATGGATGAAAGACCTAAATGTGAGACAGGAGTCCATCAAAATCCTAGAGGAGAACACAGTGAGCAACCTCTTCGACCTCAGCAGCAGCAACTTCATCCTAGAAACATCGCCAAAGGCAAGGGAAGCAAGGGACTTCATCAAGATAAAAAGCTTTTGCACAGCAAAAGAAACAGTCAACAAAACCAAAAGACAACCGACAAAATGGGAGAAGATATTTGCAAATGACATATCAGATAAAGGGCTAGTATCCAAAATCTATAAAGAACTTATCAAACCCAACACCCAAAGAACAAATAATCCAATCAAGAAATGGGCAGAAGACATGAACAGACACTTCTCCAAAGAAGACATCCAAATGGCCAACAGACCCATGAAAAAGTAGTCAACATCACTCAGCATCAGGGAAATCCAAATCAAAACCTCAATGAGATACCACCTCACACCAGTCAGAATGAGTAAAATTAACAAGTCAGGAAATGACAGATGTTGGCGAGGATGCAGAGAAAGGGGATCCCTCCTACACTGTTGGTGGGAATGCAAGCTGGTGCAGCCACTCTGGAAAACAGTATGGAGGTTCCTCAAAAAGTTGAAAATAGAGCTACCATATGATCCAGCAATTGCACTACTGGGTATTTACCCCAAAGAGACAAATGTAGTGATAAAAGGGGCACATGCACCCCAATGTTTATAGCAGCAATGTCCACAATAGCCAAACTATGGAATGAGCCAAGATGTCCATTGACAGATGAATGGATAAGATGTGGTATATATACACACAATGGAATATTATGCAGCCCTCAAAAAAAAAGAAAAAAAAACGATATCTTGCCATTTGCAACGACATGGATGGAACTAGAGGGTATTATGCTAAGCGAAATAAGTCAATCAGAGAAAAACATGTATCATATGATCTCACTGGTATGAGGAATTCTCAATCTCAGGAAACAAACTGAGGGTTGCTTAGTGGTGGGGGTGGGAGGGATGGGGTGGCTGGGTGATAGACATTGGGGAGGGTATGTGCCATGGTGAGTGCTGTGAATTGTGTAAGACTGATGAATCACACACCTGTACCTCTGAAACAAATAATACATATGTTAAAAAAAAAAAAAGTAGTAGGAAGGGAAAAATGAAGAGGGGGAAATGGAGGGGGAGAGGAACCATGAGAGACTATGGACTCTCAGAAATAAACTAGAGGTGCGGGTTCTAGAAGGGAGTGGGCTGGGGAGATGTGTTAGCCTGGTGATGGGTATTAAAGAGAGCACGTATTGAATGGAGCACTGGGTGTTATACGCAAACAATGAATACATGGAACACTACATCAAAATCTAATGATGTAATGTATGGTGATTAACATGATAAAATAAAATTTAAAAAAATAAATAAAATAAATTTAAACCAATAAAAAAAACCAGGATAATATCTAGAAACACATGAAGACTATATGTATAGAAATGCATTTTTGTTGTTACAAGACAAATTCTGCTCCTCGACCCACAAGCTTTGGTACTGGTGGCTGGTCCATGTAGAGATGGATGTAGGGAGCAAGAGTGGTTACAGAGATCATTTAAAGCTTCCTGGACAGATGACAAAAATATAAAACTGAAGAGGAGAAAATAGCTAAAATTCAAAAATTCTTTTACTAAGAAACCCTCAAAAGGAGAAAATAATAGGCTAAAAGATGAGCAGAAGCAAAAGAGCAACAGAGCAGAGCAAGAAAGAGATCAGGAACAAGGAATTCCTTCATCTAGTTTAAAGTCAAAATAGCCCATGGGAGAGTAGACCTTTAAGTGTAAAATAGTGAACAAAACGTATTTGCATGGATGAGGAAAAGGGCAGAGTATAAGGGTCTCCTTACCTTTCACATACATTTAGCTCTAATGTAAAGCTGATCACCTGACTTTGAATTACTAGATTAAATCTCCCCTTCTTTGCTTTCTCAGTCTCCAGTCTTTATTTCAGCTAGCATACCAAATATCGCACTGTAGTCCTTGGTCCTTGATCTACCCATGGTGCCTCCTGATGCTTTCTTATGTAGCCCCAGGAGGGTAAACAAGTACAGGGCAATTAATACACACACACACAAATACTGGGTAAAGTCAATTATATCTCAGCTAAGAGATAAATAAAATTTTTTAAAAATTTAAAAAATAAAAAAGATTGAGAAAGGAAAGCATTAAAAACCTGTAGCTAAGAAAATTTAAATAATCTCTACACTCACAGAGCAAGGAAGCAGTAGAGGCAGAATTTAGAACAAGGTCACTCTGTTGTTCAAGGTTGTATTCTTTCCATTGTGTCTTATTCTCTTCCCTCTTCTGAATATTTGAAGGGGAGTAGGATCTGTGTGAGTGACCCTTTCCAAAACCATAGATGAGTTTATGTTTGTATGAACTGTAGCAAATGACATGAGACAATGTCACATTTGTTATTTTGTAATAGCCTTTAGTCCAAAATAATGAGATTAGATGAAACATGAGGATTAACAGCCTTTACTTAAAAATGAGAGAATCAGGGGCGCCTGGGTGGCTCAGTCGTTAAGCGTCTGCCTTCGGCTCAGGTCATGATCCCAGGGTCCTGGGATCGAGTCCTGCATCGGGCTCCCTGCTCGGCGGGAAGCCTGCTTCTCCCTCTCCCACTCCCCCGCTTGTGTTCCTGCTCTCACTAACTCTCTCTCTTTGTCAAATAAATAAATAAAATCTTTAAAAAGAAAAAAAAAATGAGAGAATCAAATGAAATTGAAGATTAAATCATATCATGTCAACAAAATATCTTGTACTTTATCTAGTATCTGATTCCTCTTTAATAAGTATCCAAAATTCTATAAAGCTCTTGTAAAGTTACTAGTGAATCAAACATTGCCCCAAATTCACCCCTCTTAGAATCCACAGAGAGTTAAGATCACATTATATATATGGGAAATATAAAAGCATCAAAATCCAGGATAATATTTATCACTGCAAAGGCAGTATTGTCTAAGAGGTGCTGTTGACCTGGTTTTGCACAGGGGGCCAGAATCTTGAGGGTAACATTCACCTGCAGTGGATCCAGGGTTGATATTAGCCAGTATGTACTGTTATGGCAGTACTGATTGTTAAAATATTTAAATACTTCCATCCTGATTGGTAAATAGCAACTGCAATAAGCAGTAACATGAATTAATAATATAAATTCCAGCACATGTGGTTTATTTTAGAAATCAACATACACTGCAATTCCAGGACATTTTTTCCTAGATCAGACACTGCATAGAGTGGAAAGCCTGCTCCAAAATCTTACCATTTATTACAAAGTCCAGGTAGTTGTATCATGGTAAACATTTTGGCGTGGGTATTTTGAACTCTTTTATAAAATGGTCAGGCAGGTGCAGCTACAAGAGGAGATGGGGGAAGATTCGGGAAAAACCAAAGTTTACTGTACTCACAGATTCTAGAGACAGAAGGCATTACATACCATAAAGGGCCACCTGAGAAAGCATTAGGGTGTTCAGGAGACAGAAAATAGTTGTGGGGTGGGTTTAGACTTCTGTGGGCTAGGCTTCTGTTGGAAAGGCTAGGCAGGGCAGGGTTGACAGCTTAGGATTGGCTAGTTGGAGTAATGTCTTCAGTGGGCTTTGGGTGATACAGTGGTCCCTAGTTGCCTGGTACCCGAGCCTGGAAGGATTAAAGCAGAGAGATATTGCCTCTAAGGATGCCCAGACCAGAGAGGGGAAGTGACTCTTGACTGGTTAGTTACATATAAAGACATGCATCTGGCTGAATCCTTTGCTATCTCTAAGAACTGGCTAGCCCTGGGAGAGGCAGCCTCTCTCCAGCCAAAAAGATATTTTTTACAATATCAAAACATCATATTATACAAAAAAAATTTTTTAAATATTTACAATACAGGCAGAGAGAAGGCTACGCAGCCAAACTGAGGAGAACCTATTTCTAAATCTCCACAAGAAATGGCTGCCCATAATCTTCATGAGAAGGCACCATGCTCAGGTACTGAATGGGGAGTCTGCTGGGGTGCTGTCAAAGACAGGTGCTTTAGTGGGCTCTCCAGTGGAATTTTTAAAGACATTTGCATTTTTGACAATTTACTTCCTGGTGGGTAGTACCTTCTTAGTGAGTTGTGGAAGATCAAGTGACAGCCATCCAAAACACATTTGATAGTTGGAAGAACACATACCATAGGGAGTGGCAGTGAAGCCCTAGATGTCACCCTCTCTTAAATTTGTCTCTTACCACCTCCACCCCCTCCTTCCCATGACTGCCATTGCCCTTTTTCCTAGGAACATTCCAAGCCTGTCTTTCTCCTGGCAAAATAAGCCCAGCACCTTGGCCATCAGTAACTGTAGTTTGTACTCTGCCCCCTTATTTTCTTTTCACCTTCTATTTTTGTCTCAATTAATAACTTGGAATCCATTAGTCACCACTTCACCTACTGGCACTAGCTTCCTCTTGATTCACCCACAGGATCTATAGCTGTCTCATGCTCTTCAGGAAAAGAAGAAGAAAAAAGCCCAAGATTCTGGTTCCAAATACCCAGTATCAACCAATCTCCAGCCACTTCTTGCTGTTCCACCCCTTCTTCTCTCTTTCCCTCTGCTCATGTTGTTTGAACAATTGGTTATTTGACAAACCTAAAGGGGGAGGAAGGAGAATGAAACGTGTGGTGGAGACCTGAAGAGCAAGGTAGGGAGTTAAAGCTATGATGGGGAGGCAGCCTCCATGTGTCTGAGAGAACACCCAGTCACCACATGACTAGACAGCTGAATGGGGAAATTACTGGAACCCACTGAAGCATGACTCTGACAGGGACATCATTTAGCTAGGAACTGTATAAACAAAAGATCTATCACCAATTACAACTCCAAGACTACTTCTGGTGTGTTTGCCCTCACAGTTGCCTCTCTAATATCCATGTTCTTGGTCATGTATCTATACCTTTGGCAAAAATTAGAGGAATATTTTCAACTCCACTGATAGCAGCAATTCATTTCTAATTAGAAATAATGTTGAAAATCTATTTGGTGAGCCACAGTGTTCTTATAACTTGTTAAAGACACTTTTGTTCCCTATCCAATAGCTTTGCTATTTCCTAGTCCTTTCTTCTTTAACGTCAAAGCCCTAAAGTTCTGAGGGTGAAGATGCCAGAATCTTAATATACTTAATTTGGGTTTTTTTGTTTTGTTTTGTTTTGTTTGTTTGTTTGTTTTTCTGGAAGCTACAAGAGACCCTCCTACTGGAGGGAGCCTGGAAATATTTTTCTCCCTGATAAAAGCTATCTGCCAGGACAAAAGATTCAGCACTCTCTCCCACCCCCAACCTTTATCTTTCTTCCTATTTCAGCCTGAGGACTGAGGCTTGAAACTGCTGTCATTATCTTCTGACCAAAAATGCAGACCAATGATAAACTATGGGTGACAGAACAGAAAGACAAAGGGGTCATGTATATTGAGCTGCTAAACCAATCATTAAAAGCTACATACAGACTTCTTGTTATCTGAGATAATAAATTTTCTTTATCCTCAATACATTTTTTTTCTGAAGTGTTATTACTTGTAGATGAAGGTATTCAATTTAAAGTAATGCCCCCTGAAAGAACCCCACCCTCATCTGTGGCAAGGCAAAGCATCTTATTTCCATTCATTCTCAGCCACTAGCCTCTCTGAATAGACCATCAATAGGAGATAACAATTACCCCAAGTGAGCTGTGGAATTTGAAAGGATCATGGAAATCATGAAAATACCCTCTCTGCTACCTCATCCGCATATTGTTCCTGGGAAGCCATCTAGCTTATGTCCAAACTTTCTTAAGACAGAACTCATTACCTCATGAAACAGCTCAGCTGTCTTTATATTACTAAATTTTCTTACCAGACCATAGGGCAGGAACTTGGTGATGTTGATTCTTTCCTTAATGTATATTTGTAAAATGCACCGGTCTACAATGAAACCATCTGAGACTTGGAGAAGATAACACATTGAGTAATTTTATCTCTTTCTTGTACCTTTACAAATTATTAACACATTTTTAATTGATTTTAAAAGTAAAGAAAGTGAACCAAGATTAACCAAGATTAACATTATATTGTAAATAACACAACTAACATTTGTGTTTTTGGTTAAAACCAAAAACAAATGAAGACCAGCCTTGAAAATTCTCTGAGCAGATAAAACCAGTTTAGTCATACAAACAATGCTTAACTTAGCTTATTTTGCAAGACTAAAATGACCTGGGTCATTTCTTGCTTATGCCTCAGAAATCATAAGCAAAACTTAAACTGTTTTCCAAAGTTGATATGAGGTAACCACTGACCATCTGCCTACCACCTGAGAAAATTCCAATATTATAACCAATCACTGTGAAGAATAAACAGTCACTGCCTCCTCCCTTTATAAGTTGCTTTATAACAATATACCCCTGAGCCTCATTCTTTGTTTTGGTTTGAGTGCCCCTAGTTTACAAACTTTTTTGGTATGTGCACAATAAACTTTTACTAATTACTACTTTGATAACAGAGCTCTCGACATTTTATGGCATCAGAAGTGGGATCCAAAGAAGATCCCAAATAACTCCAAGGTTGGTGAGCAAATAGATGCTGGTGCCCACAAAGCCCAATGAGCTCATTGCTTTCTCCCTGACTGTGGAGTTTGAAAGTAAACCTCTCTTGGATCTGAGCTGCTCTCTTTGCATTTTGAGCTCTCCACGTTTACTGTGCATACCAATATTTCATTTGGTAAAGTTTCTTTGCAAGTCACCCTATTATGTTCAAAAGTGGAGAAAACATGTAATTCCCTGTGTTTTGAAAGAGCTGTTGGAAAACAGTGCTCTTTATAGTTAAGACATCTTAGGGAATCTAAAGCAAAGATGGTTGATGGACCAGGATCTTGTGCCTTTTTGGAAAATGGGTGAACTTTTAGAATTGTAGCGGCCACCGTGGGGAACATTTAACTTAGATAAGTTCACCTTAACGGGCACCCTTAAAAGAGAGGATTCCAAACCTCTCAGAGACAATGAAATGCATTATTTGAGTGGAATGCAGAAGCTTCTAAAAGACAAAATGACTCCCAAAAAAGCTCTAAAAGGATCCTTACAACATGCAAATAAAAAATCTTTAGCATAACTCTGTGCATCTGAGCAGGTAAACTTAACTCAGCTCATCTGCCAGAATTACAATATGGACACAACCATTCTTATAAGTTTTGTACTTGAGACACGGTTAATTTTTTTTTCTTTTTTAAAAAGTTTTTATTTAAATCCCAGTTAGCTAACATATAGTGTAATATTAGTTTCAGGTATACAATATAATGATTCAACACTTTCATACAAAACCCAGTGCTCATCACAATAAGTGCACTCCTTAATCCCCATCACCCATCCCCCCACCAGCCTCCCTGCTAGTAACCATCAGTTTGTTCTCTATAGTTAAGAGTCCATTTCCTGGTTTGCCTCTCTCTTTTTTTCCCCTCTTTGTTTGTTTTGTTTCTTAAATTCCACATATGGGTGAAGTCATATGGTATTTGTCTCCTTCTGACTGATATATTTCACTTAGCATAATACTCTCTAGTTCCATCCATGTCATTGCAAATGACAAAATTTCATTAATGGCTGAATAATATTCTATTATATATATGTAAATATGTACATATATATGTGCATATATACATGTATATGAATGTGTGTGTGTATATATGTATGTGTGTGTATCCATTCATCTTTATCCATTCATCAGTCAATGGATACTTGGGCTGTTTCTTCCATAATTTTGCTATTGTAGATAACGTTGCTGTAAACATCGGGTGCATGTATCCCTATGAATTAGTGTTTTTGTATCCTTCGGGTAAATACCTAGTAGTGCAATTGCTGGATCATAGGGTCGTTCTATTTTTAACTTTTTGAGGAACCTCCATACTGTATTCTAGTATGGCTGCACCAGCTTGCATTCCCACCAACAGTGCAAGAGGGTTCCCCTTTCTCCACATCCTTGCCAACACCTGTAATTTCTTTTGTTGTTGATTTTAGCCATCTGACAAGTGTGAGGTGATACCTCATTGTAGTTTTGATTTGCATCTCCCTGATGATTGCATCTTTTCATGTATCTGTTGCCATCTGTATGTCTTCTTTGGAAAAATGTCTATCCATGTCTTCTGGCCATTTCTTAATTGGATTGTTCATTTTTTGGGTGTTCAGTTTGGTAAGTTTTTTATATATTTTGGATACTAACACTTTATTAGATATGTCGTTTGCAAATATCTTCTCCCATTTCATAGTTTGCCTAATTTTAGTTTTGTTGTTTCCTTTGCTGTGCAGAAACTTTTATTTTGATGAAGTCCCTATTGGGACTATAAACAATAAACTATTGTTTATTTTTACTTTTGTTTCCCTTGCCTCAGGAGACATATCTAGAAAGAATTTACTATGGCCGATGTCAAAGAAGTTACTACCTGTGCTCTCCTCTAGAACTTTTATGGTTTCATGCCTCACGTTTAGGTCTTTAATCCATTTTGAATTTATTTTTGTGTATGGTGTAAAAAAGTGCTCCATTTCATTCTTTTGCATGTTGCTGTCCAGTTTTCCCAAAACCATTTGTTTAAGAGACTGTCTTTATCCCATTGGATATTCTTTCCTTCTCTGTCAAAGGTTAACTGATCAAACACTTGTATCTTAATGAAAGATCTTACTTGAAAGGTTTATACACAATATAGTTTCAATGAGTTAAGTATATAGCTATTCCCATATGCTTCCACACATAAATTTACAAACACATCTTAATGAAAGAAGATGTTAGTTGAAAGAAGGTTTACACACAGTGTAGTTGCAATGATGGCTTAAATTTTTTAAACAAAAGCTGTTAAGATCTCTGTTTGGGTCTGTCGGTATGTTTATGTATGTCTATGTATGTATATTATATGTTATTTTTTTCTACCTACAGATGATATTGCCAAAATTAGTTTATAAAGAGTTCTATATAATTGGCCTAAAGAAAATTAAGTATTTACATAAATCAAGTATACTCTCAGAAATAGAGAAACTTACTCAAATATTTTTCAAATTCACATGATCTGAGATAATCTTGATAAATAAAAACTAATCTAAGGTTAACAAAAGTAGGCCTGTCTTCAAAATTTGTCAACAAGAAAAATAACTTAAGATGATAGTTAGCTGTTTGATGTCTAATCCAAGCATAATTGTTAAAAACAAGTAATTTAAATAAACAAAGAAGATAATAGTGAATACTGAGTTTAATTTATATTCACTAAATATCTGAGTCATTTCCAAGTAAGATTAATATTAAATGTTAAAATAAGTTTATTTTTGTTTTTTTAACATTTTTTTCCACAGAGAGACAAATGATATTTGCGTCTATTAATAAACATGTTTTGTGCCACACTGAAAAATTTTTCTACGAGGAAGAATATATGTCTAGAAATTATGAATTGTATCTGCAAATTTACTACAGGGTGCTAATATATGATAGTTCACAACTGTCAGCTTCCTAGTTGTCACTGGAAAACAAAGATTACTAATAGTTAAAATTTATAATCAATATGTAAAAATAAAACTACTAGAAATAATAATGATGTAAGGAAATGACTATACATGAAAAATAGATAAGAAAAATAGAATGTTTGGATAAGGAAAGACATAAAAGACAAGTGTTTTTGAGTTTGAGATTTTTTTTACTTTGGTTTGGTTTGGCTTTGGTAAGGGAAAAAAGAAAGTAATTTTGTCCTAAAGTAAAATGATTTTTTCAGAATAAGAAAGGAAAAGGATGAGACAAATCTAAATGGATATAAAAACTGTAGAAAGTTTGTGGGAAAGGAATCTTAGAAAGGAATTTTATGTGTAGCCAAGCTAAGATTGGAATCAATTTATTATGTTAAAAAAAGAAATTTTAATATCAAAAGTACACTGGTGCAAAATTAGAATTTTATTTTTTCTCTGTTAAAAGGAGAGGGTTTTTTTAGATTACTGTTCCACTCTCAAGAGATTCTAAACAAAGGTTTTTCTTTAACTTTAAAGTAATTGCATAGAAAACAAAGATTCTATGTCTTAAGAAAATAATTTCCTGTGTTTCATGTTGTCTTTTTTTTTTTTTTAAAGATTTTATTTATTTATTTGACACAGAGAGGCACAGCGAGGGAGGGAACACAAGCAGGGAGAGTGGGAGAGGGAGAAGCAGGCTTTCCGCTAAGCAGGGAGCCCGATGCGGGGCTCGATCCCAGGACCCTGGGATCATGACTGGAGCTGAAGGCAGACGCTTAACGACTGAGCCACCCAGGCACTCCTCATGTTGTCTTTATCCAGTCTTTGATTACTTAGAAAAATAACCGAGTCTTTTCTATTAAAAGGGCTAAGGGTTTTTTTGACAACTATATTACTTTCTCTATTTGTCTTTGAAATCGTGTAATTGTCTTTGATTGAATGGATAATTAAGTATTATTTCACAGAGACCTATGATCCTATCTGATCAAATGCTTTAAATCTTTTGACATTTTTAACAAACTTCCCCCAATTAAATTCTGAATGAAGTAAAATATAAATGTTAATTTATCTAGGCTTTTTTGGTATGTTAAATTGCATTAAAAATATTGTCGATTAAAAAGTAAAGTTTAAACTTCTTAGATATTTATATGGGAAATATATCATTAAAATAAATCAGAAATTATATGAAATTTATAAAAATCCGGTATGTTTTGGTACGTTATCAGTCATAATTTTCCAGTATATGTCACAGAAATAACCAAATTTACTTGTCAATTGTATCTTTGTGTGTGTGTGCGTGTGTGTGTGTGTGTGCGTGTGTACATGTGTGAACTATTAGCAGACCTTTAACCATGGCTATTTTTAAGTCTTGGTCATTTACAGTTATTATTTTACTCTGGTACTTTTGCAAAAATGTTCCTGCAAAAAGTGTTTCATTTTCAAAGAGATTCATGGAGAAGACCCTTGCAAACACTCTAAAATGCTAGGTTTCTGATAACTTTAGGATCATGACATTGAACTGGGTAAGAATTTCTCAAACTCTAATGGAAAACTGATTAATAAAGCTGCTAACCCAAAATGAAGCAAAACAAGAAGTAATTATATAACAGTGAATGAACTGATGAAGGTGATTATAATTTTTATGACCTCATTTAAAACACTGCTGGTTCTCTAACGTTTTATTTTCCACATTTAAAGGGCCCCTTTTTCACCTCTCTTTTAAGCTATCTATAACTTGGAGCAATTTGGTAAAGTGTATCTTTGCAACAAAAGTTGAAACGTTTTTCTTTTTCTCCCTACCTGATCCCTCCAGAATTCAGAAACTTCCATTAATGACACATGACGTTGAATATGTTGTTTGCCACTGCCCCCATTCAACTGGACTTCTATACAAAATGCAAAGAATCAAAGAAAATGTAATACATGTTATCTTGTCTATTGCTTTGCCAAAAGAAGTAATTCACAATGTGTATTTTGGAGATAATTTTATAGTCCAGAGTGACACAATCTTATTCCTGACTTAAAAGATGGGTACATGTGTCTTAGAAGATTGAGAGAGCACTAAATAAGTATAAGGCTGTTTGGGTGTACAGGATTCAGCTTTGCTCCAGCAGACAGATGCTTTTGTAAGATCAATGACTACACTATACAATTCTTAAGCTTGTTTTCTATTTTCATACAGTATGGCTCATGTCTATGGCTTAAAGATATACTGCAATTTTGCAATCTCACACTTGGTGGAATAACTGGAATAGTTCTATTAACTTTTGTTAAAAATTTTTGGAATCTTAGAATAATGCAGTATCTCAATATGACATTATAGGCACACAAGAAATTTCAAATCAGCCCACTGATCACTGAACACATCTTAATGGCCTTTTGAGCAAGCATCAAAATAAAATACATAACTAAGGAAATTCCTTCAGTGAATTTTATTTTGAACTTCTGATTATCTTAAGAGTCAAAATAAAATGGAAAACATTTGAAAAATAAATAAATGCATGAATCTTTTAAGACCATAAATTGCTGAATAAAGCCAAGTTCTGAAAAAATACTTAGACAAATATTTATGTTTGATATTACATTAGTTACATACCTTTTAAAATATGTAGTCAATTTTTTCCTGCAGTTTTCTTCCTTGATGTTTTTATAGCTTTCTGTCTTTAATTCCTTCACAGTGGTTTTTTTACCTTTTATAAATTATTTTTGTTTACTTTTTATCTTCTTTGTTAATATACCATTAATTAATAATTTGAGTGTGTTAAAAGCTCAGAAATAACCAAAGTAAAACCAATGAATCACTGAAGTAGCAATTAGTAAGAATTTATTGTGTACATACTAAAAAGATAGTTCGTGAACTAAGAGGCCGCAAACCAAAACATGGAATGAGACTCAGGGGCATATTGTTATAAAGCAGCTTATACGGTGCGAAAGCAGTGACTGTTTACTCTTCACAGTGACTGTGGTTATATTAGATATTAATATACATATAGATATTGGTTATCTTAGAATTTTCTTAAATGATAGGCAGTTGGTCATTGGTGTTTCATATTAACCTTGGGGGAAACAGTTCAAGTTTTGCTTATTATTTCAGAGATGTAAGCAAGAAGTGACCCAGGTCAAGTTAGTCTTGCAAAATAAGCTAAATTAAGCTTTATTTATATGATTACACTGGTTTTGTCCACTTGGAGTTTTCAGAGTTTTCATTTGTTTATTATTTTAACAATGCCCCCCTCCCCTCCCCCCACCTCCGTCCTTTGGTTATTCTCTCAGCAGGCTGAGTGTGACCAACCAGTTTAGCCTTATTCTCATTTACCACTGTTGATGTAATCAGGCTGAAGAATCACTTGTTTGCTCTTTCCATTAGTTGAGTCTTTAGGCTAGAGGGCCATGTAGTCACCATCTTAATTATCTGGTTATTATTGATTTCATCCAGTTGTGGGATCCTGATGGATACTATTTGGCGTGTGAGTGGCTATCACAGTTCATTTGAATAGAGACGTACTGATTTGTCACGAATTGTGTTAAGTTAGCTTAAAACTTCCAGAAGTTCATCTTTGAACATCCATTTAACGTGATATATTTTTGAACATTTCCAGGATTTTGCTTACCATTATTCCAAACAAAATAAACGACCCCTGGAAAACAAAGTGGAATGCGAGGTGCTATCTGGTATGTATTTTTTGTTTGTTCTGTTGACCATACTAGGAAAACAAAAAGGTTAATTTTGTGGCTAAGTACTGCCCAAACCAACTTTAAAAAATGTCACCTCCAGAAACACCACTTTTTTTCTGGTTGATATCCCCATTTGAAAGTCAAATGAGAATTTCCAGGCAAAAGAAATAAGAGCTTGGGTGTGCCAGTGGGTTTATTTTTAATTGCAAAAAGAAGTTCTCTTTCTTAAAAGTCAGGTAAAGATTTCAATGTGTTTCTAAGCAAGACCTGAATAAAATATTAGACAATCATGCTCAAAAGCTATTAGTGGTTTTCTAATCTAATACAAAGGGAGGCAGTTTTGAAAGTAACTGGAGTTTTCTTTATTTGTAGCTGTAGAACTTGCAGGAAATTTAGCAATAAGACCATTTTTTGAAATTTTCATCAGGCAAAGCATTGAGTGTCAAGTTCTTTATATGTAAATAGGGGAAATATCCTCATGTATTAGCTGATAAATATAACACATTGAAAGGTTCTATGGAAGTAAATATATAGTATTCATAGGATAAAATCTAGACCTGCAGCAGGCAGAGATATGTCTTTTTATGGTTTTATTTTTCAACTACTAATAAATGGCCTGTTATTCCATGGCAGGATCTTATAATCATTTTTATATTTTTGGAGTCCAACTTGAAGGATACAATCTAATATGTTCTTAGATAAAAAGATTTTAATTGAATTAAATGGATCTATGCTTTTTTAACTCTGATCAAAAGTCTTTGTTAATCACATAATTTGCCCATCCACAATATATTGCAAATGCTTGCATAGGAAGTGACTAAGCATGGAGAAATAGATAACTTTTATTTAGAGAAAGAGTTGTCTGACAAGCTAGAAAGCAAAAACAACTGAACTATGTTGTGTAAGGGTGAATTACTCTATTTTCCTCCTCTGAACACTTTAGCATTAAATGCAGAATTTTCTTGGGAATGGTGGGTGCAGGGTGTATTGGGTTCATATTTTTAGTTGGTAACTTTTGACAGCTGTGCTAAGTTCCAGGATTAAGGAAGAGAATCAGACAAAGTACCAAAATATAGAATATTCCAACCATCTTACCCCCAAAAGAAAAGCTCTTTCAAGAATATAAATCTTACTGTGCTATCAAACTGTAGATTTTGCATAGTGGAGGTTCAATTAAGAAATGAGGATTTATATGCAATTAGCATACAAAAACGCCATTTCAGAAACATTTAAATGGTGACAAAAGAATTGCTTCCCCACAGCATCTTTAAAAGGGCACCGATACAATATTTCTTGTCCTGCTGATAGTCATTTTTTTCTTACTGCTGTTCATCTATTTCCCACTTTTGAAGACTATCTTTTTTTTTTTTAGGAAAGCACATATGAAATATTAAAATGAATCCTAATCACTTGACTGAGAGACAAATTATAATGACTATGATTTTATATATCATAAACATAATCTAAAAAATAAGGGGGCGCCTGGGTGGCTCAGTTGTTGAGCATCTGCCTTCGGCTCAGGTTGTGATCTCAGGGTCCTGGGATCAAGCCCCACATCGGCCTCCCTGCTCCATGGGAGGCCTGCTTCTCCCTCTCCCACTCCCCCTGCTTGTGTTCCCTCTCTCACTGTGTCTCTCTCTGTCAAGTAAATAAATAAAATCTTCAAAAAAATAAAAAATAAGAACTTGTCACATTTTCAATACATAGTGATGTATTTTTCAACACTAGCAAGACACATTAAAAAACATTCTCCTTAAGAGATTTCAAATTCATTGCCAGACACTTATGTTTTCACTTTAGGTTTAAAGTCAGATCCGAAGACAGTGCTCCATGTAAAAATGAAAAGTAAATTCCACAGTCAGAAAGTCTAGTGGCTTTGAGTCTCCGTTCCTTGTAACTTGAGATTGGACAAACTAATAGCCCGCTGATTCAACCTCTGTGAGTGACAGGCTAGTTAAAGTTAAAAAAAAAAAAAAAAAAAAAGATAAAATTATATTGGGCCCTGGCTACCAAGCAAGAGTCTTATTAACAGATGTAAAATCAGTATAAATCTTTCAGATTTTCAATGTAGAGATTTTTTTAAAAACCTACAAAGAGAATAGTATTAGTCCTTCTGCTCATCTATTAAAATAAGATAGAGGCTGGAGCTTTCCTCCTCTTCTGGTTGAAAACAGTAAGAGAATCAACATTACACAAGACAGTGCTTCAGATCTTTAATCTCTGAACAATTCTTCATTCATCATCATGTCAACCACTCAGTTAATGGTAAGATTATGTTTAAATTTCAGGGTCTCAGAGATAATTTAATTAAATGCCTAATTTTATAGTTGAGTAAAGGGAATCAACATAGTCACTCAGCTATTTGGTGGTATAACAACTAGCAGAACTCAAATATTCTAATTCTCCATCAACAGTTTTTGGGGTTTATTTTTCTCTCCTCCATCATACTTAACAGTAATGTTGTTTTATAAACCAAAATCAGTGGCTTTGAAACATGTCTGAAGATATGGTGAGAACAGATTTCACATCATTACCCCCCCCCCACACACACACACAAAGAAATGACACAAAAGCTTCTTGAAACAATACTTACTACATATGATACACTAAGGGATTTGTGGTTTCTTTCTTTTATATGCTATTCTAATTTATTTTTAAATGGTCATCAAGATCCAGTAAAATAATAATTTCACTATTTACTAAGTAAGAAGTAAATTACATACATTTTGAAACAATAACTATAGTCCACTTTTCCTGTGTTGTTTCCAAAGACACATAAAGAACTTTAATTGTAACTTGAAGAATTTATGCCAACAACAAATAGGTACCAGGATGGGGCACATGCCCTCTGGAAGGAGGAAGATTCTAAGCAAAAGTGATTGTGCTGATTTTACTTATTATGCATGCCTTCTCCGTATCAATACTCACCCAGTCCTGCTTGTTTGAAAACACTCTGGCCCTTCCAGTCAGGAAGAGGATGATCTAAAAAAGCAGTCTTATTTCTCTATAACTGCTTCCACCTTCCCAGTTTCCTTTTCCTGGGCAAAAACATTTGCATTCCAACCACATATTACAGAGATGTCAGAAAATCAGAATAGTTCTCACTATAATTACTTTTCCTCTCACAAGTAATCAGGTTTCCCAAATTCTGCTGGATAATTCCACATTAACAATTATTAAATAAATGTTCATGTCTTTCTTTTAGTTCAGTGCCCCATTTCAAGGATCATGGGCAAGCCATTCTTCTATCTAATTCCTCTCTCTAAACATGTGACAGGGAGCCCCGTGGAATACTTAAAAGTCCTTTGACTCTGTCTTGGTCACTTGCCACCTCTGTACCCCATCCTCCTCCGTACATCTCCTCCTGAACATTCGAATTCTCTGGTCACTCTCCCACTCTTATTCTGTCTCATACACACACACATCTCCACAGGGATACCTATCTGAATTTGGGGATTAGCATGTGCAAACTGACTTGACTCTTAGGGTAATATAGATATGCACCCACCCCCCACTGCCACACACCTCTATCTGCCATACCTCTGTGAACACACATATAGGCCCTCACAACTACCAAGACGGTCCAGACACAAAGTGACTGTTGGATAGTTCTGTGATTTCGTTCATTTGCTTTGAACCAAAGCTAAAGCAAAACCTAATATGAGAGAGAGGGAAAGGAGACATCCTTCTGGTTTAAGAGGATATAGCACGTGCGTACTGGCTTTGCCTCTTATCTGCCTTCCACCCATGACCCTCCATCCACTAGCACTACAAGGCAGTCCCAGCTCCTTAGAATAATTTAAAAAACTGAGGTCTCTTTCCCAATGCTCTCAGAGGCTACTAGAAATTTATGTATATAAAAATAAATAATCTGGATAATAATAAAATTATTTTATTATTATAAATAATTTGAATAATAATAATCTGAATCTGATCATCTGAATGATCATCTGAATTGGAAATGGAAAGGAGAGAATTAAAGGAAGAGGAATAAAAGGAAATGAATTCCTTACTAGGTGATGGGTAACACCTGAATGAGCTAAGAACAAAGCTATGCTGAAGTCTTCATTACAACTTTTATTGACTGTTCTGTTTGTGTTCATGTTCACATCAGTTTGTTTTGGGTAGCAGTTACACAAGTGGTGAAAGGGTCTTCAGAAAAATAGTACTTGATTATGACAATCACTTATGGTTAAGCTGTCTCTACATCCCTGAAGCATTACGGAGTCCTCAAAAAGAACAAAACAAATTAAAAAGAATAAACACAAAATGGACTATGGCACCCCTTGCAAACAAGGCATCCTTTACTCCTGAGCTAAAATTATTTTTCAACCAGTAAAGGAGTAGACTGGTGTGAGGACTCTCTGCTTTTCAGAGCAGTTACAGGGATGGGAGGCGTTGCCATCTAGACCTATGAATGGGCAGAGAAAAATTTCTGCTTCTCCACATTTCATCCACTGAATCTACATCACATGGCCAGAGCTCTTGAAACTTGTCCAGATGATCAACCCAGTAATCCTGACTATAGGTACTCTAAACTTAAAGTAGCACAACCACCACAGCTTCCTCCCTACAGTGGAAAGAAGCTACCCTAATGTAGGTGTACAGTTCTTAGCGAAGACTTAGCATTGCAGTGAAAGCTGCATAAGCAAAGGTATGGACAAAAAGGTCTCCTGAAAATGTTCTTATTTCTTTTATATTCCTTTAGTTAAATGTGGATGGAAATGTGCGAGGCAACTTATGTTGTCAGACCATTACCGGGATGGGTTCTTCCTATTGAATGTGGAGTGAAAGGTTAAGCAATGGGAAATTTGGCAAGTCTTCTTGGCCAGTCTTCTTCAACAATCTATTTCAGAAGGGCTTTACTTATCTGCGTTCTGCTTTCAGCCTCACCATTTGTCTGAGGGTGATGAGGCACAATTGTGACAAGTTAGATAAGGTTGCTGTCTGCACGTTCCTCAAATTCAACTAAGGTAAAAAAAAAAGAACAGAAACAATAATGTCTGTCGATCTGAGGTGCTACAAATAAGTGACACAGAGGCAGCTGTGCCCAGGCAACAGAGATTTAATTTAGAACTAGGAGTACTTGGAGAAATGTTGAACAGTCTCCCAGAATCATAAATTGTTTTCTCTAGAATGATCAGCAAAATAATCTGAGCTATTTATTTATTTATTTATTTGACAGAGAGAGACACAGCAAGAGAGGGAACACAAGCAGGGGGAGTGGGAAAGGGAGAAGCAGGCTTCCCTCGGAGCAGGGAGCCAGGTGCGGGGCTCGATCCCAGGACCCTGGGATCATGACCTGAGCTGAAGGCAGATGCTTAACGACTGAGCCACCCAGGCGCCCCATAATCTGAGCTCTTAACTATGGCTTCTTTCATCCCCTTACCCAGCAGAGTAAGTGCTCTGGCTATGTTACAACTGCCAGTTGGCATGTGGGCATGTGTTATGTGCCCTTAAAGACTTTATTTAATAAACAGAATCACTTTCACAATACCAACTACATTTTAAAGCCAAAGCTTTTACGCAAACATTTCAGAATGTGTGTGTTTAGTGCGGCAAACATAATGCAGTCACTTCATTTGAGAACAACAATGTAATTTCCCTCCTTTAAAATGTATGCTTTATGCGTAGACAGTTCACATGAATGTTCATGCAAGGTCTGGTTCCCGAGCAATAACTTACTGAAGAATAGGCAACTGGGGTCTCATCACCTGTGGCATTTGTGGCTAAATCAAAAACTCCTTAGCTGAGCAACTGTTTCTGTTCTGTAGAGGTAGTGTAATAAGGCAGATGCAGCTTAGCAACTACTTAGCAATTGTCCTCATGCTGGTCTTCAGGACACAAATTCATTTTACATAGCATCATGGTAGAACGTGAAGATGCTTATTCATGCACAGAAAACTGAGGGATTTTCTTTCTTATTTAGTTTTTCTGTCATCAACTGTGAGAAGAACTTCTCTTAAATGGAATGAAAGTCAGAGGCACTGATGCAATTAACCTGAAAAGTAACCCTGGAAGTTCTCAACTTTTTGACTCAATATTTGATGTATTTAAATAATAAGATATTCCATGAATCATTTTCACAGTTAATCTTTAAAACCGAAGGATAATATCTAGTTTACCAGGATTCATTTTAGAAAGAATTCTGTATTTGTTGAAATAAATAGCTTGATAAGTAATTAGACTAAAGGTGATACTCCAAGGCAGTTCAGATAACAAAAGATGCAAATGTCTGAGATGGGAATTCATGGTGAGACTGGAGAGGAAGAAGGAAGACCAAGAAGAAAAGAAAAAAAAAATGGAGAGTACAGACAAAAAAGCAAATGAGGTGGTGGATTTCAGCATAGCAATGAATGACCATGTCATTTTTTAAGTAAACTTGACAAAATTATAAAAGATTTGGTATGAGTGGGTTTCTTTTTGAAACCAGTTGCAAACTGGAACTCTATTCTTGTACTGATTTTGAGCAAAATATAAATACTAAGTCTGGTTCAGTAGCTGATATGTGAAATGTGATATATGATATGATGAATTGACTCCATGTCTAGGAAACAATCAGGAATATTTTACCATACTTGGAATCCTAAAAAAATAAGAGCTCATGTCTTATACAAAAAAAAATTTTTTAAATCAAGTAAATTAAAGAACTCAATATAAAAAAATTATTCCAATAAAAATTGACAAGAAATTAAGGAAATATTTTCTGACCACTAGGTGGAAAGAAAATACCTAACAAAATAAGGTGAAGTGAAAGATCATTATTAAGATGCTTGAACTATATGAACATTTAAAAAGTATTTTTAAAATTTAAAAGGTAAAAATTAATTGGTAAATATTGCTATGAATATGACAAATAGTAATAAATACTCAATAAAAGACGCAAATAATATGGTAAATGTTACACTTTAAGATAAATATGAGCAAAAAACATCAACCCTAGAAAAGACAAAAAAGAAAACAGGAGTACTTAATGAGTGCATAAATGCTGAAATACTCAACGCTGGTAAGGATGTAATGAGATGAGCAAGCTCACAAACTGCCTGTAGGGCTATGAGTTGGATTAGCTTTTGCAGAAGGCATATACACACATAATCTCCCAGTAAGTCTGTTTCTGTGACTCTATCCCACTGAAATTATTAGAAATATGAATAAATTTTTAGTGTAAATATGCCAAATATTATATTATTTATTATATTAAAGTTTGAAGTTATCCTAAGTATCCAGGAATGGATAAATAATGATGCCACATACTCAAGATGGCACATTATGCAGCTATTGAAATGATGTTTTCAATGCATGATCAATGAAGTGATAAAAGGCTATTAGGAGAACAAAAAAGTAGAATACAAAATTATATGTTTACTGGAATTCCTATGGTCTCTGTCTCTCTGTCCATATTTAGATATAGAAAACAGATACATGAAACTGGTGAGAAACACAGAAAATGTATCCCATGGTTATATGTGGATTCTTAGAATAAGAGACTTTCATTTGCTTCCTCATACTTTTCCACATTTTTCAAATTTTCAAAATAAGCACTTACTTCTTTGTGATTTTTACTTTTGATCACTTTTTACCAATTACAAAACACTGTTCTCTTCAAGAACTAATAAACAGGAAAAATATACTCTGAAATAAAGACATGCTAATGTTGTGATCTATCTAAAGAATGAAGCCTGTTCAATTTTCTGCAGTATAATCATACAGTGTAAGAAGTGAGCTGAAGATTGCTACTGTATACATTGTTACATGTAAGTAGAGACTACACAAAGTTCCATATACATTGTTACATATAAGTAGAGATTACACAAATTTCCATGTCATCATTAAGTGTGGGAGTGGTCTGTCCAGTGTGTTGCTAATAAATTTGATTATATGCTCTGGGGTATATGTCTCTGTGTGTGTGTGTGTGTGTGTGTGTGTGTGTGTGTGTGTGAGAGAGAGAGAGAGAGAGAAAGAGAGAGAGAGAGATTGAGATGCCAAAGAATACACTACTGACTTCTTGTCAAGACAAAATTATCCTGGAGCCTCTTTGTAAGTTCCAAGTTCATTTATAGTTACCATACATTTGAAAACTAGTTATCCTAACTGATGGAAATCCTATCATCATAGCCTGAGCTTCTGCAGTTTCTAAAGCCTTAACAGCCAGAACTGTGCCGGTATAGAGTATAAAGCTACCAACATTGTCAAAACGCCATGCAGCATAAGCTGAGATCACGACTGTTGAGATAGACATCAATCACAACTGAGCCAACAGAGTCAAGTCTTCCAGCTTCTGAAAAGGTTAAGTTATGACTAAATCTATTATTTCCCATTTTATCAGCCCATCCCACCAAATTCCTCAGGATTTTAGATTACCATTTTTTTTTTTTTTTGGCATGTTAAGCTCTAACTTTTCACTCTTAACTAGTTCTTTCCCATTCACAAGAAAGTGGGCTGAATTTCTCTCATAAAATAAATACAAAAATAATAAATGCAAAAGCCTCTATACGCCTTCTAACAAACACTGGATTTCTTATCTCCTTTCACAACGTCTCAAAAGACTTCCGTGTAGTTCCTGTGTACACTGCACTTTCTCCCAATCACTTCTCAATCCATGGTTAAGTCCAAGAGATACTTTTTAGTAGTTATCTTATTATGTATCTTTTTTTATATTTATCCTTGATGCTCACCCCCCTATTCTTCCACATGTTTTGGAAACACACCCACTGCCCTCACCTTTCATGATTTCAGACTAAGTTCCTAAATTGGGCCATTCCTGCTATCTCCTTTATATGATCAAACTTCTCCACTAGATCTTCAAATGTTGACTTGATCACAAGTCTTTGCTTTTTAAATAAAGTAATCCTCCTTCTCAGGTGATCTGATTCATGCTGACTGCTTTAATTATTAAAGAATTTAATACAAGAATTTTACCAATTTACCAATTTTTATCTGAAGCTCTAGCCATTTCTCTGAGCACCTAATTAACACCTCTACATGGATGTTTAAAAGACACCTCAGAAGTACACCAAATTTATGATCTGCCACACCCTCCCCACCCATTACCACTACCCCTCGTTTCACTCTATTCTTATGCTATTTCATGGAATGGTAAAACCTTATTAAGTTGCACACACCATATATTTAAGCATCATTCATAATACACCCCTTATTATTTCCTTAACCAATGTAATACCCATCTGGCTGCTTTTTGCTTCCCAAAAGGTACCCACTTCTTCCTACCTCTATCATATCTTGACTGGTCTTCCTGCCTTCACTCTTGCCTCCCTCCAATCTCCA
Source organism: Halichoerus grypus (assembly GCF_964656455.1). Classification (NCBI taxonomy): domain Eukaryota; kingdom Metazoa; phylum Chordata; class Mammalia; order Carnivora; family Phocidae; genus Halichoerus; species Halichoerus grypus. Next base: position 45,646,614 of record NC_135715.1, on the reverse strand, counting down.
TTTTGCAACCAGAATATTTTCAAAATGCAAGTTTGACCAGGTCCTCCTCTGCTAGAAACCTGAAAGGGGTTTCCATTAGTTCATTAAGCATCTTTTATGTGTTCTGAAACACCATTCACATTCCTAGCTGTTGCCTCTCTCTTTGTTGCCTCTCCTACCATCTCCATCTGCTGTCTGTGCTCAGGTCATGTTAACTTCTTCCACATGTTAAACAAGACAAGTTCCAACCTTCTGGAGTGCATGCTGTTTCTCCCCCTAACTGAAATGCTCATCACCAAGACACCTCATTGCTATTATTTAGTTCTTACTCAAGTCTTACATCTTAGTGTGTATATATATATAACTTACATTCTTATATCACTTATGTTGACTTTTCAAAATCAACCTCCTCCAGCATAGACCAAGTCTCATAATACCATTTCTGTCAGGGTAATTCTCATAGTTTTGATTTTAAATTGTAGCTACAACCCCTTTACTGCCTAAAATATATTATGAATGAATGCATGAATGATTAATCAATTAATATGTACTAGGTACTGAGGTGGCAAGAGAGATTTTTAAGATAAATAAATCCCAGTTCCTGCACTCCTTGCTGATGGGAAAGAAACCTAGACAAATAATTAAAGGCATAATGCAGTGTGGTAAGTATTATAATAAAGAAATGTACTATACAAGTTTGTGGAGAGGAAGATCCAATTCCGTATAGAAGGGACAGGGCAGGCAGGCTTCAAAGAAAAGCTGACATTTGTGCTGGACTTTGAAGGATGATCTGGAGTTTGTGAGGTGAAGACATTGAGACAAAGATATCCTAGGCATAAAGAACAGTATCAGCAAAGTCAAAAAGGTACTGACATGTATGTCAGGTACCAGGAACTTGGCACGAATGCTTCATTGTGTCTAGAACATGTGGTGTATGGAGTGGTGTGATGCAAGATAAAACAAAGAAATAGACCGGGATAAAATTGCCAAGGAGCTGAAGTGCTATTCAACGAACTTTAGTCTGCACTTTCTCTGAACACAGTGGGATCCCCTCTTTTTCACTTTCAGGTTTCTCTTCTAGCTTGAGAGACTGACTGGATTATAAGAGAACTTAGCAAGACAATGGACACATTAGGAGAAAAATGTACTGTGGAGATAAGTGCCTTTTAGAAATACAATCTAATAAAAGACATACTATCACTACCTATACTATGATAACAATATGCAGGAAAACCTTGTTTTTCTTAAGAGCTGAAGAAAGAGAGCATCTTAAGGAGATCCCATCATTTGTTCATGAAGTGTTTGGATAACTCTGCTTAGAGTCTGGGCTGATAACTAGGAATGCAAACCTGGGAACCAACTACATGGAATTTCTATACAACACAGGAATGTAAGAGGAAATATAGACAATTAGAGGTTTGGGGAAAGACTGAGATAGAGGGAGACACCGTAACTGGCATCAGAGAAAAGATTGCCAGTGGATATTTGGAGGTGAAATACTTGTGATATGTGTGGTGGAGGACTCTTCTTCCGTTTCTCTATGGATCCTTCAATGAATTCCACATTTCTCACTAATGCCTTTGGAAGTATGTTTTCTTTTGGGAGAATGCAAAGAAGTGACCAGGGTGGTTTCATGCTTGATGCATGGAGCAATCAGAAGACAACCATATATGGGTTTCAAGGCAATTTAAAAGCCTTATAGAATATAAAGCAGTATACAGAAGTAGAGAAATTTAGTAGTATAAAGCTCCTCTATGAGATTTCCTGAAATGGAAGAGAACATTCCATAGAAAGGGATAAAGCATAAGCAAAGGCACAGAGACATAAAACAGTAAGTAATCTGGGATAACTACGGGTGTAAAGGGTAAAAGAAAGAGGGACATAGTGAGGAATGATTGAACTAATGATTTCAGACCACCATTTTCAATTAAAAAATAGAGTCCATATTTATTTTCTTCCCAATAGTATTTGAGAGTGGATTTATGCTACTTCCTGTTTAGTTCTTTTAAATATTTTACTATGAATACTTGCAAAAAGGCATAAAGAATAAAACAATGATCACACAGGAGGCAAACAGAAGTTCAGCAGGTCTCCACCACTCTATTGTTGAAAAAAAAGTTTTGAATGTGCTGAATCTCTTAAATATACCACTAAAGAAATTTTAAACAATGCAAGTAAGAAACAGCCACTTCCATGGGATCACCATGTCTTCCTCACATGCACAACCTCATGGATTATTTCCTGTAATATCCCCATGAAAAAAGGCATGTTCTTGATAAAAGTCAATGCTTAATAACTAAAATAAAGGTTCTGTCTCCTGGTTGAAGATGAATTTATAGTAGGAGTACTCAAGAGTAAGAATTTCCTCTCCCTTCACTTAGAGATATGGCTAAGGCTGGTATATGCCTAATACAACTTCCTGCTCAGGGTCAAAGTGCAGTCTCCTTCAATTTACAGGGTAGATGAGCAAATATGCATCACTAAGTCTGTAAAGCTGTCATAAAAGATGTAAAGATTAGTATCATTACACTGCCATTATACTTCAATAATTATTAAAACAAAGGACTACTGACTATAGATGGCTCAATGGACTTTGTATTTCCTTCCTCTGCATCTGTAATGAATTAAGCAGATTTTATATTTTCAACAAATCAATGCCTATCTCCTAATTCACATTATCGTTCTCTTAGAAAAGATGAAACATTTTACTCTTTCGGGCAAGGTGTGATGACACACTGAATGAGTGCAGGGTTTTTATGCAGGTTATTCACTGATACTAGCAGAACAGAAAAGTATCACTTAATAGCAAAGTTAAATTAGCCAAAAAAAAAAATTCATTATTAAAAAAAATTCTCTCAACTTAATTTTAAAGCCCAAGATTACTAGCACACCTATGATTCTTGCTGCACACATAACATATTTAAGGGAAAAGCATTGCTCCATCCACAATTCTCTCAAAAAAGTCTCTTTCACTCTTTTCCAAGACATCGAGGAAAATGATATCAATTATTTATCTTTTCTATAGCATGTTACAGGACTGTCTGCTGCTTGACAGCATTTTGTCAGTTCCAACATATTGAATCTATAGCCATCCAAAAATCCTTAGTGAAAGTGAATAGTGACTGTGTAGGAGGGTTTCTCTCACATTTCATCGTGGACCTTCTCTAGCTCACATTATGATAAGTTGACTTTTAGAATTATTTTATTAACATTACTTAACCATGTTAAGGAAAATCGCTTTCAGAATGAATTTAGTCCAACCATACCAATCCTCTGGGAAATCATTTAGTCAACCTGTCAGACAGGCTAATCATGGTTTGTTAAGTGCCTGTGGCCTTATTTAAAACCTGAATATACTGAAAATAACCACACCCTCACTATTAAACTTACTGCTGTCATGAAACTGGCTAGCTCAAATAGCTGGAAGACAAATGAGGAGCTCACAGCTTTCATCTACTCTAAATTTATCCCATAGTTCCAGCCAGACCACAGCAAAGACCACATTAAAAAATAGTAATAATAGGGGCACCTGGGTGGTTCAGTCAGTTGAGCCTCCAACTCTTGCTTTTGGCTCAGGTCATGACCTCAGGGTCATGAGATTGAGTCCTGCACGGGGTTCCATGCTGTGGAGTCTACTCTTCCTCTTGCCCCTTCCCCTTCCCCCTAAAAGCCCCCACTCCCGCCCTCATGGGCCCATGCACTCTCTCTCAAAAAAAAAAAAATAATAATAATAATAATAATAATACTTCTTGAATGATGATTGGTTATTCCTGCTGTTATTTTTTTAATTCTCTTTATAAACTTATGTTCATTTCTATGTCAAGATTTATGACTTCCAAACATAAAATATTTCTAAAGTTAAATGGTAGTGTCATATTCAAGAAAATGCTATAGCCCTGGTTCACGGTGAGGCTGCATTAGTTCAGCAAATCTATCCAAGCACAAATCTAGATGTTTCCGATGTGGTGCCCTATTTCTCAGTAGTAATATGTCAGTTCTCATTAGGTATATAATAAACTGTATTGCAAGACCTTTTAAGTTAGCAACCATTCTGATAAAACCTGATATCAGGATGAACAGCTGTTGCAAAGAAGTGATTCTTAAGGAAAATATAGATGTAATCAACCACTACTGAAAAAGAAAAACAATATAAAAAAATTAGCAGGCATAAATTCTCTGTATTTTTGAGTAGCTGGTTAATTCTTCTCTTTATCCAAATATTAGCAAATCTCTGCGTGTAATCACCCATGCTCTAGTAGTTAATGTTCCTTCAAATCCTCCTCCCACCACCTTCTGTAATAAATTTTTTCAGTCATCCAAAACACAGTGAAAATATTGACACACATTTTATTTATCACACCAAAAGCAAAATTGTGAAAAAAATAAATAAAAATTGAAACACAGCCAGATACAAAAGATTTCAACTTCTGAAACATAGTATCATATTTGTCCCCAAACATGATTGAATAAATGTGCAAAAGATAGTTAAGCCACATATAGTGCTAGGGAAAGTGTCCCACAAAAGAAAAAAGCAGACGACTAAATGAGTAGGAAAAGAGAGAACAGGGAGACATTACAAATGATCTTCATAAAAACAACTGTGTTAATTAATCCTCAATAAACATCAACATTTGCAATCATTTTTAAATTCATATAGTTTAAAAATAACAGTTCAATCATAACTCTAAAAAAATACTTCTATGCAATTAATCCTTGCAAACTTTATGGTTTTCAAATAGAAACATATTTTCTTACATAATTTTTCATTTATTCTCAAGGGACAGCCACACCTACTAGGACCACCTCCTATTTATTCAGGAATATTTCTGAAAACCCGCTATAGGCAGAATCTATGCCAGGCACTCCTACCAAAAGAAATATGAATAGCTACCTTTATCTTTTTATTGTAAGATTAGGTTTTGCATATTTGATTTTAAGCACTGAAAGAGGGTTCAAAACACATTAATATGATATATACTGGAAACACCATTTACTGTAAAAGGTATGTGACGTGTGGTTTTTTTCACTGTGAATAAGAGGTCAGAAGACCAGAGAAATACCAACATGGCACCAAAAATCAATACAGACTGAATGGACCATAATAGAAACAAGACAGCACAATCAGGAAAGGAAATATTCTTCTCAGGTACCAAAACCATGAAGGAAATAGACAGAGCAAAGTATTTTTATAAACATGAAAATACCATCCTTCTCTAGGAGAGAGAGCCTCATAATTATGGCTGTTTTGTTTAATGTTGTTTCCCCCTTTGTGTATATGCTAAAATTAAAATATTAGAAAGTTGAGTCAACATAACTCAATGGAGCATCACTGTAGTCACTGAATAAAGTATTTGTTTCTTCAACAATAACTCCTGAAAACCATTTTAATGAATATGACTATTAAAAAGTTGGAAGTGTCTAGGGGCACCTGGGTGGCTCTGTTGGTTAAGTGTCTGCCTTCGGCTCAGGTCATGATCCTAGGGTCCTGGGATTTAGCCCCACATCAGGCTCCCTGCTCAGCAGGGAGTCTGCTTCTCCCTCTGCCCCTCACCTTGCTCATGCTCTCTCTTTCTCTCTCACTCTTTCTCTCAAATAAATAAATAAAATCTTTAAAAAAAAAGTTGGAAGTGTCTAATTCTCCTCACCCAGGGAAATTTGACCACCACCCCCTTATACCCCATTCAAACTTCTCTCATAGCACATAACACTTCCCTGTGCTTCTTTATAAATATGTCTCATTTTACATGCCATGATCATCTGGAGGGTAAGGACCTTTCCTTATGCAATATGGTACCCACAATGCAGGGTACATAATAGCATCTCCTAAATAAGAAACAGGAAATATATATTTGAACTTGATTTCTAACTGATCAAAGTCAGAAAAGGAAGTAAAACCAGGAGTATTACTAGTAGTTTGTTTTGGAAAAAAATCAAACTTTGATTTTAAAATGTGATGTTTTTCATTAACATTGCTATGGTTCTGTTGGCTAAATTGCAAAGCCTATACCTTTAAAGTCTGCTTATATAATTGGCTCTCAGCAAGACACAGATCAAGTCATTCAAACTCTCTACCCCTTAGTAGTACAATTTATTCTAATTTACCTTATAGGAAGGTTGGGAGAAAACAGCTATGAAGCAAATTATAATATAAAAGTCTATATGAAGATCAATGGAGAGAACTATGACTTATAAAAAGTGATTATAATAAGATAAAATAATACTGGATTCAGCAGAAACTCATATCAGAAACAAAGCAGCTATAGAAACAACTTCAAAGTTTTTTCAACTACTACTCATCCTAACAGCATTATATCCAGTTCATAGTTGATATTTATTCTTGTAGCTCCTGAATATATTTCTAAAATTACCTAATATGCCTTATGTTCTAACAATTAATATATCATTGAAGTTATAAAGCTTATTACTTATTTTAAAATCCACAATTCTGAAGACAATGAATTTATAAATTTAACCAAGGAGGTGAAAGACCTTACTCTGAAAACTATTAGGCTGATGAAAGAAATTAAAGATGACACAAATAAATGAAAAGATATACCATGTTCATGGATTGGGAGAATTAACATTGTTAAAATGTCCATACTACCCAAAGCAATCTACAAATTCAATACCAATGGTATTTTTCACAGAACTAGAAGAAATACTACTAAAACTTGTATGGAACCACAAAAGACCCTGAATAACAAAAGCAATCTTGAAAAAGAATAAGGCTGGAGGTATCACATCCCAGATTTCAAACTATACTACAAAGTTTTAGGAACCAAAACAGTATGGTACTGTCACAAAAACAGAGACACAGATTAATGGAAAAGAATAGAAAGCCAGAAATAAACTCATGCTTTTATGGTCAATTAACCTAAAATAAAAAATATACATTGGGAATAAGACAGTCCCTTCAACAAATGATGTTGGGAAAACTGGACAGCTGCATACAAAAGAATAAAACTGGACCACTTCCTTACCCCATATACAAAAATAAACTCAAACGGGATAAAAACCTAAATGTAGTATCTGAAGCCATAAAACTCCTGAAAGAAAACACAGTGAACTCAGCTATATATATATGATCTGTCTCCTCAGGCAAGGGCAATAAGAACAACAATAAACAACTGGTACTATATCAAGCTAAAAAACTTTTGCATAGTGAAGAAAACTATTAACAAAATGATAAGGCACCCTACAGAATGAGAGAAGATATTTGCAAATGATATATTCCATAAGGGGTTAATATCAAAAATATATAAAGAACTCACACAACTCAACACCAAACAACAATCTGACTTTAAAATGAGCAGATGACTTGAATAGACATTTTTCCAAAGACAACATACAGATGGCCAACAGATACAAGAAAAGATGTTCAAAATCATTAATCATCAAGGAAACAGAAAATCAAAACCACAATGAGATATTATCTCACACATGTCGGGAATGAATGGCTAGTATCAAAAAGACAAGAAATAATAACTATTGATGAGAATGTGAAGAAAAGGGAACTTTTGTGCACTGTTGGGAATATAAAATGGTGCAGCCACTGTGGAAAACAGTATGGAAGTTTCACAAAAATTAAAAATAGAAATACCATGTGATCTAGCAATTCTACCTTCTGGTACTTATTCAAAGAAAATGAAAATACTAATCCAAAAAGATATATACACCCCTATGTTCACAAGAGCATTACTCAACAATAGCCAAGATATGGAAGCAGCGTAAGTGTCCATCAATAGATGAACAGATTAAAAAAAAAAAAAAAAGATATGGTATACACTGAAATATTACTCAGCCATAAAAAAGAATGAAATCTTGCCATTTGAGACAACACGGATGGGCCTAGAGGATATTATGCTAAGTGAAATAAGTCATAGAAACACAAATACCTTATAATTTCACTTACATGTAAAATTTTAAAAACAAAATAAATAAAACAAAAACAGAAACAGACTCATAAATACAAACAGCAAACTGGTGTTTGCCAGAGGTGAGGGGGTAGGGAGAAACGGATTAAGAGATACAATTTTCCAGTTATAAATAAGTCATGGGGATGAAAAGTACATCAGAGAGAATATAGTTAATTATCTTGTAATAACTTTGGTGACAGTAGCTGGACTTATCATGGTGACCATTTCTTAATGTATATAAATGTTGAATCACTATGTTGTACACCCGAAACTAAAATAATATTGTATGTATGTCAACTACACTTCAATAAAAAAGGAAAAAAAGAAGAAAGAGAATAGATTTAAAACTCCTAGATAACAGGAGCTATTTTTTCCATGCTTTTTGTATACCTCATAATACCCAGCAAAGTATACTGCACAGAGCAAATAAAAGTACTTGATCTATTTATCTTTAAAAAAAGAAATAAACACAGTGAAGTCTTTGGTTTCAGCTCCAGCATGTGAAGAAATGAGAAGTTGTCACTCTTATTCTTACAACAAAAAAATTTGGACAAACTGAAAATCAATTACTTTTCTTGGCCCTGTGAGAGAACTGAGATCATTGGCAAACTGCCACTCTGAAGTCTGGAGAGACAGGCACACTCAGAAAGACACTATCAAACAAGATCTCCATACCTGGAGCAGAAGCCAGGAGAGCCAGAAACTGATAGGAACACTTAAAGAATAATTTTCAGCAAATTGCTGGAGGTTGAGTGTGGACTACAGAGAGAGAAACTCCTGGTATTCCCATCATATGAGGGTATCCACATTTTTATGGAATCTACCTCCAGGAGCTCCACCAGGTTCTCAAGGTGTGTAAAGGCTCTGACAGGAGGAGAAGAAGGGTAATGTTGTAAAACATGCCTAAAGCTTTCTCCATAAAAAAAGGTCTACTCTCCAGGGATAAAAAGTTTGCCAGAGCACAATCCTGAAATTTTTTCCTGTTGAGGGAAAGGAATTCCTCCCCATTCCATCCCCCTCAGCCTTCTAGTCATAGTGAAATGGGGAGAAAACATAATCAATAAGGAAAAAGAATGAAAAGGCTGCATCCAGGAGAGGGAGAAGGGGCTGGGGGAGGTGGAAGGAAAGGGGTTAGAGGGAGTCATACCACTGGAGAAACACTTGTGAAAGTCAGTCACAGAGCCAAGACACCAGCACAATACAGATTTAATCAGTTTTATCCTAAAGCAGGCAGAAGAAATAAATAATAAAAATTAGAGCAAAAATCAATGAAACTGAAAATAATAAATTGAGAAAATCAACAAAAGCAAAAGCTAGTTTTTTGAAAAGATCACTAAAATTGGTAAACCATTATTAGCTGTGTTAACAAAAAAAGTAGAGAGTAGACAATATTTACCAGTATCAGAAATGAAAAGGGAATTTAAATGCATAATAAAGTAACACTATGAACAAATCCAGGGCCATTGATTTTATTACTTAGATGAAATGGACCAATTTCTTGAAAAACACAAACTACAAAAATTCATCACACACCCACAAAAATAGATAACCTGAATAGGCCTATATCTATGAGAGAAATTAAATCAATAATCAGTAGCTTTCAAAAAAGAAAACATCAAACCCAGATGTTTCACTCATGAATTCTACCATACATTTAAGAATGAAATAATATCAGGTCTCCACAATCACTTCCAGAAAATACTCTCTAACTTACTTTATAAGTCCCACATTCCTTTAATGCAAAACCAAATAAAACATTACAAGAAAACTACAGACCAATATTTTTCATAAACACAGAAAAAGTCCTCAAGAAAATATTAGCAAATCAAATCCAACAATGTATAAAAAGAATTATACACCTTGGCCAAGTAGAATTTGTTCCAGGTACATAAAGCTGGTTTAACGTTTGAAAATCAGATGATGTAATCTACCACATCAATAGGATAAAGAAGAAAAAACATATGATCTATCAATTAAGGCAGGAAAATATATGACAAAACCTAACATTCTTTCATCATAAAAATACTCAGCAAAATTTAAACAGAGGGAAACTCCTTTAATTTGATAAAGACAATCTATAAAAATTCTGCAGGTAACAATATACTTAATGGTAAGAAACTGGACACTTTTCTCCTTAAGACTGGGAAAAAGGCAAGGATGTCCTCTCTCGCTTCTACTGTATTTCATAATGACTTTATTTTTTTTATTATTATGCTATGTTAATCACCGTATATTACATCATTAGATTTTGATGTAGTGTTCCATGATTCATTGTTTGCGTATAACACCCAGTGCTCCATGCAGAACGTGCCCTCTTTAATACCCATCACCAGGCTAACCCATCCCCCCACCCCCCTCCCCTCTAGAACCCTCAGTTTGTTTCTCAGAGTCCATAGTCTCTCATGGTTCGTCTCCCCCTCCGATTTCCTCCCCTTCATTCTTCCCTAATGATTTTAATTTGGATTTCTCTAATGTCACATTAAACATAACTCCATGTGTTTATTTGCCATTTATATGTCTTATTCAGCAAAGTCTTCTGTTCTTTTGCCTACTTCCAACTGGATTGTGGGGTTTTTTTTGTTTTGTTTTTTACTTTTGAGGTTACAGAGTTATTTTATTATTCTGAATATGGGTTCTTTGCAAAAATATAATTCGAAATTACTTTTTCCCAGTTGGTGGCTTTTCATTGTCTAAATATGGTCTTTCACAGAACATTTTTTAATTTTAATGAAGTTCAATTTATCGATTTTTTAATTTAGTGGGTTGTGTCTCTGGTATCATGTCTAAGAACTTGTCATCTAACACCAAGTCATGAAGATTTTCTACTATATCCTCTTTTAAAAGTTTTGTAGTTTTATCTTACATATTTAGTTCGCTAATAACCCATTTGAGTTCAGTTTTGTTATGTGAATTTAGGTCAAGGTTCATTTTTTTGGCAACTGATATCCATTGTTCCCTACCATTTGTTAAAAAGACTACCCTTCCTCCATGGAATTACTTTTGCAAGTTCGTTGAAAAACTACAACTTCAGTTTAACATGCATAAACGTAACTAACTTTCAACTTAAATCACAACTGCAAAGCTATTTTGTGGCATAGGGGAATATTTAAGAGAACTTCAGTTCCATCTTATTTAAGTTTAATTTCTTAGATTTATTTTTAAAAATGTAAGGGGAGAGAATTTTTTTTCTCATTTTTTCTTTTTCTTTTTTATGTTCTTTATCTCAGCTTTACTGAGACACCTCATGTTCTACTGACAAATAGGAATTGTATTTATTTAAGGAATACAACTTGATGTTTTGATTTTTGAATACTCCAAAGATTTTTCACCACAACCAAGTGGGATTTACTCCTGGGCTGCAAGGGTGGTTCAACATCCGCAAATCAATCAATGTGATACACTACATTAATGAAAGAAAGGACAAGAACCATATGATCCTATCAATAGATGCAGAAAAAGCATCTGATAAAGGCCAGCAAACTTTCTTGATTAAAACTCTTCACAGTGTAGGGATAGAGGGAACATACCTCAATATCATAAAAGCCATATACAAAAAGCCCATAGCAAATATTCTCAACCGGGTAAAACTGAGAGCTTTTCCGCTAGGACAGGAACACGACAGGGTTGTTCGTTCTCACCACGGTTGTTCAACACAGTACTAAAGTTCTAGCCTCAGCAATCAGAAAAAAAAAAAGAAATAAAAGGCATCTGAGTCGGCAAAGAAGTCAGACTCTCACTCTTTGCAGATGACATGATACTCTATGTGGAAAACCCAAAAGACTCCACCCCAAAATTGCTAGAACTCATAGAGGAATTCAGCAATGTGGCAGCATATAAAATGCACAGAAATCAGTTGCATTCCTATACGCTAACAATGACACAGAAGAAAGAGAAATTAAGGAGTTGATCCCACTTACAGTTGCACCCCAAACCATAAGATACCTAGGAATAAATTTAACCAAAGAGGCAAAGAATCTGTACTCAGAAAACTATGGAATACTCATGAAAGAAACTGAGGAAGACACAAAGAAATGGAAAAACGTTCTAGGCTCATGGATTGGAAGAACAGATATTGTTAAAAAATATCTATGCTACCTAGAGCAATCTATACATTCAATGCAATCCCTATCAAAATACCATCAACTTTTTTCAAAGATATGGAACAAATAATCCTAAAATTTGTGTGGAACCAGAAAAGACCCGAAAGAGCCAAAGGAATGTTGAAAAAGAGAACCAAAACTGGTGGCATCACAATGCCAGACCTTGAAGCTATATTACAAAGCTGTAATCATCAAGACAGTATGGCACTGGCCCAAAAACAGACACACAGATCAATGGAACAGAATAGAGAACCCAGAAATGGACCTTCAGCTCTATGGTCAACAATCTTTGACAAAGCAGAAAAGAATATCCATTGGAAAAAAGTCTCTTCAACAAATGGTGTTGGGAAAACTGGACAGCCACATGCAGAAAAATGAAACTGGACCATTTCCTTACACCATACACAAAAATAGACTCAAAATGGATGAAAGACCTAAATGTGAGACAGGAATCCATCAAAATCCTAGAGAACACAGGCAGCGACCTCTTCAACCTCGGCCACAGCAACTTTTTGCTAGACACATCTCCAAAGGCAAGGGAAACAAAGGTAAAAATGAACTATTGGGACTTCCTCAAGATAAAAAGCTTTTGCACAGCAAAGGAAACAGTTGACACAACCAAAAGACAACTGACAGAATGCGAGAAGATATTTGTAAATGTCTTATCAGATAAAGGGCTTATCTGATAAAGAGTCAGTCTCCAAATCTATAAAGAACTTATCAAACTCAACACCCAAAGAACAAATAATCCAATCAAGAAATGGGTAGAAGACATGAACAGACATTTCTCCAAAGAAGACATACAAATGGCCAACAGACACATGAAAAAATGCTCAACATCATTCAGCATCAGGGAAGCACAAATCAAAACCACAATGAGAAACCACCTCACACCGGTCAGAATGGCTAAAATTAGTAAGTCAGGAAAGGAGAGATGTTGGCAAGGATTGGAGAAAGGGGGACTCTCTTACATTGTTGGTGGGAGTGCAAGCTTCAGCAGGCACTCTGGAAAAACAGTATGGAGGTTCCTCAAAAAGTTGAAAATAAAGCTACCCTATGACCCAGCAATCACACTACTAGGTATTTACCCCAAAGATACAAATGTAGTGATCCGAAGGGGCACCTGCACTCCAATGTTTATAGCAACAATGTCCACAATAGCCAAACCATGGAAAGAGCCCAGATGTCCACTGACAGATGAATGGATAAAGAAGAGGTGGTACGTACACACACACACACACACACACACACACACACACACACACACACACACTGGAATATTACTTAGCCATGAAAAAAAGAACTGCAATCTTGCCATTTGTAATGACACGGATGGAACTAGAAGGTATTATGCTAAGCAAAATAAGTCAATCAGAGAAAGACAATTATCATACAATTTCACTCATGTGGAATTTAAGAAACAAAAAAGAGGAGCATAGGGGAAGGGAGAGAAAAATAAAACAAGAAAAAATCAGAAGGAGACAAACCATAAGAGATTCTTAATAATAGGAAACAAGCTGAGAGAGGTAGGGGGATGGGTTTCCTGGGTGATGGACATTAAGAAGGGCATGTGATGTAATGAGCACTGGGTATTATATAAGACTGATGAATCACTGAACTCTACCTCTGAAACTAATAATACACCATATGTTAATTAATTGAATTTAAATAATTTTTTAAATAATTAATATAAATAAATACTCCAAAAATTTCATTTCTCAGTCTGGCAATTGATGTATTTTTTTAAATCAATCATATTAAATGTATAAATTCCATTTAAAATGTTGAAAAGTGATTAAATAAATATGTATATAATACCAAGTATTATTAAAAGGCCCCTTAAAAGTGATTGCTAAAGTTCTGTAGACATATCAATAGAGTAATAATTCATACAAGCTGTATTTACATGCATAAAGATGAAATATGTCTTCTGAATTTGTAAGTGTGGTAAACTGAACACTAATTTTATTTATTTATTTATTTATTTTAGATTTTATTTATTCATTTGTGACACAGAGGTACAGAGAGAGAGTGAGCATGAGCAGGGGGAGAGGCAGAGGGAGAGGGAGAAGCAGGATACCCACTGAGCCAGGAGCCTGAGGCAGGCTCAAGCCCAGGACCCTGGGATCATGACCTGAGCTGAAAGCAGATGCTTAACCATCTGAGCCACCCAGGCACCCCCTGAACACAAATTTTAAAAAGCAAAGTAACACCTATTAAATAGCTAAAATAAAAAATTACAACAATCCCAAATTCTGGAGATGATGCAGACAAACTTGGCCTTTCATAAGTTGCTATTAGAAATGTAAAATGATACAACTACTCTGGAGAACAGTTTGGAAGTTTCTTACAAAATTAAATATGCAGTTAACACATGACACACAGCAATTCCACCCTTGGGCATTTATTCCAGGGAAATGAAAACTTACGTTCACATAAAAACTTGTACATAAATGTTCACAGCAACTTTATTTGTAGTAGCCAAAAACTGGAAACAATCTAAATGTCTTCAAGAGATGAATGTTGAAACAAGGTGTGGTACTTCCTTACCATGGAATACTACTCAATACTCAAAAAGGAATGAACTACTGAAAGATGCAACAAATTGGATGAATCTCAAAGAAATTATGCTGAATAAAAAAATAGAATTCTAAAAGCTTACATATAGTAAGGTTTAATTCATACAACATTATGGAAATGACAAAATTGTAGACAGAACAGATTAGTGGTTATGGAGAGCTAGGGACTGAGAGCATAAGTAGAAAGGGAGGGAGTATGTCTTAAAAGGCAGTGCGAAGAATCCTTACAGTGAGGGAACTGTCTTTATCTTGACATGGTGGTGGTCACACAAATCTACGCATGTGATAAAATTGCATAGAACTAAGTACACATGCTGCAAATAAGTGCATATCAAACTGGTGAAATCCAAGTAAGATCAATGGATTGTACCAATACCCTGGTTGTCTTACTCCACTCTAGATTTGCAAGATGTTAACACTGAGAGAAATCAGGTGAAGTGTAACCATAATCTCTGCTTTATTTCTTCCAACTGTACATGAATCTACAGTTGATTTTTTAAACATAACTAGAAAATTTTAAACATAAAAAGAAAAGTAAATCTCTGAAAAGACCCTTCTGTGCACACACAAAAAATCCCATTAGGGCATTAACAACAACAAAAAAAATTATAGGATAAAGATGTACAGAAATTGTTTAGAATAATGGATGAAAACATAGTATGCATTTAATAAATTATCCTGTTACTGTTGTCACTATTATTGTAACTTCTATAAATATTATCATTAATATTTTGAACTGGCATTTGCTCTTATGCCTGATACTCTTTCTTCAAATATCTTCAGAGCTAACTTCCTCACCTGATTAAGTATCTGAGAATTTTACCACAGAAAATATCACCTCTTTGACCAACCTATCTTAAATAACCCTGCTCTGTTTTTCCACCTTTTAATTCCTTTCCTTTCCTGGATTTATTTTTCTTCTTAGCACTTGTGACCAAATGAAATACTGCATATTTATGTGTTTGCCTGTTTACTCTCAATCCCTGCTGCCCTCAGAAAGCAAGCTCTATGAGAACAGGGTTTCATCTGCTGTGTTCACTGCTGTAGCCCCAGTTCTTACAAATTGTCTGATATGATGGAGGTTCAGGAACTATTTATTAAATATGTAAACACTGGGGCCTGAGTGACTCAGTTGGTTAAGCGTCTGCCTTCAGCTCATGTCATGATCCCAGGATCCTAGGCTCCCTGCTCAGTGGGAAGCCTGCTTCCCCCTCTCCCTCTGCAGCTCCCCCTGCTTGTGCTCGCTTTCTCTGTCAAATAAATAAAAATCTTTTTTAAAAATTAAATAAATAAATAAACATTGCAGTAAACTGGCAATTTAATAAGTAATGTGTTTCCTATTAATTTTATTATTTAAATTCCAAGAAAATAGAATTGATCCTGAAACTTTCAAAACTGAAAAACAGTAATCCTCCAAAAATTAATCTTTAATAAACAGAGTTCCATTTTTTGTTCTTTTATCTACAGAAAACAATAGAGAAATGTCTTTGAGTTTTGGCAGTGAAGATAGAGAGAAGTGATAACACAAACCACATGGTAACCAGTCAAGTTGGCATTCATGGTTGAAAGCAGAATAGCAACCTCAGAGCTTCAGTGTTTCAGAAAATATACTCAAATATGTCTATGAAAGAAAATTAAGGATGTTCATTAGTCGACTAGAAAAATGAAAATAAATCAAATTCAAATCTCTATCATTTGGAAGTCATAGTAGAATAGAAAAGAACTAGCAATAAAACATTGAAACTAGCAAGAGAAAAAACTTCAGAAATCACCAAACATTACTAAGAGAAAGGTTGATGCTATAAGTCTAAATAATTGGTGTAACTATGGTAACTAACATAGGATACAAATGACAAAATATGCTTTAATAGCAGAACACTTTTTTCCTTGAATAACAGGGCTTGTGAACCCAGATTAAATTAATGAAAAGTACACAAGGTAGGGAAAAAAAGAGCAGAAGTACAATACTTCTAACTTTTCTATAAAATGAAGTTAAGTTGTAATTTTTTCTTTTCATAAGAGCATCACAAATACAACTTTAAAAAATCTATGAAAATTGTTAAATTTGCCAATAAAGTTAAAATCAAATTCTCCATTTTCCAAATTAGTGTGGAAGACAAAAATATACAGAGTATTTCCTACATAATAGAACACAAAATAGGAAAAGAAACAGCTTGGCTAAAAGAGGTATAAAATTAACAAAGTCATATGCAGAAAATTAAACAATTAGAATCAATTACAATAAAGTTAAATTCAAAATTAATCATATGGTTCAACAAAAATCCCCCCAGAGCCTCAGAACAGTCCTAAATGACTATTTTTTCAGTACAAAATACAGAATTATATAGAAAATAAACAAATTAAAAGCAAAAACTACTATAATATAGCCCAATCTTCTTGACGAACATGGATGCTAAACTGTAATTAAAGTAATAAGGAACAGAGGAGAATCAAATGTACATAGCCCTAGTTTATTTTCTCTCCCTTTTGATAATTTAGCAGAGAACTGGTTCAGATCTGAACTGCCTCAAGGGAAGAACAGGCAAATACCAGCCACCACATTCTAGGAGTCCCCTTATCTAAAAATGCCCATTCCAGACCAAGGCACTTACATTTCTCACATGCTCACATAGATATGTCCTGGCTCTCAATATGAATACATAGAGCAAGACTAGGAAGGGGCTTCCCATTACTGGCAAATGAGCCACCATGTGCCATGAGTCTTATAGGCTTCCCCAAATAGTGGAACAGTGAAATTTTGGGTGACCTGCCTGTGCTATACTCTTCTCTGCCAATAAATTTAAAGCCTGTGTTAAATCTACTGTGCTAGTGATGTTGTCCATGATCGCTTTGCACAAGAATAGAAGTCAACAATTTATTATGCCAAAGTACATTCGTCAAAGGAATGAAAAGTGGTTAAGTTTATAAAACTGATTAACATCATGTCACATAAAAAGGATAAATAAGAAAAATTTGTATTATTTCTCTACTGGGATGGCAAAAAAAAAAAGATGTCTGATAAAATATTATGCCCATTTATATTTTAAAACACTTTAACAATGACAAGAAGAATGGATTCAGAGTGTTTACTTCAAAACAACATCTAGCATCATACTGAATGAAGAAAGTGCTAAACGCTTTTCCTTTCAAAATCAGGAGCAAAGGAATTAAGATTCCTACTCACTCAAAACCAGTGATATTTAAGAAATTCTTATCGATTTCACAATTTATGAACCAAAAATAAGTGAAATCATAATAGGAAAAAAGTAGAAAATATATTTGCTAGATGCAGAAGATGTGATACAGAAGCCCTAGAAAAGTAATCAATTGAAAAATAAAATTCATAGAGGAATTCAGCAAAGAGAAACAGTAAAAGATAAATATCGAAAACATCAATTCCAACTCCATACACCAAATTCAAGAATTCCCATTAGAAATAGCAACAAGGAGGAGCACCTAGGTAGCTCAGGTAAGCATCCAACTCTTGATTTCAGCTCAGGTCATGAATTCAGGGTCCTGGGATCGAGCCCTGCATCGAGCCCTGCATCGAGACCTGCCTCGGACTCCTCGCTCAGTGAGGCGTTGGCTTGGGGGATTTCTCTCCTTCTTCCTCTGCCCCTCCCTATGCTCACATGCACGTGCTCTCTCTCTCTCTCTAAAATAAATAAATAAATCTTTAAAAAGAAAATAAAAAAAAAGAAATAGCAACGAGGGGTACCTGGGTGGCTCAGTCAGTTAAGCATCTGACTTTTTTTTTTTAAGATTTATTTATTTATTTGAGAGAAGGAGAGAGAGTTGGGTGGAGGAGGGAAGGGGAAGAGGAAGAGGGCAAGAGAGTCTTACACAGGAGTCTGACACTTAACCAACTCCGCCACCCAGGAACCCCAAGCATCTGACTCTTAATTTCGACCCAGGTCATAATCTCAGGGTCATGAGGTAGAGCCCTGCGTTGGGCTCCAAGCTCAGCAGGGAGTCTGCGTGAGGATTCTCTCTCTCTCTCTCCCTCTGCCCCTCCCCTGCTTGTGCACTCTCTAAATAAATAAAATCTTTTTAAAAAACAAAAAGAAATAGCAATAAAAAATTAAGTAGGAATTGTCCCAAATAAAAAAGTGAGTAAACTACAGGGATAAAACTATAAAGAACTATTTTATATTTGTTTCTAAGAAAAAAAGTATCTACATTATTCTTTTATATTTCTCAATAGTGTGTCAAGATTCTAAATCTTGCCAAATTAACCCAAAGGTTTATGTGATCAGATTAAAACTGTAATGGGATCCATTTTGAATACTGAGGAAGTATTCTAACAGATAAAGTTTAAATTATCAGATCAGAGAACATCTTTGAAATTTTTCAAAAGAAAAACAAATTGTATAGTTATAGTAATTAAACCACTGGTCTATTTGTCTACAGATAAGTATACAGAGTACAGCAAGAAGTGACCAAGTAGAAATTATATTACATATATGATAAAAGAGGCATCACAAATCAAGGAATAATGAAAGGATCATCCAATACATGACCTAGGGGGAGGGGAATCGACACATATCTTCAGTTCATACCATACAGCATAATTCATTTTTGATGAATTAAAAAGTTTTAGTTAGGAAAATCATACAAAACTGATCGGAATATTTATCTTTTTTGAAGAGAGGCTGATTTTCTAATGAAACAAGTATACCAAAAAGAGGAAATAATCCCATATTTAACTCCTTAAAAATAAAAACACTTGCATCTGCAGAAGTTCATAGAAACTGAAAGGGAAATAGAAGATTGGGTTCAAATTTACAAAGAAGTAATAAATAAAGAGCTAATACCTTTATAAACCAAACTATTGTTTTAATCTGCATTTATTTGACAACTACTGAGATGAGCACGTTTACTTCATAGTTGTAATTCTACCCTAGTGTGCTACCTATTTATATTATTTTACCATATGTCTATTAGAGTCTTAATATTTTTCTAATTATTTCAATTTGGAAAAAAAGTTTTTAATAAATGAAACAAAGCAGATGATACTTCTGGTGTACAAAACTAGTTTTAAAAGCACCAAGCCCCACTAGTTATCAAAGAAATAAAAGTCAAGGCTACAATGAAAATGTATACCTGCTTGTTAAATTAGCAAATTTTTTTAAAAGATAAACCCCAAAGTTAACGTGGGTAAACCAAAAATTTTCTCTCATTTGTATTTGGCAACAGTGAAACTGAAATTCCAATTTGGAGAGCAATTTATAATTATAAGCAATACTTAAAAAATTGCTGTAAAGATCTTAATGAGAGTAAGCCCATATCCTAAAAACAAATATACAACCTTAAAACATGGAAAGGGCTATTTTTAAAATTTCTAAATAGCCTGCATATCCAACAGCACAGGAATGAGAAAGCAAATTATGGCATTCATACATGGATCTCAATGCTGTCATTAAAATGGTGATTATGAAGATTACATAACTGCATGGAAATACTTATGGCAATTTTATCACAGGAAAACACAAAAGCAAAATATAAAATGATGCACAGTAGTAAAAGAACAAAATGGAAAGAAATGCACTAAATTGATAACCCATTAGTACAATTTTAAATAATAAAAAGAATTCCTTTAAGTTATAAACTAACAATCTCTAGTCAGTAATTAAAAGTATCCAGCTCTCCATTCCTCACTCAAAAATAAAACACCCCTTATTCCTATCCCAGCTGGGGAGGGAGAAGGATTTAACTGTTTTCCTGCTTCTTCTCCCTAGATTGCTAACTTGGGACTTAGGTTCCTCTTGCTGTTGGTGTTCCCTCGCCCTTGGAAGTGGTCCTCTTAGGCAGGATTTTTTTTTAATAGACTTTATTTTTTTAGAGCAGTTTTAGACTCACAGCAAAACTGAAAGGACAAGTAACTTCCTATATCCTCCTGCCCACATACCTACACAACCTCCCCCAATTTGAACACCCCCCACCAGAGGGGTACAGTTGTCACAACAGATGAACCTACACTGACACATCACCACCACCAGAGTTCATAGTTTACATTAGAGTTCATTCTTGGTGGTACACGTTCTCCAGGTTTGGACAAATGTATAATGACATGTATCCACCATTAGAGTATCACACTGAGTAGTTTCACTGCCCTAAAACTATTCTGGGCTCCACCTATTTATCCCTAACTCCTGGTCAGACAGAATTTTAATCAGCTCTTTCTCTCCTTGGGCTCATTTGGTCCATGAAAAATGCACACTCATCCTTTGCGCCACAGGGATTACAGTAGCCAAAAGTGCCACTTTCCTCTCTCTATCTGCCTTTCAGGCTTGAGACAAGAATGAAGGGAAGCCACCTAGAGCACTCTGAGCTGCTACGAGCCTAACTCCCTGGCTTGAGGCAGAGGAGGCAGCCGAGGCAGCAGCACCACCCCTCAGCTCCCTAGGAGGCTGGGAGCCACATATATAGCCTCCCTCCCCAGAGGGGTCTCACAAGTCACTTTCTGTCTCTCCAGCTTCTTCTTCACTCTTTTACATTCTTGAAATGGTCAAGGGGTGAAAAAGCTGTTGACAAGATTTTTGGAATACCACTCTGAAGGTTTCTCTCATGTTTCATCAGATGCTTCAACTTTAACAAGCCATCACAAAACCATAGAGAGCACAGAGAAGCCTGACAGGTCCTAAACGATCACTGTTGTTTTCAATTTATTTTAGTAATAAAAAAATAAATTCATAAATAGTGAAAGGAAGAAAAGATAACTCAGGAATCAAATAATCAGATCAGGAATCAAATAATCAGGAATCGAAACTTCAAGATTCCTCTTGAACCCTTGTTACTGCTATGCCTTGGTCAGTGTCCTTAAACTCCTTGAGCTTCTGTTTCCTCATCTGAAGTTGGAATAATAAATAATAGCTGTTCCACTTCTTCTGTTATAATAAACAGATAATTTCTCTGCTACAACTATTATATCAACATAAGCTAGCCTTATTATAACAATTGATTATTCCATAAATAGAAATATTCCAATATATTGTTTTCTTCTTAACATGTGTGAATTGCTTTGCTCATCTAAATGGTGGAATGATCAGTAAAATAATCAGGAGTAAATACCAAAGTCAAAAAAAAAAACAAAAAAAACCCTGTTAACATTTGAAAAAAAAAAATGACAGCTTGTGAGGTGTTTTTTTTTTTTTTAATTGAAATTAGCAAAAATGAGATGTAAAGCATCTGGAAACAAAAGCACATCAAACTTTTTTAATGAGCACAAAAGACATTGCTGGATTTAGACACTTAAAAAACTACTGAAATGAGTTTAGTCTTGAAAGAAGCTTTTTGTTGAGGATTATTGCTTTTATTCAGATTCAGATGAAATTGTTTATTTTACTTAGACAATGAATTTCTTCTTTAAGAGTAATTTCCCTGTAATTTTTTATCAGTGGCAATTTGTATCTAATGTTAAGACAGAATGATAATAGAAGCACCTCATTCTAGGTTTTCCTGGGGTGGTTCCCCTAAGCAGGGAATCCTTGAACACCCAATACAGTGCTGGGGAAGCCTAGAGCAGAAGGACTGGAAAAGCCTGACCCCTGCTGGCTGCACCTTCATTTCTTTTCCCTTATGGTCCCTTCTTCCCTTATCTCCTTAGGTCAGGTCCCTAATAGATCTCCCTTCTATATATGGTGGATATGATAATTCTTCCCTCAGGAAGAACCTCCATTCTAAAGGAATTTTCAGTGCACTGAAAAGCAAATGCTCTGGGGCCAAGGAACCTCTGGTGCTCCTTGCTTAGTCAAATGCCACTCTCTTTTCTCCGTTCCCCCAACACACAGTTCACTCCGTTCAGCAAATGGATTTTGCCTGTTTCACAGCATCTAGTCACAAAGCACCACCCCTGCCTTTCCTGTGTGGAATCTCGCTTTCATGGCTGAAATATGAGTAAAAGCAGCATAAAAAACAAAGTATCATTTTTATTTCAGTAGATTTAAGGCAAATATTGAAAGCCAATAATGGTATGCCCCAGAAAGAGTCTTCTTTACACATTTCCTAATAATGAAGAAATTATATGAGCTTATATAGATGTACATACTTATATACATATATTAATGTACATGTACATGTATCTTCTGAAGATACACGTATCCAAAAAAACATTAATAAAATAACTTTGAAATGAGTTGTTAAATGTAAATAATTTTAGTATTAGTAATGAAGTGTGATGATACTTCAACAGAACGTGGAACTGTTTACAGCGTTTTTCACAGAATTTTACGATTTGAATGCTGAAAAAAATACTCAAAATTTCCCTTGTATCTTCTATGTAAGAACCCTAGTGATGAGGTGATTTTTCCAAAGGAGTTTGCAAAATCAGAATAAGAGTTGAGGTCCATTGTGTGTGTTGTATGTGTTTTACACAAAATCACAGACTTTTCAGGTCTTATTGTAAATCTCACTGAGTAATAGTTATTGAAATTATCAACCTGAGACCTAACCGGGGCCAGTGGTAACTCCATTAAGGATCAAAAGAGACAAACAAGTGAAGAGAGAACCTGCCAGAGTGCCTGTCCTCCTGCTGACCTTGTATTTCCCATATCCTAACTGATGACATCCACTTTGGTCCCTTCACCCGCTCAGGATTCATCACCCAGATTTTTGACATGAACTAGTGGGCCTCACATTCCCTCAAGCTGTAGTGCTGTTCCCACCATATTACTCACCTAATTGCTGGGTATGCTTCACTGCTTCACTCCCTGCCTCTTACCTACCATATCCCTCAATTCTGGTTAAGCATGCAGGCCATGACCCCTGTGTTTTGGAATCACCCAAACAAGGCTTTTCAGTTTCTCCACAAAAAGACAAACCTCAGCTTGCCAATGGTGGCCCCACTGCCATTCCTGTACATATACAGCTTCTAAGAGCGCCTGGGTCACTTACTGCCTAATCTCCATGAATGCCACCTTGCTGCCCACACACTGTCACTCTACCAGGGACTGAGATCACCCCCAGTACTTCAAGCTAGACATACTCACTAAACAGGAAACTTGGGGTCAAGGGTGAGATAATCATCAGACACAGAGGAGAAGCCCAAGTCTCCCAGGGTAATCTGACTTTCCTTCCTGTTACAGAAGACATCACCCAATACAGAAGAGAGATCGGATGAAGGGCCCTGCCCCTGAGACAACTGTAAATTGGTCAACTCAGGATTCTACTTAGCCTTCTCTAACTCCACCTCCCCACACATACACTCTTCTCCTTCCCTACCCACCTTGCACTCAGCCCTCAAGCCCAAGGAATAGTTTAGAGGATATAAACAATTACAAATCCCTTTGCTTAACTAAGTTCTTTATGGGATGATAATATAAAATTGGCATTCAGGAATAAACAACAGTCATTTTAAGTAAATGTTTTCCATTTATATGTCAGATATGTTTTGATATCTCTTTTCATTATTTATGTATTCAGAAATTTTGCACAAATATATGAAATTATACATTGGGAAAAGTAAGAGCATTTAACCATAAAACTGTAACTGCATTTAATTTGTTACTTTGGGAAATGATGAAATCAAACCATAGGTACTGGAATTAAAATGCCTGAGTTCACATACCATTTCTACTGTTTGCTTGCATGGTAACCTGGACAGTCTACTTAACTTATCTGAACCTGGCTGTTCTCAAGTATAAAGCAGAGATAATAGAATCCACTGCATGGAGTTGGACTTTAAATAAGTTGGTACATGAAAAATGTCTAGCATACCACCTGGTACAAAGGAACACTTGGTAAATGTCTACTATGCTTCTAAAAGAAGGTAATGGAGGAGAATATATTTTAATTATAAAGAACAGTCTGTGAGGAAACAATGTCCTTCAATAGGAAATGAAAGATTAAAACTGTGGTACATCATACCATGGAATACTACTCGGCAATAAAAAAGAATAAACTACTAATACATACAACAACCTGGCAGATCTCAAGGGAATAACACTAAGTAAAAAAGCCAATCACTTAATCTCACATACTGTGTGATTCCATTTACACAACATTTTTTAAATGACAAAATAATAAAGATGGAGAACAGACTAGTGCTTTCTAGAGGTTAGGGGAGGAAAAGGAGTAAAGCAATTCTGCCCATAAAAAGATAGCACAAGAGATCCTTGTGATGCAAATGTTCTGAATCTTGACTGTGGTGGTAGTTACACAAATCTACAGAGGGGATAAAATTTCAGGGAACTAAGTATACACATACATATAAAGGTGTATGCACATGAAACTGATGAGATCTGAATTAGTTCTGTGGATTACATCAATGTCAATTTCCTGGTTGTGATACTATACTTCAGTTATGCAGGATATTACCTTTGGGGGAAATTGAGTGAAAGGTCCATGGAATATCTGTATTATTTTGTATAACTGAGTATGAATTTATGTCTATCTCCAAACAAAAAGTTAAAAAAAATAAACAACACTAAAATAATTTTCTGGGGATCCTATAATTAAGTCATCTATCTTTGGTCTTTTCTTATTCAAGAAGGACACATGAAAAAAATTAACAGATAAAAGAATGTATTGGTAAAACTGTATTTTATAGCTATTGAAAATCCTGTAAAAATATCAGATTAGAATTGATAGGCCAATAAATGACTTTGCCAACTATGTTTTTCCTTTGAAAAGGAAGAAACAAAATTAGGCATTCATTGACAGTTTACTTGCAGTCTGTAGACTGAGTGTTGTCGGTTAGTGCAGACTTGCCTGATTTTCAACCACCAAATCCAAAAATAGCTCATCCTAAACTCCTGACATCTATAATCTAAGAATGTCAGGATTTGTGCATGGGAACTTTACACACACACACACACACACACACACACACACAAAAAGCAGTCACAAGTTAGAAGGAAATAGGAGCAGGAAACATTTTGTTTGTACAAGTCTTTCTTGCCCTTCCCACCTGGTTTACTTCAATGCCAGATATTCCTTTTTTGGTCTTCACTTCCTCAAGGTATTTACCAGACTGAGACTGGATAGCGTAAGTCACCAGGGAAGGAAATGCTGACTGCTGGTGTTTACCTGAGTAGCATGGGCCAGCCTGAATCAATGTGTCCGTGGTCCTATGAGTATTCTAGAGGACCTGGCATTTGCCTTGGTGCTATTTGTTGGACAACTGCTATTCCCTTGCTGCAGTGATGTTCTGCATTATTAAACTTTCACCGATTTGTTTACAAGTTTTCCATCTCATCTATGACACTGGCAAAAATTCTGTGTATTTTCCCTGTCTCCCGGAAGTCTTTCACTTGAGTAGTCGTAGACAGGCTGGTGCCATGAAGTCCTCAAACCCCCAGCTGCCAATATCATATTGACAATAGCGTATTGTGCACATCGTAATTGGAAAACAGGAGGAACTGTGTAGTTAGTTAAAAAAAAAAATCACTGTTAAACAACATCAACTTTCAATTGGTGGAATTCAAATTTTCTACTAGAACAGGTCTTTTTAAAGTACCTGAACTAAAGAACCAACTACAGACTGATACATCTGTAAAACTCAATAAAAATATATTATTAGAAAAATGAAAAGGAAAAACCATGAAGGCATAAAAAATATAACCCCAAACATTATTACTAAGTCAACATATAATTACTCTATCAAGTTTCTATAAAAAATTCTAAACACTTAACTCTCAATTCCTGTGCAAATTTCAGTGTAAGTAGTTCATGAGCCAACACTAGTTCATCATCCCATTTTGAGCAATACTGAACTAGAGGACATCCTGTCAACTAGTCATCCTTCCTCCTTTCCTTAATCCCTTTTAATACTCACCTTTAGACTACCCCTCTCCACTTTCTCTACTCCGTTTTTTCTCTTGGCAAAGAAAAAGCCTGAGTCTTCCTGATCCTCCACACATGCATGTTGTCTCACTAAAAAATAAGTAACTTTTTTTTAAAAATTGGCAGGTCCACATTTATCAAGCTTGATGCTTGACTTATACTTTCTCAATGGTGAAAAGGACCCCATAAAGTAGGAATTATCTCAGGGAAATCAAAGTAAGTCAACATGTAAGTCGCAGGACCAGATATTAAATCCCGATTTTTTTTTCAAAATCTGAATGTTCTCTATGCCAGTTCTATCTCCTGCTATAATATTCTAAAAAGACTACTGTCTCTATGTAAATCACTTTGGTATGTAGTTACCAGCATTTTCTAGCATAAAGAGCTCAGTACATTTTTTTAGAGTTCCTTCCATTGCTATTTAATTATTCATATACGCATTTATTTTCTCTCCCAAGGAGAGCATACTCCCTTTGAAGGCAGAGATTTTGCCTATTACATTTTATATCTTCCACAGCATCTAGCACAGAATATAAATCCACATTCAGTAAATACAGAATAAGAAAACTGACATCAGTTCTCCTATTGTTAGATGAAACATTATTATTATGCATACTATAATATTTTCAAAGAGAACTGAAATAATACTTTTAAGTGAAATATTTTAAATACCTAAAGAAAAATATGACAACATAATTTTAATTCTCTTTGATGATTAAAAAGACCTTCCAACATGATAGAAATCAGTTTTTACTGCCTTGGCAAAATATATGTAATAGCAGTTACATTTATTTGCTTTTTTTTTCTTATTTTGGACCACTGCAGTTATTTAGCAAAGCAGTTTGGAGGACCCTGAAGACAGGGCTGAATTTACTCCTGGCCAGTAAGGACCCTTAGCCATAACGAGAATATTAGACTAACCTCAAGAAGCAACTGATGACTCAAGTTAGATGGTTTTCCAATGTACCCTGCCATCTTGGACTCACTTCACAGTTGAAAGAATCCCTACATCTGCTTTAAAAGCTTTCTACTTTTAATTTTGCCAAAGCCTCTTTAAACATTGCCTATGTGCACTGAAGCTTTTTCAAACAAATCAGAGCTTTTTATGTCTCTAAAGCAGCTGTGAGGACTTCACATTTTCACAAAGGGAATAAAAGATGGAGGCTGTAAAGAGTGGCTTATGGGAGTCTTTGTACTTGCAAATAAAATGTCTTAATAAGTTTATTCATATAAACAAAAAAATGGGAAATGATCAAAACTATGAAAAATAATTTGCTATCTTGACCAGTGTAATTACATCAATGGAATCGGTCTACTTCTGTGGAGAAGAAAAATAAAAATAAATAACACTAATGCTCTAAAATCTCACACATTAGAAAACTATACTTACGCTTCCAATTCAGGTTCTAGGCACAATTTTAATGAATCAGACTGATATATAATTATATAATTCCACTTTTTTCTACCATTCCAAGACAACTTGAAAGTGTCAAATTATAATATATACAAAAGATAACTAATAAGATTGTGGAAAATTATCATGAACCTATTAAATCTTGATAATAATATCTTTATTCATAGTCTGAGCCCTGAGTAATCAAACTGAACACATACTTCTAAGAAAAGTATGCTATTTTGCTAGGTATTTAATTGCATGGTAGGGTTTAATCCTTATGCCCAAAATATATATTTACATAGTGAATTATTTTATTGACAAAACCATGCACATCATTTGGCCAACATTAATATGCATCAGCAAGAACAGACCATTACATTGTGTGTTCTTAATGGGAACGGAAAACTCATGACATGACATGATATGTATGTTCTGGAAAAGTAAACGTCTGAATTAATAACAAAATGTAAAAAAATTCTGAAACAGTGTTCACAGACCATACAACGGCTAGATTTTCCTTTGCTTATCAGTTCTATATGTACTGTAGCTCTCTTCAGACATAATTGTATCACTATCCTGTTCTATTTCTTATTAGATGGAACAAGATATCCTATGGTTAACTGGCACCCAATGGTGTATCAAACAAATAGTGAATGAAATAATAGGTAGACAAATGACAGAATAAAAATATAAATATTACTATGCCTAATCAGGACTGAATAGAATGTTATATTAGGTTTTCTACTTCTTCAGATCTCTTACTGTATCCAGTATGGTAATTTTCAAACTCTAGCCGTTACATAAGGATTTGTTTTTATTAAAACAATATGGTTAACATTCCCACCCCCCCCAATCACCATGAAGAAGTCGCATTTGTTCACTTTAAATAAAGTTTCACTGCATTAAGAAAGACTGTTCAGCTGGAAAACGTTTTAATTCCTTCCATAGGCTTTCATAAGTGGCACCTCCATTATAGAAAAGTCCATTTTCCCCTCTTCATTTTATATATCACAGTGTGAAAGGCTACGTTTACCAAATAACAACAAATAGACAAAACTAAGTAGAACAAGTAAGTACCAGATCAAAGCCTGAATCCCTTCAAGATTATAACAGAAAGTTAAGACACCAGAAGACAGCATTACCACCACCAGCCACAGCTTGAGCAGAGGGTGGTGCTGAGAAGCGTGTGCTCTGTCAGACTGGGTCTAAACCCCAGGCCCTCCATTTTAGCTCTGAGAGAACAAGTAACCTCTCTGTGCTTCACTTTTCTCATGGTTAAACTGCAGACAATAATAGCATTTATCCCCTAAGCTTATCAGAAGAATTAAGTGGGAACATTCATACAATAAGTATTCCAAAAAGTGTTAGCTGTTATTATCATTATAGAAAATCCATACTCTTTTTCTGGGATATAGACAACATTTTTAAATTAATGTATTTTTCCAGTATCGCTTGCCCTAAAGTTCATTTGTGCATCAGGGAGTTTTCCCTTTTCTAAATTTAATGTAGATTATCATTTTGTATTTAACTCTTGGTCCAGCATTATTATAGGCATGTTTGTGGCGGACGAGGGTAGAAGAATTATCCCTAATAAGATCCCTTCCTTGAAAAACAGGAGTCATTAATCCTAGAGGGCAAGAAGCGGTCATTGACAACCTTTCATTTGCCCTTTGTTCCCTCTTGCCATCCCTCCCTGCTTCTAATATCCCTGCTTCCTGAGGGCTCTCTGTGTCCTCATGTTACTTCAATATAAAACAAGGTGATTAAAACTAATTGTCATCAAAGTATTAAATGTGTGTCACACTTCCCACAATGTTTGCATTTTAAAAGAGGCTTTTCTGTAATAGTTGTGCTTTCTATATTGTGTAAATCTCAAGTGGTGAAATTTCAGTCACTGTAGTATCAACTGCATAATAGAGACAGATAATCTTAGAGTATATGGGGGGCAAGTACATACTTCACTAAAGGCAAGAGAAGTGAAGCTGAAAATGATGACCTCGTAAGTCTAATATCAACAGTAAAATAACGAAACAGGCCCAATGAGATGAAATTTATCAAAATCCAGAGGATGATGGAATCATCAGCAATAAGCAGCATGATTTTATAAAGAACAAATCATGCCCGACACAATCAATAGCTCTTTTCAGCAGAATGATAAAATTAGAGGATGAAGGGAATCAGGTAAATGTTGCCTATTTTCACTATCACAATGCATTTAAAATGGTCCCTGTGAATTTTAAATTCAACCATAGATAAAACTGATTCAGCTATGAATGCTTTCTAAAAAGTCCTAAAAAAAAAAAAAAACTAAAATGTCATAGATAACGACAACGCAGGCCGTTGTGGGATGCTCAAGTTAATAAAGCTCATTCACTGCATTTCCTAAACCGATGAAAGGGAAAAGGTATATCAGAATTGTGTATAACATACTTAGTGAATAGCACATCTCATGAAACACAATTAGGCAGACTTTGAAATACAATGGATAATCTAAAAGTATCTTAAATGAGATCCCTGCAACAACTGTCTCTTCACTAAAATAAAACAGACTGAGCTAAGGGAAAAGCCCTCAGGACCAATAATCAAGAAATCCTGGATTGTGTTCTCTTTCCATCTTCTCTAATTGCAGTTTCTGTGATTCATTTACTGTCTGGGATTCATTCCCCAAACCAGACTGTAGGATTAAATATGGTATGGCAGGAATCTGATCATGCCCATTGAATAGATCGCCTCTTCGACCAAAATCTGATGGGACAAGTTTGTTCATACTTTCTCAACTCTGACACCCCTGATCTTAGCTCAGAACAGAGATAATCACAGCCTTGGTTCAGAGATGCTCTCCTGGTCCAGAGTCTAATGACAGAGAGAATGACAGGTAATAAATAACCACAGGGCAATGAAATAACAGTAATAATATAAATGTGTAGAAAGTTCTAGAGCAACTGAAATAAAATAGTAAGAGTTCATCAAGGGGAACAGGGTACACTTTCAAAGAGGCCACATTTCCACTGGGCCTTTTTAAGGCCACATAGCAGAGGGGAGGGAATGGAAATGTATGCCATATAAAGGGAGCGCAGACACGAGACTCTCCTCATAGATATGAGAACTCCTTCCTGTTCAGCCTAGCTCAGAATGCTGCTTTGAGACTAGATGGAATATGTTTGTAAAACATATAAATATGAAAGATTTTAATTACATTGTGAGCAATTAAAAACGGCTTTGAAATAAAATCACCTAGTAGGATAAATGCTAGGGTAAGCTTAAAGGCCAATTTCAGCCTAAACATGGCAGCATCAGCATCGCTGAGCTCTATCCACCCAACTTTGCCTCTACATCCTGAGTAGGGGAGGGAGATGCCACACACAGAGCGGAGCCTGAGTTTTGTTGTGGGTACACGTACTCCAAAACAGAGCATGACGCACACGTGTGGGATATGAAACCTCCTACAGATCAGCATGGGTTTACAGGCAGCAGCTGCCACTATCCTCCCCTGCAGTTATGTTCACTGGGAAGAGGGGAGTATCAGTGTTCCCACCATCCAAGCTTAAAAGCTTGGAATCACCTTTGACGCCTTCTCTCTGTGTTAGGATTTCACAGTAACTCATCCTGTTTCTTGTACTCATATTTTCATTTCCTTTCATGCTGGCACCAACAAATCTACTTTTTCTCCTGAACAATTATAAGGCTCCCTACCTGAGGTCTTCTGTTGAGGTATCTACCCTCTCTCCCTCCTCCAGTGCATCCTCCATACCAACCTAGCATATAAAAACACTGCTTCTGTCCTGTTTCATTCTTATTCAGAATTCACCAACAATTTCCCACTGCTTATAACAGTGATTCTCAAACTTCACCTGCATGAAAATCATGTCTGATGTTTATTTAAAACTCAGATTCCAGTATGCCCCTTCCTTTTCTGATTCAGTAGTGGTGGGGTCCTAGAACCTTCATTTTTTTAACATACAAAAATTTGGCATTGGTTTTATTATTGAGCTCTTTGAGAAAAGTCCCGTGACAGAGATCAGCCCTTCTTGGGGTTTATACCTGAACATCAAATACCTGTTACCAAGTGTCATTAAGACTTCTAATCACTTTAAACATATGAATATAATACATAATCTGTATATGTGCATAACGCATATCTATCTATTCATTTATCTCCCTAAACACAGAGTACCACATAAAGTACTAGAGATGTAGTTCTGCTCCCCAAGGGGCTACTAACCAGTTGGAGGATATCTGCTGAAATGGCTCAGAGTTAAAAATAAAAGATGCTGAATTCTGTACAGTCATGTTCAAAGGAAGTTTGAGTCATGGTCTTAGAATCTCACAGTTTAAATAAGTCTCTGAAAAGTAACTTTTCCTGCCAGGAAGGGAGGGTTGTCTTCCTGAGGAGAATTAAATCATGAGATAACTAGCTCTTCCCCCTTTTCTCCATGGGGTGAGGTTGGTAGTGGTGGAACATTTAACTTATTTCTCCCATAATGGTGTTCTGTCCATCAACTCCCAAACGGGAGACTGGCACTTGCCTTCTGTCTGAAAGTGGCAAAGGGATCAAGCTGCAGATGTGCCTGATGTGGCCAGGAGATGGCCAGAAGCAAGTGAATCCAAGAGAGATGCTACATAGGAACAACTAACTTATATTCCCAGAAATTAGCACTCCAGGATTCATAAATTTGACATGAGTCAAAAGGATGCCACATTGGGACTTATGTCAACTTTTCAGTCACCAGCTGGAGTGAGAGGAGCCTAGAAACAAGATGTTTTAGGGTATATAGCCATCTGTGGAGACAAAGGAAGAAGAGACTGTATCTCAGCGAGGTCATCAGACGAGTGAACTAAACCACCAAACTCCCCAACAACCACCGAAAGAAATCCCATGAATAATCTAGAATTTGGAGGCCTGGGGTGGGGTGGGGTGGGGTGTCCAGAAAGAACCAATGGCCACATTGGGTAGACAACCAAAAAAACAATCACAAGAACGGACTGTCCCCTCCTATAGCCACTAGCAGTGCCTGGGGCTGAAAGAGGGCTGACTCTCTCCCCGGCATCAGTTTTTAATAATTGAAAATTAGCTTCTCCTCAGCTTTGCAGAACCTGTGCTCTGTCTCTTAGAGAGAAAACATCAAGTTAGAGAGTGTATAATAGTGTCTAAAGTTAACTGATGCAAAGCAGAAGTCCAAAAGTGTTATGGAATAAGAATAACATTTATCAGGAGGTATGGAAATACAATCAATTGATAACTTTAAGTCTGAATCATAAACATCTGTTTATGAAAGACTTTTTTTTTTTGATTTTATTTATTCATTTGAGACACAGAGATACAGAGAGGGAGAGATCATGGGCAGGGGGAGAGGCAGAGGGAGACGGAGAAGCAGGCTCCCCGCTGAGCCAGGAGCCCGACATGGGGCTCAATCCCAAGACCCTGGGATCATGACCTGAGCCGAAGGCAGACGCTTAACCATCTGAGCCACCCAGGCACCCCGAAAGACTACCTTTTTTTAAAAAAGGAACAAAAATATAAGATACAATTAAAGCAAATATAGTCCCAAAGTGCATATTAATAACTGTTTTAATTTTTGAATTATTGTAAGTGCACCATGATACAAAAAAAAAAAAAAAAACCACTTCGAACTGGAACCAGAGACTTGAATTCTAGTACCCATAAAAATATTTAAATACTGGGCAAGTGATATAACCATTATGAGCTATAATTCTTTGTGTGCGAATTAAGAGTAATAATTATTGTTTTCAAAAAATTTAAAATAGAACTACCATACAATCCAGTAATTCCACTTCTAGGTATTTATCTGAAGAAATGAAAACACTAAGTCAAAATACAGGTGTACCTTTATATTCATCACAACATTATTTAGAGTAGCCAAGATATGGAAGCAACCTAAATGTCCATCAATAGATGCATGGCTAGGGGCGCCTGAGTGGCTCAGTCGGTTAAGCGTCTGCCTTCGGCTCAGGTCATGATCCCAGGGCCCTGGGATCGAGCCCCGCATCGGGCTTACTGCACAGCGGAGAGCCTGCTTCTCCCTCTCCCTCTGCCTGCCATTCTGACTATCTGTGCTCTCTCTCTATCTCTCTGTCAAATAAATAAATGAAATCTTAAAAAAAAAAAAAAAAAAATAGATGCATGGCTAAAAAAGATGTGGTATATATGCGCAATGGAATATTACTCAGCCATAAAAAAGAATGAAATCTCACCATTTGTGACAACATGGATGGATCTAGAGGGTATTATGCTAAATGAAGTAAGACAGAGAAAGACAAATACCATATGATTTAACTTATATGTGGAATCTAAAAAACAAAACAAACAGAACAAAACAGACACAGACTCAGATACAGAGAACAAACTGATGGTTGTCAGAGAGGAGGGGGTAGGGGGATGGACAAAATACGTGAAGAGGATTAAAGAGGTACAACCTTCCAGTTGTAAAATAAATAAGACACAGGGATGTAAAGTGTAGCAGAGGGAATAGTCAATAATATTCTAACAAATTTGTATGGTGGCAGATGGTAATGAGACTTATTGTGGTGACCATTTCATAATGTATATAAATATCAAAACCACTATATTGCACACCTGAAACCAATACAACATTGTATGTCAATTATTCAATAAAAAAAGAGTAGTAATTATTGTTGTGCCCACCAAAAACAGGCAACTGAAACAAACAGCGTATGTCATATCATCATCCATACTATTACTAGTCTTTGCAAATTCACTATTCATCTCTTCAGTTTTGGTAGAGATATTAGAAATAAAAATTCCATATAACACAAAATCTTGTTTTACTCTTAACTAAAAGTTTTTGCACAGTTGGTCTCTTTCAGAATATGTTAGAGTACTGCTCTAAAACTTAGATCTAGAATTTATTACCCAAATGAGGGAATTGGACTCTGTATTTTCTAAATTTTCCTTCAGCTCTTATAACCTGATTTTACGATACTATCTTTTCCCTTAACTCTTAGAACACCTTTTATTAAAACTGTTAACAAGTATGGGCATAGTCTAATTTCACTTTTCCACCAGAGCTAATGAGGAGTACAATAATCAAATGGGAGCATAAATCTAGGAGCAGGAAAAATAAGAAGACAAAGATTTAAAGAGAAACAGACTGAAAAATCAGCTAACGAAGTAACCAGGAGTTAACGTTCTGTTCATTTTACTTAATACGGTATTCTATTAGATATATTTCACATAATCACTGGATTGCTTAGAACAAACAAAAACGCTTGAAAATTACAAATGAAGCTTAAATGTCCATGGATAGTGAGACAGGAGGCAATTGTCACTTCCTGATTCAGACATGATAGGAAGGATCACCAGTCCGAGATAAGAGAGTGGAAGAATTTCATGTTACCCGTGGTGCATTTGAACTGTCTAGAGTGAAATAGTTCCTGGGAGTTAGTTTCTTAGCAACTTGGTGCTGTGGCATTAGGCATTCTCCACTTTTTACTTTTCAAGCAGGTTGGTCTGAAGCATTGCTGGAACAAATTTTAACAACAGAGTCTGATCCGGCGTTTGTGATGCTTCATTCCCAGCAAGTTAGTGTGTCCCTTGATTCAAGGATAGATACTAGGTTACAAATAGTCGGTATTGGAAGGGTTCTGATTCTATCCACAAACACTAATTCCCTATTTATGCAACCCAAATATTGATGTTAAATAACCTACAAAGGAAACATGGTAATGCAGAGAGTGTTAAATAATCAGGCAGGACGCAAAGGAGGCCAAAGAGAGAATTTCATATCAGAAACCTGTTCTCTTTTCCCACTGAGGCTAAAGTAACTACGAATCATTTTAATTAATCTGCCATAAAATGTCACAGCCTAAATGAGTTCAAAGGATTTCAATTCAATCCATAGTGCATCACAAATACCACCATGAACTAGAGCCAATGCTTCAGCCTTAAATCTGAGAGACATGCAGATAAGAAGACAGGTATATGCATAAAAGAATATAGTAGAAACCAATTACAGCAAAGTCGTTTTTCTTCCATAAGAAAAAAAAAAGTATTATAAAAAGAAAAATGACTACAATGAAAGGAACTGTGATTTCTCTAATGATTGAAGTATATACATACTTTCTTGATGAAATGAATTTCACTCAGGGTGAATTATAAATAAATTGTCCAGCTTGCCATGCATATTATAGTTCTACTAAGAATCGTACCACCTGCACTGAAAGATATATTCACCACCTCATGTCCTAAACAATCTGATGTAATTAATGGGGCAGTTATAATTAATATGATGTTTTCATATCTAAGATTAAATATGCAGATGGTGACAAAAGTCTAGGGTACATCTGGTTCCAAATAAGAGCCTGACAAAGGCTCTCTTGCTTGATTTGTTACTTAAATATTTGACAGGGTACAGAGATCTAATATGTAATTTTGCAGGTGAACATCACCCCCAGCTAATCAATCCTACTGTGGATATCTTTATATTTCAGATATGTAGTACTCTTTCTACCCTCAGCAGATTGCTTTTGGTGGCAGCTGAACACTTAAGCACAGCAAAGATGTATTATTAGCAAAAATCTGGCTTATTATTCAATTATCAATGGCTGGTTGAACTCTCAAAGTAGACTAAGTATGGCTTTGATAAGTATGCAGAAGTTCTCAAAATGTTCTAAAATAGTAATATCACAAACTGAAGCTTTTCTGGATGCTTTCTGTATTTGCTAAGATATATCCAACTTTTTCTCATTCAGTATAACTAAGACCATATTGTGCCAAAATGGACTTCAGGCTCTTGATATTTCAGGAGTGTTCACATACTTTGTTTAAAATAAAAAATAAATGAGAGGAAAGACCTAGGTTTGTTCCTTTTAATTAAAAAATGTGTGAGACAATACATTTGTAGATAGTATTTGATTCAACAAGAGTTTATCATTACTATGAACTCAACGTTATCCATATAACTTTGGGGAAGTTATTTAATTTCTCTTGAGTTCAGTTATACTGACAGTGATAATAATATTCCATAACATTTTCTGATAATTAAATATGTCAGAGAAACTAGCACAGTTTCGGACATAAGGCAGATATTCATTACATTGGTTTTATTTCTGCTTTGAGTACAAATTTCCTTCTTTCCTTCTTTGCCTCCTTCATCCTACTCCTTATTTCCTCTCTTCCTTTTTGACAGTAGGTTTTTTGACTTGCAGAAGGACAAAAAAAATCAACAGAAATTTAGGCCCCTTTCATTTCTCCCACTACACGATAGTCTTTCATCCCTCCATTACTGTATTATCATGTATCATATTTGTCCTTCTTTAACACTTGACTGTAAACTCAGTAAGAGCAATAACATATACTGTCATCTTTATATCCTTAGAATTGAGTGCATTTCAAACACACAATAAACTAACAATAAGTATGTGTTGAACAAATCAATACTGGGAAAATAAAATGTGATCCCTGCTCCTGAAATGGGGCATATAAAATATAACTTTTCAAACCCTACATGCATATTTCTATGCAGAATATAAAATGCTTCCATGTGCATACTCCATTCTTTTCATTACACACAATCTCGAGGCATATGTTAGCATGACAAAAACAGTCAAAAGACCTGTGCTCAGAACCTTGTCATTAACAGCTACCTGGCCTGAAGCTATGACTCTCAGCCTGTCTTCTCATCTTCAAATAAGATTAATATCTGTCCTGCCTCCCTGGTAGGAATGTGGTCAGGATCAAATGAGGAAAAGTACATCAAAATGTATATGAACTTTAAAAATACACATATTGGAAATGCCTATAAACCCTTATCCAAAATATATAGGTTATAAATAATTAGTTATTAGATGCCATCTTCACTAAACAATTAAAGAAAACCTGATGACAGAAGACCCTATTTTGGGAAACAGATTCAAGATGGCGGAGGAGGAGGAGACTTAAATTTCATCTGGTCCCAGGAATTCAGCTAGATAGTTATCAAACCATTCAGAACACCTACAAACTCAACAGGAGATCGAAGAAAAGAATAGCAGCAATTCTATGAACAGAAAAGCAACCACTTTCTGGAAGGTACCACGTGCAGAGAAATGAATCCAAGGTGATATTTGGGAAGACAGACCACGGAGGGAGGGAGCCTCCGTCAGCTGGCTACCTGCAAGTGATAGAGCAGCAGAGGACAAAATCGTAACTTCTAGAAGTTTGCTCTGCTGAGGGACGTCACTCCAGTGGCTAAGCAGGGGGGTGGAATCCTTGCTGTGACAGTGTGGTCTCAGGACTCTTGGGGTCACAGAAAGACTGGGGGTGCCTGAGTGTAGCAGAGCTCCCAGGTATCGGAACCGGAAGCCAGCCACAGAGATGGAGCTGAGGAGTGGGCCCTCAACTCCGGGTTGCCATAAACCGTGATCCACGGCATAGTCGCGCCACTGCTCCTCCAGCAGGGACCCAAAAGAGGCAGATCTGGGGAGACTCCCCTTTCTTCCCCGAGAGGAGCAGCACGGGAGCGCACCACAGGGATCTGCTGGGTTTGGAGACTCCACATGGGGTCGTGTGCCAGAGATAGAAATGCTGGTTCACAGGCCAGGGGAGCATGGAGTGTGGCCAGACACAAGGGAGATAGGAGTGACTGACTGCTTTTCTCTGAGGGCGCACTGAGGAGTGGGGCCCTGAGCTCTCAGCTCCTCTGGAGTGGAGATTGGGAGGCCGCCATTTTCATTCTCGTCCTCTAAAGCTGTAGGGAAAGCTTTCAGGGAAAAAAAGCTACTGAGAGAAAACCCCAGCGGATTACTTAGCCTGGCCCATGGCGAGAGCGGTGCAATTCCGCCTCCGGCAGAGACATTTGAGAATCACTGTAACAGGCCCCTCCCCCAGAAGATCAGCAAGAAAATCCAGCCAAGACAAAGTTTACCGATCAATGAGAACAGCAGAACGCCAGCACTAGGGGAATACAACACAGAGCATTCATGGCTTTTTTTCCCATGATTCTTTAGTCTTTCAAAGTTAAATTTTTTAATTTTCTTTATTTTTTCTTTTTCTATGTTTTTGTTGAATTTTTCTTCTTTCCTTTTTTAACATCTTATCAATTCCTTTTTTAAAATCTTTTTTAATTTTCATCTTTAAACTCATATTCCATCGATTCATTGTATATACCCTTATTTTTGTATATGTATATAAATTATTCTTTCTTTAAAATTTTGGGAGGCAATTTCTTCTAACAGACCAAAATACACGCAAAATCTAGTGTGTGGCTCTGTTCTATTCACCAGCCTGATCATATTTTTTTTTCCTTTCTTTTCCCCCTGGTTACAGGTCTCTTCTGATTTGCTTAGTGTATATTTTTCTGGGGTCGTTTACCCTTTTAGCATTTTGTTCTCATTCATCTGTTCTCCTCTGGACAAAATGACAAGACAGAAAAACTCCCCTAAAAAAAAAGAGCAAAAGGCAGTACTGACCTCCAGGGACCTACTCAATATGGACATTAGTAAGATGTCCAAACTAGAGTTCAGAATGACAATTATAAAGATACTAGCTGGGCTTGAAAAAAGCATGGAAGATACTAGAGATCCCTTTCTGGAGAAATAAAAGAACTAAAATCTAACCAAGTCGAAATCAAAAAGGCTATTAACGAGGTGCAATCAAAAATGGAGGCTCTAACTGCTAGGATAAATGAGGCAGAAGAGAGAATCAGTGATATAGAAGACCAAATGATGGAAAATAAAGAAGCTGAGAAAAAGAGAGATAAACAACTACTGGATCATGAGGGCAGAATTCGAGAGATAAGTGATACCAAAAAGCAAAACAACATTAGAATAATTGGGATCCCAGAAGAAGAAAAAGAGAGAGGGGCAGAAGGTATATTGGAACAAATTATAGCAGAGAACTTCCCTATTCGGGGAAGGAAACAGGCATCAAAATCCAGGAGGCAGAGAACCCCTTCAAAATCAATAAAAATAGGTCAACACCCCAACATCTAACAGTAAAACTTACAAGTCTCAGAGACAAAGAGAAAATCCTGAAAGCAGCTCAGGACAAGAAGTCTGTAACCTACAATGGCAGAAACATTAGACTGGCAACAGACCTATCCACAGAGACCTGGCAGACCAGAAAGGACTGGCATGATATATTCAGAGCACTAAACGAGAAAAATATGCATCCGAGAATACTATATCCAGCTAGGCTGTCACTGAAAATAGAAGGAGAGATAAAGCTTCCAGGACAAACAAAGACTAAAAGAATTTGCAGGGCGCCTGGGTGGCTCAGTTGGTTAAGCGACTGCCTTCAGCTCAGGTCATGATCCTGGAGTCCCTGGATCTAGTCCCGCATCGGGCTCCCTGCTCGGCAGGGAGTCTGCTTCTCCCTCTGACCCTCCCCCCTCTCATGTACTCGCTCTCTCTCATTCTCTCTCTCTCAAATAAATAAATAAAATCTTTAAAAATAAATAAATAAATAAATAAAAGAATTTGCAAACACGAAACCAGCCCTACAAGAAATACTGAAAGGGGTCCTCTAAGCAAAGAGAGAGCCTAAAAGTAACATAGACCAGAAAGGAACAGAGACAATATACAGTAACAGTAACCTTACAGGCAATACAATGGCACTAAATTCATATCTTTAATAGTTACCCTGAATGTAAATGGGCTAAATGCCTGAATCAAAAGACACAGGGTATCAGATTGGATAAAAAAACAAGACCATCGGGACGCCTGGGTGGCTCAGTCGGTTAAGTGGCTGCCTTCGGCCCAGGTCATAATCCCAGGGTCCTGGGATCGAGTCCCACATCGGGATCCTTGCTCAGCAGGGAGCCTGCTTCTCTCTCTCTCTCCCTCTGCTTGTGCTCTGTCAAATAAAATCTTAAAAAAAAAAAAAAAAGACCCATTGATATGCTGTCTGCAAGAGACTCATTTTAGAACCAAAGACACGCCCAGATTGAAAGCGAGGGGGTGGAAAACCATTTACCATGCTAATGGACATCAAAGAAAGCTGGAGTGGCAATCCTTATATCAGACAAATTAGATTTTAAACCAAAGATTATAATAAGAGATGAGGAAGGACATTATATCATACTTAAAGGGTCTATCCAACTAGAAGATCTAACAGTTGTAAATATCTATGCCCCTAACATGGAAGCAGCCAATTATATAAGCCAATTAATAACAAAATCAAAGAAACACACCGACAACAATACAATAATAGTAGGGGAGTTTAACACCCCCCTCACTGAAATAAACAGATCATCTAAGCAAAAGATCAACAAGGAAATAAAGGCTTTAAATGACATACTGGACCAAAGGGACTTCACAGATATATTCAGAACATTCCATTCCAAAGCAACAGAATACACATTCTTCTCTAGTGCCCATGAACATTCTCCAGAATAGATCACATCCTAGGTCATAAATCAGGTCTCAACCGGTACCAAATGACTGGGATCACTCCCTGCATATTTTCAGACCACAATACTATGAAACTAGAACTCAGTCACAAGAGGAGAGACTCAAATACATGGAGGCTAAAGAGCATCCTACTAAAGAATAAATGGGTCAACCGGGAAATTAAAGAAGAATTTAAAAAACTCATGGAAATAAATGAAAAGGAAAACACAGCTGTTCAAAATCTTTGGGATGCAGCAAAAGCAGTCCTAAGAGGAAAGTATATAGCAATACAAGCCTTTCTCAAGAAACAAGAATGGTCTCAGGGCACCTGGGTGGCTCAGTCGTTAAGTGTCTGCCTTTGGCTCAAGTCATGGTACCAGGGTCCTGGGATCGAGTCCCACATCAGGCTCCCTGCTCAGCGGGAAGCCTGCTTCTCCCTCTCCCACTCCCCCCTGCTTGTGTTCCCTCTCTCACTGTGTCTCTCTCTGTCAAATGAATAAAATCTTTAAAAAAAAAAAGAAAGAAACAAGAATGGTCTCAAATACACAACCTAACCCTACACCTAAAGGAGCTGGAGAAAGAACAGCAAATCAAGCCTAAACCCAGCAGGAGAAGAGAAATAATAAAGATCAGAGCAGAAATCAATGAAATAGAAACCAAAAGAACAGTAGAACAGATCACCAAAACTAGGAGCAGGTTCTTTGAAAGAATGAATAAGATTGATAAACCCCTGGCCAGACTGATCAAAAAGAAAAGAGAAAGGACCCAAATAAATAAAATCATGAATTAAAGAGGAGAGATCACAACCAACACCAAAGAAATACAAACAATTATAACAACATATTATGAGCAACTATATGCCAGCAAATTAGATAATCTGGAAAAAATGGATGCATTCCGAGAGATGTATAAACTACCAAAACTGAACCAGGAAGAAATAGAAAACCTGAACAGACCCATAACCAGTAAGGAAATTGAAGCAGTAATCAAATATCTGCCAACAAACAAGAGCCCAGGGCCCCATGGCTTCCCAGGGGAATTCTACCAAACATTTAAAGAAGAATTAATAACTATTCTGAAACAGTTCCAAAAAACAGAAATGGAAGGAAAACTTCCAAACTCATTTTATGAGGCCAGCATTACCTTGATCCCAAAATCAAAGACCCCATTAAAAGGAGAATTACAGACCAATATCCTTGATGAACATGGATGCAAAAATTCTAACCAAAATACTAGCCAATAGAATCCAACTGTACATTAAAAGGATTATTCACCACGACCAAGTGGGATTTATTCCTGGGCTGCAAGGTTGGTTCAACATCCGCAAATCAATCAATGTGATACAATACATTAATAAAAGAAAGAACAAGAACCCTATGATCCTCTCAATAGTTGCAGAAAAAGCATGTGACAAAGTACAGCATCCTTTCTTGATTAAAACTCTTCAGAGTGTAGAGATA
This sequence comes from Halichoerus grypus, assembly GCF_964656455.1. Classification (NCBI taxonomy): domain Eukaryota; kingdom Metazoa; phylum Chordata; class Mammalia; order Carnivora; family Phocidae; genus Halichoerus; species Halichoerus grypus. Next base: position 45,604,056 of record NC_135715.1, on the reverse strand, counting down.
GAGGGTACATACCTCAATATCATAAAACCCATCTATGAAAAACCCACAGTGAATACCATTCTCAATGGGGAAAAACTGAGGGCTTTTCCCCTAAGGTCAGGAACATGGCTAACACCACTGCTATTCAACACAGCCTCCTAGCATCAGCAATCAGACAACAAAAAGAAATAAAAGGCATCCAAATCAGCAAAGAAGAAGTCAAACTCTTACTTTTTGCGGATGATATGATACTTTATGTGGAAAACCCAAAAGACTCCACCCCAAAACTGCTAGAACTCAACCAGGAATTCAGTAAATTGGCAAGATATAAAATCAATGCACAATAATCAGTGGCATTTCTATACACCAACAAGACAGAAGAAAGAGAAATTAAGGAGTTGATCCCATTTACAACTGCACCCAAAACCATAAGATACCTAGGAATAAATTTAACCAAAGAGATAAAGGATCTGTACTCAGAAAACTATGGAATACTCATGAAAGAAATTGAGGAAGACACAAAGAAATGGAAAAACGTTCCATGCTCATGGATTGGAAGAACAAATACTGTGAAAATGTCTATGCTGCCTAGAGCAATCTACACATTTAATGCAATCGCTATCAAAATACCATCCACTTTTTTCAAAGAAATGGAACAAATAATCCTAAAACTTGTATGGAACCAGAAAAGACCCCGAATAGCCAGAGGAATATTGAAAAAGAAAAGCAAAGCTGGTGGCATCACAATGCCAGACCTTCAAGCTCTATTACAACGTGTAATCATCAAGACAGGATGGTACTGGCACAAAAACAGACACATAGATCAATGGAACAGAATAGAGAACCCAGAAATGGACCTTCAGCTCTATGGTCAATAATCTTTGACAAAGCAAGAAAGAATATCCAATGGAAAAAAGACAGTCTCTTCAACAAATGGTGCTGGGAAAACTGGACAGCCACATGCAGAAAAATGAAACTGCACCATTTCCTTACACCACACACAAAAATAGACTCAAAATGGATGAAAGGCCTCAATGTGAGACAGGAATCCATCAAAATCCTTGAGCAGAACACAGGCAGCAACTTCTTCGACCTCAGCCGCAGCAACTTCTTCCTAGAAACATCACCAAAGGCAAGGGCAAAAATGAACTACTGGGACTTCATCAAGATAAAAAGCTTTTGCACAGAAAAGGAAACAATCAACAAAACTCAAAAGACAACCGACAGAATGGGAGAAGATATTTGCAAATGACATATCAGATAAAGGGCTAGTATCCAAAATCTATAAAGAACTTATCAAATTCAACACCCAGAGAACAAATGAACCAATCAAGAAATGGGCAGAAGACATGAACAGACATTTCTCCAAAGAAGACATCCAAATGGCCAACAGACACATGAAAAAGTGCTCAACATCACTCGGCATCAGGGAAATCCAAATCAAAACCTCAATGAGATACCACCTCACACCAGTCAGAATGGGTAAAATTAACAAGTCAGGAAACGACAGATGTTGGGGAGGATGCAGAGAAAGGGGAACCCCCCTACATTGTTGGTGGCATTGCAAGCAAGGGGCAGCCACTCTGGAAAACAGTATGGAGGTTCCTCAAAAAGTTGAAAATAGAGCTACCCTACGATCCAGCAATTGCACTACTAGGTATTTACCCCAAAGATACAAATACAGTGATCCAAAGGGGCACATGCACCCCAATGTTTATAAGGCAATGTCCACAACAGCCAAACTGTGGAAAGAGCCAAGATGTCCATCAACAGATGAACGCATAAAGAAGACATGGTATATATATACAATGGCATATTATGCAGCCATCAAAAAAATGAAATCTTGCCATTTGCAACAACATGGATGGAACTAAAGGGTAGTATGCTAAGCAAAATAAGTCAATCAGAGAAAGACAAGTATCATATGATCTCACTGATATGAGGAATTTGAGAAATAAGACAGAGGATCATATGGGAAGGGAAGGAAAAATGAAACAAGATGGAACCAGAGAGGGAGACAAACCATAAGAGACTCTTAATCTCAGGAAGCAAACTGAGGGTTGCTGGAGTGGAGGGGGGTGGGAGGGATGGGATGGCTGGGTGATGGATACTGGGGAGGTATGTGCTATGGTGAGCACTGTGAATTGTGTAAGACTGATGAATCACAGACCTGTACCCCTGAAACAAATAATACATTATATGTTAATTTAAAAAATTAAAAAAAAAAACAAAGTCCCTATTTTGTACAGAGAGATTGACAGGTAAGATCAATACAATGGAAACAGGCAGAGAACAGGGCCTATAAGAAGTCAGACTTGCTCTGAGTCTTGAATGGGAAACAGCTAAAAGGCAGGAAAAACATTCTGAACAAAGGCTTAAAGTCTAACACAGCAGATTATTTGGGGAAGAGTAAAAAAAAAGAAAATCATCCTTGCTGGAACTGAATGTTGGTTTTCGGAAATAATAGATGAACTTGGATAGCTAAAGAGTTCTGAGTGTGGAGGACTTTGAATGTCAGAGCAAATTTCAGCTTTTTCGGATAGATAATAATATATTTCATGTGGGAAAAGTAATATTTTATGTAACTAATAATATAAGGCAAACTGAATTTTGGGAAAATAAACCCAATTATATCCATTGGATTAGAGATGAAAGTTTATAGCACAGAGATTGGTTGTAAGGCTATTTCCATGTGGAAATAATGGAAGGAAGGGAGGGAATAACCACAGCAACACTGCTATTTAAAAATGTGGAGTATGAGAAGCACAAAATAATCACCACTCAGTGTCAATTCTGAAAACCTTCCAGGCAAATATTGACAAGACTCCCCCGCCATTCCACGTTTTGATAATAATGCTTGATTATTTCCTGGGAAATACTCCTTGGGAATGATTCTCTTGTCCAGCTTTCTCCTCAGATCTTACTACCACTCTCTTGTCTCTTGGTTCTGGATATCACTCATTCATTCATTCATTTTTGAGAGAGACTAAGAGAGCATGCGTGCATGTGGGTGGGGGGTGGATCTTAAGCAGAGTCCAGAGTGGAGCCTGATGTGAGGCTCGATCTCACAACTCTGAGATCACGACATTAACCAAAACCAAGAGTTGGATGCTTAACCAACTGAGCTACCCAGGCACCCCTCTAGATATCCTTCTTTTTCCATCACATCTTATTTCTGAAGAAAGGCCTGAGTTTGCAGCTGAGAAGTAGCTTCATCAACTAGATTCCTATGCATATAAAGTTGAGAATACATAGTAACTTTTGCTATGTGAGTAGTGTTAGTCAATTTTAGTTCAATTTTGCTGATCTTTTGTCAATATAACCTAGGATAAAACTTTGTGGGCTTTCCATATATCCAATTATGCTCCGCTTCATATTGCAAAAGTCACACCCCAAATTAAATAGATTTAATCACTGTTACTTTGAGATCAGACTTCGGTGGCACCACATTCCTAAGTTTCCTTAAAGCCCTTTTTATCCAGCTGAGAAGGTCTATTAAGCATGGTCATAATTCTTCCAGAAGTCTTAACAGTATTGATCCCATTGCCTTACTCTGATTTGATCTTTGTCTCCAGGCTTCATCTTACTTTGGAAATCTGTTAATGGCAAAAGAAACTATAGATAAATAGTTTTATTTTCCAACCATGAAGTCCCCTATACTCTCTCTAAATTCTGTGTGTTAACTGGCCAATTTTTCTTTAGTTCATCTCTTTCTTTGTGACATATCATCTACAGCTAAGAGCAACCAGATGACAATTTGTTGGCCTGGAAATCATCTTCATCAAGTCCAAATGTGCATTAGGAGCTGTTTCTATCTTCCAAATTACCACAGGCCACAATTGTAGCAAATGTTTTGCTACTGCATAACAAGGGTCATGATTGTTTTCAACTTCTACTTGCCATCTTGCCACAAAATCAGTACAACATATTTTGGAATTTTGTTACGGCAACACTGTGCTTCTAGGTATCAGCTTCTGGATCAGTTAGATATTGCTTCATAACAAAGCAACTCAAAACTTAGTGACTTACAACAACAACCACGTATTACTTCTACAAGTCTAAGGGTAGCTGGGCATTTCTGACAATTTAGTCCAGGCTAGCTGAACTCCTATAATCACCGGTGCATCTATAGTCAGCTAGGAAACTGGCTGCCTGAGGATAAACCCACCTGGGATAACTCAGGTCTACTTTTACTCCTTGTGTCTCACATTCTTTGAGAGGTGAGAGGCTAGCTTGGGTTTGTTTCTCAGGGAGGCACATGAATTATAGAGGGAGAGTGAAAATATGCAAGAGGCCTAGGCTCAGAACTCACTTATGCTGTATTCTAAGGTCCAAAGCAAATCAGGAAGCCAATCCATATACAAGATATGGTGAGGAGGAGAGAGGGGTCAAAGAGTCTGGGAAGATGGCAGAGTAGGAAGCACCAAGAATCTGTCTCCCCATCTAGACAGTAATTTCACTGGCAGAATCTGTCTGATATGATTATTTTGGAACTCTGTAGTCTGTTGAAGGCTTGCAACTTGAAGGGGAAGTCTTGAAGGATAAATTGAGATTAATTTTGGTCAATTTCAGCTCCTAGTGCAGTAGCAGCTACCCATTCCCCACCCCCAGCCACATGGCAGGCAGCTCTGCATGTGTTCCTGGAGCATCTTGCACACAGCTTGTGGGAGCTAGGGTGGGAAATCTGAAAAGGAAATTACAAAAACAACTCCATTTATAAGAGCATCAAAAAGAATAAAATACTTAGGAATTAACTTGACCAAGGAGGTAAAATACTTATACAATGAAAACTACAAAACATTGTGTGTGGGGGGGGGGGGGGGATATTGAAGATAACATAGATAAATGGAAACACATCCCAGATTCAAGGATTAAAAGATTTAATACTGTTAAAATGTCAATATTACCCAAAGCAATCTACACATTCACTGCAATCCCTATCAAAATCCCAATGATGGGGTGCCCGGGTGGCGCAGTTGGTTAAGCATCCGACTCTTGGTTTCAGCTTAGATCATGATTTCAGGGTCATGAGATCAAGCGCCATGTTGGGCTCTGTGCTCAGTGCAGAGTCTGCTTGAGATTCTTTCTCCCTCTCCCTCTGCCCCTCCCATTCATGTTCTCTCTCTCTAAAATAAATAAATAAATAAATAAATCTTTTAAAAAATTCCCAGTGATGTGTTTTGCATAAATAGAAAAACCCATTCTAAAATTCATACAGAACCTCAAGCAGTCTTGAATGCACAAAACATCCTTTTTTTTTTTTTTTTAAGATTTTATTTATTTATTTGAGAGAGAGAGAGTGAGAAACAGCAGGAGAGGGGAGAGGATCGGAGGGAGAAGCAGGCCTCCCACTGAGCCAGGAGCCCAATGTGGGACTCGATCCCAGGACTCCAGGATCATGACCTGAGCCAAAGGCAGTCGCTTAACCAACTGAGCCACCCAGGCACCCCAAAACATTCTTGAAAAAGAACAAAATAAGAGGGCCTACCTGATTTCAAAACCTACTGCAAAGCTACAGTAACACAATAATAAAAAGGAAAAAAAAAGAAATGGGGGGAAGATCCACCTGTTGTTAGAAGAACCTGAAAAGTCACATTGCAAAGGATATGGGTACAAGACAGGGAAGGGATTTGGTGTTGCTCTGCAATCTTTCTACTAGACATGGAGCACCTGAAGGCTGTAGGGAGAAAAGTCACAGCATCCCTCCTAGCCCAAGGACACAGAACTTGGACAATCTCCAGCTCCTACTCCCATCCCCAGTCCTCTGCTTACGTAATGGGGACCAGGAAGGTGCAGAAACAGGTGGGAGTTTATGAAGCACTATATTAGCAATGATTGAGAACAACAATATAGATTCAGAGCTCTAGAAAGTGGCCCCAATTTTGGTGTTTTGTTTTAAACAATGTATTTTGTTCATATTTCTTTAACTGTGGGATATAGTGACTAAGGCAAAAAGAATACTCCCACTCTACATCCTATTATTAAAGTATTATTATATCAATTGATCTGGTTGGGTAGATAAGAGTTGCAATTTCACTTCATTTATCAGACTGACTTTTGGAAGGATTAAGGTCCAGAACTCGGGCACAGAGCCTGGAGTCCACTCTAAACCTGTGTCTCCTGATTCCAAGTTGTGGTTCTGTAATTCCTCTACTGAGGTTGGGAAGGGAACTAGCCGACTTCTCTGAAAGCTACATTTACATAGCACTTAACCTAAGTTTGAAAAGACCTCAACCATCCACTCAAAAAAATGAGTGGAGTCAATGGCAGTTATGAAGAGAGTGAACTACCACCCCCCTCCCACCAAGCCAATTTTGATATTTAATGCCTTTGCTCCAAATCTAGTGCTCTTCCCACCATACATCCTGACCACTTATAGTGAGTAGTACTGTGTCCTCCAAAAAGCTATGCCAATGTCCTAACTCTTGGTACCTGTGAAGGTGACCTTATTTGGAAATAGGATCTTTATGATTGTAATCAAGTTCAGATGAGGTCATATTGGGTAAGCGTGGGCATTGATCCGAAAATGGATGTCCTTAGAAGAAGAGGGAAATTTGGACCTGGAGACAGACAATGAAGAACACCACGTGACAACAGAGGCAGAGATAGAAGTGATGGATCTACAAGCCTCAGAATGCCAACGGTTGCTGCAACCACCACAGGCTAGGAAGAGGCCAGAAAGGATCATCCTCTAGAGCCTTTAGAAAGAGCACAACCCAGCTGATAACTTGATTTCAAACATCTAACCTCCAGGACTACGAGACAATGAATTTCTGTTGTTTTAAGTCACTCAGTTTGTGGTAATTTGTTACAGCAGCTTTGGATACACCTTTCAACTTCTTCCAATTTTTTAAAAACTTCTTCCGGGCGCCTGGGTGGCTCAGTTGGTTAAGCGACTGCCTTCGGCTCAGGTCATGATCCTGGAGTCCCGGGATCGAGTCCCGCATCGGGCTCCCTGCTCGGCAGGGAGTCTGCTTCTCCCTCTGACCCTCCTCCCTCTCATGCTCTCTGTCTCTCATTCTCTCTCTCTCAAATAAATAAATAAAATCTTTAAAAAAATAAAAAAATAAAAAATAAAAACTTCTTCCACAATAAATACCCTAGTGAACACCTTGTATAATCTAATGAAGAAGAAAAGAATCACAGACAAATCAGCATTTCATATTTCTTAGAATGAGGAAGAGAGGAGTCAGAACTTTAGCTTTAGAATACTGTTTTTTTTTTGTCTCCAATTCTCACCAGGTCAACCCCCCTACCTCAAACAGCCACATGAAGCTAATCTCTAAGCTTCCAGTACAATTTTATTTGACCTTTACTTAAAGACCACCTCTACCAGGCAACTGACTTTGTTCCATCCCCTTGGGCTGATGCAGAAGGCAGGTTTCACTGTGTTCCTTTCATTGCTCTGCTTGGGAATCTAAACCTGTTTATCCTAAAAGAAACAAACCTGAAAACACCAAGCGAGGCGATAACAAAACCTATTTCATACATTTTTGAGAAAAAATATGTAGGGAAGAAAAATGAGAATAAAATAGTCTGTTTATCTGAAAACTATGTTTTTTCACGCTAAGTACTGTTTATAGAGTCAACTCATCATGTCCACCATAAGTGGAACTGAAGCATGTTTCTTCCACACATTGTTTCACACGGAAAGTGAGTATTTTATTGGCATTGGGTAATTTAAACTCACATAGGGGTGTCTGGAGTATATTAGCAGCATACCATGCAAAGATTAGATTGTTTGGCAATTTGTGTACCAGAGAGAAGCAGTCCACAATAATTCAGGAGAGAGGCAAGGGCAAAAAGTGTGAAACGGTTGCTTTATGTCAGACAAATATAGCTGTCCTTAAGATAATGCTGATAAAACCTAAGAAACCTGGTACCCAGTTTGCTAAATAACTAGTTTAATGGCAGAGTTAAAGACAGTGATATGGAAATACTGACCCAACCACATACACAGAATTGATAACCTCCTCAGGCAAGCTGTTAAGATTCATTCTTCCTTTTTTTTTTTTTTCCTATTTTTGTTTCCAACTCTCCTATAACAAACAGCATATGAAGGAACACACACACACAAACACATACACACACATATATTTATTGATATAAAAAACATGATGCTTTGTGGTTAAAAGTATTAGCTCTGGAGTTAGACTACCTGGATTTGAATCCCAGGTTTAACATTTACTGCTGTGCAAACTTTATGTGTAAAATAAAGATTATAGTTAATATCTCATACATACTATTGTGCTGAGCATTAAAGAGGAGAATGCATGCAAAATGCAATCTGAGGCACAGAATAAGTGGCAATAAGTGTCAGATATCATCATCATCACTGCTGTTATATACATGCATATATTTGGTTATTAATGTGTCTGTACAATTAGTAGCATCCCTAGGTTTGTATATAAACTTAGGGGACTATGAACTTAAGATAGGACTAGAATTTGGGGAAATTATATTAATTTTTTCTTTAAAATATTGTGCTGACAACACCAAATGCTGGCAAGGATATGGAGCAACAGAAGCGATATTTCACTCACTGCTAGTGGGAATGCAAAAAAAAGTACAGCCATTTTGGAAGAGTTTGGAGATTTCTTAGAAAAGTAAACATACTCTAGGACACCTGGGCAGCTAAGTTGGTTAAGCGTCTGCCTTCAGCTCACGTCATCATCTCAGGGTCCTGGTATCGAGTCCCACATTGGGCTCCCTGATCAGTGGGGAGTCTACTTCCCCCTCTTCCTCTGCCCCTCCCCTGACTTGTGCTCTCTCTCTCTCACTCTCTTGCTCTCTCTCAAATAAATAAAATAAAATCTTAAATAAATAAATAAATAAACAAACAAACAAACAAACATTCTTTTACTATAGGATCCAGCAATTGCACTCCTTGGTATTCCCCAAAGGAGCTGAAAATTTGTGTTCCCACAGACACTTACAACTGGATGTTTCTGGCAGCTTTAATCACTGTTGCCAAAACTTGGAAGCAACCAAGGTGTCCTCCAGTAGGTGAATGGGTAAATAAACTGCGGTACATCCAGACAATGGAATATTACTTAGAGCTAAAAAGAAATTAACTGTCAAGATGTGAAAAACATGGAGGAAACTCAAATGCACACTACTAAGTGAAAGAAGCCAATTTGAAAAGGTCACATACTGCATGATTGCAACTATCTGACATTCTGGAAAAGGCAAAACTATGGAGACAATAAAAAGATCAGTGGTTGCCTTTGTGGGGTAAGGATATACTGGTGGAGCACAGAGAATTTTTAGGAAAGTAAAACTACTCTGTATGTCATTATAATGGTCAATACATGTCATTATACACTTGTCCAAACCCAGAGAATATATAGCACCAAGAGTGAATTGTAATATAAACTATGGACTTTGGGTAATTATGAAGTGTCAGTGTAAATTCATCAATTATAACAAATGCACCACTCTGGTCTGGAATGTCACTCTGATGTTTGGGGGCAGGGAGCATATGGGAAATCTCTGGGCCTTCTGTTCAATTTTCCTGAAAACCTAAAACCGCTCTAAAAAATAAGGTCTTAAAAATATGTATTATAAAATAAAACTCAGGAAAATGTCTCAGAGCCTACACTTATTCAAATGGCCAGTTAATTAATAGATAAGGTCTGCTAAAATTGACAAATCTTGTCAGCTAGTCAACCTGGATAAATCAGCATTGTCTCATCTACCCATTTATGGCCCATTTGATTCATGCTATGAAGGATGGGACACCATGATAAAAGATAAAAAGTAACTAAAGCCAAAGGTATTGAGGGAGAATAAGAAATAGGTCAATTTGTCTGGCTCAGCAGGTGGTGATTTAAATCACACTAGACCTAAGACAAATCCCAGCTTCCACTATGACCTGCAGTAGGAATACCGGATTTCTCGGAGCCTCGATGTTGGGCTGGTTGATTTTCATTTCAACTATAAGCAAAGGTTATGTGATATTGAGCAACTGTATGTTAAAGCACTTTCGAAGATTTATCAAGACTAGAAAATAATAATGGAATTATCAAACTCATTGTCATAAATCACCTTAATATGAAGTTAAAAAATAAATATAACTAGGATAGAATGCCAGTCTAAAGAAGTTGAATTCTCCACTCTAGCCCACGGAAAGCCAGGGAAGACATTTTAAAAAGTGAGATGATCAAAACGGTGTCTTCGTGGGTTGCTCTTTCAGCTTTTATGTGGCCGTATTTTTATTGAGTCATGTTTTTCTTCTTGCAAGGCAGATGAGATCACAAATAAAGCTCTTTAGAATGTCTTTGCTGCTCAGAATTTACTACAGATAATATACATTAAAAAACAATTTGTGACATTTACAAACACTATTCCCTGGCTAACAATCACCCTAATAGCACTATACATGAAGGCACTTAAAAAAAGATTTTTTTTTTCTTTTTTTTTCTTTTTTTTTTTTTTTTAAAGATTTTATTTATTTATTTGAGAGAGAGAATGAGAGACAGAGAGCATGAGAGGGAGGAGGGTCAGAGGGAGAAGCAGACTCCCTGCCGAGCAGGGAGCCCGATGCGGGACTCGATCCCGGGACTCCAGGATCATGACCTGAGCCGAAGGCAGTCGCTTAACCAACTGAGCCACCCAGGCGCCCAAGATTTTTTTTTTCTGATAGGATTTAAAAACCTATCAGAAATGCATTTTTGGGGGCACCTGGGTGGCTCAGTCGGTTAAGCATCTGCCTTTGGCTCAGGTCATGATCCCAGGGTTCTGGGATCGAGCCCCGCATCAGGCTCCCTGCTCAGCGGGAAGCCTGCTTCTCCCTCTCCCACTCCCCCTGCTTGTGTTCCCTCTCTCGCTGTCTCTCTCTGTCAAATAAATAAATAAAATCTTTAAAAAAAAAAAAAAAAGAAATGCATTTTTTTCATGTAATAGTGTTTGGCTCTCTTTTTAAAGAAATATTACACCTTTTCTACTGACATAAGTGCACTACATTTGCCTTCTACCATAACTTCTGTGTAGTATATCATATTATTGTTCAAAATACAGCGACCCCCTTGGACAGCCACATGTAGGAGAATGCCACTGGACCATTTTCTTACACCATACACAAAAATAGACTCAAAATGAATGAAAGACCTAAATGTGAGACAGGAATCCATTAAAATCCTAGAGGAGAACACAGGCAACAACCTCTTCGACCTCAGCCACAGCAACTTCTTGCTAGACACATCTCCAAAGGCAAGGGAAACAAAAGCAAAAATGAAGTAATGGGACTTCCTCAAGATAAAAAGCTTTTGCACAGCAAAGGAAACAAAACAGTCAACAAAACTAAAGGCAACCTACGGAATGGGAGAAGATACTTGCAAATGACATATTAGATAAAGGGCTAGTATCCAAATCTATAAAGAACTTACCAAACTCAACACCCAAAAAACAATAATCCAGTCAAGAAACGGGCAGAAGACATGAACAGACATTTCTCCAAAGATGACATATAAATGGCCAACAGACATGAAAAAATGCTCAACATCATTTGGCATCAAGGAAACACAAATCAAAACCACAATGAGATACCACCTCACACCAGTCAGAATGGCTAAAATTAACAAGGCAGGAAACAACAAATGTTGGCAAGGTTGTGGAGAAAGAAAAACACTGTTGGTGGGAATAAAGCTGGTACAACCACTCTGGAAAAGAGTATGGAGGTTCCTCAAGAAGCTAAAAACAGAGCTATCCTATGACCCAGCAATCGCACTACTGGGTATTTACCCCAAAGATACAAATGTAGTGATCTGAAGGGGCACCTGCACTCCAACGTTCATAGCAGCAATGTCCACAATAGCCAAACTGTGGAAAGAGCCAAGATGTCCATCAACAGATGAATGAATAAAGATGTGGTATATATATACAATGGAATTATTACTCAGCCATCAGAAAGGATGACATCTTACCATTTACACTGACATGGATGGAACTGGAGAGTACTACACTAAGTGAAATAAATCAATCAGAGAAAGACAATTATCATATGATTTCACTCATATGAGGAATATGAGAAACAGCACAGAGGATCATAGGGGAAGGGAAGGAAAAACTGAATGGGAAGAAATCAGAGAGGGAGACAAACCACTAGAGACTCTTAACTATGGGAAAGAAATTGAGGGCTGCTGGAGGGGAGGTGGGTAGGGGGATGGGGTAGCTGGGTGATGGGCATTAAAGAGGGCACATGATGTGATGAGCACTGGGTATTATAAAAAAATACAGCTGACCCTTGAACAATGTAGGGGTGAGGGACAAAGACCCCCTCCCCTACACAGTCAAAAATCTGCATTTAACTGTTCACTCCCCCAAAACTGAACTATTAATAGCATACTATTGACTGGAAGCCTTACCAATAATATAAAAAGTTGATTACCACATATTTTGTGTGTTATATTTATTATATACTATATTCTTAGAATAATGTAAACTAGAGGAAAGAAAATGTTAAACTCATAAGGAAGAGAAAATACATTTGCAGTATTGTTTCATGGGGGAAAAAATCTGTGTATAAATAGGCCTGTGCAGTTCAAATGCATGTTGTTTAAGGGTCAACTGTATTTCTTATCTCTCCCTGGGAGTTGATTAGAGATTGCTATTAAGTTTGTCTCTATGATCTTCTTTGACTGATAAAATGTGAATGGAAGTGACAAATGTCACTTCCAAATAAAAGCTATAAAAGCCTTCACATAGTTCCACCACCTTCTCTTTTCTGACTGCCAAGAGAAAATGAAATAATAAAGTTTCCATATTCCTTTAAAAAAATGTTCTGAAACTATGGAAACAGGTAAACACCAGAATTCTTTAAATCTATCTGATCAATCAATGACAGTTCCATAGCCATAACAATAATCACAACTGCTTAGCAACACCAACCAATCAGTGACAGCATTTTGCTTCTAAAAATCATCTGGTAGGGACTGGACTTTCAAAAGAAACATTCTCTGAATGTCAGTTAGTCACAGTCTCACTGTAGTATCCATGCTTCCACAGCTGATGTCAGCACACTCCCATCTTGAAAGTTGCTGAATCCCCAAATTCCACCCTTCCCAAAAGCTCTAAAAGAGATCAGTTCCCTGCTTTGCTTGAAGAGCATACGCCTGACCCACATAGTTTTCCCTCACTTAAATAAGCAATAAATACAATGTGAAGGTTTTTGTTTCAGATATTGAGAGATGGTCTTGTCCTTTGACACATGAAATTTTTAAAAAAATGACCAGAAAGGGGCTACTCTGTCAGTTTGGGTCTCCCAGTGAAAAGAATGTGGAGCAGAGCCATGGTTGATCCACAATGGACATATAACCTAAGTGAGAACTGTTATTTGTGTAAGCCAAGTACTTTGTAAAGGTACTTTGTAAACACAAAGTAAGACAGACTAAGATGAATTATACAGCCTATAAACATAAGTTATGGCTATAGGAAATTACACAAAGAAAGCAAAGTTATAATTTAATTGCCACCCCCCATGAAAGATGAGTTTTCCTCTTATGGAATCAGACTTCTCTTCCCTCATTTACTATGGTCATAGTTTTCACATTTCAGTGCAATGTCTATTTTAAAAGTTTCATTTATTTCATTAGAAAATTGTTTTTCTATAAGATATATGATCTTCAAAGATTCCTCCTGTGCAAAAAGACTTTGCCAAAACAATAACAACATGAGCAAAAAATATAAAGCAAAGTAAAAATATGGCAACAAAAGAAATAATGTACATCATTATATTTTAACCAGCCATAAATTTTCAATTTTTAAGCAATTTCTCCCACAGGACTCTGCATTCAGTTTTAAAATGAAAACACATGAGGTAATTTAATTTGTCTCTAAAATACGTTAAACTTGGGGTGCCTGGGTGGCTCAGTCGTTAAGCGTCTGCCTTCGGCTCAGGTCATGATCCCAGGGTCCTGGGATCGAGCCACACATCGGGCTCCCTGCTCTGCGGGAAGCCTGCTTCTCCCTCTCCCACTCCCCCTGCTTGTGTTCCCCCTCTCGCTGTATCTCTCTCTGTCAAAAAATAAATAAAATCTTTTAAAAATAAATTAATTAATTAAATAAATAAATAAATAAAAATATGTTAAACTTTACTAGAACCTATTACAAGGAAATAATATGCTCTATTTGTATCTCATTTGATATATGATTATTTTCAAATTTTATTATTTGGTTGAATGTCACAGAATCCACTTTGAAGGACAAAAGAATTCAGTTATCATGGAAACCCACTGAGTCATTTAACAAATATGTGATGGAAACACATTATATGTAAAGTAAGGCCATCAGAGAAGGATCATGGAGCAGGTGCATTTAAACTGGGTCTTGGGGGCACCTGGGTGGCTCATTCAGTTAAAGTGTCTGCCTTAGGCTCAGGTCATGATCTCCAGGTCCTGGGATCAAGCCCCACGTCAGGCTCCCTGTTCAATGGGGGGAGTCTGCTTCTCCCTCTCCCTCCCCTTGCTCATGCTTTCTCTCTTTCACTCACTCTAATAAATAAATAAAATCTTTAAAAAAAACAAAAAATAGAAAAATAAACTGGGTCTTAAAGTACAGGCAGATAATACACACGTGAGCCTGGCTCTAATCCACATAAGCGAGGCAGAATCCGCCATCTCTTCAGTGTTGCCCTGATCTAGCAAGGCAGAGCTCTTCTTCCAACAACGTGACTCATTATTTTCCTCATGTGTATTAGCAATACCCTCTGAGATTTGGCAGAAGGGAAAGAGGGAGTTATGTTTTAGGATCTGCTCTCAAGTTTTTCCCACTTACTTAGGCAGCATAATTTAACTGTATTACCTCTTCTAACAAATCTGAAGTGAAGTAGAGATTTCAAAGCATACAGGTCATTGGAAATTAATTCAAGGTCTATACATTTCATTGAATTGTTGGCCTATGAAGGCCCAGATTGTCAATAACTTGGGTGAGAATCTTTCTCAAAGTAGACTATTTTTCTATATTTTATTTTTTCTATATGGGCCAGAGCTTTAATCCAAAGCACTGAACCCTAGTCAGGGATTAATAGTGGTGAAAATTGTTAGTTAACTAGATTTGATGGAGCAGCCGACTGATAAGGCTTGATTATAGGCCTCATAATTCACTGGGAAAAATTCATTAGTCAACATTTTCCCTGACACTCCCTTCCTAGTAACAGTCAAAGCACCCTTTCCTACAATTACTTTTCTCACTCAGGAAATTCCAGGATGAACAGATTAAAAGAAAAGCAAATCCTTCACCCCATATTTCACCTACAAAAGTGGGCAGCAACATAATTTGGGGAAATTTCTTGAAGTCGTGATGAAATTTATAGCAGAACAAAAGCCACCTGGGCCTATTATTTATTTTGCAAAGCAAAGTAAGACCTTTTTAAAAAAACTCATATTCAATTTTATTAAGCATTATTAAAAAGCAATAGAGCTTCCAGGACACATAGGAATATAGTGCACATATCATCTATATGCAGTTGTGCATAAATCATTCCTTTTTTTTTTTTTTCAGATGAATAGAATCAGAACTTCATGGCACTTTCAGAAAATACGCACTTAACTCTCAAGAATAACCCTATAAAAGAAGGCTTATCAAACTCCCCAGAATAAAACTCAGGCCTAAATAGGAAGACTCTGCCATTATACAGACATTCTCCAACCCTTTGACTTAGTGGCGTTAATATCACTGCCATCTTTATTACTTAAAATAAATGGAATAATGGCCACTTCCAAGGAAAAACAGTAAATTAACTGGCAGAGCCCATGAACATAAATAAAGCTAAAGTCTCAATGTTTAAAAAAAAATTTTTTTTAAGTTCTCTGGCTAAAAAACTAATTATAATCATCAGCCACTTTGTAAGAAGAGACAGAAGCAGCCCCTCAGCTCCCCACATCAACTTTATTAATGGGCCAAACTAGAGGGAAAATACTGGGCAATGATTCAAACAACCTTGGCCCCAGACTTAGATATACTAAATACAAAAATTTACTATTTGACATGTTGTTAGTTTCTGTTCCTCAGTTTCGTCACCTGGAAATGGGAATCAAATCTCATCCTAGAAGTGTTCAGGCATCAAATTCAAGAATATATACAGAAGTATTCTCTGCAAACTCTAAAATGTAAGGGGCCCCTATTACCACACTTTTATAAAGTCTGTCTGACCTTGAGTTTTAGATACTGGCTTCTCAGTTGACCCCATGGATATTTACTTCTAGACCATCTTGGCATTGACTTTCGGGCATTGCTGGATATGTCCCTACCCTCTCTTTTTCTCATTCTTCCCTGGTATAAAACTGAGTTGATCTCCACCAGTCACAAATATCTGTGAAACACATAAATGTTTCAAAAGTTCTCTGGGAGACTCAGAGCAAAAAGCAAACTGCAAATTCAAAGTTCCAGTAAGACTGTCATGACACTAAAGTATTACCACATCTCTCTGGAATTTGTAGGGCTTTTTCTATCCTTAGGACACAAGCAGAATAAATTGGGTAAGGGTTTGGGTCTTGGAGAGCCATTCCAGACAGCCATCTATGAGCACAGACTGGGGCCAAAGCTGGCTACAGAGCCTCTGAATTCCATTATGAGATTGTTGGATAAGGTCGTTTTTCCTACATCATAATGAATAAATTATCTCAGGCTTCCCGACTGTTTTGAAACTAGACATATGACACTTAAACTTGGGGTAAGCGTTACTGAAAAACTGACAACATCTGCTCCAACAAAAAAAGTTCAGGATATTCCCTTCTTCAGCCAGATACATTTAACTGTGTGGGAAGAAGAAGAACTCATCTATGTTTCAATTAGTTCCTAGTGACTCCAGCAAGCTTCGATGGATTAATCAAATTCTGGCTTCTGGGGGGAAGGATTTACTTAAAATCAAACTGATCTGTTGTTCTCATATTATCACTGGTAAATCTATATTTACTCTGCTTTAGGGCTTCTGAAGAGTAATAAATTGTCACCACTCCTGCAGTCTGCCTGAGTCTCAAGTCACACTTGAAATGAGTTTAATATTTAGAGCCCCTTTCAAAAGTACTGTTGCTTGCAGACACTCAGTCATAAACTTTCCAACAACAACAACAAAAAACGCCACGGTAGAGGCAAGATTTCATGAAGGCAGAGTCAGATTACAAATCTTTTTCTTGACTTTGGGGATAAGAAAGTGTTACTGAACAAAGGCAAAATTCAAATGCAAAAAAGGTGTGAGGTGAGCATGGTGTGAGTGTGTGTACGTGTGCATACCTGTTTGTGTATGTGTGTGTGTACATGTGTGTTAATGGGGTGGGGAAGACATCTAGTAGCTTTCTGAAGTAATATTTCCATCTACTCTCATTCTTACTTAGTGGAACATTCTTCCCAGGCTCTGCCTTTCCTTTCTTTTCCTTTGATGGATACTGACAACAGCCTCTCCTGCTCAGAATACACTCTGCTGGTGTTGCTTGGAAAAGCATCCACATCACTCAGACTCCTTATCATCTCCAGGGACTGTTTGTTCTTTGTCCCTTATGGGACAAAGGCTCTGATAAAACTTCAAGGCTCTGATGTTTATATACAGATTTCTGCATTGAAAGAACATCGGTGTAGCTCTTCCTGCCAAGAGAGCTGGACTGCTAATGTGACACATCAAATGAGCCTTCTGGACTATGAGGGGTTAACCCATCTGCCAGCCAAGCCAGGGGAAAGGAGCAGACTCCCAGATGCCACTGCTAGCAAAATTAATCCTGGAGCTTAGCATCTGGATGTTTCACCTGCCAGGCGTGCCCCAGTAGGTCTTTTTCATCACTGGGCCAGATTAAAAGGGAATGATGAGCAGAAGCAGTTCCACACCAACAGTGACAAAAAGGAAAAAGGAAAAGACATCCTCCACTGAGAAGGAGCCTCCGACTGCCTCCAGGTACTAATGTCCTGCAAACAGCGTATGGGAGCGTTGTGCTCCCGCCAGACACCACCTGAGCTATCTGGCTACTGGAGAAAAGCTCAGGAACATCAGGAGCCACAGGGTAGGGCAGACTGAACAAGTCCAAGCTAACTTCACGGTGCCACCTGTCAAGTTTTCACCTGAGCAGACAGGATTTTTAAGTATGTTCTTTGGTTTCAGGCTTCTGGTAACATTTGTCAGCGGCTTCCACCCCCAGCCTTTTTTCCCTGCCTTATTTGTTCTGCATCTAACAAGAAATCAAACTTTCCCAAATCCATGTGTCCTCCTGATCTTCTTGTCTTAAGATTTTTTAAACTCCAAACTTCCCATCTTCACAGGTATTTTCTATCTTTAAAAAAATCTAGTATTTTGGGGCGCCTGGGTGGCTCAGTCAGTTAAACGGCTGCCTTTGGCTCAGATCATGATCCCAGAGTCCTGGGATCGAGCCCTGCAACAGGCTCCCTGCTCAGCGGGGAGTCTGCTTCTCCCTCTCCTGCTCCCCCTGCTCTCTCTCTAATAAATAAATAGTTTAAAAAATCTTTAAAAAAAAAAATCTAGTATTTTTAACATGTTGTTTTAAACATTCGAAGTATAATTACAGCATCCAGAAATTGGCCAGTGCTGGAAAAACAGTGTGTTCCACCCATCTAGACAAACTTGATGGGAGAGCAAAGCGCTAAAAAAGCAGGAAGGAGGGCCAATAGGATAGACCTGATTTGCAGGGCAAGAACCTCAAAGAAATAATGAGGTCCCAGGAGAGATGGAGCTCTGCTATAGGGAATTGAATCCCTTTCCAAAGCTTTCATAAGATGTGTTTTTCTTTCTACTGCCAGATAAAGGTCTGTGTGGGGTAGAGGGGGAAGAAAGAAGGTAAGGAGTAGAGGAAACATTTGATGAAAAATGGAGGGGAATGGTTCAGGGCTTTGCTTAGGTTTCAGGTAAGGTTTCCTTCAAAAGTTCCATGAGCAATTTAAACTGTAAGTGTCTGAGAATTAAAGAATAAGCCAGGATGGAGACATGCATTTCCAGGAGTCATTATTGGGGACAATATTTTTTCCATTTAGCAGAAACAGCTAAAAGTAGGTGGCAAAGTAGGACTTTATAAATTAGATCTCTGAATATGAAGCCATATTTTCTAAGCTTATGAGTTAATATTTTCACAAATGGAATATCCAAACTGTAATGTAAATTTCTTGAATTTGTGTATGTCCTCTGAAAAAAGAATAGTTGGCAAGCCAAATCTCAAGTTTTAGGTTCATGTCCTCCTAGCAAGATAAAATAATTATTTCTAAATGTGAATGTCAAAATGCTTATGGCTGGTTGAATCTAAGCATGGTTAGTTGACTCTTTTATAGAAGTGACTTTTAAAAAAACCAACCTACTCAATAAGGAAATGAAACCTTCCTCAAATTCTTCCCTCCTGCTCATTACTGTATGTGATTCGTTATCATTTTGGAAACTATGTATCCCAGTTTTCCCAGGACAGTTATTCTTCTTACCTTAGTGAAATGATTTACAGCACCAACATTTTATTCTCATAAATGTCCTGGTCTGGGTGATAAATTATATTGCCTTCCTGCTTAGAAAGGGTTGCAACACTCTGATGTGCACAAGCTGAGGCCACAGGGTCAGGACACCAGGGGCCGGCTAGAACAGCAATCCTAGGGTGAGGCAGAGACCCCAGCATAGGGCCCAGGAGAGAGAGCCCAAACCGAGCACAACTGGAACCCGCAAGCCAGGGTCCCATGGCTCCTACTGCATCACTTCTCATTTATAAAGTCTGGTGAAATGTTCAAAGTCCCCTCAACTAAGTATGCAGAATTAAATGACCAGTGCCCACTCTGGGGCCTGAACATAAAGAGGAAAAAAAAAAAAAAAAACATAGTTGTTCATAAACAACTAACATTGCAATATTAGAACATACAAAGTTTTCTCAGACCCCTTATTTTATTTGATCTTTCAGACAGAATAGTTCACAGGTGAACAAAACCAAATTTAGAGAGGTTGAGTCATTTAAGATCAGACAGTAAGTAAAGAGTTGAGGTTCAAACCCATAGTTCCTAACCAAGGTTTCTTTGGCAATAGTTCTATTTCTTATAGGATCAGCTGCACACAGGAAAGTATATGATACAAGATTTCAATATGGCAGGAGGCAGAAGAATTAATGAAACAAGGATTCTGGTCACAGGCCATGTTAAATTAGACAAAGTTCTGGAGTTTCTATTTCCCCCTTTGTGAAAAAATTAGTCATATTTCATGACTTATCTTCCTCATAGTATCCCACAATGAAGTACTCCTGAAAACTCAAAAAGTGACGCAAAGTTTTATTCCCATTAGAATATAGAAATAATTAATGATTCCTACAGTAATTGTAACTAAACAAAGCATTTTTCTGAAGAAAAATGCTAGGTTGGGGGCAGGAGGTATATGGGAGATCCCTGTACTGCTAAGGCCATCAGAGTCAGTAAAATACTGCAATATTTCTCAGCTGCTGATTAATTGCCACTTGCTCTAGTCCCTTGAGTACCTAGCCCCATACCTGAGATCTCCTAAATCTCCCCATGAGTCAGAAAATAAAGGATCAACACTGGCAGGCTTCAGTGCTAAGGCCAGTACCAACCAGGCTCACTAGCACTTGACTCTTGTCCCTGTCTCTCAGGGACATTTCTAAGCAATAAAAGGAAGACTCCAGCTATGTGTCTGCAGCTTGCTTTCTGATGTAGCCAGTCATGTTGCCAACGTCCCCCTATGTTCCTGTGATAAATGCCCACGTGAAAATGGTACCACTTTCTGTACCCACTGCAAGATAATAAAATTCCCAGAAATATAAAAATTATGGCTGGGATGGAAAATTTATCAAAATGTGATGCTTGACTTCCAATGACATTAATGCAGCTGCAGAGAAGGTCTAACCTTGGGAGATCTGAGAGCAGTGGGCAGGTTCTTGATTACCTATTTACTGTCTTTGGAAAAGGAAGAATTAAAGAGTGCTTCAATTACTCAGAAATTTATTCCCCAACTCACAGCAATGTAATGCAGGTGGACCAGGAATAGAGCCCTTCAAAGCCAGCTGAACCATATTATAGAAAGGCCATCTAACACCAGGCATTTGAGATACTCAACACCAACACCAACACCAACATCACTTGTCTCCAGCTTAAAATCTGAGACAGCTCCAACAGCTGTTAGACAGTGAGGATAACCTAAGAGAAACCACCAGCCCTGTTTGCAGGTAAATGTCAGAGTAGGACTTACTCTGCTCATTCAGGGAAAGAAACAGCAAAACCAAACAAAAACAAGCATGGCACTTATGAAAGTTGTCTGCACTTTAAAAAGGGAGAGGACGTAAGAAGTAAAAATGCAAAAGAAAAACATACTTTTGAGAAAAAATCTATTACGGGAAATGGTAAAATAGATCTTTTTTTTTTTCAGGAACCTGATTTTTATTACCAACCACATGGAAGGAAACATGGACTCTATGAAATAAAATGTCAACATTTAGATATAAAGGAAACTGACTGGATTAGGGAACTAGATTTTTTTAAGACTGTAATGGTATAAAATTGCAATAAATTAAAGCATTCATTCAATATATCTTTATAAAGAGCCAGGCAATCTCAGGATAAAAAGGTGAGCAAGATACCAGAAGAAATACAGAAAATTAAATCAGTCCAACAGTCAACAAACTTAACACTTCAAAAATGCAGAAGGTGTTGGCTGGAAAACTGGCCCGCACACGGAGGGCAAGGAGACAGAAGAAAGAGGCAGGCCACTCCAGACGGCTAGCTACCGATCTGGGAAGGGAAGGAATTTACTCACTTCGGACGCTGGTCTGAGCAGCCGGAAGACGAGCAGATGTCCGCACCCGCTAGTCAGCGTCTTAAAAGATTAAACAGAGACCTTGGCGGTCACGTACACATCCTGACAGTCTCAATGACACCTTACTCTTTCCAGACTGTTCTTAAAAACGGTTTCCACTGTGGGAACCTCCCCGGGCCAGAAGACAGCAGGCAGATCGGGGGTGGGGCTGGTGAAGAGGCTCCGATTGCCCGGATTGGGCTCCGATTGCCCGGATTGGGCTCCAGTTGTCCGGATTGAGCTCTGATTGCCCGGATTGGGCTCCGATTGCCCGGATTGGGCTCCCGTTGTCCGGATTGAGCTCCGATTGCCCGGATTGGGCTCCGATTGCCCGGATTGGGCTCCGATTGCCCGGATTGAGCTCCGATTGCCCGGATTGGGCTCCAGTTGTCCGGATTGAGCTCTGATTGCCCGGATTGGGCTCCAATTGCCCGGATTGGGCTCCGATTGCCCGGATTGGGCTCCAGTTGTCCGGATTGAGCTCCGATTGCCCGGATTGGGCTCCAGTTGTCCGGATTGAGCTCCGATTGCCCGGATTGGGCTCCAGTTGTCCGGATTGAGCTCTGATTGCCCGGATTCAACTCTGGGGTTAACTGGCATTCACGTGCTCTCGGTGATCTCCACCGATAGAAGGACAAGAAAGAAAAATTATATGTTTAAAGATGATTAAAGTGGAAGACAGAAAATAAGGATTTAGAAATGAGAATTGATTTCCTGGAAAATAAAAAATCTCAACAAATATGACAGAATAAAAAACGATGTAATAAAAGAGTAAAGCTTTCCTAGTAGAGTAAAAGATTCTTATGTTTTACCAATAGATTAGAACATTCCTAATGTTTCCTGAGTTATGTAAGGGAACCTAGGAAACATCTCAAGAAAGACCCGAGGTCTTACTTTTCCGGATCACATTCTGGTGAAGTGGATTTCAAGAAAAAGGGAGCAAATCATGCTTCCCTGAGGCTGGGGGCAGAACACGCAGAAATTAACCTCTCTTGGAAGAAAACCTGCGAAGCTGGCTACTCTATAGTGTTAAAAGCCATTAAAAGAAAGGTAAGAGAGAAAACAAACACTTAAAGATGTTTTGGAAAAGAAAAGGTTTACCACCAAACCCTGTGCTCAGCCAAGTTATCATTCAAGTAAAAAGACAAATTATTTGTGGTAATGCACAGGCTCACAAAGGGTATCTTCCAAAGTTCTTCGTGAAAATATTCACTGTTCAAAAGTTCAGTCAAAAAGGGAGCCAAGAAGTGAACCTGTGGTATGAAAGGATGCACAGAAGGCAATAAAGTCACTTAAATATAATAATAGTTGTAAAACAAAAATAAAATATGAGCAATGATTCAGAAAGAATAGCTTCTTACTGCAAATATATAATAATATAATAATATCTATTTATCCAAAAACCCCATATCATATGAAAAAAACCTGTAAAATAGATGGGGTGAATAAAAGTGGGTACTTAGTGTAGCAGAGTAGCAATAGCTTCTGGTTCATTCATGACATTGATAATCAGCAAAATATATGTTAAAATATGCTATTTTTAAATTTTAATAGTAACCTCTAAAATACTGCTTTCAGTGTGGGGGAGGGGGAGTTCTTCCAAATTGTTAGGCAAAAAAAAAAAAAATTAGAATGAACACATTTCATATGACAAAAAAAGTAAACAAAGTAGTCTTTAAAAAGGCAAAACATACAAACCACAAAATACAAAATACAGAAATCTCCAAACAATATGACAAAATGATATCAAATGTAACATTTATAATAATAAACACCTCTGCTAAAAGATAACCCTTAGACTTCACTACAAAACGAAAGGTAGCCTCCCTAAAGCAAAATAACAAAGAAATATTAAAAGTAAATATTTGGACAAAATGCAGCAATTAAACCAAAGGAAAAAGAAACTGCCAAATTATATTAATAACAGAAAAATGGTCTTCAACAAAAATGAAATAAGCAATATCTTATTTCTGTATGAAGATATAATCTATAATAATGATACTGGAGTCAAGCAATTATACTTTATAATATAAAATATAGGAAGCAAAAACTGTTAAAAATACAATAAGAGGTAACAGAAACACAATAGTAGGTACAGATTTTAATACAACATTCATAGGCTTTAATAAGTAAATAAGATTAAAAATGATACAAAATCCTAAATAGTTAATAATATTATTTAACATATTTATATTGAATTCTATATGGAAAACAGAAATAATGCACTTTTTTCCTCAAGTGTCCACGGAACTTTTACAAAAGCAGTTATATGAGACCATTAAAAAAAGTACAGGGGGCGCCTGGGTGGCTCAGTTGGTTAAGCGACTGCCTTCGGCTCAGGTCATGATCCCAGGGTCCTGGGATCGAGTCCCACATCGGGCTCCTGGCTCAGCGGGGAGCCTGCTTCTCCCTCTGACCCTCTCCCCTCTCATGCTGTTTCTCTCCTGCTCACTTTCTAATAAATAAATAAATAAATAAATAATCTTAAAAAATAAAATAAAATAAAATAAAAAAAATAAAAAAAGTACAGGGGTGCCTGGGTGGCTCAGTCAGATCAAGCGTCTGACTCCGGCTCAAGTCATGATCTCAGGATCCTGGGATCAAGCCCCTCATCGGGCTCCCTGCTCATCAGGGAGTCTGCTTGTCCCTTTGCTCCTGTGTGCTCTCTCTCTCTCCCTCTCTCTCCCTCTCTCTCTCAAATAAAATCTTTTTTTAAAAAAAATATAAATAAAACTCCAAAAATTCCATGATACATATTGTTTGAAACCAATTCAAAAACAGTAATAGTGACAACCCTACAAATTAATATCAAAGTGTTAAAAAATTTCAAATGTTTGAAAAATGTATTAACCTCATAAACAACTTATGTTAAAAAAATAAAAATAACAATTACAGAAAAATTTTAAAGTAGCACTAATGATAAAAATGCATACCAAACACCTGGGAAGTGGCCAAAATTACTCGAAAGAACTATTCTCCTTAATCTAAAATGCTTTTATTATTAAAAAAAAAAAAGCAGAAGAATTATGGATTCAATGAAGTTGCAAAGAAAGTAAAAAGAGGTACCATGGATCTTTCACCCAGTTTTCCTCAATGGTCATGTTGTCCGTAGTTATAGCACATCAAAACCAGGAAATTACATTGAGGCAATGAGTATGTATAATTGTATTGTTATACTATCACATGTGTAGATTTGTGTAACTGCTACAACATGAAGATACAGAATTATTCCATTACTACAATGATCTCCCTCCTTCTACCTCTTTATAGTCACACCCATTTTCCTTTCTTCCACCATCCCTTACTCCTGACAACCACTAATCTGTTTTCCATTTCTATAATTTGGCTATTCTGAGAATGTTATAAAATTATACAATAGGTTGACTTTTTTCACTCAGCATAACTATCTCACGATCCATCCAGGTCGTTACATGTATCAATAGTCTATTCCTTTCTGTTGCTGGGTGCTATTTCATGTATGGATGTACCAGAGTCTGTTTAGCCATCTACCTATTGAAGAATATTTTGATTGTTTCCATTTTTTTTGCTATTATGAATAAATATGAACATTTGTGTACAAAAAAAAGGAGAAATATGTTAACTAAATCTTTAATTACACGTATTGGAAAGGAGGTACAACAAAGCAATTTTAATGTACAAATTAGCAATTTAAGATAAAAATTAAAAAGTAGAATTGCTTAATCTAAGGAGTTCTTTGAAAATAAGTCACTCAAAATAACTATTCTCAAAAAATAATTTAAAATAAATCCTAATACACAAATTTAGAATGAGAAAGCATATACAGTACAGAGGTGATTAAAAATAATACCATGTATTGGCCTATGTAAAGCTTTGAACATATCAACATATTATACATTTTTTCATAGGAAATGTAGTTAATCAAGTTGACCCAGAAGAGGTAGATATCATGGGAAGAATTTAGAAGTTAGTAAATTACTCAGCAAAAATGTTCCAAATTAAAACAAGGTATTATACTGTATAAATCCCTCTGTATAAAATAAAAATACATGATTAGTTTCCAGCTTATTGTATAATTTTTTGCATAATCTTAATACCTCAATATAAAAATAGGCAAAATAGGAATTCAGGCCAACTTCACATATACATATTTGAAAATTTTAAGTAAAATCTTACAAAACCTATTATAATTTTATTTTTATTATTATTATTTTATTACAAATACAATTTTTCACCATGACTGCAAGACTTATTTTTGTCATGCAATAAGAGCGCATTTTATATTAAGAAGTTTGTTAAGGGGCACCTGAGTGGCTCAGTCGTTAAACTTCTACCTTCGGCTCAGGTCATGATCCCAGGGTCCTGGGATCGAGTCCCACATCGGGCTCCCTGCTTCTCCCTCTCCCACTCCCCCTGCTTGTGTTCCTGCTCTCGCTGTCTCTGTCTCTGTCAAATAAATAAATAAAATCTTTAAAAAAAAAAGTTTGTTTTAAGATGTCAAATAATAATTGAAAAGAAAAACGTTTCATCAGTACATACTAAAAGGAATTTGCTAAAATTCTACATATATCCCACCGTATTAACAAAGAAAATCTCCAAAAGATCACAGCAAGAATTTCAGAGGTCTCTCATAAATTTGCTATATTGTATCACTATATATACAGCTGCGTTGTGAACTGAGACCCAACTGACAATTCTGGCTCCTCTGTCAACTGAGTTTACCGGAGTTTACCTGATTCAAACCAGAATCTTCATATCCATGTAAAAGTCTGTCCTTTGGAAAGCTTACTGTGGTAACACTGTGCTCTGCTTCCTAGATTCTCCCTTCAAGGAAGAACCTGTTGCCCAGATGCTAGGAGTACCTCCAGCAGACAGCCTTTGGCTCTCAGCCTCTAGGGATTATCTCAAATGCAGAGAACTGCCTCACCCAAGGTCATACCTTTTCTGAGGTGGCCCACATGCAACACAGGGGTATAAGGTGCTGGCCATCCTAACCCAACTAAGGACAACATTGAAGGATTGCTCTTGCTCTGGAATTCCTTTGGAATCAACAGAGGCCACCCTTAGGACTGTATGGAAGCTCAACCTCTTTTTCTACCCAATCCTGCTTCTTTTCCCTTCCATTTCACAGGTGTTCATCCACAAGGTGCTCCTTAATAAACATCCCCAGCTAAATTCTGTCTCAGAGTCTGCTTCCTAAGGAATCCAACCTATAACATTATGACATACTAATGTTATCTTATTCAGTACCTAGCCCCAATATTTGGGCCAGGCATTGCCTCTTAGGGCAGGGACTTAAAAAAGTGTCAGGAAC
This sequence comes from Halichoerus grypus, assembly GCF_964656455.1. NCBI lineage: Eukaryota > Metazoa > Chordata > Mammalia > Carnivora > Phocidae > Halichoerus > Halichoerus grypus. Next base: position 45,577,021 of record NC_135715.1, on the reverse strand, counting down.
ACAGGCGGCCCTGCATTGTCACCTCAGGGCTAGAGATTCATCTTTGCTCTACTTCTGATAGAAGAAGAAACTGAGCCTGTTTTTCATCTGTAAGATATAGAAATCTAAGGGATTTCTAAGCCCTTTCTGATTCTAAAAATGCCGTATGATGAGATATTCAAACGTATATATTAAAGACTTTAATAACCATACATTCATTTAAATAATTTTCTAAATGACATAATAATATAATCACTCAGTAAAAATAAATTGTTGGATTGTTTGAGGTTAAAGCTAGAATAGTTACTTAGGGAGCCAAAATTAGGAGAGGTAATGAACATTATCTTTACTCATTTACCAACTTTTTTATTCATCAATCACTTGAGCAATTACTATGTGCCAAGTATTGTGCTATGTTCTAAAATTAGTAAAACGTGGCCCCTGCCCTTGAGAAGCTTACAATTTAATGGGGGAAAAAATGAAACCTAAAATAATGTAACAATAATCAACTAAGATAAAGTCAGCAATAAAATGCAGTAAGTTCTGCTGGACCATAGAGGAATGCACGTAACTCCACCTGAGGAGCACAGGAATGGCTCCCCAGAGGGGCTGACAGTCTCTGGAGTAGAAAATGAAAGCTGTTCAGGAAGAGGAGGCGATGTACATAAAGGCACAATCTTAACAACCAATATGGTGTTTGGAGAGCATAGGACATGGTCAGGGCAGTCAGAAAGGGTTAGCAAATCAGTTTGAGGATCCTGTAGAGCAGTGTTAACTGTGCTTCCTAGAGCTACCCTGTGCACCTCTCATGTGCTCAAGATGATGATTCTCTGGATGTAGGTTGTGGCCCAGAAATCTGCAAGCCAAGTTGATTGGATTGATTTACAGATGAGGTCTGCAATTATCCTTTAAGAAACACTGGAGGTGCCAGTACATTCCAGTATGCCTGGGACAATCTCACTTTTCACCTATTATCCCAGCATAACTAGCAATGATTTGACCATTCACTCTCAGAAGTGTGCTTGTTTGGATGATAAATCATTGCTCTCATTCCAGTCACACATGGGTATCATGAAGGTGCCCCAGGGACCACAGAGAAGGGTAAGGGGTAAAAGATGGTTTAAGGAGGGGAGGCTCTGGTCCTTCACCTGATACAATTTGATCTATGTTATTCATTGGGCTTCTGCTGGAGATTTCTTCTGAAGAACAAGTTCTGATACAAACAGAAATAAAAATGGAAAATCATTGAATGCTTTTAAACATGCAATGACATGCTCAGATAGATAGATGACCTTGGTATAGAGAGATGGATCATAGATCATCTTGGTATCTGTATAGACTATGAAGTAGAATTAGGTGATCCAAGTAAGAAACTGTTCAGCTGTCCAATGGGGGAATGATGGAGGCCCTAAATAAAATAATGAGATATTGGGAAATATTTGAGAAATTTCAAAACTGGCATGACTTGTTAATTAATTTTCAGGAGTAGGGTGAAAGATGTGGGTGAGTTATGGATGACTCCCATGTGAACATATTCCACTAAAGAAGAGAACCCAGAATACACTGCATGAATGCTCTATTATTTAACAGCTTAGGAAAATCTTCTGCAAAGGGCAAAGAGGATTTAGTGAGAAAGGCCAAATCTCTTGCCTACATATACAATAATGACAGCATTTATTCCACTTATAAAAATGTTCTGTTACATTAAACTTTACTAAGCATTTTTAGATAGTCAGACTATACCCCCCAAAAATAAAATTATAATGCTGAGATTCAGAATCATAATGAAGTAAAAATCTACTAGTGCTGTATGTAAGTGTGTAATCATAATTCTAAACTGGGATGAATTCAGGATTTGGGGAACTGAAGATTATAAAATTTTGAGGGTTGTCTTTTAAAAAAGAATACCAAACCAGGTAGAAAAATACATTTTTATTCAGGAAAAGAAAAATATATAAATTATAAGTTTTAAAATATGAAAATACCACAAACAAAACCAAGCAAATACATTTATTAATTACCTGCTCAATATCTCCCTATAATACTTGTCCCATATAATTGACTATATCTTCTTCAATCGCCTCTTCATAAAATATGATTTTATATGATTTCTTATAGCAGGATTTCTCAAGCTTTGCAATCTTTGTATTATTGACAATGTGAACCAGGTAATTCTTCATCGGGATCAGGTGGAGGGAAAAGAGGAAACACGCTGCTCTATGAATTACAGGAATTTTTGCAGCATCTCTGACCTCTACCCACTAGATGCCAGTAGCATCCCCCCAGTTGTGACCATCAAAAATGTCTCCAGACGTTGTCAAATATTCCCTGTAAGGACAAATATCACACCCAGTTGAAAATCACTATTCTTTGGAAAGAAGGGAAAGATAGTGTCTTAGTCAACTCAGGCTGCCATAACAAAATACTTCAGACTGGGCAGCTTAAACAACAGAAATTTTCTCAGAGTTCTGGAGGCTGGAAAACTCAAAAATCAAGGTTCTGACGGGGTTTGGTGTCTGGTGAGAGCCCTTTGGCTTGCAGATAGCTGCCTTCTTACCATGTCCTTCCACGGCAGGGAGGTAGGAAGGGGAAGTAGAGAGAGAGCAAGCTCTGTGATATCTCCTCTTACGAGTACACAAATCCTATCAACCCATTCTTGTGACCTCATTTTTATCTTTATTACCTTACTGTAGGCCCTATCTCCAAATACAGTCACATTGAGGGTTAGGGCTTCAACATAATGAAGTTTGGGGATAACACAATTCAATAGAAAGCAGGTAATTAAGTCTTTTCTCTTATATGGTTGGGCAGAGAAAAAAACAGTATTTTGGGAAAGTTTCTATAAGCTTCACAACTCTATTGCTAATATGTGAATTTTACAACTGTTATCAAATTTGAGAAAATATCAAGTTTCTTTCATAAATAGCCTATAAAATTTTAGGACATTTCAAGTTTTCTAGAACAATGATTAATCTTACATGCTTCTTGAATTAATGATGCTCGTTTATCAGTTCATCACAGATGTCCTCATTGTCATGGTATATTATGAGTTTTATATTTCTGTTGTCCATGTCACATCAGCAAGAAATTAGTAAGAAATATGCACACATCCTAGTTTGGGCAAAGCTATTTCAGACAGGGAGAAGAGCATAAGCAAAGGTTTGCCCTATCAATGGCAGAGTCTGTCTGGGTAGAGTGTGGCGTATAGGTAGGCCAGTAGTGGATGAGAACATTGGGGAAAAAATGCTCTGGAGTCAGGAGGGGAGGTGGGGAAGATTGGCAAGTGCTGGCAAGTGACTAAAAATAGATGACCATGATTTGAAGTTTGGGTTAAGGAATCAAAGATTGGTTGATAGACCACTAGGCATATAAAAGGCAATATAGTGTGAAGATCATTAGCATCAGAGTCAATAGCCAAACTTCAGTTTAAACAAAGATCTGACACGCACTCGCCTCTGAAACCTTTCACTGTGTCAGTTCATGTCGGCAGACACCAAGTTGGAATTAGATGTACGAGAGACTCCTTGAGGGAGAATGCCCATGGAAGGTAAGAAAGAGAAAAAAGATAGAGAGAACCTTTCAAATGTGATGAGGATCTGACACCTGTGGAAGGAAAGAGAGAAGGAAGGAGAATTGGGTGGAGGGCCGCACAGCTGCAGTACAGCTCTGAGAAAGTCGAGGCTCCGGGGCAAAGACTGCCCATTCCATAATGGGCAGGGATGGTCTGGCTCTAGAACTCCGACCACACAGAGTCACTGGCTCGGAGCAGCCTGGAGAGAGCATGGTCTTGGTGTGATGCTGAAGGTGCAGCGGCTGGAGGAGATACGCCAACATGTTCTCTGGAAGGGACCTGTGAGCTGTGCACCTTCAAAGCTGCCCACTAGCCGAGTAATTACTTACTCATAGAAGTAATTGCAATGCACATAAATCCATGCTAATAGACCCAAACTAAATGTATCTCACATGCATTCTCCTTAGATCAAAAATGTGTCCCGGCCCACTGGCAATGCCACCAGGCATGAGTGGAAATAATGATAGACTGGAAGATGAAGTGAAAAGACACAATGGTTATCATCGGTTGCAGTTAAAATATCTTACTTTTGCAAATTTACAAAATCATATGTATATGTGAACACAGCGCTGAAGCCCCTGCCAGGGCATCAGAAGGGGCCCATGCAAATGAAGACCTGGAAACTTAAGATTCTTTAGCTTCACATAAATCTACTGTTTCTAGAGGTGGTGGTGATTTATTTTTTTACTGGACATGCACTAGCATTGAGACCTAGTCCCACTTCTAAATCCCCAAAGCTCTCAGACAACTAAAACTAGCAGAGAATGAGTACGTCTGGAAAAACAGAAGAGCTTTCCCCCTTCTAGAATACAAAATCACCGAGTTCAGTTGAACCAGAGAGCTCTCATTTTTCACTTTGGGTCAGAGGTCAAAATCTAAGGGTTCAGTTCAAGGGTGAAGGGCAGGTGCCTATGGAGTGAGGAAGTTCAAGGTGGGGACAGTTCTCAATATGATGTACATGAGAGCTACGGATAAGGGAAGTCCACGTAGGACAATGTAAAACAAAAACAAAGATAAAAACAAAAACAGATCAAAAGCAGGATTCAAACCAGGTGAAGGGGCTGCTGGGATCTAAAAGAGTAACCCAGAGCCCTAGTCAACAGTTAGGGCTAGCCTCTAGACTTAGGGGCTAGGGGAGAGGGGAGAGGAGGACACCAGGAGGCCAGACCTCCTTGACAGCTGACTGACTTTATTGGTGCATCGTGAGAGTGGGCAAACTACATTGTGAATTCACTATGCCCAGATGTCACTGAGGAAGGAGCTGCTGAAACATTACTACGCGGTCCCCTTTGTCTTAGGAACTGAGCAAGGGAAGACAGGCCTTTATTACCCATACCTAGGCAGAGCAGGGGAAGGAAGACAGGTAATGAATGTGGAATTACATCCATGCTGGGCATCGAAGCCTCAGAGCTCTAAATGTCCTAATCACCACCTCCAAGCTGTCAAGATACTAATAAAAGGAAAGCCTAGCCAAGATGAGACCCTGAGAGACATAGAAAAAGAGTTACCAGAGGAGGATAAAAATAGCAATCGTGCATGTGTGCACTAACACATGCACTTTACTGGTACAAAATGAGATGCAAGCAAGTCGGAAAATAATCCTGGAGGAGAGATCAAGAGAAAAATCAAAATAACGGGAGAAATGGCAAAAAGAGACCTTAGGAGGGTCACAGACAAGTGGCCCTCTGCAGTTGCATCATTTGTACAAAATCCAGGTGTAAGCAGCAAAACTGGCACATCTTTAAGTTTAAAAATCTCTTTCTTAAACACAGTTAATTTGTGTCCCAGTTCTCTGGTTATTGGTCTCATGTTACCCCTAGAAAATAATTTAGAACCTACTAGTGGGCAGAAGGAATTAAGGATCCTCTCTAGCTATAAATTATTTATCACCTTATTCCACTTTCTCTTTACCTTCATTGGGATGCTTCCAAATTGACAAAGAAACCTATTTACTGTTAATTGATTACCACTCTAAATTCATTGAGATTGCAGCAGTAACAAGCATCTCAAGTAGTTCAGCTGAGATTAGCTGTATTACATCACAGAAGAGGAGGCAAGAGGCAGCTACCGCAGGTTCTCCTCACTGACAGTGGACTTCCAATTTCAAGTGCACATGCTTCGGAATTCAATACAACTGTCTTAGTTTGTCTGAAAGACGAGCTAAAGTACCGAGCTTCATCTTTGCAGCACAAATGATGGTCAATGGGAATTAAGTCAGGGCAAAAAAAAGAATTACTGGTTCTACTACATGTTAAAACTTACTAAAAATAATTAAAAATTCTTGATAACATATTTGTTGATAGCATTAGAAAAGGTTTTCATTTTTACTCAGTTCTAGCTCCCCAAATATAGTAAGCATTAAATTCTAAAGCAAATAAATGCAGCAGAATCTAGTGTTGCATGGGAATAAGGAAATATTCTACACAAAGAAAATGTGCTCTAAGGAGTTGTATCTTATTTCACAATATTTTTCCAGAAATGACTTATTCATATTATCCATTCACTACTAATGTTTTACTGTTGAAATTGCTGTTCCCCAAAATTGGGAGTATTTCTTATCAAAGCCATAGTTAATTATAATAAAGCCAGAGGTCAGGAGGACAAGAACAATCTAAGAAAAAATAAATTAATATACATAAGAACTTGGGCCCAATCTACAAGAATGACAATCTACATCACAAATATTAACATCAACTGATTCATTCAACAATATGAATTGAATTCATTCCTGGATCAAGCCAAATATGATACTAATAGGAAGCAAATCTGAGCAAAAGCTCCTGTCCTCATGGACCATACATACAAAGCAGGATGGAGGGTGTTGTGAGAAAAACAATAAATAAATTTATACTGTGTTAAGCAGTGATCAATGCTATGGAGGAAAGAGAGCAGAAGTATGGGGACAGAGTTGCCCTCTTATAATGAATGGTCAAGAAAGACTTTCTGACAAGGTGATATTTTAGGATTTTTTTTTTTTTTTTTTTTAAAGATTTTATTTATTTATTTGAGACAGAGAGAATGAGAGAGCACATGAGAAGGGGGAGGGTCAGAGGGAGAAGCAGGCTCCCTGCCGAGCAGGGAGCCCGATGCGGGACTCGATCCAGGGACTCCAGGATCATGACCTGAGCCGAAGGCAGTCGCTTAACCAACTGAGCCACCCAGGCGCCCGATATTTTAGGATTTTTATTGACTTATTTATTTGAGAGACTGAGAGCACAAGCAGAGGGAGGGGCAGAGGAAGCCGGAAAGAGTCTTAGGCAGACTCTGAGTTGAGCAGAGCTCAATCTCACCACCCTGAAATCATGACCTGGGCTAAAACCACAAGTCGGAGGCTCAACCGACTGAGCCACCTTCAGGCACCCCCAAGGTGATATTTTAGCAGAGATATCAATAAAGTGTGGAAAGAAGCTATTTGTCTATCTGGCAGAAGAGAATTCTATGCAGAAATGTTAGCAGGTAGAAAAGCACTGAGACGGCAGTTTGTCAGCATGTTTGAGGAACTAAAAAGTGGTCAAGTCTGATGGAGCAAAGGGGGTGTGAGAGAAAAGTCGGCCACGATGTCAGACTTCAGATCAAGTGGAGTGTGGGCAACCACTGTCCTGACTTTGCCTCTTCCCTTGTGAATGGACCAGTCTGGCCCAAGAGAATGGGAACAAGGGGACTGGGAGGAGGAAGGGAGAGGTATTTAGGCGGTTAGCAGAGTAGCCCAGGCAAAAGATGTTGTTGGGAGATGTCAGTGGAGGATGTAACAGTTCAAAGACAGGACCGACATACTTCTGGGTGTCGATTTCCATTGAGAAGGAGTCGAGGACAGCTGAGGTTCATGTCCTGCAGTTGAAATTTGTCAAGAAGGGAAGACTGTAGGGGAAGGTGGGCAGATTTGAGGCAAGGAAACTGAGTTCTATTTTGATCATTCAAAATTGAGATGACAATTAGCTATCCAAGGGGAGATGTGCATGTATATGTACCTTTCACCGGTCATATTACTGACAAAAATCCCTGTTGCTGCAAGTAAGGATTGAATCATGGATTAAATTAAAAAAAAAAAAAAAAAGTCTGAGGCATCAGAGAAACACTGAAAGACTATTGAACTGAAATAGTGAAAATGCCAAAATGCCACCAGCTGAATGATCTCAGGGTGTCAACTTTTCAGGGATTCAGAAGTCTCTCCTCTCTGAAATAAAGTATAACTAAGTCCATGAATGAATGACTCAGCCCTTTCAAATTCAGAGAGGATGATATAAATCCTCCCAAACCATTCCCCTCAAATAGAGCCCTCCTGTCCACTCCAGGAAAAAAAAAAAGAAAAAAAAGTTATTTTGTACATGACAAGTTTCCTCCTTTGGGAATTGGACTTGTGTTGGGGCCCATCTTTTGCAGAAGCTGCGCACTGTGGAGGGAGAAATGCGCAAGCATCAGGCTCAGCACATTCCAATCCTGGCTCTCCTGGCAGGTGCTTGGTAACCTTGCTCAGATCTCCCAAATTCTGCCCAAGTGTCCTTACTTATAAAAGAAACCAAGTAATACTGTTCTCAGAAAGTTGCTGCAAAGACATAAAAATTAAAGAATTTAACACCATGTAATATGGTACATAATGAAGTGGAATTTAGACTCTACCATTTGATTTAGACTATACCATAATGTTTAGTTCCATCCTTTCTTTTTTTTTTTTTTTTTTAAAGATTTTATTTATTTATTTGACAGAGAGAGAGCACAAGTAGGCAGAGTGACAGGCAGATGGAGAGGGAGAAACAGGCTCTCCGCCGAGCAGGGAGCCGGATGTGGGGCTCGATCCCAAGACCCCAGGATCATGACCTGAGCCGAAAGCAGCCGCTTAACGGACTGAGCCACCCAGGCGCCCCTAGTTCCATCCTTTCTTTTTCATCTCCCCACTCCCTGCTCCGCAGCTTGAGGGGAGCTGGACGAGAACCAAGCCCTTTAGTGTCAGGTTGATTAGTCATGTAGCTGAATGAGTGAGCTCTCAATTGATATGAATTAATTTACGCAGTGGGGAGGCCGAGAGAACTACATTTTTAGCATCTACTATATGCAAGGTATTTTGTAAATGTTGCTCAAATTAATCTCCATAACAAACATACAAGGTAAATATTTTCATCCTATTTTATAAATAAGGAATCGGAGGCTCTGAAAGGTTAAGTAATTCAAGTAATTCACACAAGATCGTGCAACCGTAATTGTTTCACAGCCATGCCTGATTCTGCAACCTCTTCCTCTCCCTTGATGCTGCTTCCCACCCTCGCTGGGTGCCTAGTGCTGTTTTGAAACATGATGGTGGGACCAGGTCTCCAGACTAAGAATAGCCTGTGAACATGACCTGTCTAGACTTTTGCCTGTCTATGCCTCTCTCTTCTCTGAGTCCCACCTGCCACTGTGCTCTGTCTGTACTTCAGTTTTTATGATCAAAGCCCTTCTTTAAATCAATGTTATTCCTGATCAGTCATCTAAGCATGTCTGCAGCCAGCAGCCTGGTCTGCAAATCTAGCCAGCAATCTCCTTTGACTACTGTTATTCAACTTTGCAGAAACCTAGAAGTCATCTTTAAGTTTCCCACCTAAGTCACTGCTAACGTCCAATCCATCATCAAGTGCTGTTGTTTCTAGATCTAAAATATCTTTTGAACATCCCCACTTCAATTTCTATAACCATCATCCTACTTCCGGTCATGAACCACCTGTCACCTGGATTTCTCCCCGTTTTCTCTCTTCCCCACTCCCAATTTATTCCCTAGTTAGCAAAGTAAGATTTTTAAAGTAGAAACTAATGATGCACACCCCTTTCCTTTAAAATAACTTCCTTAGCTTCTCACTGCTCCTCCAATAACATCCCTACCCTTTTCAGGAAGGTACACTTACCCACAAGCTGGCATGACCTGGGTCTTGCTCTCACCTTTACTCTCCATGCACCAGCAGCATCCCTTCACTTCCAAGGGAGGCAAACTCCTTCTTCTCTGAGTTGTCACACTCCCTCCCCTCTTCCTCACATGCCCTGCTCCTTGTCATCCTTCCAGTTTCTGTGTACACATTACCTCTCCATCTCTATACTCCTTTCCGTTGCTTTGTAGCAATTCCAGTTTGCAATTGCATCTAGTTGACTGCCAAGGGAAAGAAGAGCTTTCCAAGCAGAGGTAAGAGCAGCTGTAAACCTGTGCAAGGGTACTGATCAGAGGTGAGAAAGAGCTATGTATGCTCAAAAAATTGAAAAACAAAATTCTAAAAGGCAGTCTTTGCGTCTCCCTGCAAAGACTGTGGACTCCATGGAGGCAGAACCATTCTGTCTTATTCACCAATTCCCCTAGCCTGATAGAAACTGCCTGATACCTAAGAGTCACCGCGGACAGGTGCAGGACATGACTTATCACCTTTGAAATCAAGTGTAACAGTCACTTCGGATGTTACTGATTAATATTTACTCAGTTTAATCTCTTCTCTCAACAGCACAGAAAATACGTGGTGTTCTCTGCAGAAACTTGTATCTAACTACCTCCCATACACATGGTTTATTTGTAGTCACTGGTGCTTATCTGTGCATAATTTTGTTATCTTGGTTCAGACTTAACTTCCATTTAGTGAATCCGTAACTCATTCTTTCTTCTCTACTGTGCCCCTCCCTAAGCTTTGTTCTCCACAGGCTGTGGGTTGATCTGAAATGTCATGTGGTCTCTCTTGACTGACATGGCACTCAGAAAAATAAGTATCTTGGCATTTCTTTGTCTGACCTGCTACCCAGACAAAGGCCTTACAAATATTTTATAAATATTTACTGATGGTGTGATAAAAAACAGGATCTAATAAGCCTGACTTCTTCTTTAATGAAATTTATTTCAGAAGTCTGCATTTATTCAACCTAAAATTGTTATTTGTATAATATTTTCATTAATTTTCAAAAATCCCAGGTAAGGACTTATTATAAAGTAGTGAGTAGTTGGGGCACCTGGTGGCTCAGTCAGTTAAGCATCTGACTCTTGATTTCAGTTCAGGTCATGATCTCAGGGTCAGGGGATCAAGTCCCACATTGGGCCCCACATAGGGCTCCACACTGAGCATGGAGTCTGCCTGAGACTCTTCTTTCTCTCTCTCCCACTGCCCCTCATCCCCCGGGGCACGTTCTCTCTCTCACTAAATAAATAAATAAATACATACATACATACATAAATAAAATCTTTAAAAATAAATAAAGCGGTGAATAGTACCTTTAAAAATTATGCTGTTAACAATAAATCCAGTGTGAATATTAAATAATAGTTTTATTGAATATCTATTTAATATCTATTGAACACCTATTTAATATGTATGTTTATGTTAAATCATTTCACATATATCTTTAGTCCTACAGAGATATTATTATCCAAATTTTATCAAAGAGAAAACTTAGGCTCACTGAGATCAAGAAAATTTTTTCAATTGCATATATCTAGTAATTGGCAGAACCACAACTGGAATCACAAACTGAAGCCAGTTTCATGAATGACGATCTTAGTTTTTCAGTTGTGTTTATGGGACTAGAATGTACGTAAAGATATCTAAGTTTTTAAATGATCAGATTCGTCACCCATTGTGGCACTAATGCTGCAGAAAAAAACAACTCCAAGATCTCAGTGGCTTACAGCAATAAGCATCTGTTTCTTTTCATTCATGGTCCTATGTGCCACCTACAGTTTGGTTGGTCTTGGCTGGTCTCACTTAGATTCTTCTGTGCTTGACCGGACTCCAACTGCTGGTCAAATTCAGGTCTGTTCTATTTTTTTTTCATCATTCTGAGGCAAGAACTACCTGGGGCAGGCTGCAAATCTACAAGAGACTAAACCAAATGGCAACAAATGGAAACACATTTAAAGCTTTGGCTTACTTCCACATTTCACTGGCCAAAGCAAGTCCAAAGAACATGACCAGGTCCAAAGTCAAGTAAGCAAGAAATAACATTTCATCGAGTGGACTACGTGAGGTACCTACAATAATACATAGTAAAAGCCATGGATGTATAACCCTGTAATATGAAGAAAGTGAAGAGCTGGGAACAATAATACAATGTACCAAGGCATTCATAATTACTTCAAGGAGCAATCTTGGATCCAGTTACTTAAAAATGAGATAAAATGAATAGATTAGATCAATCCTTTAAAAAATTAATTTACTGACAAAAATGCTTATTCTAAAACATGTGTTTGCATACAAACTTAAAGATAAGCACATACAACTATTTTGAGAATATTATTAAACAGAATATATCAAAAATAGAAGCAGGTAGTTTTAAAACTCCCATATCCAAAGAAAAATTGATGAACAGCAAAAGTCATTTTTAAACCTGTCATATCAACAGCCATTAGCTACTAAAATTTATCATAAAGTGCCAATGTATAGGTCTCACCAGTAGAAAGATATTAAAGATCAATGCAAAAATAATAAGATTCTATTTAATATGACAGGCTGGAAGAAAGTGTTCAAATTCATGAGTGTAGAAAAGGCTAGGAAATATCTTGATGAAGTTGTTCATATTGCAGTGTCTCTGAAAAAAGTAAGAAAGCTACAGTTTATAAAACATGATCAAAGATCTTGGGTAACATGTTTAAATGCTAGAAATGAAGTGACAAAGAAAGAAACACAAAAATCACTCAATCTCTTAGGCCAAAGAAAGTAAAAACAAAAATTATAGCAACAAAAAACCCACAAAATATTAATGAATAACATAATTAAGTTACAATTCATGCCTATTGTAAAACTAAGAATAAACAAGTTTCAGAAGTGAAAATATTCATCATTGCCATTAGATGGACATCATTTCAGAAATTTTGTGCATATCCTGCCTGTGTAAGAGTAAGGAAGAAGGAAGAAGGAAGGAAGGAGGCAAGGAGGAAGGAAGGGAGGAAGGAAGGAAAATAGGAAGGAAAGAAATAAATAGAGCATAATTTTACAAAACTATAACCACACTAATGTTACTTTTAACAAACAAATATTAAATTTCCTTTGACTTTACCAGAAGAAAAGAAATGCAACTAAAGGAAATGCTGAACAACGTTAACATTTTCTTTATCACAGAGATATTAATATTTAAATATTAAGAAATTAGTTCTAAATTTTTAAGAGGTTGGAATCATTATGCTATTTAATAACATGTGTTAACTTTAAAAGTACATACAAATGCCCTGCTACAGAAGATGAAGAAATTAGTCAACTACTAATTCTTTCCACCTCCAGAGTAAAAATAATAATAATAATAAATGGTGTTCAATTATTTCATCATGGTTTATAACATTTATATTTCCTACCACTTCTTCCAGTGGCTTAAGCCAGATGTAATGACCTTCTTATTATTCCTTATCCCTGCCAAGATCATCCCTGACTTGGATTTCTTTTACTTACTTTTCCTCCTTTCTGGCAAACTCTGGCCCCAAATATTTGCCAGGTTGTCATCTTTCTGTCAGTCAGGTCTCAATTCAAATGTCACCATCTCAGAGAACCCGGATCCTCAGATACTTAACAGAGATCACCTCATTTTATTTTCTTTGGAGTATTTATCATGATCAGAAAATTCCCTTGTTGAGCACTGTATTTTCTGTCTTCCCACACTATCATATAAATGCTATGATAGCAGGAATGCTTTGTTTACCAATTTTATTCTCACTGTGACACTTTTTTTTTTTTTTTTTGAGAGAGAGAACACAGTTGTGGGGAGGGGGGAGATGGAGAGGGAGAGAGAGAATCTTAAGCAGGCTCCATGCCCAGCAAGGAGCACAATGTAGAGCTTGATCTCATGACCCTGAGATCATGACCTGAGCTAAAATCAAGAGTTGGACGCTTAACCAACTGAGCCACCCAAGCGCCCCCTCACTGTGACACTTTTGAGGAAATCTACACTTTTCTTCAGTTTGGAGAAGACTTGTGTCAGATGCCAGTAAACACTCTTGTCTCAAGCTGGGCATCAAGGATTTGAGAGTTATGCTTCATGTTTTGCAGTTTGTGGCTCTCTATTCTTATTGCACTGTTGATGGTTTTTACCAAGTTTACTTCTATTTTTCTTTTTCTTGCTATTCCTGGCTTTGATGCATTTTTTTTTTTAAGATTTTATTTATTTGAGAGAGAGAGAATGAGAGACAGAGAGCATGAGAGGGAAGAGGGCAGAGGGAGAAGCAGACCCCCTGCTGAGCAGGGAGCCCAATGCGGGACTCGATCCCGGGACTCCAGGATCATGACCTGAGCCGAAGGCAGTCGCTTAACCAACTGAGCCACCCAGGCGCCCTCGATGCATTTTTAGAAAGAAAATTTAACTAAAATCCTTCCAAGCCAACATCATCAATTTGCATCTGCGTACACAGTAAATATTTTAATTTTCCTCTTCAATTTGCATAAGACTGAACTTAAAAGGAAGAGATGATGATGGGAGCTAAGCAATGTAAACCACCACTGCCACTGGGAATTGCAGATGCCTTTGGGAATCTAATAAAGAAGATACTCCCTTTCCCCCATAAAAAATGACTAGGCGGACTTTTATAGGCAGACTCATAAATGCAGTGTCCTGAAAGCCCATACATGGACTTCTTTGAGAAGCATGGTCCACACAGAAGGAACCCTGAATAAATGTGGATTTTAGGTCCAATTTCTCCACATTAACATTTTGAACCTCTCTCAACATACACATAACAAATTTTTCAATAATCTGAATTATCCAAGGCAAAATAAATCCTGCCACAACCCACCAGGAATTATCCATCTAATTATACCTATGACAATATGTTAATATTGGGAAATGTTAAGAACAGTGCCTGGCACATACTGAGCACTATATGTGTTTGACAAAGACATTAAATAAATAAAACTGTTTTGAAAGAACCCTAATCCTCTTTGTAGCTGCTCAAGATATATCGATGTCACATGGCCTAGTTACTAGTGAAACAAAATATATGTCCTGGTAAGTATTTTCCAAATACATAATACTATGAAAAAAAAAAAAAAAGAGCATGAAGACACAGAGCTGTGGGGGGATGTTACGGCTGTGATGTCCAGGACCAGGGAGAAACTCAAGCAGCAACTACCTGTATTTCTCCAAACCCTTCTCAGGACCCCAAGAGTGTGAGCTTCTGCCTTTCCCAGTCCAGAGTTTCTGATTTCTTGGCTTTTCTTCCAAACCACCACAGTGATAATAAGTATCAGGGAGGTTGGGTGGATATAAAATATTGACATGATAAGATTCAGTAGGGTAGCAATGGATCAGCAGTACCTGGGAGCCTCTTGTGCATGTACTCTCATTAATGTATCTATATAAAAGTAATATTCTTTCCATTAATTACATACCTTGTGGGACAAAAATCTCCCAAATTACTCCCAGACTCTCCCCAAAGTGGAGGTAATTCAGTGCCCCACCCCCTTAAAAATCTGCATGTTTTGTTCCTGATTATAATGTCATTAACATAAGATAAATGTCCTATTGCCAAGGCAACCAGGAATGGGGTATCTTTCATCAATGGGACAACTTTGATCAAGAACTTAACTCCATTTGGTCAGTGTATTTCCTGTTACTGACTGTCCTCCCACTTGGGTTAGAGGACTGCAAATCCTCCCACAGTCAAGCCACTTCTCTCCTAGTTTGGTCCCTCATTCCTCTCTAGATGACCTGTGTCGATTCATCTCTCTGACCCACACTTCTTCCTTAACATCTCCTCATTCTTTAAGAAATTTCTAAAATTGTATTTCCCCAGTAAAAAAAGAAAAAAGCCCATGGTTGTGTTTTACTTAAAAAATAAAAAATTGCTTGGTTCACTTTTTTCACCTTGTATTACTGCTATTAGAATATAGGATCAGTTCAAGAATAATGATACTCTCCTTTATCCTAATTCTCATATAAAACTACATAAAACTTGGGGTGCCTGGGTGGCTCAGTCGGTTAAGTGTCTGCCTTCAGCTCAGGTCATGATCCCAGGGTCCTGGGATCGAGCCCCGCATCGGGCTCCCTGCTCGGCGGGGAGCCTGCTTCTCCCTCTCTCTCTGCTGCTCCCCCTGCTTGTGCTCTATCCCTCTCTCTCTCTCAAATAAATAATAAAAAAAATCTTAAAAAAAAAAAAACTACATAAAACTTGTCAAAACTTGACATTTCTTCTTAATCTACACAGTGACATTCCCCTAACCTAACACAATTGCTGGATACAGAAGCACATCTTTTGACCACTGTGGCTATCCTTGAACTTTTTCTTTGTTCTGCTGTTTTTTCCAGTCAAAAAAATCTTGAAGTTTCTTCCAAGATGGGCTAATGTATCCTCAGGGGTCAGCTCGGATGTTAACATACTGTCCTGACCAAAGGAGCCTTTTCTATATATCCCCACATCATGAAGTTTCTATGTCTGTTCCTGCCTATACTACCCCCTCTGACTGTCAGTCATTCAGGGTTACCGCATTAACATGCAACAGAGAAAGAAGAGGGATTTTTAACTGCCAAATGCACTAGAACTAGATTGTGCCTTGGTTCAGTTCCCTCCTGAGTCCAGCTTTATATGATAATATTTGACCTCAATAATCTAGTATGTGTCACCCATGTGACATTCTGCAAAACTGTCTACCTCTGTACCAGAGGCCCTCCCACTACTGATAGAACACAAAAATAATGCAAAAGAAGCCACCCACATGTAGTTCCACAACTCTGCAATGACCACACACACCACTCACTGTATGGAAGTGCACTCTCTGTCTTCACCAAGACCCTATTCTAACATTGCAAAACAATATAGCTAAGGCACTGCCTGAATTTTCATACGATACATCTTACTCTTTTTATTCCTTCAAGTAAACTGTTTGCTACCATATTTATTCAATTGTCACACAGAACTAATGTGAGCGTAAATGTAGCCAACCATGAAAAATAAATGCCCAGCAGCCAATGTAGATTATGTATTAAGATGTGGGTTATATGGAGGCAGGTTTTGTCTGTAGGGACTTCATCCCCACAAATTCTCAAGCATATATAGCCTTATACAACAGATTGCTCTGTCAGGGCTCCTGCCTCTGAATTCCAGGTGCGCTCGATTTTGCATCTGTTCCTTCACAAATGCATCAGACTTGAACGACAAACCATATGGCTTCCCTTACTGGACCTACTTTTGATCACAAATACGCACAAATTACCAGTGCGGAGGCTGTGCCACCTGAAAATGCCAAGAGTGAATGGTGTTGAGTTGGGTGCACAGACATAACGTGAGTTTACAGCAGCCCTGAATGTACTGCCTGTTGCTTCTCAGCTGACCCTGATCTATGGTATCTGGATAACAAATGTGCACATTTAGAATATTCTGTTCAGTTACAGCTCTGCGCTGGGAATCAAACAAGTTACAAATAGCCCCAAGTCCAAATACAGTAGTGACACACCGTAATAGTGTCATTATCGGGCAATAATTCTATGCTTATCACTGACTCCCACTGGCAATAAAAATGATCGCGTGTAGCAAAGTGGCCACTAGTAGACACTAGCAAGGAGACAGCAAATTACACTCAGTCCTGTGATTGTATCTTCAATTAGCTTTGTTTGTGAATGTGAGTCTGTGTATGTGTGCGTGTGCATGCGTGTGTGTACATGTCTGGACCTGTGTGTGTCTGTGTAAAGTCCTAATGATACAGCTTGAAAGAATGTGTTGGGTCACTAGCTCCCTACCAAAAAAAAAGAAAAAAATTAAAAAATTAAAAATTAAAAAATAAGTAAAACAAAACAGGAATGCTCATGTTTTAGAAAGTTTTCTGGCATTGCCAGCTGATGAGTTATCATAAAGTGTGTTTTCACTGCACAGCACTTCTTTTTATATCACAGCCACGGATCTCCAAACATTTCTTCAGGACAAGATGCTTCTTGAGAAGCAAACTCTCTGAGAGCCAAAAATACTACAACAGTCCCATACAGTCCCTCAAGCAATGGAAAAGTATTCAGTGAGGAAGATCTTCTTAAAATTTCCAAACAAGGAGAGAATAGACATTTTTTGACTCTGTATAGACATTTTTGACTCTGTATACGCTCACTCATGTATATATTCATGGTGCTTTAAGAAAGATTTTTGTGGGGACTATTGTTATACTCCCTTTATCAGGAACTTATTATAAACACTGCTTGAGGCAGTCTCAGATTACAAGGATTTTCTTACTCAAGGAAAACAAAAACTCATGCTGCCCCACTGGTGCTTTTATAAATTCCTTATTTACTTTACAAATAGTAAAAGGATGACAGAGTAAAAGTGTAAAAGATAGTTGCAAATTAATATTATTTTACAACATTCAAAACCAATCTAATTTTTTTAATGATTAGAAAAGGTTACAAACATTTAATACAAAGAGAAACAGGAGATGTACAAGTTCAAAACTGGAACCAAAGATAGCATGACTGGAAATGTTAGTGGGTTGTTAATCGAAGCTTCCAAGTCCTTTGGCCAGCATAGCAAGCTTAGTGCTAATCAAAGCAACAAATAACAAAGCACCAAAGTTTGCCCCCATCATTCTGTTTCTCTTTACTTTCCAGTGTGTGGTGAGGTTGGCTGTATTTCAGTGTTATTTACTTACTTGTTATCAACTTAGGTAATGAATTCCACAGTCAAGAGCATCATATGCTTTCTTTCTTTTGGCCAATTGTATTGATTTAGTTTTTTCTCATTGGCAGATAAATTTAGCTTATGTAGCAGCAATTATCCAGAGGGAACATTAATAAGATCCACAAGATATAAGGAGCTTGCTTATGCCTCCTGGACGATCCTTAAAATCTGACTTTGAGACTATCTTTTATTTATGGAAGACAAAAGTCTCACTAGCTTCACACTGTTAATCTTGAATGCAAGGTCACATTTTAGGTCTAACTTTAATAAGCACAGATCCTACCTTTATCAGAGGAACTTAAATTAAAAAAAAAAAAAATAGCCACTTAAGCTTGAGGATCAAAGACTTGATGGAGATTCATGACTCTCATCCAGGTAAAGTAAAGTTTTAAGGGGCAGCAGTGCTAGGACTTCTGAAACTGGAAATCCACCACAGGAAAACACATAGGATATTGCTTTGTGACAAGTTGAGGTTGTCTCAATATTAACTGATTCTACTGATTTTCCCACCTCCTGCCAATATATCAATTATCATTAATTATGCAGGAATAGACTAAACAGAATAGTACAGAATAGATTCTGGCCATATGATGACCAAAATAATGAGTTAAACCAAGGGTCAAGAAGAGAAATTTGCTGCCATATCCCTAATAATGGGTATCATTAAAGTTATTACTATTAGGTCATTAGAATTTAATAAATGCATATTCTCACCACATCTTAATATTGCCCCATTCCAAAATTGCTAAATTTACCATTTATTTACCTGAGCAGACAAATTTTCTCTCTATTCACCTGGCTATTTAAGAATTCCTTCTGGCAAAAAGCTGGAGAATCATAAACATTATGCAGCTTCTAACATAATTGACTCTCTTATTTCTAAATTATAAGAGATATTATCTTATGTAGGTTTTGACCATCATGAAATTGAAATGATGCTATTTCTCAATGGAGACATCCTTAGAACTCTATAATCCTCAAAATTATAAACTCCATTAGTTGAGATACAGATGCTGGACATCTGGCTGGGTTTCCTCACCAGTAAATCGAATTCATCCAGTTTCTAGCCTAGCAGCCATATGACTCAAAATATATTGGTATTTTCAAGGGGTATATCATTTGGTGTCTTTAGGAAGTAGGGATGGAGTGGAGTTAACATGGGGATGGCTCTATTCATTCATGGCTCAGTTTCGTGGCTGTGTCTGCCTGAAAACAATGAACATTTATTCTCAACCACCCAAGAAAGAATAAAGTAAGTCAGTCTCCCCCATCCTGTACCCTCCTGTAACTGGGTAGATTAATTCAAGACAGTGGGGATGAAGGGGAAGGACCCATTTCAGCCTCTGGGCTGAGCCCAATTCTGCAATTGAGCTAAACTATGAATAGGACAGTCACTTTAATCCCCATCCTACCCTACTGTGACTGTTATCAATTTAGGTAGAGCCTTAAGTAGAAAAGGAGTGACTGATGAGGCTACCCTAGAAATGATATTCTGAGCTTTTTTCCACAGTGTATCAGTGCAAAGTCACATCAGGAACCTAAGTGCACTTTAATTCTCAAGTTCTATATATTTGTTCATTTTAAGTAATTTCAATTCTATAAAAATTCCATAAAAACCCTATATTCTTCTTTCTTCTTCTTCGGGGCAGTATGTTAAAAAAAAAACTACCCAACAAAACAATATTCAAAAGCATCACCACTCTACATATTAATGATCTGAGCTTGAGAACAAGCACCACAAAATAGTACCACTTTCAATCCCCTGAGCAATGTCTTCAATGATACCAATAGGAATGTAATGCTCAGGGAAACATGAGTAAAACTCCAGTGTTCAACGGTTTTTTGGAAACACAGATACCAAACTTGAGATATTCCTAAGAAACGTGCCAGGGAATAAGTCTTACACAGCTGAGCACAGTTAGGTGTTAGCACATCCCAGCAGATGAGGGATGAGTAGGTCTGCACCATTGCAACGGTATCATGCCAACCTACACTGGAGCCTGAGGAAAAAGGAAAAAAACTCAATTATCCTAGATTGTCTTTATTTAAAATTTTGATAGTTTGTTCATTATGGATTTTTTACACTACTTTTGATTTAAATATTGCATTGGAATATTATTTTTCTCAAGTGCTGAGCTGAGTTTATTAGCTCCTCCCTAAATTTGGCACCCGAGACGAAAACGTGTGAGGATAAATAAAATGGTCTCAGGGGTATCACCTAGCCCTGGCTCTGCATTTCCGAGTCTAGCACTGATTATGTGTGTGAATTCTGTCAAGTTCATCTGCATTTCTGGACCTTAGAACATCTAATACCAGTAGATGCCTCTCTGCTTCACGTTATTATTTGATCATCAAAAAAGCGTGTGCCATGCATGATCTCTGAAAAAGTTGGCATTAAAGATCCTCAAAGCAATTTTGTTGTTGTCCTCAAAAATACAAGTCCTCTACCTCCCGTAGGCAGATTCATAATAGTTGGTCAAACCACCCCCAAGGTAAGAGCCACACAGACACTTCAAAGAGCTTCAAATCAGGTGAACAGAAAATTGTGAACCCCTTCGGAGGGATCGTTTTCTTCTTTTTAAAAGGAAGGTACACAAAACTACTAAAACCTGCAGATATTTAATAAGAACCAGCGTCTATGCTTTGCCTGCTTCAAATTACACAGCATCATCCTAGTGCCAGTCCAGGGCCTCTCCCATGCACTGATGCTCACAGCACAGCCATGACAAAAGCCTAGACTAACACTTTTCTTTGCCTCTAGCAACTGCTCAATGTTCTGTTTTATTTTATTTGCCTTTATTATTTGGCTTTTGGTTGGCCACCCAAAATGACCAGCCTGCAGCGACAGCAAACATGGTTCTTTTCCACGAGACCCACAAGACCATTCTATCTATCCTCACGTCCCCCGCCTGGCAGGACAGAAAGATGGAGCACACCCCTTTTGAAGAGCTGCACACAGACACACACTGACATGTACATTTCTGATGTCCATTTTTGACATGTACAGATGCTGTCGGGAGCGTTGAGATTGTTGGCAAAGAACAACAGGTATCTTCAGGGATAAAAGCATTACCCAAAATGTAAGATTTTGTCAGGTAATGACCTCACAATTTTCAGAGTATTTCACAATTGCTGCCTGGTGGTAATTATAGGGTAGGGCACAGTGTGCTTAGCAGAAAGGTCCAGATTAGGCCCGTGAGGGAGGTGAGGTGTCTGGCAGGACTGACACGCAATGAAAGATTATAAAACCTGGTCTCTCCAGCCTGACAATGAGCATAGTTAGAAAGGAACTTAATTGTACCACTTAAGATTAGGAAAAGTACAGGGGGAACAAAGTTATCAATTCCAAGCTTAAAATGCCATTGCACAATATGAGAATAAGTACTCATATGAATGGCGCAGCAAGAAAATTTAAAAACCAATAAAATGAAATACTTCTGCACACAGCGGAATTCAGTGCTGCAGGAGATCAGAGAGTCAAATGCAGGAGCTGTATTTTAAAAGGAGGCTGAATAATTTTATGACCACTATAAAAGAGGAGACAGGCTTAAATTGCTGCAGGAGGGTAGGAAATGAGGAAAAACCTCATAACTACAAAGGTAGTAAGATCAGAGTATTTTGATTTGCCACATCTTCTGTGGCTTTACCAGGATTTCTCTTTCCTATTAGCCAAACCCAAGATCCGCTCAACCTCTAAGCCCACGACCTTTTGTTTTGTTCCGTGTTGCCCTACCATCTTTTTTCTTTCACATAACATTACCAAGGCATTTATCATGAACTCTCTGGTGATCCCTTCTCTGGAATTCATACCCACCAAAGTGATTGGCCAGATGCTGTTTACTTTGCACACAGATTCCTGAAACCTGCTTTATGCCTTCAATCCCTCCTCCACTTCAAATCACATTATAGCCCAGAGGAGTTACTAGGAGCACACTCCAAACTGCACACAGAAATTCCATTAGATTTCAAATCAGTTGCCTTAACCTCTTACAGGCGGTAGACCACAATAATCCATCAGACCACGCTGGTTTAACCACATTCTACCTCTCCCTAATAGCCAACAATAAGCCTCTAGATAAATTGGGATTTTCATTCTGTTGACTGTTGATTGCTTCACACTCCCTACTGGATTATTTCTTGGATGGTGGCACCCTAAAATAATCCCTTGCATTTGTGTAGCATTTCAGAAGCTACAGTATATTTCTATAACCATATCATTTGATAATAACAGAAGCTCACTACAAAAGTCAGGGTAGGCCAGATACTAATATCTCCTTTTGAAAAATGAGAAATCAAGCCTTATTTCTGCTCAAGTGCTTGCATCTTCTGATTCTTGGTCCCTTTCAATATGAAAGATGATTTACTATAGCTAAGCAAGTTGGGTCATTTTATTCACAAACCTCCCCCCTTCCTCTTCCACTTCATTTAAATTTTCTACCACATTTAGGATGGCCTGCTTTTCTTTCTAATAGTTTTAGCCCCTGGAATGCTATTTGCTCCACAAAAACAACCTTCATTCTCTTAAAATAATCTCATATCCTAGGCAATGATCCCTAATACACACATTTCTCTAGGGCTGTTTTCCAAGGCTTCTGAATAAGCATATTTGCATCCATAAAATAGTAAAGAATAAAGTGAATAAAACCCACAATGTTGCTCATTTTATATGCTTCACAGATTCAGGAACATCTTCCATGAGTGTTCATATTTTCACTCATTTATTCAATAAATATTTGAGCACCTCCTATGTGCCAAGACATTGAGGATATGTAGCAGAGGATAAAACAGACTAACATTCTTGCCTGTATTGAGCTTAGATTCTAGCAGAGAAGACAGACAGTAAACAAAGTTAACTAAGAAATTTATGGAATTATTAGGTAGTCTAAAAAGATATAAATTTGATAAAGAAGGAAAGAAGTGTTGGGACAGAGGCAAGGATATGAAATTTAAATTAAGTGGGTAGATAAGCCCTCAACTGAGAAGACGACTTTTGAGTGAAAACCTGAATGAAGCAAAAGAGCTAGCCCTGCGGATATTTGTCAGAAGACCATTCCAGACAAAGGAACAGCAAGTTCAAAGGCCCCAAGGTGGAGCTGTGTCTATGTGTTTCAAGCAACAACAAAGAAGCCTGTGTGGTCAGACTGGAATGAATGAGGACAATAGTGGTAGAAAGTAAAGGCAGAGAGGCACCGTAGACAATAATATAGGGCCTGGTAAAAGATGGAGAACCATGTGGGCAGAGAATGTGATGAACTAAGTTATACTTAGCAACACCTCTATCTCCTTGGTTGAAAATAATACAAAAAGGGCAAGAGCATGTGCAAGAAAATCAGTTAGGAGTCTACTGCATTAATTCAGGCATGTGATTCAGGAATTGTAGCAGGGGTGGTAAGAATGGGATAATTTTAGGACATATTTTGAAGGTAAAATCAATAGAATTTGTGACAAATCTTATGTAGAATATCAGAAAATAAGACAGGTCAAGGATAACACAAAGATTTTGGTCAGAACAAGTAGGTAGATGATTCTGCAAGTGAATGAGTATAATGAATGAGTAGGTAGTAGGTAGGTTCCATTTAAAAAAAGATAGGAAAACAACTGTAAGAACAGATTTGGAGGTGGGGGATGTCAGCAGATATATTTGGGAAATGTTAAGTGACATCCCCATAGAACATCAGGTAAGCATTGTGTATATGGAATATATTCAGATGCATTTAAATACTGAAGTTCAGAGAAGGGGTCCAGGCAGGAGACATAAATATAGACATCATAAACATATAGATGATATTTAAAATCATGACAGTGGAGTGCCTGAGTGGCTCAGTCTGGGACTGACTTTTTTTGATTTCAGCTCAGGCCGTGATCTCAGGGTCACGGTATTGAGCACCATGTACGCTCTGTGCTGGGTGGGGAGTCTACTTAGGATTCTCTCTCTCCTTCCCCCTCCACTCCTCCTCCCGCTCACTCTTTCTCTCTGAGATAAATGAATAAATCTTAAAAAAAAAAAAAAAAGAATCATGAGGGACGCCTGGGTGGCGCAGTCGGTTAAGCGTCTGCCTTTGGCTCAGGTCATGATCCCAGGGTCCTAGGATGGAGTCCCACATTGGGCTCCTTGCTCAGCGGGGAGCCTGCTTCTCCCTTTGCCTGCTGCTCCCCCCTGCTTGTGCGCTTGCTCTTTCTCTCTCTCTCTCTCTGACAGATAACTAAATAAAATCTTTTTAAAAAATTAAAATAAAAAATAAAAAATAAATCATGAATCAGGATGACATCCTCTGGGGAATGGAGAAAATGAATGGAAAAGAGAAAAAGGTTAAGGAGTAAGGCCTGGCGCATTCCAACATGTAGAAATTAAAGAAACAAACTGAGGGTTGCTGGAGTGGTGGGGGTTGAGAGGGATGGGGTGGCTGGGTGATAGACATCGGGGAGGGTATGTGCTATGGTGAGCTCCGTGAATTGTGTAAGATTGTTGAATTACAGACCTGTACCTCTGAAACAAATAATGCATTATATGTTTAAAAAAAGAGAGAGAGAGAAGATAGTAGGAAGGGAAAAATGAAGGGGGGGGGAATCGGAGGGGGAGATGAACCATGAGAGACTATGGACTCTGAGAAACAAACTGAGGGTTCTAGAGGGGAGGGGGTGAGGGGATGGATTAGCCTGGTGATGGGTATTAAAGAGGGCATGTATTGAATGGAGCACTGGGTGTTATACACAAACAATGAATCATGGAACACTACATCAAAAACTAATGATGTAATACATGGTGACTAACATAACATAATAAAATTAAATTTAAAAAAAGAAAAGAAGAATGAGCTGTTATTAAAAAAAAAAGAAATTAAAAAGATGAAGAACGTAGTAATGCAGTACCTAGAAAAGTAGAAGGAAAGCTAGGTGTCTTGGAAGTCAAATGGAGAAAATATTTCAAGGACAGAGAGGATATTTATGTCAAATGCCTCTGAAAACTCTAGTAAGTGAGATCTAATTTTTAGATTAAGCAATAAGGAAATCACAGGTGACTCTGATAAGACCAGTTTCAGTGGTACAGTGGGAGTTAAAAGATGATTTGAGTAGGTTAAGAAGAGAAAGGAGTAATTAGAAACAGCAAGTCAGTAGGCAGAGATAACTCTCTGGAGGAAAAATGGGATAATATCCAGAGGAGAAACTAAAGTCATGAGGGTTTTTTTTTTTAAATATTGGGAAAATAACGACACAACTACAAGCTAATTAGAATAATCCAACAGAGGGGGACTGGGAGCTACAAAAAAAAGGGTGAGTTGTCAAAATGTCTCTGAATAAGGAAGACAGGATGGGGTCTAATCATTCAAGGCATATTTGGCCTTCACCAGGAATATCATGCTTATTTATAATCAAAGAAAAGAGGGTAGAGTATACAGGTTAAGATGAAAACAGGCAATTAGAGCATGTGGAAGTTTCTTCTGATGGCTTTTCTGTTACCAGGGAAGTAGAAAGCAGGGTTGTTAGGTGAGAGAGAGGGTGGAGGGTACTGGGAGGACTGAAAGAGAGAAAGAAGTAGACAGCACTAAGCTAGGAGCCTGGGAGAATGAGTAGATTGGTAGGATGGCTGGTAGCATTAAGGTCTGCCTTGAAAGTAATGATCATGTGAAACCAGTCATCAGTGATTGTGCATTTTGTCCCACTTGTATCAACCTGGATTCAATCACAGAAGTGCTCAGAAAGCTTGTTTTAACCAAGGTTGTGATTTAGCTGAGTATGATTTAGCCCAGTATAACAAAGGGAAAGTGGGCAAGGGAGTTGAGAGTATGCAAGTGAATGAGTATAATGATGGGCCATATATTTTAAACTGGATAAGGGATGAGGAGAGGAGGTTTGGGATTTAGGGATAGTGAAAAGGTAGTAGGAACATTGGGGTGGGGGAAGGTTTAAAAGATTGCTGCAGTTGAGGTGCAGGTATCCCTTGCCTTCCTAAAGTTCATGTTACTCCGTATCACTCTTAGGAAAGACCAACATTAGTACCTGTATCACTACCTGAAAGAAATCCAAGAGGGTTTTTGCTTTTATGAAGAAAAACGGAAATTGTGGTTTTGCAGTGAGCAGTTATGGAGGCAGCACACACAGCAAGCAGCGAGAGGGGCACCCCCACTCTCCTTTCCCAGGAGCTACACCCAGCATCTCAGCCTTGAGCCACCATAGCTTTTAACTGTGTCTGTGAGCATCTGTGCTTTTTCGATTTATTTTGTGCATCTGTTAGCAAGATGTGTCCTAAGGTTTCAGAAAAGCCAGGGAGGGGTTTTTTGTTGAGTCTTTCAACACTCAAAAACGTTTCCATATAAATGAATGGCAACTGCTTCTCTGTTTTATGGGATTTAGCTTAGGAAAGGTTTCATAGGAATGCTCTACTTTCAGATAATGGGGAAACCGGTAATTGAGGGAGTAAACTGGGGAGACAGGGATGGGGTGGTAAAGAGTTAATGGGAAGTCTGAAATTGAGGTAACAGATGTGCATGGGTAATGAAAAGATCAGATTATAGCCAGAGGAGTGGTTGACTGAGGTCCAGTGAGGCAAAGAAACAAGAGTACAGAGTACTGGAGAGCTCATATACCTGGATTTGAAACCACCAAGAATGTGACGAGAGTGGCATTGGTGTAAGGAGCACTAAACTAAAATCTTCAAGAGGTGAGAGCTGCTACTCAAAGGGAGGATGGGCTTGTAAACAAAAGGTGTACAGATGATACTGTACTCTGATGACAGGGGGGTAAAAGTTGAGTATTTTTAAGGAAGAGGAGGATAGAAAGAATGATCTATAAGTGATCAGAAGGAGCAAGCAAACTGCCTAACCCACCTCTTGTCTCTTTCTACAAGGCATATAGGAGAGAAATCTGCCATATTTGAGGGGCCTCCAGGGGAAATAATGCCATCAGAGGAAAGCCATGCTTTAGTTAGGCAAGAAAAATGAAAGGAACTTACACAGAAGAGGTTAAAGACATAAGGATGTTTTAGCTGATTAAACTTTTGTTCCAGAAAAGTTAACAAGGCTCAGGAAATAAGTGAGGCAATGGGCATGAGTCTGGAATGATCTGACATTCCTGGGCTTCTCTGGGTAAATGACCTGAATAGGAGTAAAGGGCATGGTGAGATGAGTCCTCAATGGGTCATGAGCTCTCTCCTCCTTTAAGAGTAGGTTCTTATTCAGGTGAATGAGCTCTTCTTCAGGTGTTTGAAGAGTTCTAGACTTCTAATAATGGAAACATGGACATTACGGAGGAACAGCCTTATCCCAATGGCACAGCTATTCTCCTAAACCCTGCCGCTGTGGCCGGCGGATTAGTGGCTGTCCCTAGCCTTCTGACCCTTTTTGACTTCTGCCAGCAAGGCTTCTAGGCTGCTGAGATCGCGAAGGCCGTAGTGATGGCTCCTCCCTGGTTTCCACCTCTCTCTCAAGTGGTGCCAACGTTGTCCACAGAAAGTGAGATAGCTGGGGAGCCTTCAGGAGTTTTAAAGAAAACCCCAACTATGTACATCTGTTCTGTTCAATAGGGTATATGAAATATTTACCAAAATCAATTCTGGAAGGAAGGAATATCGAGAGGCCTACAGCCAATGACACAAATGAATTCTGACTCCTACCCTGATCTATCTGGTTTCCTTTGATTATTAAAATGTTTTCTGAGTGTTAACACATCAAGATCAACTGAGGAAACTGGGGGATGGTAGTAAACTCCAGAATGTCTCCTAGATAGGATTGCTAGATAAAATATAGAATGGCCAATGAAATTTGGATTTTAGATAAACTATGAATTTTTTTTTAGTATAAGTATGTCCCATGTAGTATTTTTATTTATTGTATGTTTATTTGCTGTATTTGACAACCCTACCCCCAAAGAATTTTATAAAATTAATAGAGAGAATAGCTAAGCTGGGTATGTCTTAAAGTAGCAAACCCCAAATGAATATGCCTCAGAAATAGTGGAAAAGTTTTAAAGCCTCCTTCTCCCAAAGTACCCATTCTAGGGTCCCTATGTCACCAACTGAGTTTGAAAAGATAGATGCAAAGCTGAAATAAGGTAATAGTCACCTAAGTTATTCCCTCTCTGCTTTGCCTCATGCACTCCATAATTCCCTATGTCCCCACAATTTCAAGTGATGGTTTAGGGAATGAAGAAAGAAGCACTATGTGAGATCAGATGTGACAACCATTAGAAGGTAGTGTCACTGAGAGTCCAGAGGAATGCGATAAAAAAGAAACACCCTCAGGCATGGACCCCCACCCTGCTACAGGTCTTTCATAGCACTGGCCTCCCCTGTGGGGACTCTGGCTTAGCCCTGGATAAATAAATATTCTACACCTTTTTACCCTAAACAGTTTTTAAGAAAAAGGAAAGATGGAAGAAATCTTTCCTAATGAAACGTCTTAAAATTCCTGATTTAAATGTAGCGAATCTAGGACAGCACAGTAAGCCTGCCACTTGTATTCTATTTAGTTAGAGCAAAGATGATGCTCCCTGATTATTGAAGGTCAGCAGTTACCAGAGCACACCCTGTGTCATACTACCTAATGGCAAGAGTCGTATGGTAGCTGAAACATGAAAGAAATGCAGTATATTAAAATCTACTATCAATCCAGTAGGGAAGAGCCAGCTGGATAAATCAGAATAGACTTCAGATAATCACTATATATGAACCTGAAAATTTATCCACATCCCTATCTCAAAAGCTAACACATTTCATGCTCTTTCTCATATTTAAATCTAGATAAGTGGATTTCCAATATCCTTTGAGGATGCAACTGTTGTTAAACACTGTGATTTCATATTTATACAGCTCTTCTCATCATAGGATCTTAGGCCATTTTACCAGCATAATTCAGTATTAATAATCATAAAAAAACAATAATTTCAGCTACATTATTCTACTGGGCACCTAGTCAGCAACACATTTATTTTCCTGGGCATTTGGAAGTTCCTGCTTTACCCTCAAGGAGAAAAAGCAGCCAAATCTTCTGATCCCCCAGAGGAAAATTAAAAATAATTAAGGCCAGCCAACAGGACAAAAGAATGATGTTTTCAAACAAACTCCACTTATGGGAACCACTAGAAAACCATTTTTACATGCTCCAAGAAAGAGGAAATTGGTTTGGCAATGCGGTGAAAAATTTTGACAACATTTATATAGGAAAGGAAACTAAGATTCTTATATAGATTAGGCTACTCAGATAAATTTGTATTTTTAATTTAATGTGGCAACTCCCCCAAATGTGACTATTAAAAATCAACTTGGAAATGTGTTTTCCATGTAAATAAATCATTAAACGCAGCCTCCTCTATGAGCCTTCCACCTTAAATATTTTATCCTCTCCCTACCCTCCAAGATCTTACCCTACCCACTAATGTAGCCAGGACAGTTATTTGTATCACTGATAATTAATGTATGATGCAGGGAACATTTGTGCCTAGAAGCCCTGGTAACCCCTCCTCATCTCACTGGATAAATCTGATCCCCTTTTTTATTTTTCTCACCTACACACCATTTACTTAGTTCCACCTCAAGCCAGCTTTCTCAGGTACTTACACACCCTTTTCCCAATACTTAACTACAGGACCATAAGTAGAAGGGGCCTTGGCACAAAGTACTATTTCCTGAATCAGGGAGTGACCACTGAGAATTTAGTTTAAAATTTATGGGAAAAGGGGAGAAGGAAGTTCATGCGGCAAAATGAGCAAGGGTATCTATTCTGTCTTGTAAGCGATATGCAGCCCCGTGTGTGTGAAGATTAGCTGTAAAACTTGGCAGACTCTCACCAGATGCTAACAATGATTTTTAAGCAGTTCAAATAACTTGGATAACTATGCCTCATTAAATGACATTGTGCATGTCAAACTGTACAGCATGGTTTATTTTGGCTCATTTGCATATCAAAATCTTGGTACTGCATCATTTCTCCCATTTTAAAATGAAATCTTTCTGAAAGTTCTTTTTCCTTTCTTTTCTTTTCTTTTTTTTTTAAATCATCCACACATCAGCCCTTCTTCCCCCAAAATGCATGTCATTCACTCAAATCAGGTCACAAAACTGAAGATGTAGCATGCTGGGAAAACAGACTGAACAGTGGACATTATTAGACACTGTGGGATTACTTAAGTAGCTCCAGCAAGAAATTGCATTTCCATGTCACAGTGGTCTGAGATGGATTTAGGACAAGACAACACAAGTAATAAGGATGTCTGTTGAATGGCATGAATCCTACTAAATCAATTAGTTACTAAGATATAAGAAGATTTTCTCTATCCTCTTCCTCACCCCCAGTGCTACAAAGGCCACGAAGTTATCAAGCACAGGGGACTAGAGTGTTCCGCCAGCATTCAGCTGCTGCAGGACGCTCCTAAATGGAAAATTACTCTGATTGCGAAAGTACAATTTCAGATGGCAAGCATCATCAATGACACTGAACTTCTCTGCTGAAACTCAGAGAAAGGCCCAAGTGTTTATTCCATTCTAAAGATAAAATTAGCTGCAGTTTTTATCTCCACATCTGAAAATCCTAAAACAGACACGTGCCCGATGAGCATTTCTGGTTGAGAAAAGGAGGACACAATCCCACACTAGGCTGGTTTCTTTTTCTTTCCATTAACAGACTTTTTGAATAGGCAGCAGTTAATCACTCCTCTCTGCTTACAAAGACAATTAAAGCTTTGTATTCTAACTCCAAGTTGATGAGTATTTAGGGTAAAGAATCATCAACATGGTCAGAATCTTTACCATTAAATTAAGAGTTTATGCAGAGTATAAGGACCAAGCAATTTTTAATCTACACGAGAATAAGTCATTTCAGCGAAAAGGTTTAAAAAAAAAACAGAAACAAAAATACGAGAAAGTTATTCAGTCATCTTTGAAGGGTTATAAAGTACTAATAAATATATTGTTAGTAATTCCATAAAACAGAGGAAAGACCATGCAACCAAGAGGGTATTAATCCATTAGTGTTAGTCTAAGAGGCTACACTCAATCCAAGCATTCTTCCATTGTGCTAGACCTTTTTGATATTTTATTCTGGAATTTAATTTAAAGATTAGAATATATTCACTCTCCAAATACTTGTCCCTTGATGCCGAATGTGATTTTTGAAAACTTCCAAAATTCATATAGAAATCCATCAGTCAAGTCTGATGAATGAGGACCCCCAAAATGACCACACTGAAAAACAACACTCCTTAATGAAGAGCATGTTTATTACGTCCATTCAGTTAAGCAACATTTATCAACTGAGATCCTGCCAGGCGTAAAGTGTTAAGATGGAGACATATAAATAAGAATACACTGCATCCTCCCCAACAAGAATTTTAAAGTATACTGGGGAGAAAGAAATAGATACTTGGACAATTGCAGAAAACCACCAGTGCTTTATAAACAAAATGTTCTGACAACATCTACAAAGGAATGATTAATTCCAACGGAAGAGATCATGAGAGGACTGGTGAAGAAAGTTGAATCTGATGTGGGCCTTGAGAGATGAGTGAGATTTCAACAGGGGACATCAGTGATGGGTAAGAAAGGAAGCACTTGTTAAACAAATGTGTTGATTGTGAAGCCATGACACACAAGAGAGCACAGAGTGTGTTTAAGGTACCACAGTTATCCTGTTGTAAGTCAAGACTTATTGGCAAACTAGGGAGGCTAGAAAAGTAGCAATGTGGCCAACTGAGAAATGTACAACTGGAGAGGGCCTGTGAGAACATCTACTTCTACCCTCCTGTTTTATAGATGAAGAAACAAGAAGTACTAGAGAAACTTGGAAGGTCATAAGGATAACCAGACCTGGCCAGAAGTGAACCCAAACCTTCCACCAGCCAAACCAGTTCCTTTGCACCACCCCATGTGTAGTCTGGCACCACACCATGGCAGGTGGTTCTTATAAGCAATAACAAGTTTGAAGTATTTAAGCAGGACGGTGATATGATCAGATACTCATACACTTGAGAAAACTCCAAAAGCAGTGAGAAGAGACTGGAGAGAGAAAGACTGGTTAAAAAGCTTCTGCAGTCATCTAAGTCAGAGATAATGGGAGCCTGAACCAGAATTGTGATGACTGAAATAGAAAGGAAGTGATGGATTCAAGTGTCATTTCAAGGATGAAATCGCTGCAACTTGGTGATGAGAGAGCAAAAAATTACAGAAGATGATCAAGCTCCAGAGCCTGAGCGAAGGCAGATGCTACCCCATCACCTGAGAAAGGAAAGGGGGGCTGAATAAAAGACTTAGAGGGATAAAACAGTCAACTCTGTGTCCCCTTATGTTGCCGAATGGCACTCAGTCACTCAACAGAGGCTGCAACCTAAGTCTCTGCTCCAAGTTTCTGGCCCTTAGAGCATACATGCAAAGATCAGTGGTGAATGGGGGCCGAAACATCCCCGTTATTAATGATTGATGAAGAAAAACAAAAAGTAAGCTTTGGGGCACAGTACTGGAGATTTACCAAGAGAACTCTTACTTTTTTATTTTTCTTTGCTCTAAGTCAAGTGTTTGGGCAACAGGTAATATATCTACAGGGCAGAGCCTGAATCAACTTCCCAGTCAGCATCAAGGGCAGCTTCACAACCCAGATGAAGACAAGATAACAGAGGAGAAGCCTTCCCCAGAAGAGCCAACAAGGAAGGGGAGGTCTCCTGCCTGATTCTTCATTTTGAGGACAATAGCCGCACCCTCTCATAAATCATTATACGTGAGTATCAAACTCTGACCAAGCTGAATAACCAATCCTCCTCCTCAAAGGAGAGAGACAGGGAGAGAGGTGGAAGCGTCCTTCCCAGCGTGCCTCTGCAAAAGCAATACTTCCAACAGAGGAAAAGGAACAGAAAACTTCCTTGCTCCATTTCCTAAGTCAGAAATCTGGAAGTCACCTTCTTCTGCAACATTCCCTTCTCCCATAAGAGTCAAATAATCCTCAAGTACTCCTATCAATTCTATCTCTTGAATGCAACACAACTTGCCCATCCCCACTGACGGTTTCTTCGAATCTCCCCTAGATCAGTGCAGTAGAATCTCCTAAGTGATGTCTTAATCTCTGGCTTCACAACCTTCCATTTCATTCTGTACAATGCCAAAAAACACAAATGCAATGTAATCACATTCTGCTGACACTTAAAACTCTCCACATGCTCCCAGTCATTTGAATAACATCCAAATACTTGTTGGTATTGAATTTATTGCAAATATTTGCTGTCATGTCTTCCTATTCTACAAAATTTGGGATTCATTTATTGCAGGGACTTTTCCTAATTTATTTGTGTATTGCCAATGCCTAGTAATGCACCTCAGTGTTCAAAAATATATTTTGACCTGTACAAAACCCTTCTACATCTGGCCCTTCCCATTTCTCCAACTCTGGGTCCTGTCTGCCACAGCCCCATTGACCCCTGCTTAATTCTCATGCAAGCTCTAATTCCAGAGATACCTAACTATTTGCAGGTGCCTGAGTATTATCTTCTCTTTCCTCACATTTGTACCCTGTCTTTGCCCCCTTCTCTTTGTTCTTCTTTTCTACTTTGATATTATTTCCTACATATTACCTATATTCCCAACTATCAGCTCATACCCCCCTTTCTCCAAATAGCCTTTCCTAATCTTCATTCTTCCTTCTCATCACACCACTGAGCCCAGACTGAGTAGATGACTCTTCCAATATGCATAGCACTAACCCTGCATTTATCAAACTGCTTCATAATAGTGGTTCACTTTCTTCTTTCCACATAAATGCTAAGTTCCTTAATGGTTCACAGGTCTTCATCTCTGGAAGTAGGACTGAATGACACATACGCTGGGTAAATGACGAAAGAACAAAAGAACAAAAGAAAGGAAGGAATCGGAGGGGGGGAGAAAAAGCAAGCTCGATATTCTACATAATGAGTTTCATTAAGAAATGTCCAATAGATCCACAGGGTGGAGTGGACAGAAGGTTGAGCATCTATTCCTCTGTCTTCCTGCTAATTACTGTTTTACTAGACCTTCAGAAACAATTCAGTAACTAGAGGGTTCATTCTAAGTTGCATTTTAAGTTGTATGAAACAGTAAAAACAAACCTTTTAAGGAAAGCCATGTTTTATTAAATACTTAACTTTCTTCATTTTGGCTTAAGGCCTGTGGAATTAGGCAAGTCAGAAAACGTCTACTGCCCAATTAAAAGGTGCAACTATAAAAAGTTAAGTAAGGTCAAATTCAACTACATTTATTAAGTATTTGACAATTCCCTATACCACTGAAAAAGTATCACATCCCTTCAGTACATTGTCTGGTTGCTGCCTCCTCTCTGGGCAACTGCATTTCATAATCATGGTCACAATCATGAAAGACAACATTCCAAAAATTAAACTATAGTCTATTTTTTCTCTGATGAAAGTCAAGGTTCCTTCAAAAAATTCTTACAGGAAAAAACAAGAACACACGAAATACTTCAAAAAAATCACTGTAGTTAAATAAGGTAAAGCTGGAGGAAGAGTTTATGGTCATACCATATCATCTCTAGAGTGCTAGATGATAAATAAGTTTTAAGAAAACAAGAAGCTTTGTTCTGCAACGTTCAGCTGTTAGCACTTTTGCTTCTTTGGAGAAGAAAGCAGAACAAAGACAATTAAAGTTCCTCCCAGTGATAGCAAATATGTAACTGCTGACACTTCCACTCAGCATCTTGTCTGTTTTCATTTTCCTGACAAACCTATTTGAGGAGGGTTCTTCATTCAGTCAATAAATGTTTATTGTGTGCCTATTATATGAACACAATGGTTAACGAAATGCATTCCTTGCCCTGAAGCTTTAGCAGGTAAATTAAAGAAACCAAAGACAAAATCAAGGTGTGATAAGAGCTAAATTGAAGAGGCAGGTGGAGAGATAAAATAATCTAATCTGGGGAAGGGGGTTTTAGTAAGGACTTCCCGGTGAAGGTCATTGCTAAACTGAGTTAATTAAGCAAAGGAGGGTGGTGGAGCCACGGGGAAAAGAAATCAGAGGACAGAGAGATTTTCCTATCTGAGGGAACAGCATCTGCAAAAGAAAGGAAAAGCATATTTTGAAGAGATTTACAAACATATCAATTCTCTTGTAATACTGTGATAGAGAAGAGATAGGAGAGGAGTCTGAAAAGATAAACAGGATTATGAAAATTCTGATAGGGCAAGTGAAGGAGTCGGATTTTATCCTAAGGACTGTGGGTTACACTGAAAAGTTTTCATCACGTAGTTTGGATTTTAGAAAGACCATATAGGCTATTAGTGTAGAAAAAGATAAGACTTGAGATGGTTTGGAGATTGTTCTGATAACCTAGGTAAGAGGCAGTGATGGCCTAACTCAAGAAAGCAGTAATGATGTGGAAAGACCTGGATAAATTGGAATGGTATCAAGGAGAAAAAAGCTGTAACAGGACTCGATATGTAGGTGTGGGAATTTAAAAAGGAAGAAATTGCCCTCCAGGTTCCTTATACCCTGTCTCTCTTTTTTTTCTACATGATCTATGGAACCTAAGCACTAATGGTGGTCACACATCCTATGAAGTCACCCAAGGCAGCTGTGTGGGCTACATCTAGTTATTTCTATTGATGGGCTAAGAATACTGGTAGAAGAAACAAAATTTTTTATCCAATTCGTAGGTATCTTTTCATTGGTTTAGGAAAATGGAATGTTCAACACTACACCTAGGAAGCTGAATGAAAAATATCTGAAAAGATAAGAATACTAATAACTGAGGGGCACCTGGGTGGCTCAGTAGGTTGGGTGGCTGACTCTTGATTTTGGCTCAGGTCATAATCTCAGGGTCCTGGGATCAAGGCCTGAGTCGGGCTCCTCGATGGCAGGGAGGCCCCTAGAGGATTCTCTCTCCATCTCCCTCTGCCCCTCCCCGCCCCCCAGGCCCATGAGTGTGTGCTCTCTTTCTCTCTCAAAATACATAAAGAAATCTTAAAAAGAAAAAAAAAAAGAACTGAGATTTGCGATTATTATTATTCCCCATATAAGTTACTAATAGTTTATAAGCCAGCCATACATGCCTCAGTGAATCTGATGTGATGTGTTTCTGAATTTAGTGTTGCTATTTCTGCTCAAAACAAAAAGTTTCTATAATTCTTATTTCATATATAAGTTCTTTGGACCTATAATTCAGACAAACTTCAAGGCTAATCATAAGCCTTTAGGGTTTTTTCCTCCAAAATCTGAGAATAAATTTAAATTTTTCTCACATTTGCATGAAATCTATATGGAAAGTATGGTTCCCTACTAAGAGACTTCTCACCCAAAGATAAATGTAAGCAAATTTCAAAATGTCCCAAGCATTATCCAGTCTCCTTTTTACTACATCAACTATGAAACAAACAACAACAAAAAACATAGGAAAAAAGTACTTTGTGCCTTGAGCAAACAAAGAGGAATAACAGTGAAAATCTAAACATACCACCTTTATTATGCTAAGTGAAATGAGTCGGAGAAAAACAAATATATGATTTCACTTATATGTGGAATCTAAAAAACAACACGAAAGAACAAACAAATCAGAAACAGTCATAAATACAGAGAACCATGATGGTTGCCAGAGGGGAGGGACTGGGAGGTGGGCAAAATAGCTTAAAGAGATTAAGAAGCACAAACTTCCAGCTATGAAAGAAATAAGTCACAGGGATGTAAAGCACAGCATAGGAAATATAGTCAACAATATTGTAATACCTTTGTATGATGACAGAGGGTAACTAGACTTACCTTGGTGAGCACTGCATAATGTACGGGACTGTTGAATCACTATGTTGTATACTTACCACTAATATTATATTGTATACCAACTATGTTTCAATTTCAAATAAATTAATTTTTAAAAATATAAACAAAATCAAAAATAAAACAAACATACCACCCTGATAGTCTCCTTTAAGGAAATAAAAGTAACGCAGACTTCTGATAAGGTATAAATGCCATGGGGTACTAAAAATATCAGTTACAGAACAAGAAGGGAGAAGAGACAAAGGGAGTTGTTCATAAAGAAAAATCTTCCCCAAACCCCACATAACAAACTAACCTGCATAATACTCAAAGAACTTTATTTTCATACGGCCCTTTCTCTGAATGATCAAAAGTACTAATCCAGTAAATGCATGTTAATAGGTTTGAGTCTGGGAGAAACAATATTCTACATTACAACCCTTGGCTATAGTCTGGCAAACAGATGAGCAAACCAGAAAACTCTCCAACCATTACATCAGAACTGTACAATAAACACCAGGAGGATTTTAAGTTTCTCTGACCAGTATTCATTGGCATCACATCCCTAAAGAAAGAAACTGGCTTAAATTTTTGAGGTAAAACTTTGTTAAAACAAAACGAAACGCTATTTTTAGAGCGGTTAGAAATTAAACACCTACCTTGACCTAGCCCCCTACCTTGTTAGAATATTAAGGGCCCATGTGAATGTGACCTTATGTGGAAAAAGCATCTTCGCAGATTGATTAAGCGAAAGATCCTGAGAAGGGAAGATGTTCCTGGGTTAGCAGGGCAGGTCCTAACTGCAATCACAAACGTCTTTGTAGAGAAAGGCGGCAAGAGACTTGATACAGAAGAGGGGAAGGTGAAGTGGCCCCAGAGGCAGAGGAAGCGGGGATGAGGCCACGAGCCAACGAACCCCTGCGTCTCGTCTCGAGACGCTGGAAGAGGCAAGGAACAGCGGCTCCCCTAGGGCCTGCAAAGGGAGCCCGCCCTGCCGACATCTTGCTTTCAGCCCCGTGATCCCGACTTGGGACTTCCGACCTGCAGAACTGTGAGAGAATGCATTTCTCCTATTTGAAGCCATCAAGTTTGGGATGCCTTATTACAGCAGCCACGGGAAGGTCCCACAGAGGCCGTGGGTTATGTAGAGCCCGGGAGGGAGACAAGCCTCATCGCTCACTCTGCCACTCGCAGGTCTCCGACGCAACGCGCATGCGCCTTGGGCGCGTAACCTCATTAAGGAGGCTGAACTTTCACGGCTTTCGCTGCAGACAGTTCCCTGGGTGCCCTCAGGTCAGAGGAAACCGAAACTTCCCTCCCCAGTGACACACGGAACGGCCAGCCCGGCTCTGGAGCGGAGTCGGCAGTGGGTAAGAGACTGCATCCCTTTCAGGACAATTAACGGCTGCCAGTCGCAGCTGAAACCATTCTGGGAGCACGTCCGTGGGGATGACTCACGGGTTAGGAGAAATCAGACAGCCAAGTGTGGAGCGATGGGAAGGCTTCCAGAGAGGATACGCTTCTCTCAGGCCCGGGGTTCAGAAGCAATGTGACTTCGGGCAAGTTGCTAACCTACTTCGCAACAGTGTCATAGGGCAGCTTTGCAATTAATTTGTATATGCCCTTTGGCCCACAGAAAATCCTTTCAGCCTGTGAGATTTGTATCTCCCAGAGCTACTGATTTGCATACCAAGGAAACAAGCATCTGCCTGCAGTAAGTACAAATGCGGAGTTCTCTTAAAAACACATATTCCCTGCAAGGTCCAAATAAAATGAAAGACAGGAAGAGGGAGACTTAACATTCGCTTTGGTCCCACTGACTAAACCCTATTTGACATATTCTGATTCTGTTTAGCAAACAGATATGGGTAAACATTTATTTCCTTGGTCTCTGAGGCGGTTGGCAAATTGCGTTCAGATGCTTTCGGATCTTCAGGAAAAGGGCACTGTATAAATCCAGGGAACTATTATGTGAGAGAGACAGAGCCTTTATCTCCTGGTCTTAATAAAGAACTAAGCATAAGGCCTATCAGACTTCTAGTTCAGACACCAAATTGACCCCTCTGGGAGCTGGGAAAGTCTCAATCTCCTTCCTGCCTTATATGGCAGTGGTAATAAAAGAGCATACACCGAGGATTAACTAAAGTTCACATACTGCCTTGAAGAGAAAAGTCTTGATTTAAGTGCTGAAAATTTATATTAGTGGGAGGGGAAAGACTGGAGAATGGCAAAAGGGATGGAAAGTTACAGAAAGTTATAATGAGAAATATAAATTGAAGCAGGTCTAAGAGAAAGATGAGAGATCAGATGCAAGAAGGTGGGGGGTAGGAAAAGTGGCCAAAAAAGAAAGACTTTTCCTCCATCTGTGTTGGCTTAGGCATGTTCTTCAAGTCCTAAAGGGAAGTATATCCTTTAGCAACAAAAGAATAATGATTCCAAGTGGAGAAAAGGCAGCAGGAGAATACGAGGGCGTGACAGAAGAAAAAAAGAGGGCAAAGAACAAAAAGGTTAAGAGAGGGTAAGGGAAATAATAAGACAATAGAGAATGAAATTCATAGCATCTATAACAGGATCTAGAAGAGCCCTTTCGTCCCCAATACATAACTCCTAACATAAAATACACTGACCACCCAAGCAGTATTTGCACACACACACGCAAACAATTTGGCAGAATTCCGTTAAAAAGTTGAATAGAATTAAATTGGTTTCCAGGCTTCTATAATCAAGCAAATGGTTAGGTTTTTTGTTTATCTGTGTGTTTGTTTTTTAATCTAAATTGTCTAAGCTTTACACAGATGTAGCTGACAATAAAGCCTACAAAAGGTAACATTTTTAAATTCACCTAAATTGTGAGAGGCAAAGGTATTATATACCTCATTTTGTCTTTGTGCTAGACAATTCCAAAACCCATCTCATGGTTTTATAAAAAACCTTGGCCAAAATCCATCAGATAATAGTCACATCTCTCTTTGTGATGGGAGGCATAATGGGGAGCAGAGAGGGAAGGTGACAAAATTGTACTGTTCCACAGTCCAAAGGAAAGACAAAATGTCCCCAGCTCCTGTATGAGCAGATCTCAGATTACATATCCGCTCTGCCATGCTCTGATTTTTCAGTAGTACTCAGTTCTTTTACCGTGTCCCAAATGGATGATTGAACTGTATCATCTGTATAGCATTTTAAGATATAATGATCTTATTTTTCCAACAGCATCATTCATTTATTGGACAAAAGAATTGGGTAGGATCCAGTTAAGGAATAGAAAGCAGGCCAGTTATTTCAACAAAAGGAATTTATACAAATAATGATCAATTAGGTATTACAAAACCAAAAACGTGGAGGCATCACAGGTAGTTAAGCCCTCCTCTAGGCCTGGAAAATGAGGGGAGATGTTAGGAATGTTAAACTGCGTTGAGCCGCATGGTCAAACATGGTAGCCACCAGCCATATTTGGTTTTGAGCAACTTAAAATGCCCCTGGTCCAAATTGAGGTGCACCAAAAGTATAAAATACACACCAGATTTCAAAGACTAAGTATGAAAAAAGGAAGGTAAAATATCCCATTAATAATTTTTGTATTGATTATGTGTTGAGATGACAATATTTAGGGGTACACTGGGTTAAGTAACATGTTTATTTTACTTTTTTTTTTTTTTTTGCTTTTTTGATGTAACCACTTGAACTTAAAATTTTATATGTGACTTGCATTTTCTTTCTATTGGATGGTGCTGGCTGACAGGTCTAGAACAAGGACCCCGTAAAGCTGGGACTCAGTCTTTTGAGAAGGGTACTGCAGGACGATATTGGTATATCTGAGAGAAGATGCTGGGCCTGGTTCAGGCTGTGTGAAATCTGCAAACTGGAGCCAATTGTCATGAATCAACCGTCCCCGCCAAAGCAATGCTACTGCAGTGCTGCTGACAGGAGCACCAGAAAAACAAGGAGGAAGAGGTAGGTCTTTTCCTTCCCCACTCCTTGCAATTTTCCTCCATTGCCCCCAGTTGGCAGAGCCTAAGGCATAACTGGCAGACCCAACTCTAAGGGAGAAATGGGATTTGCAGGGTCCCAGCCCCAGCTGGACAAAGCAGAATATGGAAAGATGAGTTTGATGTTGAGAGGTGAGTAGCTTCATCACCAGCACAACGAAGAGTCATTGTCTGTCAGGCATGGTTTTAGATATCAGGGGCACAAGCATGAACCAAAGTCCCTGTCCTCATACAGCTTGCATTCTAGTGAGACAAGACAGACAATAAACAAATACATAAACAAGATGATTTCAGAGAGTGATAAGGGTTATGAAATTAAGAACACAAGGTCATACATAAGAAGGTGACAAGATGAGAGGTTGAGGTTAGGTACTGCTTTTGATAATGAGGTCAGGAAATGCCTCTCAAAGAAGATGACATTTGAACTAAGATCTGGAAGGATGGAGAGGGGAGGAGAAGGAAGAGGAAGCATTCCAAGGCAGAAGGAATAAAACATGGAAAATCTCTGATAAGAGAATGGTCTGGGATCATAGCTGACACATAATCGTCAGGAGGAAAGATCCAAGGCAGAAGGAATAAAACATGGAAAATCTCTGATAAGAGAATGGTCTGGGATCATAGCTGACACATAATCGTCAGGAGGAAAGATGACAAGAGATGATTGGGACTGGTTACGCAGGGTCCCTGCAAATCATGGTAAGTAATACGGATTTGAACTTAATTGCTATGGAACCACTGTAGGATTTTAAGCCGGAGATGGTATGATTTGATTTACATTTGTAAAAGGTCATTCTGGCTGTTGTGCAGAGGAATAGACTCTAGGGGGACAAGCATATGAGGGAGACCAGGAGGCTACTGCAGCAGTAGGGTAAAAGATGAGGATGCCTGGGATTGTGGTTGAAACAGTGGAGATGGTGAGAAGTGACTGTATTCAAGATAAGAGCTGCAGGATGAGCCAACAGTACCCGTTAAGATTAGGATGCTTCATGTAATTCATTTGAGTAAATTTTCCAAATATCTAGCACACTCTCAACACCAAAATTGTTTTAAAATATTCTTGTTATTTTTCATGGAAATAATTGAAAATTATACAAAACATTCCTTGATCTTCTATGGAAAATCCCAACCAAATTTATGAACTGCTATTTCGACTCAGGGTCCTATTCTCCATTTTTGTCTGCCATCTGACACATTCTCTGTCAATTTCTTGAGTTCCTCAACTCCAATTACTTTCACTCCATATGTTAAAGCTCTGCTTATTTTGAGGCAAATCTTAATTAGGATGAAAAGGGTGATTTTCCAGATAATCTAATCCAGGCATTGACTATGCCGTTTAGGTGGCAGCCGCACCTGCCAGGCTCAGGTCAGCATCTGCTGTCCCAGCCTGTCCATAAAGCCTGTGCTTACCAAGGCCCACATCTAACCAAAATTATCCTTGCTTCTGAGACATCAGCCATATTTAGCCACTGTGATTCACCAAGGTCAAAATCAACATGATCCCTCCTTATCAAAGCCAAATAACCAGTCATTTAGAAAATCTTATCTCCATATTATTTTGAGTCCCAATTTCTAGCCCTTGTCTATTTTTCAGTGTTCCTAGCCAACCTGTAAAGATGTTGCAGTTTTAAGGGTTCAATAAAATGATCTTCCTTTCTTCCTTTCCCAAGTGCTGAATGGGATTCTGAACTAGAAATCAAATTATCATTTACTGATGGATCTAAACTAGAGACTATGGCTTGGATTTAAGGCCAAATGGCTTTCCTTTTTTATTTTTATTTTTTTTAAGATTTTATTTATTTGAGGGAAAGAGAGTGAGTGAGAGAGAGAGAGCATAAGCGGGGGGTGGGTGGAGAGAGGCAGAGGGAGAAGCTGACTCCCTGCTGAGCAGGAAGCCCGATGTGGGGCTTGATCCCAGGACCCTGGGATCATGACCTGAGCCAAAGTCAGACGCTTAACCAAATGAGCCACCCAGGTGCCCCCCAAATGGCTTTCCTAATATATCTTTTTGAACTACACCGAACCCACCAAACTATAAACCTACCACCTCCACTGGAATGGTGAAGGTGCAATCAGATTAGAGTGGGATGAAGAACAAGCAGAAGGCAAAGAAGCAGAGATAGAAAATAAAACTTGATCATTCACAAAGTTGGGCTCTGAAGACAAATGAAGAATGACACAATAGCTGAAGGAGATGTCAAATCCATGGAAGGTTAGATTTTAAGATGGAAAGTAATGGGACATGTTTACATGTGCGTGGAAATAATGAAGGTAAAGGGGAGAGATTGAGGATGTAGGAAATTGGATGTGTATCAGTAAAGGTGACTGGGAGTCAGTGGATAGGATTCGAAGCCTCAGTGGAAATACAGGCCGCCATAGTAACAGGTGGGAACATAACAGAGTTGGGGGTAAAGGAACTTAGGTTTCTC
Source organism: Halichoerus grypus (assembly GCF_964656455.1). Taxonomy (NCBI): domain Eukaryota; kingdom Metazoa; phylum Chordata; class Mammalia; order Carnivora; family Phocidae; genus Halichoerus; species Halichoerus grypus. The sequence continues at coordinate 45,533,775 of NC_135715.1, read as the reverse complement.
GATTTAGTTGTGGGCAGATGGAGTTTTCATTCTATGTTTTCTATTTTCTGAATGAAAAATGAAGTGAAGTATTCAGCTAAGAATGAGAGGGTGGGAGGTGTGAAAAGAGAGAACGCTTGAAATTAAAATCTTGCTGGGAAGCAAAGTTACTGAGGAAAAAAATTCTGAGTACTACTGAAGGTCCATTTGAGATGCGTTAATTTAACATGAAAGCAGTCAGCCCAGTCATGTCACTTTCTCTAGCAATATGCAGATACTCAAGGATATCCAAGGAAAAGCTAGGTATGTGGTTTCAAGTCAATAGGGATTATCGCTGGCTCAAGATGGAGGAGAAATAGAGGGCCAAAGGAATTGAGGGCATTTGCAAGAGCATGATTATATTAATTTATTCAATAATAATCCTCGAACTCCCAATATATGTCAAGAACTAGTCAAAAAGTCCCGGCTAAATGATAGGGAGATGTAGGTGCAGGCCACTATCTAGGGATTCCACCAGAACTAGGTGCAGATTTTCTATTTAACTCATCCTTCTTTTTCTTCTCTTGTCATCCTTCTTGGAAAAAACAAAAAACAAAAAAAATTGGTGACATGTATTTAATATTTACCATGTGTCAGGTACTACGCTAGGCCTTTTTTTAAAAACATGATCTTACTGCTCCTTATGTGAATGCTATGAGGAAGTTACTATTATTAGCCCTACTTGCAGATGAGGAAAAAGAATATGAAGCTATTGAGCAACCTCAAAATATCACCTTCAAAACTACTGGCTTTAGAGCCCCTTGCTTCTACAGGTTAAGTCTTTGTCACTTGGGGAAAAAAATAAAGCATTTTCAATTAAAATATTTTAAATTTCCCATTTTCACTTCAATGCATAAGCAACCAGTTTTTTATTTGAAGATTCTTTGGAAGAAGAGCTTTAAACTCTTCTATAAACTTGAGTGAAATTATTATTCCAAATTATTTAATTTTGTAAATTGAACAGTCTTGACTATGCAAGTAATTATTTTAAAACTCTGCAAACAGGTAAACAGCTACTCTGTTCTTCCTTCCCAAACTCTCTTGCGGGTGACACACGCTGAAGAAAATACTTACGCTTTACCTAACATTTTCTGTTTAAGAGAAGTAATCTGAATTTCTAAATTTGGGCCTGGAGAATAAACAGAAGTTTCCCTCCTTAACTCCTCTTCCTTCCTTGCTTGCTAATCAAACTAAGATAATTGTTCTACCCTAGAAAATGTCCAATGACTAACAGATACTATTGTGTTGGTTTTTTTTTCCTATGAGAGAAACTTAAAGAGGCAGCCCATCCTATTCATCAAAAATCACAAAATTAGCAAGGAATGAGAGAACTCAGGCTTTAAAGCAAGGGTTGTACAGAGGTGAAGGTCATTCACATTCTTAATGTGGAAAATTTGACGGGGAAATTGGGAGTGTTTCATTGTTCCCTTGTTATCTGGAAAAACATTCAATTTCTAAAGTTGAATCATGTAAAAAGTCCCTTCGACTATACTTATATTTTTCAAGACTATGTTATATTTGAATAAATTCAACTATCACTATCTGGAAAGACAAATCCAGGTCAGGCAAACATAAAAAATGAACCATGCTTCCTGAGCACTAAAACAGATTGGTCGTGCATGACATTTAGCCAGATTTGGTAATAGCTATCAATTGTTGAGAATTTACTACATTCTAAACCAGAGATTCTCATTCTTGGTTATGCATTAGAATCACTGGAGACATATTTTTTAAACTTTTTGTTTTGAATTAATTGTTGACTTACGGAAAAGTTGCAAAAATAATACAGAGAGTTCTCATATGTCCCTCACCTGCTTCCTATAACATTAACCCCTTACATGACCATTATACAATTATCAGAATCAAGAAACTAACATTAACGATACAATATTATTAAATAAATTATAGGTCCTATTAGAATTTTACCAGTTGTTCCACTAATTTCCTTTTTTAATTCAGGACTGCATTGAACTGGTATTTCTTCTTAGCCTTGTCCAATCTGTGATTTTTCCTCAGCCTTTTCTTGTCTTTCATAGCCTTGATCTTTTGAAGAGTGCTAATCCATTATTTTGGAGTTAATTTGAGTTTGTCTGATGTTTTTCTCATGATCAGAACAAAGTGATGCATTTTTGTAAGAATACCACAGAAGTGATATACCTTTCCTTCTCAATGCATCATATCAAGGAGTTCATAATGTTGATGTATTATTTTTGGTAATACCAGCTTTGATAACTTGGTTAGTCATATCTAACGGGTTTCTCCACTGTAAAGTTGTTATCTTTCCTTCAGTAGTTAATAAATATCTTGATACTTTGAAACCACACAAATCCTGTTTCTCATCAAACATTTACTCACTATTTTGACATCCATCAGTAGATCTTATCTACAACAATTATTGCTGTGGTCTCTGTCCAGAAATGAGTTTCTATTTCCCTATTTCCTTCAACATTTATTAATTGGAATTCCACGTGAGGTGTTTTTTTTTTTTAATGCTGATACCTAGGTCCCACCACAGACAAATTCAATGAAAATTTACTAAGCATATTATCCCTAGTTCACACAATATGGTTAAGAAGCAGATATTATTATTCCCATTGGAATACAAAGAAATTGATAATTGAAATGACATAGTAACATGTGTTTTTACAGCTGGTGAAGGCAAGACAGAAGCTCTGAGCTACCTATCTCTGAAATCTATCCTTGTTTCACTGCCCCAGCTTTCTTCCTTTTCAGTTCAGCTCATTATTCTTGATGTCAAACTTTGCCCCATTTAAAGCTTACTCTACTAACTGCAATCATCTGTAACTGCTACCTACATCAGTCCAGGGTTAGTTACATTTTTTTTTTTTTTCTCAAAACTTTTTGACATTCACCTTCCTAAAGAGTGAAGAATAGATGCCAACTGCATTTTGGCCTTCATATGGACAGTAGATCTTTGCAAAACAACATGAGAGTGAAAGAAAATGATATATCATATACATTTAGGTATTTAGGCTAATAGGCAACCTTTTTAAGGAAATATAATCCAAATGCTTTCTGAGGGAATAAAGCTCATCAGGTGTTGAGCATATGCATGTAGTGGTGAAGAGAAGTGGGGATTCGGAGCCAGGTAGAATTGAGTTAGAGTCCAGCAAACCACACAATGATCTTGAATATGTTCTTCTAACCTCTTTAAGGTTCAATTTCCTAATTGTTAAGTTGCAAATATTAATACCAACTACATAGACTCCTTGTGAGGATTCAATGAGCTTTAGCACAGGGGCACAAACAATAACTATGACCTTTAAAAAACCACTGTAACCAAATTGCCTAACACCTGACAAGAGATGAATACTTTAAAAAAAATTTTTTTTAAGATTTTATTTATTTGAGAGAGAGAGAGAGAGTGTGCACAAGTGGGGTGGGGCAGAGGGAGAGGGAGAAGCAGGATCCCCACCGAGCAGGAAGCCTGATGCGGGGCTCGATCCCAGGACCCTGGGATCAGACCTGAGCCAAAGGCAGATGCTTAACTGACTGAGCCACCCAGGCACCCTGAAATGAGTACTTTTTAAGTGAATTTTTGGGAAAAGGAGAGAGAGGTAATTTTGGAGGGTATGACCCTTAGAAGAGGTCCGATGACGTGGGTGTGTACAGGAGTTTTGGAACTGCCAGAGGGGTGCATAAGGACTCTGAGGGATAAAGGGATAAAGGTAGCTGGGGGGTGTGAACTATCACCTTGACTGATGTTCTTTGTGGAGACAACCATCAAGTAGGGAGCTAGATAAAAGGGTGGGCCAGCTGAAGAGTTGCGGAAGCTACCAATCTATAAATGGCAGGCAGCTCAAACATCACATGAAATGTAAAGAAAGAATATTTTCCCTAGAACATCTCTCAGGAAGAGTACTTTATGTGCATACCATGGAGATAAGAAGTTTTGTCCATTTCAGTCACTTCCATATTCCCAGTGCCTAGAACACTGCCTAGCAAATGGTAACTATTCAACAGAACCATTAGATTACAGGATAAATGAATGAATACAATGATAAATTCAAAAGACCAATTAAGAAACTTAGCTGCTTAAGAAAAAAAAATTAAGAAACTTAGGCCCTCTCTCTTGTTGAAAGGGGTAAATAGATTAGGGGGCAGGTCCGATTCTTTCAAGTCTATAGAAGGAAGCCTGGGCCCACCTACGGCTGCTCTCCTCATCTCCCTCTTCTTCATTAAGGGTGTCTCCTCTAAATAGTTGTTGAACAAATAAAGAATAATGATTTTTTTAAAAGGATGCCAAATTATAAACTTGCTGAGGAGCTCTATGAATCTGTTAGACCTTGGCTATATGTCACTGAAAATTATATCCGTACAAAGAAAAGAAGTCATTGCTTGTCCAACTATGAAAACGTGAAATAAGATGCCTATAGCAGAGATCGGAAGTTGCTTTTCTCCCTTTCATGCTTAATAAGAGAAGCCCGGGAAATGTGCCAAGCTGAAGAACTATATTTCCAAAGCACGTCTGTAAACAGAGGTGTCCCCTGAGATGTAAGAGTCCTCCAGGAGACCCTTTTGCCCCTTGCTCTTCTATTCCTGCCTGGAATGAAGATAGAATGGTTGGAGCTCTGAGAGTCAACTTAGTGATTTTGAGGATGATGAACAGAGGCTGAGTCTGATGATTTTCTGGAGCTGCCATACCAGCATCTGTCTCCAGACTTAATTTGTGTGGGAGAAAAACAAATTTCTATCTTGTTGAAGTGACTATAGTTAGGTCAGTAGCCAACACAATTTCCACAGTGTGCTCCATTAGATGACGTGTATGTATAGTTGCATCAGTAGAAGCTAACTGTGTGTACTTTGAAGAAAAAAGAAAATTCGAATTTTTAACTGGAATTCTTAGTAATTATTAACAGTGTAGAAGAATACGGTGTGCAATTTAAAGAAGTACTTCTTGTAAGAACACCGTTACCCACTGTGGAGTTGAACAGTTGAGCTGTACCATAGTAAGTGTTTTTGTCAATAATCGGCACATTTCAGTATGGAAAAGAATCATCAATCACCTAGTCCAATTACCCATTTGAGGCTCAACTCTTCTCCAGAATATTTAGGTAAGAAGTCATCCAGCTTATGCTTGGCTACATCAAGTGATGAATAACTCTCTACTTCCCACGCCAGCCCATTTTTATCTTTGGACAGTTCTAAAAGTTAGAATGTTGTTTCTTACACTGAGCTGAAAATCTGTTTTCCTCTAGCTTCTATCCACTCATCCTAGCTTTCATCTTCAGAGCCATATTCAGTACTTCCAATTTCTGTTCTAAATGACAAGCCTTCAATTATCACACTCCTCTTGAGACAGCTGCCCTTCTGGATTTTCATGCCAGGAAATCATGCTGATCATGTTTCTGAACATGTTGAGATCTACTTTCCCAGAATCTGGGGAATAGGTGTGACTGTACCTACTCTTTCCTTTCCTTGCTATCATATACCTTGAAAGAATACTGCCATGTCTCCCCCGGATGCATAACCTTCTATTCTGCCAAAAATGTTCTCTGAGTTACTCAAATACAAAGTCATCATTATTTCCAATTGCTTTCAGTAACTCTGGGAGATACGTTTTGAGACAAAACAGGTAAAGAACTTGTCAGATGTGGTACTACTAGCTGGATGAGCGTCTCTTTATACATCCCCAATATTTGAAATTCCCCTTTTTACAATATATTAGACCTGTGCAACATGTCTGACCTAAATCAGAAATAAGTCATTTATTTCTTACATCAGGCCAAATAACACTTAATACATCTTCACAATAATATCACACCTGTCCTTTCACCTTTCCTTCACACTCCAGCTATCTCTAGTAAATTTCTGCTCTTAGGATTTTGGATCTCTGAGTGTGCATAAGTGACATTGCAAATTTCTCTACTCAACAAAGTCTGTCTCTACTCAATTAGATCTATTCTCCCTTACCGTATTTCAAACAGACCCTGCTCACCAAACTTTGGTGACACTGGTGAGATATTTACCATCTGTGTTATGATATCTAATTTGCTAGGTTACCTGCTATAATCAAATATATTGAGTCCACAGGATGTACTGATAATAAAAATAAATGTAACCTGAAATAGTTGTTTTTAAAATTAAAAAAAAAAGAAATAGAAATTTAGCCAATAGCGAGGGCATTGTAAATTTAATCTGGAACTAATCTCTGGGTTTGACACCTAAGGGCAGACATCCTATAGGGAACTTCTGCCACTTTTCTCTGCTTCTACCACTGGTATTATGTCAAACAGGCAAAATGAAAATGGTCAGGAACTGCAGTTACCCCATACCAGGAGAACAGAAGTCATTTTTCAGGCTAGATTTTTAAGAGTATAAAGCCCAGTTCACAGTTTAAGAGAAACATAGTTTTCTATTCACAATCTGTCTTCCAGCCAACCTATTTTATTACCAATATCAGGAAGGTACAGAGATAAAATATAGTTTAAACTTCAAATCCCTCAAACCAAACTGTCAGGTAGGGGAGAGGTCAGATGATGACATGCTGGAAAAAAGGAAAGCTGATGATGACCGCAGTGGTGATATCAGTTTTTCACCTGATAAGTATGAATTGGGATGGGATCAGGAGAAGATGAGAGTTGGGTTATTTGAGGTTTATGCTGTTGATGTTAGAGACAGATGTGCCTAGAGAGGGTTAGGTACGTAGAAGACAAGGCAGTGCATACTCAGAATTGAGATAAAGCTTCCGCAAGCTCTGGGACTCATTTTCTCCCCTGCTGAATGCTATAAGAAATTGTTTTTGAATCATATGCGTCCTAAAAAAGTCGTTTCTTACGATCCCAGAAATTTGCTGTCCAAGGTATAGGAGGGAAGGGTGAGTTTGGTCTGTAAGTTTCCTCATGTTTGTCACTGGCTTTCACTTCAGCATGGATCGACTTTTTCTTCTCATGTTAAAAACAAACAAGCAAACAACAGCAACAAAACAGAAAAAGATATGTTAGAACATGTTAGTAAGATACTATTTGGAATTCTCATTCATATGGCATTTAAGAAATAATTGCTTAAATTATACAACTATTATATGGAGGATAACTTATTTTTATTATTAGCTTTGCGGGTCATTGACATTTTATGTACAAGAATAAGGATATGTTTCTTCTGTCTTCAAAGACCCCACAGACTTGGAGAGAAGATAAGACATACATGAATATGTAATACATAATCTATAGTGTGGTGTGTGCCTTAAGAGAGATATAAAGAGCCCAGAGGTTTAGAGAAAGGAGAGATTAATTCTGAACTCAAGAACACCATAAGCGAAAGGGCTACTATGATATGAATGTTTATGTCCCCCCAAAGTTCATATGTTGAAATCCTAATGCCCAGTGTGATGATATTGAAAGGTGGGGCCTTTGGGAGGTGCTTAGGTCATGAGGGTGGAGAGCCCTCACAGATGGGATTAGTGCCCTTATAAAAGAGGCTTCAGAGAGATCCCTAACCCCTTGTAGCGTGTGAGGACAGAGTGAGAAGACACTGGCTATGAACCAGAAAGAGGGACCTCACCAGAAGGTGACCTTGCTAACGCCTTGATCTTGGATTTTCCGGTATCCCAAACTGTGAAGACTAAATTGTGGTTGTCTATAAACCATCTAGCCCACAGTGTTTTGTTATAGCAGCCTGAGCTGCTAAGAATGGACTGAGACAATGGCTAATGGCGAAACAACAGGATTCAAACATGAGCACAGTGAGTGCAGATCTCAGTTTTACTGCCCTGCCTTAGCCACATCACTTCACTGTGCATTAGTTTCTTCAACCATTAAATAAGAAAGGAAAAATGGCATTCTTGCCCAAAGTACTCCTATCCTCAGGAGATGGCTCTTGAGATGAGCACATCATTAGACAGATCCCAAACCAAGCAAAAATATCGTATTGTTCATGGAAAGCTTCACAGCGCTCAGATTAGGCAGAAGTGTCATCGCTTTCTGCCACTGCTGCCTTCCAAACTTTACCTTCTTTTAGGACAGTCCCACAGACAGAGGCTGTGTTGTCAGGCTGGAGTGAAACTGGATGTTCACATGCAGCCAGTCTTAAAAGAAGGTTAATTTGTGTTAGCAAACTGTCAAATAACCTGTCATACCTCATTATTTTTCTTTATACACATCCTTCCCTCCCCCTGGTATAAAATAAATAAATAAACAGAAAAAAAATATCTCCAGGATTGTGTGATAGCTGATCTTTCAAGGCTACTTTGTGGCTAAATAAACAAAAAGAAAAACAAACAGTGCTGTTCTGAAGGACTTTTTTTTTTTCTCTTTGAAGACACTGCAAAGCGATCACGATAATATAAATTCAAGGGCAAATGCTTCATCCTTTATAAACTTGAATTAGTAAGTTGATCCTCTTCACCAGCATGTTTTTAGTGCATAGAGAGATAAAATTTGATAAGTTCATGGAAACAATCACTTTAGTACAAAAAGTAAGAGGTGTTAATAAAGTATTGGCACCGAAAATGTATAAAACAAACCAAAATGCAAAGAAAGTGATAGATTCCCTATTGTAGTATATAAATTACATTGTTAAAATGATGATTGATATTATAGCTTCTATTTCAAAGACTCCCTTTATACAACAGGTCTATTGTCAAAAATGATAATAAGAAAATACTTTCTCAAGATTATAACTGTCCATATATTATTCTTATAAAATTGTAGACATGAGAGAGTTTTCTGGAATAATGACCTATCTAAAAATGAGAGGTGGGCAGAGGAATTTAAGGGAAGAAAATGACGCTAAAATATATCACCTTAAAATGTTTTTTTATTACTCTGCATAAAAGTGCTTCGTTCAAAATAGTCCAAAAGTGGCATGCAAGATTACATTATATAAATTTATATAGCACCCCACCTTTTTCAAATACCATCTATGCATGAATTATCAGTAGGGTTCTTCTGTGATTACCTGATTATATATTAGCTCAATCTTTCTCTCTGTCTCTGTTTCTGTCTCTCCAATGAAGAAATTGAGGAAAAAATGAGTCAAGTTACTTGCCTCAGCTCATACTGAATAAAGACAAGTTTTTAAACATCTAATAAGAGAATTTTCAAATATGATAAGATGGATCATGTCAGGACTTAAAGAAAGAAACAAACAAACAAGCTTCAACCAGTGGCTTAAACAATGTTTGTTCTTTATACTTTTATTGGTTGCAAAGGACAGAGGGGAATTTAGGTTATTTCAAGTGACAGGGTTCACTTCCGGTTTCCGGTCCAGCATATAAGGAGCTTGGAAGTCATCACTCCCATCCTCACAATAAGTAAACAGGTGAACAAACTGAAAATCAACAACTTTTCTCAAATCCACCAGAGAATTGAGATCATGGAGCAAACACTACCCCAAACCCTGGAGAGACAGGCAGATACAGGGAATTACAGCTCACTGGATACTGAGGAGAAACCTCAGCTAGAGCCAGCATCCATTAGGGATACTTTAAGGGTAACTGACTAATTGCTGAAGAGTGAGCATAGACAAGCATAAGAAATAAAAACCCCTGGAGACCCAGCCTTTGGGGTGTCCCCCACACTTTTTCTGAGTTTTAACTCCAGTAGCCCCCCCGCCCAGGTTCTTAGAAACTGAAGAAAAATCACCTCATGCTCCCAAAAGGAAAAGAGAGAAGTAACCATTCTGAAATATACCTAGAGCATTTTGTTCTACTTACAAAATCTTTCCTTGAGGGAAAAGCTAAACTGATTTGGGTTTTATCAGAGTCTAACAGATGTGGAAGAAGGGAAATACCCAATTCCAGCGCCCTCTAGGCTTTAGGTCTCACCCGAGGGTGGGTAAAGAAAATAAAATTGAGACTTAGACATAATCATGGGCACTAAAATGATTTCCCCACCCCCACATGCATATCCTGCACCACATGAATAGGGCCCCTGAATAATAACAGAGGAGTACAGCTAAAAAGAACTGCATGGCTTAGACCTTATTTACAAAAGAGCCTTCAGGAAAACCCAAAGACAACAGAGAAGACTCAAAGACAACAGAGATGACAAAAGCAAGGACACCACAAGAAATTTCAGTCTCTGACATCTACAGCTACAGCCAACAGTAAACATAGCCCAACACCTAGCCAGATAAACAGAAAATCTCACACTAAAGGTCAGATTAGCTCAGTTCTCCCACCCAAGACATCACGTCTGGCTTTCAACAAAAAATTGCAAGCATGCCAAAAGGCAAAAAAGACACTGTCTGAAGAGACATGGCAAGCATCAGAACCAGATTCAGATATGGCAGGTATTGGGAATGATCAGACCTGAAATTTAACTATAATTTGTATGTTAAGGTCTCTCATGAAACAAAGAGATGATGTGTAAGAACAGGGGAATAATGTAAGCTGAGAGATGGAAACTCCAGGAAAGAGTCAAAAGGAGAGACTAGAAATCAAAAATCCTGTCACAGAAATGAAAAAATGCCTCTGATGGGCTCCTCAGTAGACTGTAACCAGCCAAGGAAAGAACTCGGGAACTTGAAGATATGTCAATAGAAACTTCTCAATTTGAAAAGCAAAGAGATTTTTTTAACCGAAAACAAAAAAGAGAATACAATATCCAAACACTGTGGGACAAATACAAAAATATAACGTACACATAACAGGAATACCTGAAGGAGAAGAAAGAGAGAAAGGAACAGAATAAATATTTGAAATATGAATAGCTGAGAATTTTCAAGTTATGGAGATGTGCTGTGAGGACACAAGGGGAAATGAGGGAGTGCAGAAAACCTTCTCAGCCATCAAGGGAACCAGTTTCATGGAAAATTAAGATGCCTTTTGTCCCATCATAGCACACAACATAATCTACTGGCCACACACCATAATCTAGCCCCCGCTATCCTCGTAGATCACTTTTCTTTGTTGTTTTTTAAGATTTATTCATTTGAGAGAGAGTATGCACAAGCTGGGTGGTGGGGCAGCAGAGGGAGAGAGAGAAGCAGGCTCCCAGCTGAGCAGGGAGCCCGATGCGGGACTCGGTCCCAGGACCCCAAGATCATGACTGAGCCAAAGGCAGACACTTAACTGACTGAGCCACCCAGGCGCCCCACACAGATCACTTTTCTACTCTGAGTGGGTCTGGTCAGTTTTCTGACTGCAGTTGACCCTTAAACAACGTGAGTTTGAACTGCACACATCCACTTATACATGGATTTTTTTCAGTAAACACAGTACAGTACTGTGAATGTATTCTTTCTTCCTTATGATTTCTTAGTAACATTTTCTTTAGCCTACTTCATTGTAAGAATACAGTATGTGATACATATACAGAATATGTGTTAATTGACTATGTTAACGACGGTAAGTCTTCTGGTCAACAGGCTATTCGTCGTTAAGTTTTTGGAGAGTCAAAAGTTATCCGCAGATTTTCAACTGTGTGGGGTGTGGAAGCCCCAATCCCTGTGTTGTTCAAGGGTCAACTGTATTCTCTTTCTTCTTCTCTACCTCATGTTCTTTGTCTACATGGCTTTCATTACCTCACGCCTGCCTTTTCTCTGTGTGTCTCTTAGCCTTTGATCAGTTGGTTGTCTGTGTCCCTCTCTACATGTCCCTATTCTACTCGGTAAGAGAGAATCCAGCTTCGTTCCTCGCCCTCCAGCGTCAGCATCTGCATTGAACAGAGTCAAATCACTTCATCAAACCACCTGACAGGCTGCTGGCCAACTCATAAGCTGGCTGTATTTGGCTCAGGTGCTAATTCTTGATCCAGTCATCTCTGAGCTAAGCAAACAGATCATAGGTTAAAATGAATTAAGAACAAGAAGCTGCTTCCTGGTTCATGTTTAGAAGGGACTATTAGCAAGGCAGTCTCTTAGCATGTTATGAATTTATCTGAATTCCCAGGCATTTTGGTAGCAGGTTGCAAAAAACAAACTTAGTTCCCAAAGAAAATGGGAACTTTGATTTAACGTATTATTTATCTCCTTGAGTTTCATTTCTGGTTTATATCATTTCTGGTTTACATATCACCCCACCACCACCACCAATGGACAGGGACAGGGGGACAGGGAGTGTACAATGTAACACCCCTGGTGACCATCCCAAGGTATACTCTTGAGAGTCATCAGAGCAGGACCAGGCTGCTCATATCACCCCAAGTCAGAGCAGACAGCTGCAAAGAGTACAAAGATTGATGTGACATCCCCATTCCTCGATGGTCCCATTCCCTTAGTTATTTCATTGTGTCACCTGTCCCAAAATATCTTTGACTCTCTTCTACTAAACATGTGGCTGGAAAAGGAAGAGACAAAAAGGGGCATATGCTAAAACATAGGGGGGTGTGTGTGTGTGTGTGTGTGTAATTTTCTCCTCCAGAGCACAATATGTTTGAACAAATATATTTTTCATCTACCTGATTTCAGTGTAGGCTGTTAATTTTCTGAAGCAGATAAAATCAACGTAGGAAGAAAGCACAGTATTCTTAGTGCTTACTTCTCACTTGAATTCAAGTTAAATATGAATATGCTTCCTCCTCACTAGTTTTCAAGGGATCATATTCAGCTAACTTCTCTCTGCACAGATGACACACAGCAGTAAGGGAGAGGCACCAGCATCATTCTTCTTAGTTCTTGACTGTGTTTGACCTTCAGGGGCACCTCTCTAAGAGAGGAAAAGTGTGCTTTGCTCTACCTCCACGTAGAGGGCAGGATACGAGTAAAGGCTACAAGATAGAAGATAAGAACCCTGTTCCTGTTTAACTAACTCTCTCTGGCCTCACGATCAAAAGAGGTGCCCTCCTGCATCACATCTTTTCTATTATCTTTGTCCACTGTGCATACTGTTTCTGGGCAAGAAACAGTGAAACCTTCTGCCTTTCAATAGAGATCTGTATTTAAGAAAGAGACACAAAATGTGCAGCAGTCCTGTGTTCCCATTTTACCAGTCTTCTCTGGCCCCACATACCTTATAACCTGGTGGCTACCTGACCACAGACAATGTATCTCATCCTAATCTGTTTCTTAGGACAGATTTTTAGGGGGGAAAAGGCAAACACTGTTGTCCCCCTACCAAAAAAAAAAAAAAAAAAAAAGCTGTTACAGTTGTCACTGTTCAATTTGCAAAAGAAAATACCAAAGTCATCCATTCATCAAAATATGAGTGCTTCAACACAAATGGCCTTAATACATGTCTGTGGGAACTTAAAAAATGGTCAGATAGGTTTCCCATTTTAAAGTTGAAGAAACCAAGTCACAGAAAGGTCAGATGATCTGTCTAAACTAAGAAACGGAGTTATCATTACAATAATGAGGAGTCTGGTTCACTGATTGTCAGCCAAATAATTTCACTTACCTTTTCACACAGCAACTACAAATATTACCATACTTCAGGACCCGTGATACATGTGTATCATGCAACATAAATGTCACATCTGCTGAATCTCATGTAACAATGTAGTTGTTTTCCCTTCAGCTACAGAAAACTTAGTATGAATTTACATTCCGTTTGAATTAATTGAAAAGATGTTTGAAGTCAACTTTTTTTCCACTAGCAAAAACAAAACAAAACAAAAACAAAACAAACAAAAAAAAAACAAAAGCCAGTATGTCCTTTAAATTTAAAAAGAAAATTGACCAGGCTTACTTTGCTCCCTCTCCTATGGGCCTCTTGTCCCTGAATTAGCATTAATAGAGGTAGTGAGGGAAGTGAATTCCCCATCACCGGGAGAGTAAAGAAACCCGGACACGTACAGAGAGCTTAGTGTACATGCTGCATAATAGTATTTCTGAAGAGTAGTGAATTCTGTATTCAAACAGAGGTCAGCAAATAAATCCAGAGTGCCTGAGTGTTTGATTTTTCCTTTTTAAAGATGAGCTGCTCTTATGGTTAGAGGTTTTAATTTCCCAGCTCTGACACAGGTTAGTCACATAGGCAAACATGGACCCTATGCCGGCAGTCTCAATATAGATTAATTATTTCTGGCTGCCCGGAACCTTGAGTGGGCTGTGCTATTTCCCTGATAAACCCCAACCCTCCCTACTCAAGAGACAAAAGAAACACGTGTACACACACCCGTAGAAGGCTAGCGCCTCAATCCATAGTTATTTCACCTTGAATAGACTTTCCAAATGTAGCCCTTTCATTTTGCTTTCTATATTAAACATTGAAAACCAAAAAGGAATTTCAAATCCTGGGTTTTTTTTTTTCATTAGTATATCACAAACCGCTAATTAGAAAAGATTTCTTTTACTAAATGATTTAGTTCTTATGTCTGTTTTAACACTTGAAAGGTTACAGCTTCAGGAAAAAAGGAAAGAGCCTTAATTGAAGAATGAATTATTGAATATTCAGTTTTAATTGATGTTGCCCCGTGCTATTATTTTACATGTTTATAGATGTTTTATGTGATTCTGTTATCAGAATAACCAAAGAGAGAGACATTGACTACTGAGCCTAAAAAGGGGAGGGCTTTTGCCTGATCACATCCAGCCATTTAAGTTCAAGAATCATCTGAAGCGTGGTTTCCATGACAACAAGTCACTAATTGAAAACATAAAGTAAAAAATCAACCTTCCCTGAATTTGGCAGCTGCATGGATGATGTCTTTTTTTTTTTTTTTTTTGATAGTAAAATGGCACTTTTCCTTAGGGAATTCCTCAAGTCATTTTCCCAAAACCAAGAAGCCACTCCATCGTGGGGTTAACTCTGATCTGGGAAAGGTGTCAACTTAAAGCTCTCCAAATCTGTTAGGCCATGATTGCCAAACACCTAGCTTCCACTAGAGATAAGGGAAGACAGTTATGATGAGGAGGGAAGGATTTTTGCATCTTTGAGCTATAGAACAGCAGAGATTGCTGCTGTGGCAGATGAAGAAACCAAAGAAATGCTACCAAATACCAGATTTGAACATCTTTTAGACAAGGGGGGGAAACAAACTGAGGGGAAAAGGTGAGTTAAAACCTAAAGTCGGCCACTTTCGTCGGGGTTAGTCATCCGTGCTCAATCACTAGCAAAGGTGTCTGGTTTCTCTGCCTGGCAGATTTAAAAAAAAAAAAACAAAAAAGGGCACCCCTTGAGACTTGGAAACCTGTTCCCTGGACACAATGGCACCATTCGAAATTCACCAATTTATGAACTGCAGCATATCATTTGTAAAAATTGCTTCAGCCTGAGTTACCTTTCACCAGCTCTGTAAGTCTACTCACTGGGTCACTAGGAGTGAGCAAGAACATTTTGATAAATTCTGTTTCCATGACGATGAATTAACCAGTGAAAAGGAGGAGGTGTTGAAAGATCTGTATTCTGTAGAATACTCTCAAATGTTTGCCTGTTTTCATTTTTAGCCATTTAGTTCTCATGGCTCTGTTCCAGGACTCTTTAATTTGCCAGTAGCTGTTTTTCCTACACAGATTACAGGAGTAATTCATCAGTGAATGTTTCACTCAGTGGTCCCCATCTAATGTAAGAAAACATAAAAATGAATTTTTCCAATTACGCCTTTTTGTTTGTTTAGAAAGAATGTAGTAAGCTTCTTTTTTCCTTTCTTTCCTCACAATCTAGCTTTAGTGTTCTTATTCTCCCTTATTTATTGACCATTACCTTACCCAGACTACAACTGCGATTTGTATGATGT
Organism: Halichoerus grypus; assembly: GCF_964656455.1. Taxonomy (NCBI): domain Eukaryota; kingdom Metazoa; phylum Chordata; class Mammalia; order Carnivora; family Phocidae; genus Halichoerus; species Halichoerus grypus. Next base: position 45,518,176 of record NC_135715.1, on the reverse strand, counting down.
TGAGATCTGCTTTTAAATACAATAAATCCCCTAAAGACAATGATTTTTGAATTTATTGGACTGAAACTGCAGAGGGGGACGTAAAGAGAAAAAGAGCATTAAAACATGTAGGCCTGGTACATGTTACAATGAAACAAAATGGGAAAAAAATTAAGAAAGCAATAGAGCCTTTCCTTGACTAAATTACTTTAAATTGGCTTATTTATATACAATGGTTTCTGTTTATGTTATTCCAGCATTTATCCACTTCCTGAATTTGATGATAACACTACTATTTCCTTGGGGATCAAAAAATAAAAAAGAAATTCTGATGGTTTTGTTTTCCAAATGATGAAAATACAAAAAGAACTCGTCTATCCGTACCAGAAAAAATTGGATATGCAACTATTTTCTTGAACTATGAAGTAAGAAAAATGTCCCCTCAAAACATGTATTTCTAATCTAGCTTAAATTTGTATCTCAGCAAGTAACTAATTTAGTGCGTTTTAAAAATTAAGTTCAAATAATGGATTTTTTCCCCTTGTCTTTCTTTTCACCTAAAACAAGGCAAATAACCAGTTTTCAACTTCCAACTGTTTTGTTCTGGCATTGTGTAGCCACAGATTTAAAGAACACTTACACTCTTTTCCAAATTTATTCATCCTTTGCTTGAAGCAGGAAGAAATTTTAGGGAGAAGTCCTAGACTGCCAATAATTAGCAAACCGATCAGATATTAATCTAAGACTGAAAGTGCAAAGGACCCTGAGATTCACAGGCAGTAAAGAAGAAAACTATTTAACACTTATTATGCAAAGATCTGCCAATCAGAACTACTTCTTAAAAATTTCAATAAATAGTAATGCAATAATATATTTTTCTGTTAAGAACTGTTCTTCAGGGTCATATTTGCTCTGAGAGCTTAATTTCTCTACCCAGAACATAGAGAATTCTCATATTGAAAAGAATATGGTAATTTTCTTTTCCTCCCTCTTTAACACCGAAGCACAAAAAATATTATTAATATTAGTGGATCTCAAAGAATGTACATGATTGAAAATCAAAGTAATTGTTTTAATGATTAAACTCTGGTTGTTTGGCAGCAGACATCTATAAACTGTTAGAAAAGGAAACCATGCCACTCTAAAATCAATGAGTTGGTAGCCCTGAATTTGTTCCTCTTGATTTAAAACAGTGGGGGCAAGAGTGTCAGTTGACTGGATTTGGTCAAGGGGAAGTCTGATGACTTCTTTTGTTCACCTGCCATATGTAACTCCTGCTTCTTATGGGCAACGTGGGTGGGTTCTGCTAGCAGCACCATGCTTCCCTTCTGACCCCGAAGGTTGTAATGCAGGTAGCTGGCATTCAGTTCACATGGATGTTAATAGTGTGAGATCCCTCAGCCAGCTGTTGTCTGGAAAATAGAGATGGCATGGCCCACCCAAGAGACAGCTGCTTTCACATGGATGTGACCTGTGGCTGGCACCAGGCCGTGCGGGAGTCAGCTTGTTAATGCTAATGTCCCCGGTGAGATAGGGATAAACGGCAGCTCTCTCAGTCCTGTAGATTGAAAGTGTCACAAAAATACTGTCAGGCTCAGTTGCTGATCATTAAAAATGAGTACAAATGAGAGGAATAATGGCTTGTTGATCCACCTGAGTCAAGTTTGACATCCTTGTGACACTATTTACAACTGTATCAATGTCTTTCAGGCATTAGTGAGAGAGATTTTTGACAAAGAAAATAATCAGGAAACTTATTGGGTTTTGGGGTAAAACTGGTCAATAACAAAACATACTATAAGCTCCAATAATTTTTATTTCATCATACATATTAAGTGATGTGCTCAGCAACTATCCCATATGTTGCATGTATCACAGACTATCTATTACATAAAATTGTTTTGAACACTGAAAGGACATTTTATGAATATTCAGGACAATGACATTTAAAAAGGCTTATTACTTTGTGCACGAACATAATATACAAATACATAACATTTATCATAAGTGTGGTCACATTTAAATGTGGATATTGAATGCACATCATATAGGAATATAAGCACTAATAAGAAAATATACATTTATGAATCTAAAGAGCAGGTATCTTCTAATATTTCCAATCTGTTCCTAAAAGGTTGTGTGCAATATTTTTTAATCACGTAGTTTCTTAATTTACCGAGAACTCTACATAAATAAATTTTGCGATGATCCTTTTAGTAAAACCAGAAATATGTTTGTAGTATGAAAAACTATTCTTTTTATATCTGTTTTGTAACTTATAATTTTTATACTTATGATTTTAAAATGTTGTATTTAATATAAAAAGTCTAAAGCAGGTACATGTTTTTGTTGTTGGCATTTTTTCCCACTCTTTCGGTGGGAGGTGATACTGAGAAGTATAGCTTCAAGAGCAGCAAGAGCAGCATGTTGATGCAAAGAGATTTGATCAAGAGTCCTGGCCCGGGATCCAATTCCCACTTTCCTATAGAGAATCTAATCCCGTAGGCCACACATGGCTCCCTGTGACAGAAAAGGTTCATACCACTGTCCCGTTTGACAGCTCAAAATCTCTGCCACAAGCCAAGAAAACATTTACTGGAGGATGTTTAGGTGAACAGAAGTAACAGTCTTCTACTTAATTTATGAGTCAGGGCGAACCCCTATCTGTAAATCACATAAAATTTTAACTGCACAGAGAGATGATCATTATTTTAAAAAGCTCTTTTAGTAAAATAGATTGCTACCAAATTCAGCAAGATAGCTGGTGCAGTCATTCACTCAACAAACATTTAGGTGTATTCGCTATGGTTTTGCCCCCCCAAAGTTGATTGTGTGTGTACAGAAGATATATAGAAGTAGAGATAGAGAATCTAATGATTATAAAGCAATATGGCAGAGAACTATAGAAAGGCAACCAAAGTAATTGTAATTGTAGGAAGGGGTTATTGGAGCGAGAACAGTAAGGTTTAACAAAAGCTTTCTGAATGAGATAATTAGGGAAAGAGCATTCCATACAAAGGGGACAGCTGAACAGAGGCAGGAAGTGAAAATCAATCCATTAGGCAGAGACAACCACAAACAGCTCAGTGTTGCCTGAGCGCCCAGTGTAAGGCAAGCCGGGGAAACAGTGACAGAGAGGTAGGCAGAAGCCACAACAAGGAGGGCTCACAGTCACTATTAATAACCTGCATGCTGGCTTGTCCTCATGGCCCTTTTGGGAGGTGAAGGCAGCGATTCCAATGGAAGATAATGACAGTGACAGTAAATGTGCAAGAAGAAGATGAATCAAATCTATGTAGAGGAAGTAATCAGAACTTGGTGACTGAGTGTCTCACAGAGAGATGAGAGATTGCAGATTTTGTATGATGCACAAATTCTACCTTGAGCAACTGGGTGGATGGTAGTGCCACTAACTGAGGGAAAGGATCCTCTTTAGGGGGAACATGTTGCAACAAGTGTCCATAGAACATTCCTATGGAGATGCCCAGCTAGTAATTGGATAGATGAGTCTGAAGCTCAGGGCAAACACCCAAATTAAGGACATAGACTTGGAATCCACTGGAAAATAACGATATCTGAAAGCATGAGACTGGATAAGATTGCCCAAAGAATATAGGAAAGTGAGACGAGTTATAGATTAAGGACCCCACCCTGGGGTTCAATAATTTAAGAGATTGCCAAAACCAAAGTAGCCAAGAAAGGAAACAGCGAGGAGTTGACCAGAGGTAAGAGGAGAAGGCCATAACAGAGTACTAGTATGGGAGCCACAAAAGTGAAAAATGCAGCAGATGAATCCAGTAAGATGAAGATGGAAAAAGAAATTACTCTCCCCCTCTGCCTCCTCTTACCTGAATACAAATTTACATCATTAAAAATAGAAAGAACTTGGGATGCCTGGGTGGCTCAGTCCTTAAGCGTCTGCCTTAGGCTCAGGTCATGATCCCAGGGTGCTGGGATCAAGCCCCTGCATTAGGCTCCCTGCTCGGCGGGAAGCCTGCTTCTCCCTCTCCCACTCCCCCTGCTTGTGTTCCCTCTCTCGCTGTCTCTCTCTCTCTCTGTCAAATAAATAAACAAAAATCTTTAAAAAAAATAATAAAACTTAAAAACCTCAGACCAGGAAACATCTAGGAAAAGCCAAGGTCAGCATACTCACAGATTACTTAGGAGTTGTCTGTTCTTAATTTTTAAGCAAGGGAAGGCTTATCAGTTTATTTTGTTAATTTGTTTATTCTCTACCTCATTCTCAAAGCACCACAAATTCTTTAGATAAAATTCCTGAATTCATTCTTTTCAATTAAGTTTGCAACAAATGTTAAGCAAAAGTCAGCTCACTGCTCCTCTCATTGAAAAGTATCAGGAGTGCAGATTATATCTACTGGCAGTTAAGGGTGGAAACTCCTGCTTTGACATTAAGCTGAGAATGCTCCTGAGAGAGAAGCCTCACTCGTCAGCTGATCCTAATAGAAAAGCATAGCATTCTTCAGCGCAGAGAGGAACAGCAGGACGTAAAGAAGGAGGACACTGAGCTGTAAAGCCACATAGAGCAAGCCCACTGCAGGCTCCTGAGCAGGGGAGATTGGAAATACAGTGGAATGTTGACTTCTTGGCATTGTGCACGGGAGAACCCCATCAACTCGAGACACACCTAACTGACACACCATCGCAGCTTTGTTGGCAGGCAGTCAGATTCTAGTAACAACTCAGTCTTCGCAAGTTATGTCTTGTGTGTCTTAGGGCAAATAATTGATGTTCCTAAATTCTACTTTCTTCATTTATTAAAATGGGATGAAATTATTAATTACCCCCTAAACTTGTTATGAAGAATCTAATGAGATACTATATATAAAGCATTCGTCTAGTAGTTGTTCTCACCATGGAGTGGTTTGTCCCCCAGGGGACATCTGCAATGTCTGGAGACATTTTTGGTTGTCACAGCTGGGAGGGGGTGGCTGTTACTGGGATCTATTTGTAGAGGCCAGGGATGATGCTAGACACTCTACAAGACAGTACAGCACCCAACAACAGTGAGTTATCTGATCCAAAATGTCAACGGTGCCAAGGATAAGAAACTCTGATCTAGTAGCCACATGTATAAATTATAATAGCTGGTGTTTCTGGAACCCTCACACCCTGCTAGATACTAAGTGCTTAACATTTGCGTCATCTGACCCTCACCAAAATCCCATGAGATTGGCACTAGTATTATCCCCAGTCTACAAATTAGGAAACTGACATGCAAAAAAGAAGTTAAATAATGTGCACAAGGTCATACACTAGCAGTGGTAGAACCAGGATTCCACAAATGTTAATTATTAGTTTTTTGTTTTGTTTTGTTTTGTTTTAGTTTAGTTTCGGGGGTAGAACTTAGTGATGCATCAGTTGCATATAACACCCAGTGCTCATTCCATCAAGTGCCCCCCTTAATGCCCATCACCCAGTTACCCTACGCCCCCACTCATGTCCCCTCCACCCACCCTCTGTTTGTTCCCTATATTTAAGAGTCTCTTGCCTCCCTCTCTGTCTTTATCTTATTTTATTTTTCTTTCCCTTCCCCTGTGTTCATCTGTTTTGTTTCTTAAATTCCACATATGAATGAAATCATATGGTATTTGCCTTTCTCTGACTGACTTACTTCACTTAGCATAGCACACTCAATGTTAACGATTATCATATTTCATGGACAAGTGAAAAATTATTCAGATAATATTCAGATATTTTCAAATATCCAACTCTTGGCATCACATAACCAAAAAATTGGTTTTTTCAACTCTCATCCAATCATTGACATAAATCTAGACAAAACTGATAATGTTGCATGCTTTACTTCCAGACTCAAGGTTTTCTTTAAATGTACACAAAATGAAAATGGCATAATGGTTGAAAGAGAAGAAAATTTAGCATTTCTTAAGAGCACCTTAAAAAGACAATTGCCAGATATGCTTTTAGAGAAATCTTTTTAGTGTTAAAAATCAGTAAAACCTGACTTCAGGAACTGGCCTTAGGTCTTGTCTAATGCTGAAGTCAATGGCTTTTCCTGTAACAGTGTTATGGTTTAAGTACCGCTTCAGGCCTCTGCAAAGCTCGAACACGGAATCAGAGAGATAAAAGTCACCTGACTATATCGCTTTCACTTTATAGTCTGAAATTCTTAGCATGTGTGCATTTATCCAATTGTCAGGGAAGTGTCATTGATTGTTTTTAACAATCTTTGCATCGATGTGTTTCAGAAGGTGGTTTTCTCTTCTTTAAATCTCCCTTCAGGGACTCTGAAATATAAGCTGTCGAATGTGGATGTGTGTGGACCTTCAAAAAAATCCTAGAAAGGCAACAAATGCTGAAATGTGAGCACACACACAGGTATTTTGATAAAATGTTTCTGAAAATTTGGGGTTCCTGAATTGTTAAGATAATTGCATAGCGAGTGAAGACAGTATAGTATAGTATGGCATAGTGGCTTAAAGAGCAAGATCAGTATTCAAATCCTAACTATACCATTTACTAATGATGGGATCTTGACAAAATCACTTGACTATTCAGAGTCTCAGTTACCTTTCCTATTAAAAACAAAAACAAAAATCAGATTGACCACACAGCGTTCTCCAAAAATAAAATGTTTGTTTTTATTTCACACTGCCATATCCCAAGCACTGTTTTAGATATAAGGATACTACAGTGAACTACCCTCATGCACCTTATAATTAAGAAGTTAAAATGAAATGTCATCTCGAGTAGCAGTAATTGTTCCGAAGAAAATAGTTTTGGATAATCTGATAGTAGCCCGACAAGAGCAGGGGCTGACAAGGCCTCAGAGGCAGTACCATTTCAGCAGAGACCCGAAGGAGGTGAGGCAGTGATCCACGTGAGTATGTGGAGAAGACCTTTCCACGCAGAAGAAAGAACAAATGCAAACATCCTCAGTCTGGAATACTTGGGCATTTTTGAGAAAGAGCAAGATCTGTGAGACTGGTGCTCAGTGACTTATGAATTGAATTAAAAAGGTAGCCAAGGAATAACTCCTAGAAACGTATATGCCATAGTAGTATTTTGGATTTTACTCTGTGATGGGAAGCCATTGAACATTTTTGATCTCTGTATCATGATCCAATTTATGTTTTGAAAGAATAACTTTGGGCTCTTATGTGGAGAATAGACTCTAGGGAACCAGAAATAGATACAAGATGACCAAGTAAAGGTGACTGCAATAGTGCAGGTAGAGACAGTGGTGGCTTCAAATAGGAAGATGGCATTTACCAGCTGCTAAGAGTGGTTAGATTCATGGTGCATTTGAAGGCAGATTGAATATAACTTCCGATAGATTTAATGGGAATTGTGAGAAAGAAAATGAGAATGACTCCAAAGTTCTGGGCCTAAGCACCTGGGTGAATGGAGACTGAAGAAATAGATAAAAAGGAGGGAAACTATAGAGAGCTTAGTTAAGAGACACTCATTAGACGGCCATGTGGGAATATTCAGTAGGCCATTGGATATGCAAGTATACATTCAGGAAAAAGGTCAAGAGTGTATCTTAAAATTTGGGCATTGTCAGGGTATAAATATAGTTAAGCTGTCAGGACTGAGTGAGATCCCAGTAGGAATGTGCTAAAATAGAAAAGAAAAGAGGTCCCGGGTCTGACCTCTAGGGATTTCCAATATTCAGAGGTCAAGAAGATGAAAATCATGGGAGTAGTGTCATAGAGCCAAGCAAATAAAGTGCTGCACAAAACGGAATGATCTACTGTCATATGCTACAGAAGGGTGGAGTGAGAGGAGAGCAGAATTGACCATTGACATTGTCAACACAGAGGCCACTGGTGACCTTGAGAAGAAAAGATTCGGTGGCTTGATGGATACAACACCTAATTTCATGGAGTGAGTGCAAGAGAGAACAAGAGGAGTAGAAGTGGAAAGGGAAAAAAATGATAAACATATTTTTGTGAGAATTAAATAAAATATATATGAAGCATTTAACCCAATGCTTGGCATATAACAAGATGGCAATAAATAGCTATCATCATTATTCTTATCATTGTTATGTAGTCATTCCGCATCATTTGAATATTAATAGTATGGACAGCCAGACCAAGAGAAATAATTATTTATGTGTGTGTATATTTATACATGGATATTTTATTGGTAAAAGTGTTTAATATATATGTACGTATTCATATATATGAATAGATATATACATTGGGTGATGTATATAGATATATAATGATACTTTTACCAACAAAATATTCATGTATAATTATCTCCTTTTATCCTGACAGCATTCAGTGGGAAAAAAAAATATAGTCATGTGAGTTTTTCCCTGTTTTACAGCTGACAAGGCTTAGGCTCACAGTTCATGACTTACCCAAAGTCATATATAAAGCCAGAAATGAAACCAAGATCTAATGACACCTGACTCTTTTCTCTTTTCAGCAACAAACAAAAGTTCAGTTATCCCATCAAAGAGAAAATCAAGCCATATCAATTAGAATTTGACAATGCAAATATCTGACTTGAATAATGAACACCCAAATATTTTTTAAATTAATTAATTATTTACATATACACTGTTAACCATCTCGCACAATTTGTTCCTTGTAAACATGGTCAGATTCCCCTAAGTGAGAAAATGTTCTGTTACAGTGAGATTAAAATGTTTTCTTCCTAGAAATTATGTTAAAAAAAAAAAAGATAGAAAAGGGGCAACAATATTTCTTTAAGCATACATTTAATCAATCAAGAAATTTTATCTTAATGCAACTACCCCCACTGGGCACTGGCTTAGGCACTGGGGATACAAGAGGAACTAGAACAGGGGCGCCTGGGTGGCTCAGTCGTTAAGCGTCTGCCTTCGGCTCAGGTCATGATCCCAGGGTCCTGGGATCGAGCCCCGCATCGGGCTCCCTGCTCAGCGGGAAGCCTGCTTCTCCCTCTCCGATTCCCCTTGCTTGTGTTCCCTCTCTCGCTGTGTCTCTCTCTGTCAAATAAATAAAATCTTAAAAAAAAAAAAAAAAGAGGAACTAGAACAAACATTCCTGCTCCCTTGATATCTATAGTCTAGTGAGAGATAGATATTAATCAAATTTGCAAATATTGATTTGTTAAATTATGATAAGTATGTAGAGGAAAGGAGCAGGGAACCATGGCCGAGAAAAACAGGAACAACATAATTAAGTGTCATTATATGAAATGACATAAGAAATGTATGTCATTTGTATGAAAGACATGAGGAAATGTCTAGATTCAGGAACCTTGGAATGAAAAGAGATTCTCAAAAGAGATATGCATTCTATAAGGCAGTTTGGTAACAGATATGAAAGGAAAATTGGGTGGATTTTCTTTTAAGGAATCCCTGTTTCTTATTTCTAGATTAATGAAAACAAGGAGCAGTGTGCTTCATTTACATGCCCTTATAAGAGACTACCTAGGCCCAGGTGAAACATTAAAAGAAAGAAGCATTAAATAATTCAGAAATGCTTTCAAGATATGTTAGCTGCCCCCAAGACTCCAAGTTATCAATATGGAGCCCTACTTACTCCTTCTACAAGGCAAAGTTTCCCCATCCTGAGAAACTAAGGTTTCTTTGAAGCTGCAACCAGTCCCAGTCCTTGGTAATTTCTGAGACACATGCATTTTCCCATCAGTGAGAAAATGGCCAAGATGAATTGTGTGTCAATCTTCAAATCAGCTACTTCATATTCCAGTCATCTTTGTTAGTCGACATACTCAGGCTTCTTGTTCATCCTGTCCTCTAACCCCCAAACTGCTTGGTACTTGTTCTCACCAACCCACGCCCTACCATTCCCTCTCCCTGCCAAATCTTTCAGCTGTATTCTCTGGAACACCAGTCTGATTAGCCATTACATCCTCAAGCTCTTCCTGAAAACTCCATCTTCCACTTTGGTTAGAACTCAAAGGTTCTGAAGTGAGGTCTGTGAACTACATTCCATGGGCTCAGTAACATGCTTAAAAAGATTGATTTTTAAGTTTTCTTCCTATTATTTTGAAATATGACTGTAAAAAAAAAAAAGTTGCCATATTATAAGAACATTGTCTTACTAAAAAAGGTCTAGGTTGCTTTGTGTATATAATCAAGTAACATAAGATCATCATTAAAACCATATTACAATGTCTAGAATTGTTTCCTATTGAGAAAAATTAAATAAATGTCTCTGCCTTATGATTAAAGAGATCTATCATTGCTTATTGTAAGCATAAAGTTACAGAAAACTTCAAAGGAAATAAATTAGAAGGACACTTCCATATCCTTTGGTTTTACTTTTACCTTTGAAGTGGGACACAGCAGCCACAATATTTTTTGTGCTGAAAGGTTTGTATGAAAGGAAGCATGAATCTAGCAAATATAAATGTTTACCTTGAATTTGTGGACTGTTTTTGGTTTTCGGTTTTGGGGTTTTTTAATGAAAACACTGCATTGGAATGACTAAAACATTACAAAAATTTGCCAAGCCAGGAACCAAGATTCATCCTTGACTTTCAGTGTCTTTCACTCTTCACCCCACATTTATTAGCTCCCTGACTCATGGGATGACCTGATTATTGCTGCATTTTGGCTGGACCACACTCTTTGTTGTTGTTATTGTTGTTCAAAGATTTTATTTATTTGAGAGAGAGAGAGCATACGAGCAGGGGGAGGGGCAGAGGGAAAAGCAGACCCTTGCTTAGCAGGGAGCCCAACATGGGGCTCAATCCCAGGATCCCAGGATCATGACCTGAGCTGAAGGCAGACACTTAACTGACTGAGCTACCCATGCACCCCTGGACCACATCTTTGTATGTGATGATACAAAAGATGAGCAGTTCTTCTGGGATCCGAAAGCAGGTTAAGAAAGATAACTATAGTGGCCTTTACAAAAAAAACTTCCTGCCATTAAGACACTGTATAGAAAAAATGATGTAACTTCCATGTACAGAATCAGAGTTTCATCTGCAAATTTGTATATAATGGGTGGTGATGTAGAGAGCTTCATGATCCTGGGCATGGTGGGAGGATTGTATTTAACCTTGGGGAAGGTATGGATCATGGCAGTGACTTGTTTTTTTGTTTTGTTTCTGTTTTTATTTTTAAGGCTAGGGTATGTTAATTTGTCACCTGTTCAGCCAGAGAAAGAAGTTCTTTGTTTTTTGTTTTTTTTTTAAGATTTTATTTATTTATTTGAGAAAGAGAAGGAGAGAGAGAGAGAACACGGGAGGGGGGAGGGTCAGAGAGAGAAGCAGACTCCCCGCTGAGTAGGGAGCCTGACTCGGGACTCGATCCTGAGACTCCAGGATCATGACCTGAGCCAAAGGCAGTCACTTAACCAACTGAGCCACCCAGGCACCCCCCTTTCTTTGTTTTCTTTGGGATTGAGATTCATGGGGTAGTTGAGGCTCAGGAAAGGGAGGAAGTTGGAGAAAAGGCTCTGGTCTAAAGGAGAACAGATCACAGATTGCATCGACCTATGGGATGGCTAGAGCCAAGACAAGTCAGCAAGAAACTCTTCATGACAGATAATGACAAATGAACTGACTTCCAAGTTTTCTTTTTCTCCTTTGTAATCCTCTTATGAAAGCCTCACATATTTAGTAAAACATGTTAGTATAGCCTTGGAGAAGGAAATAAATAGGTTCTATTTATGCTTGAGGCAGAACAGCATGGGGAGAGGACAGCGGCTTGCAGAGCCGTGATGGAAAGCCCAGAAGGGTTAGTGAGAAGCCTCAAGCAGGAGTAAGGAGTGAACAGTGAAGGGCAACTGGAAAAAACAGAAACCCTCCTTTTTGTTGAGATCATCAGACAAAAATTTGTACTTTAAACAGATGAAACATGTGTTCAACAAATTTATATTGTCTGTGCCTAACACCATTCTCGGTGCTGGGGATAACAGGTGTGAACAAAACTACCATGGCTCAGGCTCTGTGGAGCACAAGTCCCTGTGGAAGAAACAGACAATAAACAAACAAGCATAAATGATGTCATATGGTGATAAGAGCCATGGAGAAAACAGAGCATGGTGTAAGGAGCAGCATCTGCCAGGGGGAGGGCTCCATGCCATTTTATAAAAGGAGGCTAGGGGGATCTCTCTAAGAGAATGACATTTGCTAGAGATCTGAAGGAAGTTGTGAGTGATCTATACAGATGTCTGCAAGAAGAATGTTCTAGGCAAGGGAACAAGTAGAAAAGACTTGAGACTGGAGTGTGCCTGATATTTTTGATAGCTAAGTAAAGAAAGAAACTCCATATGTCCATGTGACTCACTGCTATCTCCATCAGTATATATTGGCACCAAATCTTGTTTTCCACTGAGAAAGTCATTAATTTCATCAAAACTGAACACGATTGGCCAGCTTATCCCAAAGTTTCATCAAGAAATGGAAGCAGAATGTGAAATTCTTTACTCGTATACCAGAGTTTTCTGATTTTCCACAGGGCAGATCTTAAAGCATCTGATTAATCTCCATGCAGATATTTATCTCTCTCTCTCTCTCATTTTTTTTGGACAGAGAAAAGGAAAGACAATTCCAAGAACAGTTTTTCAGAACAGAGTCCATTATGATTTGCCTTATTTGGAAGCCATGTTTAGACACATGCATGTGGCATATCATTTTACTCAAGGTCTTTCCTCATTGCCAGGGAGTCTATTGCAAGAATACGTGCATTCAGAGAAGACTGGAGAGAGAGAGGACTATATATATGTCATGGTAATGAAGTGTTTCTACAGCCTAGAATTAAGAATGGCAAAGCTTTAATGTCTCTGTAAGCAGAAAGTTGCAGATATACCTGGAAATTAAAAAAACAAAACAAAACAAAAAATTTTTGAAGTTACTTCTTCTCAGGCGACTTTGAAATCAAAACATGACTTCATTATAATTTTCTCACTGACACTGGCAACATTCGTGTCATAGTCCTTCTTAAAGGTGGCTTCTTTGGTTTGAGGACAAAGAAAATGATGTTACATGAATTCAGCTACTCAACACGGAAGCTCGGATGGCCTCTGGAATTCCCTACATAAGCCCACCCATATCTGGCAAAGTGAACTATGAGAGGGTTGGTTCCACATCCTGCCTCAACCTTTTAAAGTCAGAGTGTTCCATATTTCTTGGCATCAAAATAAAGATAAATGTTCAATAAATCTGTAGACAAATGTATTTCCATATTGAAGTCCTGCAACATTTCTCAATCTCCTCCCTCCCTCCCACCCTCCCTTCCTTCCCTTCTTCCGTCCTTCCTGACTTTCACTCTTTCCTTTTTTGTGAATAAACCTGAGCTTTCTCATTAAGGTTTGCTTTAAAGCACATTAAAATTTGCTTTAAAAATCTGCATAGATTGGAATTATGTTATTTTTTTAGGAAATGACCATTCATTGTTTGTACGATAAAGCAAGATTAAAAGATACAGTTATTTGCAGAGATTGATTTTACATTCTGTCTCTGAAAAGAAATCAATTTTCCATCCAATAGAATACATTGTATGCAATTTTTGTGTATATATGTGTTTGCATTCAGTTTCCTGGGAACAAGTCTGTGGCTTCCGTCAAATTCTCAAGTGCCTTTCAAAGGAATCAAAAAAAAAAGTCAAGGCCTACTTACTGCCTGAAAGTGAACCCTAGCTTTGTTCTGAGAATAGCTCCTCTGCTCTTTCCAGTAGAGTCTGTTAATTTTCTCAAACTTCACACACCTCAGTATTGGGATGGGGTCCCCACTGACACCTCCAAACCATTTCTCACCCATCATCCCATAGCGTGCTTACCCTTCTGGCATTGTTGCCCTCCACCAACTTCCTTTTCATCGCCCTTCATTTACTATAGACTTTAGAACCTAATTCACAGTCTTCCTCTCCATTCCAAGTCCTGCTAACATTCCCAGAGAGTTGAGAATACGGGTGAAGAATATATCCAAAAGCTGGTCCCAAACCTCCCTTTATTTCCATAATTTCAGTGGTCTTCCCTACCATTCTATTTCTGCTGCCCACATCCCATGGATAGGCCCTGTTCCTTTGTCAGCGTTTGAAATGTTCATGTCTGATTTAAGTGTAAAGATCACCATTTAACAAGCACAACTCCTTTCCTTCCAATTCTCTGACTCAGCTACTTATATAATACCTGTAGCTGTGAAGTAGCCCAACAGTTAGAGCAAATGCTCTGGACTCAGATGCCCTAGGCTGAGTAGCAATTCTGCCATGTTCAAGATGTATGAACGTGAAGAGGTTTCTTAATCTCTCTAAGCCTCTTTTTTGTTTTGTGCTGTTTTTAATGAAAATAACAGTTGTTGCTGAATGAATAATATACCCCATAACATTTAGCATGATGCTACTGAGAAAGCATGCAATAAATCAGTCCTTTTTATTATTATTTGACCTTACCAAGACATCTAATCACTTGCTTTTCTAATTTCTTCTGTATTTACCCATTTCTGAATGCACTTTCCTCCCTCTCTGTCTTTATTGGTATAGTCTTTCACTATGGTCCCTCTCCTGCCAACATCCTCAGTTCTTCTCCTCCAGTGGGCTTCCACTGCACTCTCCCTGCAAAACCCAGCCCTAGATCACCACACACACACCTGAAAGGCATATGACTTGGTATGCTGTCCTTAGGATAGCGTGAATAGCATTGTGAATGAATGAATGAATGAATGAATGTTACCATAAATTCAAGGCCTTGATGGGACTCTCAGAGCTGCCTCAAAGTTTTATTTCCTAGTGTCCTAGTCATCTCTCTTCTTATTCCCAAAGCAGTTCTTTCAAACCCTCTATCATAATCAGATTTCAAGCCCTACCTCCTGCTTTCTCAAGAATTGCCATTTGTGAATTTTCTTCTCACTCCACTGTCCTACTCTACTGGACCTTCTCCATCAGCACTGAGTCATGCATGAGTCTCTCTTCTGCCCAACTGAAAACAAAACTAGAACTCAAAGTTAAATACATCTTTCCTCTTTACTTTCTCTCCAGTTATTGCCCTAGTTCTCTCCTCCTTTCCCATCAAAAGTTCTTGAGTTGTATAGACTCAATTTATATTTTGTCCCCTCTCATTTACTCTTCAATATGATATTCAACCTCACCAGACAAACTGCTCTTGCCAATGTTACTTGTTACAACAGAAGCTTGGCATTTTGGCAGCAATTGACGTTTTGACCTCCAGATATTTTTCTTGAATGCTTTCTTCCCTTGAGTTTTTTTTTTTTAAGAACAGTTTTATTAAGATGTAATTCACATACCATAAAGTTCACCCTTTTGAAGAGTCAATTCAATGGTTTTTAGGAGATTCACAAAGTTTTGCATCATTCACCACTATCCAATTTCAGAATATTTTATCACTCTCCCCCACCCCCCAAAAGAAACCTTGTAGCCATTAACAGTCACTCACTGTTTTCTCCCCTGGAAAGCATTAATCTGTTTTCTGTCTCTGTGGAGTTGCTGATTCTGTTCATTTCATATAAATGGAATCATACAATATGTGGCCTTTTGTGTTTGACTTCTTTCGCTTAGCGTATTTTGAAGGTTCATGCTGTTAGAGCATGAATCAGGACTTTATGGCTGAATAATATTCCATTGCATGAATATATCACATAATGTTTATCCATTAAACTATTGATGTGCATTTGAGCTGTTTCCACTTTTTGGCTATCGTGAACAATACTGCTATAGACATGGATGTACGGGTTTTTATCTTTAAAAACTGTAAACAACTTAAATATCCTTCCATAGGAGTCTGGCAAGAAATGTCATGGTAGACTCATAGGGTGAAATACTTTCTATTAATTAAAAGAATCTCTAGGTGACACTCGTGTGGGTTGTTTCTAGTTCTTTCCTATACTTTATCCTCATTTCTCTGTTTTTTCAAAGAATATGCATATGTATATGAGAAAAAAATTAATGGGGACATTTTCACTTTAGGAAGAATTTTATGTTTACGGTATGATCAGATAAAAATCAAATCAAAATCAGATAAAACCAAAATCAAATTAGTAACTCCCCAAGTCCTCATAAAGAGTAATACCGTGAATCAGAATGCTTTCTGGGCAAATGGACAGGCGCTTCTCCATGGACAGCCTCCTTTTGTTTAAGCCTCTTTGGTCATTGCTATGGCCTTCTTGGTGGAGAGGAGGTAAAAGGAAATGCTGTCAGGGAATGGAGGAACTCAAATATCTTGTAAACAGTGTTTATTTGCCTTGCCTGTAGGTTAAAAGTAAAAGAGGGCCCTAAACAAAGGAGAGACGTAAAAGTAGACCTCAGGGAATTAGGAGAAGTCATCAGTAATCTCTGCTATTTACTCCTGCTACCTGTGTTCCGCTCTTCAGCAGCATGTGTTATATCAAAAGGGAAAGCAATTTGGTATCAACTAAAGCCTGTACTGGTTAAAAAGTCACCAAAACCTGTTCCCAGTACCTAGCAGGAGCCAGAGCAGGCTTAGATAACAGGTAAATACCATTATGATCGCCTAGACTCTCATCTGAATCCTTCAATATCCCTGTTTGAGGAGGATTCCGGCATCACCACTTTCCAGGTCGAGAAATTGAGGCTCTGGACAATTAAGTCCTTTGCTCAGGTCAGCAAAATTCGTTAGTGGCAGGCTGGGTTTCTTAGCCAGTTTTCTCTATTCATGTAGGTTCTTTTTTTTTTTTTTTTTTTAATAGCAGTTTTACTTATTTATTTAAATTTATTGTATTTATTGTGGTAAGAACACTTAACATGATATTTGCCCTCTTAACAAATTGGGAGTGTACAATACATTATTGTTGACTATAGGTACAATATTGTAGAGTAGATTTCTAGAGCTTATTCATCTTGCTTAACTGAAACTTTATACCCCTTGATTAGTAACTCCCCATTTCCTCCTCCTCCCAGTCGCTCCCAGAGCTGAGGCGAGAGAATAACAAAGAAGGAGACTTTCAAAGAAGCGAGTAGCTTGGAAAGCCTGAGGCCCCACTAATCACTTCTTTATAAAAGCAAATTTGGAGGTAAACACTCATTTTGGAAGCAAATTTATCGGGTGACACGGCGTCCGTGTGCAGCATGCACACGCACTGTGCTGAGGGAGAGAAAAAACGCCTTCCCTTTCCCGGGTTTGGGAAAGACCATCCTAACCAGAGGGGTCAGCAAGCTATTTGGGGAGTTCTGGAAAAAGCCTTTTAACCCAAACAGCTAATACCACCATTCTGCAACCCTCATCATTAAGGGGAACTGGAAGAAATAAAGTGACATACCTGACCATATAAAACGTAAATGGCCCGCATGGATTGAAGGAGGCCAACCAGGTAAAACCAGGCTAGTAAGACATTTATTTTTGCGGCTACCTTTCATTTCATCCAGGCATCCGACGTTTTCACGCTCTCTCTCCCTTCCTGCTATCAGCTCAAAGGCTGATCTGAAATCAGTCATTGACAGCTTAGTGGGAATGTGTTTCAGAGCCAAGGTACACTTGGCTATATCGCTCAGGGGCCCATCCCCAGAAGTTCCTGGGCCGGAGACGTACAGGGAGCGCAAGTACTTAATATACATGCACAGTGGAACTGCTTTTTGCTATTTCGTCTATTTTTAATATTTTTATGACTGGGTATGGTTTTTTGCTACAAAGGGTCAATTGCATTTTTGTGGACTAGCATGACAAGATAATGATTATTTTTTTATATTGTTCAATGTGGGGGTGTGACTCAAATTTCCAAATTACTGACATTCATACTTATAAAAAACAATCTTTCTAAATTTTGTATTACATGGATAACAAATCAGAAATTAAAGGTGATTAAACACCACAAAACTACTCTTGAAGAAACATAGTTGCCTTTGGAGCAGGGGTCCGAGTATTATTGCTGAAAGTAATGGGAAACCACAGAGGTCATGAGGAAGAGTGACAAAATAAAAGTGACACTTACAGAAAATCAATTTGCTAGTGGTGTGGAGAATGAACTAGAAAAAAATGGAGGTGGAGCAAACAAAATAGAAAGCCCATGTTATATACAAGCCACCTTACTGCATATTTTACATATCTACCCTTACTTTCTCATCGTGACAATAATCTGCTGTAGCTATTTTGATATTCATTTTATAGATGAGAGAACTGAGGCTCAAGGAAATAAAATAGCGCTTTCAGTATCGTATTGCTATTAAATATCAGTGCTAATTGGGGGGAAGAGAGAGTATAGAATAAATTTATGACATCCTAGGACCTCAGATCAGTTACTTTGATGATCCTCTCCCTTGAACAGTGCTTCCAATTTGGCTGATCACTGGAAACACCTGAAGAGCTCTTTAGAACACAGAGTCCAGCATCACACATAAGAAGGATTCTGATGATCAATCAGGTGTGGGAACCTCTGCTGTCATCCAGATGATCTTCTGGTTACTGAAAAAGAAACTAAGTGCAAAGGATAATTAATTCAGCATTTGATCTATTAAATTTGAGATAGTGGAAGGACACCTAGTAGGATCTCTGCATGATTTAGCTGGAGATAGGAGACCAGACCTGGGAAGAAATGTCAGAAGTAGAGAAATAAATTTTGGATTTATTTGAATGGAGGTGATAGTTGGAGTCATGAAATGTCTTCCAGGAAGAAATAGAGGGGGTAAGGAATAGAGGCTGAGGGCAGATATCCACAGAGGCGGGCTGGGAGGAAAAAGGAACAGGTAGACATAACAGAGTATTTAGACAGAAGCAGAACCAGGAAGATAAACTGCCACAGAAGACAAATGAGTGGAGTCCAATTCTATAATCATGAAAGGTAATATGCACTAAGAAAAAATTGGATTTAATAATTGAAAAGTTACTGGTGAATCCTGAGAGTATTTTCTGGGATAGAAGGCAGATGATAGGAGTTGATGAAGTCAGTAAGAAAAGGAAGGAAGCAGATGTAGAGCTCAGAGGAGTTTGGCTATGAAAGAAAGGGGAGAAAAGGTAGTAGCACCTGGATCAACAAGGTCAATAGAAGGTGTTTTCATTCCTACTCTCTTTGGAGTATTTTGCTAACACTAAGTAAGTGGGGAATCATAATAATTTATTTTAACTATAAAACAATTTACCCAAACCCAGAAATGGCTTCCACCAAACTTAAGATTCATGCATAGTTTTTGTTTGTGTGATTCAGGGAAGTATACATCTGCAGGAGAAAAGTTGGGGTATATGTCCCAAACATAAAATACTATGACGCCTCTCCAGAAGTGATGATCAGGGCTCTAGTCCCTGGATGCTGCCCCGATACGTGGGACCACCTTGGAATAAAAGAGCTCATACTCTTCTTGCTGTAACAGCTAAGCCAGGACTTTTGCCCCATGTTGGGCTTGGAGCCAGCTTGTCCAAGGCATTCAGGACACAGGTACCCTCATATAGCCTTCTCATTTACATGTGATCAGCTGGAATGAGAGAAGATCTGAAATTCAAGTGTGCTGTTTGTTTGTTTTGATGATGGCAAGGGAAGGCTGGACAGAGTAGGGCTTGGCCTCTGGGCCATGTGCTCCAGTCTGACCTCCCGTAACCCTTCAAATTAAGGTCTGATCCAAGTCAAGTTGGCAATATGTTCCTTTTTTCCCCTTTCATAACTTCTTATTGCATATCTCTCTCATTGGGAAAGTTGACTTTGGTCTGGAATAGGATATTTCTGGATCCCCTGGCTATCTGGCCACCCCAACTTCCAAGGCCAGATTTTGATAGGGGAAAGTAGCCTGCAATGTCTCAAGAAAAAGGGACAAACCAAGTCAAACTCCATAGGGGAAACTTAAGATTCAAACAGCATAAAGGCCATATACCAGCATCAACCACCGGCTCAGTTTTAGCTAATGGCCTCCACTCCCACTTAGCAGAGAAAATAGAAAGTACCACAGGGGAATGCCATCATTTCCATTGCCAGACGCTTAAAACTGCCTGCACTGCACCCATTTTCCTCCCCACTTCCCTCCTCTTATTATACGGGAGGGTCCTTTTTCCCATCTTAGGTCAATCCTTTTATCCACACTTTGGGTTCTATCCCTCCTGCCTTCTTAGGAAACTTCTCTTTCTTCTACCATAACCTGTTGATTTTCCTCTCTCTTCCTTTTATCTTCATCTTTGCCCTCTCAACTGGATCCTTTTTATTCTTAAAAATGCCCAAGCCTCTCTTTGCATTTTAGAAACCCTCCGTAGGCCTGCATCCCCCTCAGGTTAATACCTATCTCTCACCTTCTTTCAAAGCCAGATTTATCAGTAGAGAGGTTTGGCTTCATTGGCCCTCTGTTGTCATCAGCTTCTATAACCCTCTCCACTGGCTCCCAGCCCATCGCCATCACCCCACTGAAATGGTTCTCATTATGATCCACCTACCTTGAGCCAAATTCAATTGGCATTTTCATTTTTCATCCTATTTGACCTCTTTGAAATATTTGATACCATTGGTCACTCCCTCACTCTAGAAAGCCTCTTCCCCTAGCCTGAGTGACAATATCCACATTCTTCTGTTTCATTTTATTTTGTTTTGTTTCTTTCTTCTCAGTCTTCTTTGTTGATCATCTTCTTTTTCTTGGCTATTAATATTTGGCTACTGATAGCATCATTTCCATGCCCTTTTCTCTTTCTCCCCAAGTGATCTTTTCCATGACTATAGTTTCAATGACATCTGTATATTAAGGATTCCAGTTGTATATACTCACTCCAGTGCTCCCCCCACTGACCTTTAGTCCTAGAAACCCAACCTCCTACTTAAAAATCTCTATTAGTGTAAAGACTCTTCAAGCTCATCGCACCCCAAAATGAACTCAAGACCTTCTTCCATTCCAAACCTGGTTTTCTTGCAGAGTTCTTTCTTCCAGGGAATGTCATTTGTATAATCCAACCCGCCTCTATAGTTTTGCTCACACTCTTTATCTCTTGCTGGAATCCTCTTCTCCCTACCCCGCCCTGTCTCTCTGTCTCTCAGTCTCTCTCTCTCTCTCTCTCTCTCATGCACACACACACACACACACACACACACAATGTACAAACCTTCTCTTTGTTGACTCCAACACATTCTTCCTGAACACCCACATGAACAAATTTTTACCAGAAACCTTCGCTAACATACTTCCCTTTGTCTTTCCCTTACCCCATTATACCTACTAATAGCACAATGTGACTTTCTTTTAGTTTTATCTATAAGCTCCCTGAGATAGTATTCCTAATATTAAACAGGGCTTGGCCCATAGTAACAACAAGTATTTATTAAATTTGATCTGTAAATTGGACCAAGAGGCTGCAGTTCTAAAAATCAAATTTCAGAGTCTTGTTGGGGTCAAACTAGAGGAAAGGTATTCCTGGGGTTCTGTACCTCAGGTTTAATGTTTCACAGATGTGCAAGTGAGACAGTCAGCTTCAGAGTAAGGAAGCAAAGACAGTCTACCATCTCACAGAACTGTTGTAAAAATTAAAGTATGCATGAGAAAGTGTTTTATAAGCTGTAATAGCTGTTGTTCATAGATTTGGGTTAAGCCTATAATGTGATATAAGATTAATGAGAAAAGAGAGAGGCTTTCATTCAAATTCGGGGTGTAGAACAGTGCCTGGCATGTAGTAGATGCTCACTAATTATCAATGAATAAATGGCTATTCCTCATATTAAAATAAGTTAAATTAATGGAATATATTGAATGATCGAATCCTATTCTCTGAAGTATCAGGCTGTCCTTAGAGAGATTAATTGAAAGATTCTGAAAAATAAGACAGAGTCACATATATGAAGTGGTTTTTAAAAATTAAGATGGTAAAACACACAAATGATCCCTTTAAGATAACCTCAAGACCTGGGCGCCTGGGTGGCTCAGTTGGTTAAGCGACTGCCTTCGGCTCAGGTCATGATCCCAGGGTCCTGGGATCGAGTCCCACATCGGGCTCCCTGCTCTGCGGGGAGCCTGCTTCTCCCTCTCTCACTCCCCCTGCTTGTGTTCCCTCTCTCGCTATGTCTCTCTCTGTCAAATAAATAAATAAAATCTTTAAAAAAAAAAAAAAAAGATAACCTCAAGACCTATGTCCCTAGTTAATTGCAATAGCAATTCTTGTCACCCTCTAACTTAATCCTTGCAAACCAGCTTGGGCATCATCTGCTCCAGAAAGTTGGTCATGACTCCCCCCGCCTGGGTTAAGTACTCATCACACTCCGCAATACAAACACAAAAACCACCCCTTGAACTTCTGCTGCACTGTAGAAATATCTCAAACCGCACTTTGCCCTATTGTTTTGAAAATCTGTGATGTCTTTCCCACCACTCTTTAAGGTCCTCAGGCCAATGAAATTGTCTTATTCTTCTAATGGTCGCTAATTCCTAACATAGTATCTGGCACTTAGTAGATGTTAAATAAGTTTTTGTTGAACTGAATTCTTGAAGACTTTCATAGATGGTATCAATTTTATAACCTGATTCACTCATGCATTAGCTTTCGGCCAGTTTTCAGCTAATCCCTGTCCATACCTGGAAGGAATGATATCATTTCATAAAGACTTTCTGGACCATTTTCAAGGTACCAAATGTCATTTTAAAAGAATTCTGATCAATACTAGTTTAAATTAGGTATCAAAAAATCCAATGTATGCATAAATGTTTGCAGTATTTATATAAAGCTAAACTCAACAGTTTCTTCCATTTCCTTTCCTTCATTTAGCATGATATTTTAGCTGATTCCTGAACTGCTGGGTAAAGCAAATGCATTTATATTAGAACCAGTATTCTCCCATGAGATTCTGCCAACAGGTGCTCCAGCTTCTTCATTCTATGTACATTTTCCCTTTACTTGCTTTATTACTAGAATTAGAATTCTTTATTAAAGAATTTACTGTGATTACTATAAAGACTGGATCTATTTAAATAAATAAGGTTCTTCTAGATTACAAAGAGATTGCAAATTTAAGGACCAATGGCTCCCCAGCATTGTATGATTTGTGGTCAGATAATATCCTGGTAGGGTTTTTGTTTGTTTGTTTTCCTACACCCTCACTCAGCTCTGAGTTTCTGCAGGGGAGGAGATATTCCAGGAACATGTCTTTATATTCACAACTCTCAATATTCCAAACACAGAGGAAAATCCTGCTCTAAGAAAATATAGCTTAATTTTCCCCTTCCAAATATGACATACCAGTTTAAGTCCATATATTCCAGATAACTTTCTTCAGTAAATATATAACTTGTGTTATCCCTCTTTGCAACGGTCATATATTTTTAAAGCACCACAATTCACAGAACACTGTCTTATAGAAACAAACAATGGGAAAAGTATACAAATGTTTGATTTATTTCTCTGAGCAAGTACCTCCCCAGAAGAAAATGCATTGCAATATCTTCAAGGCATATGGTTTGTCTTTGGAGGAGGTGGGCAGGGGTGAGGGGAGCGTCATTTTTCGGCAATCTTAAATTGACATCTTTAGTTATATTTGCAAAAATATTATGATTCTTAAATTAAAAAAAAAAAAGTCTTTACCAGTCTGGATTTTGAACTCTCCTGATATTGCTTCATACTTTTCCCAAGAATTTTATATTATATATTGCTAGATACACACACACACACTTTACTTCCCTGATTGGTTTCAATTGTATTCTTCTTCTGTCCTCTTCCCCCTCCGACATCTCTTGCCCCAACAGAAGGAACAGTCTTACACATTTTATTTTGGATTAACTGGCTGAACATCCCCAGCTATTCTTGCTCTGCAGCGCCCCCTGCTGGTAAAAGACATCATCCAATTTATTTGCTGTCCCTTCCCAGCTGTGTTTGTCAAGCCTGGTGCTTAATCCCAAACCATGCCACAGTCTAGCCACAAATGACCTGCAGGTTCAGCAGATCCTGGAACAGGGCTGCCTACCATCTGCAGGGTATCAACTGTTCCTTGTTTTCAGTGTAGAAAGGGAGCACCAGCGGAATGCATAATTTTTATGAGTCTTTATTTTCCTGGTTTCTAGAACACATAAGAAAAAAAGGGATTTGAAACTGTTTGTGACTAAAATGATAAAAATAAATCAATGCGTCAAAACATAGACCACCTGAAAATCTTCAGTTGAAGCACAAGTTGAGACATGATGTCAAAGAGGCATTCTTTTCACAGAGAAGGCATATTAAATTATGCTAGTGCTGACTGCTCTTCCAAGGACTGTTGATAGATGCTTAGGAGAGGAAAATCTTCCTGTCTGGTTGACCTTAAAACCTGTCTTACCCCAGGCCTTAAACGTTTAAATGTGAACATAAAACGTTTTTTCATTGATCCCAGGAAAAAAAAAATATTTTCACTGTTCTCTTTAGTTGTTGCTTATCATCTGCCCATGCATATACAAAGTTATGTGTGTGTACAGAGATAGATAGATAGAAAAATATATTAATTCTCAACTAAAGAATAAATACATCATTCAGAATGACAGAACTAGAGTGGAAAACACCCAGGTGATTGCAATTTGTTTTGCCATGCACCCATGAAAACTCCCTAGTGGAAAGAAAATAGAGCAGGCAGGTTATGATAATAGAATATACCTATTTTTCCACACATTTATCATTATATGTAAGCCAGGCTTCCCAAACAGTGTAAAATGTATGCATTTGTAACAGAAATAAAATTCCCCCAGGACTGAGTTGAATGGGGGGAAAAGCTGCAGAACTAATCTACATGAATGTGAATCACGTAACAGAGAAAACAAGACGTTGATTGGGAGAAATAAAGGAGACAAGAACAATGGGAGACAGGAAACAGGACACAGAAGACAAACCGATTCAAAGATTTGGAGTATGTGCCTATTTTGGTATCAGGAAATCTATCTTTAAAAGGAAGGGTGATTAAGCCTAAAACAATGGAAGATACATTATTTTTTGTATGCAATCTCAACAGGAACATCCCTTCAAAAGAATAACCTCAGGGCTACTTCTAATTCAAGTTTGATGAATTGCATAATTTTATTTAATAGAAAATAACACCACCAGGTGTGTCAGTTACCAAGAGACTAGCAACTGAGCCAGGAATTCCAGGTGGATCAGGTTGTGATTTTTGCAAGCTTCTCACTTAGCAATATCACATGATGGACACACCAGGGCACCCAAGACAATCAAAGCATGATTGGTGAGAGTGGTGCCTATTTTAATAAACCAGAATCATCCCAATGCATTTTGGGGTTTTATATTTGAAAACCAAAGTTGACCCCAAAGAGCCATCTTGATACAACAAAGCAACACAATCCAGGCTGATTTAGTAGAAGCCTCTTAGGCAAAGCTGCTAAACAGTTGTAACTTTTAAGAAAATAAAGACGAAGAAATCAAAACACTGTGTGTTCTCACAATACAAAAGAAGAACTTTCAAGGGACTTTGACTTATGGCAAACCTTGACTTAAAAAATCAGTGTGCCGATGAGAAACTGTTAAGTCATCTTCGTCTGTACTCTATTTGGCAGACACTCGCAAAAATACTACCCAAGAAATATCACTCCCATAAAGCAATGCAAAAAAGTCACTAATGTATTACCGTATCCGGCAAGAGGAGTGCTCTAGAATTTATTTGTTGTTAATGAATTATCAATAGTAGAAGTATATTTATATGCTTTTGTGCAAAAAAAATTTTTTAAAAAGTAAGCTTTCATTATGCCAATGGGTATATGCTTCTTTGACAGGCTTCTTGGCAGTGACTATAAAAGCAGAATCTTGGGGGGAAATGTCATGAGGGCCCAGCTTATTAAATTTTGTAAATCATAAGGCTTGTCTCCAAATGCAGAGCACTGCCGCTGATTTAGTCGTTGGCCTAGAAACTCTGCTGTTAGGACCATTAAACAGGTCCAGAGTTTAAGTTGCACAGTAAATTACACTCAAAAGAAACAGACGGGAATTTTGGCCTCCTGTTTTCTGTCTGGGTAGTAGGAGCCAGCTGCGCCCCTGTGGCCCCGTGAGATGGTGTTGGATTTTTACAGTGACGCATCCAGCCTCAGCACCTAGATTGAGCCCACCTGAGACTATTGTCAAATTCTATGAATAATAGCAAAAATGGAGAACCAAATGAAATTAGGCTTTTCCTGTTTGAAAAATCTTCACAGCTAGAGGAGATACAACCAGTAGTCTTTTTAGGTTCTGCCAGCTTTTACAGTCACTTTCAACAAATAGCTATCATTAGAAATAGCAAGGACAATGCAGTTGATCGTTTAAAAATAAAGGGTTGTCATTTTGATTTTTTTTTTCTTAAAAGGAATAATGAATTGCCTATAGCTACTATGACTGAAATACCCCTTTAGAGGCCACAAATAAATGAGGCCATAAAGAAAGCATAGTCATATGTCAAAGAAACCCGATCCAATTAATCATTCTTTGTAGTAACTCTGTCATGAAACTTTCTAATGTTTTGTTTCTATTGAGATGTGAACTGTTAGCTGGTAATTTGGATCCTACTCGGTTATTTAATACCAGATAAACTTTTTCAAAATGAAGGGTTTTTTTTTCATTGAAAAAATTTTAGAAGTTTCTAATGGCCAAGTTATAAATAGCCAACTATTTCATTAAAAAAATGAAAAAGGAACTCTTTTCTGAAATATAGAGACTAAAGGAAAATGGCATGGAGCATGTAACATAACATGATTGTGTTTATATTTTGAAAAAGCATTACATTCTATAATTGTTGCATAGTTTTAACATTTAATTGGCTAAAAATAAATCTCAAAATTGCTCCCATTACACTCAAATAACCTTGGAAGTATGTTTTAAATTCATTATAAAAAGAAAACTATGCTATTCAACATTACTTCCAGAATGAAGCCCTACATACAGTAGACACTCAATAAAGTGGGCTGCTGATAAGCACAATTCTGCCCATCCTAGAGACTTTGTAAACCTAAAATTCAACTGATTTTTCCCTGGTAAATTAGCCTAAACCCATTACCATTGGCAATTTATATCTATGAAGCCCTCATCAGGGCAAAGGAAATTTAGTGTGGTCATTTCTTGAAGTCTTCCAACCGTTCTCCAAGATTCTGAATACCTAGTACTTCGCAATGTCATGCAACGGAATATACCTTGCTTAAATCCATTGAAGAAGATGTTTCCCTCTTGGACATTTTTTATGTTAAAACACAAGAATCTAGTTTGGAAGATATGATTAAAATGTGGTTTGATATCAATAGAAGAAGGGAGGAGTGGAAATCAATACTGGGAGAGCTAATAAAGACAAATGTTCTGTGATGCACCAGGGAAGAAATAATGGATGAAAAATTGAATATGATTCAGCAGTGTAACACTGTCACCAAAAGGCAAGTGCTATATTGGATTGCATTAATAGACATATCATGTAAAACAAGCAAGGCGATTTTTCAGCAGCAGCCGTTCTGAACACTATTGGTTAGGTGAAACTTAGAAAAGCACCTGTACTTTGGGGCCCAAATGTTGCACAAAAAGTTGTATAGGATTTGCAGAGAACAAAAGCAAACACAAAGAAAAAAAATACATTAAGATACATTGATTGATTGATTGCCAGACTATAAAACACAAAGTTAAAAAAAAACAGACTAGCTTTGAGAGATCAAGGTGAACTAAGTCTACGTTCAGTCAAAACCAAAGCCAAAACCAGATAAGGGAAGACATAATTACTGTTCAAACCAAATGCATAAAGGGAACAAGATCCAAAAAGAGGATAGGGACCCGTTGCTTTCATCAGACAGTGGTAGAACCCACAACAAATGGATTCTAGTTGTTTCAGATAATGATTTACATTAATCAGAAAAGAAAATCCCTAGCACATAGCCAAGCATGCAATGACTTAAAGGTATGTCTGGGCTCCCAGTCATTGGATGTATTCAAAATAATTAGTGTACTCAGCCTTTCAAAAGTGATCTGGATCAATGAGCACATGGCTGACGATACATTCAAATATTTATAGTTGTTTTATGGTCTATATAATATGACATCTAGTCAGATTACTTACTAAAAGAATAAAATTGAAAGAAACAGCTGGAAAAATTCAGCTGAAAGTTACAAACTCCAGGGATTGATGAATCCCCACTTTGTAAAAAATCAGTTATCTCAGAATAAAAAGATAGGGAAAATATTAGCTAATTTCATTGAGAACTTACCATATATCAAGTACTGTCCTATATTTTTTACTTAAAAAATCTCATTTAGTACCCAAACAATCATAAGAGATACATACTATTATTACCTCCATTTTACAAAGGAGAATCTTAGGTATAGGGAAATTAAGTAATTTTGCCCACAAGTTCCAGTGGTCAGAATTTGAACTCTGGCGGTCTAGTTGCAGGGCCTAGAAGGCTATATTGCCCCTCAGTAACCTAGAAATTTACCATAGACTCTGAAGGAACTATTTAGGATGAGCAAGGGTGATAGTATTAATAGATAATAACAGTTGGTGACTAAAGAAATAAACTTATGATGCAGAAAAGAAATTATAATTAGGAATAAGGATAATTTTATGCTTAATGACTGAAATTAACATTAGCACACACATTGTAAAAGGCTAAGGAATATTCTCTCTAGAGACTTTCTAAAATTTTAAATAGTTTTCATCTTTTTGTGATGATCTGTTGTGACGATCTGTGAAATTTTTTTCTGGATGTGGAGTATTACATTAAGTCCTCCTAAACTCTTTTATAGCATATGATTTACATAAATCATAACACTGCTTTGGAAACATCATACCAGGGGACTTCTAAGGGAATATTTAATGTCTGTCTGATATAGATTAATTTAATTTTTAGTTTCTGTCTACTATAGATTAATCTCATTAATAGAGGCAGCTGGCTACATAATCATATCCCCAAATTTTGTACCTCTTGGGTCCCACTGAAAGAATAGGCAGTTAGAAATGGGAATAGGAAAGCAATCTAGAATATGGTCATGATTAATAACAATTACCTAAATTATATCACTTATAGGATAAGCACACCAAATTTAGAAACATTATCCAAAGATATATTTGTGATATACGGAAGAGTTCTAGCTGCAAAACAGACATTGCATTCATGCTGATTCTTATAAAAATCCAATGATTATAAATAATTTCCTCTTGCCATATAGCTTGCAGATATTTCAATATGCCTCGGTATTCTGTTTCTCTCTCTCCCCCCCCCTTCCCTGAACAGGTATCATTGAAAGAATATTTCATATCTGGCCAGACTAATGATCTTACAGTTGATATAGGACTTCTTCTTTCAACTCTAATGTCCATTACCACTTGGAACATGTACACAGCAGCTCCATTCCACTGGGAATGTTTCCCCACCTGCCCCATTATTCTGGTCTTCCTCACTCTATAAAGATCTTGAAGGACATTTAGAACAACATCATATTCTTTCATGATGGGCTCATTCATCTGCCCACTGTGGATAAAATTGCATAGGTAAGTGATCATTCCCTTTCTGCTCAAGGAGTTTTCTCACAAAACTCCTGTTTTGGAGATTAAAGACTTTTGTCCAATGCAATGTTTAATTCTCACATATAATACTGTGAATTTATGAACTGGACGCCAGAGTCAGGAACAGCATGCTTTCTCTGGAATCTAAATCTTGAGACTTCTCAAAAAAAACCAGAACAAACAACAACAACAACAAAAAAAAAACAGTAACATTGTTTATATAAAATACTGTTTCTTCACTGTTCTTTATTGACTATCCACTAATTGATAAAACACTGTTCATACCTAGCAAGGTGTAGAACAGACAGGATTGGTTCAAATATTGATTCTTCCACTTTCTAGCTATATAAATTGACAACTCTTCACCTATTTCTGCATGTTTAATTTTACTTATGTTGCATGAAGGCTTTGAAGGTTAGAGATCAAATCAAATTACTATGGCTATCTTGCATATAGCAGATACACAATGAATGATAACTTTTAAAATTATATTTATAATCTAATTAAGTCTAAAGTGCATTAGAAAGCCAAAGAAGAGTCCAAAAGAAGGCAGCAGATTCTTGCACAGAAAATCTGGAAGTTGGGATTGGAAGGGTCTCTTCCAGTATTCCATTCCTATGGACCTACTTTGTGCTTCTAAGACTTCTTTACTGGTTAGATAGTTTCAAGAGGACAGGATTCCAAACTCCCTACTTCTTCCATCAAAGAACCTCAGAGTTTATTTGTTTGGGCTTCCACATAAGCTTTTATTTGATAAAATATTTCTTTTAGTGGAATAACCTTGGAAGCTGCAAGAGGTGTCCAAAATTCAAACATACGTATATATGCATATGTACACACATATGTATTAATTCTTTAAGTATTTAAAAAATGCACAATTTGTCAAGTTCAGGGGTCTCTAATGTTAGAAGGAAAAATATTCTGCATATTTTAAGAGTCAAAGCAATGAAAAATCCAATCAAGAGGTTTAGCCACTGGAGAGAGGATTATAGAGTAATCTGACTTGTGGAGTATATGATTAGCTGTGGCTTTAAGTTATGAAGTCCTCCAGAGAAAGACAACTACCATATGATTTCACTTACATGTGGACTCTAAAAAACAAAACAAAACAAAACAAAAAAATGAAGAAACAAAAAACAAAATAGACCCATAAATACGGAGAATTAATGGTTGCCAGAGGAGAGGTGGGTGGGAAGGTGGGCAAAATGGATGAAAGGAAGTGGGAGATATGGGCTTCCAGTTATGGAATGAATAAGTCACGGGGATAAAAGTTACAGCATAGAGAGTATAGTCAATGGTATTATAATAGCATTGTGTGGTGACAAATGGTAGCTCCACTTGGGTGAGCACAGCATAATGTTGTACACCTGAAACTAATGTGACATTGTGTGTCAACTCTACTGCAATAAAAAAGAAAAAGTTGTGAAGTCCTTGTCACATACAATAAGTAGGGGTCAGTCCATCCTAGCCACATCACAGACAAACAATCAGTTGTTTCCTGACCAGAACTTCTGATTGTTTATAACTTCAGCAAACTGAGAAGGCAACCAAAAACATCACTCTTGAGAAATGGACTCTAAAAAACGTTTTAGGCAACAAAATTGTAACCCCCAGAAGAAACATTGTTCAAGTCATGCAGATATAGAATTAAATATAAGATATTTAAGACAACCCTCCTTCTTTCTTTCCTTCCTTCCATCCTTCCTTCCTTTCTTCAAAAATATCTATTGACTATAAGCTAGGTGCCAGGTACTGTTCTGGGCAATGTGGATACACTCATGAGCAAAGCAGAAAAATCTCTCCCTTTACAAACCTTACCTTCTAGTCAAGGAATAAATGCAATAAACATAATAAATGAGTAGAACTGATCATGCCAATGCCCTGTTTACATTTCCTCCACATTCATTAGTTGAAGGCTATTAACTATGAACGAACAACTGCAACTTTCTGCCTGAGCCCCAGGAGCACTCTTCCCACACTAGAGGAAAGGTAGAAATGAGTGTTGAAGTCCTGAAAACAGCCCTCGGCCAATGGCAGGAAGGGTGCTGATAGGTACATACCCCTAGTTTCCTCATCTCTTGGTGGGAAGCAATTGAGCCTCAATTGTCCACAGAGATAATCTGCTTAATAACCTACCTCTCCTTGACTCACTACCCTACTGCCCTGCCTCTTTATCTTGAGGTCACCTCCCAGTAAATTATTGCACTCAAATTTTGTCTTAGGATTTGCTTCTAAAAGAACTTGTTTAATACCAGACAAGTAAATTTTATAGTATATTAAAAGGTGATATGTTTTGAAAAATATAGAAAATAGAAATAAAAACATAAAGCACATTAAGAAGGATCTAGATTAGAAGGTAAGAGACAATGTAGTAGAGGGCATTAGAACAGAGACTTGAAGGAGACAAAGGAGTAAACTGTGGGGATGTCTAGAGGAAAGGTAATGTAGAGGTCCTGAAGTGGAGTATGTCTGGTGCATTCGAGACTTTGGAGGAGACCTTGTGACTGTCATAGAGTGTGTAAAGAAGAGAGTCATAGAAAATAGGATATGAGAGAGGTAACAGTTGTAGGGAGGCATTAAAAATTTTATAAGGTCTTATAAAGACTTTGGATGCTAGCCTAAGTGATAGAGTGATATGGAAGAATTTGAGCAGAGGAGTAACATAATCTGACACATCTTAAAAGCTTCTCTTTAGTTACTGTGTTGAGAAAGACTACAAGAGGTCAAAGACAGAAGCAGGAAGAGCAGATAGACATCTATTA
Source organism: Halichoerus grypus (assembly GCF_964656455.1). Classification (NCBI taxonomy): domain Eukaryota; kingdom Metazoa; phylum Chordata; class Mammalia; order Carnivora; family Phocidae; genus Halichoerus; species Halichoerus grypus. The sequence continues at coordinate 45,486,143 of NC_135715.1, read as the reverse complement.
CAAAAATGCATGCGGCAGTCCATCAACAGATGAATGGATTAATAAATTGTGACATTTACATACAATGAAATATTATTTAGCCATAAAAAGGCATGAAGTACTGATACATGCTATAACATAAATGAACCTCAAAGATATTATGGTAAATAAAAAAGGCCAGACACAAAAGGTTGCATGTTGCATGATTTCATGTATAAGAAATGCCCCAAATAAGTGAATCTATAGAGACAGAAAGCAGATTAGATTCTAGGGGTTGGGTGGAAGCAGATTTGGAAGTAACATGTGAGTGGGTGTAGGGTTTTACTTTGAGATGATGAAAATATTTTGGAACTAGATAAAGAGCATGGTTGACAACATTGGGAATGTACTCAATGCCACTGAATAATTAACTCTAAAATGGTTAATTTTATGTTATGTGATCTTCACCTCAATTAAAAAAAAAAACTTAAAAAGGAAAAAAAAATACTTAAAAAAATGATGATGGTTTGAACCAGAGGACTAGTAATGAAGGTGATGAGAATGGTAGGATTTTGGACATATTTTATAGGTGGAATCAGGAGAATTTCAGGACCAGATGTCAGTGTGAAGTGTAAAAAAGGACTCCAAAGTTTTGGGCTTGAGCATCTATAGGAATAAATTTGCCATTTATAGGTACAGGAAGATTGCAGTTAGAACATGCTTAGGGTAGAAGATTGAGAGTTTAGTTTTGAATATAAGTTTGAGCTGTGTATTTAATAGTCAAGAGAATTTTGAAATGTCTAGCATGCAGGACAAAGATCAGGCTAGTATCACACCCATTGCATTATTATTTTCATATCAGTGAACAGTGAACAATCAGTATTTTAAATATGTGTTAAGTTTAAGAGAATTTAGTTTATTGGAGTAACATGTCAGCCTTGTAATTATGAGCTAAAATGTATAAGCAAAATAAATAAATAAATAAAATGTATAAGCAGAATTTAAATAGATTGGTGATTTTAAGTGGAAATTTTGGCTTTTATATAATATCAGATCATTTAAAAGAACTTAAAGCTTTCCATATTTATATTTTTAATTTATTAGGTCTCATAAGAAATTATTAAATTCTTGAGACTTTCCAGTCAAATCACTGACACAGTTGAAAAGACAAGAAAATGTTCTCTATCCATGACATTTAAGTGATTCAAAGGTGTATACACTTGCCAACAGATCCAACTGTTGTTCAAAGGCTCTTAAAAGTTATTGTAGACATATAAACATATAGTCAGTTTTATAAAATGAACCTAAAAGCTTCAGGAAGAACTAGGCTTCTAAATCTCAAACTTGAATAGATTGACCACTATTCCTTAAAAGCATGTTAACTATTGACTGGTCTTTTCTACCCACAAAACTGCCCCCAAGAGCATCAACACACTCACACTCAATAGCTTGCTCTGAGGAAAAATAAAGAGGTTGAATGTCTACTGCGTGGTTAAGCATATGTCTGAAGACCAGAGAAATTAAATGTGCTACTTAAAACTTCAAAGCCTAGATTTCCAGATATTTTCCAGTATTATTGATGCCTAAAGGGGACGGTGGTCTAATTGTGGCTTATTTTGGAGGTTCTGGCATTCTTTGTTGCATGTCAAGTTATCCAGGCAAATGTTTGGATGTCCATCTTATTGAGATGCTTGATGCCTTTTACTACTCGAGCTGTTTTAACTATTCACTGCCACACATACAAAAAGAAGAAAAGAAAAAAAATAAAAGAAAGAAAAGGGGAAGAGCTAAATGTAATTGAGGGTAAATATTATCTTAATAAAGTGAAGAGTCAAGCTAGGTGACACTTTTTCTTTTTGATAGGAATAAAGAGTGACTCTAAAGCAATGTCATTGATTTTCTTAGGTGGCTTGCATATTGACTTTGAAGGCATTTTTCAAAGGGAGGCTTGAAAATGATCTTCAACAATGGTAGTGATGTTAGTGTAATGTAGAGTTTCCCTATGGGGCACTTTAAAGGACTCATTTGGATGTTTAAGTCCTGCTATGTAGGCTTTTAAAAAATTCATTTGTGATTACACACTGCATATTTTCTATAAACTAATTGGTTAGCGAAAGCAATATACAGCAATAAGAGAACTAAGAGAGTAGCAGGAAGGACATCACTCTGAACACAATAGGTTTGATAAAATTTACAGATCAAATATAATTTTGGAGGCCTAAATGATTTTTTAAACACATTTTCAAGGGCTGCTAAAAGCTATACTAATAGTTACCAATATATCTAAGACTGACTACGTATAAGGCATTTTACACCACCTATAAATATTCATAACAACCTCCCTGCTAAATAGATACCACTGCTCCAATTTTAGAGGGAAGGAAATTGAGGGTCAGAAAAGTTGAATTGTCCAAAGTCATGCCGTAAAGCAGGACAAAACCACGATTTGAATTAGTCTGTTCGGTGCCATGCCCTGAGTGTGATACTGAATAAAATACTCTCTAAAAGAGAAAAAGCAAAGGAGGCAACGTCCCCCTGTCCTCCTCTAGGATACAAATTTATGGGTATATTTATGACTTACCTACATCCAAAATGTTCTCATACAAATCGTTTAATGTATTTCTTAAATGATGCTCAACTCAAGCAAGCATTTCATGTCATCAAACCTGACTTTTATTTTTTTTTCTTTTAAACCCAACTTGTTTTACTGTTTCAAAGAATCTAAATCCTGTATCTAAATGTAATAATAATTTTTAAAATCAAAAGTACCTGAAACACTATCGGATAGATGGACAGTGATGAACTTTCTGATGAATGAAGGAAACTTTAGGTTATGATTCACATTTGCACCAGATTCTTACTTGATGAAAAAAAAAGTCTTCTTTTTTATAATGACCAAGGGAAAGGGCTATAGATATCCCTTGTAAGGATTCCTTGATGCCAGAGTGTATCAGCATAAAAAAGTAATAAAAGAGAGCTCACAAAGATCTAAAAAGTTTATGGAAAGAACAACTGCTTCATAATGAGAGTTTCCAGATCACAAAGTAGAAAGAAGAAATCCAACTATAAATCTATATTCAGAGTACAGCAGGGGAAATAGGATATGAGGTAATTTTTGCCTTACTTTTTGAGCAGCACAGATCTTATGAACAGAGGTGGAAGCTATTCAATAACATTTATTGCGAGGCCTAGTTCAGTGCCTTCCACGGGTGGGCAGTCAATAAATCTTATCTGGAGATGATATTTATGCAATGATAATCAGTCTACTTCAGCACAGCAATTTTGGGGGAGAATATTGTCTGTGTAAGGTTAAGCCTTGTGAAGTTAAATAATAAAAAGAAGGGCAAAGACCAGATGTGGAAAGTATTCAAAAAAGAAATTAAGGTTTATGCAATATTTGCATAAGCACTGGCAATTACAAATCAGAGAAGTAAATGTGTTTTCAGAAAAATTTGAAACACATTTTGGTAAATGGCAGGGAAAGCATTAAAATTATACCTGATTCTCTCCTCCCTCCATCTTTACCAAGAGTACATATTGATTGACTCATTCAGACAGTAAAGACAAAGACGCAGAAGTCTGACCTTTGTTCCAGGTCAGGGTGGGATGGATGATCTATAATGGAGTCCTTTTTACCTTCGTCTCTTGACTCTATGTACACGAAATTAATAAATGATAAGCATTACCCCTAGAGTTTTTGCCACACAAATATCAAACTAAGTAATTTCATACAATGATTTAATGGTTTGGTTTGATTATGTAAAATGATTTAAACATAAAAAGTTTAGGTTGATTTTGAGTTGAGAATTCTTATTTTCCTAGAATGATCTAAAGTTCATTATCTCATTGAAATGCACGCACACATACATAACACACACACACACACCACACACCGGGGCTCTCTCAGTGAAGAGTCAGGTGCTGATATATGAACTGACCTTGCATCTAGGAAAAAAGTCCCAAGCTGTGCTGACAGTTAATGTAGAAAAAATTTATACTTTTCCTTATGAACAATTTATTTTTAATGTAGCTTTTGTAGGGAATTTTCAAATATTGGACTTTGGACTGTTCTTTTTATATCTAATAAAGAACACCAGTTTAAGGAATGGCTGGTGGAAAGGAATAAAATGAGGAATGGGGAAGGGAGAAACGTACTGAAGCCCTGCCAGTTTTTAAAGGTGGCAGGTAGAAATTATGTCATTCCATTCGCCATAAAGTTATCTAACGTGTATGTCTCAGAAGTTGCTAATGTATATTGGACTCAAAAATAATATGTAAAGTGAAAGATGTAAATAATCGGAGCCGAATCTGTCATCGTAACAGTCTCAATTTCTCATTTAATGTTTGTATGATTAGTGAGAAGAAAGCCACACAGGACTGGACACCTTGTTACAAACCCAAAAAAGAAAGAGGTCATTTACTGCAAACTTCAAGTGACCCAACCACTAAAATCATTCCTATGTTAAGGTTTAATTTTAGTTGTCTTAGGTTTGCCTACATCCTTCCTTTTTTGCACTCATAAGCTCAGTTTGGAAGTCTACGGCGGGTATGAGTCCAATGAAGATTCCAGCAGTCAGCTAGGAACAGTAACGTCTACCTGACCTTCTTACAGAAAAAGTTGGGAAGAAGAAAACCCAAGCTGTTCAGTGAGCAGAGACAATGAAACCTAAGAGAGAGAGATTTCTTTCTCGTAGTCAGAGGGGATGCATGGATAGGTCAAGCAACGGGAGTGTAGGAAGCCAACTTGTCCCAGGAGCAGCCGTTAGCCGAACAGCCAGAAGAGATCAGCGGAAAATAAGAATGGACATTCTTTCTCTGGGGTTTCTCATTTTATACAGACTACTCTCTACAGCCATATTGCAGCTTCGTCTCTCACTTTCTTCTGTGAGGAAGTCTGTGTTCACAATTTAAACGGGCAAAGTTTACAACAAATCTTTACAAGCAGACAGCTGAAGCCTTGGGAGCCAGTCACTTTGAAATCCAGGAGAGGACAAAACCAAAATTCCATGTTGCATTGACACCAAGTTCAATTAGCAATAATCATGCCTCGGATAAACCTCATTGGCTACGATACTGCCACTGCGCAAAGCTGTGACACCAAGTTCAAATAAATTATGGATTTGTTCTTGTGGAAACATAGTAGACTACACACACACTAATAAGCAAATTCTAAATTTGTCACACTTTTCTCATTAAGCCTGGCATAAGCACATGTATGCACATACATGTGAAAGAGAGAGAGAGGAAAAAAAAAAACTATAGCAAACGGACAAAGAGAGAACCCAAAGGAGACTGAACAATTTTTTTCGTTCTTTGTAATGTTCAAGTACTTAGTAATTTCTAAATAATAATATATTTGATTCAGAGGGGGAAATTTCATGTTAGAATTGGGGGGAAAAAATCTTTCCAAGTAGGACTCTGTGTGAGTCTAGCTGAATGAGAGATGGTCAGACAAGGGGCATAAATCAAGCAGTGGTCAGTTTAGGAAAATCAGCCAAGACAAGGTGCAGACAAACAAGGTACTCAGCAAGACCTTATTAAATATCCATGCTTCATCCACTCAACACTCATAAATAGTGAGCACCTATTAATATTCCAAGCTCAAGCACTGCTTTCAGTGACTTCACAGATAACCTTGTCCACCTGGCCAAAGGTGACATATCTGGGAGGCAGTCAACAGGAATCAGAAATTCAGGCTAATGAGAAGAAAGACAAGGATCAGACACCTGGGCTAAGTAATGAAGCCAAGGAGAGAACCTGGGCCCTCAGGCCACTGGACCCGCCAAGCTTTGCAGAGAGGTGCTTCTTCTAAATTCGGGAAAGCTCTCATATCACAGAGGGGGGAAACTAAAGCTGACCAAAATCATATTCCATCTTGCTTAGTTCCATATCAGCCCCCGTATCACCCTACTCTCATCCCATCCTCACTCCCGTCTTTGTGCATTTCTGCTCGAACCCCTTATATTAGTACAAAAAAGATTTCTCAGTGCATTCCTCCCCATCACCTCCTGCCTTTTCTCTGCTCTCACTCTTCACCCGAGCCAGATGGAAGCAATTTCAGATCTGCACATACAACATGCTCTTTCACGCTTACATCTTCCCACCCAAGCCTCTGTTTGATGAGTTCTCACATATGCTCGGCGTTGTGCCAAGTGCTCAATGTGAATTGCTCATATAATCCCCATGAAAAGGCTACAGTGATTATTACTATTTTATAGACAAGGAAACTGAGACTTAAAGAGTTAGACACTTGCCCAATTCTTCATAGCCATGAGTTGAATTAAGGGCTACCGCCCTGTGACCTGCCTCCAAAGTTCATTTCATCATGTATCATGCCATGCCCTGCCTTCTGTTTGGCTGACTCACACCTCAAACAAACTTTTCCTTACTCCATAATTTGATTTAGATGCAGTTCAGTATTCTCTCTAAACAGGCTGCCTATTTCTGTATCACAGCACTCATCATGCTCATCTGCACCGCTTGATTTGCTTGAGCATCTTTGCTCCAGTGTTGGCAAAAAGCCCACAAGCCCTTTAGATTCTCAGTGTTTACCCTAATGCCTGGTCCTTGGAAGGTGTTCAAGAAAAGTTTATTGACTCCCTCAGGAATAAATAAATGTCATATGGGTATGTAGTCATGGGTAGTGGAGGGATTACAACACAAGTCTACCTGATTTCCAAGGCCTTCCTCTTCCAGTGTATTATACTAGCTCCCAGCTAATCAGGAATGAATGTCCTTACTCCATTCGTAAAGTGGAGATAAGATTATTCGGTCAGTCATCCTTGAATTAGATGATGGGAGAACCAGAATTAAAATCTATTGTTTCTAATATCGGGCAGAGTAGGAACTCTATTACAAGTGTTTATTGAATAAATAAGTCTGGTTCTATCATATAGGTAGCCCCTGCCTCCTGTGTTCTTTGCTGCTTGCATAGTTTAACAGTGAGCATTGTATGCTCTAGAACATTGCCACTCAGGTTGCGATCTGTGGACCAGTGGGATCATCCTCACCAGGGAGCCTGTTAGAAATGTAGGATCTCAGGCCCTGCCCAGACCTACTAAATCAGAATTTGCATTTCATCAAGCTCCCTGAGTGACTAGTGGACATGGTGAAATTTGGGAAGCACTAACTCTAGAATATACAGTATGTATGGAGATGTGATTCCCACCTAAGAGACTTGCAATCTGAGTTAAAGAGAAAGAAAATCATCCTGGTCATAAAATACAGTAATTAGCACTATAAAACAATATCGGCAAAGGAAGAACAACACTGATGTAAATTGGAAGCCATAGAGAATAAAGTATTGCAGTATTTCTTAGGCAGAGAAGATGGAGTCCTCAATTGAGGTGCTGTGTGCAAAAGACTGGTAGTGAGCTCATTGCCCAACACACCTGCGTCTAAATCATAATGAGGACAGGTCGGCTTCATATCATAACTCAAAGAGAAGATTTGTATAGTGGATAAGGTGGTAGGATCTGGAGGTAAACTACCTGGGTTCAAATTCCAGCTCAGTCACTGACAAGCTCAGTGATTTTGTGACACTGGGTATATTGCTTACACCTCGTTTCTTTTTGAAAAATGGGACAGTAAAGGCACCTGACTTACAGAGTTGTGATGAACATGAGATGGGAGCACTTCACAGAACGTCTGACACAAAAAAGCACTTAATAGAAATAATAATATTGCATAATCATAATCATTCTTGAAATACATAAGCAGTTGGTTTATTTTGGGAGGGCTCCCCTCCCTGGTAGGCTTTATTGGTGGCCTGGGTTGTCCCATTGCTGTTTCCACCTCTCCATCCCAAAATGTGGCTGCCTTTCTTCAGATCAGGGCGCATAAGTAGGGTGCAGTTGACCATAAGCAGGTTAACCTTGTATGAAAAGGTTGCGGGTAGAACTATACGTGCCTATTTGTTCAGAAATGTTCATAGCTTTTATTAGATATTCAAAGGCACAAATGGCCTCAGAAAGGTCATGAATCTCTGTTCTAAATGAGAGGGGATGGCATGGCTGAGAGCACAATATCAGCAACAGGCTTCATTCTGGTCCTGACTTCACTAGCTGTGTGACTTATCTAAAAGTGTCTTCTCTCTTTAAAGTGGGGACAATAACACCATCTTCATAATCTCATTTCCTGTGAGGGATCGTGTAAGGATTCAGAATGCCATGCTCTGTGAAATGGTACTCTGTAATGGTAAGGAGTTTCCAGATGTTAGTGGCAGCTGTTCTTAATAGAGACTTCTCAAACATTTTCTCCCACAACTGATTCAGGAGAGCATACCCACTCACTCCAAGGAGCTGTGTTCTCAGGAAACATCCCCTTCCAGAGCGACAAGTGAGACAAGCTGGGCAGGAGGCTTCCATACCCATAACTGGTGCCCCTGCTGTGTTTACAAAGACAGAGACAGTTGAGTATAAGGAGAGGGAAATGCAGCAGGGAAGATTGGTTACAAAGAAATGTCACTCCAGCAGTAAAAGGTGATGGCGGTAGCAGCTCTGGGTGCTCTGCGTGCTCTGGGTGGTGGTCCTGTGATCTCCAGACAGACGTCTGAGGCACACATGCCCAGATGTGTCTCCAGCCAGCAGTGTTTTCTCTTCAGCAACATGTCTCCAGGCAGCCTTGCTGTGACGTTTCCATGTATTAACAATAAGAGGGAGTGGAATCTGGAATTCAGAAGTCAAAAGATTCTGCTCTTTTCATTCAAAGAGGTCAAAACAAAGCAGTATACAGAGGGAAGAAAAAACAACCTCCACAAGTAGATCAGGACATAAGCCTGACTTTGACCTTAGATATTTCTACACTGTAATCAAGCGGACTGTCAGGAAACTATGTGTAGATAGTGGAGGCACAAGTGAAAATAAGACAGAGCGGGGTGTGAGCGTAGTGCTAGATCCGTAACACCTTCACCTCGCAGCACACTTGTGCATCCCGTGCATTTGCCGGCAGCTTTCCTGCCCATCAAGAGGGAATCTAGCAGGAAGACTGCTAAAAGGGAACTATTTGGAAGTCAGATTTCTGTCTATGTCAGTAGGACAAGCGTGGGACAGTCCTGTGCTGAGGGCCCAAGGAGCACGAGAGTTTTTAAAGATGTGTCATGGTCTTCCTCATGAGCTTGAACAATCCATTCCAGCTAGTCTTTCCCAGCTTGCATTCCTTTTATATTTAAAAAGGAAAATGTCAGGCTCTCTCTGTCTTGCCCTTATTTCTTTCAGATCAGAAACAAGGATATGAAGTCAGTTCCTGAAGAAATGACATAGGAAAGCTATTTAAGACTTTAAATTCTTGATGATGTGGAAAAATAGGATGATGTTGGGTGTTTCCTGTCTCCCCGTGGGATTGAGTCATTGTGTGTGTTAGCCATGAGCATATTTCACCAATTTGTTCACATCTTCTTCTCCCTGAGCTTTACTGCTTGAACAGTGCCAGTAATGAGCAGAAATGTATTTGTCTCTCATAACTGTAAGAGATGACGCAGGGAAGCCAAATGAATGTGGGAGGTACTGTTTTGTTTCTAATTAACAAGGGTTTTCAAATATTTGTGTAAAGAAAAGAAGTCAACATTCAAAAGGTTGGAATCTTTTGCCCTTTTCTATGTTTTTCTTTAAGGAAAAAAAGGAAATGCTGCGTGTACAATTCAATGGAAATGATAGGGATAGCTAAAAATGAAATATGAAAAAAAATTAAATCATCCAGGTACCATGAAGCAATGCACAGCTGAAGGTACCTTATTACTTTATATTATACCTTCTCATTGTAAATAACTACTGTTATATAATATGAATCATTGATGTTTAATAATAGAAATAACCACAGTCAGATGCCAAATCAAGAAGAAAGGATCTGTACTTTGAAAAAAAGAACTCTCTTAATGTACATGCCACATAAACCTTCAGGGCTTGAGCTCTGAAAGGAATCCTGCAGTGGGGAGCTATTGAGAAAAGCAGTTCTGAGCAAAAGAGGAGGGGGGCAAAGCCAGATTCAAGTCTGGCTCTTTCCCAGCTGAAGTAAGTGACACTATGAAAGTACGTCGAGGCCTAGCTGTGTGTGTGAATATCGCCACACATTGGCACCCTTTCTGGTTGCCTAGTAGCAGCTAGCAAAATTCAATGTGCTGCGTGTCCATCTGTCAAAAATACCTTCGGATGGGTCTAATAAGAAGAGAGCTCAGTATTATGCATCTTAAGGGAATTAAAAAAAAAAAAAACTAGACATTATGACTCAAAAACAAAAAGCAAAACATGAAAAGAAAAATATCTCTTTAGGGAAAAATAGCAACAAATAGAAGGCATTAATATTGCAGAGTGCAATGTATTAATAGTGAAAAGTCAAAAGTAAAGGGATGCCCACTGGTAGTGTCCAGTAAGTACCATGAAATGAGGAGAATATACTTTGAGATAAGGATGTGGATTCAATCATTTACACCTTCCCTGAAAGAGAGGCGTTTTCAGCAGAGAAGGAATCGATGGAGAAGATCCATGAGAATTCACAGGCAAGTGCAATGTGTTGTTCAAAGGTACTGTATCAGAATATAACTAGCTACAGGTCACAGAAAAATGTGATGGACAGCAATTCAAACAGTGGAGATTCCTTTGTCTCACAAAACAAAAAGTCTGGAGATGGGCAGCTGCTGGTATCAGTTTTGCAGTCTCAAAAGATAAGAGCTGGAATTTCTGTGATTTTCTTGGCCCTCCCTCTTGGCTGCAAGATGGCTGCTGCAGCTCCAGTCATCATAACTTCATTCAAGGCAATAACAACAACAAAGGCAAAGAAAGAATAAAAGGCAAATAGAAGATGGGAGTGGGGAAAGGAGGAGTGAATAGTAGTCATGGTATATGTAATATAGGCCACTTTTGTTAGGAAAAGTAAAAGCATTCCCAGAGCCCCTGTTCCCTCTGCAGACTACTACTTGTATCTCATTGACCAGAACTATTTTCATTTATTTATCACAGAGAGTCTGATAAGGTGAGCCTTGAGTTTTTCCAGTCTCCAGAATGGTTGGCAGAAAGAGGTTAGGAATGCCTGATGATCTACCAAAGGTCAATGCCTGCTATCATTGGACAGAAAAATGATAGAAAATACAGGAGATGGTGAGATTAGTTTGAGGAACTGAAACTCTCTGGCTGGTATTTTGAAAGATCCTGCCAAAGCACGCACGCGCACGCGCACACACACACACACACACACACATACACACAGCACAAAAGTAAATTGTGGGTAGAAATAACATCTAGAATATCTTGTTTACAAAAACATTCACACCCTTATAATATACTTTCACACTTTTATGCACTGGAAAATTTTCCACCCGTGACAGAAGAGCAGCCATCTCTGAAACAGGATATGGCAGTAATTCGCCATGCTGCACACAGGAATTCTCTGACACAGGTTAAGCAGGGAAAGAGAAACCACTTTCATCAGAGCAATACTACAAAAATGGGTTATAAGAATAGAATGCATCCACTTAAAGAATCTCCCGCTCACGTTCCACATCTTACCCTATATCTTCTCTGCACTGTTATCAAACAAGTGACATCTGTTTTAGGTAGCGCCAAGGCACTTCATCTTATTTGTGGATGTTTTATTGATTCGCAGGCACAACACGCCTTGCTGGGGACCCATGTCCTGTCACCTTGAATGGGGGGGAGAAGGTGGGAGTTCTATGCTCTGCTTACTCCCTGTGAATGGAGTCTTTATGCATTGGGTCTTTTGAGGCTCTCCACAATGCTGTGATTTGAAATGTTACTATTCTGATTTGAAAGGTGAGCAGCCTGAGGGGTAGAGAAGTAAAATTAGGTAACTGAGAAGGAGCACATCACAGAGGGGCAGACTGGTGCACAAACCAGCCAGTCAGACTACAGAGCTTTTCCTGGGCACCGCCCTGACTCTGGAATTCTCAGGGACTTGCCAAGGACTGCAGCAACTAGCGTAATTGCTGGATTATGCTAGATATTAAATAAGTGAATGAAACCAATTCCACTTTGGCCTCAAAAAAGAGCATAAAACCAATGAAAAGATTTTCCAGTTCTGAGAATACCAAGTCCCTTTGATTCAAGCCATTCTGAAAGCCTTTTTATGGTTCAGAGAAAGTCACCAAGGTCTACCTTAGACAAACCTAAGCATGTCAGGATGTCCCTAACTATTTACAAGGCACGGAGGCAACAGGACCCTGTGGAAAGAGTGGGAACTTTAAACCAAACAGTCCTAGGTGCAAATCCTAGTTCTACCCATTGCTAGCCAATGCCCTCAGCTACTTGCTGAAGTTCTCTGAGTCTTCTTCTCCTCTTGTGTGCAGATAAGGTTGGTCATGTCTCCCCGGTGGAGATAATGTATGAAGAGCACTTTGCACAGTGCCTAACACATATGGTTGGCACTCTATGAAGGACAACAAACATTAGTAGGGTAAGCCCTCTGTTACCACCACGGTCTCCACAGATTGATATTCTGTGGGTCCAGAACCTCCCCAGGTGTGACCCTGAGGGAAATAGAGTCAGTAGGACAGTTCCCCAGGCCCCTGACAACCCAGAATAGGGCAATCCGGGGTTCAGTGCTGCCTAATGAAAAGAATGTAGCTAATCTAGTGTCAGGAGTGTTCCAGCACACAAGAAATGCAGTAGAGAGAGGATGTCAAAGATACCAACAGTTTAGAGAACGGAAAGATGAAAGGGAGATCCAAAAGGACTTAAAAATGGAGTGGTAAGGGAGGCATGAAGAAAATCAGAAAAAAAAAAAAAAAAAAAAAAACAGAAAGATCTGTGGGGAGAATCGAATGCACCACAATTAAAGAAGGTGAGGTTAAAAAAAAAATAATAAATAAAGCCTTTGAATTTCATAAAACTGTTACTCCCAAGAGTGACGTGGAATGGGATTGCCTGTGATAACTAGGAAATGGCCGAATAAGCAGTGAAAGCTTGGCAGTTGAAAGCCAGAGTTGCAGACAAAGGTCAAGCAAGGTTTCAGAGGGCTTGCTTTAGAACAGGGTTTCTCAACCTGGGTGCTATTGATGTTTGGGGCTAAATATTCTTTGTTGTGGGAGCTGTTCTGTGCATTGCAGAATGTTGAGCAGCATCCCTGGCCTCTACTCGCTGGATGCAAGGAGACCCTCCCACGTGCAAGTCACAATAAAAGATGTCTCCAGACATTGCCGAAAGTCCTTGGGGGGCGGGGTACGGAGCGAGGAACGTGCTACAGAATTACTTCCTACAGAAAGCCACTGCTTTAGAATGCAGAGACCTGTGTATGTTTTAAACCACAAGGAAAGAAATATATAAATAGTTTCAGTTTCTTGTTATGTCAAGCTTTTCTGTTTCATATCAATATAAGGGGGAAAAAATGCCAAAATTTCAAATGGTAAACAGAAAAAGGAAAAATAGCAATGACTGTCAACTAGAGGGGATGGCAATCAGTAGTTCTTTGTTGATTTTCTCAGCAATAGTGCAAAGAAAGATAACTTTGGGAGAAAGTCTTGGACTGTACCTTGATTTTATTTAATTTCAGGATATGACCAGATTAAGAATAAAGAATCTCTATTTCTAAAAAAAAAAAAAAAACTTGTTATAGTTTGAAAATAAATTTCCACCCAAGGTATTTGAAAGAACTCAATAGGTTTACAGTACCCTTACTGTATGGATGGAAAAAAGAAATGAATATGACAGGAAGTCTTTATAGACTTAGCTTGTCTTTTGGCTTTTTTAGACATGATGCATTTGGAGTCTTTCAATTGTTCCTACCTCCCGGCTTTCTTTCAGTATGAAAGCTCTGGCATTCAGTCATGAAATACAGCACCCCAGTTGCTCCTATTTTTAAACAGATTCTACAGAGTTGATATTAGTATGGTTTTAATGTTTTAGGCAGAAGTTCAAAAAATAAATAATTCAACCCCATATTTTTACTTTGTTATATATTAAAGAAATATAATTCATAATAAACATCTGCTTTCCTGTAATAGCGTAACAGACGGCAAAGAAAATTGGGTGTGAGAAACAGCGTATACTCGTGCATATATGTAATTAAACCTTAAAAGAATAGCTGAGTGATTTTTTTTTTTGTACCAGTCTAAGAATTAATAATACTCAAGTAAGTGTCATGTCTTATAAAAGTGCTATGGTAGATATAATGGCCTGGTCTGGTGGTAACACCTGTTAAGATCTCTCAATTTATAGAGAGCTCTCGGAGATACATGCTAAGGTGATACTATGGGGAACCAGAGCAACTGGTCAGCTCAGAAAGGGGGAAAATCAATAAAATTGATTATTTGACATTGTGAACACACCTCTCCTAAAAAGGTGATCACATTTAATTTTCACTTTCCAATTGTTTGCTTTCAATTGCATTGATAAGAACTTATAGGAAATTACTATAGAGATTGCACTGTTATCTTTATACCAAAATATATAATGCTTATATTTTCTTCTGTCTCTTATCAAATATGTCCCTGAAGAAATAATGGATATTTGAAAAAGTAATTGGTGGATTTTCTGGAAAAGTCCCCAAAGATAAGGACTTTAATTTTAAAAATAGCCATTAGGTTAAAACCAATAAACTCTGGTGTAGAGCATGTTGCAAATGAGGTCAAACTCTTGAGTTAATTCTGGAATAAGCTGTTTATTTTGGTCTACTTCCATGACTATAAATTGTAGCTTCAACCCAGGCCAGCCAACTCAAAACTACAGATGTTAGTCCAAGAGGGACTACCCTCTAGTATAAATGAATCAACTCAAACCCACAACCATTACTGGAAAAACAATTCTGAGTACATAGACCCTCCCTAAAAACAATTCCAAGTATATAGACCTTCCCTAATGATCCATTAATGGGGCAAAAAAATCAACCAGCATATCTTGTTCTTGTGGCTGATCAATAATGCTACCATCATTTAGGGGAAAAAAACTATATGTTTGCCATTCTGAATTGCAATAAAAAAGGGAAAATTCTACAATTGGCTCAAATTCAACCTAAGGTTACCAGTTATAAAGTATCTGTGCCTCTCTATAAATCAGCAGGGCTGATTGTAGATGTGGCCTATAGATTCACAGTTAAGTTATATTATAGTCAGCCTTAGTCACTGTTTTAAAACTGTTATTAAACAGGATTTAAAATGCCATTTGTTTGAGACATGACTCAGATTATAGGGTTCCAACTGACAAGGAAGTTCTCAAAGGGTAGGAAGGTAGAGCACCCATATTCCACAGAATGAAGTTCCAAATGACAACAAAACCTTTACTGAAAACAATGAAAATCAATATTCCGTCCCATACCATAAACACGATAACCCCAGATATCTGGCACCCAGAAACTTGAGTCCTAAAGCAAGCTGACAGGAAGTTGAAGTGTTATTGATGCCGAAACAATACATAGTGTTTTGAATGCTGCAAAAGGATGATGATAAAAACAGAAAAGAAGCTTTCAGTGTTGATTAGAAAACATCTTGCAGATGACTTCATCTGTTGTCGATAATTAATTTTACAAAAAAGGAGGTAGCCATATTATCTCACCTTAGAGTTCTTGCAGTTGCTTATTTTTCAAGTTACTTTTATGAAAATGAGATTAAATAACAAGAACACATGCCTGTCTTAGGGATTCCTTTTTAAAAGCAATCTTAGCATCCACAGTTTCAACCAAATTTCTCCATTTACTACAGATTTACTAAAGATGTAAACATCCTCAATGTTCACCATAATTGATGTTTAAAATATTTAACTCAAGTCACTGTAAGAGTCTGAAAAGTCATTATGTCTTTAATACCTTGTTTATTAAAGCATAAAATTAGAAAATACATTTCAAAAGCTTATTCAAAAGGTATGATTGAAGCAAAGAAACAGAAGTTGGTATGATAGATGAGTAATCAGATGGCTTATTTTCAGCCATGCCAGACCAAATATTTACAGTCCCATCACAGAGCTCTTTTTAGTCAAGCTGCCTGAATTTGCTCTCAGTTGTTCTCAACCTCTGTGTGTATGTGTGTGTGTGTGTGTGTGTGTGTGTGTGTGTGTGTCTGTGTAGCTGGGGAGGGATGCAGTAGGGGTGGGAGAGTAGGGGGCTAATGTAGAGGACATGTCAAAATGTCATACCGTGTAGTTCCTCTCAAACAGACTCTGACCCTGTAAGTCAGAGGGGGATCCAGTGTAGACTGTTTTAATTAGTAACCCTGGTGATTCTGACGGAAGTGGTCCATGAACACTATTTTGAGAAATGTTGCAGCCATCTGTTTAACACTTGAGAAGCCTTGCTTTACATCCTTAATATTCTCTTCCCAACCACTCTCAGGAATGTACACTCCTCAGGAAAGACTCCTGCTTACTGTTTCCTCAGGATATACCTCCAGTCTCTGCCTCAAATCTTGCATCTCTCCCTGAACCATTTCCTTCCACTGGCCTTGATGTTTCAGACTGCCCTTGACTTCCTGAGACCGAGCTTGTGTGATGCGAAGATGCCTAGTTCCCCTACAAATGCGATTTCCTGCAAGGTATAGACAGTTCTGTTCTTTCAGTGTGTCTGCTGTCACAAGTGTATGACATTCTTATTTTGAGAAAGGCAGAGTGGTATAATGCCAAGAGCCAGGTGGCTGGAGTCAGGAGACCCAGGTTTTCATCTTGATGCTGTTCATTCTGACTTAGGATATTGGGAAAGTCATTTGATGCTCTGAGCTCCAGTCTCCTCAACTGGAAAATAAATCAAATAATAGCTACCTCTTAGGGCTTGGGTTAGGGTTAAATGAGATACTTTATCTCAAAGATAAAATCCTTTGAAAATTGCAATTTCCTATATGGATATTAATTAGACTACTGCATAAATTTTTGAATATTTTTGTAAAGCAAGAAAAAAACTTGCCGAAGATCATTTTGAAATTCTTATCTCATGTGAAAGAACATATGAAACTTCTAGCTTCTTTCTCAAGAAGGATAAAAAGTATAATCCCTTAGTAGTAATTTAGTTCTTTAGACATCAATAATGCTAACTCTAGTGATGCAAAAACCAATGGTTCTGAACATTTCCCATTTTGGTGCCACCTTCCTTCTTTGCTCCACCTTACTTTGATGTTCAGGAGGTGGCCCTGGCAGACTACATCTCCTGGGCTCTCTCCGGCTGCCTCCTGGGTGAGGTTGTCCAACAGATGTACAGTAGGAGACAGGTGGCAGAAGGACAGAAGTTGGAGTATTTCTTCCCCACTCATTCTATTTTCATGCCACAGCTACGGTGACAACTGTGCTGATTCACTGTGACAGCAGCCCTCCCTCCGCCCTTCCAGTGCTTACTGGGTTCCAGTTACACCACTTCCCCCTCTGGGCCCTCAGCAGTGGGTGTGGTAATGGCTTCCTATTTTCATTCCCTGAGGGGAACACCTCACCATTCCTCATGCATTCCTGTTGGATGGCAGCCCCATACCTCTGTAAGTTATCTTTTTATTAAAGTCTTATTTGAACCATCTGGAATGAGTTCTGTTTCCTACCGGGACCCTGATTGATATACCAATATAGGAGTAAGCCAGCTACATGCATGGAAATTGAGCACAGAGCCTGATGCGGGGCTCAACCTCATGACCCTGAGATCATGACCTGAGCTGAAACCAAGAGTCAGACGCCAACTGGCTGAGACATCCAGGTGCCCCTGAAGAACATGAATTTAAGTTCACTTTCATGATCAGGGTTTTTTGTTATTATAGATTATTTTACATCTTCCTATTCTTAGTCATAAGCACTGCTAATATTGAATTGTTTGCCTGAAGCAACATGGTAAAAAAGATTATTGCCCTAAAGCTAAATTGAAACAAATTCTCTCTCCTGAAGAATCTCTGAAGTTTCTTGTTACCATGGTGTACTTTGGTTTTGGGGTGGTTTTCTTTTCCTTCTTTGTTTTGTTTAAATGATTCATAGAAGTTTTCCAGTGGCTGAGGTGGTATTATTTCCTGTTACTGAGGTAGGGTATGAAACGATTTCTTTTTTTTTTTTTAATAAATGTTTGTAAGTTTTTAATGTGGATTAAACTCCCTCAATATTTTTTACAGAGAAAAAAATGAAAGAAGAAGTTATTAACATTGGAAAATAGGCTATCTCAATGACACAGTTACTTTTTCCCAATGGTTTTCTTAATATTTATGTGTTAACATCATAATGACTCAATACAATTTATACAATATGGAGCCATTATTGTGAAAAAAAAAAGACCCATTAAAATAATATCTCCATCCTACAGACAGACTCAGAACACCATAATGGCTCAGGGGGAGCCAAATACAGGATTATATGATAGGCCAGAAGCTGTGTCATGGTCTACCAGGCCAGGTAAGTAATACACATTTTGCAGAAGAGCCAAGTAAATAGTTACAGAAACAGGAAAGTCTCTGTATAGTAAATGTGCACTCAGGCAATTATTAAAATATGGATTATGGAAGATTCTCTTTTCTCCTTTTCTCTAGGCTTACCCTTTTAATAAGAACAAAAGTAAATCAAACGTGTGTGCACAAAGACACAGAATACATTCTAATAACTTCAGGGACTCTGTTTTAATCGACTAAAGGGATATATTTCAGAGTGGAGAAATGACATCTTGAGACCCCTTCATTCTATCTGGGCGTTACGGCTGGTACAGGCCTATGTCAGGCAAGCCTAAGAACAATACGTGCTATTCTGAGGCCTGGATATTAGAGTGCAGCAATAACTATCTTGCGTAGCTTCAAAGAGCAGAAACGATTTCAACCTTAATAACCCCTGTGGCATTTTTCAATTTTCCAGGCTGCCAGTCAAATGAATGCATGTCTGGGAAGGAGAGGAGACAAGAAAGGGAAAAGATTAACCTCTGAGATCCATGATAAAAGCTCCATTGGCTAAAATTGGTCGTGTGTTAGAAAACAAACATAGGTAGGGATAGACTTCCCCAAACACTGAGCGCAAATGTTCCGAGCTAAGATTCTAGGAGAGAAACCGGGATCTTTAGGGTTGCCTGGCTGAAACAATCTTGGAATGTTAATCATTCTTAGTTCCTTCTTCCTCTAGGTTGAAAGGAACTCAGCAGTCTCCTGATCTTCAAACCAATTAGCTCAAGAGATGTTCTTCAGAAACCTGTGAAAAAAGGCTCGCAGAAAACTCAGACCCGCCCCTGCCTAACCTGCTGGCTCTCAGCTGAAGTAAGCAAACAGGACTCATGGTATGGCGCCTTCCTCATACACACGCTACAGCCTTTCCCTGGGCTTCCTTTATCTACTGGGAAATTAGGAGTTTTCTCCTAATTTCTTCCTCTTCTCTTAGGAGAAGAACTCCTAATTAAGGATGTCTCTAAGAAAGCTAAGATTACTTCTAGTGCCGAAAAAGGGGGAAATATGAATTGTATGCAGAATGAAAATGCTCAAAAAAAGAAACCATTGTGCCGATTGATGACTCACCACGTCTTGACTTATTTCTTGCATCCCCAGGTATCAAACACTTCCAAGTTTTCTTTCAAAGTGTTCTTGAACCTCCGCTTTTCCATCAGTGTTCCTCCTTAAACCTTTGTGCAAGCACTAGGTATTCCAAAAATAAGACAAGAAATCACTCGTTTCTGGAGTAATGAAGGGTTTTTGAAAGCAAGAGGGGAAACTACGAGGGAAAGTCTATTGATTCTTTCAGAAATCACCAGTGCCAGCCCTCGTGCCACCATGATATTGCCAAGGGGCTGCTTAACCTGATCTGATCCCTTTTCATTAATTCATCTATTTACCTATTCATTTATTCATTCAATAAATGTGTCCCATAGATATTATGTGCAGAATCCTGTGACAGACATTAAAGAGAAATAAAAGGTAAATGAAGTCTAAAAACATACACGTTGCTAAGAAGAGTCTGCCCCACCTTTAATTAATTTCTTATCTGATTAACTACAAGTGTCCCACCCCAGTATCCCTCTAATCCACTGTCCACACTGCCCCCAGGCCAGCGATACTTTCAAATGCAGCTCTGCTGTGACATCCTCTATTTAAAACTATCATGGTCCTCCCTTACTGCAAGATAAAGACTAACATTATTAAGATGGTACACAAGGTCTGCAGAAATCTTGGCCTTGTGTTAATCTTCAGCCTTATCTTGCACCCTTCTTCCTTTACACACTGAGCTTCTTTCATTCTGGCCTTATTATTTTTTTAAATAAACTTTTAATTGGGAATAATGTTAGATTTGCATAAAAGTTGCATAGAGAGTAGAGAGTTCCCATATACTGCTCACTCAGTTTCCGTTTCCCCTAACATTATCATCTTCCATTACTGCAATGTTTGTCAAACCTTAGAAACCTTTAACATTACCATTAGTACATTGCTATTAACTAAACTCCATGCATTATTCAGATTTCATCAGTTTTTCCATTAATGTCCTTTTTTTCTTCCTGGGTCCAATCAACCTGGCCTTCTTTTAAATTTTTATCCCATTACACAGTCCTTATGTATTCCACTGCATTGCTTACAACAGGGTCTTTTATCCTCACTCCTTGCCCCAGTCCTCTTTGTTGTGTGGTTTCTACTCATCATTCCAATCTTAGCTCAAAAGTAGTCACTTCTTCAGAGAAGCCTCTCTCAGGTCTGAGTCCACGGCTGGGTCCCATGTTACATGCCTTCATACAACCACTCCTTTGCAGCACTTTCCTCAGTCTGTCATTATACCTTCCTTGATGTGATTATTTAATTTCATCCTTATTTGCAACTAGACTCTAAGGGCCATGAAGGTGGAAAACCTCTGTTTTTCCTAATCATTGTACCCCAAGACTTAGCATGGTGTATGGCATATAGTAGGTACTAAAGAAATGTGTGGAGTTAATAAACAAATGAAGAATAAATGAATGAAAGAAAGAGTTGGGGGTGCCTGGGTGGCTCAGTCAGTTAAGCATCAGACTCTTGATTTTGGCTCAAGTCATGGTCTCAGGGTCCTGAGATCAAGCCCCAAGCTCTCTTTCTCTCTAAAATAAATAAATCTTTGGAAAAAAAAAAAAAAAAAAAGAAATAAAGAGTTAAGTGATTAACAGGAGAACATCAAAATGAGAGAGAAAACACAGACAATCACAGGACCTCAAAAGAGAGAAAGATCAAAGTGAGAGTCAGAATTATAGGAAGACTTCATGGCAATAGAGAGTGGGACTTTACCTGGTCCTTTCATTCATGCAATTAACAATTACTGAGCACCTACTAAATGTCAAGCCCTCAAAGTGATTTGTTCACTTTAAGCAAGGAAATGATATAATCAGTAATCAGTGTGACGTGTTATAAAAAATAATGGAGCAATATGGAGAATGGATTGGAGCAGAAAGGACCTAAAAAAATGGAAAAAAAAAAAAAAGAAAAGGTAATCCACCTAAGAAATACTAGGACTTGAACTAATGCAGAAGTGGTGAAGATAAAGAAATATTGAGGAAGACAATTCAACAAGGACTTGAAGATAACAAATAATGGAATAAGAAACTCTCAGTAGGTGAAATGGCAGCAAGAATAAGTTATTAGTTAAAAATTAGCATGGACACTTGGAATACAGTGAGAATACTTCCAGGTTGAAGACAAGGGCTCATGATGGAAGCAATGGGATAGAGACTTGGGTACTTGAATTCTGCTTTTGAAAAGTCAAGGACATTGGATTTTATTATACTAGTAATGAGTCATTAAGCAATAATGATGATGAAAGTGAAATATAAGATGAAGAGAATTGAGACCAAGGAAGGTACATTGAGAGGCTGCTGAAGCTCAGATTGAAGCAATCTGAGCACTGCTTTAGAGTGCGAGCATTAGAAATATAGAAGAAGTGGCATACCTACAATACTTTTTTTAAAGATTGACTTATAAGTACCCAAATCAGCATCCAATGTAGTATCTAGTACAGATACTATGTCCTCAATAGTTTTAGTTGTCTTACTCTTCATTATGGAGAAAACATCCTGGAAGACTAGTATATTTGAGTATCCATAATATTCATTGAGAACTCTTTATGTGACAAGTACATGGAACATACCAAAAAAATGTACACATGGGGTCCTCCTTTGAACAATCTTTTTCACTCTTTCAGGAGAAATGAATACAGGCAATATACTTCTGTGGTCCTCATCCTCCAAGATGGCCCCAGGGATCTCCACCCCCTGGCATTGGTACACTGTGTAGTCCCTCCAACACCGTATGAGGGTTTGTCCGTGAGACCAGTGGCATAGAGCAGAAGTGGTGGGTTATCATCGTCCAGGGTACTTTAGAAAAGACTGCAGGTCTGTTTTGGCTTTCTTTCAGGTCTCTCATTCTGGGGAAAGCCAGCTGCTATGTCTTGAGGACTTTCAGGCCACCTGTGAGGAGGCACATGTGGCAAAGAAGGGAGGCCTCTGGACAACAAACAGTGAGGAACTGAGGCCTGCCAACAGCCACATGAGTGAGCTTCGAAATGGATTCTCCACCCCCAGTCAAGACTTGATGTGACTGCAGCTGTCGCAACAGCTTGACTGCAGCTTGAGACCATGAGCCAGAACCATCCAGCTAAGCTGCTCCCCATTTCCTGTGCCTTAGAAACTGTGAGAGCTAATAAATGTTTGTTGTTTCAAACTGCTTACTTTTGGGATAATTTGTTACACAGCAATGGATAACTAAGACAACTTCACGCTACTAAACATTGAAAACTACCAAAAAAAAAAAAAAAAAAGATCATATTTCCATCTTTATCCTGGCTGCTAAGAAGTACAAGCTAAATATTAT
Organism: Halichoerus grypus; assembly: GCF_964656455.1. Lineage (NCBI taxonomy): Eukaryota > Metazoa > Chordata > Mammalia > Carnivora > Phocidae > Halichoerus > Halichoerus grypus. The sequence continues at coordinate 45,463,507 of NC_135715.1, read as the reverse complement.
TCTTGATTTGGGCTGCTTTCCTCAGTCTGGAGTTGTTGATTTTTCCTTCTTCCTCCTCCCTTTATTTTTTGGTTCCCATCATTTATCTTCTGTCCACTGATTTTGGTTTTATTTTACCTACTCATTTATTGTAAAGCTCCTACAGACTTTTTTTGGAAATAGATGCAGGATGAAGCAATAAAGTAAAAACAGTAGACACCAGATAGGATTCCATCGACCATCAGAGAGTTCACAGTTTCCTTGGAGTGAAAAGAGCAAGTCCTGTGACATGGTCTAATACTAGTGTCCAACCATGTAGAGATTGTTATTAGAATTCCACAAAAAGGGATACCAGAAAGGTTGTGTTTTAAGTCAAGTTCCCCAGAAGCAAACCTTGAGATAGAATTTGCATTATGAAAGTACTCTCAAAATAAAGGGCTAAGGGAAGGAGGAAAGCAGGACAGGGAAGGGGGAGGAATCCAAGCCAGGGTAATATTTCAAAGTCTCACGGATGATGGCTTCAACCTGATCCTGCATGGGAAGTCTGGAATGCACTGAGGCAGAGGAGATGCGCTTCCATACTTCTACACCAGTCACCCACTGACCAAATGCCCCTGAAGGATAGGTAAGTGCCCGGGCACTCCAGCTGTCTGCAGAAGCTCTTGAGCATGCAGGCAAAGTGGTTACAGTAGCCTGAGGGAAGTCCTCCAAAGAAGAAAGCAGGTGTCCGTGGTCAGAAGGAAGAGCACACTGAAACCAACAGAGAACACACAGAAATGGTGAAGAGATGTGAGACCATCTGCGTAGAGTATGAAGGTCTGCTCTTTAGAGAAAGTTCCTTTCAAGGAGATGGCTCTTCACCTGTACCGACCCTTACAGGAGAGGGAAAATTAGGCTAGACATGAAGGAGAAAGTATTTTAAAGAATCTAAATGGGAGAACTAACCAATTACAAAACTAGCAGAACCTCTCAGGCACTCTAGAATGATTTGGTATTATAACTTTGACTCTTAATTCTATTTCTAATCTTGATGAGGGATTTTGAACCCATCTCTTATTTAGGTTATTAAAACACAATCATTTGTCTTTGGAAAAGAGATAGGGAGAGGTTAAAAAACAAAAACAAAAACAAAAAACTCATGCTTCTGCCAAGCCGTTGCAATGCTAGTTTTTATCCATTCTGGTTCTAAAATAAAATACATCATAAAACTCTGACCTCAACCTTGAATAAAAAGAAAGCCTGGTGAAAGAGGATGAGGCCACACAAGTGTTTTAAGACTTTCTCTTCTAGGGGCACCTGGGTGGCTCAGTTGGTTAAGCGTCTGCCTTCGGCTCAGGTCCTGGGATCGAGCCCCGAGTTGGCCTCCCTGCTCAGTGGGGAGTCTGCTTCTCCCTCTCCCTCTACCACTCTCCCTCTCTCCCCCTCTCTCTCTCTCTCTGTCAAATAAATAAATAAAATCTTTAAAAAAAGAAAAAAGTCTCTCTCTTCTATTATTATTCCTAGGTTGCTGAAATTTGGAAATCATTTCAAGTACAGGCTATTTACTATCTCTCTCTCTCTCATTCTCCCTCTCTCTTTTCTTTTTTTAAAATTTATCACTGACAAGCCACATGCTGTAATAGCTTTTCCTCCTATATACGCTTTAGGATATAGTCTAACTTTATCTGGAGTTGAGCATAAAGGCATAAATCATTAAGTCCCTGCTTGCCTGATCAAGAGCCTATCTTTCAGAAAAATCAGGCATCCAGGAACTGCGTGTGGTTCACAGCAGCTCTATTTTCTGGCCCTCCATCAGGGTTGCGGACACCTCTCCCCAAGGATTCATCAGCCGCCAAACAAAGAGGAAGGCACGTCAATGACACCAAAATCTGCAGCTTCAGCAGCTTCTAAAGTTCCTGACCAGAAAAATAAAAGAAAAAGAAAAAGAAAAAGAAAGAGAGAGAGGGAGAGAATGAAAAAAAAAAAAAATACAATCTCAAAGGAACTTTAACAAATGGTCTCAGAATTCATAGGCTACATTCTGGAAAGGAGACTTTCAAAACCCAATAACAAGCAAGTTTCTGTTGCTATAATGATGGGCTACCAACCAGCCTGGAGAGTTACCAGTCATTATTGTTTTATTAGCTAGAGTCCAGTTTTGACCAAAGAATTTCTTCATGATACCTTTTATCATGTTGTCATGACTTCAATGTGAATCAGCCATACTGAAAGATTCACATCCAAAGGACATAGGCACTGCTTTCCGGTTGAATATTTCTCTTTCAATTTGTCCTCAGATACCCTTGTACTTTGGCAACACCAACTTATACCACAAAATGAAAGAAATTTATACCACAAATGATTTATCCTACCAATTTATACCACAAAATGATAGATCAATCCAGACCGGGAACCACTGCATTGAGGGTGATTGTTCATTTTATAGGTGAGATGCTGAGACTCCAAGGGGTTAAATAAACCTGCTCAAGACCACACAAAGCCTATAGTAGAAGCTCAGACACCTGTCTCTCTATCCAAAGCTTTTCCAGTTATATCACAGTGTATCTGAAAAGGTTAGAGACAAATTTAAACTCCAAAGTGGTGGTGTATAAGATTTAAAGATTCTTTTGAGGGCGAGACACAACCCAATGAAACTTGGGTAGATGAAAGGCAAAACTCTATTACTTGGACTCCAAATGAGAGAAGTCTACCAGGTAGGGCCACATAGGCAACTGGACGGAAGAAGAATAACAGCAGGCTGGAGATGGAGGAGGGAGCTTAAGTAAGGCAGGTAGGGTGGGGTTAGCTAGGTTTTTTGAGCTTCCTGTGGATTGGATAATTTGAATGACTCCTTGTGTTCCAGGGCACAGGGGCTGCCCTAGGTGTCTGGTGTCTGGCCCGTGATTGGGGTGGATGCACAGTAGCCCCAGAGTGTGGGGGTTCCATAAGGGTTGAGATGTGGACTTAACTAGTTGTTCTTCTTTGAAAAGGGAAACTGACCAGCCTTTAGCCATGGACTTTAAACTGGGCAAAGACAGCATCTCCAAAAAATTATATTACAAGTGGTTATGAATAAATAGTGTTAGCCCTAGGCTAAACTGCATATACCCATAGAAGCAGCTGTGAAGAAAAAATAAATTAAACAATATCATTAAGAATCAAAAGACCCCAGGGTGGAATCCCTCTGCCACTCATTTGCTATGTGACTTTAGGCAAATCATCTAACTTCCTCTGTATCTCAGGCTCTTCATCTCTGCATTGACAATTTACAGAACTTACTTCACAGGGTTATTGTGGAGAGTCAACGTAATAATATATATTTAACAAATACATGTATTTCGTGTGTTTACATAAAATACAAGGAATTTTGTCCCTAATCACAGGCACTGTACAAATGTAAGGATATCAAAAAATTTTTAAAGGACCACATTCTTATCACTACATAGATGCACATGCCTTCTACTCTCAGGGAGTGTCTTTTTACCAGTAAATAGACAGAGCTATAAATTGTGGATTCTTGATATAATAGATCAAGATAGTTCCTTCCAATCTGTTATGTTCTATTGCCTCAAAATAATAAACTGCCAAGACAGTATCATGCATCATATTAGTGGCAGATTATTCAGTGAAACTACCAAGGAAAAGAACTCATGGGTCACAAACAGACTTCAGCTTTCATCCTTTGTTATCTCATCCTTCTTTGTAGAGTACTGAGTTGTACAAAGTAAGAAAAATCTTAACTTACAATAATCAGAAAAAAGATGTGATTCATGAAAACAATACAAATTTTTGGAAACAACACTTTCAAATTATCGGGGTAAAGGCAAGATAAAAATAAATCATTTTGGACTGAGAAGGACTATTTTGGGGGCAAAGATTTATAAGGAGGATCAAAGAATGGGAGTGTGAATATAAAACATTGAGAATTCTTTTCCAGACACTCAGAATTATGATTCTCAGTTCTTTTTTCTCAGGAAGCACAGATGTTTTGATATCAATAAGAGACTTCAATTGGCCTTACTACTGATTCTTTCCCATTAAAGTCTCTTCCTGCATCAGAAATGGGTGGTAGAGAAGATCCTCAAGGAAGGAAAGACCCACTAGTTATAACCCTTACATTCTCTCACATGTCTAAAAAGAACTTTCCGGAAAGAACTCAAGTTTCCAAGAGCTATAGCTGCTTTTTTTTTTTTTTTCCCTTTCTCCACAGGGATAAGACACAGGTGAATTATTCAACTACATATTTTTTCCAAGCATTATAGTGTGTACTTTTAAAATGCTTATAAAACAATGGCTTGCATAGTTCAGTTCCAGAAGAATATCACAAATAATGAAGCCCAGCCCAAACAGAAATTTCCAATTGTTACTTACAAATCCTAGATATCTAAGGGCATCCACTTACAAGCACATAAAAGCTCTTATAATGTGTTTTCTCATCTATTCTGTAACCTTAAATCCTGTGGGGACCTCTTACTACTCTAGTCCAAGTGGATCTAATATCTTACCACTAACCTGTCTTCCAAGAACTCCCCTCCTATATCAGTGGCAAGAACTAGAACCACACACCCACCACAAATCAGCCACTGGTGAGGGGAATTAGACCACAACATTTGGCTTAAAGGAGTCAGGAGTTACTGCTGAATCACATGAAAAAGGGCAGGCACTGAACACGTCCTTCTAAAATGCCATTGGGTAAGAACCCAGCAGGGGGTGTGAGCACTACCATTTCTTGAGTACTTCATGTAGCATTTTAAATACAGTAACTTCTTTAATCCTCCAGTGCCCATGAGGTATTTGTTACTATCTTCATGTTACATTTGAGAAAACAGTTGCCGAAAGGAGATAACATGCCCAATATGCTCAATGTCATACCACTTTTCATAGCGGAACCACAAACTATAGCTAGGCTTGTCTGATTCCAAAACCTCTGCAATGACCCAGTGTGCTGAATTTTGAAGTAAGAACTTGGGCAGCTATCATTTCTGTTGGATCATCATAATGAGTTGCTGTTGAATCATCGATTGTTTTCCTTGGAAGTTCTCGACAAATAACAGAGGCAAGGTACTAAGCTTAGATCCCTTTTAGTTATCCCCAAACCAACTCAGTCAGATTCACCTACGTTGAGATTGCTCGACAAAATGGCCATGCGGAAAAAGAGAGAGAACCAGGGGCTTGCCACAAAGTGCTAAGAACAATGGAGTTATTAGGAGGTGATACCAAAATATCATCGATTCACTGGAGAAAATGTTCCTGTTCTGATCCTCACATGCTGATACCACAGATGGACCCAGCTTAGCTGAGGCACGCTCTGTGCTTCAGCTGTTTACTTAGGCAGCACCGGGGTTCTCAGAAACAGTTGCTATGCCAACCAGCCCTAGGACTATATATACATTCATGACCGACCGGGGCTTATTCTTAGGGCTTTGTTACCTCTCTTTCAAAAGTTTGAATCTCTTATTGCTAAACTGCTTGCATGCAAGCATTACAGCCTCTGATAGGCAGCTTCCTTTTCTCCAGCAGGTGAAAAATTCAAGTGGCGGTTTGCAGCCTATGCTGGGCAACCCTTTGACATCACGCTTTTGTAGTCAGGGACCAGACTGCTCTATCTGCCCCAACCTCTGAAGATGCGGTGTTTAAATGATAAAGGGCAGTGCCTTTTGTCATCCATTATTATCTGTCACCTGTGCGCATGACCATAGAAGTTCTCAGAGGAGGAAGTAAAGCATGCTTTTTGAGGTGCTGTGATTATCGTGCTTTTTAAATTTCTTCACCGCATTTTTAATGGGACACATTTCGGAATAGCGTCAGCCAACAAATTTGGCCAATCAATCCATCTCAGGTCTCCTGCTAGAGCTGCATTTAAATAAACCTGTAATGTTGAAAGCTGAAGAGAGAAAGCTCTTTAATTACCTTTTCTCCTGTTTATGTTACTTTGATGGCTTTTGTTCAAATGCATCTGAATTTTCAGTCTGTTTATTTTATAATTATTGGATGACTACATGCAGCACTGCCATTTCAATTAGATTTTGATGGCTGATAAAACCATTGTTGACAGGGAGTGCGCAAATGAATTTGGGGAAACCAGATTAGTGATGTTTGTGTTGTCGCATTTAAATAAAACGAAATGTCCTGGTAGCAGTGTGATCAAATCTGAAAATTTTGTTATAAAGAAAGAAAAAGCAGCTCTGTGAGAAATCAGGTTTTCAACAGAGAAGCTGTTTCCTGTTGAGACATTTTAAATCCTTAAGTGTGCAGCCACTTCTTCTTCAAACAGATTATAAAACCAAAAAACAATCATATAATCTCTTCTAACAAGAGGTTTGCAGCTAGACAGATTGCTTTAAAGGAGAAAGAAGTAGAAAGAAATTCAAGATCTAAATACCGATAATACATGCTAAATCCATTTGAATTGATAAGGTAGAGGAAGCATGGTGATAAAGCTTAAGGGGTTAAGACTTTATGTTCACCCAAGAGATCAATACCTAGGGAAGAAGAAAACTTGGAAATGTTTCCATCTCCAATTAACAACTGACATATACATGGCAGATGAGGCAAAGCAGAAACAGTCAAGCTATTTCCCCAGGAACAGACCCTGCTCAAGCAGGGCTCAGGCTCGCTTTGTTATCCATGTAACAACTGTGCGGATGACAATCTTTAAGTGCTAAAATGTTTGCAAAAAGGAATGGAAATCTGCTGTTTCTCTCAAGTCATTAAAGCAAAGCCAGAGAGTTGAAACAAAACAGAACCATGTGTAGTTGGCCACACTGAACGGAAACTAACATTCATGCAGATGCCTTAGCAGCCATGCTTCATGTTCAGTGCTGTGCCCACAACAACCCAGCCGCCCAGTTTGGAACGTGTCATCCATGCAGCTGGTCAAAGGGTAGAGCTGGGATCAGGACTCAGGGGTAACTCCAATGCCTGTGCTCTTGGCCATTTGGCAGTGGCAGGTTATCTAGTTTGATTTCATCTTGTACAACATTCACTTATTGAATCAGTCTACTGTGTTCTGCTCCTTACCATCCTCATCCTCAGTCAGCAGAATCCAGAACCTGACACCTGCCTTCACCAGGAAAGCTCAACCAGGGCTGGAAGTGAGCGTGTAGCACCACCTTCACTTGGCCTAATGTTAAATGTCTTAAAGAACAAAACCTAAAATGGTTGGCTACACTTCTGAATGTTCATTGAGATGTTCTGAAATAATAGAACAATTCCAGCTAACAACTACATAGTGCTTGCTATATGTCAGACCCTTTTCTAAAATTATTACTGTATAGATATCTCATTTAATCAATTCAACTACCTGAAAATTTAGGTACTCTCATTTCCGTCCCCTCACTCTCACAGATAGGGAACAAGGGGGCAGACAGATCTCTCACCTGCTAAGTGAAAGAGCCAGATTCTGACTTAGGCATTCTTGCTCCAGAGTCTACACTCTTACCTGACAATATTTACTGAGCCTGCAAAGATAACAGAGGGTGCATATGATCATGCATCATGCACACTTAAGTGGTGCTTGCATCTGTAGTAAAACAAAATTGCTTTTCTATTACCTGTTGTTTTTCATGATTACCATTACTGATAGTTGGCCTGATAAGAATTTGTTTCTAATTGTTATTAAATGTATAGAATTGCTAACATTTCTATATCCCAAATTTATGAATAATATATTTGTACCCAGTTTCACAAGTACATTGCTTATATTCTCTACTTTCACACCAAAGGAAACAGCTCTATAAAAATAACACCTGCTTGTAAAGTTTTCTATAGCTACCTTTCAAATGTATACAGCATTGCTTTTGGTCCTCCCAGCAAGTCCACGAAGTAATATAGGTGTTATTTTCTCAGAAAAAAGGACCAAGAACTAGGCATGGGAAAATCAAAGACAATAGTCACCAGGATCTGTTCTGGAAAATATAAGAAGGAGGGAAAACAATGGAACAGTGACTGAAAAAATTCAAGCTGGCTTGCCCATACCAAGTTGAACAGAAATGATGGTTTATCCTGGAGAGGCTAGGCAGAAGCCTGTTAGCCAACAAATCATAATGGTTGTGTTCTGTATGCCATACCATGGGCTAGATAAGGAGTTAGATAAGGAGGAGAAACCAAACTCTCTAAACTTAAAGAGCTTCCAATTTGAAGAAGAAACAGATGTATGTAAGTCAATATAAATGAGAACAAGGTTTCATATCGCTCCAACTTATTTCCTGGGGAGATACTTGAAAATGGTCACCACCTTCCAACTTTTTGAATCCTTTCACTCCAGTAGATGACTAGCATGTGATTAATACTAAAGAAATTATTAAATTATTATTGAGAAAAGAATAAATAGCATAATAAAGTCACTGGAAGAATCTTGGAACGGATGGAAAAAGCTTTGTTTTGATGAGTACAATAATGCTGTAGTTTGAGGAGCCATTGTAATCCAGTTGCTGCTGGAAGTTAGAAGCCATTTTAAAAGTTTCCATTGTGTTGGGGGTGCTTGGGTGGCTCAGTCAGTTAAGTGTCCAACTCTTGATTTCGGCTCAGGTCATGAACTCAGGGTCCTGGGATTGAGCCCCACAGTGAGGTCCTTGCTCAGCACAGAGTCTGCTTATCCTTCTCCCTCCCCCCCACTTGCTCTCTCCCTCTCTCTGTCCCTCAAATAATAAGATTTAAAAAAAAAAAAAAAAGTTTCCATTGTGTTAACTCAGGACCAAGGTCTGAAATGAAAATTAGTGATGGGGTTTAACAGTGGCATGTGCTTACCCAGCAAGTCTAAGAAATCAGGAAGAGTAAGGACTGTGCCATTTTGGTTTCTTATTCAGCAGTAAAACAAGGTAGAGAATAGGAAGGTTTTATAATGATAAAAATTCCATATGGTATTTTGAATATGAAGATAACTGCCTTTCCCTGTTATAATCTTAGTTGCATATTTTTATACTGGTGGTAGGTATGGTTTATTCATGTACTCTCTTACTTGACCCCTTCCACCCACCCCGAGTCTCAATAAACATCACACATTTACAATCACAGAACAGAACAAAACAAACCCGGATGGACTGGGTTAGGGTGTCCATATGAGACCTATCTGGGGAAAAGAAAGAGAGCTGGCTTTTATCAACATGTTACAATGGAACAGACATCCCACCAAGAGTACCCAGAAGCTAGGCCAGGGGGGTTATTTTATGGGTCAGACTAAAATAGCTGCTTTTCTGCTTTTAATTTCAATTACCTCTGACAGCCTACCTCAACACGGCCTACAAATGAACCATGATTCAGAAACCGAGGTGTAAAAAGTTACACATCTTGTCAGAATTGTGTTTAGTACAGATAGAGTTTAAAGTCTTACTATTCAGTAGTGGCCTTAAGACCGCATGCCATTTTCTCTGGATGTCTATTTCTCCACTGTAAAAGAGGGGATCGAATTGGGAAAAGATATACACTATACACTCCAAGGAGATCAGCTAAAGCTGTGATGCGGGGCACAGGGGCATGCCTAAATAGTCCACAACAGAGTGCATTTCACTGATGTGATTCACTCAAACTATTCTCTTATCATGGAATGAAGGGGGTCTGTCCAGTAAACAATATTATTGTTTAATACTCAAAACACTTAGTTTGCTGTAGTATTACTAGCATTTTGTTTATTAAAAAATATGCTTTTTTGCTTCTTCCCAAATATAGTAGTTTGTTTGCCTTGAATTTTCGGAAGGAAGAAGGATGGGGAATTTTCCAAAGGAAGAAAGATAGCTTATATTCTGTTTCAAGTCAGTTTCATCTTTTAAGCCTCACATTGCATTTCATCTTAAGTCTTGCATGACATATTGGTAATCAAACTGCAAAACAACTAGGGGAAAAAAAAATCAAATCACCTCCTTTCTTTCTTCTCTTACCTCTTTTTTATAGGAGATGGGGGGAGAAGAAAAGAGAGGAAAGGGAGGGAGAGGAAAAGTTTTTCCAGATTTCAAAGGATCACATCCAAATGAAAGGTCTTGCCATTCTTCCCTTTAAGCAGTCAGAGTTTGGAGTCGAGCTCTTCTTGAGGGCACGTTTCTTGCCCTCCTCCTCTGTACTGATTGCACCTCTGTAATCTCTCCACTCAGCTCTGTTTTCTTAGTGCTCCCTCTGCCCTCAGCATCTCTGCTGTGATTGCTCTGGACTCCTTGGCTCCCTCCAAGCTACCTCTGCTCCCCCGTTTTCCTCCTCCTCCATTTCGGTAACCCCTTCCATGCCCTCCCCGCCGACCCCCACATCCCTGTGATCTTTCTGGCCTCTGCAGCGTTTCCTATGATCATTCTCCTTGGTTTTTCTCTGTGTTTTCTCTGCCCTCTCTGGCTTTCTCAGCTTTCTTTAGAACTCAGAAAACCTCAAAAGGTTCAGAGATTAATTTCAGTTTGGATAAGCACCCAAACTTGTGAGTGCTTATGCGGATTCTTTACTGAAACTCGTTGGATCTAAAATCTCACTGGGAAGGCCTGCCTTATAAAAGTTCAAGTACTTGGAGTTTTATCAAGAGAATAATTTCCCCTCAAACACTGGCCTTTCTACTTCTTATTTTGGGTAAGGTGAAAAGACAATGGCCATTGTTCACTGTGCACAGTTTATCTTTCATTTGACATGGGCTATGCATGATTAGAAAACCCAGTAGGGCTCTCAGAGGGGACGTAAACAAGTTTTTTTTTTTTTTTTTAATTCATTCAGTAAAGATTTATTGGATGCCTACTATGTGCTGGAAATGCAAAAAGCTGGACTTTACTTCAATCTCCATAATTCTAGATTTACTCTTCATAAATATATTTTACAGATTGTATACTTTGTGTGACCTTAAATTAGACTAGAAATGTCAAAAATATTACTGCATAAGTCTCCCTACCACTCTTGTTTCACTGTCTAGAATTTAATTTAAAGATTAGATATTATTACTTACTTCCTGTTACCTTATAATGTATATTTCTATTATCCCCATCACAGAGCAGCTTAGGTGCTTTTAAATCAAAACTCTTCATTGACTCTCCCTTTCTGGGTCAAATCCATACCATAAAGAATAAAAGATGAATGGGATAGCAAAGGTAATTCCTTTTGTTTGATGTTCCCATTCAATATTGAGTACATTTCTTTGTTTAACTCTCTTTTCTTTTACATTTCTTAGGAAAATTGGAAAACTGAATCTTTATAGTCAACATTAAGCCAGATTGTGTAATCTGAAAATATTTGAAATGTTGAGGCAAAGGATAAGCTCTATCTTTTATCCTACTAATATTTGGGTATTTGCTCTTCTATCCTTGTTACGAGAGTCCCAAACCAATGCTTCATGGACCATTGTCCACCAAAAGATGTGTCTGATTTGCCTGTAAAATATTTTAAAATTTGTATGTGAATTTTCACACAGTCTGCTAATCTCCACTTTGCCATACTCTCCTTTCTCCAGTAATATCTATTGTCACATTCTTGTTACACTTCACATGTTGATATGCTCACCTAATTCCATGGGCATTTGGATTTATGATTCTTGAGTATAAAATTGGACCCAAATGGGAGGTGAGATATGGAGGGACATGAGCTTTTGATAATAGCTCAAAACATCCTAATACTAGGTTTGGTTGAAATGCAGTAAGAAAATGCAAAGTTTGATTAAGGCTCACTCTCCCACACCTTCTTCATATGGATGAATAAATAGGATGACCTAAAGGAAGGAAGCCATTCTCTTTTCTTGGTCATTCCCAAGAGAGCCTTCTGCAGTGTTGGGGATGAGTAAGCCTGCATACTTAGAAGAATGCTCTCCTTTAGTAGACACTCGCAGGGATACGCACATTGTCTCAAATACGAGGATGCTGCTTTCCAGTGCTCAAGGATCAGGAAAATAATACTTATAGATAATCTCTTAAATCAAATTACATGGATTCTCAGACTGTGTTTTATGGTGTGGTAAGGTAATGTCTGAGGAAAACGGGCAGTGGAATTACAAAAATTTGTCCTTTTCCTCAATTTTGGCAGGATCCTACCTACATAGAAAGTGTCACTGACACTTGCAAATTCGTTGAGGAGATCAAGGACGGGAAATAAGTTGAACCTAGCCTGGATGTGATACTTCTTGACTTGCTCTGTGTAGCCCCCTCACTTGAATTCTATATCAGGATCTTAAATTATGTTTCTGTTTGGAAGAGGACAGGGTCGTGTGCACTAGAGGATTATCTTTGCCCAGATCGAGGTTTAGCGTTTGCCGTCGCCTCTCGGGAAGTAATCTTTGAACCCTTGGAATGTCGTCTCTGATAAGAATGTCTTTGTTCATCAGCGGGATTTGAGCCACACTAGATAGGCTGTGCTAACTAACAAAGTGATTTATGGTGGAAAACCTTGTTCCACATGGTATCAGCTAGGGCTGGAGACTAAGGTTAGCTGCACGAATGGTCAACCATGTCTTTGTGACCAAGCCCCAATAAAATTCTGGCCACCCAGAATCGAGTAAGCTTCTCTGGTTGGCAATACTTCATGTGTATTGCCACACATTGTTGTTGAGAGAAACAGACGCAGTCCTCCCACAACTCCACTTGGAGAAAACCGGAAGTGCCATGCCTAGTCTTTCCTCCGTTAATTTTATTTGCATCCTTTCACTGAAACAAACCCTAAGTATAACAGCTTTTCTGAGTTCTATGAGTCCATCTAGTGAATTATTGAACTTGAGGATGATTTGGGGAACTTAGAACTTGCATTTGGTGTCAGAAGTGAGGGTGGTCTCAGGGACTCCTGAAAATGCAGGTGGAGGTGGGTAGAGGGATGGGGGAGAATATGGAAGTCTCCAGAATGTCTGCAGTGGCTTTCTGAGGGTTTTGTCCCCACAAAATGCCACTGTTGTCAGAAGGTAGAGTGTCCTCAGACTTTCAGTCCTTATCCAGCTCACAGAAAGGGGTCTGGGGGATCCGCGAAAGGTAGCCCAAGTTTCTAAGCAACAACACATAGATTCTTCTCCATCTCTCTAACCTGGGCTCCACCAAGAGAAAAAAGGAAAGCCAGCCAACTCATCTTTCTTTCCTATTCAGCATCTTATTCAGTAAATTTTTCTAAACCTGCTTCTCAATATCATCTCATTAAGGAAAAAGATAATTACAATATTAACATCTTGCTTCCCAACACTTAGTGAAGTCACCAGCATTTAACTTCACACTTAAAAGAAATGGGTACCAATGTATCTGACACCTATTATTCAAATGCAAATCTCATAGTGATGCTGAAAACTCAGTTTCTTTTCATTTCTGACTACAAAGAACAGATGGCATTTTCCGTGTACTGATCTAAAATTGCCTGTGGGACTGGAGGAAAAAATACAGGTATGTGTCTAGATCCACCTTAGAAAATAACAAATTATATTTGGAAAATATACATCTAGACTAATTCCACTTGTGATACTAATAACATGCTGCCAAACACCAGGAAAGCTTTTTCAGTACCTAACACTTCCCTTTTTAGTATAAAGCTACAAGTCCTAGAGCAGGAATATAGGGTGCCCAATGGCATACACCCAGGGTTTCCTCTTTCCCAGTACATGGTCCATACAGTAAGTGGGGAACACGGGGTGGCTACTGGTTCCTATTCCAAGTACTTAGGAGGGATTGCCAAGTACCTGTCACCATGCCAAGCACATACATTATCTCCTTTAATCTTCCAACAGCCCTGGAGGGAGAAGGTGTTTTTCTCCCCATTTTCGGAGACGAGGAATCCAAAGTGTAGAGAGGCTAAAGGGCCTGCCCAAGATCACAAAGGTGGCGACAGCCAAATCCACATTCCAACCCAGCTCTGTCCACCTAAAAACATTTTTTTAATCGCTACACATTCGGAGTTCTGGTTAATTATAGCCTCAGATTAGAGCAATTTATCCTATATATCATTAAAGGATTGCTAATTTTCAAAGAATTAAAGTCTAGTAAAATACCCCAAAGACTAAAAGTACTAAAATTATACAGAATATAATCAAATTTTTCTTGGACATTTCAGATGATACTTTAAGCCCTTGTAATGTCTCAGGTGCATCATCCTGCAGAAGACTGATTGTGCTAATGAAGTGTAGGTCAAAAGAATAACAGATAAATCAGCTTCCACTTACACATAATCACTATCCTAATTCTCATAAATACTTTTGTGGAGTTCATGATGTAGTGATCTAACTTTTTTTTTCAACTCAAGTTAACAAATCTTTATCTAGAGCTTTCTTTGTGCCAAGCCCTGTGGTAAGCTCTGGGCAGCAGTAATAAGTGTGATATAATGCCCGTCTTTAAGGAGGACGCATTCTGACTTTGGAACACTACATTATCCGCCTTGCAATAGCATTACCTTGTCAATATTTAATTAGCTGTAAGTGGAATATTAACAGCAGCAGATCTACATTTTAAAAAGTTACCATTGGTATGTCCACTGATGTTGTAAAGATGGCTAAATACTACTTTTCTCTTCTTCTCTTCTTTATGCTATCTTCTGTAATGAGCTGTAACTCCCATGTCCCCCAACGCTTTTTTGGAAACTCTCCCCCATACACAGACACACACAAACACACACACATACACATACCCCTTAGTAAACAAATCATTTGGTGTCTGTGTGTTGTTTGTGGTATTATCTGGCACCTACCGCTGGTGCATATTCACAGGAATTTTACAAAACTCTCTCTTATGACTCTTGGGAGGGAAGGGAAGCAGGGAACAAAGGCAGAAGGAAGGGAGGAAAGGAGCATAACCTTCCCTTTGGCAGATGTCTGGGAAAAGGAGACTCTTTATGAGATCACTGCATCAAAGGGAAGTAAGAAGTTTCCAGGCTGCCAGTCACAAAGCCACCAAAAACTCACTTTTAATGAAAAAAGAAACTGTTAACTCCTGCACTGTTGTAAAATACTTACCAAAGACACCTTCCCTGCTAAGTGCCATTCATTTCAGGAGTGAAATGCTGTAACAGAGAAAAATGCCCAGGGCAACTGGGAACCAGAGAAGGAGGGAAGTGTGTGGTTCAACTGTCCCTGTAGGGGAGGGAAAGCAAAGCGTCTCTTTCCTTGACAGCTACCCCACTTAACTACTGTGCAGTCAGCCCTATTTGGCACCAGTGAAAATTCAGCCTTCCAGCAGATTCCCTGCCATCTGCCTTATGACTACCAGTCTACCAACACACCTTGAATGCTTAAAATCTGCAACGCTCCCAAGGGCTGCCTTTTGGGGGCAATTACAGGATCCATGGAAAGAAAATCTTTACTTTCCCACTTGGCTTGGGTTTCCAAATTTAGTCAAAATTCTGGAAGAGAATGTTCAGATAAACATTATTCCCTGATTTTTTTTTTTTTTTTCCTTCACCTTGGTGCTTTTTTAGTACCCATAGCCAGCAGCCATGGAAGCTGAGAGAGTGACAAATGGCCATTGGGAAGACTTGAGTCTCCAGAAAATCAGCAGAGATGTTATTCAACTGACAAGGCAAAAAAAGGAGAAATGAAAACAGAAACAAAATAAGCTCAGTTTTTGGCCCCAGGGCTCTACCAGGTATCTGCCAATTTATTCACCCTGAAATCTGAAGAGATTACAGATGGAAACATTTTCTTTTTTTTTTTTTATTATCTCTTTACTTTATTGGGATTTTAGTGGTTACTATTTGAAAGTTTCCTTCTACAGGGCTAAGAAAGAAGCTAAGACAATTGCTCAAAATCTGTAGAGGGAAGTGGGAAATTTTTAGCATTTACTCACTTAGATCACTGGGGTATATGTCTCAGTAAAGCCAAAAACAGCACTTCCAAAATGTATCCGTCTTCCTCAAGGAAAAAAGGTGCAGACATGTTTGATTTTTTTTTCTTTGTACACATTTTTTTTTTTCCATGGGATTGAATACAACCAAAAAACATCTTCCTGCTCCATTTGGGTCCTCGCTGTGATCAAAGTTAAATGATTTACGCACTAGTCCAGTTGAGGACCTAGAAAATTAGATAATTGTTTGATAGCTTTACGGTGTGAAAAGTCTGGTGGACAGTGGTATGGATGTTACAAATAGTTTTTTGATGTCAGGTTAGCATCATCCTTCCCACAGTTTTCTTTTTCCTCTTGATTCCCCAGTAATTTTTATCTACTTCCCCTTGGTAAATGCTTCTGCTTAAGCTGGATTAATAAACTCCTTTAACCTCTTCAATTCAGATCCACATTTATCAGATTCATAGCTATACTCATTTTCCTAGGCACATACTTAAAGCAATCATCAGCTCAGATATAAGTAATGACGGAACAACTGTATTTTTCAATACAGTATTTAAAAATACACTAAAGCTGAAACAAAAGTTTCCTAGTTAAAATAGGAAGTGACCTAGTTTCAACCAAAAATATATTCACATCGTACTGCACCTATGTTCCAAGGACGGTTTGCTAATTTCCTAGAGACATTTAAAATGCGATATGTTATTCTATAGCATCTTAACATGGATTTCAATCACTTCCATTCAGAATGAAACTTAGATTAACTCTACAATCAATACTCATTTTCCATTCTTTTTTAGATTTTTTGGAGACAAGAATTATTTCTCTACGTTGCAAATAAGAGTCTTACTTGCTTAAGAATTTCTACCCTGTCAGAATCAGGATCAAAAGGCACATGCGTGGCAACTTTTTTTTTTTTAACCAAAAAATGAGTGAATGATCCCAAATGCATGGCTTGCACTTAGCAACTTTCAATTGAGTGCTGGAGCCACAAACAGTGTTTCCCCAGCCTCGCGATCCCTGTTGCATCTGTTGGGATTCTCTCATTAGCAGTTCCCAGAAGCTGGGCGTAAGTTCCACAGAAGGGACTGATGCTTTGAACTCAATAGGTTTCTTCAGGGTAAAATTTTACACCAGGGCTCCAATTAGGACCTAAGGCTGATTACTTGCATTTAGAGGCCTCCTGTCTAAATCCTAGCTCTCTTCATCACTAGATCGATGTTTCTCCACTAGATGATTGATTGTGAGAGCATTTCAGAGGTTTCCTCCTTAGAGGTTTACTTTCTATTGCTTTTGAGGAAACTCTGATGGGCTTTGCTTTAGAACACCAAGAAAATGACTATGAGTGTGAGCCTCGATTTACAACCCAACAGTACCCCTTACCATTAGTGTCACCTTGAGCGAGTTGCTAATCCCCTCAAAGTCTTAGTTTCCTTATACATTAAATGTAAATACTTAACAGTACTGGCTTTAAGGAGTTGCTTTGATCATTAACTATCTGTAAAAACATGACAATACTATAGTTAGCTCTCAAAATATGAGATGTTATAAGCTATTATTATGCATATTATATGTATATATTATTAGTTCTTTCTGGTTCACTGGAGTCTCATCAGAGTATAACACAAATTATAACATAATCTAACATGATCTTGAAAATCTCACTAAAGTAGTATGTACTCTCTCAGGTGCAGAGCCTTGAAAAGAAACAACATCTTCAGCAAACTGTCACTGCCCTATTGATATCCTTCTGTGTGTCACTTAACACGTGCAAACACCTGCAACTCTCTGCGTAAGGATTTTCATCTGGCAGTGGGAGCACCCTCAGCCTGTGGTGGGGGTCAACCAGAAGTCTGGAGAGTTAATGTCTCTCAGAATCCTCAACCAATGACAAACAAGGAGTTGAAAGGTAAATACCACTGCTTCTTTGGCCATCAGTCAGGATAAATTAGATGTGTTCTCACTGTCTCCCGGAGTTCCCTTGAGGGGCTGAGCTGGATATCCTCAGATAACTGGCACAGAACATACCTTTTATTGTCTTCATTCCCTTTCCTGATTTACATCTCCACTCTCCCAGTATTTCCTGGGATGAAACCCCCCACCCCCAAATACATTATTTAGATTTGAATGCTCGTGTCAGAGTCAGCTTCTGGGGAATTCAAACTAAGACACCTTTAGATAAATCCGTTATAGCCATGTTTTCATTCAATGAATATGGAAACAAATTGTTCCTTTTTGGCTGAGGACCTGGTAGTATAATTGACTTGATTTAGAGACTGTATACTATGTATATGTGTACGTAAGTCTGTGTGTATGTATTCTTAGAGTTGAAATGATAGCGGAGCTCAACAGTGTGGTTCTGCCTTCCCATTCCAAATTCCAGAAGTTTCTTCATTCCTCTGAAAGTTTCACCTAGAATATGGGTCTTAGATCTTCCTCTTCTATTCCCTTCCTGAAAATTTCACTTCAAATCAGTAGCTGGGGCCAGCCCAGGCAGGTAGTTTTGCATGAGGAAGGAGGGAAGCCACAGCAACAGCACATGGGGAATTAGATGATAAGTAGGATGAGAACAGTTGAGGTTCAAAAAAGGAAACAGAGGTCATCTTGAAGGGGCTCCTACTGGTCAAATCTGAGACAATTTAAGCATCAAAAGAAATAATATAGT
Organism: Halichoerus grypus; assembly: GCF_964656455.1. Lineage (NCBI taxonomy): Eukaryota > Metazoa > Chordata > Mammalia > Carnivora > Phocidae > Halichoerus > Halichoerus grypus. The sequence goes on along the minus strand of NC_135715.1, from coordinate 45,445,192 downwards.
AACAAATTATAACCATTGAACAAAATATAAATCTGTGAGTTCATACCAACATTAACTAATTAATTAAATTTGATGAAAAACAGGATATCTGCAAATTTTGAAGTACCTCCCACACAAAACACTTAATTACAAAGAGAAAAAGAGTAACATTACCGTGGAGAACCTTGGCAGACACTGCCTTACTCAAGTGATCAAACTCAATATCATTAGTAATAGAACAAATCAAAATTGTGCACAACCACAAGGCGAAGATGCAATAAAAAGCCACCACTGTGATATTCCTGCTGAAGATGATAACTGGAAAAAAATCATGAAGAAATATTTATAAAACATAAAACTGAAAGACATTCCACAAAATAACTGACATTCAAAAATATTAAAAAAACAAAGAAGTTGAGCAAGAACTGATGAACTTTTCTAGACTGAAGGGGACTAAAAGATATGACAACAAAAGGCAAAACATAATTCTTCTTGGACTCTTCCTATAATGGACATAATGGGTCTAGAGATCAAATGGTAGCAATGTTAATGTCCTGATTTTGATGGATACAATTTGGTTACAGGGTATATAGGAAATACACACAAAAATATGGCAGTCACTTACTCTCAAATGGTGCGGGGGGGCGGGGGGAGGTATATTTGCACTATTCTTAAAATGTTTCTGTAAACTTAATTTTTTTCTCTTTTAGTACCCAGAGAAAATACCTACAGCTACTGATATCTAGAGACTCCCTCCAAAAAGTCAATAAATTGCCAGAAGACCCCAGTCAATAAGCTCTACCAACAAAACACAGGTTTCATCAGATTTTCAGTGCCTCACACTGAAGTATGAAAAATCAACCAAATATCATCAAACTTTTGAGGAAGACTTACAACATGCCAAAACAAACAAGTAAAAGACAAAATAACACAGAAGAAAAAACATACATAGGAAAAAGAAAGCAGTGCTTCATTTTTTGTTTCTCTTTTTTGTTGTTGTTGTTGTTTTTTTTTTTTGAACAATTTTATGGAACATTCACAGGGTTGCCACAAAGTCCCCACATGCAATAGCTACTGTTTTTTGAATGAGCTTGTCCATTTTCAAGACAAATTTTGATTCTCTCCATGTTCTTCTAGACACACTCTCCCATGTTGATAGTTGAAAATTTACTAAAGCAATACCCAATAGCTATTTTTAAGGAACTTGATAGAGCTAAAAATCATGAATCAAACCCAAATAGTAGTTTACTACCTAGGCTTTAGAATCAGAAAGACTTTGGTTTGAATCATGATCTACCAATCATATTCAATGCCCCTCCTGATTCCTCTTTCCTCATCTGCAAAATGGGGATAATAATATCTACCCTCATTCCATGGATATGAAAAGTAAGTGAGATAATATTCATAACTTTCCCTAACACATAAAAGGTGCTTATGAAATGGTGCTAGTGACAGTATTGTGATTATTCACCATTAGCTTCTCCTAATCTCAAGACGTATATGTCTTTGTTCTGGAAGAGGCCCTGAGCTCATCATTTGTCTCAATCATGTTCTGTCAAAGAATGCCCATGGCAAGTGTCCCCCGATCACTCCGCTTTATTTATGACACCCAGCACACAAACTAGTACCTATGCCAAGTTTCCTAGTTATTAGACTATTGTCTCTTATACCTGGATGCCACCAATCATTTCCCCTTGCTTCTTACCTCTCTGCAAGATCACCTGTAAAAGCCTTGTACTCAGCCTTGTAACTTAGCTGAGAAAATTGTTGAAACCAAAGGTAGTAAAGATAAGTAGACAGAACTATACATATCATTGTTATCACTTCTTCTCCCTCTCTTCCATTTCTCCCATCTCCAGGTCAGTCCACAGAGGTCATCAGTATCTCAAACATCATTTTCATCTTAGCACTGCCTTCCTCAGGAATGTATGGTGACTCCCTATTGCCTACCAGACACCCAGATCTAAACTCCTAACTCAGATCCTGGGTTTCATTAGGCTTCAGCCAATTAGACTGACTACATTTTATAGTCTTGAACTGACTTTTCCATTTTGTAGATCTGATCATTATTTTAAAAAAAGAACTGGCAACAGCCTATAGGAATAGACCTATTATGGGAATGAGATGCTTGGGAAGCTGGCCCATGGTTCAGCCAGTCTCACAGCAAACACTCTGGAAGGTGCTATACTAGGGAGAGAGAAGACAGGGAGCCAGAGTCTCCATAGATGTCGTAGAGACCAAGAGGGAATTTCCCCAAAAATGGAGCAAGCTTCTTGGAAGAGCTTGAAGTGATCCTCACCCCAGTTACACGCTATCAGGAGCCATCAGATATCCTCAGGAGGATTTGAGGGCCATGAAAAATTCATTCTCACAGTGAGGGTTATTATACTTCTGTAGAGAAGGCCATCTATATACAATAAGTTGTATCCTTTACTTGCATTTAAATAATTTGAAAATAACTTGAATATTTTTCTTGTCTCAGTGGGTATTTCCACCAACCACACATATCTACCAGATTCATTTCCACAGAAAGACTTTTTAGAAAATTGCTTATTAAATAAATCTATGGTAGTTTTCCTCCATAATCAACCAGTTATAATTTTTAGCTGATTGCATGATCACTCTTCAGGTTTCATTACATTATATATTACCTACAAGGAAAATTATCTGTGCCTAATTTATAGATTTAAAAAGGTGGCTTAGGCTATTTCCATATGATTTTATTTTATTTTTTTAAGATTTTATTTATTTGGGGGCGCCTGGGTGGCTCAGATGTTAAGCATCTGCCTTTGGCTCAGGTCATGATCCCGGGGTCCTGGGATCGAGCCCCACATCGGGCTCCCCGGTCCGTGGGAAGCCTGCTTCTCCCCCTCCCACTCTCCCTGCTTGTGTTCCCTCTCTAGCTGTGTCTCTCTCTGTCAAATAAACAAAATCTTTATTAAAAAAAAAAAAAAGATTTTATTTATTTGTTTGTCAAAGAGAAAAAGAGAGAGAGAGAGAGAGAGAGCACAAGCAGGGGGAGTAGCAGGCAGAAGAAGAAGCAGGCTCCTGCGGAACAAGGAGCCCATGCAGGACTCAATCCCAGGACCCTGAGATCATGACCTGCACCAAAGCAGATGCTTAACCGACTGAGCCACTCAGGCATCCCTCCATATGATTTCAAATAGCCAGCTGAAAGTACAAAATTCACTCAAATGTCTGCATTTTGGTCTACATGAAATCAAACACCTAGATATTTAAAAATACCTGGGGGCGCCTAGGTGGCGCAGTCAGTTAAGCGTCCAACTTGATTGTGGCTCAGGTCATGATCCTGGGATTTAGCCCTGCATCTGCACTGTGCTCAGTGCGGAGTCTGCTTGTCCCTCTCCCTCTGCTCCTCCCCTGACTCGTGCTCTCTCTCTCTCTCTAAAATAAATAAATGGATCTTTAAAAAAATAAAAATAAAAATAGTTGGACCTTTGATATATCTTATAGATCAGCCTAAGAAAGAAAGAAAATTGGGAGATTCAAAGCATATTTATATATTTTTAGTGCTCCTGCTAAATTTTTCTTGACTAATTATGATTTTGCTTTAAAGTTAAATATTATGTTTGGGTTTTTTTTTTTATAAGTTGACTTGATACTAAATTATCCTTATTTTTGATGTACCTCTCATGACTTTTTAAATATATTTACTGTCATTCATTTCATTAACTTTTTTCACTCTTTATTTCTGAAGGATTTATATCTTTAACTTAGCTTGATTTCTTACTTCATGTTACAAACTTCCTTGATTTCAGGAATCTATAAAAAATACCAAGTGCAAAATGAGAGATATAATCAGAAGAAAGTTTCTGTTACCTGATTTCACAAAAATATGAAGATTGATGAACAGGATGGGGATGTGGTACTATTTCAATTCATCAGTGGCATATATTTCGAGCTTCCCATGTGGCACATTACAAGGTATTTTTAAATTCTTACTTCTTTCCATGAAATGAAATATGTTTACTATGCATATATCCCTGAAACAAATAGTTATTCATACTTGAAAGTGAAGACCATGCATCTCTTGATGAATCATCTGGAGGTGGTAAATGTAAATAGCAATGTATTTATGTTTGTGTAAATGTCCTTTAACCACGCTGCTGACCAAACTTCATGTTCAGCCTCATTTTATAGGCTGCTTTACAAAAAATAATTCTGACTTAAAAATAAATAAATATATGGCAATCAATAGCACTTCTTTCTATTTCTATCTCCTTGGAACTCATCATACCTCATAGAATTGAATTTAAATACATTCCTTAATGACTAAAATGCAACTCATTCCAGAAGTCCATTGGAACTTGCCTCCCCTAAACCTGCCTAGATGCACTTAGAATAAATCCAGACTCTTTTACCTGACTGACAAGGCCCTACCTGATCTGTCCATGCACCCACCCTCATAAATGATCACTGCCTTATTTAGTATCTTATAGTCATACCAGTCTTCATGTTACATGACTTGCAAGGCTAATTTTCCCCCTCAAAACCCTTACATTTGCTGTTCCCTCTGTCAGGAAAGTTGTTTCCCCCAAATCTTTAGATGGCCTGCTATTTCTCATCATTCATGTCTGACCTCAAAGGACACATCCTTGGAGAGGTCTTCTCTAAACATCCTAACTACTCTCCATGCCATTGCCCTGGATCAGAGCCTGATCTGTATCTGACATCATTTATTTACTTGTTGCTGTCTGCCTTAGGATGAGTCCCTGGATAGCCTCATTCTCTCCACCTTGGGAGGCTTTCTCCTCCATCCTGATCATCTAAGTCTGGTCCCTAGATTCTCTCCAGGTTTCTGGTCTCTTCCCTCAACTCTCTGCTGGGACTGGAACCTGTCTAAAATCCTGAGCTGATCATGTTTGGCCCTAATCCCTGTCTTCCCCTTACTAGCACCCTCTGTCTCAGAACTAGACATAGCATCCTATATCCTCATGCCTTGTCTCCACAGAGGGGCCTTCCTGAAACTTCTTATCTTTAAGAAACTCTTGCTATCATAGCTAAACTCACGAGGTCAGAATCTTTGGCTTGTACCTAGAAACTTTGATTGAACACTGACCTCCTTAAGAAACATGAAGATTATTCTTTTACTTCTCCAACATTCCTTGAGATTGTAAGTTCTCTTGATTCCCCAGTATTCCTTGATATTTTCAAGAACACCATTTCTGAAACAAAAGATTTCCCATTAATTTTATCAAGACACAGAATTATGATTCATGTAGCTTAATGCAGCGACACATGGCACAGTGAGGTGGTTAGTTGCATGAGCTTGGGTACAAATCCTACTGTGCCAAATCTAGCCATGTGAACCTGGAGATGTTTGTCAAGCTCTCTGAGCCTTACCATCCTACATATAAAATGGGGGTAATAAAAGTATCTTCCTGAGAAAGTTGTCATGAGGATTCAGTAAGATAAGGTAAAGTGTTCCTATTTGTGCCAGACGTGCTCATATATTCTTTGGGAAGGTGCAGAATAATGCAACCCTATGGAGAGGAATTTGCAGTATATAACAAAACTACACAAGCATTCACCGTTTGGCCCAGCATCACACCTACAAGGGCACCTCCATAAGTACAATACAACATAGGTACAAGGTTACTTGTCAAGGCTTTATTTGTAATAGCAAGATAATGGAAAAAAACAAAATGGGTAATCACAGAAGACTCATTGACACAATGAAGTACTATGCAGTTATGAAAAGAATGAGAAGTACTTCTATGAATTGCAATGGAGGGATTTTTATAATATATTAAATGAAAAAAGTAAATGCAAAATAATATCATAATATATCTATATAACCTTTATCATAAGAAAGAAAATCAGACATATATATCTCTATACACATATATAAACACATAGCTATACATATAAAGATATATACATATGCATATATATGTAACTTATTTACTTGTTTTTGCAAAATGAAATATGGTAAGGATAAACCAGAAACTAATGAAAATAGTTACTTATAAGAGGTGGATGGGAATTAGGAGAAAGACAGAAATAGGAAGAAGACTTCTCTTGGTAGATATTTTTAATGTTTAATTTTATTTTTAATTGTTGCCTTTTGAGCCATGTAAATGTTTTACATATCCAAAAATTAAATTTAAATTTAAAAAGATAGACCAAAAGCAAAACCCAAAATTGAATACAGACGGAAACAAATGAACCTAACCACATATCAACTTGATGATATAACCACACAGGAAAGTAGTAGGTTTTGAACCCAGAAGTCTGACAACACACTTGGTGAAAACTTACCAGACAGTTCCGAGGTGGGTCTTTCTATACGGCATGTGCCCTGGAATCTTCAAAAATATTAATGTTGCAATTGACAAATTAGGTGGCGGAATGGGGCGGGGGGCTGTTCTGAATGTACAGAGACCAAAAAGGTGGGCTAACTGAACATATGTGTGCTCCTTCTTTGGATCTTGCATTCAACAGAAGAATAGCTATAAAGGCCATTGTTGGGACAACTGGGGGAAATTTGCATGTGGACTGTATGTTACAACATATTATTATATCAATGTTAAGTTCCTTGGGTATGATCATGATAGGGTGTCTTTGTTCTTTGAAGATACATGCTGAAGTATTTAGATGAGCTATCAGGATTCTGCATGAAACTTACTTTCATACTATAAGCAAAAAGAAAGAGAGAGAGAGAGAGAAAGCAAATGTACAAAACGTTCATATTAGTCTTTCAACTATTCTGTAGGTTTAAATTTTTTTCAAAGTAAAAAGTTTGGGAGGTAACCCCCAAAACAAACAAACCAAAAAAATAATAATAATCTGTGCTTCCTAGCTATTACTATCTCTGATTCTCCCAGTCTGGGAGTCTGTGAGAAGGAAACCTGAAATAAATACATGTGGCGGATAAATAAAAAAGAAATCGTGTACTGGGATCTATTTTCAGCCTACTGAAGCATGTCAGTTGGTACTTTATTTATTCATTTCCCATAGGATTTGCCTAAACAAATAAAATTGTCTCCAACTTTAAAAAAGGAAGTGAGACTGTCTACAAGCTTCCCTGGAAAGAAGCAGTTAAATTTTATCCTTATTTTACCTCCTTATTTAGTGATGTCCCTTGGCAGAAACTCAAGGGGAGTGTAGTTACAGCCAGCCTCTGGAAAAATCACAGACAACACTACCTCTTGCTCTCATGAATTACGCTGGGGGACATGCCGCTGCTTCCAACTTGCCCGTCTCAATTGTGGTGACAAAGCACCAGGCCAAGAGGCAGACCCCTGGGTAGTCAGGTCTATATTATTTCAGATTTTAAATACTGAAAGCGAGACAGAAAGCCTTTCTCCGAGATCAGAGAGTGGGAAGTGTAATTTACAATAGATTAGGCTCACCTTATCTGGGGAGGCATTTAAAGATCTATAGGCCCTTCCTTTTAAATTCCTGATATACAATTGACCTAACAAAACACCTTTAGACACTCCTAAATTATATACTTAAAAAAAATCTTTTTCCCAGATATATAATATTTGCCCCACAAAATGATGAAATATTTGCCACTGGCCTTCTAGTTTCTTTTCTTTCAAGGCTTAAAAAGCCTATTTGATTTCTGTGGCCGGATTGTGTCCAGGTACAGAAAGACACCCTTTGTGACTGGTTAAAAGCTACAGAAAGGCTCTATTGAAACAAAATGCTGCTCATATCCCCATCCATGCCAGGAGGAACAAATTGCACAAAAGAGCCTAAAGAAAACTGTTTTATAGTTACTACTGTGTTACATTAGCTGACAAGGGAGAGATGATTACATTTATAGATTTTTTTTCCTTTTATAGAGGCAGAATCTATATGCAGCTGAAGAATTATGTATTATCACCACTGGAATTTGAATTCAGCTAATGAGAACTAACAGCAAAGGAAGACGTCTTGCAAGCCTGCTTCGTCTTGGTCCTGTATATGGGCCATAAAATTAGGCTGCCTTGCTTCCCTTTGGGGCCGCAGCACTGATCTGCAAATGTATTTCAAGATTCCATTTGTGCATCCATAAAAATATTAAAACATGCATCTCTTTAAAACATGCATCCAAAGCTAATTATGAAGTTGGAAGCTATTAATACCAAGCCATCATTATAAAATAATACCTTATATTTGCATAGTGTTATGACCTCTGTGCTTCAGAGCACAGTCACGGACCTAATCTCACTTAATCCTGGGAACTTGGTGAGGTAGATTGCATGATTAGTCTTTCCACTATGTAGTTAAGGCAACTGAACAAGACGTGATCGTTCTCAATGCTGAAACTTTATGTCCACCATTCATCACAATGGAAAAACTCTAACTTGAGAGAGAGAAACAGAAACAGACTCAGTTCTGTTACTTACTAGCTGTATGACCCTGGACAACTGACCAAACTTCTCTGAGCCTCAGTTTCCCCAGCTGCAAAATAAAGGAAATAATACCTACTTCTTAAGAGTGGTGTGATAGTAAATAAACTTAAAAGAAATAACTGCACTCAAAAATTATAGCTATTTATTCATCCACTCGTTCAACAAATACTTCACTGTTTTTAGCAGTTGACAGACAAAAATACAAATCTAGAAGAGGCAAGTAATACAGCTATCCTGTTAAGATACAGTGCCAGCCTTCACGAAGCTCACAGACATGAAGGATGGTAGACATTTAAATAAACCATTAGAATGTAGTGTGATATTAAGGAAAGCAGGCCAGGGCCACCACATATAGCTGTGAAGGTTTTACACTGCACAATCCAGGGGACAACCTTCATGTCCCAGTGTATGTGAGTGATGACAACCCTAGAGGGGTGTAATGCACCACCCAAGAAGCCATACACAGCAATCCTGCTGGTAACAGAAAAAGGTTAATTAAGGCTTCATAGAGGTCATATTGAATCTAGGTCACTTCAGAAAAGAGAAGAAGTGCATGAGAATACATGAACCGAATATGGAATTGTAAGAGCACCACTGCCATAGTAGATAGAGTATATATAAGACAGAAAAATGAAATTGAAAAGATAAACGAGACCACATGATGAATGGCCTTGCAAACCATGCCGAAGAATTTGCACTTCACTCTTAAAACAACAAAGTGCTTTAGTGTAAATATATGATTGTTGCTTTAACATACCTTCAACACTTTCTATCAGCTCCTTGTTTTCATTTGGAGATTTGCATAGCCCTAAGGGTCGTACAAACAGAATGAAACCCAAGAATGTTATTGATGATGCAGAAACAACTGTACACAAAGCTTTGTGGCCAAGAGGGAGAACAGCTCTAGAATAAAGTCGACATCCTGGCAGGCACTGGAGAGAGAGGAAGAAACCAGGCTCCTGATGACTATATTGAACCCCTAGGTCTAACTTTGCCTGAAGTCCACCTACTTTGTGATCTTCAGTTACATGAACCAATAAAATTCTATTTATTATATTAACAAGTTTGAGTTCTGTTTTCTGTTACTTTTAAGAAAAAGATTTTTAACTGATATAGGTGCCAGTGAAAGACTCTAAGCAAAGCAACATAACACTATATATACTTTATAAAAATATTACTTGTAGCAGCTGGGAAAAAGATGTACCAAGAGAGGCCAGAAGTGAGTAGAACAGTCTTTCACCAGAATCCACACAAGAAGGGAAGTCAAAAGAAAGAGCTTATATATCCTGACATAAAAAATATTTTAGAGGAATACTTTTAAAGGATAAAACCTCATTGCAAAATAATTTGTATAATATGATCTTGTTTTAGTTTTTTTTAATCTTCATTATTTATGTGCCTATGTGTCATTTCACATTTTACTACATATATTCTGTCTGATTTTTTTAAATGAAAATTTTGAGTTGTAAAATTTAAAGACAGAAAATTAAAGAAATAATGACCAAGTGACCTACTTCTGTGGCCTTGAGTGGAAAGGATGAATTTGAGAGGCATTTAAAGTCAACCTTTCTAAAGCCATCCTTTAGGAAAAGTTCTAGCTCCACCTCACACACGACTCTTCTCTGGACTATCCTGCCCAGGGTGGTCTCCCTCCTTTTAACTCCTAATATTCTAGCTCCCTGGATAATCATTCAGTCCTACACATCCTGTCTTGCACCAAAGATTAACTTTTCATAAATGTGCATCTTCCAAATGGTTATAATCTCCAAGAATGCTTTTTTATAGCTCTACTCCACCTAGCTCTGTGCTTTGTATGTAGTAATTATTCAAATAGCCCCTGGTTAGCTGAGTGCTCTTTCCAGTACACTATACTGCCCACCTTGTTTCTGGTTCCCCAGCCTAACCCCCACCACCCCTTGACCTAATATAGAGAAGCAAGCCTGGGAATTTCCAAACGATTGCAAATACTTCTGTCTTGCCATGCTCAAAACTCTCCCAGCTTCCAGTTTTAGCACTGCCTCTGCATTACCAAATGGCTTTGGGGGAAGTCTCAACCTCTGTGGGTTTCTTTCTACCTATAAAAACTTCCAGAGAAGCATTTGGAGAAGTCAAGATTAAAAGTCCAGATAGTCGGAACCTGTGAGGCACAAAAGGAAAAAGTAAGCTGATGGAGGAAGATAACATCGGAGAGGAAATAACATGTCAGAAGGAAGTACATTCTAGAGAAAGTGCAACTGATAAAGACATCCATTTGAGGAAAACAATAGGACAGGAGGGTGTAGCTAAAGACTTTGTACCAGAACCCATGATCCAATTACATCAATGGTCCCCAAAGGAATGGAACAAATGTTGCAAACAGGTTTGATTCCGTTGTGTTTGTTGTCAAGGTCATTTACTCGTAAATGTTCATTGAGTGTCTATATTGATGAAGCTCTGTGGTCAGTACTGAGAAGACAGTGATAAAAAAGATAAGCATCATCCTGCCTGCCTGAAGCTTAAGTTCTAGTGAAGGATAAAGACAAGTCAACAATCTATTGCAGTACGGTGTGATATGCTGAGTGCACTATTTAGAGGGCACGTTGTTTTCTGTCAGCGTACATTTGCATTTTCCTTGAAATACAAACCATAATGTTTGTGGTGCTCTGAATGAGAAATATAATGGGTATTGTGGACTGAATGTTTGTGTCTCCTCCCCTAATTCATATGTGAAGCCTCAATCCCTAATGTGACTATATTCAGAGATAGGGCCTTTATGAAAGTACTTAAGGTCAGATGAGGTCAAAAGAGTAGAGCCTTAATCTGATAGGATTAGTGTCCTTACATGAAGTGACGTAACTAGGGAGCGCTCACGATCTCTTTCCAACACATGAGCACACAGCAAGAAGTCAGCTGTCTACAAACCAGGAGGAGAGATCTCACGAGAAACCAGTGCTGAGAGACCTTGATCTGAAACTTCCAGGCTCCAGAACTGTGAGAAAATAAATTTCTGTTCTTTTTTTTTTTTTTAAGATTTTATTTATTTATTTGACAGAGAGAGACACAGCAAGAGAGGGAACACAAGCAGGAGGAGTGGGAGAGGGAGAAGCAGGCTTCCCGCGGAGCAGGGAGCCCCATGCGGGGCTGGGATCATGACCTGAGCCGAAGGCAGACGCTTAACGACTGAGCCACCCAGGTGCCCCAAAATTTCTGTTCTTTAAGCCACCGAGTCTGTGGTGTTTTGTAATGGCAGCCTTAGCTGACTAATATAATAGGAAAACTGCAGAGCGTTATAGGAGCGCCTAACCCCATCTTAGAGTTCATAAAAGTCCTCCTAAGAGAAAATGAAATTTACTATTAGGTCTAAAGGATGAGTAAGAGTTAGCAAGTCAAAGGGAAAGGTGGTAGAGGGGCTGGGGGAAGGTACTGAGTGGGGACGGTTTGCCAAGCGAGGAGAAGAGCAGGTGCACCCTGAGTGGACTATCAAGTGGGAGGGGCACAGCATGTGAAGAGATCAGCAGTGGCAGGCACAATAGGTCTTTTATAAACCTTCATAAGAAGTTTAGGTTTTACCCTGAGATCCATAAAAATGCTATAATGTTCCTACGATATTAAAAATTAATAATAACTGGAATCATTTGTTTTATGTAATTTGCAAACTATCTGGAAGGAAATTTCCACTTTTGTAGTTTTTCAAACATTTGCTCAGCACCACATGGTTAGCTTTCAGTGACATTTGTTTAATAAATGATGGGTTTAGGCCTTTTCTGAGGATATTATAATCCTTGTCTTACCATCACAGTGTGCCCACGTTCCAAATCAGAGGGTTTTTTTTTTTTTTTTTTTTTTTTTTTTTTTTAAAGATTTTATTTATTCATTTGAGACACAGAGATACAGAGAGAGAGAGCATGAGCAGGGAGAGAGGCAGAGGGAGAAGGAGAAGCAGGCTCCCTGCTGAGCCAGGAGCCCGATGTGGGGCTCGATCCCAGGACCCTGGAATCATGACCTGAGCCGAGGGCAGATGCTTAACCATCTGAGCCACCCAGGCGCCCCAAATCAGAGGGTTTTTTAATGATCTGTTATTGACATTGTAAGAGAGCCTTTCTCTGAAGCAATCCATATAATAACTCTGCCCTAAAATTCAGGTTCACGTTCAGGTTGCCTCCTAAAACTGAGCCCTTGCAGACCAGCCAAGACAGTGCTGGATTTGTGAAGATCAAGTTTAAACCATCCACTCTGGCCTCCAGAACAATTCTGTGTATTCTTGCACCTTCTGCAAGCTGCTGATTCTTGGATGAGTATTACCACTATAGTTTTACATTTTTCATCCTTCCGGAAAACAATAGCTAAATATCAGAGCATGAAATAATGTTTTGTTCAGGGGTCTGCCAAGCATGTCAGGTCAAATTCTCCTCTTTTTTTTGGCCTTCGAATTGTTCTGTGAACTCCCATAATAGCATTGCACCACATTTGATCTTCAGGAAAACAGACTTTGAAAACAAGAGTTGATGGACCCTGATAGCCAGTTTCTTAGGTGTATCCTTCCAGCCACCCAAGCATGTGAGATAGTTACACTTTGACTTCAGGATCTTTGATACCTCCAAAATCCCCCCACAGCTCTCTGAACTCAAGGCTATTGAGAGTCCACTACATGCTGGACATACCTTCGTCTCAGCCTTTGGGAAAGATGCTAGCTCTCGGATATCTTCACGATACTTTTTCAAACCGTCCGTTTCCTATAGTGTGTGTCTGGTGCACAAGGAAAAGCTCAGAAGGATAAAACTAAGAACTAGAGCTATGGGATGAGTACTGTGGCTCAAACCTCAGGTTGATGAGGTGAGAAAAGCCCCACCCAAACCTGGCACCAGGGCTGATTGCAGCTGACAGCAAGAAGTCGTTTGGAGAAAAGATGTTTCTGTGATCAGTGATCTTTGAATATCCTATTCAGAAACATCAGGCTTGGAACTCACTGAGAGAATCTTCCTGAGAAAGCAAGGAGACTCCCAAATTGCTTCAGAGACAGAGCTATGTCAATCAACCCAGCTGAAATTCTGGAGGAAGACCAGATGGTGCAGGCGGAAAGGACCAGCTCGCTTGAATTCTCTACCAGGCTTTGTGTAAGGCTCTGTGGTAGCTTGGCCAAGGCATTGGATCTATTTCATATAGAAATGATATTAAATGAGTACCCTGCCAGAATAGCTATTATCACTTCTAGTGCTATATTCTTTCTGCTAATATCTTTCCAGGTTCTCCTCTTTCCAATCGATTAGTTATCAGCCCTTCCACCAACTTGTGCAAGGAAGTGAAGCAAACAGGTTTCAGGTGGAGGAAGAAGTTGAACTGATATGGAATCACGGGAGAGGCAGATCTTACAGGGAACTCTGAAGCTAGCATCACCTTTCAGAGTTGTCCCATAGTAAGGCAGGGAGGCGGGGCTTTATATTCCTAAATTGAGAGGTGATTAGGTGATGGCTGCTCCAGCAAAGGGTCATGACCTTGGGGAAGGCAATCTCTGGGGAGGGCTCAACTGTGAGGCCTCAGCAGAGACACCCCCAGAATCTGGGGAATGGGTGTCTTGAACCAAAGGGGGACACCAACGGTGCCCCAAGCATCTTCCATATCCTCTCACCCCAATAATGTGAGGAGCAGCCCAAGGGGTAGAGGGAATCTGGCTGAGGGTCATTTAGCTGCTTTTTCTCCCCTCTCTATTTAGATCAGCATCCCCTTTATCCCCTTTCCTCTGTCCTAAATTCTAGTGGTGTGTTAGAGGAGTGCTCCAATGGACTCCTGTTTCCACGCCTTCAAAAGTGTCAGACTAAGGCAGGCGGCTTAGGCCATGGGTCTTGTGATGTTAAGTTTGCAAAACTTAATGCAGTGCTTTGATAGGTTTAAATAGATTAGGTGATATATATATATCTATTTTTTTTAGAAAAAAAGGGAATTTCTAATACTCACTTCTAATTTTTCTTGCTAGCTTTTAATTTCAAATGCACAGTATTTCGGCTACATTTGGGTCCAATTGATTTTTGTCCACCGTCCAAGAAGCCTTACAGCCATTGTTTCTATGGGAAAATGTATATTGAGTTCCAAAAGCTCAAAAGAAGTCTTGGAACGGTGCCCAGGTGGGGCTGGCCACACAGGTAATGGCTACAATGAGCATGTTATAATTGTCAAACCCTTCAAACACACGTAGGGAGAGCATCAGCCCATTAAGAGCTGAAGTTGCCTTTTAACTGTGCCCGGTGCAAACTGACGCTGGAGGGCAAAATATTGTTCTCATCAATTTGTTCCCAACAAATAAATCCAGTACCACACACTCCAAAACAAGGTAGGCTGTTTCAAGAGATCACACATTTTAATGGAATCACACTTCATTTCTGGAACAAGCACATCTTGCCCAGGCAGCTCAACTGTCATTACAAACAGGATCTGGTCACTGCTCCCTCTATCCCTAGCATTATCCCTGTTTTACTGGGAAGGAAGCTGGCATGAGGCGCTGAAGTGACTTAGCCCCAAACTAGGGGTCAAGTCTGCAGCAAGCAGCTGGTGAAAGCACAGCCTGCCCCCGCTTCCACGCGGCTTGGCTCCCCACCTCCGCCTGGACTCCCTCCCAGCTGTGGGGCCGGAAATGTCCCTCTCACTCTCCTTGGCTCAGTTACCTGTGAAACAGGCTGGAAACAGCCATTCCCAGGAAGGTTCAGTGTTCATTCACTAATCAAAGAAGAAAAACCCGCCCCCAAGGGGGGACATAGAACCCAGCACCGTTTCTGACCATTTCTTTCCTCCCCAAAGGGGTTCCGAATTTCTGAGGTTTGAGGTCCTCTGGTTCCTTTGACAGCAATGTTAATAATCGTACCAGTTTTCCCCTGGCGTGGCGGCACCACCGAGTAAAGAAGCCCAGTGTAGGAGATGCGCCCAGTGCAATAATGCCAGTTAAATAAGTACCGTTCATTGCCTCCCCACAGTCAAGGAGCTTAAAATCATGTCAATTCATCCCACGTGAGGGAGATTATGTGATTTACATGTTAAAGTGTCCCTGTGGTTTGATTTGCATAGCAAAGACTTTGGGGGCACGGAAACAAAGGATCAGTGTGCATGACAAGAGTGCTATTAGCATAGAGCATTCGGATTTTCAGACAGCCCAGCCTGGCAAACAATCCGGCACCTTTACCACACCCGCTGAGTTTATAGGATTTGACAATTTCTCACCGACAGTAAGGGAAGGGGTTAGGGAGTTGGGGTGTGGAAAGAGGTTGACTAGAAAGGCTGTCTTCTTAAGCACAATAATTAGTCTTTTCCTAAAGGGCTCCCCTCCTCCCAGCACCTTTTTTCACCCTCTGATATTCATTCCAAGGCAGAAATATGATGCCTAATAATAGTGGAAGAGATCAGCCACAACCATTTGAACACTGAAGAACACAGTAGCTCAACCCTCATCAGCGCACGCACGTGCGCACACATACACACACACACACACACACACCCTGAAATGTATTTATTTGTATCTTATTTCTTCATTTATTTCTGTAATATGGACCAAGCAGCACCTAATGAAAAGAACACTGGTTAGGAAGTTCAGAGACTTGGCTTTAAGTCCTGACTTTGCCACATTCGTTACTTGGACAAGTCACCTAGTTCCTCTATCTACAACCCAGTTTTCTCCCAAGACGGAAGATGGACCAGAGAAACTCTACGATCCCTTCCAGCACTAGCATAAGAGAAATTAATACGACAAACCAGTGCACAGTTACATCAGACAAATGGAAAGACAGGAATGTGGGGGTTGGGGCCAAAATGAATGTTCCAGAAATCCCACCTTAAGTGTTTTGTCACCTGTCACTTTAAGAGTGTACTTACTTACCCACCCTGAGCCAGTCTCTCAGTTTTAAAAGAAGAACATCAACAAAATGTGTCTTGAGCTCTTGGGAGACTTAAATATAATGCTCTAAGTGAAAAGCACTTTGCAAATTATATATGCAATACACTGTTACTATGTGTTAACTCCAATGAGATGGAAAATCCAAGTACTAACATCAGGATGTTGTGAAATAGTCCTTTAAACCCATTGGTTTTCAGGTGGGGGGTGTGGGGGTGGGGAGTGATTCTGTCACCCATGAGATATTCGGCAATGTCTGGAGACATTTTTGATAGCCACACTGGGAGCAGAGGAGAGGGCTACTGGCATCTACAGAAGAGTGGCCAGGAATGCTGCTAGATGTTCTGCAAGGCACAGGACAAGTCTCCCACAAGGAAGAATTCTCCTGCTCAAGAGTAAACCTAATACTCAAATACCGTCCTAAACAAGGGCGGTCTGTTTTCCCAGGGAAGAAGACAGGTCCGGTTGGTATGAACCACCAAATACTTAGGTCCCATGAATACCTAGACTCCCAAAGAGTCCTACAGCCCTGTGACAAAACCCCAGCCAAAAATGGTTTCCCTCAGAGATTTAGTCATCAAGCTCTTGGCCACAGGGACTTGGAGGGAGGTGGTCCTATAACCAAAAAGTCCCATAAATAGAAGTGCATGGTAATAACTCTACAAAATTTATGCTCTCTTTTTTATTGGGGTGGAGGGAAGAAAGTCAAGTCTCCAAACTCATTTATTGTGTATAATGTGGTAATGGGAGTTGGGGAATGAATGCATGAGGAATACATGATGCATCCATTATACTGAGGGCTGAAATTGATTCTGCATGTGTTCCATTCCCATGCACACAATTAAGTGCACAGCTCATTCTCTCTAGAAATCTACAAAAGATCTGCTATGAACATACCATGTAAGGGGGAAAAAAAATCTACTATAATTGATCTATTTTTTAGTTACTTTAAAAAAAATTTAATCACTAGTCAGGTGTTACAGAATTTGAAGCATGAGTAATTCTACTGAATATCTGTTGAGCATTCTGGAAACACTTCTTGCAACCCAGGCTGAACACTGAAGGTGATTCAGGAAGATCTTCAATGGGTTGATGGGTTCAGTCTCCAACAGTCTCCAACCTTAGATGGAAAAAAATAAATTATGAAACCAGAAACTCTTATTTCACGTTTAAATAGCAATATTTTTGTTTCAGAGGAAAAAAAATCACTTTAAATACATTTCTATTTTTTCTCATATAATCCCGGAAGGAGGATATTACAATAAATGGGGAAACAAAACTGTAAGGAATAAGAAAGCTTTGAGGGTAGGGTTAGAGCTCAAAATCTTTAAGTTATTTAAATTCACGCCAACAGCTCTGAAAATGCCGGTTACCCTCTCTATACTTTGTCCTTCGACCCGACACCCTCCTGTTCCGTGTTATGCCAATGTGTTCTCTACATGGCCTTCTGAATAACAGTGACTTGGTAGGCAAAGGTATGACAACGCTGGGCCATTTCCTCTTGACTTGTCCTGTTCAAACCAGAGTTCAGGCCTTGAGCCTGGTGTTAAGGTCTCTGAATCCTGACACCTGACCCAAGATGAGAGTTCTTTCCTTTACCCTCTTGAAATGTCAAGGGAGCACTGGCATGGACTCTCTCCACTGAGTCAAGAGCCGGGCAGTGAAAGCACGTCATGGAGGTGAAACCCTTGTAAAACACACAGCAAAGGCATCATAGTTTCAAGGTGATGCAAGGTCACTGCTCCTGAGAGCTCAGTGAAAAGGCATTGACCACACCTTCAGAAACCCTGGTTTTGTAGTGCATTCGTAATTGTCGTCTCTTTGAGAGGAAGGAGCTGTTTAAGGTATATGCAGATAACATTCCAGATTTTTCCTGTGTCTGAGTATAAACTTGGCACTTTTAAAAATGGCATAAAATCTGTCAAGTCACCTGGGTGCCGTTTTTGAAATTACTACTACAATGAACTAAGTGGTGCCTCACAGGACTTACCCCATGTTCAAAAACTGTTCATATAATTAAGGGATAAAGCCATTTGATAAAACCCTAAGAATAATTTAGGTCCTAGAAGAATCCAACTATTTTGGGCCTGCTTTTGTCCATGTACTTCCCCTAGGACCTAGGTGAACTCTGAAATTTTCTAATTAACAGTTTATTGTAAGAAATTCTTAAAAGGTATTATTCTCCTTGTATCCCTGAACAGGCATGCACACATACACAATTTCCTTTCTAGAGTTCCCTTTTGAGGTTTCTGGTTAAAAACAATCCCAGCTTCAAAAGGGGCTTTCTGGTTTGAAGCAGAGAGAGGAATGGAAAGGTGAACAGCCCAGGAGGTACTGTGTCAGAACCTATAGATTATTTCCATTTAGGGTAAGTATAGACGGGAATGGCTAAAGGCAGAAGGAAGGAGGCTTTATTTTCCACAGACTTGCATATGTTTAAATTGGAGGAGAAATCCTCAGCAGTGCTTAGGTTAGTCGATCTCAAATAAGTGACCAAGGAACTTTCCCTGAGAAAGCAGTAGCTATCCCTGCTAGGGTTACTGAAATTGGGTGGCACTGTTTGCATTCTTGGCAGAGAAAAGCCTCAAAGCCAAGTTCCTGGGATATCGATCTCCTAGAATGACAAAGAGCTAAAGGGAAAACGGTCATCTGAGAAAAAACGGTACTTATTCAAAAATATTTCCAGAGGCTATGCGTGCTCCAAGGGATATAGACTAAACATTTTTTTTCTTTCACGTAATGAGGAAATGGAGCCAGTCACACTGTTGGAAGAACTGTGACAAAGGAAGTGCGTGGACCTTGACCCGGAAGCAGATGATCCTCCCTCTCTTTAGCGTCAGAAGGTCAGTAGTAGCCTAACGCTCCGTCACGGTGCCCACGCCATTCCCCTCACCTCGTCGCATCA
Source organism: Halichoerus grypus (assembly GCF_964656455.1). Taxonomy (NCBI): domain Eukaryota; kingdom Metazoa; phylum Chordata; class Mammalia; order Carnivora; family Phocidae; genus Halichoerus; species Halichoerus grypus. The sequence goes on along the minus strand of NC_135715.1, from coordinate 45,426,090 downwards.
TGTGGGCATTTTATCATCTCACAGCATCACAAGAAGGGTGAGTGCAGTACGCTAAGATATTTTGATAGAGAGGCCACATTCACAGAGCTTTTAGTACAGTCATTTTTATAACTGTTCTGTTTTCTTATTAGTTATTGTTGTTAATCTCTTCTGGGCCTAATTTATAAATTAAATTTTATCATAGGCGTGTGTGTACAGGAAAAAACACAGTCTATGTAGGGGTGAGTACTATCGGCGGTTTCACACATCCACTGCGGGGGGGGGGGTCTTGGAATGTAACCCCCACGGATAAAGGGGGCAACAGTCCTTATAATATCCTCAGGCGTAGTTTGTGATCTCTGTCAAGAGAGTGAGGAGTTGTGGGAAAAGGGATGCAGCAAACATTCCTACGGTGTTTGTCTCAGGACAGAAGAAAACAATGTCTCTGAGACCAGAGCATCCAGGAACACATTGCCTCACCCTTACTTGGGTTTTACATTGAAAATAATAAGCAATATGCCATTGGACACAAGAGCACTTTAAATTGGAATTAAACAAACTTAACAAATATAAAAAGCTAAGACAGTATATAACTATTTCAGTTCCCTTTGCTAGTAACTTACCCCATATTGTTCCTCAAACCTATGACCTCTACATGGATCAAAACAAAGTCTCCTTTTAAAATAGTTAAAAAATTCATTTAAAGATAAATATTCTAGTATACGCTTGTTTAGTTTCCTCAGTCCCTATCCTGATATTAAGTCTATGTTACACGTATACTCTCCCGGTGAAATATTTAAGATAAAACGATGTTTAATAAATTTTTCAGGCTTATCTGAGAATAGTCACCTTTCTCTCTCTGTCTTTTCATTTACTGCATTTTTCCACATAAGGAACACCATATCTGAACAATCCATTTTAAAAATAAACAAAGCTCTGTGGGTGGCTGATCTTAGATCGTGCCTGAGATTTATCTTCGTATCAGCCTTAATCTGCGTTGCCTTCCAGTAGAAATGCTTCCCCAGTCTCGAATGGAAGGCACTCACCTAGGAAACTACAAATCTATCTTTCAATTTTCCCAGAAGGTTCTTTCTCAACATGAATGTTTCCATGAGTTGTTTATATCCCGTTGACTATAACCCTATTACTTCGACTGGGAACAGATGTTGGTATGTTGTGAAAAACTAATATTCATCTCAAAAATTTCATTTAGATCATTGTACATGAACACCTAGAGATAAATGCAGAGCTAAGGTAATAGAATACAAGAACATGAAAAAAATTCAGAAATAGCTTATTCTTGCTATGCCCTTTATCTTCTGGAAGTAGAAGCAACAAACTTTGCCAAAAATTGATTGGGAATTAATAGAAAATTCTCTGACCTAAATCAAATGATAAATTATGTGAAAATAGAATTTTTTTCATACACTGCAAAATTGTACTTTCCTGGTGATATCTGTTTTATTATGTAGTGTTATATACATTTTTAATGATATTCTATACTGATCAACATCATTTATTTTGTATACATGTTTAGTCCAATTTTACTTATAAGGACACTTAGGATTCCAAAAATGCACACTTGTGGAAAAATCTCATCTTTATATGCTGCCCAATAGAGGCTGACAATGTTAAATCTTTGAAGAAATTAAATAATAGTGAATTTTTTAGTTATGATTGAAGTGAATGAGGGTGTCTAATACATATTGACCAACACAGAGATTTTGCTGGAAGATTCAGTAACAAGTGCTGCACTACCAGACTGTGGTCTTAGACATCCACCAAAGGACATTCATTATTCAAAGTCAGAAAAGATTAATAAGGCCACAAAAGGAATAGCGTGTGACCATTACTCAAAAAAGATATTTGAACTCAGGCACCAAAAAGTTGAATGGCATTAGTTATAGGACATCTGACAAGGGGAATTTTAAAGCAAGCTTTAATATGAGAAAGATCCTAAGGAGAGGCCAAAGATTAATACTGGCCATCCTGGGTAGGAGTCATTTTTTCTGTGTCAGAGATTCGTATCTCAAACCCATCACTGGTAAGACTCCAGCTCGTTTACCCCATCACTGTCCTGACTTTTAAGCTCTTAAAAAAAAGATTTTGAAACTTGGAATAAGTGAAAAATCATCAAAGAAAAGCTCAGAATCTCTTAGTAGGATTGTTTTAATGTAGCCATGCTGTTATCAGTATGAGGTAGAGATAACTCAACTAGAGACTGAAGGTGTTTTTCCTCACCTGTTCTTTGTAGGGACCTATCTGGTGAAAGTAGTCATGAAGAGCATAAGCATCAGAGCCATACTTACGTGGTAGAGAATTAGGTCATAGAAGTTAATTTTTTAGAATTATGTCATAGAAGAGACCTAAAATATCTGATAAAACTCTCTTATTTTACAGATGAAAAAAACTCAAGTTTGGAGAAGCTGGTATTTTTTCTAAGTGTACATAGCAAGTCAGTGGGAGGCTATGAAGCTTGAGGGTGAAGGGCTCTGGAATTGTACTGCTTGGTGGGCATCTTATCTTCATCACTTGGTGGTCATGACCAAACCATGTTCTTGGTTTTGGTTTCAATCTCTTTCTTCATCTGTAAAACTGACCATAGTAGCAGTGTAGAAGCCCTCTTATTCAACGTAATAAAGACAGTATATCAAAATTACAGTATAAGCAGTGATACACTATAAATACAAACACTAAATTATGTATTTTAACCTATTATATGTATCTGTATATATTTAATCTAACACATGCATACAAACCTAATATATATTATATTAATAAGATTATTATATTTTTATTAACAGTTATATAGTATATTTTATATATTTTAATATATAATATACTCATAATATATATTATATAAATATAAAATATGTTATATATATTTTATGTATGTGTACATCTATGTGTATATTCAATTATATTTCATGTAGGGCCAAGGTCTTTTCTCTGAGTATGGACCCTCTGATTGGGTTTCTAGTCATCCATAATCTTTCCTTCCTTTAAAGGAGAGCAAAAATTTTAAAGACATTCATGAGTCAATCTAAGCACAGGATTCTTTTAGCTTTTTACAGTTTCCAAATTTGTAATGGTCATCTCACCTGTACCTAATTCAACAGCATTTTTTAGAACACATATTGATTAAATCTTTCCAGTGTATTCAACGTAGTTTTTATAAAAACAACCTTTTTTTCTATTGGGATTCTTATTTCACTGCATTGTGTTATATTCAATAAAATAGGCAATTGCATTAACAGGTGCAACTGTTATAGTCAGATTTGGGTCCAAACACCTCTGATTCTTGATAACATACACCTCGACTTGAGGTAGCATTGGTGATCAGCTTCCAGGAGACAGGCCCACCCTCGAACTGTTGATGTGCAATAAGTATGTCAGTGTGCTTTATGGATGGAATGCAGAAAGCCAAGTTGTCTTTTAAATGCAGGTGGTTGGGGCACCTGGGTGGCTCAGTCGCTTACGCGTCTGACTCTTGATTTCGGCTCAGGTCGTGATCTCAGGGTTGTGAGATTGAGCTGCATCAGGCTCCACGCTCAGAGGGGAGTCTGCTTGAGATTCTCTCTCTCTCTCCCCCCTCTGCCCTTCCCCCTGCGCATGTGTGCTCCCTCCCTCCTCTCTCTCTTTCTCTCTCTCTCATAAATAAATAAATCTTTAAATGCAGGTGGTTAAGGAAGCTCCTACTGAAAGCTCACCGAACAGTGGCAGCACATGTTAGCTATTAATATAAAAGTTTAGAACTCATTTTTCCTGACTTCTTGGCAGGAGATGATTCTTTTATGTAGCTATTATTTTTTTCTTTTACACATTTCTTTTTCACAGTGACATTCAAAATAATTTTTACTCTCTATTTAGCCACAGTAATAAAAATTACCAGTGGCATAAGTGTTTGTTGCAACAGTAAAGATTGGCAATCAGTTCTAGAGTTATGCTAACTATAGTCCCCATGATATAAGAAAAATATTTTTATGTTTTTAATAGTTGGTTTCTACTTTTCTCACTATTCAGATGCATATAGTTTAAACATCAAATGGTGTATCACACTAATTCTAATATGCACTCTTTGTTTACATTTTAATATCTTTGAGATCTGGATGCCTTTTTACTGTCCATGACATCTAATAATCACAATGGACCAGGTGGCAGTCGTAACATGGTGGCACTGCCTGGGCATTGACCCTCCTTAAAAGTACCAACATTAGAATTCAGAAGTGACAGAAACTTGGAAGAGAAACACAGAATCAATAGATCAGTCTTTTGAGGAATGCTGCATTGCCAGTGATCGCAGTGACCTAGAGAGCGCTTACTGCATGGAAAAATACAAGCACCAACAACTTGAATTAAACTAATTCAAAAGAGCTTGAAATTCCAGGAATACCTTATCCAACTTCACTTACATTTTGTTTGTCATGTATGCAAAGGAGTGATATATGACCATCATATATGATGCATGATCAGTATGATTAAAAATATTATATCAAGGGGCGCTTGCATGGCTCAGTTGGTTAAGCGGCTGCCTTCGGCTCAGGTCATGATCCCAGGGTCCTGGGATCGAGCCCCGCGTCGGGCTCCCTGCTCAGTGGGGAGCCTGCTTCTCCCTCTGCCTCTGCCTGCCTCTCTGCCTACTTGTGCTCTCTCTCTCTGTCAAATAAATAAATAAAATCTTTTTAAAAAAATACTATATCAAATAACTATAAAAGAGCTCCTTCATTAATATTGTATAAAGATGATTTCTGAGATGCCTGGGTGGTTCAGTGGGTTAAGCCTCTGCCTTTGGCTCAGGCCGTGATCCCAGGGTCCTGGGATCGAGTCCCGCATCAGGCTCCCTGCCTGCCTTTCCCTCTGCCTGCCACTCCCCCTGCTTGTTTTCTCTCTCTCTCTCTCTGATAAATAAATAAATAATTCTTTTAAAAAAGATGATTTCTGACAACAGGGGAGTAATTGGTACCAAAGTAGCACTCCCATCATAAACAAGCATAACACTGAGACAAATATATGTGTTCAGGCATTGGACCACAAGCAGTGTGGGGCTGGGATCCCTGAGAAAAAGAACTCACGATGTGTGTCTTTTTTTTTTTTTTTTTAAAGATTTTATTTATTTGACAGAGAGAGAGACAGCGAGAGCAGGAACACAAGCAGGGGGAGTGGGAGAGGGAGAAGCAGGCTTCCTGCCGAGCAGGGAGCCCGATGTGGGACTCGATCCCAGGACCCTGGGATCATGACCTGAGCTGAAGGCAGACGCTTAACGACTGAGCCACCCAGGCGCCCCAATGTGTGTCTTTTTATTACATAGCTGTCTGACTGGGGACAAATTTCTGACTACAGTGCAGTAAGCTGGAGTCTAAGCAGATCATGGAAGTTGATCTGAGCTGGGAAGGCAGACATCAGAGTTGGGGCAGCTGAAGCCACTGAATTCTACAGGGCTAGGACCCCAGAGGTAGAAGTGGCACAGAATGAGGGCTCCAAAAGGTTGAGATGGGCTTTCTCATGAGTCCTCAAATCACTAGATATCAGTATGAAAAAAAACGAATCTTGACCCCATCTCACACTGTAAACAAAAATAATTTGATAACAATCCTACCTAAATTTAAAAGTGAAAACAATAAAACTCCTAGAAGAACACATAGAAGAAAATCTTTGTAAACTTGATTGGCAAAGTACTAAGCATAAAAAAAAAAAATTTGATAGGGGCACCTGGATGGCTCAGTCAGTTAAGCGTCCTACTCTTGATCTCAGCTCAGGTCTTGATCTTAGGGTCATGAGTTCAAGCCCCACATTGGGCCCCACGCCAGCTCCACATGGAGCCTACATAAAAAAAAAAAAAATTGATAAATTGGACTTCATCAAAATTAAAAACTCTGACAGGGCCAGGATTAGGGTGAGGCAAGCAAAGCCAAAGCATGCAAGTTCAGAGTCAGATTTTGTCTTTATTTAGAAGTTTGATATTTTGTCCATTGTGATTTTTAACATTAATTTGGATTTTTAAAATATTGGATTAAAATATTATTTATCTTGATTACTCAGTTTTGGGCATTCTAAATTTTGTGCTTAAGGCAGGTGCTTACTTTCCTCACCCTTGTCCTGGCACTGATCCTATCCTTCCTAAATTCTGAGCTGTGTATCCTAAAGTCAGTGGGACCCACAGGCTCTGTTTTGGTTCTCCCTCCCTTCTCTGTAGCCTGAAAACTCTTTCCAGTCAGTAAACTGGGGCAATTATAGAAAACACCTCATTTGTTTTCCTTCTCTCAGGAACCACTCTCACGTTCTACATATGGTCCAATGGTTGAACATCGTTGTTTCATACATCTCATCCAGTCTTCTAGTTGTTTAAGGGTAATTACGGTCCCTGTGTCCATTATTGCTGGAAGCATAAGTACTCACAAGAGTTTTGAAGTATATTTTTATCTCTAGTGTTTGCATTTTTAAAGTTCAGTGACCATGGCAACTCCTTAGTCTACCTCAATTTATACTGTTTTGGAAGAGGGTCATCACAATTTTTCTAAAAGTATTATAATTTTAAATCTATACTAACATTTGGCTGATGGCCTGGTGGCCATTTATTTGATCACACTGATTTTTTTAAGTCTAAAAATATTTGGTAATTACTTGTAGGACTGCTACGGGAAGTACGCTGAGCTGAAGTTATATACGGTTGTGCAAGTGTGTGTCACATGGCTGTAATAATTCATGATGAAAAATACTGGAAATTGCTGGGTTCTGAAATTGTTTCCATCTCATTGATTTGTAGAAGTATATTCTGTTTGTGTGTGCCATGCTACAGATATGGAAAACTTTTAAGAGATTTAGTTTACTTTTCTCTATTTCTACATGAACTTTAAAGGATGTTTTATCTTGGGGTGCCTTGGTGGCTCAGTCCGTTAAGCGTCCGACTCTTGGTTTTGGCTCAGGTCATGATCTCACGGTTGTGGGATAGAGCCCCCCATTGGGCTCTGCGCTTAGTGTGGAGTCTGCTTCAGACTTTTTCTCCCTCTTGCTCTGCCCCTAGCTGCTCCTGCTCTCTCTCTCTCTCTCTCTCTAATAAAAAAATTTAAAAATCTTTAAAAAAAATGTTTTATCTTTACTTCCCAGTCCAGGGATAAGGTATTTGTTCCAGAAGCCCAGACTCACATCAGAGGTGGAAGGTCAGTGGCTCTCAAACTGTAGGTCACTAGTATAGAATTAGAAGAGGGGGTGGGAATGATGAAGAGGAAGAAAGAAGGGTCACATTCACAGCTATGGGATGGAGACCAGAGAAGCCAGCCACAGTTAGAAGGTCTAGAGTAGGGCGCCTGGGTGGCTCAGATGGGGGGGCATCTGCCTTCGGCTCAGGTCATGATCTCCAGGTCCTGGGATTGAGCCCCATGTCAGGCTCCCAGCTCAGTGGGGAGTCTGCTTCTCCCTCTCCCTCTGCCTCTCCCCCTGCTTGTGCTCTCTCTCAAATGAATAAATAAGATCTTAAAAAAAAAAAAAAAAAAGAAGGTCTGGAGTAGAGAGCAGGAGGCCAGAGGCAGCAGCTCTGTATATCCTCAGACCTGGGAGTGGATGGAACACCTTGGTGACTCTCCATTAGGAGGCTCTTAGGTACTTTGTCCAGAGGGACGGATCATCTTCATTCTGTTGTGATCAGTAGCATGCACTTACTAGGAGAGCACGGTAATCATGTAACAAAAAATAATTTGTATTCATCAACTATCTCCCTAGAGGCATAAGACATTATTTAGATTAGTTTAGATTAAGAAAATTATCTTCTTCCTTTCCCTTACTGACCAAACATAGAACAAATCTTAGCGTCTTTTAGTATTGCTGCAACATGTGTTTATTGCAACACAAATGTGAAAGAAAGTGCCATGAGGCAAGGTATAAGAGGCCCATTCATTCTTAAAATGAGTCCATGTTCTCTTCTCCCTGCTGAGGCTGCCAGCCATCTGCCAATTGTGATGTACTTTATGATATGGACAGAGGAAGCTAGACAAAGATCACCAATTAATTTCCTTCCCTACAAATGACAAAATTTATCATGAAGCAGAATTGCTTAAATCAGTGACCACTGGGTCTTGGCTTGTACCACCAAGGCTAGTCTCTCCTCTCTGACAACTGCTTTAAACTTGGAATGAACTCAGCACTTCTGCCCCCTTGACACAGCTATCTATGCCAGATTACAGACAGAGGGTTCCATGGTGGAATGTGGGGTTTGGAAAAGACTGTAGCGCTTCTATTTTTTTTTTTTTTAAGATTTTATTTATTTATTTGACAGAGAGAGAGACAGCGAGAGAGGGAATACAAGCAGGAGGAGTGGGAGAGGGAGAAGCAGGCTTCCCGCTGAGCAAGGAGCCCGATGTGGGGCTCGATTCCAGGACCCTGGGATCATGACCTGACCTGAAGGCAGACGCTTAACGACTGAGCCACCCAGGTGCCCCAAGACTGTAGAGCTTCTAATACGAGGCTCTCAACTTACAGATGAGCTAACCAAGGCCCATACAGGCTACATGACTTGCACAGAATCAGCATAAGTCAAAGATATATTACTCACACATTTATCCAGTTATAGTCAGTGACACCTTTCTTACTTGCCTTATCCTGACTACACAGTTTAAGGATAAGTGTGTTTTTACCCAAATGATGAAACTCGTTTGCAAATACATGTTTAGGTTTCTTTATAACCAGATGAAGTTAAAATTTTAATTTAATAAATAAATTGAATATGAAAAAAATCAAGGAAAGAGAGTAGGTAATAATTACATTAATAAACACTTGAGTATTGATAATGTACAAGGCTCTGAGCTAAGTTCTAAGGAGACTACTGGAGAAAATGCAAAGCAGGTTAAGATAATCTCCAGTATCAGCTATGCATTGCTGCCCAAGCAAAAGTGAAACTGAGCAGGTTAAAACAGCAATTTATTATATTTCGGGATCTTGTGGGCAGACTGGGCAGTTCTTGTGCTGGTTTCTGCAGCTGCAGTGAGCTGGGGGCTTGGCTGGTGCTAGATGCTCTGATGGTTGGTTAGGAGGATAGTTAGTGGGGATGTCTGAAGTGACAGAGATGGCCAGGCCTCTCTCCAGCCTTTCACCCCAGGCCTCTTCACATGATGGCAGAGCATTGCAAAGAAGCAAAAGTTGCAAGTCCTCTTGAGACTCTCGTGACATCAATTCCATCATATTCTTTTGGGCAACAAAAGTCAAATGGACCAGCCCAGAAGCAAGTGATGGAGAAAAAGCAGCTTCGTCACTTCCTGGGAAGAACTGTGAAGAGTTTGTGACCGTTTTTAATCCATTGCTTGTCCATATCTCAGGAACTTAGAATCTACTTGTAGAAACTCATCATTAATATAAATAGCCACAAGGCATAGCATTATTGACTGTTAGTATGTGGGAGGCATGTTTCTAATGCCTTTATATGTCATATCTAACTTGATTCTCATTGTAATCCTATGAATTATCATGAGTGATGATGGGTTTCCTTATTAGAGACGATGAAACCGTAGAACCTAAAAGATTCAGTAACTTGCCTTAAGGTCATGCAATCTGTGCATATTGAAGCAGAATTCTGGCCCAGAAGTCCAATTCTAAACCCCAGTCTCTTGAACACCCCACTTTGTGAAATGCACAGTAAGGACATTGTACTAATTTTCTGTTGCTCTCATAACACATTGCCACAAACTCAATGGCTTAAACCAACACAAATTTCTTATCTCAGAAGTTGGGGTTGGCTTAGTTGGTTCCTCTGCCCCAGGTTTCACAAAGCTAAAATCAAGACGGGGCTTTTATTGAGAAATTCTGGGAAGAACCTTCCTATTTACATCCTGATTGTTGGCAGAATCTGGTTCCTTGAAGCTGAAGGACTGAGCTCCCATTCTGTTGTTGGCTGTCAACTCTGGACCACCCTTAGCTCCTAACTTAGAAGAACATTCTCCATTTCTCGCATGTAGGCCCCTATATCCCAAAGCCAGCAACAGCACCTCAAATCCTCCACACACTTAAGAATCTCTCTACCTTTCCCTTCTATCACATCTCTCTGACTGCAGCCATCTCTGCTTTTAAGGGCTCAGCCCGTGTGATTAGATTGAGACCATCTACCCAACCTCCCTATTTTAAGGTCTGTAACTTTAATTGCACCTGCCAAGTCCCTATGGCCCTATAAGGTAACACATCACAGATTCCAGGGACTTGAGGTTATTCTGCCTACCACAGATATGAAGTACCACTGGATTCAGAGGAAAATGAGATCATGAGGGCTGGGAGGTTAGGAAGTGTTCAGAAATGTAAAATATGAGTTGGCTTTTAAGAGATATATAAGAGGTGCTCTTTGTGTTGGGGAGAAAGAAATAAAGCCCATAAGGAAGGCTATTCCAGTAAGTAACAAGAATTGCAGGAATAAGGACACATGGGAAAGTATAAGGCATTTGTGGTAAGTGATAATGACTAGAATGATGGATTCGTGGAAGCAATCGGTGGGGAGATATGTTAGTGTACAAGTTAAGGTCAGCTGGTGGAGAACCATAAATGTCACACAGAGGAATTTGGGTTTTATGCTACAAGCAACAGGAAGTCATTGTGTTTTGTTTTGTTTTGTTTCGTCGTCGTGTTTTTAGTAAAGGAATGAAAAATAAAATGATCTGGAAAAATGAATCCAAGTGCATAGGAAAGATACAAGTGAGGAGAGCAAGAAGGTGGCTAGGTAAGTTAGGGAACTGTAATAATCATCCAGCTGTGCAATTATAAGGGTGGATAGAAAGGAAGGGAAACTAACAAGAGACCCCAGAAAGAAAGAGACAGCTCCTGTGGGACTGACTAAATGTTGCATCTGATGGAGGGAACTGTGACCTTGGAGAAAGGGTGTGGGATGGATCTACTAGAAAGAGGAAACCTGAATCAGCTTAAGTCTTAAATGTGATTCCAGCCTGGGGAGAAGAGCTCTGCCCTAATTGGGAGTGGTTGGGATCTGCATCCTGCTCAGCCTTCTTGTCCCACCATCCTCCTACTCAGGGTAAGAAATGGACTCCCCACAAAGTAGGTGCCTGCTGGAGTCTCCCTGGTTTCAAAAGCCACATCTCTAGGCACAGAAGAGCAGACACACTTTGTCTCCCCTGAAAATCTCCTTTAAATATTTGGAGTTATTTTCCAAACAGTGGTTTAATTAGTGTTTTTAATTTTTGCACTTAATGAAAAATTTACAGCTCCATGGTTGCTTCCGAGGATTCTGTGTGCTTGTGATGGTGTTCTCTCTTTTTTCCTCTTCCTATTATTTTTAATGCAAGATCTCTATAGTCTCAAAATTTTCTGAACTTTAATCTTTGAGGGCATCTCTGCATCTCAGAATTGAGTTATACAAGAATAATAATAATAATAATAATAATAATAATAATAATAAATCCCCAAATGTACAAGAGGACGGATTAAGAGATCACTTTTGAAGGCACTTCTTAATAAACATTCTTTGGCAGGCCTGAGATTTACAGGGGGCCATCATCAAAGCTGCCATGTAAATGGGGACATATTGACAACTTTTCCCTTAAAGGCAGAGCAAAAAGGATTTATATGCTCCAACCACAGCTCCCTTGGGAACTCAACAAGGGACTTATTTTGTTTCTCTTTTAATAGCTCCTCTTGGGTACTTTATGGACCAGTTCTCTCATCTCAAGTGTCTGATCCCAAGACATAAATTAATTTTAGATGCACCTTTTATCCATCTTGTCTGCTAAGGCAATATTCACTATTTGTTTTGGTTGCCATGGAGATAATTGACTTCCTGCCGTGGCAGGAGTCTTGTTTGTGGGTATTAAAGGGGTTTGGGTCCAGGGATTCTTTAATTTTCACACAGTAAGGAAAGCCATTTCATCAATGGAGCATTTGTATACATCTCCCACTTATAATTGGAATGATTTGTTTTATCACCTTGTGAGATTTCCGTTTTTATTTTCCATCACTTCCTTTTTTAAGGTTTAACCTCTACTCTCCAAGGTGCTGACTAAAACCACAGCAAAGGGCAAACAGTCCATTTATTCCTGTTTCGTAGGATGGCTGGACACAGCCTCCCAGCAGAATATTATCTGAAAAAATAGCTGAAGAATCTGAGAAAATGGTGGATTATAGAACCCTATTCAGGTGGAGGAAGAGGCTACATTTTATCAGGGCAAGAAACACTTTGAATACCAATTCATAAAATCAATCTCCCAGTGACCAACTTGGGCTGCTAAAGATTGGGTCCCTCTGGAGTTTATGTACCAGTTCTGATATTTACAAAGGCGATTGTTGGGTTTTGCTATAAACTGTTATAACAGGCAACCTGAAAGCCCTTTTCAAGTATAATGAGAAAAATTAAGAACAAAATACCAGTTTTTAAAACACTTTCTGTAAGGTATATAAGTAATAAAATGATAAAATATAGTATTTTATACATATTCCCTCTTACCTTCCACACTTTGACTACTACCACAGATTATGAAAATTTCTATAACAAATTGTACAAAGATCTTTAGAGACATTTCAAAACATAAGCAGCAGAAAGATATCATATTTGTTGTACTCAACAAATTTGATTTTTGAGGATCATATGAATTACAATATATTTACACATATATTTACAACACCAAAAAAATCCCATAGCAATTATCCACAGGGCTAATACTTTTGCTAAAATAATTTTTTGTTGTAGTTCAAAAAGCTATTACCAAAAGAAAAAAAAATTAAATCAATGATCAGAATGAGAATCCTTAGGAGCAATAATAGTGAACAAAACTCTAAGAACCTACTTCAGTTCTTTTAAGTGTACAGCACAAAATCAATTTGCAATGACCCTGAGAATCAGCCTTCCTCACCACATGACAACAAAAGAAATGGGGGATGAAAACAAATTAAAGAAGATTCTTAAAAGTCTTTTTTGCCTTCCAAAGATTTCAGGGTATCTTTGAGCTATGAAACTTTTAAAGGCAGCTCTTTGAATGTTTTATCAATATCGTTATATATTCTTACAGTAATGGCTTTTAGGCTGACCCTAGAAGTTCATGATTCACTTCCTGATTCCTCTTTCATTCTCATTATTTGTTTTTTCCGCAAATGTTTTCTGATGGTGTATCATGAACATAGCACTGGACTAAACGATGGAGGGAAAGAAAAATAATTGATATAATCCAGACCTGAGCCAGGCGAGTAAAACACAGGGTGGATAATTGTTTGTATGTGTCCAGAAGAAAAAGAAATGCCAAGGGTATGATGATTTCACGACACGCTTCCCATACATTAGCTCATTTAACAATGGCAATACCCAAAAAGGGAGGGCCTAGTAGTACCTCCGGTTCACTAATGAAAAAACTACACTTGAAAAAGGAGTTGTCAATTTAGAATAGAGAATGGATTTGACCCCAGATCTCTCTGATCCTACCCAAGCACTAAACCACTGACCTACAATACTTCCTTAGTTCAGCTTTATACTTGGCTCTGATGATGATATTTAAGGTGGACCAGAAAGGATTTTTTAACATGTACATGAAGGGGAAAAGCATCCCAAAGGAATATGGAGGCCAGTGCATGAGTCCTGGGACAATATAAATAACAGCCAAGTCTTTTCACAGCACTTACTTGGTGCCCGGCACTATTCTAAGTGCTTTCTACGTATTAGCTTTTTCATCCTCACAAAGACATCTTCATTCTCCAATAAGAAGAGGTATTATCATCATTTCCACTGTATAAGGAAGGAAACAGAGAGATCAAGTAACTTGCCCAAAGTCAAGCAGCTCCTCTATGGCAAAAACTGCCCAAAGTGTCAGGCAGTCTGGCTCTGAGCCGCCACTTGCCTGTCTCCCTAGAGGCTGCAGGTGAAGTGCAGAGGGCTAGGGCAGGACCAGGTGATGGGCGCCTGACAGTGAAGGCTGGAAAAGGAGCTTGGGGCCAGGCTGAGAAGGGCCCTCGATCGCCTTTTCTAGACTTTGGGGAGCCCCTTTCTTTTCTTCCTCTTTTTTTTTTTTTTGAGCAGGGATACTCTAAACTCAGCTTTATGCTTTAGAAAGATAAACCTGGAGCAGAGAGGAGCATGGATTGGAGGGGATAACAACTGGAGGTATTTTTCTTTCAGTAAAAACATATTTACCAATAACCCTCCACACGCTTACATATCACATACGAAACTTACACGTATACACTGCACATAAGCACCCATACACCACATACCCCAAACACACACGAATACATGCACCCCCCACACCACACACATGTACACACACACACACATTCACACATATATCACACACATCATGCTCCACACACACACACGCCACATACATGCATACATATATACTCAAACAAGCCGCACACTCACACACCAGCATCACACATATGTATACACACAAATATACCACATGTATACATACCAGGGACACATTCACAACACATACGTTGATACACATGCACATAAATACTCACATTCATCTCCTGGCCTCAATCATAAGGCAAATGAGCTCGAAAAGGCAATGCTCACTAAGATTTCTTTACATTCTTGATTTCCTGCTCTCTGAACAGACTGGACATGGTCAGGAATCCTGAGCCTGCAGCAAAGGAATGGTGAAAATCTCCTTTACCTTCCATTGCTAATGACCTGACATTAGAAACACTTCTCATTCTCCAGATTAATTTGGATCTTTTCTGAGCTCAGTAAGTGTGCCAGGAGGGCAATCTTGAAAGGCCTAAAAAGGGGCCTTGGGCAGCATTGTCCTTGGCGACTACAGATGATGTCCTGATCCCTTATGTCTTAAATTAAGAGAAACCAATAAATTTTGGTTTCCCCAGCTTCGTCTGGTTTCCCGTTTAGAAATTGCCTGTGTGAAGCCTGGACAAAGGCAGTGTGCACACCAGGACAGCGACTGCAGCCTGACAGGGAATCCCACAGAGCTATATGTGGACTTAATTATACCGTTGCCTTTTTGCCTAATTTTCTACATTTCTTGGTATTATAAACGCACAAGTATAATAGTCATCCTTTATAAAAATAATATATCTGTATCTAAAGAAAATAAAAAACATTTATTCTTTAGTCAGAATATCGGCCACCTAGATGGTAAATTATATACATAATGAGGTTCATACTTGTAAATATTTTTTAAGCCTTCAGGATATTCTGGAAAGGCAACATTTCTGAGCACACATGATTTGAGTTTCACTTAGGGACCGTGAAAAACACATCCTTTAGAACACACATAGGGCATTCACTCACCTACTCACACATAGTGGCTACCGAAGTGTCCTGGATGAAAATCATGAGACGGAGCCTCTGTTTGGTCTGAATGGAGGATCGCATTTTTATATTTTAAGGTCAAATCACATCAGTTTCTTTCCAGTAAGAAAAAAAGAAAGAAAAGAAAGAAAGAAAGAAAGAAAGAAAGAAAGAAAGAAAGAAAGAAAGAAAAGAAAGAAAGAAAAAGCATCATACCAGAATGTTAATATCTTTAAAACCTCTGAGACTCAATATTGTGATCTCTCAGGATAATTTACTGGGGTGAGACTGATGAGCTGTAGCTGCTGTAAATACCCAGCGTTGTCCTTAGGAAAGAAAAGATTTCCAGGATAAAACATTTGCAGGGAAAATCCAATCTAGCATCCTTTATTTTGAGAACTTATGTTTAGGGTGGAAAAAAAAAACAAAAACAAAACCCAACCTCCTATATATAAACATAGAGTTTTCATCCTTTATTATAAGTGTGGATAATTCCAACAGCTGTGAAAATGTAGGACCTTGACCAACATATGACTATATAAAATCATTTCATGGAAAGAAACAACCAAGGCGATTTCTTTTAGTTTCTTCCCTCTCTTTCCTCCCCTGTCTGTTATTGTGCAGTATTGTTATGTCTACAGAACTATATGCAAAATATATTCAATAAGCATTTACTGAGCCCCCACTCTGCTGTTGCAGAATGAGAATAAAACTGCAGGAAATTTTCTATTTGCCCCCGGTGCGCCTGAAGTCCAGCAGGAGAGAGAAGATACTTACGGGACTACGGAGAAACAAAAGCACAGTTACGAGGAGGGGCGTGGGTACAAACTGCCTTAGGAAGGCAGAACTGCAGTTGAGAATCACCAGGCTGCCCGCTAAAGAAGACATATGCCTAATTCCAACGATGGGAGATGAAATTCCCATTTCAGGGACATAAAGTTGAAGTCCGTTGAGGGGCATTTTTGCTGCAGTGGCAGATGTTTGAGACCCTGTGCTAGAAATGGGGAGAGTTAATGACTACAGGTGGTTATCGTACCAAAATGACAAACAACAACAACAACAAAATCCATAAAAACCTGAGTGGCTGCTGCTAGATGTGCTGGCATATTTTCAAACACTAAAAAAGGTTGCTCATAAATTATCTTTCAAGTTGATTTCCTTTTTCTCTGTATGCTAGTGAAATGCTTTAATGAACATCCACCCATCTCAGTGGAATTGGGAGTTAGTACTGTTTGAGAAAAACAGGGGAGCTTGTAGCTCAAGGACACAGTAAGTGTTTCTGCCCGAACAATACAGCTGTGGACTCACAAATCCCCCGTGGGCTTGGGACAGTCTCAGCAACTGTCAAAGCAAGAGGTTTTGGGGTGTTTGGGTTTTGTTTGTTGGTTTGGTCACTGGGGCGTTGTCCAAGTGGGATTTTATGGAAGACTCTATCAGAGAGTTCTCCAGCCTCTTTCTGAGCATTTACACATATACTTTCTTCTCCTCTTGGCACCTGCAACCCAAATTTCCCTGCACAGAATCACATCCATATCTGTAATATGAAAGAGGCAAATTGGATCAGAGGCATAACCTCGCTGCCTGAATCTGTGAGGAAACGCTCCCCTGTTAATATTTCTGCTGAAATCTGAGCAGCCTAGAGCCTATAGGTTAAGTAAATACATTGTTGAATTTGCCAGCCTACAGGGAAAATGGCAATCTCTGTCATTTGCAGAACACCTACCATGTCCCAGAACCTTATATACATTTTTTTCTCTAAATAATAATCCTGTAGGGTTAGCAATTGTTATTCCTTTTCATAGGCTTCAAAAGACTAGATAATTTGCCCAAGGCCATATGTATGAGTGGTAAGACTTTCTGATCCCAGATCACTGCTTTTCTCTGTTCTAGGATTGGAAATATAACTCAGAAGAGAATTAAAAATTGTACTTCAAGCAACATGAAAATATGGTGATCAGTTAGGCATTACTATATTGAACCAACCCTGACAGAAATTAAATAAAACCCTGGGGCAGCCCAGACCATACTATTCTAGGTTAGAAGAGATTGAAGAAGAGGCTCAGCCTGGGACACCGTAACCTTATCCAAATAATAGAATACCCTGCCCTCAGGGACCAGTATTATGGAGCATTGCTCACTCTCCCGTGAGACCATAAGGTCATAGGCATGAAAAACAATCACTCACCTACTCACACATAGTGGCTACTGAAGTGTCCTGGATGAAAATCTGAACCCAAGCAGATTATAAATCTTTGACTTTTCCCTTTGAGCAGTTAATCTAAAACCAGAGATTTCAGATAAAACAAGAACATTCAAAATTGCTGTGCTATCCTTTCGGAAATGTTACTTATTCAAAAATTACTGAAATCCCATAGACTTGAAAGGGGCTGACACCAAGGTATAGGGATGAATAGAAATGAAAGATAAAAACAGCTGTCTTACTCTCCTACTACTCGTAACTTCAAATGAACTACATCCTAGATTAGGCAAATTTCCCAGCATCTCCTATGCAACATCCTTTTTTTTTTTTTAATCTTGCAAAAATAATCTCATTTATTGAATCTGATGTTTTGCCAACAAAGTACATACACATCAAACAAAAAAAAATCATACATGAACAAACTGAGGGTTGCTGGAGGGGAGGGGCCTGGGGGCTGGGGTGCCTGGGTGATGGACATTGGGGAGGGTATGTGCTATGGTGAGCGCTGTATGTTGTGTAAGACTGATAAATCACAGACCTGTACCCCTGAAACAAATAATACATTATATGTTAATAATAAAAAAAAATCCAAAAAAAAAAATTCCATTAAGAAAGCAAAAAACAAGCTACAAACACATCAGTGAACTATATAGGCAACAGAGGCACGTGGGTGGCTCAGTTGGTTAAGCGTCAGTGTTCGGCTCAGGTCGTGATCCTGGCGTCCTGGGATTGAGCCCCGCGTTGGGCTTCCCTCGCAGTGGGGAGTCTGCTGCTCCCCCTGCTTGTGTGCTCCCTCTCTCTCTCAAATAAATGAATAAAATCTTAAAAAAGAATCATACATGAAAATAGGCAACACCCTTTCATTCCTCCTTTTTGTTTTTCCCTTGCAGTGGTCTTTGTGGAGTGGTAGTGTTCAGAGTAAGATAGGTGGTGAAGTTTACTTGGAATGGAGTGAGACGAGGAAGGAATTAATTGTTTCCATCACGCATCTTGCAACTATCTGAGTATCAGCTTTGTGCACTCTGGGGAAAGCAAAATCGTCAACACTCACTGCCCTTGTGGAGCTCACATTCTAGTGAGGGGAAAGATGACAAAAAGGATAAATAAGTAATATATATTGTGCATTAAACAGTAAATGCTGAGGAGAAAAATTAAATAGAGGTAAATGTCTGGTGGTGCCATTTTAAATGACGTGATTATTTAATGTGAGCACAGGGCATCCATGCAAAGACTTCACATGTGTGGAAATATCCTGACTGTGGTAGAGTAGACTTAGCTGGTGTGTTAGCTTTTGGGGCTGCTATAACAAAGTACCACAAACCGGGTGCCTTTAAAACAGAAATGGAATGGCTCATGCCTCTGGAGGCTAGGAAATCTGAAATCAAGGTGTCTACAGGGTTGATTCCCTCTGAAGGCTATGAGAAAGAATCTTCTGTGCCTCTCACCTTGCTTCTGGTAACCTCAAGTGTTCCTCAGCTTGTAGCCTTCTCCCTGTGTCTTCGTGTCATCTTCCCTCCGTGCGTGTCTGTCTCTCTGTCCAAATTTCCCCTTTTCAGAAGGACACCAGTCCTATTGGATGAGGGCCCACGCAAATGGCCTTATCTTAACTTGATCATTATAAAGATCTTATTTCCAAATAAGATCACATTTACAGGTACTAGGGTTTAGGACTTCAACATCTTTTTTTTGGGGGGGGGGTGACATGATTCATAACCTATAACCCATAAGAAATGCTCTAAAAAAATTAAAATAAACAGTCCTGACAATACCACTTGGAGAGAGGAATCATTAAAGGGGTTGATTGCTTTCATCAGGGACTGCTGATGATGCCTACTTCTATATTTAATAAAGTCTAATTTCAGCCCTTCAAACATTTATAATGAATTATTTAATGTAAGCTGGCAAAAATACACCTATCGAACATAGATGTTGTCTTCATTGCTATTGGATTTGGCTATAGCATAAAAAAGGAATTAGTGATCTCTCAGGGACCGGAGCAGCAGAAAATTGGACAGGCAAAGGTCTCCTTAGCAGCCCCACAGCAACTCTGCCCACATTGGGCTGGTCCCTATGCTAGTAGCAGCCCAACATTGCCTCCCGGGTTCCTTAATAAGCATATTTTCTTTTCACAGAGGGTAGAAAATATTATCAGGCTAAATTTTTCCCTCTGCCAACAAGTTAGGGATAATGTGCACCATGTGGATCAAGCTGATCACATAAATTAAGGCTTTAAAGCACAATATCTGAGCGTTTCCCAACTGAACACTGCTTTTCTGTATAAATTAAAAATGTCTAAAAGGGGGGTTTATTAGAAGGAGACTATCAAAGCTTTTTATGAACACGCTTTCTCTTTTGATCTCTATAATTTTCAAAAAGTGTTAGACATATCATGATTTCTAGCACAACTGGAATTTTAAATCTAGGAATCAGAAGGAAAAAATGCAAAATAGAAAAGACATGGATTTGAAGCCATGTCTATTTTGCCACAATTAGTCATTAAGTGGAGGAAATGAATTTCGGTAAAAAGCCTGGGTTATCTAACACTTTATCAACCAGAAAGCACCAGAAACAAAGCATTTTTATACCCGCCCCCCCCCCCACCCCCCACAACACAAATCTTCAATCTATTAACCACAGGACTACGAGAAGGTTGTTATTTGCTTTCTTCCTGGTTTGGGGAGGAGAGAGAAAATTACATCTTTGCATCAGTGAGCTTTTTCAAACAATGGTGATTTACATGTCAATCTCCTGATTATTAAATATTACCTATGTGATTTTCAACCGCATCCAATAGAAAAAATAATTTTAATGGCAGATGATATTTTAAAAATACTAACTACTTTGAATTTATACAAAGGCTTGGAGGAGATCAAAGTTCTTTCAAGCTATATATACTTGTGGGTCACTGAGCCAGAACAGATCTGAAGTGGTCATTTATTTCTGAGCCCTCTCTTCAAGCATGTCAATATTAAAATATCAAATATTGGGAGACGTCTCAGGTTCTACTCTTCAAGAACTCAATCCATGTGAGACAAAGTTAATAGTGCCCCCTGGATTTGGGAGATTGCCAAATAGTAAATATAGCGTTCACGATGTGTCCAGTTTAGTGACCCTGAGAGATGTTAGAAAATAATTCAAGCACCTTTCCTTGTCTGAATGGGAACTAAGGAGAGGTGTGGTTCTTTTCTTTTGAAAGGTTAGTCCATCAAGTTACTGAACCACAGCATATTCAAAAGATACAAAGGCAAGTATATCAGCTTGTTAGAACTGCCATTACAAAATACCACAGACTGAGTGGCTTAAACAAGAGAAATTTATTTTCTCACAGTTCTGGAGGCTGGAAGTCCAAGATCAAGGTACCAGCAGGGTTGGTTTCCTCTGAGAACAGAGGAAAGAGAACAAGCTGTTCCAAGCCTCTCCCCTTGGCTGCCGATGGCCACCTTCTTACTGTGTCTTCACATGGTCTTTGTGCACGCACACTCCTGATGTCTCTCTCTCTCTCTCTGTGTGTCCTAATCTCTTCTTTTTATAAGGACACCAGCTGGACTGAATAGGACCCACCCTAACAGCCTCATTTTAACTTAATTACCTCTTTAAAGGCCCTTTCTCCAAATACAGTCACATTCTGAGATCCTGGGGGTTAGGACTTTGACATATGAATTATGGTGGTAGGGGGAATCATTCTGCCATAACAGCAAGCAAGGTGGGGGTCACTTGTTAGTCTCAGTGATCACGACTCCCCTGTTGATTAAGTTTTCACATTCTTCCTGCTGGAAGGATGAATGTAGATGGCATCTTATTCAACTCTACAAGCTGCAACTCTATGATCTGCCTGAACGAAGGAAGAATTAGCAAAACATGGCCTACGAAGGCAGAGTTACCTTCTTTAGGACTTGAAGGTTGCCAGCATCCCCCTTCTGCTCTTGAAATAAAGATGAAATGACTATATAAATCAATGCAGTGGGGGTTATGGAAGTCAAAGCTTTAGAAATCTTGAACTAGAATATGGAATCTACTGGTGGATTTCAAAGCCCTGACTAGCACAGTGTCTGGTACAGTTAGGAGCTACGTGAGTAGCGTATCTCCAAGTAGACTGGCACCATCACGTTCCATCTTGTTTCTCTTTCTCACTGGACATCAACCCCAATAAGAACAGAGATTTAGCACATTCGTTAGCTTTTCCCAGTTCCTGGCATGGTAGTGGATACACAGCAATCACTTGGAACCCACCGAATGAGTGAATACTCCCTCTCCTTTGGAGGCGCTCTAGAACTAGTACAGTTACAGGGGAGGCAAGTTGTGTGCTTCCAAAATCACTGCCTTTGACTTTTCTGAGTAATCAGAGTCAGATTTTCTGCCCACTTTAGCTGGAAGAAAGGCGGTTTGATTTTGTCAGAAATCATGGCTCTTTCACTTTCCCCCCCATTGCTCTATACAGTCTAGTTGCAACACTCTTATCTGGCTAGAGGAGACAACTCTGAACATGACTGACTCTCTGTTGAGTGAACTTGCTGGTTTTGAGTAGTCTGAATCCCAGTCATGGCAGGGTTCTCACAAGAGGGCAGCCGGCAATAAGGGTACTTGTGTTTTTTATATTTTACATAGCACAGGTAATTTTTGTTTCTTCTAATTAAATATCTGACATGACCCATTTTAATAAATTTCTCAGGAAAAGTGACCCAAAGTACCCTCCTAATGGGTGGGCGAACATGTGCTCACTTATACTGGGTGACTCTAAGGAGACTGTGTCTATGTGCATTTTTATTGTGGTCTATGCAAATGCAAAGTCTGACTCATGCAGGGTCCTACTTCCTAGTGGAAGGACTCCTCTACTCCCCTTGTATGTCTACATTCCCAGGAAAGAAGCACCAAACAAGCGTTAGAGACATCTCCCAACTGTAAGAAGGATCCTGCCATCAGCACTGATCCCTGACTTCCTCTCCTCTCCGGCTTCTTAGAAATGAAGGTCATTTCTCTTTGCTAGGAGACCAAGGGCCTCGGACCCTTGGAGAAGGCAGAATGAGCAGCAAAATGAAAGATCATAGGCTGTTTCCAAAAGTTCCACTCTTGTTCCCAGGTTATAGATTATCTAAAAGAAAAATTGAACTTAATCAAAAAATTCATTCAGCTCTATGAAACTGCAGACGTTATAAACTGTCTCTTTCCTAAAGAGCACCAAACCTTGAATTTTTCCTGCTAGAGAGGAGCTGATCTTCACGGATACCTGTGTATTACTAGACATGAAGAAGGAAGGTAAATGCTGTCCTCTCCTCATAAAACACTTTTTTGCCTTTCCCTCTCCTCTGCCACTGAACTCGCTATGTTTACAAGTACAAGCTATGACTCTGGAGATGGAAAATCTGATACCGTCAGCACAAGTTAAACAAAATGAAAAGGGAAAAAAACCTACACCCATCTGGACTTCCATATGCTCTGTAGCCAAGAGGCTAATATAATTCCTTGAATGTTGGTTATAAAGCAATGTGATATGGGTAACTGCTATGCACTGAGCTTATTTAGACAAGTGTTCTTTCTACTCAATAAAGCTTTGAAAGGATTAAAGTACAATCACTCCCAATTATCTGCCCCTAAGTTCTCCCCTTCCTATGAGTTTTGACCATACCCTACAACTGGTCCCTGTTTTATCCCAGTCTGATTCCCTGTCCACTGGACCAAGTGACAGAGTGTAACAAGAACACATGACATTCAGGGACTGTTCAGAGGTTTAATATGCCCAGGGTGTGGGGTGCATGGCTGGATAGGGGGCTGCCGAGAGAGAGAGCCACCTAAAGATATAGGAGCCAGGCTGTGAGCGGCCTTCCATGCTACAATAAGGATTTTATCTCTGAGCATCAGGGAACCGTTCGAGTAACATGCTGATTTTTGATTTAAAGAAGTAATTCTGGTGACAGTGTGGACAGTATACGTGAGAAGAGAAAAAAAAGATGAGGGCATGGCTAATTCAGTGAGATTGTCATGGTCCAGCAGAAAAATGATGAAGGCCATACGAAGGCCACTCCAGGAGGGCTTAAGAGGAAGGACCAGGTTCAATTTTGTGGTCAGATTTATTCACCAGGAAAGCTTGCTTCCTGCTCTTCAAAAAAAATCAATTCAAAAGGAAACTCTCTGAGGAATCCTCAGGATTTTTGCAGTCCCTAATATATAAGAAACAATATTAAGGAGACTTTTAGTGTGCTTGTTGAAGACTATTGTGAGAAGGGAGGAGGAGTCTTAAAATTACTACACACTTCAATTCTTTCTTTATCTAATGGGAGCAACCATCATTAATGTTCTAATTTCTCAGCTTAACATCTAAGTTGCCTCATTATTTTTAATAGTCATAGTTTTCTGTATCCGAGTGTTTTCTTTTGCACTGAATATAAAAATGCCCTTGATTTTTGTTCCTTTTCATTTTTTTCCTAATGATGCCTCAGATTTCCACCTCTGAAAGCTCCAGTAACAGCCTTGACCACTGGCCCTTTAGTACACTTCATAATGAAATTAAAACTAAATGGATTTCAACAATCTAGTTTAAATGTTTCTAAGTCCTCTTTTATAGACATCTTTTAAAGCTGGGGACCACACAATGGTCTTCGTGCCAATTATTTAAAAAAAAGAAAAGGAAGAGGAGATTTTGCAAGATACTTTCTTCTAAAAACTTAGCCTGTGTACTCGAGTCGAGTCAAAACTATTGTTACATGAAAGAACTGAAAAGACCCATGACTCGGCATGCGGTATTAGTAAATGAATACTACCATAATATAATTTGCAAAGATTGCGCTATGCTAACAAAAACTCTCCGTTGTTCTGCATTAGGAATAATTGCGTGTTCCGAAGATTTTCACCTGTTAGAAAGGATGGGCCCGCTCAGCTGAACAGGGTTTTGGAGGTCAGCAGTTTCAAGGTCACCCTTCTGAAGCCGCTGCAGAAGAGCCCCAGGGCGTGATGTGAATCGGATGACCATACTGCCCTCAGCAGAGCTTGGCGCGCTGATGTTCAGGAACCCACATAGCTCAGGACACAGGAGAGCCCAAATCTCAGACATTAGAGGTAAGTGGGTAGAGTGGATTGGGAGACATGTTTTAAAATAATTAACAGTTCCAAATGGCTGGAGGGAAATCGCCTAACATCCTTACCGAAGCTTCTTGGGAAGGCTGGACACGAACTCGCTTCATCAGAGAGGCAGATGTTTCTGATTTCTGGTTTCTTCTTTGTTATGAAAATGAACACGGGTTAAAAGAGAACTGCGTTTTTGGGGCCACGGTTTGGAGCACGTATCCCACTTGTGTGGGAGAGACGGCATCAGGAGCCCTCACCTGTTTTCACGATGGGCTGTGCAGAGAGACCAGCGCCCAGGAAGTAAACAAGCTTGTCAGTTCCCCTAGAAAGCGGCAGACTAGCTGTCACTCTATTACACAACACTGAGTTTTTCATTTTATCCCGAAGACATGAAAACCGGCATCCAATACCACCTCTCATTTTTCTTTTTTTTTTTTTTTTTTAAAGATTTTATTTATTTATTCATTAGAGACAGAGACAGAGAGAGGCAGAGGGAGAAGCAGGCTCCCAAGGAGCAGGGAGCCCGATGCGGGACTCGATCCCAGGACCCTGAGATCATGACCTGAGCCGAAGGCAGACGCCTAACCATCTGAGCCACCCAGGCGCCCCTACCACCTCTCATTTTTCTTAAGTAACACAATGGAACTGAGATTCTCCAAGTCACAGAGAAAAAAATGTAATCCAAGTAACTGAAATAGGGAGGAAAAAAAAAGTAATAAGGGAGAAGTATGCAAAAGCCGGCTCACTCAGAGCCAGGTTTTCAATGGGCCTTCTTAATTGTGTCTGCAGTCTTTAACGGCACCTTCCATTCTCACCAGTATAAGCCCACATTTCAAAAGCAAATTGGATACCTGCATGAACAAGCAGGCAGTTAGGCAGCTAATTACTGTTTGCAATTCAATTACCTAATTACTGTGGGCAAGTGTAGGGTGTTTGTGCAAGCAAACAGTCCCACCCACAAATATTGCAGATTTGATTAAGAAGGCTTAGGTGCAAAGATCCATGTGCACTGCTAGTGCATAATAGCCTCAATAATTTTCCCTCTGGGCCCAGGAAGGTCCTGGTTAAACACTCTTCTAGGAATGGAGTGGGGAAAAGCCTGCCGAAGCAGACTTCATAAGCGTCTCCCCAAGTCAGGCCGAAGCTAAGCCAGAACCTTGCTACTCAAAGTGTGGTCTGCAGATCAGCAGCATTGGCATCTTCTGAGAGCTTGTCTGAAAGGCGCAATCTCGAGCCCCATCCCAGACATACTGAATTAGAATCTACATTATAACAAGATGCCCAGGTGGTTCATATGCACCTTTGTTTGAGAAGCACCTCTCTAGATGGCTGCTCAAGAAACAAGACTGTCCTTGGCTCCAAGTTCCGCAGAGCTAGGTCTGTGTGGGGGTTGTCCTTGAAAGCCTTCCTTTAAAATGAGAGCAAGGCAGGTAGAAGCAGATGACCAATGATTATTCAGCCACAATGAGGAAGCTTGATGCTTCAAGAGAAATTCTAAAAAGGCAATGCTTCAGAAACAAATTCTAAAAATGCCAATACCAAAAGTACTCAGCATCTGCCCTAGGAGAGAGCAAAGATGATGTGGCTGGTCACCCTTCTAAAGACTCCATAGGTGATGGCTTCCACACACCATTCCATGAACATTCTCTACTCATCTAGGATCCATTTGACTGGTGATATCTGTATTCATCTGGGACTACATGTTCGGCAGCAAAATCGTTCTGTGAATGTCCTCAACCAGGAGGACTTGGAGTCCAATTAATCAGTAAGATCTGCTTCCACCGAAGAACAATATAAGCGTGTGAATATTGTGTGTTCTCTGCCAATCTCTACAGAGACAGACCGCACTGATGCATTTACCCCAACATTACTGACAGAATGGGAGGCCTCAGGGAGAGGCATTTTCTACTCCCAAATAGACTGCTTCAACCACCTCATCAATCTCGCTCACTTTGCATGGTGCTGGAACCTGAGAGCAGTGCCATTTTAAGCAAAATTGTGTAGTTTGTCTTCATGATGTAGAGGGAAGGCGCCGTGCAGGAATCAGGGACCTGACCCCCCCGCTAACCAGCTGTATGACCTTGGGCAAGGCACTTCAGGCTCAGTTTCCTCATCCATAAAATGAGGGGATTGAATTGGCTGCTTTCCTAATTCCCTTCTAGTCCCTACAGTAATTTGTCATCATCCTTCCACACTGGGGCTCACAGCTTCTACGTCCAGCTCTAGCTGGTGAGATACCCCCATATAGCATATTACACCTTCTGATTCCAGGCAATCCCCCAGTGTGGGACTTCTGCACTATCTCCTACCTATACTTTCTTACTATGACTCTCATCCAATTCAAAGCTTCTTCAGTTATTTAATTAGCAACCTTCCAAAAAGCTATGTTCTAAAGTATTAGCCACTAATTTAAATGTATTAACTCTCCCATGGAGTATTTCGTTTTGAATGGAGAACTCCTGCCTTAGCATAGAGGACTCAATTCTTTTTTTTTTTTTTCAAGATTTTATTTATTTTTTGACAGAGAGAGAGACAGTGAGAGAGGGAACACAAGCAGGGGAAGTGGGAGCGGGAAAAGCAGGCTTCCCGCAGAGCAGGGAGCCAAACGTGGGGCTCGATCCCAGGACCCTGGGATCATGACCTGAGCCGAAGGCAGACACTTAACAACTGAGCCACCCAGGCGCCCCAAGGACTCAATTCTTAATGATGAAATTTTAAACATGTTTCCCTAATAAGGAAACTATGGCATTTCTATAAATAGCCAAAGCACTGACCATGAGGCCAAGAAACCTACTCTCTTTTTGTTTCAGCAACTGAGGCCTAGAGAGATCATCTCACTTGTCCAAGGAGATGCTGCCAGGGTTGGAACTAATATTTCTTGAATCTCAACACTCTAAAGAGGTTCATCTTTTTATTGTTATTATTATAAAGGCAACTGTAATTTGAGGTAAGTGGTGACCAAGCAGCATGATCGTTAACTTTGTCTCCCAAAAGGTCAAGAGTAGACTGGATCTTAGGGCATAGATGTCATTTCAAGACTTCTTCTATGGGGCACCTGGGTGGCTCAGTTGGTTAAGTGTCCAACTCTTGATTTTCAGCTCAGGTCATGATCTCAGGGTCGTGGGATCAAGCCCCACATCGGGCTCCATGCTCAGTGCAGAGTCTGCTTAAGATTCTCTCTCTTACTCTGCTCCTCCCCCTGCTCACACACACTCTCTCTCTAAAATAAGTAAATAAAATCTTAAAAAAAAAAAAAAAGACTTCTTCTATAAAGGAAAAGAGAAAGCATCTTTCATAATAATGCTCTATCATAGATGTCCAAGCTAAAGTCAGTGGCCTTTTAAAATCAATCATTTGACAACCCAAAGGGAAAAGGCAATATTGCTGAGAGGAGAGGTTGTTAAAAGCACTGAAGGACCACAAGAGGGAAAAGGATGCAATGAAGCGTCAGGAGCTCTGACCCTGTCACTTCTTGTAGTCAACAACTTATACAGCTTCGGCTGGGATTGGACTAGATCTCTCAATGTCTTAAAATATTTTTTTACCTGTGATAGGTGAGAATAATGAATCAAGCCTAAAATTAAGCTTATTAGGAATAAATGAAAGGTCTGACATGTGGGTTCATATAAACAACTGTACGAGAACAGGATGGAATGAAGACATTGTTTAGCAGCTATATGATTTAAAAAATCACTGATTCCAATCAAGTCTCATATGACTTTGAAAGGGCTAATTTGAGTTCAAGCAGCATTAGTATGTGTTCATTTTAAATAGACTTATTTAAATTATAGTCCTGTTCTGCTTTGTTAGATCACGTTCAGGGTGGTGCATTCCTGTTTTGTTACCACATTTAAGAAGCATGTGGACAAAAGAAAGTGGCCTGGGTGGGGAAGAGACTCTGAACTTTGTCATAGGACATGCAAGAGAAGGGCACCGAATGTTTAGCTGGAGGGGGAAGAAAAAGGCCCCATATGACCTGAGGGTTACTTGAAGGGCTATTGTTTTCATGAGCGGTTGGCACTATGTTGTGAAGCGCCAGTGAGCAGAGCCAGGGCCAGTGAGAAGGAGGTTCAGGAAAGCGAGGTCCCGAGCAGTCAGGGGCATCGAAAGGCAGAACGGGGGACCTCAGGAGGTCACTTACCAGGGCAGCTCAAGCCCTTCTGTTTGTTCTTCTTTGGAAAAGATCCAAGCATCAGATGGGTGGACGAACAAGGTGACCCTTTTACTATTCCTTTCCAACCAAGAGCCTATGAACTGGAGAGAGAAGCTGGACCAAAAGAAAAAGCAGAGATGAGCAAATGCCAGGTGTTTATTACTACTTTAAATGAAACCATCCCCCTCCAGGGAATAGCAATAAATCATTCATTTTCACAAGGGGGATATTTTTAGTCTATTTTGCTAACATCCATAGAAGGCACGTCTACAGAATTATGACAATTAAGACACTCTTGATGTTACTGATTTAACAAGGCTATCACCTATGGGTAAGCTTAGTTTTTGCTGAGGAGATACAAATATCTTGTGTTTATAACTCGAAGACTCATTTTTTTTCTGTATCTCATATGTGAATTCTCTCCATGTGCCTTATTTAAGGTTGTCATATCTCATTAGCAAATTTTATTTTTACCTGACCAGTTGAAAATGTGTCATGTTAATGGCAACTCCTATTACTAAACTTCATGAGAAAGCATGATGCCTTCTCTTTGTATTCATTTTTAGTTTCTTCATGACTACCAGTGTAACTATAATTTATTAAGATGTGATTGTCTTCAGTAGTGTGACCATCTGGGTTATTAATACAAAAGCAAAACAAAATCTGTTCCTTTTATGTCTACCACTGCCCCCCCCCCCAAACAATCCAATAATCATCTTATTTTGACTTGCCCAAGAGGCAGGAACTGTTTCCTGATTTTAAGAATCTCCATTTTGAGAGTGTTTGAAGTTCACCTTTTCTCTATAGACACAAGAGAAATCACTAAAACTCTGACAGTACACATCATAATCTAATGTGCAGATGTCTGCAAATATTAATGAGCAAATGTATTGAAATTATCAGAGAAAAACATTCTTCTGTGGTTTATATCACTATAGTCTGCTTTGAAATTATGCTATATTACCCCAATAAAAGCCTGGAGACACAGAAAATAAAGATACCTTAATCTATAAAGCAGTGATCAGCTTTCATAATTAGAACACTAAGCTACTAATTCTTTTTCTACTGTTTGGGGAAAGGCGAAAAGGAAAGAGTGATATTTGGACAGCTAAGGGGCAAAATGAGGCCCCCGCATGCTACAAGGTAAGGGTAAAAGCCTATAGGAATATTGGAGAAAGTATTTAAGGGGGATGTGAAGATACCAGAGACAATTTTTATCTGGTTTTTTTAAGGTTTTGCCTGGGTTATCATGAACGTAATTGCCAAAGAAAATGGTTATGCTAGCTCATATCTGAGGAAGAGGTAGAAACAGCCAGCCTCAACTAAGAGGAGTGCTGGGCCATCCTGGACCAATAAGAATCTCTTCCCTCATAAACACCTGGGAAGAGCCACACTGTCTCTCAGCAATCTCCAGAGCCTCCCAAGAAATTTTTATTGATTGCACAACTATTCTTAGGGAGCGCAGTCCATTAACTGACTTGGAATTTCAAACTCCTGTCTTCCTCCTGATCACCACTAGCTTGACCAAGTGTGTGGCACAAGCCTGGGGATTGAACAGGAGAAGCCCACAACAAACCAACCACACACCAAAGTTCATTCTCCTAAGTTTCTGAAGCCGCTGGCCTTCACTGGACCTCCTCCCCACCCAGTCATGGGTGTCAGAGGAACAAACCCTCAGTCTGGGTCAGCCTGTTCTAACAGCCCAGTGTCAGAGAGTTACCAAACGCTAAAGATACGAGGAAAGTGTTATTGAAAATAACCAGCATTGCTCTATGAGTAGTGAAGTGGGGAGTGTTGTCATTTTTATATTTCTTATTTCATTTGATTCACAAGATATATCTATGAGTTACCAACAATAGATATCACATTCACCAATTAGCAAACGAAGAAATCAAGGCAAGAAGAAATTGAGACTTTCCATACTTGTCAGTGTCCTCAGCTCTGACCAGCCATTAAAGATATTTTAAGGTCATATGGAGATTAGAACCCAGATGCCTAACTCATAATTTAAAGATTTTTGGCCAAGTTAGTTGTTCTCTTCCCAATGCTACTCAATTATCTTCAAAAAGAAAAGCTGTTAATTCCACATTAGTTCCAGGAACTATTCTAGGTTCTGATGAATCCATCAATTCCACCAAAAAAACACAAAATTAAAAAGTTAGATAAAAAATCAATAATTACATGATTTGTACTGTGGATTATAATAGAAGTTTATAAAAGATGCCCTGGGGAACACAGTAGAAAGAATTCTTAATTTTGTCTGAGGATATCAAAGGTAGCAATGTTTGAGATAGTTCTTAAAACCTAAGTAAGAGTTCCCAAGGTAGAAAAAGAGGCAAAAAAAATTCCTTACAGAAAAATTAAGGTAAATAAGGCACAGAAATATTCAAGCAAATGGTATTCTAAAAAAATGGTCAGTGGTTTGGAGACACTAAGTTGAGGCTAGGTTGGGAGGGGCCCTCTATGCTAAGTTAATGAATTGAGGCTTAGCCCTGTGGGCCAAGGGAACCTATGAAAGGATTCTCTAAAAAAAAAAAAAAAAAAGCGAGTAAAGACTGTTATCAATAACCTATTAAATGTAGAGTGCCAGGTTGCAGACATCATTCTACTGGCATGCTGACTAGAATTGAGAACAGCAAGGCTCCTTTTACTTATTCCAACCCATTTTCTCCCAAGATGACATCACCTTTCACCTCCCCCTCTACTCTATCCAGGAGGCATCAAAAGTAATTGAACATCCATAGCAAGTTCTATGTTTGCTGTGAATGGAGTCATTCATTCTGGCTAGAAGATCTTCATTATAATTGCATGAAGCTTTCATCGCGGGCCATATTATGAGACTGTCCTCAGTGCTGGCACAAGAAGAACCGCCTGCTAGAGCCAGCTGCAAATGGCATGGCCAGCTTTTATGCACAAAGTGAATGGGAACTTAAAAAAATGCAACACCCATTATCGTGATTCAGCTTCCCATCAGCATCAGGACGTCTCTGATTGCATTGTCTGGCTTTCAGGGAAGAGATCTAGGACAAGGTTGAAGGGAAGGGGTTGTGGCTCTAGAGTTGGGCTCTCCTCTGAGGCTCCGGCTGTAGATAGCCACGCTCCATGCTGACAGTCAAGCCAAGGTCTTCCCGAATGATGGCTAAAAAAGCCATTATAAAACAGAATATGAACCCTGGAGCCTACTGCTCCCAGCAGGATAGAAGCAGAGAACAGTAGGAGCTGACTATAATTTTCTTTTTCTCTGGTAGCAAAGCAAGGAGGGGAAAAAAAAAAAAGTCACAAACACGAGGCAGAGGAAATGGGAGATCTTTATTCTGAGCCACTAAATTTCCTGGAGGCTGAAAACTCCAAAAGGTAAGTTCACATAAAACACTGGCATTTCACCTGGTATGTTCAAGAACCTCAGGTGCACCGATTTTTTAAAATATAGCCATCTCCTCTGTAGAGGGGAGAGATTACCTTATCTGAAACCTTTGGACTAAACATTGGGGCGCCAGGTGCCTGTACCTGTGAGGACCCAATCACCAAAGTAATTTGTTATAGGGACTTGACCTTACAAAGTTGAGGTTGCTGGGCAATAGTTTCTGCGAGGCTGTTGTCTTTGCATCTGATCCAGGAGCTTGACGTCTGCGGGCCATGCAGCTGGGAAGGGAAGATGGATGTTAAGTGGGGAGAGAGAGGACAAACTAGAACCCACACAGAGTCTCTCATGGTCTCCTGCAAGAGAAACTGGATCCTTCCTCACAGGGATAAACATGCCTGGCCGAGGAGGAATAGAGCTGAAGGAGGGTGCAGGGGAAGGTAGCCCAGCTGTGGGCCCAGCTGCAGCCCCACACCAGTGTGTATGAGGTACAAAAGCACCAAGTTTCTGAGCACAGAAACGATGTGGTTGCGATCCCCAAAGCTTGTGCAAACATGTCTCTTGCGGCCCACCTTAACCAAAAGCATATAAGGAAGAGAATTGTAGGGAATGCAGCCCAGCCTAGTCAAGTCAACAGGTTGCAAAGCCGCCATGTGCCTTCAGAACTAACCTCATGACTCTAAGTGGAAGGCAGATGACGTACAGGTGTCCTGTTTCTTAGGGTTGCTGTAACGAAGTGTCACAAGCTGGATAGCTTAAAACAACACACATTTATTCTCTCCTAATACTTGAGGCTAGAAATCCAAAATCAAAGTTTTGTCAGGGCCATGCTTCTTCCCAAGGCCCTTTGGAGCCTAGGGAAGAATCCTTCCTGGCTTTCTAGTTTCTGGTGGTTGCCAGTAACCCTCAGTGTCCCTTGGCTAGTGGCAGCATAACTCCAGTCTCCGCCTCTGTCCTTGCATGGCCTTCTTCCTCGTGCCTCTGTGCGCCTTTTCCTTTTCCCATAGGAGCACCAGTCGTACTGGATTTAGGGCCCATCCTATTTCAGTGTGACCCCACTGTAATGTAACTAATTATGTCTGCAAAGACCTTGTTTCTAAACAAAGTCATATTCTGAGGTTCTGCATGGATATGAATTTTGTAGGAAACACTATGAAAGCCGGTACAAATGTCATGAGGGAAAATCTAGATCGGGAAATGAACGGAAATCTTAGAGAATTTAACCAGCAAATGTGGCACTTATAAAAGGAACAGCCTCATTCCAAAGAATTATGTGTTCAGGACTTTAGTTTGGACCTAAATCTCTTGACACTGGAATACAGGTATATCTAGAAGACTGGAAGTCATACACTTAGTGTCTTCTCATTTATCTTATTTATTTCCTCATGGGACATACCATATTGCTATTCAAAAGAGAAAATCCTCGTTCAAAGAGATTCCATAATATGCCCAAGGCTATACAATCTGGGATTTGAACTCAGGACTGTCAGCTTTCATTGGGAGTCTTTTATTACCCATTTTATGTAATAATAAATAATACTTGCTGAAGTGAATATTAACAAACTTCTACAGGCCATCTCTTACTGTCCCTCAAAGCTTATATTAAATATTATGTCTTCTTTGAAGACTCCCCTAACTCAACTGGACAAAATTAGTTCTTTTTCTGACTTCCCACATTTGGGTCACAATTTCACTATTGCAGGCATTCCATCGCATTATAGTTATCTATTTGCACATCTGTTTCCTGCCTCATGGGAGGTACTGTATCGTATCATTGCAGTATTCCTGCACCCAGCCCAGTGTCTGGCACATAATGGGAACTCAAATCTTAATTGATTAAAGTTCTTCAGAGAAGAAACATTGCTTTCTAAAAATTTCTAAAAATGTTGTGTCTATATCCTCCCCCAATGTACTATTTTCAGACTTTAGAGACTCTGAATTTCTCTGTTATGCCAAATGAAATACTTCTCCTTCAATGCAGAAGTAATTCCACTTCAATTTTTATTTCTTTTCCCTTTTCTGAAAAGGTATAAAATAACTAGTCTTAAAGACTTAAAAAAAGAGGCAGGTAATTTTATGGGTTCATTTTTATTTTCCTGGTTGATAATCTCAACTCCATAACCTAATTTTATGGTATTTTTTGAAACCCTGTTAACTATACTTATGAACACACATAAATGTTTTTCATTTCATTTTTGTTTTTAGGTCATTTCATAATCTAAAAAAAATCACATTAACTCCACCATGCTTTCTGTTCTATTTCTTCTCATGCATCTTCTTCATTTCCTATTACTTCACTCATATTTCTAGGAACAATCAGCTGCTTTCATCCCAGGGAAACAGATCACCATGAAAACTACACCAAAGAGGGAAAAAGGCAAGATTTACTTAGGGCCATCACCTGATTTCCCCGGGCCTTTCAGCAACTAAATTGTATTCTTATTTATCCAGTAGCCTTCTATTTTCTCGGGCCTGTGTTATCTACAATAGAGGCTACAGAGTCAGACAGGGCCAATTTATTTTAGCTCATGGCCATCTCTCATTTCCTTAAATGTTTCAGTCCAGGCTCAGAGATGTCCTACATTTTGGCAACTCAAAGTGTGGTGCGTGGAACAGCAGTGGCAGCACCCAGGAGCCTGTTAGAAATGCAGACTCTCTGGCCCCTCCTCAGACCTACTGTGTCTGAGTCTACATTCTGACAAGTTTTCCAGCTGATGTGGATGTAACATTAATTTTGAGACTCACATCCCTAGATAATTGGAGGCAACTGTGAGTTAGAGGAAATAACTGGAGATTGGCATAAAAAAAACTTTGGAACCCTGGCTCCTCTATGTTTCTATCCATGTGAACTTTGGAAAATCACTTGGCATTTCCTTTTTTATTTTCCTGGTTAATAATCTGACCCTCAGTTTCCTCAACTGGATATGAAAACTGTAAAGTAGTCCAAGAACCACTTACATTAGATTCTTAAGTCCTACCCTATAACTACTGAATCAGAATTTCTCAGAGATTTCCATTTTTAACAAGCTTCCCAGATAAGTCTTATGCACACATTAAGGGTCACTGTTGTCAATACACATCGGAAACAATCTTTTCTCTCTTGACATCAGTGCTAGTGACATGAAGGTCAGTTCTAGTAACACAGAGGGCTGGTGATTTGAATAATTTTCTTATTAAGTTGGCATCTGTACTGCATTTCATCTTCCTTCTTTAGCCTCCACCATCGGTGAAGAAATGGTAGTCTTCCCTTAAACTGAATCATAGCAGGAGGATTGCTTTATGGAAGGACTACAAAGACTGGCAATCTTTCCAAAACATTCTGCCAAGACAAAGGAACATGGTGCCTAGAGAGTTATTGTTATTACCAGTGGCTATTCATTGCTCTTCTGATTTGTCTAAGAATATCAGAAGGTTTCCAGGGAGATGTGGCTTCCCACCTTCTATTTCACAAGATATTTCTACACCTGGCAGTTAAAAAAAAAAAAAAAAAAGCTGAAAACCAACTGCTTCCTTCTCACTGCTGTGCAAGCTTTCTAGATCAAAGAAATCCCTTCAGCAGTCCTATACAATTAAGTTAGAGAGCAAAGTGATGGAAAGCAACATTTGGTGAGCCTCTCCTACATGCCAGGTGCTGTTCTAGGTATTCTATGGCTGCACATTCAGAGAATCCCCCTGCCATCCTGGGAACAGGGGATTTCTTTGTTGCATGTTACAGATGATGATAAGAATGAGCACTGGACACGTTACATACTGTTTTAATATATAAGTTTTATTCTGAACTTTAATTAGCTCATTAAAAACTCAAAAAAAGCAAAAACACAAAACCCAAAAAGCTAATATTCCAAGAGTACTTAACTTACAATGTACTCACCATCTAATCTCATTCACGATTCTCAATCTTACAGTATCACACAACTTCATTCATGAAATATTGTTTAGTGCTTGCTCTGCTCTCTGGACCCCTGATACACAGAAGGAGACGGGATTACACAAGTACTAAATGATAGCAATGTCCATGAAGACTGCCGCACATCCTGCTTTAGAATGGGGTTGATACTACCTGAGGTGGAATAAGAGACTGTCAGGAAAGGGCTCTGCAAATTTCCAAAGAAGGGAGCATTGGTATATGGCTGAGAGAGATAGACAAGGCATGGAAAAGATCCTAACATGCTGAGATGGAGGGTTGAGGATTGCAGGAGAAAGATCAAATAAGCAAATGTCGGGAGGCAGGGAAATTCAGGGTCTATTCAAGCAAACAGGAGTAGCCCATTTGGTTGCAAACTAGCAGATATGCCAGGAGAGACCTGGGAAGCAGGGATATCATAAAAAGACTTGAATGTCAAGTCAAAGAGCGTGCCATATACGTCGAACGTTTTCGAACAGGGGAGAAGTTGATGAGAGTTGCTCGTTAAAAATCATTCTGGGGGCGCCTAGGTGGCACAGTTGGTTAAGGGTCCGACTCTTGGTTTCAGCTCAGGTCCTGATCTCAGGATCGTGAGATTGAACCCTGCCTTGGGCTCCACACTCAGCATGGAGTCTGCTTGGGATTCTCTCTCCCTCTCCCCCTGTCCCCCCAAAATAAATAAATCTTTTTAAAAAATAAGAAATAAAAAAAATAAAAATCACTCTGGCAGTAGTGTATAATGTGTTGGGAGGAGAAGAAGAGACTGGGGGGCAGGAAAGGGGGCTGCAACCAAACCAAAGCCCCTGGACAAGTGAGGGTAGAAAAGGCTATGAGAAATCTCTTTGGAGCAGAATGTAGGCACCCTGCTGGGAACTGAACATCAGTAGCAAGGAGGGCAGCACACATATTAACAATGAGAGGCAGCACTGAGAGGCCAACTGGGACCCTTGATGTCACCAAAAACCACATTTGTATCCTGCTTGGTGCATTACCTAACCTCTCTGAGTCTACAACTTTATTTGTAATGAGGGAAAAGTAACTTTAGAGGGCTGTTGTGAGGAGTACCTGAGTGAACATGTAAGATGTCTCATTGAGAGTGGTCCTTATACTGTGGCTTCCCTCTCTCCCTGTGTCCTTTACTCAGAATACTGAACATGGACCAGTAAAAGTGACATCCCCAGAAACATGTTAGAAATGTAGACCCTCAGTCTGCACCCTAACCTACTGAATCAGAATCTGAATTTTGACATGATCCCCAAAGATTTCAATGCACATTAAAGTTTGAAAAGTGTTACTCTCTGTAGTCCTGTAGGGCTGAAATGCTCCCCATCCATGTCCCCCAGCTTCTCTTTGACTCCTTAACCTTGACTCCCATTCTTTCTTCCACTTCCCCTCCTCCAAGAAGAAATGGAAGAAAGAGAGGAAAAAAATGAAAGAGAAAAAATACAGTAGAGCCTAGAAGAATGTCCTAGGACTATAACATAACAACACTAATTTTTTTTCTTTTGTTAGAACTGTCACTACAAGACATTTTTAAAACAGTTCTAAACAGTTTCAAAAAATGTTTGAAGAAAAATGACTTTCAAAGACAAATTCAGTTGGCACTTTTTCTGGTATGTTTGTGGAGAGTGGGGGCTGTCTCATTTTATTGGCACACCTATAGTCAAGCTTTTAGAATGACTAATAAAAGGAAAAGGCAGTGCTCTAGTGACAGTAGTAATCCAATTTTATAAGGCAACAAGCAGGACCTGTGGCTGAGAGAGGAATCTTTGATTTTGTGGATTAAGGATCAAACTCAGTCCTGAATGTCTAGGCATTTGGCCACCATTCAAACCAAAGCTTTTAGGCTCTTGACATTGTAAAGCAACAACATGGTAAAGGATCAAAAGATGGAGATTTCTCCACAAGTAAGAGCTAAGTCAGCCTCTGCCAACACAGGTTTTCTTTACATAACATCCACAAGCACGGGGAAGCTCCTAAGTTGGTGAGCCAATGGCTCAAGGTAGCAAAAGCAGACATTCTGATTCCAAGAGAGAGGACAGTACCATGATCTCTAAGGCCCATGCTTACAAAAGTACATTCATGATGAGAAAACAAGAGCCACAAAACAAACAGCCCTGGATCAACATCTCAGAAATCCATCCAACATGGACCCAGGCCTCCCCACTAGAACAGTCCTCAGCATACTTTTTGAACTCTGCCTGGGAATACCTTCCTGAATCTCCCAACCCTGATATGAATCTGCAACTGACAGAACATTGCCTGATTTTTTTTTCAGTATGGATAAGTGAGGAATACATGGATTTAAAAGTATATGCAGTTGATTGGATAGTCTATCACAGCATAATTTCACATTATTACTGAAACCACCATTATGATAAGGAACAAAGAACTAGGATGGTGACACTCTTTCTCACGTCTTAGCTGAGTTCTTAAGCAAGTTAAAAGCTACATTTTAAGTCCCCATGATGTTGTCAATAATGATAATAATTAATTTCCAATTATTGAGTAATTACTCTCTACTACAGACTGTTCTTACAAAATGTTACTGTTAAGGATGGTAGATAATTCCCACCTTACAGATGTTGAAACTGAGGCAGAGAGAGGTTAATATCTTGTCAAAAGATACACAACTGATAAAAGATGAACCTGAGCCTCATATTCATATCTTTCTGTCTCCAAAGTCCTCTATATACTAATTCACATTGTGTCCAATAAGTCGCTCCACCTTATTGTTCCTTAGTTCCCTCACCTGTGAAATGAAGACCTTAATCAAATGGTCTTCCATGTCCTTTTCTGCCCTGATAATCTTTGATTTTCTGTGACCTTAGGTTAGTCAATTTATGTAATGTAGAGTATTGTGATGGTCAATTTTATGTGTCATCTTGGCTAGGCTATGGTGTCCAATTGTTTGGTTAAAACTAGAGGATACAGTGAAGATATTTTTTAGATGTTATTAATATTAATCAGTTAACTTCAAATAAAGATTATTCTCAACAATGTGAGTGGGTCTTATTCATTCAGTTGAAGGCCTTAAAAGAAAAACTGTAGTTCCATAGGCAAAAAGTAATTTTGCCTCAAGACTGTAACATAGAAACCCTGCCTGAGTTTCCAGACTTCCAACCTACCCTACTACTTTTGGACTCAAAATGGCAAAATCAATTCTTACCTGAGTTTCCAGTATACCAGCCTGCCCAGCAGATTTCAGACTTGCCAGCCCCCTCAGGGGTTTTATGAGGCAGCTGCTTAAAACTGTGAGAAATAAATTCTGGTTGTTTATAAGCCACCCAGTCAATGATATTTTGTTATAACAGCCTAAACAAACTAAGACAAGGGACAAAAACTACAGGATAGACAGAAAACAATTAACAAAATGGCAATAGTAAGTCCTTCCATATCAACAATTACTTTAAATATAAATGGATTAAACTCCATAATCAAAAGACATAGAATGGCTGAATGAATTTTTTTTTTTAAATATAATTATGTAGTGTCTACTAGGACTCATTCTAGATTTAAGGACACACATAGGCTGATAATGAAAGGATGGAAAAACATATTCTATGTGAGTGGTAACCAAAAGAGAGCAAGAATGGCCATACTTACATCAGAAAAAAAAAAGAATTTTTCTGTCTTATTTTTGACAAAAACTGTCAAAAGAGACAAAGGTTATATTATTATATAATAACAAAAAGGATCAATTCACAAGTATATAACAATTATATATACACCCAACATCAGAGGTATATATAACCAAATACATAAAGCAAACATTGACAGAATTGAAGAGAGAAATAAACAGCAATACAATAACAGTAGGAAATTTCAATATTCCACTTTCAATAATGGATAGAATATCCAAATAGAAGATCAAAAAGTAAGCAGAGGACTTGGACAACACTAAAGGCTAAGTGGACCTCATAGACATATAAAGGACATTTCACCCAACAGCAACAGAATATACCTTCTCTAAGCACACATGGAACATTTCCACGATAGGTCACATTTTAGATCACAAAACACAAAATAAGTCTTAACAAATTTAAGGGGGCTGAAATCATACCAAGCATCTTTTCCAGCCACAATGGAATAAAACTAAAAATTAATAACAGAAGGAAAATTGAAAAATTCACAATATGTGGAAATTAAACAACACACTCTTGCACAACCAATAACACAAAGAAGAAATCAAAAGGGAAGTTAGAACAAATCTTGAGACAAATGAAAACAAAAATATAGTATACCAACATGTATGGGATGCTGGAAAAGCAGTACTAAAAGAGAAGTGTATAGTGACAAAGGCCTATGTTAAAAAAGAAAAAAGATCTCAAGTAAACAACCTAACTTCACAACTCAAAGAATTAAAAAAAAACAAACTAAACCCAAAGTTAGCAGAAGGAAGGTAATACTAAAGATTAGAGCAGAAATAGAGAACAGAAATATAATTTTAAAAAAACAACAAAATTAGTTATTTTAGTTTTTTTTTAAAAGAAGATCAACAAAATTGACAAGCCTTTAGCTAAACTAACTGAGAAAAAGGGAATAAATAAATAATATTTAATAATAAATAAACAAAAGATATTAATAACTAATGCCACAGAAATAAAAAGGATCATGAGACAACTATAACCAATTATAAACCAACAAATTGGATAACTTTGAAAAAAATGGATAAATTCCTAGAAACATACAACTTACCAAGGCTGACTCAGGCAGAAATAGAAAGTCTAACCAGACCCATAACTAGTAAGGAGATTGAATCAATAATCAAAACCCTCCCCAAAAAGAAAAGCCCAAGACCAGATTATTCCACCAGTAAATTTTACCAAACAGTTAAAGAATTAATGCCAGTTCTTTTCAAACTCTTCCAAAAAACTGAGATATATATATATATATATATATATATAAATCCTCAACAAAATACTAACAAACCAAATTCAACACACCTTAAAAAAAATCATACACCATGACTAAGTAGGATTTATCCCTGGAATGCAAATATGG
This sequence comes from Halichoerus grypus, assembly GCF_964656455.1. Lineage (NCBI taxonomy): Eukaryota > Metazoa > Chordata > Mammalia > Carnivora > Phocidae > Halichoerus > Halichoerus grypus. The sequence continues at coordinate 45,385,213 of NC_135715.1, read as the reverse complement.
TTCAACAGAAGAAAATCAATTAATGAGATACATTGTATTTAGAGAACAAAGAATAAAAATCACATAAAATCAAAGAATAAAAATTCACATGTTAATAGATGCAGAAAAAACATCTGGTAAAATTGAGCACCTTTTCATCATAAAAACATTCAATAAGCTAGGAATAGAGGGAATGTACCTCAACATAATAAAGGCCATATATGAAAAGTGCACAGCTAACATCCTACCCAACAGTGAAAAACTGAAAGCTTTTCCTCTGAGATCAGGAATAAGACAAGGATGCCCACTCTCACTGCTTTTATTCAATTTTAAAGTACTGAAAGTTCTAGCCAGAGCAATGAGTCAAGAAAACAAATGTCATCCAAATCAGAAAGAAAGAAGTAAAATTATCTCTGTTTGCAGATGACGTGATCCTATATGTAAAAAAAAAAAACAAAACAAAAACAACAACAACAAAAACCTAAAGATTGCACACACAGAAAGGTAGAACTAATAAATGAATTCAGCAAAGTTGTAAGCTACAAAATTAACAAATAAAAATCATTTGTTTTATACAATAACAGTGAACAATCCAAAAGGAAATTAAGAAGGCAATTCCATTTACAATAGCATCAAAGGAAGAAATTCTTAGGATTAAACTTAACCAAGCAGGTGAAAGACCTGTACACTAAAATCTATAAAACATTGTTGAAAGAAATTAAATAAGACACAAATAAATGTGAAGATATTCCATAGTTGTAGATTGAAAAACTTAATATTATTAAAATGTCCATACTATCCAGTGTGATCTACAGATTCAATGCAGTCTCTATCAAAATCCCAATGGTATTTTTTTTTTTTTTTGCAGAAATAGAAAAAATAAAAACAATCCTAAAATTCACATGGAATCACAAAGGCCTCCAAATAGCCAAAACAATCTTGAGAAAGAACAAAGCTAAAGGCTCACATTTTCTCATTTCTAAACATATTGTAAAGCTACAGTAAAATTAATTAAAACACTATGGCAATAGCATAAAGACAGATATATAGACAAATGGAACAGAATAAAAAGCCCAGAAACAAACCCCTACCCATATGGTAAACTGATCTTCAATAAGAGTGCCAAGAATACACAATAGAGAATGCATAAATTGAATTTAAATTAAAAGTAATTTAAAAAAAGAGAATGCATAATCTTGTCAACAAATGTGTTGAGAAAATTGTATATCCACATGCAAAAGAATGAAATTGAACCCTTTTACCATACACAAAAATCAACTAAAAATGAATTAAAGACTTAATTGCAAGGCCTGAAACTGTAAAACTCCTAGAAGAAAGCTTAGGGGAAAAACTTTGTGACATTGATCTTGGCAAAGATTTATTGGATATGACACCAAAAGCATAGGCAACATTAGCAAAAATAAATAAGTAGGACTATCTCAAATGAAAGATCTCTGTACACAGTGAGGAAAACCATTGACAGAGTAAAAAGGCAACTTATGGAATGGGAGAAAATAATTGCAAAGTGTATATATCATAAGGGTTTAATATCCAAAATATTCAAAGAACTCCCACAATTTAATGGTAGAAAACAAATAACCTAACTTAAAAATGGGCAAAAGCCTGAAATAGACATTTCCACAAAGAAGACCTACAGATGGCCAATAGGTACATGAAAAGAAGTTCAACATCACTAATCATAAGAGAAATGCAAATCAAACCCACAATGAGCTATCACCTTATACCTATTAGAATGGCCATATAAAAATAAACAGAAAATAACAAGTGTTGGTGAGGATGTGGAAAGATTGGAACTCTAACATTATTAGTAGGAGTGCAAAACGGCACAGCCACTATGGAGAACAGTACGGAGGTTCTTTAAAAAATTAAAAATAGACCTACTGTATGATCCAACAATCCCACTTCTGAGTATTTATCAAAAAAATTGAAATCAGGATCTCCAAGAGATATATGTATTCTCATATTTATTACAACACTGTCTGCAATAGCCAAGACATGGAAGCAACCTCAATGTTCATTGACTGATGAATGAATAATGTGATTTGTACATACAATGGGATATTATTCAGGCTTTAAAAAGGAAGGAAATACTAGCATATGCTACAACATGGATGAATCTTGAGGACATTGTGCAAATTAAAATAAGCAAGTTCCAAAAGGATAAATACTGCATGATTCCATTTATATGAGGTATGTAAGTAGTCAAACTCATCAAAGCAGAAAGTAGAATGGTGATTGCCAGGGGCTGGGAGGAGAGGAAAATGGAGAGTTGCTGTTGAATGGGTATAAAGTTTATCATGTAAGATGAAAATATTCTAGTGACCTTTGTGCTTATAGTTACCAATATTGTAATGTACACTTACAAATTCGTAAGAAGACTGGTCTCATGCTTTTTACTATGATTTTTTTTAAAGTAGTTGTACTAAATTGAAAGTGAAATCAAATTAGTAAAAAGAATTACAAGAAGCATAGTTTTTGCTTCTAGACCTATGGCTATCCACTGTCGAAACCAATTTTGGCTTTGTTTTTCAAAATACATTCCACAATTTTTCATGGTAACTTCCTCCATTATCCTTAGGAAATTTTTCTTTAAAGTGCTCCTAACTCTACCAAGAGATACAGGATTTGTTTCTTGTCCTAAGTCTAAATGTTTGATTTGGTACTTGACCATGCCCTGAGGATTCGTTGTGTATCTTTTCTTCCCTGTACTATAAAATTTGTTAAATGGCTCTGAGACTTTATCATGCTATAAACTACTAAAATTCCTTGGTATTGACCAGCAGATTGATGATCCTTAAACTTCATTATAAAATAACCAGTTCAGTCAGAGAGGTAGTTATCTCCTTAGGTTTTATTCTCTTGGCTATACCTTTCAGTTTACCTAGCCCTTGCCTCTCAAAAGACCTGAAATTCAGGTTAATTTACCTGTGTTATCCACACATGCTACTTATATTTACACTTAAGTTAATTAAAGTGGTATAAAATTGAAAATTCACTTTCCCGGGCACACTAGCTATGTTTCAAGAACTCAATAGCCACATGTGGCTAGTGGCTACTGAATTGAGCAGCACAGATATAGATCATTTTTAATGATTGCAGAAAGTTCTATTGGACAGGACTATTCCAGATCCTCCCATCACCCTCCAAAGCCCCACCCCTAGTTGGCATATTAGCAGAACTCTGAGCTTCTAAATAAATTTCACTTGTCTCATCTGAAGAGTGAGAATAACACTTTTCTGACTCAAGAAAGAGAACTGACCCAGATTATCTTTGAGGTTCCTTACTAGTATGATAGCCTCATTTCTGTGACTCCACTAAGACTTGACACTTGGTCAGGAAGATAACTCCCATTATAATAATGTTTCTCTGGAAAAAATCAAATTTGAGTTACATCATCTCAACTCACAGCCTCTTTGCCAAGAATATAACCTACTTAAGTGTAGGAACTGCATTCCAACTTCACAAATTCCTTATTGGATCCAACATGGCAAGTGGTACTTAAACTGTATTTTTTTACACCCCAAGAGGCCTTGAAAACACTGTGATAAGAGAACCAGCCTCTCTATGAAGGGTCACAGCATCCCTGTTAGAAGACATCTGGGAAGCAGAGAATTCACTTAAAAATGCAAACCACATAGTCCTGTAAGTAATTAATTAGGGAACATAAGTTGTATTTGAACTAAAACGGAACCTTTGATTATACTTAATGTCTGGTGGATGATTAATGTATGAAGTGTTTGCTGTTTACTAAACAAGGGATTTGTCTTTTCTTTACCATCTGAAAAATCTTGTTTGAAACACTTAGTTTCAGAGATGTGATCATTTCTTTGGCACTTACTGGACTGTTAAATTGAATTCATGCTGTCCTTCCACGTTTCCCAACCTACTCAGGAAGTATGAAAATGGGAACTGATGAGCAAAGCCTGGACATGTTTCCACATCCACTGTGTTAATGTTTATTAATGCAAGTTAGCCTGCACACAGATCTACCACCTGGACCAAGATAAATGGTCAACAGTATACCTTGCTGCTTGGGCAACTTCCCTTCCACATCTAAAACAAAAGACATCTTCTAACTTGGGTTATTATTCACTTCCGCGGCAAACCTTATTGAGATCATCGTTTTATATCATAAACCTTATTTTAAAAATATTTTATTTATTTGAGATAGCTAGAGAGAGAGAGCATGCACGCATGAGTGGGGAGTGGCAGAGGGAGAGGGAGAAGCAGGCTTTCCACTGATCAGGAATCCCAACAGGGGCCTCAATCCCAGGACCCTGGAATCAGGACCTGAGCCAAAGGCAGATGCTTAACTGAGCCACCCAGGTCCCCTATCATAAACCTCTTTATATCAGAAACCCAAATATGTTTAACAATAATTCTCAACATAAGATATAGTAAAAAAAAGTTTATCAGACCACCTTCTTCCCCACTTCAAGTAGCCATATTTGTTCTAGGTTTTCCTGAGCAGGGAAAATGAATTGGGGGATGATTGGGTGATTTTTCCCCAAACTTCCTGGGTCTTCTCTTGTGCCAATTCAACTTTGTTTTGTTATTCTTGGCTTTTTGCCTCATGAGGAACCAGAAGTTTATAAGCAGATCTAGGAACCAGTGGTTTTCATCCTGGAACTCATCAACCCCCAGAAGATAAAAGCAAAATTGCATGAATACATGCATTTTTTTCTTAGGAGAAGGTTAATAGCTTTCATGAGATTTTGAAATGAATCCATGATCCAGAGGAGATTAAAAAGTCCCAATTTCAATGGACTTGGAATGTAATCAAGTCACCAATGACATATTGCTTCTGCCATGAGAAAGGGCCAGTGATAGTGCACAACACAGTGGCCATAGATCTATAAAAAGAAGAACTTGAACGCTTAAGACAGGAGCCCCTGTCTTATCCCCAACTTTTAATAGTTGAGATATGTTCGGTAAACGTGGATGAAGGACTTTAAGCACTGATGATATGTCAGAAAGCTAATTATAATAACACCCACCACGATTTATTGCATGTCTACGTACGTAGCAATTGATCCATGTTCTTCCATTTGATATCAGTTCTTCAGGTGAGTATGATTTACCCCAGTATAAGATGAGAAAACTGAGGCTCAAATTGGCTAATAATGTGTTCAAGATAACAAAGGTGACTGACATATTGCAGTACAAAAATTAAAGCCCAGGTCCCTCTGAAAGCTTCTACATTAATATGCCCAGCTAGGAATGTCCTTCCAGACCGTAGGCTTGGATCTTCAAATCTCCAATCAACCCAACTAAAACTGGAAAGGTGGCACATCTCATGATTCTTCAGGCAGGGCAAAATAAGGCTAATTTTAGAAGTCTAATGAGAAAGGATTAAGATACTTCCTGTTAGACAGTCAACACAAGTGCCTCTCATTAGCAGCAATAAAAAAACCAGCTTTATGGTCAGCCAAGGAAGCAGCCTCGGCTTTCTTTTGTGAGTCTCAGCTGGGTTGCCCCTTTAAGAAGCTTAGCCCACATAGTCACATTCATAGATCCTCTAAATCAAAACCTTTTCAAAAAACACCCAGGAGTGATCCCTAACTACCAAGGAGTAAGACATATCCTCTCAGGAAAGAACCCTGAAGAGGTTTATCTGAATGCCGGTGAGGTTCAGCTATTCAAGAGAAAGCCATCAAGATAAGTGATTTTACACAATTTGTGAATTTTATCCCATGCCAGCAAACTTTTATTGACACCTGTTCTATGCAGGAATTGTGCAAAATGCTGCCAAAGGGGCAGAGATGTATAGGAGGAGATTGCTGTCCACCGCGGGTTCAGAGTTCATTGGGAGAGACAGGTATACACCCCATATATGTAGTCTGGCAGATAGTAGTATGTTGCAAAATCAATTTTCAACCAAAATCAAGAGGAGAGCAGGACAGGGAAAGAGCAGACAGGGAAAGTCTGAAAAGGGCTTGTGGAAAATGTGGGCTCTTTGGATTAGTAAAGGCAAGTAAGACATTGATAGGGACTAACATCTTAAAAGCATAGAAGAAGGTGTGTATGTATCTGGAAAAATAATAATAGCCCAAGGAGGCCAGAGAGTAGAGTGACTCTGGAGAGTCAAGAGAACACAGGGCAGTTGGCCCGGGAAGATGGTTGGAAGCTAAGGGCGCACTGCAGCCGTTGTTAGGCCCATCCTGTAGACCCATGCTACTCAGACTGTGGTCAAAGTAAAGCGGCCTCAGGAACACCTGGAAACTTGTTGGACATGCAGAAGCCCAGACCCCACCCTAGGCCAACAGCATCACAATCTGCATTTTTGCCTGATGGCTGGGTGATTTGTAGATGCATTATGTTTTGAGAAAGACCGCTGAAGACAATGGGGAGCTACTGAAGGTTTCTAGGAGAGAGGAGTAATCTGACCTTAGCTGTGCTTGGGAAATGCACCTTCGTAAAGCAGCATGGGGAGCACACAAAATGGCCATTCAATAAACAGCTTTTCAATGACCACATTCTTTGCAAAAAGATGAACAGTTGTCTTCTGGAATGATGATTATTAAATGATATTCCAGAAAGCCAGAATTTTATCACATTTGACTTGGAGGTACCTCAGATATTAATTTTTTTAATATAATTTATTCATTGGATGGGAAGATGAAGAAGGGAAACCTGGTTGTTGCTGCAAAAAAAATAGATGTATTTTTCACTTGAATTCTTTATCTGAAATCTATGTAACCATGCTGCCTGATTTTAGATGGTTCAAAATGTTTAATGCTACTTGAAATCTGATAGCCAAGGACCCTGTAATATGAGATAAAATTAATCAGGCAGGCTCAAAACCCTAATTCCAGAACAGTCTATGGCAACTCTTATACCCTCTTCCATCCCCCAAACACCCATTTTGAGATAGCCAGGATCATTTTCTTCATTTCCTGCCCAGACAGCTGTGGAGTGTTGCAATTCTTTGTTAGACAGCTGCAGCATTTCTCCTTAGAAAAGGATACATCTTGTCAAGGATGCGGTTATTCTCAAATTTTTAGCTTATTTTTTAAACAGTGATGTACCCACCAGATGTAGAAATAGCTTAGCTTTAGAAACCTTAGTGCAAGGCCATAGCTAACATGCACATCCCAGCTTGGAGGTCAGCGCTGAAACGCCCTCCCTGGGTTGCTTGTAATCTCCACTGCTTCAGCAAACAGTCCAACCCACTCCTGCTGGAAAATCCTCTGGACTCCTGAGAATAACTCCTTACTAGCTGAGTAAACCTTAACCATCTCCTACAAGCAGATAAGAAAATGCCACACATCTAGAAGGTGAGGAGTAGCCAATTTTAATCCTCAATTATCTCCTCCTTCCACACATCCACAAAACAGCCCTGCTATCTTCTGATCTTTACTATGAAACTGCAGAGAGGAGAGAAAGAGCTAAAAGAAGATAAAATCTCTTTCTCTCTCTCTCTCTCTCTCTCTCGTGTGTGTGCACGCACATGCACCCATGGGCAGTTATGTAGGAGGGAGACAGGCAACCACATAAAAATAGAAAATTACCTCAGATGACAGTAAAGGAGACAGGACTTGGAAGACTGCAGGGAGCAGAGATGATTAGAGTGAGTAGGCACGTCGGGTGAGGGCTAAGAGGTTAGAATACTTAGATTATTTGGGAAATGTTGGACATTAGGTCAAGGGAGGTTTGTTACTATGCCATGTCCTATAATTTAGATATCACAAATCACAAATAGCACAGATATGAGGGAAGCTTTTCTCCTCTTAAATGACTTCTACGTTCACAATAACCTCTTATTTGGTACTATTTTAATTTTTTTTTAAGGCTCCTTAGACTTGGCAAAATGGGTCCAGAGGCAATTAAAAGTCCTGTGAGTTACTTCTGTAAAATTGGTGTTTAATAGCTTTTGGGTGTTTCTCCAAATAAAAATTCCATTTGCCCCATTTCTGTTTCGAGATCTCTAATAATCAATAAATTTTGTTTGACAAGGAATGCCACAAGTTAAAGCTATTTCCTAACTTTGTAAAATCGGTCACAAGCTCCATCCCCTGAGGTAGAGAGGAGACATTCTTTGTTCATCGGCACAGCCAAGTGCACAGAGACCAGGCAGCAAAGTGCAACTGGTCTGATGCGGTCAACAAACTGCTCTGGGTACCTACTACAGATCAGGGGTTTTGCTAGGCAGAGGCTAGAAGAAGATAAATAAGGCATGAACCCTGACTCACACAACTTACATATTACGAGAAAGACAATCAAGGAAAGGGTACTTGTAATACGTGTTTATTAATATAACAGGGGCAGCTTTTCCTGACCAGTTGGAGAGGAAATCCCTCCAAAAGTCAGTTGTTCTTAGAAGTCCATTCTGATGGAGATTTTGGGTAGTGTAGATGCTCAGGCAGGGTTAACCAGCTCTGAGAGCTTGACTAGCGAGTTTAAAGTCATGGTTGTGTACAAGATGAGTTATCCCACTACCACATGCCAAATTCAGCAAGGGTGACCCCTGCAGCACTGGAGAGAGTTCTCATGTAGCCAGTATGTGGTAGGCAGTCTGTGGTTGGTTTACTGGGAAAAGCTAGTTAGGGGGTGCATCACCACCAAGCAGCTTAGAATGACAAGACTCTAGAGCTGGACTGCCTGGGTTTAAATCCTGGCTCTCCTGTTTACTAGATATTTGACCTTAGGCTCAATCTCTCTGTTCGAGTTTCTGGGAAATGGGGATAATAAAAAACACTACCTACTTCATAGGATTTTTATGAGAAGTCAATGAGTTGAATTGTGTCTAGTCTTAAGGATAGTGCTTGGACCTTAGAAAGTGCTTTGAAAGGGTTATGTTAAATAAAAGTCAATATCATGACCCCCATTTAATGTCTATCAAGATAAGGTAGCTGAACCATAATTTGTTCCAGATAACATCTGCTTTTTCAATGGATGAGATGACCTTTCCATGAAGGAAATGGACCATCTGTCCCAAGCAGCCTCCCACTCTATCAAAAAAGTTCCACTCAGATTATATTCAAATAAAATAGCTCCATGGCCCCCTTTCCCCTAGTTCTGGCATAACGAATGGGATACATTTTCCCAAGAGACTCTTGCTATGGTGGGGTTCATCATCTCCCCTCTTCTTTAAAATTCAACCAGAAGTAAGAGGCAGTCCCATATTAAGGGAATAGAGATCCCAAGATCTGATAACAAATTAGCATTAAACTCTAGTCATATCCTTTTTTAAAAACTTATTTAAATTTAATTATTTAACATATAGTGTATCATTAGTTTCAGATGTAGAGTTCAGTGATTCATCCATTGCATATAACACCCAGCGCTCATTACATCGTGTGCCCTCCTTAATGCCCATCACACAGTTACCCCATTCCCCCTCCCCTTCCAGCAACCCTCAGTTTGTTTCCTAGAGTTAAGAGTCTCTTATGGTAGGGCGCCTGGGTGGCTCAGTTGGTTAAGCAACTGCCTTCGGCTCAGGTCATGATCCTGGAGTCCTGGGATCGAGTCCCACATCGGGCTCCCTGCTCAGTGGGGAGTCTGCTTCTCCCTCTGACCCTCCCCCCTCTCATGCTCTCTCTATCTCATTCTCTCTCTCAAATAAATAAACAAAATCTTTAAAAAAAAAAAAAAAGTCTCTTATGGTTTGTCTCCCTCTCTGAGTTCATCTTATTTTATTTTTCCCACCCTTCCCCTATGATCCTCTGTTTTGTTTCTTAAATTCCACATATGAGTGAAACCATATGATAATTGTCTTTCTCTGACTGTCTAGTCATATTCTTTTATATGTCTTTCTCTTAAATTCAGCATTGAATTTAATTACATTGATTGGCTTTGTCTTATCTCCAATTATAAAACCAATATTTTATAAATCTCTTGTTTTTCCTATTGTTCTCCACAAAAGTTAGCAAACAACCCTCCCTCTCTAGGCTATTTATTAAAAAATAAAAACGAAAGTTACATTTAGGCATACACATTACCCCTGGACTGACAGACTTCTACAAAACTAATTTTCCCATCCTCTTATCAGGGGTCTGTACGAAGGCAGCAGTGGCATGGAAACTATTTATAAGCTGCACAGGCCAAGTAAATGCCAGGAAGCAAAATTGGCTGCCTTTAAGATTTTACACAGACATTCCAAGTCCCAGAGCTATTTCTTGTTCAAAATTTTAATAATTAGTCACTTTCTTCAGCTGTGACCAAACAAAAAAAAAGCAAAAGCTTCCTAGGAGGACATTAGGATCATATTAGGCTCCTTTGTCAGGCAGCTTAATAAGTGTCCCACTGAGAAGGTCAGCAGCCACAGCCCCTCCCAGTCTCATTGTAGATGAAAACTCCACTGATAGGCACTTGAGTCCCCGACCTGCAAGTTAACACTCCCTGTTTTTCCAGACAGCCGTTCTCTGGAGTGCAGGCTGACAATCATGTCAAGCGGGGCTAGGACCTGACCACCAGCCTCATTTTCAATTGTGAGTAAAATCAGGATTTGAAGCCAGGTCTCTGAAGATCAGGCGCAATGACATGAACTTGGTCCCCTAATAAATCACAGCTGAAGTTAGTGTTCGGGAGAGCAAATGCTATATGATGCTTCTGGCAAGATGAATTCTATTACAGTCTCACTTGTCCCCTTTTGCCTTGGCTTAAAACTTTCAAAGAAGTTTAATCAGACTTTCCCAAACTCCATGTTTATCCTTTGTTTAAAAGCAATTTTTTTGTTCTTTCGGGAAATCATCGTACGGATGGCCTCAGGGGAAAAATTACATATTTTATATTTAGTCTGAGGGCTGTTGGGCTTTCACAGGAGCAGAGTTTAGAGCAAAAATCATATGTGGACCTAGGAATTCTGAGTGAAGAAGAACAAAAATTACATACCAAGCCATTTTTGAAAGAGAAAAAATTACATATCAAGTCATTTTTGAGGTATTTTTAACATTTTATGTTTTCTATCTAGAAATGCTGAAAATAAATAATACCTGAAAATTATGATGTACCTTCTGAATTCAGCTTCAGTGGAGCAGGTGATACTTAAGAAAGCATCACCAGTAAATATCAAAACATCACAGAAATATTGATGTTTTACCTCTATGCTCTTCTTAGCAATTTTTATGTGGGCCAAATGGTATAAACTCAGCATTTAAACCTACAAAGTACAATTTTTTTTTTCTGATTCTTAACGCAAAGATGTGTACTCACAAAGAAAAATCAATTTGTCAACCTTGCATGTACATGACATTTTTCATTTCCCCACTTGCTGAGGAGAAACACAGACAGTGTGTGCTGCTGAATGAAGTGACATTTAAAGAATTGTGATTTTTTTCTTTTCGTTTACTACCTTAGTCACATTTAAAATTTTAAATATTACATGAATAAGCCTTCCCTACATATTTGAAATCAAACCAGTAAAATTCCTTGCAAGGAAGCAAAATTTTCACCTACTCAACGCACCCTTTTATGTCTGTTGTCAAAATGATACATTTAATGGCATCAAAAGGCTGAACAAGTAGAAAATGCAGGGTCTTTGGGCAACATTTCACAAATTTATCCAAGTTTTCACTTGCCCTAAACTGACTTCTTTTTTTTTTAAGATTTTATTTATTTTTTAATTTATTTACTTGACAGAGAGAGACACAGCCAGAGAGGGAACGCAAGCAGGGGGAGTGGGAGAGAGAGAAGCAGGCTTCCCGCGGAGCAGGGAGCCCAGTGCGGGGCTCGATCCCAGGACCTGGGATCATGACCTGAGCTGAAGGCAGACGCTTAACGACTGAGCCACCCAGGCGCCCCATAAGCTGACTTCTTTTAATCCTTGTCTCATGCCTTCAGGATCTAGCCTGTGCTTAGTTTCATGACCACATTTTTCTAGCTGCTGAGCTAGAAGTAATTAACAGTTTCACATCGTAGAAGAAGCAGGTTTACCCCCTTGAAGAAGGTAATTGGTCATTGATGGTTGTCTGCCACATTTAGAATATTCTCTTAGTCATCTTCCGTAATTTAAAAGGTCGGTTTGGTGGAAATATACTGCCTGCCCTACTATTTTTCAAGCAGATCACTTTTTCCTAAAGTAGCTTCATTATACCAAGTAAACCCATTGCTCATTTCCCCTGATGCAGGACGACAGCAAATACCCCAACCCATTCCAGCTTCAAGTGCCTTATACTCTGGGAAATGAGTCTTGTTCTACACTAGACCCATTGAACATCCATGCCAGACTCTGTTTGTTACTTCATTTGTTTCTTGAAGAAAGCCCTATAGGATTGGTCATCTTATCACCATCTTATACTTGAAGAAACTGAGACTCAGAGGGTTCAGAGGAGTTAAGCTCACTTAGCTATCAGGAATTGGAATCTAAACTGTCTGCATCCAAAACCTGGATCCCAGTGACTGAGCCATCTTGGTTCTCTTTCTGGCCATAAGTGAAATATAATGGTCAAGATCTGAAGGCTGGATTCAAATTCCACCTCTGCTCCATCTCAGCTTTGGCACTTTGGAAAAAGTGTTTAACCCACTGAGTGAAATGAAGCTAGAGAGATGCATGTCCCATGGGAAGCTCACAAAGATTAGAAGGTGTGTGATAAGCACTCTGCCTACTGCTTCCCATGCAGCCAAGTGTTGAATATGAGAGGGGCTGTCAGAGCATAGGAAGTATCAATTTCAAATATTCCAGATCACAGTGTGTGTGTTCAAGGCATCTGTAGAGTTAAAACTCAAAAGCCTTAACCAAGTTTTTAGTCATCCAGGACCTTAACAATCATAATTAATGAAAATGTCTTTTGTTAAAAGCTTACCACTGCCAGGTGCTGTGCCGAGCACTTTACACACGCCGTATTCATTGATTCTCGCAACCACGCAATGAGCTAGAAATTAAACCTGTTTTATAGTTGATGAGTCCAGGATTAAGAGTGGTTATATATTCAACCAGCTAGTTATGCAGAGGAGTGGAGATGTGAATCCAGGCAGATACCAGAACCTAAGCTTTTCCTATAGTTGTGTGGACTACTCTTCGATTATCTCTATAGCAAGATCTGAAGTGACTTGTCTAAATTCAACTGTTTTGTTATTTCTCTCTTTCTCTATACATTCAAAGGATGGAATGCAAACATTTTAACTTACCTCCTAGATAATTTGAAGATTGAGACCTCCCACCCTCTAAGAAAGGGAAACTAGCTTATCAGTGGCTAACAACTTGGGTTCTAAGGATGCTGAGCCTCATAATAGGCCATACACTCTGTCAGAAAAGGAAAACAGGGTTTCACGACAGTTAAGTCCCTCTAAGGGAGGAGGAAGGATTCCCTCAGAACGAAAGTCAGTCAGAAGGAAGTGACTTGGAAGAGGAGGTGAAAAAGAAAAGGGTCATGGGGACAGGAACTGCATCCCTAAAAGTCAGCTTCCCAAAGGACAACTCTAAAGGGCCTGGTGAAAGATAATCAACCAAAGTGGTAAACAGCCGTGATTCTGAAGCCAGCCTGCCTTGAACCAAACCCAATTCTACTACTCACTATTTTGTGGCCTTTGACAAGTGGCTTAACCTCTATGCTACTCAACTGCTACCTCAGATTTCTCTTCTGTAAAATGGGAAAATGTTAGCATCTACATTATAGGGCTCTGAGGGTTAAATGAACTAATACCTGTTAAGCCATGAGGACAGTATCTGGCCCAGAGGATGTGCTCAGTTATTATTTATACAGTGTTTGAGAGCCCTTGAGTTGGGTGGAGCTGTGTCATCATATGCCCAAAGTGGAAGTCTGGGCCATGGCCTGCACCCGCATCTGTGCTACACCAGCAGATGCTCCCGTTAGGGCTCAGAGATAATTCATTCTGGAAGGATCCAGTGATGTACTTGTGATTTCCCCGTGGGAGCAGATCTTGACTTTGCTACAAAACCCTTCTCTGCCATTTCCAAATGCCACATGAGGACCACTGCAAATCCAAGATCAGAAAGCTTGTTAAAGTCAGAACTGAAATGACTAACAACTAAGACTCCAGTTCCCCTTTCTTCTATCCCCACTTCAATTTTGCTCAGTTCCCACATGTGTAAAATAAAAACACCACCCACTTCACAGAATCATTGAGTATTAAATGAGGTAACAAATAATCACCCAGCAAAGTGCCTGACACATAGTAGGTCATTAAAAAAATATTTATTTCCTTTTTTCTTTCCTTAAGCTAAAGATAGCACTTATTAAACCCTGTTAAGGGACTAATGATTTAAGGTAAAAGGCCTCATGAGAAGCAGGGAGTTGGTTCTATCATTAAGACACTGCTGCCTATACCATGTCTATGGACTTATTCCTTCCCCAAATGCTTGTTTTTCATAATGTGGATAGGTCAGAAAGAATGCCTTCAACATAGGAATAAAATGAGGATAAAAGTAGTAATGATCATTAATAAAATCTAACTTCAGATATGTAATAAAATTGGCCTCTGTTTCTTTAGTGGAAATGTCTATATTTTTCTCCTTTGGTCCCTAGAAAACTAAATCACCATTTATTCCTACGTGTTATGAAGAGATGTGCTCTGCTGTAGTCATTAAATTCATTTAAGCTCACACAACAGAAGGATGACAAAGGAGGGCCTTTGTCATCATTAAATGAGCACCTATGTGGCGTTGCCAGAAGTGAAAGAAATAAAGGCACTTTGAGGAATGAAAGAGAAAAGCCACTAGCATAAAAATTAATCAGATGAAGCATATTAGTAGAGAGAGACCCACAATCTGTTTACTACATCCCCTGTATGACAACTTGACAAAGGTACTGAGGAAAACCACTAGAGAGGACCCACCATTTTAAGACCAAAATACCAGAAACAAAGGCTGCCTTGAAGTACTGTTTGTGATGCTACACCTAACCCTCCGCAGGACAGCTAATTTCTCACACCAATCAGTCCATGGCTAGAAATGCTGAGGAGGGAAAAAAATCCCTGCTGCACACTTTCCTGTCTTTCCCCAGATTCTAAATCTTCGTACAGAAATAATTTGCAAGCACAGGCATCTCCGGGATTCAATAAATTTTCCCTACCACCTCCCTTTGTTCCTTCAATCCTAGAGGGATGCTCCAAGCAGACAGAAAATGTGACCCAGAAGTGTGGCAGCACATTTGTGTCTTGTTTCAGGAAGATGAGTGTTTCTCGGTCTCGTGCAGTTGAACTCACACATTACATCTCTGAGGAAAGTTTTGAATAGTCCTGGCCCTTTGTTCTCAAGACCACTTTAGGAAACAGCCCTCAGAGACACAAAGACAATAAACTGCTCGGTGGGATGCTCTGTGCTCTGAATATATATCTTCAAGGATCAGGATATACTACTGATGTTTTCCTATCATGGTATTGTAGGCACGATTTCTTGTTACCAACCAGGACTATCAGTCCTAGAGTAGGTTACACTTGAAGAATCTATCTCAACAATCACATGCTGGTTCATAGAGTGAGCATAATATTTGCACATAGCCTTCAAATTAGTCCTAATTTTTCCCTGGAGTATAAAATGCCATCGAAAGTATTTTTAGATAAATGGGAAATATGTGGATATTCTACACAAATATCTATATGTAGCTGGACTTGACCTAAAGGAACCCAGACATAGAAAATGTATCTCTATTAGATAATAATAACAGTCATTCATTTGCTTTCTTATTGGAATAGGATTTAAAGCTAGCGAAATAAAAAAATAAAAATAAAAAATAAAGCTAGGGAAATCAGGAGTGCGTCTTGGGTTCAAACCAATACCAGAATGTACGAACATGCTCAGAGATGCCACGAGTCAAAGGAAAATGTGGACACATCCCCACCCTGACTGGACCCAGTTGGTTGAGAAGAAGGGGGCTCTGACTTTCAGACCCCACCTCAGCTGGGAACAGCACCGCTACAGAAAGCCCTTCATGTGCTCAGGGCACATTCCACAGCAGAATGAATGAGGAAATCAGTAGTGGGCTATTGCTTCGTAATAGGGACTGTCCTGTAGGTGAATCTTTAAAAATGTGGCCTCTGCCTCATCCTTGTGGTTATTCAAGCAGAAGTGAAAGGTTTTCCCATCCATGTCATAAAATCAAGCAAAAAATAATCACCATATCTCCTGCCAATCTTGTCTCCTTGACTGGGAGAGATTTTAAATGCAGAAGGAATGCTCACTTGGCTCGTTCCCTCAGCAACAAACTAGCCTCCACTTCACTGTCGGATTAATAATGTTTTAGAATACCTGTCACCGATATGAAAAGGTCTAGCACACCAAATACCCTGATACATGAGCAGTTCGTGTAGGAAGGACTATAGTTTATAATCAAATGTAACATATGAGTGGTAATATTTGTTATACTTTATAGGAATGGCTTTAGTTTATAACCAAATTTAATATATGAAGGGTTATATTCTTTAAATACATAGGATAAATTTATACTTTCCAAATGAAAATCCCAACTCATTACCTTTCATAAAGGCAACAAACAAAAAAGTCATAATCAGGAAAAAAAAAATTAGAATCCACCCAACTAATTTCTTCTGAATTATCTCTCTATCTGCTCCATTTCTCTTTTCCCCCACCCTCCCATAGTCTGTTGTTGCCAGCAAGTAAACATAAATGCTGAAGCAAGAACAAAAGGAAAACAGAAACATATATTTATGTAAACTTGTATTGATTCAACTAGGAAGAAACCCCACAGCTTTCAAGGTCTGAGTCACAAATCATTATGATCAGAAATGCTGAAGTGCTAGGAATACACAAGTACTTTGGCTTGTTATCATGGTTCAGGCCTGTTGCAGAGCCAGAGAGAAGGGGAAAACATTAAATATAGTTTTAAGCCTCCATTTATCAGGTGATATTTTGGGAGAGGGAGGACACGGTGGCCATGAGTCCAAGCTCGTCTATTCAGCGCCACACATACTCGCTGACAGATCCACATTTGGGAAAATCAGAGGGAGGTCGCATCACCTTTCCAAACATGAGAAAACTCTGTTCTTCCCAAGATGACCCGAAATGTTCTAATTATTGGTTATTCCCTCTGGTTGGTGATGCAGCCAACAAGCACGTAGAGTTCAGTGAACCCACAAGCGCACAGCTGTTATCTTTGACTTGTGGCCAAAACAAAAATTGGAACAGAATTTACCCAGACAAGTGTAAAGGCTTCTGTTTAAAGCAGCTATTTTCTGAGCCAGATAAACAGCTTTGAAATGGAGAAGAAATGAATCCTTTTCTAGAATATCTGAATCAAAGTGCGGTCAATGTCTTAAAGACAAGATGTTCACACGGACTGCAAAAGTCTTCCAAAGAAGGAGGCAGCCTCCAGGCTGCCTGGAGTTCTCCCTGCTTCATCAACTTGTTTTTGTGTTCGGATACAACTTTCTGCATTCAGGGAAGGTGGCTGTGTTTATTTAGTTCCTGATATAAAACATCGGAGGACTGCAAACTGCTATTCTGGAAGCTTCCATGAGCCAGCAGTTGTATAGGCCAGTGGCCTGTTGGGCCAGGAGCATCAGAAGCTCTTATTTGGCAGTATGATGGCAGAAAGAAACAGAGTAGTTTCACTTTGGGATTGAGTCAGTGATCCTGTCCTTTGGATTTCCGCTAAGAAACGACATTAACAAATACCTTGCTTTTTATAGGAAGCCGTGGGACTGGTAAGAAATAGCTGGTAGGAGAAGCAGGGAAAAATCACCCTCCCTGTTCCTTACACAAACACTGTGTGCCTGTACTAATCCGGCAATCCATCTTACAATCACCGAACAGTACAGAGCAAGGAAGCAATTCGCACTGTAATAGTGCTCCTCAGAGCTTTTCATAGCTTGATGCCTATTGGGGCTGCTTATAGTGTATACCAGCGGGTGGGTATAAAATAGCAGATTCGGAGCCTGCAGAAGTAGTGTCCCAGGGTAGAAAAGGAGATGATTTTTTTTTTTTTTTCCAGTAGGGTGAATATGCATATCGGTGTACCTGACTGGAGAGCTGGGTCCTGGTTAGCTGTCATCAGCAGCCCTCCTTCAGTACTTCCATCTCTAGTGGTCTGTTTCGGTGATAACGAGGCTTATATCACAAGGGTTTGAAAAGCCTGCTTCTCTTGCTTCCAGTGGGGTTACAGACCACATCTGCCGTGCAGACAGCTCTGAGCCTGCTATCAACTTTCATCCACTCCCCCAGGTCCCCTGCACCCTGCACTTGCAGCAGGAGTAAAATTGCACTGGTTTCGGAGGCTTTTCCAGACATGGTAAGAACTACAAGACATTGTGGCCTGTTCTAAAATACTCTATCGTTAAGGCAGTCAGCTGCATAATTGGTGTCGACTTCATACCCAATGGGCAGGGATAGTTATCAGAAGCCCATTGAACAAATGGATGGGATGTTTCAAACCTATGAGCATCAAGCTTCTCCAAAAATAACAAGAAGTGACAGCTGAAGTCATGCTTAACAGAATTGGTTTTAAAATGTGAAATGGGTTTTAAAAGCAGCACTGCCTTCGTATTGGGTGTGAATGAGGCTTAGTAAGAAATATCAGGGGAGGGGGAATCCCTATCAAAGCTGAGACTCTTGCTTTGTTCTCCGCGTAGACAATTGGATATCTCTAGATAATACTTGAAAGGACGAGGATGTGTGGGCAGCAGATGGGTGGGTGGCCAAGGCGTGTGTAAAACAAGGCTCTAAGAGTTTCAGCGCACTTCATAAGCAGCACTTTAGGACCCATCCTTGTAACAATTCCAGAGCTGTTGTTTATCTGGTAATTTGTTTACCTCAAGTAAGCAAGGAAAATTGCACCTGCCACCTTCCCTCCCTCCCCTGGACCGTATGTTTTCTGCTGTTGGTTATCTGATTGTTTCCCCTTTCTCTACCCGATGCATGCCCTTCTTATAATTCTCTAACATTGGATCAGTACATTTTTTTTCTGTGAATAATGAAGAGACTAAAAGTTTGCAGACCGTATAGTCTCTGCCCCAACTATTTAACTCTGCCCTTAGAGTAGGAAGCCAGCTACAAACAGTGCACAAATAAATGGGGAGTGTGGGTTCTAATAAAACTTTATTTACAAAAATAGGTTGGGGTCCAGATTTAGCCCACAGCCATAGTTGCAGACTCCTTCTGTAAGACATTGTGTCTTAAGCAAAATTAATCCTGGGAAATACTGTGAATCTTCAGTTCCTTTCCCACATTTTGATAACGTTCTGTGGTAGATCCTTAGTAATGCTCCCCCCTCGCATTTGTTCATGTGTTTCACTGTCCATAGCTTTGGGTAGTCTCCTGTCATAATGACTGTTATGGGCTGAATTGTGTCCCTCTAAAATTCATATGTTAATGTCCCAATTAACCTCAGAATGTATCTCCATATTTGGAGATAAGGCCTTTAAAGAGGTGACTACAAAAAAAAAAAAAAGCCTTGAGGGTGGAGCCCTGATCCTGTATGACTGCTGTCTTTGTAAGAAGAGGAAGAGACACCAAGGATGCACATACAGAAAAACCCATATGAAGAGGCAGCAAGAGGGAGGCCCTCTACAAGCCCAGGGGAGAAGCCTCAGAAGAAACCAGGCCTGCCATCTCCTTGATCTTGAACTTCCAGCCTCCAGAACTGTGAGAAAATAAGTTTCTATTCTTTAAGCCACCCAGACTGTGGTCTCTTGTTAGGGTGGCCCTACCAAACAGTTACAGTGTCTCTGGGCCAAACATGCGATTTGCTTTGGCCAATGCGGCAATAGCAATTATGACACAAGCAGCAACTTGAAAAGTATCGCCTGCTGCTCTTGAGCCCCCTGGTGGACAAATCTGGACTCATCTGCTGGATGGTAAGAAACATGACCAGTCAGCTCATCACTGCAACGGGTGAGGTGAACCCCAGAATTGACTGCCTCATTGACTGGCAGTTGACCACAATTGCACAAGAGCCCAGCTGAGCTCAGCAGAAGAACCAATGAGCTGAAACAGTCCACGTTGTTGAGTCAAGAAAACTGTTGTTTTAAGCCACTGAGTTTGGGGGTGGTTTGTTATATACAACGGATATGCCCCCTAACCACCTTCCATGTCTTCTCCACCTCAACGCTCAGACCCACCTCTTTGTCTCCTGTCTCCTGCTTCAACGCTGCACTCCATTTTTCAAGCCCCTCCTCCCTCCACACCATCCAGTAACTCAATCAGGCCTTTCATCCACTAGCAACACCACTCTCTGCTAGGCGGGTGTATTCATTTTCTGTCACTGTGATAACAAATCACCGCAAACTTAGCGACTTACAACAACACACACTAATTATATCAAAGTCTGTAGGTCAGAAGTTTGACACATGTCTCCAGGGAAAATCAGGATGCTAGCAGGGCTGTGTTCCTTTATTAGTGCCTCTAGGGGATAATCTGTTTCCTTGATCATTCACGTGGTTAGTGGAATTTAGTTCCTTGTTGTTGCTAGAGGACTGATATCCCTGTTTCCTTGCTGGCTGGCAGCTAAGGGCCATTGCCGACTTCTAGAGGCCACCCACATGTCTGGGCTCGTGGTTCCCTTCCTCCATCTTCAAGGCCAGCAAAGGTGGGCCAAGTCCCTTCCACACTTAGAATCTCTCCTGCATCTTCATTTATCACATTTCTCTGACTCCAGTTAGGAGAAGTTCCCTGCCTTCAAAGGTTCATGTGATTAGATTGGGCCCACTCTGATAATCTAGGATAATCTCCCCATCTCAAGGTCCATAATCTTTATTATGTCTGCAAAGTCCATTTTGCCATATAACATTGCCTATTCATAGGCTCCAGGGCTTAGGGTGTGGACATCTTGTGGGGAGGGGGCCGGTTATTCTGCCTACCACAGGTGGCAACTTGCAGCAGTAAAATTAGAAGTGTCTCTTAGTTACACAGAATTTTTTTAAAAAGCCAAATGCCAGCTCTCAGGGTGGCTGCTCCCCATCACAACCACCATGACAGCCAGTCTGGGGCTTCTGCATCCTCCAGAATTGCCACACTTATTTATGGCAGAGTGGGCTCCACCTGCATTTATGGATGCTTCTATCTCACAGCTCTTCTCCCTACTTAGTTGTAAATTAGGGTTTTTTGGCCATGATTCCCTGAATATGAGGTTTTCAAGAATGATGTTGGGAATCCCTTATGTCATTATCTTGGGCAAATGAGCTCTAACAAGTCATCATTTTTCTAGCCCAACTGCTTCAAGCCTGAGGTGGCTGGACCTAGTATAGGAAAAAGATTGTGTTATAGCCAATGTCACAAGTTCGTACCCCTATCCACTTAGGATTTTGCAAACTGGTATATTGTAGTTGATTGAAGCTACCAGGACCCATTCTTTATCAGTTAGAATGCCTTCAGCTGCAAGTAAAAGAAATCCTGATTTAAACAGGCACACACAGTATGAAAAATTACTATTTCACATCACAAGGAGCACAGACAGAGATAAGACTTCAGGATTAATTAAGTCTGTGGCTCAGAAAAATAATCAAGGTCCCAATTTCATTCTCTCTCTCTCTCTCCCCCCCTCCATCCTGCCTTTTATGGTATCATCAAGCTGGTAGCAAGGTGTCTGCAGCTCTTCCTGGCATCACATCCAATTATAACTACATCTGGAGGAAGAAGAGAGATTGTCTCTTCCTGTGCCTCTATCTTTGTTTGAGGAAATGTTTTCCTACAAGTTCCCTGGTAGACTTCCCCTCTGGTTTCATCAGCAGACTTGACCTAATTTAAAGCAAGACAAGGAAGGAGAACATGTCACTTCATCAAGCCCTCCCTTGATCACTCTTTTAAAATCACAACTACTCCCCAACACTTGTCTTCCAGCATTCCCTTCTGAATTCACCAAGGCCTTGTTTTCCTCCTTAGCTTTTATTGCCATATGTTTTGCTTTATTTGTACATTTTCTTTACATACACACTATAATGTCAACTGCATTGTATTAGGGATTTGGAACTTTTTTATTTACCTAAAACAATGCCTGGCACATAATAAGTTTCTCTCAGTATTTCTAAGTAATTGAATAAGTGACACTCCTTGAACCAATGAGGCCCTTGGAGCTAGAGGTAAGATCCATTTCCCCATATGGCTGCAGTGGGGATGGTGGGCAAAAACTGAGTTTATGTTAAGAGTAGATGGGGGGCTTGGAAGTGAATGCTAAATAGGCAACCAACATCATCACTCAACCCCACTTCCCCACCACCACTGTCACTAATATTGGCCTGGGGTAACTTTGAAAAGACAGAGACTTGGTTATACTGTATCTTAGAAGTGATTACTGGTTTCAGGTCTTCTTGCTAAGAATCTTGATCCAAGGACCAGGCTTCTAGAAATTTGTCATCACAGATCCATTCATCCAACCATCCTATCATCATTTGGCATCTAAGGGAGGTTACCAATGCTATAAGTCCAATGGCTTAGTTAATACTTGTTCTTCCAATATTTGTAATATTTTTATATAATTTACCCTTATAATTCTGAAGAAGCAATTTACCTAAAGTTGACATAGTAATAAGAAGGGTTTTTTTTCCTGGAAATAATCAGATCTAAAGCAATTAGTTGAAGCAATAAAAGGAACTAAGGAAAGCCATTAGGCTGATGTTTGGCTATTCAAACTATCCCACCTGGGGAAGCCTGCATAGAGCTTGAAGAAAGACAGCAGGTGACCATATTCCTCTGATTAACATCAGACTTCTGTAGCATGATTCATAATATTCCTGCTCATGTTCTGCCCTCAGAGTTCTTGAGAGCCCCAAGGTAGGGGAACATCAGGTCTCTCAGGCCTCCTTCTGGAGGCCCTGCCCTCAGAGAAGAGCCAATATATTCACTGTGGAGAGGTACAGATCAGGCACTCAGTTTATGCCCGTCCCAAAACCCCTTCCCACCTCCTTCCAAAGAACCTTTCTTTATCCTTGGGAAGACGCAGGGGGACCATTTGACCTATCCATCCCAAATCCTGAGACCGGGACAGTCTTGCTACAACCACTATGACCCAATATAACCTAGAGTCTTCCCATTTGAACCCATTCTGCCTACATAATGCTGGGCTTTCCCTCAGAGCTCAAGAGTCTCTTACCCCACTTAGCCATTGTCATCGTTGCCCCTTTCAGAATCTGCTTCTTCAGGGGCTGCTTGTGTCCCCTTTTCCCCAGGCAACCAGAGACAACTTCTGCCCAAGCTCCTTCCCTGAATCCCAGGCTCTTTTTTGGAATTCCTTATGGTCTCTAGAATCAGCTCCTCTTAATGAAGCCTGACCCTTTTTAGGCACTCTCTGAGGATACCTAGTTATAATCCAGTGTTTTCATTACTTTTTTTTTTTTCTCAAATTGTTCCAGTTTTGGTTAATAAGATTTCCTTCAGGTTGACTCCTGTGTCCTTACAATAAGTGCCCTTCCTTTTTTGAGCACTTTTCTCTATCGTAAAATAATCCAGCTTAATCTTGTATTTTCCTGTCCCACCCCAGGGATTAATCATTTCTTTTGTTGTTGTTTTAAGATTTTATTTATTTATTTGACAGAGAGAGACACAGCGAGAGAGGGAACACAAGCAGGGGGAGTGGGAGAGGGAGAAGCAGGAGAAACTTATTTTGTGCCAGGCATTGTTTTATAAAATTAAAGTCCCAAACCCTAACGCGATGCAACTGACATGATAGTTTGATATATGTATCAAAGTCCATGATTTATACTAATAGCTCTAATTCCAGCCCAACACCACAGGTTTTATTTTACCCTTCCCCCTTTCCTTATCTGAAATGTCTTTCTCCAATAGTGAGAAACTTGAGTTATTATCTACCTTATTATTTATTATATAAGTAAATTTATGATCTCATTTGTTCAACTCTCGTAGACATAAAGTACTTCAGAATTTCTACCCCATGCCCCCGTGAGAAACACATTTATTAACTAGATTACAGCATTTGTATAGCATTTGTATACAGCTATTTTTGTATTTAGTCTTACCGTATTCAATCAAAATACTGTTTTCCAAAGTTACTTAGGTTTATTCTTTGCTAGCAGTAGGATTCTTGACTCTGAAGTCTTTTTCAAGCAACCTGTAGTCCTCCTCATAGTCCTCTGACCCATTTTATCCATATGCAAATGCCTGTAGAGCTTTGGGTTTTAACATCATGATCCCTTTTTTCCTAAAAGGCAGGCACATTTAAACATACTTTTGAGGTCCCACTTTTAGACTAAGCTCCTTAGCCTAAATAAGTGTCAAACATATATTGTGCCAGATTTTTAAACGTCTTCTTTACAAGATAAAACCTCTTAATTAAAGAAGGAGAATGGGCTTGACTCCTGTGTATATTGTATTTATGTTTTATTATTTTTCTATACAATAGTTTGGATGCCTGAGATGATCATTATAAATTTCTTTTTATTATTCTAAATTTGTATTATCCCCTTAAGTGGTATATTGGATTGCTATAGTTCACAACCTCCAGCCATAAAATACAAAGCAATAAAATCTTGTAATTAATGCACACATATGCAAAGTTTGTAATTAAATGCAAAGCTATAATTGGACCCAGTGCCCCATCTAACATGAAATAGCAATAGCAGTGAACTAGGGGGAAAAAAGAAGAGCTGAAATACTCAGCATTGAAGTTCAATGGTTATTTACAGTATCTTAAAGAAAAAACATTATTCCAGATTTTAGGGAGAAGAAATATCCATAAAACCAATAAGGAGAAAATCGGTCTCAATTTATCATTACACAGGAGGATAAGGTCTACTATATTTATGACACACTAATGTGGGGGAAGACTATAGCAAATTTGTGGATGTAGTAGCTAAGGAAATAAGCTATCTATTGACTATGATCTGCCCACATATACCCCTACACACAGAAAAAAAAAAAATGCACACACACACCCTCCCTTAGTGGGAGGCCTTAAATTCCCACTTCCTTTTTTTGTTTTTATTCTACACATTTCTATATAAATATTATGTCTCTTGCAGCAAATGGAGTTATTTTGTCTCTGACTATAAGCATTTCCAAAGATGATGTCAAATGACCCACAAACACACTTTTCATAAATAACTTGTTTCCAATCTCTAAAAATTAATAGTAATAATTTATGAGTTCCAAATTTTACATGAAATGGGGGGTTCACATTATTGTATTATATTAATTTCAGGATCTAACTAACCAAAGTTGCTTCTCCCCTGTCTTCTGATTGAACACTAACTGCCACTACCATCCACATAGTCACCCAAGCCAGAGCTTAGAAATCATCCATTACTCTTTACTTTCTCTCTACCCTAGTTCACCTTAATCAATCAATAAGTCCTATTAGTTCTATCTCCAAAATGTAGCATGAGTTCATCTTTACTGACACAACCCTAATCCAGCCTACTATCATTAATTAGCTGGACCACTGCAGTTGCCCCTTGACTCTTTTCCCCAATATTCATTTTTCCCACCTTGAATCCATCCTTTGTACTAAGGCCAAAGTGACTGATATTTCACAAATATAAGCTGATCACATTATTCCTTTTCTTTTTAAAGAATGTTCAATGCCTTCCTGTTCCTTGTGGGTGAGAGACCACATGAGTCACCAGAGGAACTCCTCTTACCCCACACTCCACCTCACTCTCTGAACTCAAGCCCACAACAATCCTTCAGTTCCTGGAATGCTTCCTTCTGCTCAGGTCCTTTGCCCATCCCTCCCACTCTGCTGCACCTGGTTAGCTCCTACTGATCATTCATATCTCAGCCCTACTGTCACCTCCTCTAAGAAATCCTCCCTAACCCCCACATAATAAGGCAGGTTACCTCTCACATATTCTCAAAACACAATGGACTTCATAGCACTCATTATAGTTGAAATTCTGCATTTATTTGGGAAAAAATGTTTAATTTCTGTCTTTCTACTTCTCCTGGACTATAAAGAATTATGTCTATTTGGGTTCTCTATAGTATTCTTAGCACCAAAGTGAGTAAGTACCTGGCACTTAGTAGGTGATCAATAAATATTTATTGAACAAATACTGAATAAAAAAAGAATACTTTAACTATATGGAATTTTCACTTTTGTCTTCTCTATCAACCATCAACAGCAGGTGGAATAAAAATCCTGTCAGTGCACGTGAATCTCCTATTGCAATCCCTGAAGTTCTGCTGAGCTCAAGACAGATGGAAACCCTGCAGCATCCTCACAGAATGGCTCTCAGATATGACCTGCATACAAAGCAGAGAGCAGAACACTCCAGGCAGAGAGCCAGCAGCCTGTTGACATCCATAAAATACAAGGCTAGCTCTGGCTTTGACCCTCTCAGGTCCAGTAAAACATGGTAAAGATGTAGAGAACGGATGGGCTCATTTCCTGGAATTATTCCAGAAAATTTGAATATATGACCAACATTTGAATATATGACCATTTGTCAGCCACTCAGTATTACCTGATAATTTGCTATTATCTTTTTCAATCTCAAAGAGCAGGAGACTACATGTTTCAACAGTGTTTTTTCTTCTTTCTGCCATTCCCAGATGACATATTTAGTGAGATAAAAATGAGGATAATGCTTTCTGGTCCTCTCTTTTCTAGTTCCCATGAAAATATCATGTCCTGACCATGTGGACTATGGAGGACAGGAGAATGACCCACCTGTAGAGGAGACACACCAGCTCCAGGAAGGATCCAATAGGTCAAACACTGGGCACAAGTTGTGTAGTGAATGCTTGCCTGCTCTGGAATGGAGTCAGTATGCAGGGATTTGTTCCCACAGAGCTGGCTGAGCATCACAAGGGATTTCCAGGTGGCAGGAGTTCTGTGTATCAGGTGGGTCCTGAGGCTTGGACTATGGAAGGTGCTAGAAGCACAATTCAATTATTAAAACAAAGGATAGTAGGAATTAGGCAAATGGAATCAAGGTCTATGGCCAAGCAAATGGTTTGTGAATGGTGGGAAAGGAAGAATGAGAGACAGAGGATAGAATGTCAACTGGGCAGACTCTCCCCCTCCCTAACACAGTCACTTGTCCTTGAATCTTACTGAGATTCTATAAGATTACAGGCATCTTAATGGGTCATTTTCTGTTCTTTGACACTCTGATGAACCTGCTGGGAAAACTCCCAACATTAGAGCATTTCAACCACCTACCTTTCCATTCATATAGCTGGCCTGGTGATTATGTACCTCAAGAGAGAATTCTCACTATGCAAGATGGCACAATTACTAGTTAATGACCTCCCCCTCATCCAAGCTCCCAGTGTACGCAGTCATCTTTCTCAAGATCCCACTCAAAAATGTTCACATCCAGGTAGACTCTTTTAAACTGTCTCTGCTCCCATCAGGCCCTATTCCCACCCTGACTCTCAGCTAACTGCACCATCTATTTTATGGAGAAAATAAAAGCCATAGAGCAAGAAATACCTCAAACTCTTGCCCCTACAATTTGACCTGAAAAGGTGCCTAGATCTTTGCTTTCTTTTTTCTACTTTAGAAGAGGTAGTTCTTCTGCTGCTTAAAGCTAAGCCCCCCACATGCATTCAGGATCACATTCTCTCCAAATCCTCAGAGTTTGCTCCATCAAAGGTTTTCCCTTCCTTTTCTCTATCTTCAACTTCTTTCTTGCTACATACTCTAGCAAATAAGTCTCTCCCTCTTTAAAAGAATTAAGTTATCCCTTTAACTTTTTATTCCCTACTTTCCCAGGTGACTTAAAAGGCTCCTTTATGCAGGCACACCTTGAAGATATTGCAGGTTCAGCTCTAGACAGCCGCAATAAAGCAAATATCGCAATAAAGTGAATCAAATTACTTTTTTGGTTTCCTAGGCATATAAAAGTTATGTTTATGCTATTAAGTGTGCAATAGCAGTATGTCTAAAAAAAACAATGTACATACCTTAACTTAAAAATACTTTATTGCTAAAAAATGCTAACCATCATCTGCGCTTTTAGCAGTTGTAATGTTTTTGCTGGCTGAAGGTCTTGCCTTGATGTTGATGGCTGCTGAATGGTCAAAGGGTGGTTGCTGAAGGGTAGGGTGACTGTGGCAATTTTTCAAAATGAGACAACTAATTTACCTCATCAGTTGACTTTTCCTTTCACAAATGATTTCTCTGTAGCATACAATGCTGTTTGATAGCATTTTACCCACAATAGAAATGCCTTTAAAATTGGAGTATATCCTCTCAACCCTGCCACTGATTTATCAACTAATTTTATGTAATATTCAAAACCCTCTGCTGTCATTTCAACAATCTTCACAGCATCTTCACCAGGAGTAGATTCCATCTTTGCTCTTCCATAAGAAGGAACTTCTTATCAAAGTTTTATCATGAGATCGCAACAATTTAGTCACATCCTCAGGCTCTTTCTAATTCTAGTTTTCTTGCTACTTGTACCACATCTGCTGTTATTTCCCCTACTAAAATCTTAACCCCCTCACAGTCATCCATGAGGGTTGGAATCAACTTCTTCCAAACTCCTGTGAATGTTGATATTTTGACCTCTTCCCATGAATCATAAATGCTCTTAATGGCACCTAGAGTGGTGAATCCTTTCCAGAAGGTTTTCAATTTACTTTGCCCAGATCCATCAGAGGAATCTACAGCAGCTATAAACTTATGTAATATATTTCTTAAATAAAGACTCTAAAGTCTAACTTACTTCTTGATCCATGGGCTGCAGAATGGATGTTGTATTAACTGGAATGAAAACAACATAAATCTCATTGTACATCTCCATCAGAGCTCTTGGGTGACCAGATGCTTTGTCAATAAGCAGTAATATTTTGCAAGCCATCTTTTTTTTTTTTTTTTTTTTCTGAAAGTAGTTCTCAGCAGTGGGATTAAAATGTTCAGTAAAACATATAAACAGATGTGGTATCACTGAGGCTTTGTTGTTCCACTTATAGAGCACAGGCAGAGTAGATTTAGCATAATTCTTAAAGGACCATTTTTGGAACGGTCAATGAACAATGGCTTCAACTTAAATCACCATCTACATTAGCCCCTAAGAAGAGAGTCAACCTGTCCCTTGAACCTTTGAAGCCAGGCATTGACTTCTCTTCTCTGGCTATGAAAGTTCTAGATGGCATCTTCTTCCAATAGAAGGGTGTTTTGTCTCCATTGAAAATCTGTTGTTTAGTGTAGCCATCTTCATTAAGGATCTTAGCCAGATCTTCTGGAGAACCTACTGTAGCTTCTCCATCAGCACTTGCTACTTCACCTTGCCCTCTTCTGTTATGGAGACAGCTTCTTTCCTTAAACCTCATGAACGAACATCTGCTAGCTTCAAACTTTTCTTCTGCAGCTTCCTCACCTCTTTCAGCCTTCCTACAATTGAAGAGACCTGAGGCGCAGCTCTGGATTAGGCTTTGCTTAAGGGAATATTGTGGTTGGTTCAATCTTCTAACCAGACCACTCAAACTTTCTCCGTATCAGCAATAAGGCTGTTTCACTTTCCTTATCAGTCATGTATTCACTGGAGTAGCCCTTTTAATTTCCTTCAAGAACTTTTTTTTTTTTTCCCACTCACAACTTGGCTAACTGTTTGGTGCAAGAAGCCTAGATTCTGGCCTATCCTGGATTTTAACATGCCTTCTTCACAAGCTTAATAATTTCTAGCTTTTGATTTAAAGTGAGAGACATGTAAATTTTCCTTTCACTTGAACACTTAGTGGCCACTGTAGGGTTATTATTTGGCCTGGTTTCAATATTGCTGTGTCTCGGGGAATAGGAAAGTCTGAGGAGAGGAAGAAATTTGGGAGAATTGCTGGTGGGTAGAGCAGCCAGAACACACACAGCATTTATTGATTCAGTTTGCTGTCTTATATGGGTACAGTTTATGGTGCCCCAAAACAATTACGGCAGTAACATCAAAGATCACTGATCGCAGAACACCATAACAAATATAATAATAAAGAAAAACCTTGAAATATTGTGCACACCACCAAAGTGTGACAATGGAGACACAAAGTGAGCAAATGCTGTTGGAGAAATGATGCCAATAGACTTGCTCAGTACAGAGTTGCCACAAATTTGTTTCAATTTGTAAAAAATGCAGTTTCTGCCAAGTGCAATAAATTGGGGTATGCCTGTATTCAAAGATTTCTACTTGGTCACCTCCTATTCACTTGGCACAACGGAACCAGCCCTCACCAGATCAACAACAATGGACATTTTTCTTGCGATCAAACCCAATGGACACTTTTCTCTCTTCATTTAGCTCACTGCATTTGAAAATGTTGGCCACTTTCTCTTCTCTTGGCTTCTGTGAAACTAATCTCTCCTAGTTTTATTCTCTCCCCTCTCCATTCCCTTGTAGTCTCCTTTGCTGATGTCTGTCCTTCTGCCCCCTTTCTCTTATCACAGTACACACATTACTTACAAAATCTCATCCACACCAGCCATCACAGACCATTTATACACATAGAACTTTCAAATAGCAACCCTAATCTCCTTAGTTCCAGACTACTCTGCCCAAGAATCTCATAAACATTTCTATTTGGAGTTCCCAGACTATCTCTAACTCATCCCATCCCAAACTGAATGAATGTGCTTCCTCACAAAAATGCTTACTTTGATAAACCTGTCCCTGATCACCTCTTGGGTCATCCCCAGTCACCCAAAGCAGGAGCCTGAGAGTCCACCTAGTTAACTGACTGTCCTTTGCCCTTCACACCCAGCTGGTCCCCAAACACTATTGATTCTGCCTCTTAAATACTTAACAGCTCTACTCTTGCCTGTCTCCACTTTTATCGCTATGGTCAGGTTCTCATCATTACTTTCTGAAATGTAGCACTGGACTCCTAACTATCTCATTGTCTCTCCTTCTTAAATATATCCTCCAGAGTTCTTCTCTGCTTTTATTCCTTAAAAGACATACTATAAAGAAAACAAAACTTCCTAGCATGCCATACAAATGAGTCACGATCTCAAGAACACCCTTACTTCTTCTAATATTATTTGGATATTAAAAATACCCACTTCATAAGATTTTTGTGAGGCATACATGAGTTAATACATATAAAATGCTTAGAAGAGTGTCTCATACAAAGAGAATGCTCAGGAAAATTAGAAAATATCCTAGTAAGAACTTAATAATGTTCAATAAATAAATAATAACTGAGATGATCAGCAGAGGATTTCATGATTTGTATCCCAGTGCTGTACAGGCACACAGAAAGCTAAGTCTGGGCACAGTCGGCTTCAAATTCCAGGCTAATAGGGAAAAACTGCTAATATGATGCCAGCTTAAGGGCCTCGCTGGTTCAAAACTATATTTCTGGTTTTTGCAACCCACATCAGGGTAGATGGGCAATTTGGGATTAAAAAGCACATTATAAGATCTTTCTTTGTTTCTTATTTTTATTTCAATTGGGAATGATTTGTTTCCATTTTCTTCTTTGCATTTTCACCTATTTGAAATCTTTGAGCCTAGACACACACATGGTAAGGACTATACTGCACCCAGTGGAAACTCAAGTTCTAACTGATGTTCTCTGGGTACATGATGATGAGAACACACTCAAATGATGACCGCGAAGATGCTGATCAACAGAATCCCCCTCTCCCACCCACCCATGTTACATAAGGCTGCCAAAAGAGGCTTCTAACCCTTATAACCTTAAGGGAGATTTTATTTAAAAATACAACCATCTTGCAGGGTCACGTGGCAGATCCTGTCTCTGTCAGAGGCACTGAAATTTATGCTGCAAAAGGACATCTCTGTGCTCATTCACATTAACCTCCAAGACAGGCCTGAACTTCCATTAATGATCTGTCATTGTTATTTATCTAAACTAGGCCTACAAGCTGTTTATGTTATTAGTCTCCTTCACCATTTGTGGGAAGTGAGCTTCTCAAGTTCCAAACTTCTCTCTTTCAAATTCAAAGGAGTCACTCTGGTGTACTTGGGTTTGAGGGGAAACAAAAAGGGCTGAATGGGGAAACTTCCTTTGTAGTACTATGAGATTTGACAACAAAAGACTTAATATTCCCCCAGATCTTTCACTGGGGCAGGATATAGCCACAACTTTTAACACGAGGACCACAAACCACTGCTGATAATGGAGAAACATATTTCACTTTAGTAATTATGGCCAGAAAAGTACATTGTTTTAAAAAGAAAAACAAGCTATTCAATTTTAGACATTTTTAGTCTTCTGACTCTTCACTGTTCTAGGATTCAGAAAGAATCATATCATATAATTAAATTCTCTACATAAACATACCAAGCAAGTATAAGGTGTTTAATATAGTGCCTGGCACAGAGTAAATGTAATAAATGGTCATCATTGATGTTGTTATTTTCATTATTCTGATCATCATCTCCCATAGTCCACTGGGGATATGACCAGAAAACAGAGCCAACCACAAGTATGTCTTCTCATTAGGTAATAGATGTGGATAGAGATAGAGATAGAAGAATATATGGAGATAGAGGAAAGACTTCTGCATTTATCACAATATCACATTCACTTAGGAGCCCTGTCAGTCAGGAAAGGTAATATAATTATCCTACTGTTACATGTAAGGAAACTGACACCAAAAGAAGCATATCACAGCGGTCAATGAAAGATTTGAGCCTGTAATTCTACCTTTCAGACTCCTACCTTCTTACTCTTCTCTTTGAGGTTGAGGGAATGGTGCAAAGGAGGCAGGGGAACAGTGATGCAAGAGAAGTTGGGGAATGGGAGATAGTATAGGAAGCTGTGTTCCAGGTTATTTGAGTTCCTTAGCCTATGCAAAGTATATTGCTGTCAAGCAGTTTATTTGGTTTATAGGTGTGGCTTATGAAATTTACCTCTTTACTTCGTCATCATCATCATAATTAATTGCAAGTAGGCATTAGTCTACACTCATGATTTGTTGTTTATTGCACCAGCATGAAAAGCAGAAGAAAGCACTATATCCTACAAAGGCTCAAATTTCTCTTTGAATTTATAATACTTGTTCTAAAGGAGAAGAGAGATTCTGACAAGCATGGGTTGATTTCCCATTATGTTCCCTAGTTTCTTGGCTCAATAAGCTAGACCTTCAACAGTGCCAAGCATACGATGACTGCCCTGGATCACCCAAGGTATGCTGGAGGCCTTAGGAGACCGTATGTTAGGCATCTGACATATGTTAAAAAAAAAAGAGCTGATCATATTTCTGAAGCAGATTTCCGTAACTAGCTTCGCTGTGCAGGAATTAGCCCTGTAGCTCATCATGTTTAATTCATGCTTAATTACATTTGAATCTGTGAACTTTTCTATGAAGTCTTCACAAATGCACTTCCATTGTAGTAGTCATACTTGCTAAATTTTCTGTGCTTTAAACACAAATGTCAGTGCCTCGGGAAATTTCACAATGATGCTATCCACTGTCATTTTTCATTCAGCCATGAATCAACATAATTTGATGATAGCTATACAATTACGAAAATACTGTCGAGTAGACATCACCCATGTGAACCTGGTGCTAAGCATTATTGTAATAACGTCAGGGAAAAGTCATGAAATTCCTAGCCAGCCTGAACTTAACAGAACATGAAGTCATTTAACTTAATTGAAAGTGTTTGCACTGAGTTTTTCTACTTCAGCAACAGAAGTTCCATACAAATTAGAGCTGCTGAGGAAAGGGCTGCTTCCGTAGTTGCCTTTCACAGAGCCAACAAAACTACCAGATTTACAGTGACATTTCATATTCACTCATCCTTCCTTTCTAAGTACCATTTGATTAGCTCCTACTGCCATGTTTAAATCAAATCCTATGAAGCTCCATATCAGAAAGTCATAGACTCATAGCTGAAAGGAACTTAACAGATTATCTAATCTCCCACATTCATTTTGGAGATGAGAAGCTCAGACCCAGACTCTCCTAATATCACAGCTGTACAGTGACAGACTAGAACTGGAATTCAGGTTTCCTGATGCCCAAGCCAGGGAATCATTTTCACTGCACACTAGGGCACATCTCGGTAATGGTAGCTGAGGGTTACAAAGTAAAGCTTTGCTCTGATTTGAGAAATGGAACACCGAAGGCTCAAGTTCCATCTCCTTCCCTACCCAGATAGACCATTCCCACTAGTCTGGCTTTATGCCTGGAAATTTCACGATTGAGAATTGTTTTTTGGATTCAAACCATTGGGTTCCTAGGAGAAACTTGTTAAAATTGAAATCATGTATTATACAACAGAGGCTATCCCTTGAAATGGCCCAAGGAATCCTTTGCATGAATTTCAAGTTAGCAATCAGGGCCTGAACAAATGGCACAAGAGACAGAAAATATTTGATGGACGTGACTGATGTGGTAGGATGAGGGAGGAGACATTGGACACGGTGGGGAACCATAGTGGGTCCCTGGAATCTGAAGGTCCAAATAGGAAACAAGTTTCAGAGAGGCAGCATTGAGTCCTTCAAATAGGTTGGGAAATGGAAGGGAAGAGACTCTGATAAAAGAGCATTCGAGTGGGTGACTGATACCCAAATACCAGAACCCAGGAATAATGACCAACGACCGGTATTTTCTTCTCCAGAGGAAAATTCTATCTCCATGAAGCATTTTCCTTTTTCATCTCTTATTCACAAAAGGGAAGAACACTTCTGCATCTTTCTTAAGCACTCCTGCCCAAGACTTTTCTCTGGGCATATATTATCTGCAGGTGGTCAGTCCTTTAGTTAGAAAGTCCATGATTTTAGAAAATCTTTTTCTGAGTTCAGGCAGCAGAGAGAAAGCTCCCAAACAAACCATCCTCCTCCCATCCGTTTGCTACAAGCTTCCTCGAGAAGGCTGTGGTCAGGTTTGAAGTCCATAAAGTATAGGAAAAGAGTGGTATCAATTGCCTAGGAACACCTCTGCCTGCCTCCTCCCTTCTACATATCTTCTAACACATGCTGGACAGGGCAAGGTGGTGACACTTAGGGACTCTGGGCTTAGTATCCAGCCCCACTTTAAACTGAGTGAAAATATAATGGGGTAGGCATTTCGCGTATAACGAGGCCGGCAACATGGACTCTCAGGAATGAGAGGCAGTCATCGTATGCTTGGCACTGTTGAAGGGGATAAGATATTATATTTAAAGGTCACCCCAAGAAGGGGATAAGATATTATATTTAAAGGTCACTTTCTGATGTGTCTAAATCAAACCATCAGTGAGGCTAGTGTGCTAGGTTATTTGAGTAGAGAGAAGAAACATGGGTCTTATCCTCAAGAGCTTATAACCCAGTAAAGGAGAGAGAGCATCTGCGTAGAGAGATAGCCAACAATGATATCAAGATCTGTCAATGAGAGGAAAGGGGAGAGGACGGAAATGGATGAGAGACATGAGTGGGAAAGAAAGATGTAAATGCATGAAAAAGAAGGGATAAGACAGATATCTTTAAGTACATGATAACAACAAGTAACTAAGCACTGTGTTCCCAGCACAGTGCTGTGCTTTATACACATTATCTTCTTTGATGGTATTTGTGACCTTTTTTAGAACTCCAGGAAGAAACTGCAATAATTGGTAGATTAGTACCTGTCTTCAAAGAATTCCTCTAGGAAAAGTAACTGAGCAAAGGTTTATCATTAAAGGATGACACAACCAAGCCAGTGCCTGTGGTTTGATAACAGTGAGTCAATGGCAGAAACTCTGTCATAAAGCTTCTTAACTCCAGGAACGTTGTCTGCCATCTTGTCAACTTTGCTTTGAATGTCCCCTCCACCTGGCTCAGCAACCTGGGAAGAGCAGGTGCCCAATATTCATCTGTCGGTCTGCCTTGGATTATAGCTTCTTATGTGGGGAGTGACCCTGTGTTATTGTCATTCATGAGTGACCAAATCCTTACCACAGTCCATCAGCACTTCAAGTTCCCAAGATGCTTGACTAAACAAGGCCAGATAAGATCCACGGTAGACCTGTGGCTGATATGTCCTCAACACGTTCAGCCATAAAAACTCTCCTTATTTCTCCACTGGCCCACGAGTTCCTCCAAGTGCAAAGTCACCCTGAAGTGCAAAGAGCACAGTGGAGTTGAGAGATTAGTGATGCAAAGGTGGTCAGGCAGTGGTAGGGACAAGAGAACAAAAGCACTTGTCATGCCAAAGACATTTTCACCCCAAGCAGGCCAAACCTTTGTCTGCCAGCTTTGAAAACACTGGCCACAATACATCCTCGGTTTGCCAGGATAAAAGGGATTCTATTGTGGAACTCTCTAGGCTCAGGGAAATAATTATTAACTGTGGCTTCCACGGGCTAGGATTATGCCAGGTGGAAAAAACCATGGGCTTTAATCTGCTTGATCTGAAATGTCAAATTGGGCCTAAACACTTCCTAGTGCTCTTAGTACTGCTGGGGAAGCCAAGCTCTTGATGCCTTAGCCCTTCTGTTCACAACTCAGCCTTTTCTTCTACATTTCCACGTTAATTACAACTCTTTGCAAGGGAGAGAATAATTGTTCTGGCTATTGTGTACTATCAACAGGCCATTTTCAAGCTTTTACCCAAAATTCAGTGATTAGGCCTCAGTCGGCATGCCTTCTGGATACTCTCACTTAGCCCTTCACACTTGCTGAGTAGACAATAGTCAGTCCTGTGGTTCTGAGATTGGAAAAATAGAAGGCCTCCTTCCACCTTTAATATTTGTGCCTACAGAACTCGGAGAGGGGGAAGACCAGAGATGTGTCCTCCTCCTGGGACCAAAGCAGACTCTAACTCCCTTCCATAGAAGAGATGGAGAAAGCCCTGCAGAGGCACATGGAAAACAGGCTTGAAGCAACACTGGTCACATTGGGAAGCTGGGCACAACGAGGCCGGCAACATGGACTCTCAGGAATGAGGTGGGTTGGTTTGCACAAAGCAATAAAATGAAACCAGAGCCAGAGGAGCACGAGGGCATCGGCCTCTCCAGATGGAGACTCTCAACGGTGCCATATGCTGCTGCGCGTGCCGACCTGGTGGTGGCTTGTCACTGCCATTCATTTGCCATCAGGAGCACGGCCGTCATGCATGGGATGTCACTAAACCAACAAAAAACACAAATTCATTACCTTAGTCTGTCACTTAGCTCCATCCACTTTTTTGAAATCAGAAAGATCATTTTCCAAGAGTTAAGAGGATCTGTGTAACTAAGCTCTCAAGGAATAGCAAACATTGGCTAATAAAGAGTCTGACTCCATTTTTGATGTTTGCTGACAGTTTTCAAGGCCCACCACTCCCCTCCGCCCTGCCCCACAGCTGAGCAAGCTAATAAGAAAGCTCAGTGCTCCCTCTTTTGGCACCAGCAGCAAATTCAAACCACACAAGCCACAGTCTGGGCGTGGGAAACCATAGCCCACACACACCCCATGACCACCATAAAACCTCCCTTCTTTGCCTTCTCAAGCCATCGTCAGACCAGCTTGGGAGCCTGCCTTGTCCTCCCCAGAGACCCTCAATGTGTGTACAATAAACTTTTTCACACCCTCTTGGTGCATGTGTGAAATTGTCACAACCTAATATGAGGTAGGGGTCCACCCTACCTCCATGGATTGACCACAGCACATTGTTTAAAATGCATAAGAACAAATACTGTCTAAAAAACTTGACTTGAAAAATAAAAAGGGGGGGGGGCGCCTGGGTGGCTCAGTCATTAAGCATCTGCCTTTGGCTCAGGTCATGATCCCAGAGTCCTGGGATCAAGTCCCACAAGGGGCTCCCTGCTCAGTGGGGAGCCTGCTTCTCCCTCTGCCTGCTCTGCATGCCATTCCCCCTGCTTGTGCTCTCTCTCTGACAAATAAATAAATAAAATCTTAAAAAAATAAAATAAAAAACTTGACTTGGGGAGATTTCCAAGATATAGTCAAGCTTAGAAAGCAATTTGCAAAACAGCATGGACTGTATAATTCCATTTATATAAAAATAAGTATTACATACAGTGTATGTTTATATATATAAATGTAATATTGTATATATGTATATATATAAAAATATATGTAAATGTGTGTACACACACACACACACACACATATACAAAACCTAAAGAAAATTAACTAAAATCTGTTAATTCTGGTCACTCCAGGGCAAGGGAATAGAGAATAAAAGGAGATTAAAAGGTCAACATCATGTTTCACTCTGCATACTTATGTCAGGCTTGAGTCATTTATCATAGATATATCTATTTGTCTAAGGCACTACCAATAATTGAAATAAAATAAAACAAAATAAAATATTAAGTTTAGGGGTACCTGGGACGCTCACCACTCTTGGTTTCGGCTCAGGTCATGAACTCAGGGTCATGAGATCAAGCCCCACTTTGGGCTCCATGCTGAGCGTGGAGTCTGCTTGAGATTCTCTCTCTCTCCCTCTCCTTCTGCCCATCCACCCCCCCAAAATATATATATATATCTCCTAAAATAATTTTTTAAACTAATTTTAAAATGGTTTTACTCATCAGGCAGGGAAAAGCTTTTTGAATGGGGGTACCCTACATTGAGGGGGATGTAAGGAAATGGGTACACTCTGCATTGCCAGTGAGCTGTGGAGAAAACTGATTAACATATATAAAAAGCCTCAAAAATTATCAAATCCTTTGACCCAGTAATTCCATTTCTAGTGATCAATTCTAAGGAAAAAAAAATTAGAGCTGTGTACAGCAATTTATATAAAAGAACTCCTATCACATTATTTTTAAAGCTAATTTTTATTTCTACCAATGGAATATATGCACATAGTTTAAACATGAAGTTTAAAAGGCTTATAGTGAACACAGCAGTCCCTGCTCCAACATTTCCCATCTCCCTAAGACCATTCCTCAGATTCCACCTCTCTCTGCTCTTTGATAGGTTTCTTCTGATGTGTCATTCCATGTTTTTCTTTTTTTTTCTTCTTTTTTAAAGATCTTATTTATTTATTTATTTGAGAGCGACAGAGAGAGAGAGAGAGAATGAGTAGGGGGAGGGAGAGGGGCAGGGAGAAGAGCCCCATATGGAGCTTGATGCCAGGACCCCGGGATCATGACCTAAGCTAAAGGCAGACACTTAACCAACGGAGCCACCCAGGCGTCCCCATATTTTTCCATACTATGCTTATCCTGCTACTTCTTGGTTCATCAGTTTTAGATGTATGTTGATCTTACTATAGTGGCTGAGACTTCAACTCTCCTGCATCATCATCCCCACTCATCCTTACTTCCTGTCCCCTCTTCCTCCAGTCCTGTTATATCACAATCTTTATTCTCTATTATTATAACTATGCAAGTATTGGATTGAGTCAAAAAGTGAGCTTTTATGACATTTCCTTTCATGTACAGTACTTTTCCTAAAAAGTTAATCATTGCTTCTTCTTTTTTCTATAACTCTTGTGTTTCCAGATGTTTAACTCCTCCTCAGTCAACTCCTCCTCACAGAACTTCCTAGGGCTTCCCTTTCCTGCTTCTCTCATGTTTGATACATACTCATTTTTCTTGATCTTCCTCTTTCTTTGTTTACTCTTTACTTTGCTTGAGTGTATCTCCCAGCAGCCTCCCAAGAAGGGAAAAAAGGAAGATCTTTTTTTTTTTTTTAAAGAATTGTATATCTGGAAAATCCTTTATTACTTCTTATAATAATAGTAATAAGGTAATCTCCCCCACCTTTTTTATTTTTCTCTTATTAGTTTGATGTTAGATGTTCTGCATTGATTTTCTAATTTCCTCCAGTCTCCTCCATTTTCTGTCTCTTTTTGTTCTGTTTTCTGAGCATTCCTCAATTTCATTCTCCAATCCTTTTATTGAATTGTTTATTCTGCTACCATATTTCTAATTTTAAGGGCTCTTTCTAATCCCTTGGTTTTTTTTATAGCCTCTTGTGTTTGTTTTATAGAGGTAGTATCTTTTATTGCTCTGAAGATATTAAATATAGATTTTTGTTTGTTTTCTTCTGCATTGTCTCTGTTTTTTATGGGTCCTTTTTTTATTTGTTTGTTTGTTTTTCTCTTTAAAGTTGGATGAGTTCCTCCAATATATAGTGATCCTTAGCTGAACATTCACATTTAAGACTGGCATTCCAAAGTTGCTGATTAGAAGCTCAGCATTCGTGAGTGTGACTTGCCCACTACTGGAAGTGTAAAGTACATGGGCATGACTTGTCCACCTATGAGCTAACCTGGAAGATTTTTAGCTGTGAAGTAAACAAGGCTTTTTGGTGAGAAAGAAATATCAGCGGTATGAGATATCTTCTCTGGAAGGATTATGTTTCTCCAAAAATTGTCTAATTCCCTGGTGGGTGCAAGGGAATTTGGTGAAAAGGCATCATACAACCAGCTATCGGCATTCTGGAAAAGTAGGGCAGGGCAAGACAGCCGAAGACTCAAAGATTAGTGCATTTCATTGGCCCTGCTTTCAGCCCTGTGCCCTACCCCCTCACTCCTCCCACCTTCTGTGATGCCATTGCAAGGCCTATGACACCTCATGTTACTACAAGAAGGAGACGGACAAATTGACAATAAAGTGTGGAGCCAGAAGGCGCTGTTATGTTCCGGGGATGGTGTGCCATACTCCTCAAAATGCATGGGGCTGGAGTCTCCTGTAAGACCAGTGTAGTTTATTGACACTTACTGTTTTCTAAAGATGAATCCTACTCTTAGGACCAACTCTGGCCAACATAAGGAGATAAAATGTTGTAAGCTGGATAAAAAGTACCAGGCAGCAGCCTCGCATAGAGCTATATTGCTAAAATAAATCTTCCTGGTAGCTGGTTTAAAGATCACTGTTTCTGTGTATTGAATTTTAGCCTATTTTTATAGTCATGCATTCCTATAAAGACACTTATTACAGACTGCAAAGACCTGATTATGAAGAGTAGCTGCAGAAAATGAATTATGCAAAGGAAAGATCTTGCATTCTTAATAAATATACTTGTTAACAAATACGCAGCAAAGAAACAACAGGCTGAGAACCACTACCCTAGAAATCAATGCTTATTATTCTAAGGAGCGGGTCATTTAGAAATAAACTATCTCATTCAGCAAACTCACGTGAATGACATCCTGCAACTGGAGCAGATGAAAGGTGTTTGGCCCGCAAGGGCTTTATCTTGTGCCACCACTGGGAGGGAACAAAAGTTCTTTCTGCCCTCTTTCTGGACTCTTGGTTCAAGTTAGGCTTCTGTCAGGATCAAGGTGAAACTCACTTCCACAGCTTCATTGGTACTTTGCTCAAAGAGTTAAGGAGAAGCATCCAGAAGGCATGTATAGAGACGGCTTTTGTATGACCTGGGGGATTTGGGGTCCTTATTTCTAGCCACTCCCACCCTGAGAGTAGTTGTTCCATCGTGCTGTGAATAACTGAAATGCTGCTTTGCTGATCTCTGTATGTGTGAGAAATTTTATAATGTACGATCCAAGGGAAGTCGGCTTAGTACAAACTCCAATGGACACATATAGCAATTAAAATATTTATTAGATATAATGCTGCCTATCTACCCACGTCTGCTCGTGCCTGTACATTAAGGTTACCGTAAGTGGTTAAATTATCCTATGACATATCCTTCAATCCTCAAGACTATAAGTAAATACCCCTACTGTATATTATCATGTGTACTTACTCCATCTTAGCACCATTATAATTGCCTATTCATACATTTATTTACCTTCCAGATTCTTAGTTTTGAAGCCATAGATGGGACATCTATTATATGCCCTGCCCAGTGCCCAGCAGTGCTGGGTACACAGCATATGCTCACTACATACTTGCTGCAGGAAGGAATGGCTTACAAAGTCTCTATTAAATCTGCTCATCAAGCTTGCCTCACTTCTCATTCCAGCTTCTAAATAGTCTAGGGGTAAGTATGGTTGTATAAGGGGGGAGAGAGAGTGGATACGGATCAAATTGTCAAATGGATTTGACTGCTTTCATGTATCTAAACCCGTTTTTGGAACTTGAATATTGAAAACACAACTCCGCCTACTTAGATGTATTGAGAGAAATGTAGGTTGATACAATCACCGTAGCAAACTTTCAAAGTTGAATTTACATACTATGTCTACCATTCAGCAATCCCATTCCTATAGTCTTGAAGACTCTTGCATATGCACACAAAGGGATGTGCACACAAATGTCTATTGCAGCTTTCTTTATAACACCAGAGAAATGGAAACCCCTAAGGGTCAATTGACAAGAGAATGTGGAAATGATAAAATGGTGACTGAGCACACATGAACTAAAGGTACACACAGTAAGGGTGAATCTTAGAAACATGTGATGGTTAATTTTCCATGTCAACTTTGGCTAAGCTGTGGTGCCCAATTGTTTGGTCCAAACACTAATCTAGACGTTGCTGTTACGTACTTTTTAGATGTGATGAAAATGTACCACCAGTAGACTTTACGGTAAGCATATTACCCTCCATAATGTGGGTGAGCCTCATCTGATCAGTAAAAGGCCTTGAGAGCAAAGATTGAGGTTTCTCAAAGAAAGAATTTTGCCTCAAGACTGCAACGTAGGAACCCTGCCTGTGTTTCCACTGCCAGCCTGCCAGCCTGGCCTACAAATTGTAGACTTGCCAACCCCCACGGTCAAAGGACTTAATTCCTTAAAATGTATCTATTTCTTAATATAAATTAATATAAATATAACAATATAAATAAGTATTAAATATGTTTTTACCTTAAATTTTATGTATCTATGTATAATATCTCCTACTGGGTCTGCCTCTGTGGAGAACCTTGACTAACACAAAACATAAAGATCAGTGATAAAGCGTATAAAACTACATACAGTGGTACTTCAGTATCATACCTATAAAGCTTAAAAAGAGGGACAATTAAATAATATCATGTTAAGAGATGGATACGTGTGCGAAAAAAATATTTTTGAAAGGAATGGTTAGGGACGCCTGGGTGGCTCAGATGGTTAAGCGTCTGCCTTCAGCTCAGGTCATAATCCTGGGGTCTGGATCCTGCTCAGCGGGGAGTCTGCCTCTCCCTCTGCCCCTCCCCCTCCCCCTGCTCATGCTCTCTCTCTCTCAATTAAATAAATACAATCTTTAATAAAAAAGAAATGGTTAAGCCCCACACGTATGAATTCACATTACCTATGTGCAAGGAGTCAGGGGAAGGAGCTTAGGCTTTCCTTTTATGTGGTGTTGATAATGTTCTAGTTCTTAGGTAGGGTGGTAGGTTTATGAGTACTCATTTTATTAATATACCTTATGTTTTTATATGTATATTAAACATCATCTTTTTATGAAGCAAATATTTTATGATTAAAACTTTTTAAAATAACAAACCTTATAGGCACCTATATAAAAGAACATTGTGCTGAGCTCCCTTTGTTGGCTTAGTCACTGTTTTTAACATAAAATATTTCCTTTTGGAAGCCTCTGTCTGTTCGTTTTTCTTTAGTAACACTCTTTGCTCTTTTATCCTTGTCCCACTGTACTTTTCACAGCTTCTAATCCATTAACCACTCTGACATATGGATTTAAATGCCCTTCTTATTACACTCTGTTGGATTCAAGTTCTCCAGGTCCGATTTCCCCAACTCGGTTTCATAATCGGTAGCTTTTCCTGTAGCCCTTATTTTCAACCCCCTCATCTGGTTGGACCGCATTTCCCTTACATTCATCTTGCCCAGACCCTGAGCTACGTCCCGGGAAAGTACAATATCCCCTGTCGACTCCACGGGCTTTGATTATTTCTCCCCTTAACCTTGTTCTTTTGGTTAAGTCATTCTTCTTAGGCAAAAGTTCACACCTGTTCCCCCAAGTTTCTTTCCTTCAATTCTCTCTTTGACCTTCTCTAATCCGGCTTTTACCCATTCACTCCATTGAAACACAAAGCTACCAATTATGCCCTCCTTGGGGGCTAAGCCTCCTGGCCTTGTGCCAGCCTCAGCCCCCTTGACCTCACCGCTGCCTTTGATCTTGTGAAACAGTCTGTCGTTGGGTCAATCGATAACTCCCACAAGGGCCAGGCAGAATGTGTTCCTTGCCTAGAGTGTAGAGAAGTCAGCATGCAGCTGGCTACCCAGAGTATTTTACATGCTGCAAAGGAGCTCTCAGCTAAAAGAGGGGAGGCTTGAGATGAGAATTAGTTTTTCATTTAAAAGCTGAATAAAGGATTGATCGTGCAGGCTGAAGTAACTTGAAGAAAGAAAAGGGCTGCCGATGATCAGCACAAGCAGACCTTCTTTCAAATAATTTCTCAGCAATTTAACAAATAGTTGTAGAAAATGAAATTTTTGAGAGAATTTGAATTCCAAGGCTCACTGTAATAATTTGCCTCTGTGTTGTTGTTGTTTTTAATTTTCTGAGCGGCATATTTGGGTTTTGGTTTCATAGCTAAATATATGAGCAGCATATTTGGACTTTTTTATTTGATTGTTTTTTATTTAGGTTTAGAAAGAGCTAGAAATAAT
The DNA here is from genome assembly GCF_964656455.1 of Halichoerus grypus. Taxonomy (NCBI): domain Eukaryota; kingdom Metazoa; phylum Chordata; class Mammalia; order Carnivora; family Phocidae; genus Halichoerus; species Halichoerus grypus. The sequence goes on along the minus strand of NC_135715.1, from coordinate 45,341,056 downwards.
CTTTTCTTCTCTGAAATCATACTAACAAAAATTCCTTTATGGCCCTTATTGAAATTCATCATACATTAAGACAGAATGCATTATTAATAATATAGTTGCATGAATTTGAGTTGATAATATGCGGTTGGATATTCAAGATATCCTCTCACAAAATATCTCCAAATTACTATTGTTGATTTATCTCTATAATTTCATACCCTTTAGCTAAACAGGACTCTTTTCTCCCTTACGCCTTTACTTTCCCTCCTCCTTATCTTTGCTCCTGAAGTTTTTTGGGTTTCTGTTTGTTCTTTCTGACTTGAAGACCTCCTTGTTCTCTCATTTCCTCTGGTCAAAATTTCTCCCATTATTTGAGCAGCAGTAATACTTGACTTGTACCCTTTCTGACTTTATTTTGTTTTGTATTATGCATTTGCTATATTATTTAAACTTTTATTTGGAAATAATTTCAAACACACAGAAAAGTTGCAGAAATAACACAGAATATAACACCTTTGCTTAGGTACACAAATTTGAACATTCGCCATATCTGTTATCTCTTTCTTTCTCTGTATGCCTGTGTTCGTATAATATTTCCCTTCTGAACTTCTCTAGGATAGGTTGCATCTATCATGTCCCTTTATCCCTTAACATTTCAGTATGTATTTCCTAAGAATAAAGCTATTATTTTATAGAACCATGGTATAGTAATCAACCTGAGGAAATTTAACGCTGATACTATACTTTTTATCTAAGCAGTCCATATTCCAATTTTGTCAATTGTGCCAATAAAATCCTTTAAAAACTTTTTTTACTTCCAGTGCAGAATCCAGTCTAAGATCAAGCATTGCATTTAGATTGCATTTAATCTAAGTCATGTCATTAGTTGGCACGTATCATTGCAACTAATAAGCATTCTGAAGGTAGTCATGTTAAGAACATATAAATATCCTGCTCTTCATCAGACCCTTCCCCTAGATTTAGCATCCATTGATGATTCTTGCCTAAATTATTATGACAACTGAAAAATGGTGAATTTCCAATTCTACTACCCCACCCACATCTATCTGTCTGAATTAATCTTTAAGGAAGAGCCCTCCCTTTTCCCAATTTTTTTAAACTACCTAATTATTACCAAAATAGATTCATAGGTTTCTATTTTATTCACTGGGTTACTGTCCTTATTTATTTTGATACTTAAAATTGTCTCTGACTTGGCTAGCGAAAGCCTCTTCAAGTGGGCTTCTGTATGCTTTTATTATGCCCATGTATTTTCAGATCACTTCCTTGCTTTCCAGCATAGCAGGATGATCCAGACTCATCTTGCGCCTTCTCAGCCCTGCAATCAGCTATTTATTCATTCATCTCGCAAACATTATTTTAGTACCTGCCATGTACCAGACACTCTTCTAGGCTTCACCGATATGGTGATAAGCAAATCTAGCCATCGTCCTTTTCTTAATGGAATTTACAGTTAAGTGGATGATATGGACATTAAAATTTTCTTTCCCCATGTCTCCCACTCACTCATCTTATCCCTGTGTGGTGACTACATGAATTTCTCACAAATTGGATTGCATGCTTACCGAATGAGTCTTAAGGTTTTTTTCTGGTTATCTCCCAATTTCTCCTTGTCAGAGTCTGGAGCAGGGTGATCCTGCAGGCTTGTAAGAAGTAGCTCTGGGTCTAAAGTTGTCTTGAGCCAGCAGGGAATGTTTTTACAGGGAACTCCATCCTGGAACCAGAGCGCACCTCAGTGTCTCCTGTTCACCTGCTGTAGGGCAGACTTGTTGGGCACAAAGCTGGCAGGAGGAGGCATATGGCATGGGCTCCTAGGGACACAGGGCACTGGATCAACACCTTACATAGGAGCCAGTAATGTCCATGTCAGAGTTCTTGGTTATGTGGAAAAGCCACAACTTCTCTAGTCACATGTTGAATGATTCTCTATTCCTTCCCTTGCTCTCTATGCTTCAGCCACAGTGGTTTTTCTTCCATTCCTTGAAAAATCCAAACTCTACCACATCACAGGCTCTCTAGTTCTTCTCCACACTATTCTTTTTTTTTTTTTTTTTTTCAGTAAGCTCTATACCCAAATTGGGACTTGAACTCATGGCTCTGAGATTGAGAGTCTCATGCTCTACAGACTGAACCAGCCAGGCACCCCACACACTATTCTTATCATTCACATGGAAAGGCCATCTCTGGCCATCCCAGCAAGACCCTTGCTCACCCTGTTCATTCCTCTAACATTACCTTTACAGTCTGAAACGCAGAACCTTGAAGAACATGGCAGGAAGCTTAGGTTTGTATGCAAGGGCAATAGACTCTAAAAAAAAAAAAAGAAGAAGAAGAAGAAGAACCATCATGACATTTAAGGTAATTGACTATAGATATACCTCTCACTTGAGCTATGAAAAGTAACAACCTAGACAAAAAAGTTAGTACTCTTACCTTTATAATTTAGAAGATTTGCTTGAAATCTGAAAACCTAGAAATGAACAAATCATTGCACACAGGTTCAAAATAAATGAAATGTCCCATGGTGAGGCTTTAAGCACAACCTCTTGTCTTATTTAGGGATGCAACTTCCTGCTTTGGTCATGCTGTTTTAAAGTATTAGTGCAACTGTTAGGTACACCTCAGGGACTTTTGAGAATGTAATTTACAACATTTAATGTAGATGAAATGTGAATGTTTTTCATACCCAGTTGCGCAAAGCTGAATGCATAAGAGCAGATGACTAAAAAAGTATATTTGTGTTAGCAGTGCTCAGTTTTGAAGACCTTTCCATGACCCTACCACCTTCTCTTATTTATCTAGAAAGTGGTGGGAAGCAGTAAAATGTCCTAGATGAAAAGGTATCCTGGAGACTCCTAAGCATATAAGTTGTGGGAAGTTGAGGCCTTGAGAAAAATGTAATCAATTCATCTGGAAATTGGACAGTAAAATAATCAAATTGTGACCACTTTACTCACCAACAGATAAAAGTATCTATAATCAAGGATACTTTGGAGAGATGGAGAGAATGTCTCTCTAAAAAAGTAGATATGAAGAAAAGATTGGCATAAGCTTCTTTCAAATTATTTTTTTTCCTGATGATAAAAGTAACACGTGAAAAAAATCTGAAATCTTGAATTGCAAAAAGAATGAAATAAATTTACTACAATCCCACCGTCCAAATATACTAACAATTATTATTATTTTGACATGGGAGTCAGATGATAAAGATAGTTCTACATTCTGACTTTTGTAATCACTTTCTATTCTGACCATTTCTCCTTGTCCTTAAATAATCTTTGAAGTCATGATTTTTAGTGCCTGTACATTATTTTAGCATACACATACACCTGATTTATTCAACAACTTCCTGGTTTAGGGAAATATAGGTTGCTTGCAATTGTTAGTCATAGTGAACAATGTTTTGGATTTTTGGTGTGAAAAACGGCAGATTGACTGCTCACACTTTAGCCTTCTGCTTCCCCCAAACCCTGCTAAAATTTCAGGAAAAGGGCATTAATCCACAAGGAAAAACAGAGTGTGAGAGGAGTCCTCAGTAAATTAGAGGTCTTAATATATTCCTTGGAAGATTGAAAGAGGACAGAGGAGGGATGCCTGGGTGACTCAGTTGGTTGGGCGTCTGCCTTCGGCTCAGGTCACGATCCCAGGGTCCTGGGATCGAGTCCTGCATCAGGGTTCTTGCTCAGCAAAGCTCAGCTTTTCCCTCTGCCTGCAGCTCCTCCGCTTGTGCTCTGTCTGGCAAATTAATAAATAAAATCTGAAAGGAAGGAAGGAAGGAAGGAAGGAAGGAAGGAAGGAAGGAAGGAAGGAAGGAAGGAAGAAAGGGGACAGAGGAGAGTAACTGGCCATGGAAATATCTTGCTATTTCTTCCCCATAGATAACCTTTCTTAAGCATCTCTCCCTGCAATACCCATGCAAGAATGACAACATACCTTGAATTTACACAGTGTTACATGTCAAACATATTTCAATTTAATTAATAATTGATCGATTAATTACTTTCCTTTTACCCTTTAAAAAATGACATCACACTAGACCCTACCTCCAAGTCCACTGCTCTTTTAATTTGCACGCAATGTAGATTATCTCATTTTATTCAGTACATATGTTGAAAATCTTTAACCACACAATTTATTGCATTATGGTAGGAACTATAAGTCTATTTATGTGACTTTGAAAGTAGCCCAGCTTGCACCAGCAAGTTTAATAAAAGCTTCTGATGATAGAATAAATGGTTCTTATTATGTTCGAGTCTGAGTGCTTGGTTTTTGACACTTCTCTTTGGTGTAGGTAACACACTCTTGAAGGCTTTCTACCTCCATGCTATAATAGCTCTTCTATTACTGCATTTATCACTTCACACTGTAACTATTTGTTCACAGAACTGCCTTACATGCTAGCCTATGAGATCACCAAGGTCAGGAACTGTATTTTCATTCCTTTAACACATATTTTTGAGCACCTTCTACATATCACCCAGTGTGATAGGCACAGGAAATACAATGATGAACAAGGTAAATGTGGCTTATTTAGGCAAATACAGTGTGGTCTGAACCCCAGGCTGGTATATTACTTAGCCATTGCCACAGTAATGCTGTCTAACAAACCACTTCAAAACTCAGTGGCTTACAGTAACAAGCATGCATTCTCATGCCATGAGTCTGCAGGTTCTCCATAGTTTGCGCAATCTGAGCTGGACTCCTGTGAGAGGTTCTGCATCAGGCCGAAGGATGGCTGGCACTGGTTCCTCACTGTGACTTGGGTTCAAGTCTAAGACACTTGCATTTATCCTGGGGCACAGGCTTCTCAGAGCATGCCCTCCTCATGGTGGATCACTGGAACACAAAATGTCAAATTCATGGAGCAGACAAAACGTCTCTCTGCTCCATGAGGTTCATTTACTTTCCATTGGCCAAAGCAAGTCTCATGACCAAGCTCAACATCAATGGAGCAGGAGAAAGCCCCATGAGCAAGGACACTGCAAAGTTACATGGTAAAGGGTGAGATTTATATTTCTAATAGGAAATCGCAGAATGTAATTCAATCTACTACACTAGATCACTGTTTTTGTTACAGCTGATCATCGTACCCTGTAGTGCTCCCCTTTAAGTTATTCATCATAAATAACTTGTTCAGTTATTTGTCTCCCTACTCTTCTATAAGCTCTGTAAAGATAGAGATCCTGGGGGTACCTGGTAGCTCAGTCGGTTGAGCTCCTGGCTCTTGATTTTGGCTCAGGTCATGATCTCAGCGTCATGGGATCAAGCCCCACCTCAGGCTCTGCTCAGCACGGAGCCTGCTGGAGATTTTCTCTCTCCCTCTCCCTCTGCCCCTTCCCCCCCTGCTTGTGTGCACACTCTCTCTCTCTCAAATAAATAAATAAAAATCTTAAAAAAAATAAAGATCCTGTTTTACTCACTAGTTATTTACTAAATCATCCTTTACACACAGTAAATGCTCAATAAATTAATATTGCAGTAAATTGAATTGGTAAGTGTCATGATAGGGACGTCCAGAAAGCTAATAGATCATAAGGAACAGAGGTTCATACCATTTCCTGCTCATTGTCACCACCTGAGGAACTTTAAAAACTACATGCCTATGCCTCACCCAGCCCATTCAAAAGGAACCTTCTAGTTTTAATCTCTGAAAGTGGAGATGGGGCCTTGGCGAGTTCCCAATGCATACAGGTGATTCTAATATACAGCCAGGGATGAGAATCCCTGAGCTGGGGCCACCTGACTCGGATTGGGGCAGTCAGGGAAGGCTTCGTGAGGTATGAGGCATTTAAGCAGAGGCTACCCATGGACTGGTAAGTAGGTTTTGGCCCGGCGTGGGGGTGAGGGCAGGGTGGAGGAAGGTGGAGGTTTTTAACAGAGGCTGCCGTGCGTGCCAAGGAATTGAGGTAAAAGAGCTGTTTTACCTGGGGTCTGGGTAGGGTGAGGGGAGCAATGTGGAGCCTAACAACTGATGCTCTGGACAGAATTCTTAGATAAAAGGGCCAGAAAATATGAGAATTGAGGGGAAAGCTTTCCCCATCAGAAGCAGAGGTCTCTCAGGAAAGGCTCTGCCCGGTCTGAGTAACTTCCTTGGCTGCTTGCCCAGGTGAGGCTTTTGTTTGGTGCCCTTTTGCTCAAGTTCATTTTTGCTGTTGTTGCTGTTATGCTGAGGTCTTTCCAACTCTTCTTTGTTTATGTAACTCTCTGGGCAGACATCTCACATCTAGGTTGTGACTGTCTTTCCAGGCAGCGTGTTTTGTTCATGATGACTGCTGAGTTACATTTTAATAATAAACAAGCACATGTATTTTTTTTTCAAGTATGAATACATGAAATAATCATACCAAGAACCTCTCTGCTTTAAACACAAATTCCTCTTCGAGATAGACTTTATGCAGCTCCATATTCTCCCTATACAAATCCATGTGATGAATCAATTTCAGATTTTTTTTTAATCAGTAAAACTTTGTTGCTCTTGTCAAAGTGATTTACTTGCATTCAATAATGAGAAATATTTATCCATCATGTTTTACTTATTGTCTCAGGAACCTTAGATGGCAGGATTCAATATTAGCCAGATTTGGGACATAATTCTCCTCCCGCCTATCAAATTTTAATTTTTTTGCTTTTAATTTTAGCAATTCTGCTCTATATGTGTCTTCAGTGGTAATCTACCTTAAATACTTTTTGGAAGCAAGAAGCTGACAGATTACCAGGTAAGGGAGTCAGAACACTTACTAGATACTGTGGCAAATGAAAAGATACAGGATTCATTCACTGTCCCCAAATTCCCAGTCTACTAAATACTCAGAGAAGAATTTTTCTGCAAATAAGTATATTAGAGAAAGACTTGTAATGCCTAGGCCTCAAATTATCTCGACAGTAGGCCTAAAGCTAAAAATATATTTCTTTGCATTCTATCTTAAAATCAAAGTTCTAACTGTTTAATTAAATTTTTTTCCAACTATATGCAGAGAGAGACCTACATGTATGCATACGCACACATCTGCAAAGGTGGCAGTAGTCAATATTACTGATTACCATCATGGTGAAGGTTGGCACATGTGAAATGTTGGGTTTTTGCAGTTCCAGTCAGAAGGTATAGGGCACGGGCAGTGAAATAGTAAATGCATAAATAAATTGCTGCCTGCTGCCTTCTGCAGCTTTCCAGAGAAAACAGTATCAATTGAAATCAAGTCATTTTGAGCCATGTCATTTTGCAGCAGAGAAGAAAATCTAAGAAAACTGAGCACCCTCCTCCAAGAAGTTACGAAGACAGGGTTCAATAAACCAAGAAGTGGAGACTTTTCAAAGAAAATTCTGCCATTCTAGATCCCAACATTAGGCCTGTCCTCCAACCTCCCTCTTTTGAATAAAAAGTAATATTTTTTAAAGATTTTATTTATTTATTTGACAGTGAGAGAGAGAGAGAGGGCACAAGCAGGGGGAGTGACAGAGGGAGAAGGAGAAGCAGACTCCCTGCTGAGAAAGGAGCCCAATGGCGGGGCCCTGGGATCATAACCTGAGCCAAAGGCAGACACTTAACTGACAGCCACCCAGGTGCCCCAAAAAGAGTAATTTTGTAAACCCTCTGAAAAATACTTCTTGTTACAATTCTACCTTCTGAATTTAATTAGCAATTTTATTACCGTCATTTTATTAACCTCTATTAATCATGAAAAACATATTACTGGCATTCCATTGATCTTCTGATCTGAATTTGTAAGGGAAAGCCTTCTTATTTCTATTTACTAACATGAATGAAAAAGATTTAAAGCAAGACACTTAGCATAGAAAACTCAAACTTCCACCGAAATAAGCAGTTTCAGAAAAGCAGATACATCTGGATTGTATTGGTAAATGGTGCTTGGTTATAGACCAGTTAATACGGTTAATGCTAATTGTAGCGTACTCTGGTCAAAATTGTATTTTATCTTAATTTCTTCTGATTTATGTCATTTTCCATAAAGTAATTCTGAAAACTTAAAGCTTATTGCATTCAGTACCTACTAAAGGAAGACTGATCTGATTTAAATATCATTTTTCCTGGGTATTCAGATATCAGGTTACATATTGCTGTTAGTTCAGAATGGACTGATGTTTACTAGATTATATTCCACCTGCCCCAGACTTCCAGTAACATAGCTCAAAGTACCAGTGATTGACAGGTCTTGAACTAAGGCACATTTATAGAAAGTACCACAAGCATTTGTCTCCAGAGGCAATATCCTTTATGACTGCTTGTGGAAATATTTATAATGCATGTGGAGTGCCTTGATCATTTTGTTCAGTAAGCAATGCATTTACAAAATGGAAGAAGAATGAAAATTCAATTTTTTTTTTTTTATTTGATTACAAATCTCCAGTGAACTGTTCTGTGGTTGATCCCTATATACCAGTTCCTATTCCTTGGGACAAATGCAGAAACTGCAGGAGCCAGATCCATCACATGCTATTCTAAAGAACCGGAAAGTTTCCGAGCCTCCTGCTTCTGTGGATGTAAAAAAAATCCTGCCTGATCCTCTACTAGGCGGTATCATGTCAGATGATTGCATAACACCTTCGTGTGCTGAGCACCACTTCCTCCTTCTCCCCCCACCTCCCCCTTCCCCTTCCCCATTTAGCTCACATTTACCTTTATAGAAATTTTTGGCTAGATAATTCACACACTTTGGGGAAAAATAAAACTTAGCAAAATGCCAGGTTACATACTAAGACATTTACAGAAGAGAATCCAATAATTCCCTGTAGTTATTCTTCCCCACATAGTATGGAAATGCATTCAGTAGTTTAATTTTCTTTTCCTTCTCTTGCCAGAATTATTTATTGCTGAAAATTGAGGAGTTGTATTATAGTCATTATTTCTTTTAGTTTAAAAATTCAGTTTGATAGTAATCTTAAAAAAAAAAAATCCCACAAAGTTTAAATATGGTTTGGAAAGGCAGAAGAGGGATTTGAAGAGAACACATCTGATGAAAAAGAAAAATGTTTTAGCATTTTCAACCGACCAGAGTGGAATCAGTGAAAAACAGAAGTCTCCAAAGGAAACTGCGACAAAGTAAAAAGGGTTTATAAAAGAATACATAGCCATTTTGAGAGTTGTGTTGGAAAGGATAAGGTGATATTTTTTTTTTTTATCTGAGACTGTAATGAAAAGACCAGAATTACAGATTTGATGCCTCTGTGAGAGTCCAACTTTTCCATGACAACAGACTAGCCTCGCATCCCTGGCTAAACATCTTGAAAAGATGTGGAAATATGGAACTGATTATACAGAGCTGATCCATGACAATTTGTGGGAAAACAACGCATAATTAAGGGGCATAGTGATCATGTTAATTGAGAAATGTTCCCCAAAACTAATCTGAATGATTATTAGAGCTGAAGGTTTCCTAGGCTATACAACACTCTACAGACATGAAGTAAACAAATTATGGCAAAATCTCCTCATTGTTGCTATCTGCGGAGATTGTTCTGCCATCATTTCCACAGCCACGATTATTGTCAAACACCGAAGTGAACATGAGCAAACAGTATGATGCACTGGGGAGAAACAGGGGATAGAGGTGAGGCCTTACCCCCTTCTCTACTCTTCCACTAACCAGCCATTTGATGTCCTATATACGGAAGGCCTATAAACTCCCTTTTAGTTTCCTCAACTCTCATATAGGAATAATAATAGTCCCTTATCTACCACCTCACTGGGTTGTTAGGGATATCCAATGAAATGAAGTAAAGGAAACTTAGAAAAGATTAAAAGTACTTACAAATGTAAGAGATTGATAGTGTTTATTGATCCCACGTGCCAGACTGTTCTTGCATCTGCATAAAGCTCTGCTTTCATAGCAGTTGACAACATTGATGTTAGTTATATTGTTTTTCAAACTTCATCTTAACACATTCTGATTTCAAAAATAGTAAATGAGATGGTTTTTGCAAACAGGACTTGTCTTTTGTCCTTGTATTGCTATAAGTGGAAAAGTTCTGTTGTAGAGACTTTCATTTTTAGTATTTAGAAGACTTTGGAAAGAAGTTCAAATTCAGAGGCAAGTTTTAAGTCTCTACAAGTATTTTGGTGGTGATGGTAACAATAATATTTACACTACCTGCATTGATAAAAGCCTTGACTTCCCTTTATGGTCATGTCCTATGTCTATTGCAGTTCAAAAAAGACCAAGCAATACTTCCTGGGAAAAACCAACTGGCCTCAGACAGGTTCCCATGGAGAGGGAGAACATTGGTATGGTTATCAAGGGTCTAGGTCATGGATATGGAGGTTGAAAATTCAGGGTCAGTATATTCAGAGGTGATTGGGCTCAGGCACATGACTCATACCAACTCAACTCATAAGTCTGACATTAAAAATCCAAAATGTCAATTTATGCACTTATAATCAAAACTTTAACTCCTCACGGGTAGATCTGGACGGCACAATGCTCATCAGAAGGTTGCTTGATGGAACTGGAATCAGAAGCTTACTGCCTAAACTGAATGGTAGTCAAGTCACCAGAGTTCTGTGGGATATCTGTGCATCACAGGCCAGGTCCTTTGGGCTCATGGTTCAGGCAACCCAGTCTTTCAGAGCTAGAGGTGGAAAGTCTATCTTTGCCCCCTTTGACCTGCCCTATTGTTGGCCAATTGGCTTTCAGATTAAGATTTTTTTCCTTTTGTCATATGAATATTTTCTCTTGAGGTTTAGCCTAGGAGATAGTCTGCCTCTTTAAGGTAATCCTGTATCTTTGCTCTGATATATTTTAAATGTTTGTTTCATAGAAACACTTGGAGGGTAGTCTTCTCAAGTTCTCAGCTGCACCCCACTGTTGTTCATTGTAATATACCACCAACCATTCTTCCTCACATTTCCCTGAGCTTGTTCTATGCTCTTAAACTTCTGGGCCTTTGAATATGATTTGGTCAGGAATGCTCACCATACCCAATAAACTCCTACAAAACTTTCAGTACTACTTTAAAAGTCCATTCCTCTGTGCCCACAGGGTAGGCATAGGCTAGTGTTCACTAAAAGAGCTACATTACCAAACTCAATTGTGCTGTAGGGCTTAAGTCATTTTGCAGGCACAGCCCTTCCTCCAAGGGAGAAAAATAGAGAAAAGCAAGGGTGAAAATGTAGTAATCAATCTTCAAGGAACCATTCTAGTTCCATAGGCCCACAGTAGCTATGGGGCCTCCTCTTGGCCAAGGGGATTTTATTTCATCAAATAAAAAAGTTTTGTTGTTAATCACTGTAAGACTTTGAGATTCAAGGAACAGCCCCAGTGGATTACATTTGTCATTGCAGCTAACATCGTGTGCTTACTATATGCTAGGCAGAATGTAAAGCATCTGGTGTGGATTATTTCATTTAACCTTCATGATAAGCTTATGATGTAAGTGGTTTAATTATCCCACTTTATGGATAGAAAGACTGATGGTAAGAACAGACAAGTGGTAGGAGGTAGAGCCAGGACATAAATCTAGTGAAATCTGAAACTGTGTGGTGACCAAAAAAAGTGTTCCATTACCAAGAACATTTGTTTTTCCCACGGCAGTTGTCCCTGTAGTATGCCTGATCCCTACTGTAAAGACAGATCTGGGTGTTCCACGATGGCTAAGCATCTTGGCAAGATGTGGGCAAATACAAAGTCAGGAGGTGTAGAAACTTAGACTCTGTTAATGTAGGAATAGTGCCAGGTCCTCCCTGGATCAGCCACGGCTCCCAACAGACAACTTTCTCAGCTGTCACAGAGCCATAAACACAGCTCTGGGATCTGCTGATAGGTGCTCTGAGCTGTCCAGGAGAATGTCACACAACAAGCAAGTATTAAGATTTCTAAAAAGGGGGGGTTTTGTGCCCCACAGAACCAAAATTCAAAAAAAAATTGTCTAATATTTTTCAAAGAGTTTTCTCATAATTTCCAGAATATTAGACGTCTGGTTGTATCTATGCACATTTTCTACTCCCAAGCCTATGTGGTGATAAAACTGTACCCTGAGGACCCTGAGGAAAGAACCTTCTACCTCACCCAGTATTCACAGGGTTAGAGATGGCAAACTTCTTTTCCTCCTAGAAAACCAATAGAGGGCTTTTGTCATAAACGGACCACAGTCCTAGTTATATAGCTGTATTTTCAGCCACAGTATTTGCTCATCCAGAGGAAGCTGTTGTTTAGGTTACTGCAAGCTCCCACTGGGACTCAGCCAGCTGTACTGTCTTAACTATTGCTCAGGGTGTCCCTCTGTCCGTTCAAACACATATATTTGGCACCTACCAGGTGCAGGCCACTTTTCTATCAGCCCTCAGTGTTTTAAGTTTTATAAATGTATCCAAGTACAGAAAAATAATTTGGTCAGTGTAAAAATGTAGGATTCATGCTTAATGCATCTATGAAATGTCAGTCAAACGAATACAGGGTTCCCCTTCTTCTCAAAAGTTTACCTCACGCCACTTCACTTTTACAAAAGACCTACATTTGTACCTGTTTTCACTCATCAAAAGAAATCCGAAGAGATTTTCACTAGTATGAAAGAAGGCAAAAAGCAAAAACAGTGTTTAGCATTTGTTTTGCAGCCAGCAGTTACAGAGGTAGCGTGCCCCCCGGAGCAGCAAGGGGGCGCAGCCCCACTCCTTCCCTGGGAGCTGACACAGCATCGAGCTGCCATAGCTTTGAGCTCTGTGAGCGTCTGTGCTTCATCTTGATTTATTCTGTGCATCTGTTAGCAAGAAGTGTCCTAAGGTATCCGAAGACTCTAGGAGAGGGTATTTTTTGGGGTCTGGGAATGCTCAAAATTTTTTTCCATATAAATTAATGGTAATCGCTTCTTCACTTTACACCATTCCGGCTCACGAAGGTTTTCATAGGAAGCCTCTGTTTTCAGATAGCGGGGGGAGCCCATACTCTACTGTGTAATTTGGACAGAAGTATGCCTTTTAGAATCAGAGGGCGCTCAACCTTTGAAACTGGTTGTTACCTCTCCCTTCCTCATCTGTCTTTCCCCCAAATCTATCTCCAAGTCACCTTCTCTCATCCCCTACGTACACACACTTAATCAAAACAAATCTGTGGAGCAGCTATCCGCATGGCTACTCCATCATTAAGATCTATCACTTCACAGCACCTTATGGTTATAATAGGATTTCCCCCCTTTGATTAATTCTTGTTCAACATCTCTCACACTTGCCTACCCACGAAACTCTTTCCTGGGGGAGAAAACAAAATTACACCTTCTTTTACACTGATCCAGCAGAGAAAATGAGATTGCCCAACACATTACAGCTTCTATTCAGCAGAGCCACATGCTCCCCTCTTGAGATGGGATGGAAAACGAGCTGCCAGCAAAAAAAAACAAAAAATTCCTAACGAGTGTCACAATTGCAACTTTTCATTGGTGCTCCCAGTGACAGTACTTCTGACCTAAGACAACTAAGACCTACAGATGTACTCCTGAGTCTGCTCATTAGCCTAATGAGGATGGAGTCAGGCAAAGAGTTAATTTGACTAATTTAATCAGCGTGCCCCTCCATGTGTCTACTGGGAGAACACCAAAGTGACGGAGACAAACAGAAACACACAGAGGAGAGGAATTTACTGGGCTGTGTTTGCCATTAGGCAGAGCCACTGTGAAAACATAATAGAATCAAAGCTGGAAAGAACCTTAATGATTGTTTAACCCATTCATACCGTTTTATAAGGTCTAATGAGGTTCAGAAATCATCATAAAAATAAAATTTATTGTCAAATGGGTGATACATGGGAAAACATTTTATAAATTGTAAGCTACTATGTGTGTGCATAAATATTATTAGATTGTTTTCTCCAAACAACATAGGGGAATTTAAACAATGGATGCATTGTTCTATATTTTCATAGAAGAAATACTATAAATAAATTTCTTCTCCCCACAAAAACTGATTCTTTAGGTGTGAGGACACCTTTCAAGCTAATCATCTTATAAGGATAGTTTGAAATTATGAAAATTTTTTCCTAAACTTTTCCTGCTTTTGAAGACTTGGGAAAAAATAAAGCATTGATGCATGTTCTTTGATGCTGAATATAAATTTTAGTTTTACCAGATTTAGGGATTTTCAGTTAATACTCGGTGTGGATGATTTATGTTTTGATTAATGGTTTTCGATTTCTTTCAAGTTCTACCTTAAAATGAGCACCATAAAATGTCTATTTAATGTTGGCAGTACTTCTGATAGTGTGCCTTGATCTTACAATTAGAAATTAAGCCACAATTACCCATCAGATTCAGTAATTCTAAGAGAGTTGATTGAGGGTTTTTCCTGGACAATAGAATGTCATTTGCATTGATTATTTCATTATATTAATTTTCTCATCACTTTTCCTTTTTCTTTTTTTTTTATTTCAACATTATTAAGTTTTTTCAACAGGCTTAAGCCTAAGGGGATGAAAAAGAAAATGAATGGGTTTCTTTGGTTTAAAAAAAAAAAAAAAAGGAAGAAAAAGGCTTATGGGGATACTAAGCCTCATAGCCTATAAATTGGTCCTGTTCTCTTTTTTCCTTGATGATAGTTTGTGGAATTAAAACAGGATAGGAAAAATTATATTTTGAGGTTGAGTCTTTTAAGAAATTGAACTTTTGTAGTGTCCCTTCTATAACAATATTGCTGCTATCCCAGTAGCCAGATCAGGCAATACATAATGGTCTTTTTCTGTAAGTTTTCTTACAAATCATTTTTCTTTATTTGGTTATTGATGGAGAGCCTATTATGTATTGTAGGTATATATAAAGTATAAATAAAATTTATACTCTTGAAGGAGAGATAGACATTAAATAAATAAACAAATATGACTTTAAATAGAAGTGCAATAAAGGAAAAGAATTGTGTTCTATGACAGAAAAAAAGGAGATAACCTAATTTATATGTGACGGTAGTGAAGGAAGGCCTCTCTGAGAGATGTAAAGAGCAGGTGCATATTTAGGCTTATAGAGGACAGGACAAGGGACGAGGCTAAAGCAACTGTATAGGCAAAAGATCTTGAATCAGCGAAGACCTTGGTTGGTGCAAGGTCACCAAGTTCAGTGTAGCTGGAATAAAGAAAAAAATAGTACAAAATAAGGCTGAAGAGGAAGCCAGTGTCCAACTTGGAGCAGTTGAAGAGGGAATGGAAGAGTTGATATAGAACAGTGGTGGACTGAATGCAGGATTGAATTCTGCTTCCTCCCGAAATCTCACTACAGAATGACAGAAAAGAAAATTGTTATAAAAGGCATAAGCCCCCCAAACAAAGAGAGATGCAGTGGAGTCCTTGGCATCAAATTTTTTTGCTTCTGCAAAGCATGTGAACAAATGGTGATTGATTTATCAAATCTGAGAAAGTCTGGGCGCCTGGGTGGCTCAGTTGGTTAAGCGACTGCCTTCGGCTCAGGTCATGATCCTGGAGTCCCGGGATCGAGTCCCGCATCGGGCTCCCTGCTCAGCAGGGAGTCTGCTTCTCCCTCTGACCCTCCCCCCTCTCATGTGCTCTCTCTCTCTCTTTCAAATAAATAAATAAAATCTTAAAAAAAAAAAAAAAAAAATCTGAGAAAGTCTGCAGTGGGGAAAGCTGAGAAGTGACCCAATTTACCAAGTTACCTCTAGAATTGGGGTAAAGGTGAGGCTAAACACAGAAGGAGTAGTTGAAAGCCCATTCAAGGAGCACTTAGACTCTGTACCGGTCAGGAGGGGATTCAATACAGAGAACGAATCGCTTATAAAACAGTTGGAAGAACTAAAGAGGCACAGGGCAGAGAAAGCCATGGCTACTTCTTAGAGTTACTGGCAGTTTTCAGAGAATCAAGCATTGCAGGAACTTCGGGAAACTGCCAAAGATATCACGACTATCTGAAGCATCATAGCAAATGATTTGCAAAGAAATGCTCCTTGGTGGCTGAAAAATCTCATATTTGCTGAAGCCCATAAATTGCCTTCAGTTGTCAGAAAGCAATAATATGGTTTCTACCTTTCTTATGCTTTCCAATCTTGTAGGCTCTAATTGGCAGACTTGAATACAGAACCTGGCCAGCAGATTATTCTGGAAGTGCAGTTCCTTGGCTTCTAGCACCTGCAGTATAAGCAAGACCTACAAGAGTCATGATGTCAGGGAAAGCAAGAGGAATGTTGGAACTGAGTTGCTATCCATCAGTCCAGCATAGAGCCACCCTCCCAGATCCCATTCCCCTTTGTACAACTGGGCAATTGCCCTTTCCTCTATAGGCAGAAGATGAGGTGTAGAACAGATGGTCACCAGATACAGCTGATGGCTGGGGGACAGTTCTTCAAATGGGGGGGTGAGAGAAAAATGAATATATTAGACCTCTCCGCCCATTTAACTCTGGGTTTAAACTCCCTAGGCCAGACACTGGATGAGCCTTTCATAGAAAACCTGACCAGCCCAAGTGAAAAGGCCTCAGAGATACTGATCTCAAGGGTTTCTCCAGGAAACGTCCCTGTCAGATCACTTTATAGAGAATCCACAATGGCAAGCCCATACATGGGCATAAGCTTTAAACTATTTAATTCCCTACATTAAATATGAGCCAAGGATCATCAACATTTGAAGAAGGCAGCAAACATGGAAATCACAGTCCAAAACAAACAAACAGCCATGGAAGACAGAGGCTATAAAGGAAAGAGGAAAATGTCAAAAAGAAAACTAACAATAACTATCTTTGGAAAGTAAGGAGAAATATATTGAAGTGAGAACAGAAAGCTTTTTTTTTTTTAATTAAAACATGATAGCAGAACTAAAGACCTTAATAGAAACATTAGAAAATAGTATCCCAAGAATTAGAGTAAAAAACTCAGAGTTCATAAACAAAAAGGGAGGGAAAGGGTAGAGAATGGTTCAAATGATGGAATCTCCAAAAATTTTTAAAAAACAAACAAAAATACAAGGAATTATAAAAGGAGAAGAAATTTTAGTGGGAAAAATTCAAGATGATATATCAGAAATGAATGACACTGTGCTCAACACAATTAATGAACATAAGCTAAGATATTTAAAACACTGGGGACAAAAATCTTACAAAGTTTTAAAGAGGAAACAAACCCAGGACTTAGAACCAGGATTGGCAAACTTTTCTGTAAAGAGCCAGAACATAAATGTTTTAGAACTTGAGGGCCATAAAGTTAGTGCCCAAACTACCCAACCCTGCTGTTACAGTGTGAAAGCAAATATAAACAATATGTAAATGAGTGAGCATGGCTGTGTTTTAATAAAACTTTATTAACAAAAACAGGCTATGTGCTAGATTTGCTAACCTCTGAAAATCAAAGAAAAACACATGGGATCCTGAAACCAGGAATTAGGTTCCATTTCTTGGAACTCAGATTATGATAAAATAAAATACCAAGCCTGCAAGTCATTCAGCACAGAGGGCAACCACTCTCCATTGGAGCAGATCACAGGGTTTTGATAGAAACTGCTTTAAGATGAAATTGAGGGGCGCCTGGGTGGCTCAGTCGTTAAGCATCTGCTTTCGGCTCAGGTCATGATCCCAGGGTCCTGGGATCGAGCCCCGCATCGGGCTCCCTGCTCCGCGGGAAGCCTGCTTCTCTCTCTCTCCTACTCCCCCTGCTTGTGTTCCCTCTCTCGCTGTGTCTCTCTCTGTCAAATAAATAAATAAAATCTTTAAAAAAAAAAAAAAAGATGACATTGAGAGAATATGAACTGTGTTTATATGGATTCAGAGGGTATTTATACAACAGGAGAAATTCTGGGTATGTATTAATTATAAGCACATGGAAAACTAAATAAACAGAACAACTAATATTAACTCCATAGGAAACAAAATGTTGCACAGGAAAAAAAATTAATCATTGATAACTATAATTCCAACTCAGAGGTCTCAGAGTCATTAACAAACATATATTGATCTAATCGAAATTATGACAGAACTATATTGAACAGATGGAGGGAAGGAATGGCAGTGTGTTGTAGAGGGGTAGGTGTTTGTAGAACAGGAGTTAAAACTTTGTCTCCCATTAGTGGAAAATCAAAAGATAATAGATAAAGCCTAAATTACAAAAAATAAATAGTACACAAACATTCAGAGTTTTGGAGATACATACCAAACAAATCAGCTACAAAAGTTGATTGTGGTTATCTCTGGGTATTTTGGACTGGGGATGGCGAGTCATTTAATGAGACTTGTAGAACAATTCAACTCTTTTAAACTCTGTATATGTATAACACTTCGATTTTTTAAGTTAATTTTTAAGAATAATAAGTAGTTTTATCAATAGGAAAATAGGCAAATGGTATATTTAATCAATGGATTTTTGTATAACTCTTAAGGTAATCAGGTGAAACTTTTATGTTTTAAGGTAAAGATTAATAGCAATGCTGAGCAAAAAAACAAAATGGCAAATTGCAGAAAGAGATGTAGAGTATGATAGAAAGCAATACTACATTTTATTTATACATAAATATGTATTAATGAATAATGACTCACATGGGAAAAATAAACAATTCAAATGTGGTTGCCTCTTGGAGGGAGGACAATGAGAGCAGAGAATGGTCCCAGAAGTGCTTACACTCTAGAATATTTTATTTCTCATAAGCAAATGAGGGAGAGTAATACTTTTAGACAAAGCAGGAAGCAGTCAAAGATGCAAGAAAGAGAAGGGTAAACATGAACAGCAACAATAACATTGAAATCAGAGATAGGTTCCTCTTTCTGACAACACTTGGGCCTCCCATAGAGTCCCTCCATTTTCCTGTCACTTCTCTTTCCTTCTGTTTTGTTTTGCATTTGTTGTTTTGGGTGTCATGTTTGTTTGGGTTTTCCCTCAACATTCCAACATGCTCTTGCAATGACTCTATCTCCCTCCAGTGACAGTCCTGTGCTGCCATTCTGCTTGAGAGGGTCTCCATTTTCCTACCTCCCATCTGCTTTTAATGTTGCTTGTGGTGGTATTTTTAAGTAACAAGGCCTCAGTAGGAGTGATTCTGAGTAAAATATAGTATCACCAATTAAAACTGTTTTCTACCCCAGCCCACTATGCAGTCATGTCTTTGGAGAATAGGAGCTTTCACTAAAACCACTGTGAGATTTGAAACACAGTTGTATCATTAAGCATTATGAGAAAACAGGAAGTAGCTCCTACCAGGATTGGATCCGTCATGCAACACTGTCATCGGGAGCCAAGCTCCTCCTACCCTGCCATCCACAGAGCATTGACTCAGTCCCCGGATTTGCCCCTTGCAGTACTATGGGGATTGGCACGGTCCCAAAGTCTACTTGAAGAGAGTTGCCTCTCCGTTTCGTTACAGAGGAAACTTTTCTTGGCAACAAAAGCAGGCATTCTTTCAGGTTGCATTCCCCAGGGTCCGGTCCCGTGCAAAGAGGGGTGGAAAAATGAGAATCTAGGATTTTCAGTCCCTACAGTGGGAGGCAGGTTCTGCCAGCAAGCAGGTGCGGGTAGGGCATAGCTGTCGGACAGGTAATCCACAGTGCCTGCCACTGACCTTCGGTGCCTTAGAACATCCACCACCATGCCCCGCAGAGGGCAGAGCAGTGCCCAACAGACAGGGCCATATCCAGTACAAGTGGTGGCCATGCCTACCAGCAGCAGCACTCCCCAGAAGGAAAGGCAGTACCAAATGGAAGCCTCAGTGGGGCCAGTGGATACAGTGTGCCCAACAGACACAGCCAAGTCCAGCACAAGGCAGACTGTAGCTGCATTGTTTAATACGATCACCAATATCCTCATGTGGATCTTTAAACTAAAATAAAATGTAAAATTCAGTTCTTCAGTCACACCACCTACATTTCAAGTATGCATTACCCACTAGTTGCTACCATATTGTATATCACAGATAAAGAACATTTCCATCTTTACAAAAAGTTTATTGGACTGTGCAGGGCTAGAGCAAGGGAAGAACTTCTTAAATGGCAAATCCATATATGTAGAAATAGGATTATAGTATAGCTCATCCCCAAGTATCTCTAGGGACGCCTAGAGTCATGGTATAAACCTCTGGCCAAGGTGGGAATGAAATGTACTAGCTAATGATTTATAATATGCTGTTTAAAGCCCAAAATTCCCCTGGAGGTACGCAGGGTCAGCGAGTCTGCCTTGTTTAGTGAAAATGTATAAATGGATGGTCCCTACCTGGTTTACCTGGTCGCTCAGCCTGATTCTGACTGTGAGATCAGTGCAGTATAAGAACCCCCACACAAACTTGTGCCTCATCCTCCCTGAAACAAGTATCTTGTTCTCATATTGGTGGATCATGATTCTCAGATGGAGTATATTCTGAGCAATGCAGAGAGGACTCTGGAAGCTGTGCCCAGGTGTTCCAGACCTCTGTAATGTTGCTTTGTGCTTTCTTAATCCTGGTGCTGTGTATCCTTTGCTTGTAATAAATCTTTCATGAGTATACCTTGTTAGAGTCCCGTGAGTCCTTTCAATTATCTGACCCCGAGTAATTGTTGCACTCCATGGTGGCCAATCAGATTTGGTCATTAACACATACGAAACACCCTCTGGACACTGCTAGAAATAACTAGGCTGAACTTTACAAGGCTCTGGAGGTCCCACACTAGCAGATGTGAGCAAGAAACATCATATATATATAAGATTTTGTTGTTGTTCTTCATTCTTTCATGTCAAAGGGAAGTTATGCATGAAGAGATACATTTTGACAGGAATTTAAGTCAGAGATTATTTGTGTTCAAATAATTTTATTGCCTAAACCTCAATTTTTCTCTTCTGTAAAATGGGAAATATTACAGAATTCACATCATAGGATTGCTTGAGGGTTGATTTGTATAATACATGTAATAGGTAAGTACAATGATGAACATGTAGGAAGAACCCTGTAAGTATGAGCTCTTGTTGTCACACTGCTCAGATGAAGATATCTATTAAATATGAACATTTATAACAATCTGGGTAATGCATTACCTTAAAGATCTCATTATCTGTCTTAGATTTTATTTTGTTTCATCTGGTAGTATTATCTCAATTACCTTCTATTTTGTTTTCCTTTAAATGATATTTTATAGAAATGCACACTGTATCTGAGTAGAGTGCTACATCTTCCCACCCTAAACAGAGTAATATTTTCATATGCTCTATATTTTTATTCTAAGCATGGCTCTTGCTCAGTGGGAAAATTATGGATGCAATTGTTAGGCCACTAACTCAAATTCTTCCCTGGTGGTTAATCATTGTTTCTAATCCCAGTGGTATAAACGGTTTTCTGGCGGTCTTCTGGCATAATCCTCTCACTTTATAGTGAGATTTCACAGCTAGTAAATGATAGAACTGGGACTCCAATCCAATCAGACCCATATAAATGTTGAAGTTGTAAGAAGATATAGATGATACAGTAAATTCTTGGAGAGGATATCATTTGTGATAGAAATAAGAGATTATAAAGAGACAAACATTTTAAGAAATTGCTCAAACTAATTTATAGGACAGTGCTGGAGGAGAGGCAACAAAGTTTAAGATATTCCTAGTATTAAAGAATTTGGATCCCTAGTTGTACTTGTCCTATTCAAGTTTCTTTAAGTCACATGAAATAAAAACCCATTCAAGATAACTCAAGTAAAATGGTAATTTATTATAAGGCTATCTCAAAGAAGAAAAGGTAATATGGATGCATCTCAGGGCAACTAGAATTGGAAAGTAGAATTAGGGATTGAGGCAGACACTTCATCTCTTCCTCTCCTGATGATAAGTTCTCTAATCTCTACCTTTCTGGATTCTTTGCTTTGAATTCTGTTCTGTCTTGCCTGGTTTTCTCTGCCTGCATATCTGAACAGGGCCAACGCAGCCTTGCTCTTAACTCTAGAGTTCATCACTTTGTGATGACCAGCATTGTCTCTCTTTTCTGTTGGGCAGCATCCTCCTTACCATTATAGTCCATCTGCATTGTTTGCCGTTGGCTCAGAAGTTCATCTGTTGTTAATCGGTTTGGCTGAAGGTTTGTGGACACCTGGAATCAACAGCTGACCTTGATAGGGCTGCAGGAAAGTAAGTACCTCCAAACATATCCTTTATACATACACATACATGTATAAACATTCAAGAACCGTACAAGGGCAGTCATTTAGGGTTATTTTAGAGGTGTCACGTGAGGTATATGCCAAATATGTCATAAAAACAGAAGTGCTTCAATAATTCATGGTAGCAGCTATCCATGTTCACTGAACCTCCAGGAAGTCTGAATAGAAAAAGTGGATATTAAGTGATATCTTGAAGAATGGGTAGTGTATGATTATCTGGAAAGAAGATAAAGGGTATTCCATTCAGGCAAAAAGGCATAAAGGTAGGAAATGTTAAGGTAGAAAGAGTAGAGTATTTAAACTGGAATAGAATGCTCATATACAGGTGTAATAAAAGGTAAGGTTGTAAAAGGTAAATTGTGGGTTAATTGGGGAGGGTCCATATTATAGAGAATAGATTTGATTCTAGAGGCAAATTTGGATAAGAGTTGGTTGTAAAATATTTTCTATTTTGGGTACATGGGGAGAAGTTTAGGTATTGGGGCTGTTTGAAAATGGGTCTTGGGTGGTCCGGGGTTGGAAAAAAGAGGAAAGGTAATGTGGCATATTCTACTTCTAAGACTCCATCCTCAGGAAATTATAAAAGATAAAGCCCAAGATTTATGTACCAAAATATTTATGGCAACGCTGTAAATAACACAAAAATCTGGAAATGATTTAAATACCCAACAACATGGAGATTCATTAATAAATTATGTATATCCAGATGTATCATTAAAAAGAATGTTTTCAAAGAATATTTGATGATATGGAGGGAAGGGAAGTGAGGCTACTCGCCGTCTATTAAATGCAAAATTCAAGGACAAAGCTAGTGTTTATGTATATGGTATTGCCAAAAACTTAAATCTTTCTAAGTTTTGATAATTCAGTCTCTACTTCTTAAACAGAGGAAATTAACACTATTGTTTAATTCTTTTTTTATTGTTTACATTCTTGACAAAGATATAGCAAGCAAACATTGGTATCTGTTATATATGTTAAGGTAAATGCTAAGTTGCTATAACAAAAAAACACCAAAAAGTGTGGCTTCAGTAAGAGGTTTATTTCTCTCTCATGAGAGAGAGTCTGGCTGGTGTAGGCTTGTTGGGTAGCCCCACTTTGCAAGGTATTTGCAGGGAACCAGATTTCTTTTATCTTGTTCTTTGCCTTCCTCTGGGTTATTTTCTTTCCTCCTGAAAGCTGAATTGGTGCCATGTCTCTGTTCCAGCCTAAAGGAAGGAGGAAAAAAGAACAAGTTCAAGCAACTTTATTTTTAAGGACGTGTAGCAAAATTTGCTTGCCTTACTTCTGTTCATATCACCTTAGCCAAAATTTGATCATAGTCACACCGAGCTAATAAGGGAGGCTAAGAGATACAGTGAGAGAATGTGCTCTGTGACTTAAAGGGAGAAGAGAGAGGGTAATTAAGGAGAATAGTAATCTTCCACATCTGCTAGAATATAATGGCTATTCAGGAAACCTTTATTAACTTTCTCAAAAATCTAAGGGTGTTGTTGTTGTTGTTGTTTTGCCTTTATGTCAGTAGCGGAAACCGTGACTGTCAGTAAACCAGCCACTTTGGTTTACCCACTTTAATTGAGCAATTAGATAATCAAACATAGCAAGGATAAGTCTCAGATCAAAAACTTAGGTGGGAAAAGTCACCATGTTCCTTTATTTTCTTTAAATCTACTTAAATCTAGCTCCAACCCCATGCAGTCTGGCAGACAAAAAATTCACTCAGAGGTATTACTGGACTCTTCTCCTGGGGTTGTGTCAAGGACTACCCCCAAGCGCCAATGGTCATCAGCCATCAGTGAGCATTAGGTGTTGTTCCTCCAAGTGCTGGACTCTGCACAGGGGACAGGAATATTTCTGAGACCACAGGTGCATGACATAGGTCTTACCTCTGGGATCTTTCTGCCATCAGTTCCCACCCCAGTCCTAGCACTGTCAGGGAACAGGACCCAGAACCCCGTACGCAAGGCCTCTGGATCTGGTTTCTTTTTTCTTTTTCTTCTTCTTCTTTTTTTTTTTTTTGGCAGTATAATTAACATACAATGTTATATTAGTTTCAGCTGTACAACAAAATGATTCAACAGTTCTATACATTCCTCAATGCTCACCACCATAGTGTAGTCACCATCTGTCACCAAACAACATTTTTACAGTATTATTGACTATAATCCCCATGCAGTATTTTTCATTTCCATGAGTTATTTATTTTATAACTGGAAGTTTGGACCTCTTAATCCCCTTTATCTATTATCCCCTCAACCACCTCCCTCCTGGCAACCACCAGTTTGCTCTCTGTGTTTAAGAGTCTGGTTTTTGGTTGTATGTTTGTTTTTTAGATTCCACATATAAGTGGAATCAAATGGTATTGGTCTTTCTCTGTCTGACTTATTTCATTTAGCATATACACTCTAGGTCCACCCATGTTGTTGCAAATGGCAAGATCTCATTCTTTTTTAAGGCTGAGTAATACTGAATTGTGTGTGTGTGTGTGTGTGTATTACATCTTACTTATTCATTCGTCTATTGATGGACACTTAGGTTGCTTCCATCTATTGGCTATTATAAATAATGCTGCAATAAACATAAAAAAGTACATATATCTTTTTCAGTTAGTGTTTTCATTTAATTTGGGTAAATATCCAGTAGTTGAATTACTGGATCATATGGTATTTCTGTTTTTAATTTTTTGAGGGCCCTCCATACTGTTTCCACAGTGGCTGCACAAGGTTTCCTTTTTCACCACATCCTTGCCAACATTTGTTACGTCTTATCTTTTTGACTCTAGTTGCTCTGACAGATGTAAGGTGATATCTCATTGTGGTTTTGATTTGCTTTTCCCTGCTGATGAGTGATGTTGAGCATCTTTTCTGTGCATCTGTTGGCCATGTATATGTCTTCTTTGGAAAAATGTCTGTTCAGGTCCTCAGCCCATTTTTAAATCTGATTATTTGGGTTTTTTTTTTTTATGTTGAGTTGTAGGAGTTCTTTATATATTTTGGATATTAGCCCCTTACTGGATATATCACTTGCAAATATCTTCTCTCATTCAGTAGGTTGCCTTTTTGGTTTGTTGATGGTTTCCTTTACTGTGCAAAAGGCTTTTTATTTTGGTGTAGTCCCAATAGTTTATTTTTACTTTTATTTCCCTTGCCTGGGAGACATATCTAGAAAAATGTTGCTATGGCCAAAATCAAAGTGATTACTGCCTATGTTTTTTTCTGGGAATATTATACCTTCATGTCTCACATTTAGGTATTTACCCACTTTGAGTTAGCTTTTGTGTATGGTGTAAGAAAGTGATTCAGTTTCATTCTTTTGCATGTAGCAGTCAGCTAAGAAAAAGAAATAAAAGGCATCCAAATCGGAAGGTAGAAGTAAAATTGTCATTATTTGCAGATAACATGATACTGTATATGGAAAACCCTAGAGACCACCTCAAAACTACTAGAAATGATAAATGAACTCATTAAAGTTGTAGGATACAAATTTTTTTTCTTTTTGCTGTTCATCTTGGTTGCTTTCCTTTACCCTATCTTCAGGTCACTGATTTGTTTTTCTGCTTACTCTAATATGCTGTTGATTCCCTCCAGTGTATTTTTTTTTTACTTCAGTTATTGACTTCTTCATCTCTGGTTCTTTTTTATATTTTCTAACTCTTTGTTAAAGTTCTCACTGAGATCCTTCATTCTTTTCTCAAATCCAGTATCTTTATGACAATTACTTTAAATTTTTTGTCAGGCATATTGTTTATCTTCATTTCATTTAGCTCTTTTGCTATTATTTTTCCTGTTCTTTCCTTTGGGACATATTCTTCAGTCTCATTTTGTCTAACTCTGTGTGTGTTTCCATGTATTAGGAAGGTCAGCTACATCTCCTGGTCTTGCAAATAGTGGCCTTGTGTAAAAGAGGCCCTGTGATGTCCTGTAGTGCAGTGTCTCCTGGGCACCATAACCAGGCTCTCCAGGGGTGTCTCCTCTGTGGGCTGTGTATGTCCTACTGTTGTGGCTGAGCTGCATTTGCTTTCAGTCCTGTTCACTGCAATGATCTACTTTGCCTATTGTCGATGCACTGGGCAGGGTTCGGTCCCTGCACTGTTGAGGGGCCTGTCTGAGGCCCCTGTGGGCTTGTAGATGGGCAGGGCTAGCAGGCAGACTAGACGTCTGCACTTTGTCTCCCTGCCAGGGCTGTAGGTGCACCACACAGCCGGGCTTTCTCTCCATGTGGCCAGCTGAAAGACTTGCTGCTGGAACTGTGGGCACACTGGGGTGTGGGGTTATCTCCCCGCTCTCCCCGGGGCAGGAGTCACTTTGGAGTGGCACCTGTCCCTACTGGGGTTTCTTG
Organism: Halichoerus grypus; assembly: GCF_964656455.1. Classification (NCBI taxonomy): domain Eukaryota; kingdom Metazoa; phylum Chordata; class Mammalia; order Carnivora; family Phocidae; genus Halichoerus; species Halichoerus grypus. Next base: position 45,314,692 of record NC_135715.1, on the reverse strand, counting down.
CACGATGTGGTAGGGCAGCAGCTGCTTTGGAGAGAGTTGGGCAGGTTGGGTGGGGTAGGTCCATGGGGGAACATGAGGGTGGGGCACACAGTGGAAACCAGATAAGCAGAGAGTGTTTGCACTGGTCCCCACAAATGTCTGGTATCTAGCCAGGGTGAGAGGAAGAGAAATGACACCTACCAGGACCTTTGTTACTGGAGAAGTCTCCTGAAGATCCCTGCCCTTCCCCTTATTTATTATACTGGCTCTTTAAGGGTGGAGACTCAGCTTCCAATTGCCCTCTTGTTCTCCTGGAACTAAGCCTGGTGATATGTAAAGCTTGTGAAATGAAGCCCACTGGTTTTCAAAATGTAATGTTGTAGGGACTCAGTGTGGGTCCCCAGTGCCTGGGTACCTGGTGTGGAGTCTGATCCTCTTGCTTCTCCACGCCTGTGGTATCTCTCCTGCTTGTGGTTAGTCTTGCCAGGAGTTTGGATCCCAACCATATGTCTGCCCATCCTACTCTTTTCAAGGTGGCCTACTCTGCATTAACTGTGGAAGCTCTGGTCTTCCCAGCTGCGGGTCGTTTTCAGAGTCAGCTGTAAAGATGCAGCATTTTCTCAGTGTTTCCCTAGCGAGAGGCGAGCTCAGGTCCTTCTGCTCCACCATCTTCCTCACCACCCTCCTGCCTATGGATCTGTTTTGACCTTCTCAGTTTCATGGAAAACTTTCTTGTCTCCCTCAGTAATGACCAGGGAAATATTTTGAAAGCCTGAAGTCCAGACTAACATTACAAACGACAGAAAATGCTTTAGCCCTTAAGCAGGACTGCTTTCCACCCTGCAAGGTTTCTACTGGCTTAAAATGAGAAAGGAGAGTAAAATAGAGCAAACAAACCACAAATAATCACCTATAAAAATGATTCTGCCACCAACTTCTGAAATCGCATGTAAAATCAAACCAGTACTTCAGTATATGAACTTTTTTTTTTTTACTTAATACTTCTAACTTTGTATTTTGCAAAAATAGTACAGTGAGTCCCATGTACCCTTTACCCAGTTTCCACCAGTGGTAAACAAATCTTACAAACTATAGTACAACTTCAAAACCAACATATTGACAATGGCAGAAAACTGCTAACTACACTACAGACCTTATTCAGTTTCACATGCATTCATTTGTGGGTATGCGTAGGTCTATGTATGAACTATTTTAAATTCACAGAGATTTTTCCATTGTGCTTGGTTCCTCATGATTGGTCAGATTTTAGAGAGTTGAAAAGGTCAGATAACCTGTACCTAAGTGATGTATCTGTGTCTGAGTTCCTTGAGGATAAAAATTGGAGAGCGGCAAGAGGAAAACGTGAGAGAGGAAAAGGTTACTTATTTAACTGCTGTAACTACAAAGTTTGCCTGTGATTTGAAATAAAGAATCTGGAAGCTGTTTCTTTATTACCAAAACGTAGGTCACCAGATGGATATGGAATAGTATAGAGAGACCTGAGCATAAGAAGAGAGTGGAAAAAAATAAAAGTTTCACCCAATTCCCAATCAGGGCAGGTAAATGGGCTCCTTGCGTTCCTGGGGCGGCTTTCTACCCCTACACACCCCCCCTTGAGAGACTAAAACTCTCTCTCTCAAAATCAGTTTCTCAAGAATCAAATCTCTTATTTCTCAGTTCTCTGCCTATCTGACTTCCCAAACATCAACATTTCAATTTTGAGAAATATTTGACATTTTTCCTGTCGATTTAACACCAACCGGTGATTTTTTTTGAAGAAAACGTGTTTTAACACAGTGAAAACATGACAAGCAGCAGTGTGCAGCCAAGGCTCTGTTAAAGGCACAGGCTGCCTCTCAGCAGACACTTGGTAGGGCTCGAAAGTCAAGCAAACAGGAAGGAGGATCTCAATATTTTATGTCAAGGAAAACTTTCTCTACATCTTTACTTTTTTCCTGAAGATGAAGAAGTGCAGTAGCAACTTTCCAAGCTCCTATGGTTGACATCTTTATTAATGATCTTGCAGAGACAGCAAATGGTACTTAAATGAAGTTTGCAGATGATGCTAAATTAAGAGCTGTTGCTAATACCAATAAAGACAACACAGTAATAAATAAACTCGTGATGGTTAAAAATACAGGGAAGAAAGAGGGGAAAAGATACAGAATAGGCGCATTTTGTGATGGTATACGAAAGCTACCCCGCCCCCACAAAGGAGACCTGTATTAGGGTAAATTTGAAGACAGTGTCTAATGGAAAAGGGAAGTTCCATGTCCCTCTCTCCCAACCGCAATGGAACTGAACTTGGAACAGCAGGTCTAATTTGGGCCCTTTATTCAACCTGAAAAAGTCGTAGGAAAGAGAACAAAGCTGAACTGAGAATCACCAAGTGTGATGCAAATTAAAAGGTTAATGGGAACAAACATTCACAATTTCAAGACTAAAAAAGTCTGCAATTATTTGAAAGGTACAAACACTACAAAGAAGAGCAATTATTTAGTCTGGGGAAAGGGTCTGTAACCAGAAATAGTGAAGTTAAGTATGACATTATTTCAGAAATATCTGGAAGCTTTTTCCCAGCCACAAAAAAACTGTAAGATCTAAGCAATGGGTACCAAGACCATTCTTCTAGAATAGTCCACCCTGTGGGGAAGAGGAGAAGTAATGGAAAGGATCACAAGGTAGTTTAAGGAAAAGCATTAGCCCACCAGGGAGCGAAGAGCAGGGAAAGCAAAGACCTGGAGCTCAGGGGAACCAACAAATCCCTGGGGGCCTTGAGATGAGGAGCTGTGTGCCTGGGCTTACACAGCCAAGAGAATGCATTACAGAAAAGAAGACTCAGGATTTCCAGAACCCCACCTTCCAGTCTTAGAAAGACTCTGCTCATGTATTATGTGAAATGCTTAGAAGAGATCTCTGACTCATATTCCTGGGGTCCTCTAAGAACTGATGTTCCTGTGATGGCAAGTAGCTTATTCATCACAGCAGCAAGTGTACTGAGAACAGACAAATCTTTCAAGTGGGTATTGATACATTCTGACAACAGTGAACTTAAAATGTAGTTTGGACATACTGTGAGATCTGACAATTTCTCCTCCCATCTCTTCTTGGTTGTTACAATTATTACGCTATAGAGCAGCCCAACATTGTGGGCAAACCTCAGCTCTGCCACAGAGGGTATCTTGATTAAGTTACCTGACCTTTGTGAGCCTCAGTTTTCCCATCTATAAAAACAGGCGTCATAATAATATTCAGAAACTACCATTTGCCTACAGTTCCCAAGAGCGATGAATCTCCCTAATCCCCTAAATAAAATAGTTTCATAAACTACTAATTTTGTAAATAATTTAGTTTTCTAAGTTAGGAGGTGGGCAATGGATGGCACGTCAGGCAGAGTTCTTGAGCACATGCAACAAAAGCCATTTTATCACCGAAAGGTGATAAAAAATTATTTTTAATAAAAAGTTAAGGATTTTTTTAAAGGATATTTAAAAGAGACAGAGATGGTATGGGGAAATTGGATATTCGCATGCAAAAGAATGAAACTAGACTTCTCTCTTATACCACTCACAAAAATTAGTTTGAAATGGATCACAGGCTTAAATGTAAGACCTAAGACCATAGAACTCCTAGAGAAAACATAGGTGATAAAATCCTTGGCATAAGTCTTGGCAATGATTGTTTTGGATATAACGCCTCAATCACAAGCAACAAAAGGAAAAATAAACAAGTGTGATTATATCAAACTAAAAAGCTTCTGCATGGCAAAGAAAATGGCCAATAAAATGAAAAGTCAACCTACAGAATGGGAGAAAATATTTGCAAACCACATATCTGATAAAATGTTCATATCCAAGATATATAAGGAACTCATACAACTCAATAACAAAACAAAACAAAACAAAACAAAACAAAATCTGATTAAAAAATAGGCAAAGGACCCAAGCAGACTTTTTTCCAAAAAAGATATTCAAGTGACTAACAGGTACATGAAGAGGTGCTCAAAATCACTAATTATCAAAGAAGTTCAAATTAGGGGCGCCTGGGTGGCTCAGTCGTTAAGCGTCTGCCTTCGGCTCAGGTCATGATCCCAGTGTCCTGGGATCGAGCCCCGCATCGGGCTCCCTGCTCAGCGGGAAGCCTGCTTCTCCCTCTCCCACTCCCCCTGCTTGTGTTCCTCTCTCACTGTCTCTCTCTCTGTCAAATAAATAAATAAAATCTTTAAAAAAAAAAAAAAAAGAAGTTCAAATTAAAACCACAGTGACCTATCACCTCACACCTATTAGAATGACTGTTATCAAAAAGACAAGAGATAACAAGTGTCAGTGACAATATGAAGGAAGAGGATTCTTTGTGCAGTGTTGGTAAGACTGTAAATTGGTATAGCCACTACAGAGGACAGTATGAAGGGTCCTCAAAAAATTAAAAACAGAGATACCATATTATCCAGCAATCCCACTTCTGGATATATATCTGAAGGAAATGAAATCACTCTCTCAAAGAGATACTTACACTACCATGTTTACTGCAGCATTCTTTACAATAGTGAAGACATGGAAACAACCTAAGTGTCCATCAACAGATGAATAAAGAATGTACGGGAGATTCACACACACACACACACACACACACACACTGGAATATTATTTAGCCATAAAAAAGAAGGAAATACTGCCATTTGTGACAACATGGATGAACAGAACTTGAGGGCATTATGGTAAGTGAAATAAGTCAGAGAAAAATAAATATTTTATTATCATACTTATACATGGAATTTTAAGAAGTCAAACTCATAGCATCAGAGCAGATTGATGGTAACCAGAGCAGAGGGTAGGGAAATGGGTAAAGGTGGTCAAAAGGTAAAAATTTCTAGTTATAGATAAGTTCTGGGGATGTAATATGCAGCATGATGATTATAATTTACAATGTTGTATTTTATATTTGAAAGGTGCTTAGAGAATAGATCTTAAAAGTGCCCATACAAAAGGTAAATATGTGGGGTGAGAGAGGTTAATTCAACTTAGTGTGGTAATTATTTTACAGTATATTACATATATCAAACCCTGTTGCACACTTTAAACTTATATGTTAATTATATCTCAATAAAATTGGGGGGTGGGGTTGAGGAAAGAAAAATGAGCTCAAGGGTAAGCTTCTGAAGCAATGTTCAAACCTCACATAAAAACCACTGGTCTGTCATGGATATGGTCATCATCCCCATCACCAGTAAAGTCTCCTGCCATCTTGAGATGCTGTGATTCACACAGCGGCCAGAAACGCAACTTGATAGCACCCAGGGCTGCCATTAGCACTCTCACAACTTTTTTTTTTTTTTTAAAGACTTTATTTATTTTTTATTTGAGAGAGAGAGAATGAGAGACAGAGAGCACGAGAGGGAAGAGGGTCAGAGGGAGAAGCAGACCCCCTGCTGAGCAGGGAGCCCGATGCGGGACTCGATCCGGGGACTCCAGGATCATGACCTGAGCCGAAGGCAGTCGCTCAACCAACTGAGCCACCCAGGCGCCCAAGCACTCTCACAACTTTTATGCCCCAAATAACCTTGTAGCATTGCTTAACAGCCAAATAGCTGGGCAGTCATCTCCTATCAGATGGATTCCACTTATAGCCTGCTTCCTTGTGCAGTTCTGTTCTGAATCAAAGTTTCCCATGTCTGATGGATAGGGCCTAACTACCTGCCTGTGTCCTAACTGCAAGGGAATCTGGGAAAAGAAGTGTTGTGACTTCTACATGTGGGAGGCAGGACTCACGAGGCTGAATATTTCTCCAGACATGAGAAGGCTTTCAAGAGATGCTGGGCAGGATATGCGGGCAATCTGACTGTGACATCTTGATGCAGCTGATCTGGCTGATGAGAGAAGTATTCCCTTTCTCATCACTCCATGTGCATCCCTACCCAAGCTGAGCGCTCCTCGGTCAAAGAGGACGACCTTCCCCAATAGAGGAGGATCATTCTTCAGGCAAGGGTGTACGAATAGCTGCTCTCCCCTGTTAGAACCTCCAAACAATCCCTCAAGAGATGCTGAGCAGCCCCAAAACATGACAAACGTCTACTGAAGGACTTGGCTCTGAAACATTAACATACACATGCTTTTTCCATATTTAAAATTAAACAGCAACAGATTTAGCAACTCTGGAGCACAAAACACTGCCACTGAATAAGTCCCTCGTATGAGGCATCCCAAAAGAGACAAAGTCTCAACTGATACTGCCTCTAGGTCCAAATCCAAGTTCTATGAGTCAAGTCCGTTCCTCCTCTACATCTTTCACAATTTTGTCTGGAGTCTTTAAGCTATGTACTACTTTGTAAACTTCACTCACACTAAATAAAATATAGAAAGGAACAGTTAAAATATACATGTATATGCATGAAACAGTGAGGAAGAAAATATGAGTAGCTAGAACAGTCCTTATTTCTGAACAGGTCACAAGGTTATAGTACTATTTTTTAATTTCCTTTCTCTTCTACCTGTTTCATTGTTCCCATTGTCATCAACCAGTACCTCAGCTGGTCAGGAGTCTTTGCCCAGTAGATAACCCAAATTTTATTCCCAAGGTAGATAAGCCCTTAGTAATCTTCTGGTAAAGGGTTGCTGCAGTTTTCTTCTCTTTCGCACCGGATAAGGAAAAACTAGGAGACATCACATCCGTTGAGTTCCCCGTAAAATCCTCCTTGTTTCCATTGCCTAACCCTACCTTCCATTGATAATAGCGATCAACCACTTCAGTTAACACAGAGCCCTTATTTTTGCCTGTTTTCCAGAAGCAAGAGGAATACTAGATGGCCAAGTAGCAATCTCAGCTTCCAACATTGTTGTATCACTTAATGAAGGAAACCTTTCTCTCAGGGTTACTAACACGCTTAAGCCAGATTTCAAAGATACAAGGAGAGGAAATAAAGGCCATCAGAGTGATTTAGTTATAATAGTGCGATGTGCCACTCCCACTTCCACTTCTCGGTTTCAGGGCCCCTGTGTTTCAGCTATGGAGGAAGCAGCACGGGATATTGGTCCCTGGTTGGGGTCAAACACATCTGTAGAATAGCATACAACCTGCACAAGGAGCTGTTAGCTACCCAACCAGAGTCATAACTGAATTTTCAATGGACTATTCTACCGTTAACAGGCTGGCTGCTTCTGGATGGTTGCGTATACAGTAGGACCAGTAATCCCATGGCCCAAGCACATTGGCTCATGTCTTTTGCTCTGAAATAAATTTTTTATTCTGTCAATTCTGGCCCCAGCTCAGACCTTACCTAAGGGCAATTATCTTACATTTCTCAGATGGGCAGCCTTTTGGGATTCTGCCTTTATGTAGTTCCCTCCTTAAATTTTCCAGACAGTCCAGGAAGCCAGACAACAGGATTCTGAAGATTGCTCAGAATCACAGAGCAATCACAGTAAGGCATTCCAGCTCGCCAACTGGGCTCTGAGAGGCCAAGTTCACAGCAGTTTCTAATCTCCCCTCTCCCCTCCTCCCCTCCACCTCCCTACCTTTCTGTCCCCCATTCCCTTTGTTCTTCCTTTACTCTCTCTCTTTTCCTTCCCCTTCTAAGTCTTCTCCTTCTTCACCTTGCACATTCTTCGTCATTTTTGTAGTTTCAACCAACTGCTGCCTATCCATCTGGGAGAAGCCCAATCCCTACCTAGTTTTCCCAGAGTAACCTTTATCCCACTAGACGCCCCCCCCCCCCAGCATACTAGGTCAGAGGAAATTCAGCCTGTATAGAAAAACAACAACAACCACAAAATAGCCTTGAGACTATTAAATTATTCTCCCTAGCATAAAAACATCAATTTCTCTCATTTGTCGTTAAAATTCCAAACTTTCATTCCTTCACTGTAAAATGTATGCATTTAGATATCAAGGGAAGTGTTAACAAATTCCTTCATACAATCTTTACAAATTTTCTCAGTTTCAACCTCTAAGATGATTTTTTTTTTCAAAATAAAAATCCTCTTTCACATCCATAGTCACATCCATAATTGTTTTAACTGAGCATTTGATAGGCTTTTAATCTGCACAGTTCTTTGTTGGTTTTATTGTGTTAGTTTTAAATATAGATTTTCAAGAACAGTACTTTTAACCACTTTGGGCACTTTCTTCTATCTGTGTTGTTGCTGTTATTGTTGTTTTACCCTTTTCTAACTTGTGTTGACAAATTTTATTTTGTGACTTTGATTTTAGTAATAGATCTGTGATAAAAGTAATCATTATTTCTATAATCTGACATCTTTCACAAACTTTGAAGCCCAGGCATAAATGTTCTCTATTGACTGTCAAACATCTGTTTTCACTAATAATATGGTTTTATGGAAAAAATAAAGAATGGCTCAAAATTTCAGTAAGGATTTTTCAATTGAGTCATAAATGGGAAAGCACACAAAAAAGCAATTTATTGCAAATAGCATGTGAGTAGAAATGGTCTGAAATGGAAGGAAATTTTCTGAGAATAAAAAAAGGAGTGGTTGGAACATACCCACACACATAAACACACACACACGCTTTTCTCTGGGGTCATGATTCTTAGTCTTGTTAGGTACTGAATCCTTTTAAGAATCTAAATAAAGCGATGGACTTTCTCCCCAGAAAGAAAGGCATTGACACACAAGGGCCACGGACTTGAAGTTAAAAACCTATGTCTAAGCAGTAATATTAGACAATTAATCCTAGTCCAAGTACCCTCTTGTTCCCCTTCTACCCCAAAGCCCCACTTGATGAAATACAGTATTCATCTGGAGGTAGACATAGAAGGTCAGCACCACCCACGGTTTAACCTTCCATCCATTACAACGGAGCAGAGAAAGAATGAGGAAATGAGTGAATTAATACAAACACAGTTCCTCATTGGTGTAACTAGGTACAAATACTGTGGGGTTTGGAGAAGGTCATTCTGGGCCTGGGCAAAGGGAGGAGGTGGGAAGAACCATGCTGGATGTGGTGAATTACGGGCGGGAAGGGGCAGTCGAGGAGACAGGATCATTTCAAGGGGCCAGGGAGGGAGCTGTTGTATGTAGTGCCTGGCACTTAGATTTTACCCTTTGAAGACAGGGTTTTGAACAGTTGAGGAACTGGTCAGCTCTGAATGTTAGATCACCCTGGCCAAAGTATGGAGAATGCATTTGAGGAGGATAAGACCAGAATCCGGGAGGCAGAGACACCAACTGGGAGGTGGTTTTAGGACTCCAGGACAAAGATGATGGAAGACTGAACTAAAGCTGTGATACTAGGACCCAGCAAGAAAAAAAAAAAAAGGAAACCCATGTAGGAAATTAAAAAGAGCTGGACTCGATAATGGAGTGGAGATTGGAGGTGATGGAAATGAAAACGTCAATGAGTGCCACTCATTGAGTGCTTATGTTTTACGGAGGATTTAAACTGTGGACTGAACAGCTTTAACATGCCAGGACCATCCCACTGAGGGCTTCAGCTGCTCTTGGGCTGAGGACACATCAGGACTTTTCTTTCCACAAACTTCTTTCCAAGGCTGAAGCAGAAATTTTTGGGAGGCGGGGTAAAGAAGAGGACTCACCAAGAGGTTTATATACTATAACTGTGCTTGTAGTCTCCTAAGTACACACAAACATACACATACTCCTGTGTATGCGCACACACCCTTAAGTGGAGCCCCAGGAGCGGAGAGAAGGCCCTATCCATGTCACGCACACATGGTCTGTTCAGCCAGCGTTCTTGGACAACATGGAACTCTGCCACTGAGCACCTCAAGTATGTTTTCTTTAATTTTCAAAATACATTCTTCCACACTGAAAAATTAATCCCATAGATGCTTACACTAGTAAAATCATAGCTTATGACTCAGATGCCTGATTCTGCTTCACTGATTTTGACTATTTATAGCGGACATATTTGGGGGATATTTTTTAATTCCTGGTGAATTCCCCCTTTCTCTCTTCCTTGGGTCACTGGCAAACAAAAGATAGGAAGAACCAAAAAGGAACAGGAAAGGTCAGTAATGTGCATGTGTGTAAGTCCCCTGTCTGGAAATTTAGTGGTAGCTACTGATGGTTATATCCCGGCCCTTCACTCACTTGTCTTGTCTTCATCAAGCCCAGAACGGGTGGTGGTGTCAAGGGGGTGACTACAGAGAGGGTTTCAGTGGCCCCCACCCAATAATCTCCATTTGTGCTTCCCTTGCCCTTTTCTTTTTTTTTTTTTTGCACACCCAATTAGAAGTCTCCCAAGTCCCCACCTCCAACTTGCTGTTCCTAAGCCCTTTCTGTTAGGTTGAACCATATTAAATAACCCTTTTTATATGTCAAGAAGGGTTGAATGAAAATTATTTCACATGGTTCAAGTTAATGTCAAAATTCTGGACGCACATCCAGAATGTGTCTCTTCTTGAGATCAGAGGGAAGAAAGGCATTCTAAGCCACTCTTTCTGCTAGTGTCACCTGTTGCTCATCTCTGAATCCCCAGAGCCTCCTGCTACACTTGAGGATTCTCCCTCCTAGAAGGTTTGTGTTGGGTTGTAGGAGAAATGCAAAGGAGTTATGAAGGACTTCAGGATTTTCTTGGAAAAGACCAGAGAAAAGCCACGTGCGGTCTAGCCTGTGTCAGAACCAGCACAGTGGTGCGCAGTCCTCCTCCGGCTTCCCGGGGGCTCCGCGCTGACCGCAGTGGTCTTGGTGTGCTGAGGACACAGTACAAGCACATGGGCGTCGGAGGGGAGAACACATTTCCCTCACACCGGAGCTTGTGCTGACTTCCAAAACACTGTCCTGGGCTCTTAAGAATGATCCTCCCTCCTGCACACAGAGGGCAAAAAAAAAAAAAAAAAAAAAAATACAGATTTTACAAAATGTGGCCAACAAGAGGAAACTAAAGAGTCCAGGCTTGGAGACACTGCTGGGAAAATTCATATCTGACTTTAATAATCAATAGCTTATGCTGGCATGTGCCTGCTATCATCACACACTGTATGCCTGCAGACTATGGTACAATCAAGCTTTCATTTATATTTATGTGACCAGGAGGACTCTGTATTTGATGATTGTAAAAGATGCATGGACTCCGCTCTGTTTAATTCTGATATACTGGTCTATTATCTATAAGAGGCCATTGGCTAAATTGTACTATTCACATGAGGGTCCATGATGAAAATTTATCAAAATGATAGGGAAATATTCAGATTTCAGTTTTCTCCAACAGTAAAATTTGAGAATATAAGCATATTGTGTCTCCAAATGGCCGTCGGAACTAGATTTAAGAGGATCTCATTGTATAACAAATGCATTATTAAAATAGTTTGTTATGCTGCATTAAAAGAGAAGCAGCATGACAACTGATGGAGCAGGAGAGATGGATCCACAGAATTGCAGCCGAGGAAACGGCAGTCTCAGGAGTCAAATCAGCAAGCCTGGAGGGGGCCCCTAATGCTGAAGGAAACCAGCATTTCTTAAATAAGCAATTATTTCAGTTTTTGCTTTGTTTCAATAATGCAATATTTATTTAACTTCCTAACTGCTTATTCGGTAAGATAAGTCACTTCAGTTCTCCAGGCTCTTCAGCACCCATGGGTTGGGTGCTTCGGTGTGACAGTTACTGTGATGGACGTGGATTTTCAAGGAGAATACTCACGGTCACTGCCTTCAGGAATCTGACAGTCTGGAGAACATACACATTATTGATTGATAGAACACACTAGTTTATTTTATTTGGGAGTTTCAGGTTTTTATTTAAATTCCAGTTAGTTAACATACAGTGTAATATTAGTTTTGGGTGTAGAGATACAACATACTAGTTTACTGCTCCTCTGGAAGGAGGTAAAGAGAAGCAGGCAATTCCTGGTTCCCAGTGGGAATTTCAGTAGTAGTAAAGAAAGGCGTTGTATGGACGGGAGTCCCAGTAAGCAGGTTTTCCTCTCAGCGTCTTCATTGTGAAGATGTCCTTTTAAGGGGAAGGGTATACGTCTGCCATTGTTTCAAGGAATGGAAACGAGCTTGCAGCAAGTCATTCTTGTATGCGATCAGTGACATGCATCTTCAGAATGCTAGTCTCAGTGAGCCAAATAATCAACTTATTGTAAGCAACATGGAAAATTAAAAATGTGTTAGGTTTAGTGGTCAGAAGGCCTGGCATTGAGTTGCAGCTCTGCCACTCCTGCCTATGGGCCCCTAGAAAAATCACTCCAGTTCCAAGGATCCAGATTTCCTCAGCTGTGAATGTTAATCCAATATTCAAAGTCACTAGAGGCCTAGGTTTCTACAGCTTAATATGGCACTGAACCTTTGCCCACCACCTCTAACCAGATATCTTTAAATGAAGGCAGCTGTGAAGCATTTTGACTTTGTTCCAGAGCCAGATGTAGAATCCTGCCTGTCGTGGTCATGCCAATAAAATAGAGTTTGTTGTCTTTACACATTGGACACTAGAAACTAAAGACTAATGATCCACCCACTCAATGGATATATATTGAACATATAACATAGGTCCTGGGAAACAATGGGAATAAGACAGGGTGCCCTCCCCTTCCCTGCAGGAATAAGCAAGAAAAGGCTCCAGGAATTTAGATCAAGGAGTTCAAATATCTTCTAATAGAATGCATAGCTTACAGCTAGCATTGCAAAACTCTACATCTGAAGTGATCTTAGAGGTCACATAGGACAAGCTCTTCATTTTTCATTGGGGAAACTGAGACCTAGACACCTATATCTTTCTGAAATCTCTTGAGAAGCTAGTGACATTCTTCATTTAACCTGAAAACATTTGAGCTCCAATTTGCTAGCTCCCAAGAAAATAACAATAAAGCGCTCACAAATCTAATGGGTGACACAGATGACTAAAGATGACATGATAAGCATTGTGATCTGGAAACCCATGTTAGAGGGGTGTCAGAGAAGGCTTTCTTGAAGGAATCCAGTCTAGGCTGAACTCTAAAGGATGAGCAGGAGACATAGAGCTAGGGCAGTGAATCCTAATTTAGAGTTCAACCCTCTTCTACAAGCCAGGACTATGGGAACTAGTTGGGATTTGCTGCTCAGTGGGGAATGTTCTTAGGGATTTGCCTGCTCTCAGCCCTGTCTGACATAAAGTGTCAGGTAGCTCCTGAAAACTTTTGACTGGGTTCACTCTGCCCCTTGGTTCAATGGATGGTGAGTAGAATAACACAGTCTGACAAAAATGTCCAACTGAGTTTGAGCAGACCTGGGTTGAATCCTTACTCTCACCATGACTATAGCTGTGACCCATGGGCAAACCCTCTCTGAACCTCAGACTTCCTAGATGCAAAATGAGGAAAATATCTCCTTAATAAAGTTGTTAAATCTTTAATCAAATGATAGATATAAACAGTCAGCACCTCCAGCAGTCAGGCCAGATAAAGAGCCCACAGAGGGTAGCTTTGAAGGGTCAAGCCAATGCAAGCACCTGAAATTGCAGGCTTCTTGTCAGAGGTGACTAATTGATTTTGCAAAAGGAAACAATAAATTCAAGGTCTCTAAACACGAAGACACTATCTTCTGTTCTGCTCCTCTGCTTCCTTATTATCAATTTAAATTATTATAAACTTTCTTGGTGCTTTACATCAAATCCATTAAACCCTCCATCCCAAGCTCATCACTACTATAGGCTTACTGAGAAAAGCACAAAAGTACAATTCAAATATACAGGTTCGCTGATTAGAATCAATTCACTCAGCCATAACATGTAAAAAGAAGCACAATTTCTATTGTCTTGTTCTTCTGGCATAAATTAATTATAGTTTATTCAAAGGAATTTTTAATAAAGGACCTAACAAAATTGTAGTTCTGGTCATGTTTTTTTTTAATATTTTGTTTTATTATTTATTTGAGAGAGAGAATGAGAGAGAGAGAGAGCACATGGGGGGGGCGGTCAGACGGGGAAGCAGACTCCCTGCTGACACATCACCAAAGGCAAGGGAAACAAAAGCAAAAATGAAGTATTGGAACTTCATCAAGATAAAAAGCTTCTGCACAGCAAAGGAAACAGTCAACAAAACTAAAAGGCAGCCTACGGAATGGGAGAATATGTTTGCAAATGACATATCAGATAAAAGGCTAGTATCCAAGATCTATAAAAAACTTACCAAACTCAACACCCAAAAAAACAAATAATCCAGGGGTGCCTGGGTGACTCAGTTGGTTAGGTGTCTGCCTTTGGCTCAGGTCATGATCCCGGGGTCCTGGGATCAAGCCCCAAGTCAGTCTCCCTGTTCAGCGGGGAGCCTGCCTCTCCCTCTGCCTACTGCTCCAACTGCTGGTGTTCTCTCTCTCTTTCTCTCTCAAATAAAAAAAATGAATAAATAAATAAAATCTTAAACAAATAACCCAGTCAAGAAATGGGCAGAAGACATGAACAGACACTTCTCCAAAGAAGACACACAAATGGCCAACAGACACTGAAAAAATGTTCCACATCACTGGGCATCAGGAAAATACAAATAAAAACCACAATGAGATACCACCTCACACCAGTCAGAATGGCTAAAATTAACAAGTCAGGAAACAACAAATGTTGGTGAGGATGCAGAGAAAGGGGAACCCTCTTACACTGTTGGTGGGAGTGAAAGCTGGTACAGCCACTCTGGAAAACAGTACAGATGGTTAAAAATAGAGCTACCCTACAACCCAGCAATTACACTATTAGGTATTTACCCCAAAGATACAAATGTAGTAATCTGAAAGGACACTTGCAGGCCGATGTTTATAGCAACAATGTCCACAATAGCCAAATTGTGGAAAGAGCGCAGATGTCCATCAACAGATGAATGGATAAAGAAGATGTGGTATATATATACAATGGAATACTACTCAGCCATCAGAAAGGATGAAATCTTACCATTTACATCGACATGGATGGAACTGGAGGGTATTTTGCTAAGCGAAATAAGTCAATCAGAGAAAGACAATTATCATATGGTTTCACTCATGTGGAATTTAGGAAACAAAAGAGAAGGTCATCAGGGAAGGGAGGAAAAACTGAATGGGAAGAAATCAGAGAGGGAGACAAACCATGAGAGACCCTTAATTATAGGAAAAAAAACAGGGTTGCTGGAAGGGAGGTGGGTGAGGGGGATGGGGTAACTGGGTAACGGACATTAAGGAGGGCACGTGATGTGATGAGCGCTGGGTGTTATATGCAACTGATGATTAACTAAACACTACATCTGAAACTAATGATGTACTATATGTTGGCTAATTGAATTTAAGTTAAAAAAAGAAAGCGTTCTTCCAGGGTGGGTAGAAATACTGCTCCCCAAACTAATCCTCCTTTTTTGGATACAGAACAAAGTGGGTGAATAAATGACACCCAGACACAAAGTTCCTATGCCCCAGTGCATAATTTCTCTTGAGAGAGCTGGAGTTCTGACTCTGTCAAAAGTGTCCATATTTAGTGATGACCACCATAGCACTTGGCTACCTGGTTTTTACTCCATATAATTTCCTTCTTATATTCTCTTCAAATGTTTTGATAAGCTTCTCATAAAACTTTGCAAAGAAGGGAAACGAAAAGTTGCAAACTAACCACGTTGGGCCTGGACCAAACTAATGAGTGGGGGTTTGGAGGACAGGAAAGCTGATCAAATAAATGCGTGTGGGTTTCAGCACGCAAGTTTTTGACTCTGGCTTTTCAGAAACAGTGATGATATCAATTCACTCTTTCCTACTCAAGGATGTTATGCACCATCAGCTTCCAGGCTCTGATCTTTACAATGTTAATCATCTGTAACCAATAGATTTTAATTCCCCCTGCAAAAATTCCAAAGATTTCTCTAACTGTTGGACAAGCAACCGGCAAGTTGTTTTGTCTTTTTTTCTTCACAAATGCCAATGTTATCAATAAAGGTCGAACTCCCCACCTTTATGAGAAAGGAAGCATAGTACAGTATTTTTAACCCTGAGAGAACTTCATCCTGTGATTTAGTTAATCCAATTAGTGACCCTTGTACCTTTCTGGCTAATTTTAAACCTCTATCAGTGGGTGATTACCCCACATAACTTTAATGAAGAGAGTCAAAATTTCAGAAATAAGCAAGAGTGCACAAAAAGGGAATATGTAGTTTTTCTAACCAACGTGAAAAAAGCCAATTCTAAGTTTTTAAACTCAGCAGATGTTCTGGTATCTCCCACAGCTTCTGTGTTAGTGTTGTCACCAAGCACACTGATAATCTAATAAGGTGGAGTTATAGCAGCTTTGGTTCTAGACCACCATAATAAAGTGAGTATCACAACAAAGCAAGTCAAATGAATTTTTTGGCTTCCCCGGGCATATAAAAGTTACATTTGCACTATACTGTAGTCTATGAAGTGTGCAGTAACAGTGTCTTTAAAAATGTACATACCTTAATTAAAAATTACTTTATTGTGAAAAAATGCTAACCATTGTCTGAGTTTTCAGTGATTTGCAATCACTGATCACAGATCACCATAATATAATAATGAAAAAGTTTGAAATACTGTGATAATTACTAAAATGTGACATGAAGACATGAAGTGAGCAAATGGCATTGGAAAAATGGTGCCAATAGACATGCTCAATGCAAGGCTGCCACAAACCTTCAATTTGTAAAAAGGACAGCATCTGCGAAGTATGATAAAGTGAAGTGCAATAAAACAAGTTATGCCTATAGTTATGGAGTCACTCTTCATAGGTTCTTAATATCAGCTTGATTCTCTTGTTCCTTCTTACATCCCAAGGCCCGTACACCAGAGCAGTGATCTGTGCAGAGATGGTCAAACTGGGGGATTCACAGATCTGGGAATATACCAAGCCCTTCCAAAGGGCATAGGAATTCCTATAGTTTTTAAGCATTCTTTTTTTTTTTTTTTCAATTGAGGTGGAATTGACATATCATATTGGTTCAGGTATACAATGTAACATTTTGATACTTGTGTATATTGCAAAATGACCATACTAAGTCCAGTTTGCATCCATCACCATACATAGTTGCAAATTTCTTTTTCTTGCAATGAGGACTTTCAGGATCCATCCTCCTAGATACTTGCAAATATGCAATACAGTATTATTAACTACAGTCACCATGCTGTGGTGAAATTTACCGCTAAATTGTGTCCCAGCCTGTCCAACCTGCTTCACTGTGGGCCTTCTTTTGTTTACCTGATGTATAGGAGTCAGTCAGCTGGTATTTAGGTTTTTCCCAGAGGAAGTTACTCCATATGTAGCTGTGGATTTGGTGTGTTTGGGGGAGGAGGTGAGTTCAGGATCTCATGTTGCCACCTTGAACCAGAATTCCCCTATAATTCTGGGAAATCAATTTCCAGTTTCTCAAACTCAACTCATATCCTTTCCTAAAACAGATTTGCCTAATCAGACACCTGTTTCACCAATAGCCCCTTTCTTACTTTACCAAAAATGAGCCATGACCTGATTCCCCACCTCCAGCACCAAAATTGTCAGGGTATTAAAAAAAAAGGTGAAAGTACCTCCTTTCATGACTACTCAAGACACTAGAAGTTAGGGCTCCAGTCATTCCTTCTCTTTGATGTACTCCTGATAAGAATGAAGGTGGGCATTAAAAATAAAAATAAATGAATCCCTGTTTAAATGTTCTAAATGCAGATATACAATAAAAAGGGGCTGATAGTCAAAATAAAAATGAAATAAAGTGGGAGTAATGATAATTTTATTTAATGACTTCACTTTGTCTATCCCCTATTAACAAAGAATTCATTATTCATGAGGTAGAATCTGTTGAGAGCAAGGCAAAGAGAGTATCTGTGGGAAATATTTGATACCAAAAATGGTCCCTTTTTTATGTATTTAAATATAAGCACTTCTTTTCAGCTATTCTCAATGCTCATCCCTAAGATATGTTATTAGCTGGGGAAAAAAAGCAACTTCCATCAGCCAAAAAAAAAAAAAAAGTACCTTCCATCAGCCAAAACAGTATGAGTTAATGCTGTAGATCTTTTAAATGTTACTGGGATGTTTTCTGTGATTTCTACTTTTTTAAGGTACATTAGCTAAAACCCACAGATAAACTTCTGTATGGTTTCTTTTAGGATTTGGTTTGTGTTAGTATTAAATAAGGCAGTTAAATCTATTTTATTTAGTTGTACCTTAAAATATTCTAATCTTTATCTTATGAAAAGTTTAATATTTCCACCCCTTAGTAATAAAATATAAAATTATGCTAGCTGCCAGACTGATTGATTTGCAGCAGTTTATATGGTTTTCTCTTTTGTTTCATGTGTAAGAACTTTGATCTTATCAAACTTTTTTAGGGTCAAACAAAAATTATGGTGTTATTTATGTTTATACCTGAACATTTTTGAAATATATCTAAAAGCCAGACACCAAAATTCAACACATACACCACATATGCACATGCACACATACTTACTCAAGAAGTGCCATGAGTTTGATTATAATCTCTACTTTTGGTAACTCATTTTACCTGTACATTACACTACCTTATTACAAATTAAGTAATGAGAAACTATATATTGGATTATTTTGTTTGTATATGTTAGTACAAACGGAATAAATTAGATCTATTAGATTAAAAACATTTAAATATGGATTTAACTGTTCATCACTTTTATATGATGCATTCCATAATCTCTTTCTTCATGGTTTCTAGTATATAATTCACAATCTACTTATGGGCACATTTATTTAGTTTAAAAATGAAGTCAGAGAAATTTGCAATTCTAGAAAATGATGGAGTAGGGCACACTTCTCTAGATTCTTCCTACTAAATACAGCTAAAAACTCTGGACATCATATAAAACACAAGAAGACTCTGAAAGGTGGAGAGAAGAAGATATTCTAGTGAAGGACCTTGGGACCTATGGAACAATGAGTTCCCTGGTTTTTCTGTTTGCCCTGAATACTCTGGATTGGGCATTAAAGAAGCCAAAACACCAACAGGCATGGGAAAAAAAAAAAAATCTCATTCTAGCCAAAGATCAAAAAAGGGCTGCCTATCAAGAGAAAAAATGTAGGCAACAATTGCCCTACTTCAACTACCATGGGAAAAAAATGAGGCCATGCTTCTGCTCTCACTCCCACCAGCAAAGGCCATATAGAGAGCTTAGAGTTCCATCTCATCAGGCCATAACAAGGTGTGCTTTCCTATGACAAGGGAGGTGTCAGAGAAGGCCAAGTATGGAGCCAGGATTTCACTACCACCAGTGGTAAGGAGAGCTCCCTCTTCCATGGTGTCAATGAAGTCCACATGGGGAACCTAAATGTCCACTCCTGCCCAACAGGGAGGCACCCTCTCCCAGAGTCTTAATGGAACCTGGACATCTACACCACCTGAGAACAACTGAGTGATGTCCACCTTTCCCTACCAGTATGGTGTCAGAGGAGATCTGCTAAAACAAAACATTTAAATAAAATCCAGGGTCTCATTACACAATGGTCAAAATGTTCAGTATATAATAAAAAATCACTAATCACACCAAGAACCAAAAAAAAAAAAAAAAAAAATCTTAACTGAGTTAAGATAATCAATATACCCAACACCAAGAAAACACAGGTGGTAGAATTATCTGATAGAGACTCCAAAAAAAAAAATTAATATATTTTCCCCATCCTTTCTGAGTCTGTATTGGATTTGGGTAAACAGAATGCCTATAAATTTTTAAATAATAGTACAATTGCCATTTGGTAAGTCTGATAGAGTCTTTTTGGTACACTGTGCTCTTCTGAAATTGGAAACTCAAGGTCAGGAAGACAAGGGAAAATTGTAAAAAATTCCAAATTTAAAGAAGAGCTTAATCCTATATATTTAAACTGGATGATAGTGTGTATTAAATCATTATAATATTTGAATCCCATTGGATGCATTTAAAATAGAGTACCGGGGCGCCTGGGTGGCTCAGTCGTTAAGCGTCTGCCTTCGGCTCAGGTCATGATCCCAGAGTCCTGGGATCGAGCCCCGCATCAGGCGCCCTGCTCAGCAGGAAGCCTGCTTCTCCCTCTCCCACTCCCCCTGCTTGTGTTCCCTTTCTCGCTGTCTCTCTCTCTGTCAAATAAATAAATAAAATCTTTAAAAAAAAAAAAAATAAATAAAATAGAGTACCAAGCTCCATGGCTTAGCTGGTTAAAGTGCCTGTCTAGTAAAATAGTGATGTAGGGTGCCTAAATGGCTCAGTCGGTTAAGCGTCTGCCTTTGGCAGGTCATGATCCCAGGGTCCTCAGCAGGGAGTCTGCTGCTCCCTCTGCCCCTCCCTCCACTTGTGCTCTCTCTCTCGAAAATAAATTAAAAAAAAATTTTTAAAGTTTAGTGATGTAGCAGTTTCATATTTAAATTTAAGTATTTATAAAGTACCAGATATTGCGTCCTTTGCAGTTATTTAAACTTATGGTGAAAAATCTTTGAGATCAATTTGAAAATGTGTGGGAGGTCAATTAAGCAAAGAAAATGCTTGAAGACCATATACATAAGCTCAGTATCTATCAGAATTGTCCTTCTTTCCCAGACTACTCTGGGTGCTGACCATCTATCACCACCACATGACTATGTAGTCACATACATTGGACTTCTAGGATTCAACATCTCTCCTGTTTTCACTTCTGTCATAGTCGCTACTGGACTCTTCCTATTGCCAGTCTTGGAGTCAGGTGTTCTGGGTGTGGAGACAAAAGACTTTCATTGTCATCTAAATAAAGAGTAAATGGGGGGCACCTGGGTGGCTCAGTCGGTTGAGTATCTACCTCTTGATTTCAGTTCTGGTGGTGATCTCTGGATTATGAGATGGAGGCCCCCCCCAACCCACCAGCACCAGGCACCAGCTCACTGGGAGTCTGCTTCTCTCCCTTTTCCTCTCCTTCTATCCCTCTACCCACTCATGCTTGCTTGTGCACTCTTGCTCACTTGCTCGCTCTCTCTCTCATAAATAAATAAATTAATTAATAAATTAATCAATTAATGGGAGGCGTTAGTCAAGGAGGTTTTATGCCTGGAGCACATTTGACCTAGAACTCGTTCTGACCCATTTGATCTTTTTTTTTTTTTTTAAGATTTTATTTGTTTGAGAGAGAGAATGAAATAGAGCATGAGAGGGGGGAGGGTCAGAGGGAAAAGCAGACTCCCCACTGAGCAGAGAGCCCGATGCGGGACTCGATCCCAGGACTCCAGGATCATGACCTGAGCCGAAGGCAGTTGCTTAACCAACTGAGCCACCCAGGCGCCCCCATTTGATCTTTTTAATGGTGATTTTTTCAGCTCTTGATCTCCTTTACAAATTTTAAGAAATAGTTATAAAAAGGGGCGCCTGGGTGGCTCAGTTGGTTAAGCATCTGCCTTTGGCTCAGGTCATGGTCTCAGGGTCCTGGGATCAAGCCCCGCATCAGGCTCCCTGCTCAACAGGAAGCCTGCTTCTCCCTCTCCCACTCCCCCTCCTTGTGTTCCCTCTCTGTCTCTCTCTGTCAAATAAATAAATAAAATCTTAAAAAAAAATAGTTACAAAAAATCTTCTATACACCAGACATGGTACTTCATGAATGAAGATTTTACACACACACACACACACACACACACACATTGTTTGGCTTTCAAGAAGCTTACAACTAATAGATTTCAATAGATTTCAAACAAATAAATGAAATACTGAAGGAAAGCTGCAGTAATAGAATATACAAAAACACTATATTTTATCAAACCTAAGATACCATGGATTATAAAATGTACCATTATTTTATGTACCATTAAGGAAAACTACCACTCAAATTGTGACACAATGCTTTCTTATCACGTAGAATCTTTATTTTATACTTACTGAAAGAACTTTTAAAACTTGTTTAGATGTAGAGCTTTATCATATTGCAAGTACATTAGAAGGAAAATATAAGTGAAATAAATTAAGGTGTTCCTGAATCTTCTTCCAATTCAAAGTTTATCTTTTAGTATCACTTTTTGAGTCAGATTTTTTAATGTCTGTGTCCTTCAACACAGTATTGGATTTTCTTTCAAGCTGCGGATACTCTCTTTGCAAGTATCTGCAGGTTTTGATGATGACCCTTTCTAGACCTTAAAGAGAAGTTGTCAACAAAAGATTTCAAACAGTTAAGACTCATGATCCTTCTTTGAAAGCCTTCTTAAAATAGTCCGTTGACAACGGGGTTTTGCAGTTGTTCGGTGGTGATTCCAGAAACAATAACTAACTCTGAGTACGTGCACAAAACAACAAGCATGTGATGACTGCTGCCTGACCACCAGTGATCACGAGAGACACCAGCAATGAGAAAGGCATAGGGGGCAAATAGTGTGTTTTAGATTTGATTTAATAGGAGAGTATGAATGAAGAAGGATTAATTTTCTCTAAGATGGTCTGGGATAACCTGAACATGTTTTTGCTTTTTGCTTTCTTGCCAGGTAGGTCTCCATCAAGCAAGTAAAGGGAAGGGGAGGAGAAAACATGGAGACGTGAAGCAACAGGGCACACTGGGGTATAAATTAGTTGATGAGCTTAAAATGAGCCTGGAAATCACAAATACCCTAGATCTCAAAAGAAGAAGCTTAAGTTCTTGGAAAAGATGGCAGAGTAGGAGGATCCTAAGCTCACCTCATCCCATGGACACACCTAAACAACAGCCACATCAGAGTAACTAACCTAGAAAGTCACCCAAAGACTGGCAGGACAGACTCTCCACAGTTAATCATAGAGAGGAAGCCACACTGAAAAGGGTAGGAAGGGCTGAGACAGGAACAGGAACCAAACTCCTGGTGAGACTAACCACAAAGGGAGGGATACCACAAGCACAGAGAAGGGAGAGGAGCAGACTCCATGCCAGCCACCCCAGACACAGCACCTGCATTGAGAAGATGAGTCCCCATAACATTTGGCTTTGAAAACCAGAGGGGCTTAACTATGCAAGTTTTTACATTCAGCAGGGCTTAATTCTGGGTACTTTAAAAATTAGTGCACTTAGCTCTGGGAGAGCTAGAGGGATGAGAGACAGAGTCGTTGCCCTTAAAGAGACAATACACACAGAAAAATCCCTGCTGAGATACAGCATAGAAGCAGCAGTTTAAAAAGTACCCGGGGTATATATGAAGGAGATTCATTTCCTAACTTCAGAACATGTGCTGGAGGGGCAGAGATCTTTAGATTTCTTCAAGAAAATGTGACAGGTGCCACATCCCCACCACCACCACCATCCTAGATAGGGAGACACTTGTGAGAACACTTTCCAACTATCTTGATAATACAGCATACCCAGTCCCCATATTCTTCTGCAGATCTGCCCCGTTAACCCACCCCATGCAACAGGCATCTCTCCAAAGCTGCTCCTGACCTGACACACCCCGCAATCAGCCCCAGCAGGGACCAGTGCTACCCTGGAGTGACTCCTGCCCTGGAGAGAAGGGAAAATAACCATACACACCAGTTTGGCTGTAGCCCCAGCACACAGATGAGACAGACATGGGATCTGACTGCTGGCCCACCCAAAAACAAAAACCTCTCAGTGGATAGCACAGGGAGAGAACCCTGTAGTTTGGGGTCACTGAAGCCCCAACACATGGATTAGGGACTGGCATTTGGTCTGACTGCTGGCCGTGCCCACCAACAAAATCCTCTCAGGAGACAAGGCAGGGAGAGCACCTGCTGGTTGGTGCTACTGCAGCCTCAGCAAATGGGCTGAGGGCAGGCATTTGTCTGACTGCTGACATGGCCCAGCTATAAGCCCATGGCAACTCCAGACTGACCCATTAAGAGCACAGGAACCAAACCCTGCCAACAACTGGAAAAGTGGGCCATTGCACTGACTGGAATACAGGCCACAGTACTGGAATACTCAGCCACAACTGTAGGGTTCATGCAACCCACATAGAGATACCCCTAAAGCACCTGGTTCTGGTGAACAGGGACAACACTGTGCTACCGAACACCACAGGACTCTTCTATACAAGGCCACTACTTCAAGATAAGGAGATGGAGCTGAATTTCCTAATAAAAAGAAAAACAAAAACAAAAACAGAGAGACAAAAATGAGGAGAAAGAAATATGTCCCAAATGAAAGAACAGGACAAAATAACAGCAAAAGAACTAAATGAAATGGAGATAAGAAATATGCCTGATAGAGAATTCAAAGTAATGGTCATAAAGATACTCACTGGACTTGAAAAAAGAGTGGAGGACATCAGTGAGACCTTTAACAAAGAGATTGAAAATATAAAAAAGAACCACTCAGAGATGAAGAACTCAATAACTGAAATAAAAAATATACTAGAGGGTATCAACAGCATATTAGAGGAGGCAGAAGAACAGATCAATGACCTGGAAGACAAGGGAATGAAAAGGGCTAAAATTAACAAGTCAGGAAGCGACAAATGTCAAGGTTGTGGAGAAAGGGGAACCCTCCTACACTGTTGGTGGGAATGCAAGCTGGTGCAGCCACTCTGGAAAACAGTATGGAGGTTCCTCAAAAAGTTGAAACTAGAGCTACCCTGTGACCAGCAATTGCACTACTGGGTATTTACCCCAAAGATACAAATGTAGTGATCCAAAGGGGCACCTACACCCCAATGTTTATGGCAGCAATGTCCACAAGAGCCAAACTATGGAAAGAGCCCAGATGTCCACCAACAGATGAATGGATAAAGAAGAGATGGTGTGTATACACACACACACACACACACACACACACTGGAATACTACTCAGCCATAAAAAAAAAAAAAAATCCTAAAAAACAAAAGTCCAGTACCAGAGGCACCTGTGTGGTGGAGTTGGTTAAGCATATAACTCTTTATTTTAGCTCAGGCCATGAGATCAGGGTCATGAGATTGAGCCCCGGGTCAGGCTCCACACTCAGCACAAAGTCTGCTTGAGATTCTCTCTCTCCCTCTGCTCCTCCTCCTGCTTGTGCTAAATAAATAAATAAATAAATAAATAAATAAAATCTTTTTAAAAATGAGAGCATTTCTTCTAAGATCATGAACAAGACAAGGATGCCCACTCTTGCCACTCTTGCCACTTTTATTTAACATAGTACTGAAGGTCCTAGCCACAGCAATCAGATAAGAAAAAGAAATAAAAGTCATCCAAACTGATAAGAGTAAAATTGTTACTATTTGCACATGGCATGATACTATATATAGAAAACTCTAAAACTGCACCAAAAAACTGGTAGAACTGACAAATGAATTCAGTAAAGTTGCAGGATACAAAATTAATATACAGAAATATGTTGCATTTCTATATACTAATAACAAAGTAGCAAGAGAGAAATTAAGAAAACAATCTCATTTACAATTGCACCCAAAACAATAAAATACCTAGAGACAAACTCAACAAAGGGTGTGAAAGATCTGTACTCTGAAAACTATAAAATACTGATGAGAGAAATTAAAGATGATACAAATGGAATGATATTCCATGCTCATGGATTGGAATAGCTAATATTGTTAAAATGTCCATACTACTTAACGCAATTTACAGATTTAATACAATCCCTAATAAAATACCAACAACATTTTTCATAGAAATAGAAAAACTAATCCTAAAATTTGTATGGAACCACAAAAGACCCCAAATAGCTAAAGAAATCTTGAGAAAAAAGAACAGAGCAAGGAGGCATTACAATCCCAGATTTCAAGACATACTACAAAGTTATTATAATGAAAACAATATGGTTCTGCTACACAAATGGACACATAGATCCATGGAACGGAATAGAGTACAGAAATAAACCCACACTTTTTGGGTCAATTAATCTATGACAAAGAAGGTAAGAATACCCAATGGAGAAAAGAGAGTCTCTTCAACAAATGATGTTGGGAAACTGGACAGCTGCATGCAGAACAATGAAACTGGACCACTTTCTCACACCATACACAAAAGTAAAGTAGAATGGATTTAAAGGCCTACATGTGAGACCCGAAACCATAAAATTCCTAGAAGAAGACACAGGCAGTAATTTCTTTGACATGGGCCATAAAAACATTCTTCTAGATATGTCTCCTCTGGCAAGGGAAACAAAAACAAAATTAAACTATTAGGATACACCAAAATCAAAAGCTTTCACACAGCAAAGGAAAACATCAACAAAACAAAAAGGCAACCTACTGAATGGGAAAAGATATTTGCAAATGATATATCTAGTAAGGGGTTAACATCCAAAATATATGAAGAATTTATATAACTCAACACACAAAAAATGTGTGTTGTTAAAAAATGAGAAGACCTAAATAGACATTTTTCCGAAGAATACATATGATGGCTAACAGATGGATAAAAAACATGTTCAACATCACTCATCATTAGGGAAATGCAAATCAAAACCACAATGAAATATCACTTCAAACAAATAAGAATGACTACTATTAAAAAGACACGAAGTAGCAAATGTTGGCAAAGATGTGGAGAAAAGGGAACTCTTGTGCACTGTTGGTGGGAATGCAAACTGGTGCAGCCACTGTGGAAAACAGTATGGAGGTTCCTTAAAAAATTAAAAATAGAATTACCATATTATCCAGTAATTCAACTACTGGGTATTTACCCAAAGAAAAAATACTAACTTGAAAGATATATGTAGTGATATGTTTATGGCAGAATTATTTATAATAGCCAAGATATGGAAGCATTCCAAGTGTCCATCAATAGATGAATGGATAAAGAAGAGATGGTATGTGTGGAGATATACAGATATAGATATATAGATGATATATAGATATAACTCAGCCATAAAAAAAGAATGAAATCATGTCATTTGCAACAACATGGATGGACCTAGAGGGTATAATGCTAACTGAAATAAGTCAGACAGAGAAAGGTAAATACCATATGATTTCACTCATATATGGAAGTTAAGAAAGAAAACAAATGAACAAAGAAAAAAGAAAAAAAACACTGAAGTACAGAGAACTGGTGGTTGCCACAGGGAATGTGGGTGGGGGGATGGGTGAACTAGATAAAAGGCACTAAAAGTATACTTGATGAGTACTGATAAATGTAAAGAACTGTTGAATTTTTATATTGTACACTTGAAACTAATAGAACACTCTATGTTAATTATATTTGAATTTAAAAAAGAAGCTTAGACTTTGTTGTGCAAACTCTATGAATAACTAACATTTTAAAGCAGAGTTACATTGATTAAAAAAAAAAAAACAAACAAACAACACTCCAGTCCCTAGGCAGCTGCACAGGAGGGAGGCCAAAGTAGCAGCTGAGATCATCAAGGTTCAGGCCACCCGGCCTGGTAGCCACACAGTCTTCAGGAAGATCGTTTGCAAGGAAATCCCAGCCAAAATCATTTTTAGGATAACCAGTGCCTTGCTTTCCATGACATTTGCCCTCAAGCACCAACACATTTTCTGATGATACCCAAGAAACATATATCCCAGATTATTGTAGCAGAAGGTGATGATGAAAGTCTTCTTGGCATTTAATCATTGTTGGCACAAAATGCGCTGCTGATTGGGACTGAAGAAGGGTTATCGAATGGCAGTGAATGAAGGTTCAGGTGGGGGACTGTCTGTCCATCATGTTCATCTCCATTGGCAGATGAGTGAGTTGGCTTCCTGGTTAAGCATGTTTTAGGGGTAATTTTCCCTTCTCTAGACAATGATCAATATTTGTAAGTTCCAATATGTTAAACAGTATACTTATTATTGCCTGTGTGTGGAGAGATTGAGGAAATAATTTTAAAAACCCAGACATAATAAAAGACAATGTTGCATGGTTAAAAAAAGAAAAGACTCCAGTTGCCCAGTAGAGAAGTTTAAGTGGTATATTGCTAGAGAATAAGGAAAACAGGAAAGAAAGCTTCTGGCATCAAGAGACCAAAGGTGATAGATGGATGCTAAGACAACTGCAGGCCTCTGAGCAGTCCTATACAAAACCAGACCAGCGTCTACAGCATCCACATCCATGATGTCATGAAAACCAAGCTCCAGTGCAGTTCTGAGTAGATGGAAGTTGTAGAGAGAATCTGATGCTGGAGTGAATCTCCAGTGGTGGTCCTTTGCCTTCAACCTCTCACATCTCAACTAGATCTATCAAGAGAAAAATACTGCTGAAGCTCACACCCCCAATTCAACCCAAGCAGTATTGAGCCTCTACAACCAAACGAGTGGAGGGCTAGCAATAGGAACTCAATAAAGCTTTCATTCTTCAGAAAATATAGTAGGGACTCAATAAACATTTGCTGACAGGAAGAGAGGACAGAGGAGCAGAAGGGATGGAGGGAGGGGGGAAGGAAGACAGAGAAAGAGAACTTTAAAAAAAATCAACACGTCAAATAGGAAATGCTTTTGTACTTTGAATTCAAAGGGTTTTAACAGACGATACAGTAAAATATCTGAAGAGTTTCTTCCCACAGGGTGAAGTTCTGGTAAATTTCTCCATGCTTCCTCCTATATCTTTACCCATATCTGTTCACTCACATGAGGATTAGAATTAAGAGTTATTCTATTCTCTCCCCTGCTTCCAAGACTACAATTTTATATAAGTTAGACGTTTTTGTATCATTCCATATGTCCCTGAGGCTCCATTCAGTTTTTTCATCTTTTCTATTACTCAGATTGAATAATTTTTATTAATCTATCTTCAAACTTACTGAGTTTCCTCTATTATCTGTATCCTATTAAGTTCATTCAGTATTTTTTTAAATTTCAGATATTGTATTTTTCAATTCTAGAATACACAAATGATTCTTCAAGATGTCAGCTGAGATTTCCTGTATTTTCATTCATCGCAAACATATTATTCTTTATGTTCTTAAGCATGGTTAATAGTTGCTTTAAAATCTTTGCTAATTCTAACATCCTGCTTACCTCAGAGTTTGTCTTTTCTCTTGAGAATGGGTCATATTCTCCTGATTCTTTGAATTTCAAGTTACTTGGGATTATATCCTCAACATTATGAATATTGTGTTTTAGACACTGAATTCTTTTATATTCCTGTGAAGAGTGTAGATTTTCTATTTTAGCAAGCAATTATTTGGTTGCACTCAAACCAAAAACACTGGCTCCTGGGCAACACCTTATAGGTTAGTTAAGTTCTTTAACCCTTAGCTGGAGTCTGCCCCATGCGTGCCTGGTTTGACAGCCAGAGGTTTAGGCAGAGTTTATAATAGAACTTGGGATTTCCCTTTCACTTGCCAATAACTGTGGTTGTCCCCAACACTGTCCTCTGGTTCTTTAGGACAAAAAAATTGAGAATTTTCTTTCAGAATTTTAGTGACATGTTGGTGCCAACTTTTGCTTGCCCACAAACTAAATACTATTGAAAAATGGGTAATTCATCCATGCAGTGCCCTTTTTTAAAGTGTCGACTCCTCTCGAGAATCTACCTGCTTTTTTTTCACTCTCCGGTGCCTTTAAGTTATTGGTTTTTCTGTTTTGTCCAGAACTTACAGTTACCAGCAGGAGGGTGAGGCTCAATAGGAGCTACTCAGCCGTTCTGGAAGGAGAAGTCTGATTATGACTAATTCTATTATTATTTTATTTTAGTCGTCTCCACATCCAACATGGGGCTCAAACTCATGACCCTGAGATCAAGAGTCACCTGCTCTTCTGACTGAACCAGCCAGGCACCCCTGACTCATCCTAATTATGATTTATAATTACTGAGCCTTTACTCTGTGCAGGAACTGTGCTTTATAGATCTTATTTAATCCTATAAGAATCCCAGAAGGGAAGGAAGTGTCACTGTTTACATTTTACAGGTAAGGAAATGGAAGATGAGAAAGGCGGAGGTCATACTCCAGTAACAGAATCAAACTCAAATGTTTTGGAGACCAAAGTCCATACTCTTACTGCTTTAAGAAAGAAAATTAGCTCTCACTACCAAAAGGTGCCCTGAGGCACCAAAGACTGCCTTAGGCAGGTTTCTTAATCAGAAGCCAACTTTAAACTAGATGATTGCAGGTGCTTAGAAATTCATCTTTTTACTCATTTAAAGCAGTGTTTCCCCATCGTGGCTTCTCAGAAGGATCACCTGAGGGGAATCTCTGGCTACAGATCACAGATTTTGTGAATCAGTCTCCAGGGGCAGGGGCTGAAAATCCAAATATTTAACAGACATTGCAGATAATTCAATGTTCTTCCCAGTTTGAAAACACTTACTTAGAGAAAGGAGCACCTGATACTGAACACTTTATTCCCAAATCTGTGTTACCTGGTGTAAATAATGAGAGTCATAAGAAATGCTAATTATCCTCTAGGGCTGACCTCAGGTCTGGCAGGCTCTTTTCTAAGTAGTTTACATATAGTATCTCCTTTAATCCTCCCACCAGACCTAGAAGTCATTGCAGGTTTTTATGAGGAAACTGAGGCACCCACTTAGCCACAGTCATACCAATGAGGGGAGGACCAGTAGGCTGTTTGATTCTATACCGCCCTTCGTCACTGCATTATTCCATTTCCACGTGTTCCGTCTATCCAGTCTGCCACCATCATTCCTGAGAAGAAGTTTGGGTAAATGTGTGGCACAATACATGTTTCCCAAGTACCCAAAAACAACGTTCCCAGCCTGCAAACAGTCCTTTTTCTGTCAGAACCCACTGAAGCATTGGGTTGTACTCGGGGAAGCTTCCGTTTGATTACTTTCAGCAGGAAGGTGAAAAAGAGTAGGAAAGAAGCTAGAGAGGTCAGCCAGCTGATCTACAGCACGCACCAACTTCCACACATTTACTATTGAAGTCTCTGTGCTAGGTACCAGTGTATAAACCAGATGAGGGGTCCACCGTCTAAGGAAGGAGGAAGACAATAAATAAGAAAACCAACTATTGCAAACTGACCTATTGACCATATGCACAATCCTTGGGGTCTTTTATAGATTATGGTAGCCACCAAAGAAGTTTGAAGTGGGTACTGTAGGCTATTTCCTTACAACAGTTTATGCTAAAAGCAAGTCTCAAACCAAGAGATGTCTTTTTATTTTTATTTTTTTATTTCTTGAGAGAGAGACAGAATAAGCAGGGGAGGGGCAGAGGGAGAGGGAAAGAGAATCTCAAGCAGACTCCATGC
Source organism: Halichoerus grypus (assembly GCF_964656455.1). Classification (NCBI taxonomy): domain Eukaryota; kingdom Metazoa; phylum Chordata; class Mammalia; order Carnivora; family Phocidae; genus Halichoerus; species Halichoerus grypus. Next base: position 45,283,766 of record NC_135715.1, on the reverse strand, counting down.
TAAGCATAGAACCTGATGTGGGGCTCGATCTCACCACCCTGAGAATATGACCTGAGCTGAAACCAAGAGTCAGACGCTTAACCGACTAAGCCACCCAGGTGCCCCACCAATAGATGTTTACTAACTAAAATTTTGTTAGCAAAGCAAGTATCAAAAAACAATTCCTATGACTTCTGTAGACTGGAGAAGGCCTCTACTCGCTTTCCTTTCAGATGGTTTAACCATTAACTTTGCATGAAAAGCTCATTCTAGTTTAATGGCAAGTTTCCAGAGGCAGGATACTGTCACCCCAACATCCTGACAGAATCTAGATTTCATGGCTACAAATCAGACCTTTTTAAGTGCAAACCCTAAGGGTACAGTCAAGAGCTTGCTGGATTCTTATACCCTATTCATGTTTTTTACTAAACATTCAATGTATATTAAATGCCTTAATTTCATAACTAACAGCTCATTTCTATTCCCCACATTAAGAACAGGCTACATTTCACGTAAATCGAAACCTGTTTCTGACATCAAATATGCTGATTAAAACAATCTGTTGTTGCTAGAGATGTGGATATCAGAGGGCCTGTCATAGCTACCTCTGGAGGCTGACCCTTTCCGATAGAACGTTATCTGACCCTCTGCTGTACCTAATTAGCACACTAGCTGACCACCTCTTGACCTTGCTTTCTACATCAATCCCTGGGCACTGGTTTAACCTGAGTTTTGCATTTTATCCTATCATATTGTAATATTAAAGAACTTTAAAGATAATTACAGACACTGTAACAACAACAAATAGGAAAATAGAAACCATGGTAAGTACTATAAAAGAAGCCCCTTACAGGGTGTTCTGACAGAATTAGAAGGCAAACCAGTTCATCTCACCAGGGCCCCATGGCTGGACGAGGGGAGGGGGGTTTGAGATCAGGGATCAGCTCTCCTTTTCCTTCTCCTAGCCTTACTGCTTCAGTCGTTCAGAAGTACAAGTAGTGGGGCAGCGCAGAGAATGTTCAGGGAGGTGGGGAGAACCGGAATCATGAAAAGTCAGAGAGGACAGATAATGTTAGTGCCAGGGATCAGCAGGGAAGTTTCCTGAAAATACCCTGACTCCTACCTTCCCCAGAACCAGCAGAGCTTATGGAGCAGTCTCAGCAGTCCTGAGACACACGGCCTCCTCAGAGCGCATGCAGTTCCACACACCAAGCACCCTGCTTCCTCCCACTAACCAGCTCCCACCTGCCTTGTCACTGCCTCAGCCCCTAGTTCTACTCACCGCTCCCTCCTCCTGCTCCAGCCTGATGGAACGCTTCTCGAGAAGCAATGTCTGGCTGTTCCTACCCTCCAATACCAATTTCCTCCGCTTCCAACTTCCTAAAGGAGGACAACTAGTGGATTCTGTTCATTTGTATACTTCCACTGGTGTGTTTTCTTTGTTGTTACAATAAAGAATATTTTGCATGTTCATTATATGAAGAAATCAAGCAATATGTAAAAGAATAAGGAATAAAGCAATAATCACCTTAAATCTTACAACTCAAAGAGAACTGTTAGCAAACTAACTTTTAATTATCTTGCTACATATAAATACACAAATTTTTATTTTACATAAACAAGACCTTATTAAACCTGTTAGTTTTATCATAGCTGTATTGCTTTTTTGTTAACATATTTTGGCTTCCACACTTACACATTCTAATATAATCATACATAAATAATGTACACATATGTGGGACAGTTGTCATTGTTCTCAATAAAAACACTATAAATTCTTCCTTTCATCTTTTATCACTTAACAACGCTTTATGGAAATTCCTTCAAGGTAGTGGTTTTAAATTTCATTCTTGGGATGCCTGGGTGGCTCAGTCGGATAAGCGTCTGCCTTCGACTCAGGTCACAATCTCAGGGTAGCCCTGGACATGTAGGCATGTCAGTGGGGAGTCTGCTTCTCCCTCTCCCTCTGTGATCTCTCTTGCTCTTGCTCTCTGAAATAAATAAAATCTTAAAAAAAAAATTCATTCTCTTTAAGGGTAGCCTAATATTCCATGGTATCAATTACCAGAATTTAACCATCCCTTAATGATGGACATTTTTACATTGTTTCTAGGTTTGTTTGATGGTGTTTGTTTTTGTTTTGGGCCCTACAAATAACGTATGCTTACCCTTTTACAAATGTCCTTTATATATTGCACTTTTATTTATTTTTTGGCCCTTTTACTTTTTGACTATGAAGCAAAAAAATCTGTAGGCAATTGGGGATTGTTCTAAAATTTTTCAGTAGTACAAATAAGACTGCAATAAACATTCCAGATTATACCTTTGATTGTTAGGTTAAAGTCCTAAAAGTTAAATAGATAAATTAATGAAGTAGAACATTTTCAAGATTCTTAATGCACACGGCCAAATTTTTCTCCAGAAAGATTGTGGTTGTAGCCTTTTCAGTCTTTCTAAAAGAGTGTGAGAGGCTTTCTTTGAGAATACCCTCCCTACCACAGACTATTCTTATACTCATTTCTTCATTAACTCTACATCATAAGAGCACCTTTAATCATATCCATCACTCTGTGTCCACCTCTCTTGCTGGATCCTAAAAATCTTCACATTGGGTTGGTGGTGTACTTTTTCTTTAAGGTGGCACTCTTTGTGGAGTATCTTCAATAACTTTTGAGCAAAAGGAATTTCCTTTTATATCGGGGGTAATTTTCGCTATTACTGATTACAAGCTATATACCCCAATACAACCACCAACTTTATCTTCCAAGGTAGACAGAGCTTATCCCTTGGGGTTTATATAATGGATATAAAGTATATTGATGGGGCTGTCTTCTTGACAAAAGACAGACAATATTCATCTGGAAGAGGCTTAAAGTCCTCATTTCTTCAAGACACTTGCTTCTCAGAAATATCTGGAAACCCAGTGTCCATGAAAATTTGTTTATCAATGATTCTCAAACCTAATGTCCATCAGAATCACCTGAAAGGTTTGTTAAAAGACCTTTGGCTGAGCCCCAACCCCAGAGTTTCTGATTCAGTGTGTCTGGGGCAGGATTGGAGAATTTGCATTTCTAACAAGTTTTTAGGTGATGCTCATGATGTTGGTCCATTGGCAACACTTGAAAACTACTGTTCTATCCTTACCCTCCCCCACCTGCTCTGGTAATAGAGCCTCACTATGCAGTTCTATTACTTCTTTATAAACTATCCCTCTTTTTATTAGTTCTGTCCTCTACAACAGTAAAGAACAGCTGGTCAGCACCTTCCTCATTATAACCTTTCATATCCTTGAAGAAAAAGATTAGGTTTTCCTCATTCTCCTTTTCACCTGAGTCCTGATTCCCTCAGCTTTTCCTTATAATCATATATCCAACCAGCTCATCATTTTTATTACTCTTCCCTGAAGCCCATTTTGAATTTCCACCCTACCCCCACCCACTCCTGTTCCAATCTCGGTTAATAAGAAGATATGAGGAGAAGGGAATGTGCTAACATAAACCTTGAATTCCTAACTTTTCCGGCTGTTCCTACCATGGTCTCTGGCCATGATATTTAAGAAGCTTCATAGAAATTGATTTTTTTCTTCAGTCCTTTATTTCAAAGATTATAGCATTCCACAAATGGATAGAAAATATTGGTTACTTTCTTCATATTTTCAAACATATTCGGCTGCATCTTTTGATAACAAATACCCCTTTATTTAGTCCACAAATATTTTTTGAACACTTAGAACATGCCAGTCACTGCAAAAACTACATCAAGTGGATTGACATTAACTTGGGGTCAGGACAGCTTGCTTAGGCAGGTCCTAACAGCCTGAGAATATGAGAAATGTTTTCAACAACAGCTGAAAGATAGTGTTTATCAATGCAAAATTAGTTTAGCTTCTTCCAAATCCACTGTGCATATAGAAACGGACCTAGATTATAGTCAACTTTACATTATCTACAAGGAACGAATAGTATCTTCTATAATTCAAGTTGGTATACTATTAAAATACTATTAAAAATATACTATATACTATATACTATACTATACTATTAAAAATAATTATTTCTGTTTGTCTTTGGGGTGTGTTCTGAAACATGCATATTCCATTCAGTGCTGCCATGGATAGCACTGGTTCATCAAAAAAGATGTCTGAAACTATCTTAGTCCTAAATGGTAGGAGAGAGGGAGCTTTGTGAGGTCTCTTTTGTAAGAGCATTAATTCCATTCATGAGGGCTCTGCCATCATGACTTAAGCAACTTGCAAAAGCCCCACATCCTAATACCATTTCAACATATGGATTTGGCAGTGAGAAAGAAGAGAGGGGGCAGATGACAAAAGTGTTCTCCTTATAGCAGAAACTTTTTTTTTTCCCCTATGGTTACTAGATGATTTTCCCCATGCCCTGAACACTATTCCGTATTCTGAGGCTGCAAAAATTTGCAGGGTAAATTGCATTATGTGTTCTTGGTGCTATGCATTCTTGGCACAATGCTTGTGGTTTTGGGACACCAGAGCATTAAGTGAGTCTGGTAATACTCTTCTAAGGTTACCTTGTGTGGTTGTGCTCTGCATATGAATGGTCTAAACCTTTTTCTGGCTTCTGCTGAATGAGTTTTGATTCCTAATGCCCAACAAAATATATGTAAATAATGGTGCTGAACCTATCTCAAAGAAGCAACAATAAAACTACCTTATGAAATGGGAAAAAGCAAGTTTTATGATAGCTCAAGTCTCTTTCAAGGAAATGACCATGGGAAAAAGAAGAAAAATCTGTAGGCAATGGGAGCTTGGTGGAAGTGCTTTGACCTAACAATAGATATCACACTTTACTGTAGTTGATGCCAGTCTGTGGCTTCCAAGAATTTGAAGAAAATGAGGATTGATTTCCAGTGTGCAATACCAGGGCCCTATTTCCTTAAGGGGCTGTGCTAATCCTATGCTTTCTGATATCAGTTCCATTCTTTCCAGGAACACATGGACCACATCCCCTAGAGAAGAAAGGCAGGAAGTGAGCTCAGAGGCAAGCGTTTGAACTTTCCACCCTCCAAATGAATTTTGAAACTCCATGTGAAAATTGTAAATAAAGTACTAATGTATTAAATCCAACAGTACATTAAAATAATAATCCACCATCCCCAAGCATATTTTTATAGGAAATTTGTTAGTGTACCATTTAAAAAGTCAAAATAAGTAGGAAATACTGTAGGATAATAGCATTCTGAAAAGATATTTGATAAAAATTTACTCCCATTCTTAGTTTTAAGGTCTCTAAAAATTTGGAATAGAAGACTATTTTCCTTCCTGTAATGATGAATACTGGTCGCAAACCAAAAGGTAATATACTCAATGGTAAAATACCGTAAGCATTTCTAGTAAAATCTGAATGAAACAAGAATGCCTACTACAAAATTATTACACAGAATGCATTTCTTCATTCAAAAATATGTATTAAGCCTATACATATTTCCAGGCACTCGGGGGTATAAAGATGAACAAAATATCCTATTGTCTTGAAAGTTCTCACCAAACAAAAAGATATAAAGACACAGCTATTGGAAATGAGAAAAAAAAATCGTTACTGCGATAGAATTTCCATCTCAAATGGAACCAGAGGTTATAAAATTTAAAAACCTCATGTACTTGTTGCCCTCAGGAAAACAAAACTTGACTGAAACACAGATTTCCTTTAAATATCTGATTTACAGAAAACTGATAATACTGGAATTTTCTTAAAAATGCTAGGAGAGTTGGTCAGGGGTTGCCTTATATAAATCTTGGGAAGGTTTACTTATGGTTTCCAGAGGCATGAACAAGAAACAAGGCAGGTCGGGCTGGTCTCACCAAATAAGCTGAACTGAGCTTTGTTTGTGTGAGTGGATTGGTTTTGTCTGCTCAGGGAATTTTCAAAGCTGGTCTCCATTCGTTTTTGATTTTAACAGACTCTAACTCAACTCTCTCCTCTTTACATTCCCAACCGGTAAATACTGCCCACCCCAAAACCTCCGCACAGTCGCTGGTAGCTTGTGGCGGTTTGCATGTCCCAAATTGCAGTTCCTTTGCTATTCCAGAATAAACTCATCTTTTTGACAATTTCAAGCTCGTCTCAGTTTACCCCTTTATTGAGGTTGACATTACTGACAGACCATGTACATTAATGTAGATAGTAATTTATGTAGACAATATCAGATAATAAACTGAATGAACTAGAATTAACAAGTGAGATAAAAAACATAAATGTCTCCAAATTAACATTGGGAGGAAATATTATTCATAAAGTAATAAAAAGATAAAATAACTAGGCATCTTACCAAGGAATATGCAACACCAGTATGAAGGTGAAGGATACCAGAATAAGCCAGCCCAAAGAATGCCTCTTTGGCATACGCATTATTTTGAGGTAAAGACCAGTGAGAGCTTGCAAAGGTAGAAAAAGCTATTTGCCTCTCCCCTAACTGCCTAAAAATAGAACATAAAGGTCCCCTTTTAAAAGAAAATTTTCATTCGTGGAAGTATCCCCGCCTGGAAGACAGCTAGTCCTGAGATGATTCTCACCACCTGAGAGCCTCTTGTTTGCGGAAGACAAGCCTTATTTACCACCCATTTCCTCCCTTCCCCTTCCTGTAACTTGCCTCCTTGGCCTTTGTTTAGCATGGGCTGGCACCAAAGCTCCAGTCATCGGACCACCTCTTTGAGTCTCATTTCTTCATAAAATCCCAATCATCAGTTATTGTAAGTAACTAAGATTGTTTTTTCTTTTGTTAATGTCTTTATTAGTGTGATTCTCAGGCCCCAGCCACTGAACCTAGGAGGGTAGAGGAAGAGTTCTTTTTTTTTTTTTTAACCTCCTCTAAAAGGAAAGTATAGAGGTGCCTGGGCGGCTCAGTGGGTTCACTGTCTTCTGCTCAGGTCATGATCCTGGAGTCCTGGGATCAAGCCCTGCATTGGGCTCCCTGCTCCTTGGGAAGCCTGCTTCTCCCTCTCTCTCTCCCCCTTTGCTCCCCTGCTCGTTCTCTCTTTCTCTCTCTCTCTGTCTTTTTCTCTATCTCAAATAAATAAATAAAATCTTAAAAAAGAGAGAGAAAAAGGAAAGTACAGTTTACAGAAAGATCCCAAAGAAAATAACAATAAATAGGGAGGCTTACTAACTATACAGAATACAATCTCAATTTCTTCCAAAATAACATATAGCTTAAATACAATTTCAATTAAAATTGCAATGATTTTTTTTTTTTTACCTTGACAGAAGTGATTCTAAATTTAATCTGAAAAAAATAAAAGGCAAGACTAGCCAAGAAAATCTTGAAACACATGAATGTTAAAGGAAGTCTTTCTTTAGCAGATATGTAAATTCTTCAGGGCCATAGCGGTAATTTTTAAAGTGTCTGATTCTGAAAAAAGATTCAGGCAAAGCAATACAAACACAAATTTATAGGATAAGGAAAAAATTAGTCAAATGATTTGGGGAAAATTGACAATTTAGAATTAATCCATTTAGAAACTACAGGTGAATTTTAAAAGTTAAAAATAAGTTCCTCAAAAAGTTGAAATAGAATTACCCTAAGACCCAGAAACTACACTCTTAGGTATACACCCAAAAAAATTAAAAACAGATATTCAAACAATTACTGGTACACGAATGTTCCTAACAGTGCAATTCACAATAGCCAAAAGTGTCTTATTATGTAAGTGTCTTATCAATAATCCAAATGTCTTATCAGTGGATGAATGGATAAACAAAATTTGGTGTATCATATAATCATATAAAGGATTTAAGTGGTTATACATGCTCTAAGGTGGATGAATTTCCAAAACATTATTATTAAGTCAGAGAAGCCAGCCAGAAAAAAGGTCACATATTGTGTGGTTCCATTTATGCAAAATATCCAGAATAAGTAAATCCACAGCCACTGAAAGCAGATCCGTGGTTGCCAGGGGCTGGGGAAGTAGGAAGTGGGGAGTGATTGCTTAATGGTTTTGGAGTCTGCTTTGGGTGTGATGAAATGTTTGAAACTAGATGTGATGGTTATACAACATTGTGACTATACTAAATGTCACTTAAAAATTGGTCATTTATGTGAATTTCACCTCAATAAAAATGGAAATGAGTAGAATTAACAGAAAAAATGTGGGTGTACATTCTCTAAAATCTGAATTTGGAAGTTTTCTAGATATAAAATGGTGAAAGAAACAAGAGGAAAAGATAAATACACTTGATGGATGAAAATTAAAATGTTAGTGAGTCAAACTTAATAATAAAATTGTACTATATAGGGCGCCTGGGTGGCTCAGTTGGTTAAGCGACTGCCTTCGGCTCAGGTCATGATCCTGGAGTCCCGGGATCGAGTCCCACATCGGGCTCCCTGCTCGGCGGGGAGTCTGCTTCTCCCTCTAACCCTACCCCCTCTTGCGCTCTCTCTCACTCTCTCTCTCTCTCTCTCAAATAAATAAATAAATAAAAAATCTTTAAAAAAAAAAAAAAAAATTGTACTATATAGATAGGTTTCTCAAGGAATACAAGTCATTAGGTCTCCAAACCTACCCCTCCCCATTCATCTCTTCCCTGCTCCTCTAACCACTGCTTAAAAAATTCAGCACCTTTTGTTAGTCTGATCTACAGCACCAGCTGAAAGAATATCAGACAGATGCATGAAATTGCTGTTTCACACCTTGCCAACAGCATAGAATAAGCTTTCGTATAGGGTTTATGAAGACCCTGTTTATGCCCACAAAGTATTGAATTTAAAAAGGAGCAGATCGTAGCAAGATTTGCCATAAGTCTCAGTCTGGTTAATCTATAAACAGATTTTATTAGATATTTATTTAGATGCTCTGTACAGATTGCTTTAATTTTGAAATTAAGTTTCCAGGTTGGCAGTGGAATTTTAAATACTTGAATTCTAGAAAGGCAGCAGCTTTTAACCTTTGCACTTTTCTTTTGAAAGCTAATTAGGAAATTAAATCCAAAAGGACTGAATCCATAAAATGTTGGCTTTGTAATGCTGATGGAAAAATTTAAGTCACCTGTTATTTTGGTGTCATCTCCTGATTAGTCATTGGAATGAGATATTCAAAGAATTTTTTAAAGATTTAAAAAAAAAATTTAGGAGCTCCATAACCTTTGTTAATATTAGAAACTTTATTGCTTGGAAAATTAAATCTGAACAGAGAAGTATTTTAGATTTTCTTATCACTCCTGGCTAAAGGTTTTCTTAATTTATTATGCCCTTGATCAGTCAGTAAACTTTGGGGTAAATTTATAGTGGTGTTGTCAGCTGGAGCTCCAGAGCCTGCCCATTATCTCTGTAGGCGCCCTGGCGCCCTGTCGGTACTCACCACAGACAGCGGGGGTCCACTGGGGTTGGGGGGAAACACTAAAGCTTTTTCTACCTCCAAAGGCATTTCCAGCCCATGAGCACTTGAAATGCTCAGCGGCATTCAAAATTCCCCTTTCCTTCAGCTGAAGGTTCTATTTACAGCTGTGACCCTCCACCTCTTCAAATGAGTTGAAAATACCTCCCGACAGAAGTAATTTTTTTCTCTTTTGTCTTGAATATGCCCACAATCCTATGAAATCCTACCAATATTCATGGAGATCCAGGTGTGTGTGCCTCAGGTATGTGCTTCCTAGGACTCACCTGTCAGCATGTCCATCTGAAATTCCTTCTCTCAGATATCAAGTGTGTGAAGCCTATTTCTGGTTAACTTAAGCCTCAGACCCAGATTTTTTTTCTTTTTCCTTCAGCAAATGTTTTTAAGCACCTACCTTCTATCTGACACTTTCCTAGGTACAGATGAGAAAACAGTCAAGTCCTCAAATGTTCAGGAGAGGCAGAAGTATAAATTGGTAACTTGAATACTATGTCAGATTCCAAGATAGAAGCCCCAAAAGGGAAGAGTAGGCCTACAAAGAGGGTGGGCATAGTTCTGCCTTGTGGTATGGGAGTCAGGGATGAAGTGGACCTTGAAAGGTAAAAGATGTGTTTGTAGAGTGAAAGAAAAGAAAGCATTCCTGACTGGTAGCTAGTCTCCAAAGATGGCCACACTCAGTTCCTTCAATTCCTTCCCTTCTTGTATGTGCCTCATGTACATGCACGATGTTCCTCACATCAAGAACTAGAGCTAATTCTCCTACCTTTTGAATATGGGCTGACCTTAGTGACTCCTTCTAACGAGTAAAATGTGGCAGAAGTATACTGTGTGACTTCTAGAGCAGGTAGGGAAGGACCATGTCACTTGGACCTAGTCCGTTTGGGATGCTTGCTCTTGAAACCTAGGCATCATGTTGTGAGGAAGCCCAGACCACAAAGAAGGACCTGGGTGGAGAGGAGCCCAGGACCGCCAGTGTTCAGTCCTGGCCAAGCTCCCAGACTGCAGGCATTATTAATTGCTAAACTTATAAAGGAGGGAACCTTTGAGATGACTCTAGCACCAGCCACCATCTGACTGCAAACTCATGCGAGAACACTGATTAGAATCACCTAGCTGAGCCCAATCAACCTCTACCACCATGAAAGGTAATAATAGTAAATGATTGTTGTTGCTTGAAGCACTAACATTTTGCAATGGTTTCTTATGTAGCAATAGAAAACTAGAACACAGACAATGGAGGAAGCCTAAGTAATGGCACAGGGGACACTAAACAACAGCCTGACTTTGGGCATCACCGGCTCACAGAGACTGTTGAAAGAGGAAAGGAGGAGAGCATGGCATAAAGCTGCAGGATCTGGACACTTGTTGATGCCCATCAAGGGGGAAGGATTCTAACGTATGGGCAATGGAGAAGCCATTAACCTCTTGGATGAGGGGAGAGAGGTTAATATGATCAGATCTGGGGAAGCCTTTCTAGCAGCAGTGTGCAGAAGGGTTGGGAAGATAGACTACCACATTCATCCCAGCAGGAGAAGATGGTGGCCCTGAAGTAAGGTGAGACAAAAGGAGATGGAGGGGAGAGGGCAGATTTAAACATGCTCAGAAAGATAATCTATAGGATTTGGAGATTGTCTGGATTTGAGATTGATGGGAGGGGAAATTAAAAATCATTCATTTATTAAATTCTAACTGAGAGCCTACTAAGGACCACACATGCTTCTGTGCCCTGACAGTAAAGCAGTGAGTAAGACCTCTGGGGCCCTCATGAGCTTCTATTCTAGTGAGGAAGAAAAACAAATGGGTTTAAGTGAGTTTCAAACTCCATTTCCAGTTAATGCTTTTCTTATTAGTGTGTGTTCTCATTTATCATGAAGTATATAGGAGAAATGGACAATTTTCCAGAAAGTAAAATGAACTCCTTAATTTAATATTCTAATGGTGATCCATGAGGCAGATTATCTGGGTGCTTTGGGCAGTTCAAGACCTATTTTTTGATACTGTTAGACTCCACATGGAAATCCAGACACATGGTGGTCAAAGGAGTACCCTGGGCTGTCTACTGTGGTCTTTGGTCCCAGATACCAGTGACACATAGCAAAGGAAAGGGAGCATGAAGGACATACTTTAGCCAGGAAGGAAGTGATTTTCATTAATTTTTCTACAATCTTGCACGTATTTGTTAATTCAGTAAATATCCATCACTCTGCTGCGCATATTGCAGGGAAAAAAGAGAAAGAGAACCCCTTAGTTCACGGGGCTTATATTGCATTTAGGAAGACCGATAATTAAACTGGTAAAGAAACAACATAGTATCAGTGTATTAGCTTCCTTTTGCTGCCATAACAAAATACCATAAGCTTAGTGGCTTAGAACACAAAACATCTATTACAGTTCTGGAGTTCAGAAGTCTGAAAATTGATCTCATGGGTCAAAATCAAAGTGCCAGCAAGATTGTATTCCTTATGAGAATCTGTTTCCTTGCCTTTCCAGCTTCTCAAGATCCTCTTCATTCCTTGGCTTACAGCCCCCTTTCCATGGTGTCGTCACTCTGTCGTCTTCTTCCCTTGTCCTATCTCCTTCTCTGGCCTGATCCTCCTGCCTACTTTTTATATGGATTCTTATCCCACCCAGATTATCCAGGATGATTTCTTCATCTCCATATTCTTACCTTAATCACATCTGCAAAGTCCCTTTCACCATGTGAGGTAACAAATCTATTGATAGGTTCTGGGGATTAGGATGTGGACATATTTGGGGACTATTATTCAGCTAACCACACTCAAGTACTGATTACTATGAAGACAAATAAAGCAATAAGCAGATAGAGAGTGTGACTGGGCAGAAAAGAATGAAAAATTGGGTAAAATAGGGGGTCTGATTATGTAAAGACTAGGAATTTTATTCCCATTGTGATGGGAAAACTGAAGGATTGGCCAGGTGTGGGATGATGGGGCTTACAGTTTTGAAGATTCATTTGATGCTGTGTGGAGAACATCGAGGAATTTTATTCCAAAGAGGAACAGAGAAAAGGGACTAATGGGCAATGTGTGGTCAAGGAGGGCGTTTTTGTTGCTGTTTGGATTTTTTTTTTTTTTAATTGGAGATACTTTAGCAAGTCTGTGTTGAAGGGAATAGTGCAGTAAAGAGGGGAAACAGGTGATACAGGAAGAAAAAGGGTTAAAGCAGAGGCAAAGTCCCTGACTGGGCAAGAGGACAATAGGATCCAGTGCACAAGTAGAGGGGTTAGTCTCATAGGAACATAGACCCTTCTTTCCTTGTCAACAAGGAGGGGAGGGAAGAACAAGGGAGAAGGGACAGATGCAGAGAGACCAGTACATTGTACCTACTTTCCTGGTGAAATAAAATGCACAGGCATTGCTAAATGTGAGTGTGTGTGTAGGGGGGTGGTTATAAGAAAGAAAAGTAATGATGAAATATTTATCCAAGAAGTGAGAGAATGCATTGACTCTGAAAATGTCCTGGGCAATATTGAAAGCCCTTCGAGGATGGTAGTCATTTGTCTAGAGCCAGCAGGGTGTATGTTTTTTCTCAGCCATGATCAGCTGCTTGGGAAAAGTAATGGAGAATGTGTGATAAGTTGGATTTAATCAGGGTTAGGGTTTCAAATGATGTGAACACAATGGAGAAGGAAGGGAACGGATTTGAGGGTGATGCAAGGGAGCATGTAAGTATGGACTGTGGTGTCTAAGTTGGATAAAGAAGGGAAGTGAGGGCACGGGGCAGTGAAGGACAGTAGAAAGAGTTAGGGTCAAGGGATAGAAAGTCCTGGGGGGTAAAAAAAAAAAAAATTATTGGTATGGGGGTATTAAAGTAAGTGAGCTGGAAAAATAGGAGCTAGTGATCAGAGTAGAATGCCTCAAAATGAGATTTTGGAGGTGATCTATGTAACCGGTAACTAAGCGTATCATGGGTGTGGATAACTAAGGTGCAATGGAAGATCAAATTGTTGGAGGTAAGGCCAAGGTGTTGAATGAATTATCCATACAGATATTTAAAAACATAAAGGATGCTAACAGAAGAGTGGTGCAGAAACTTTCAGTAATCTGGGGCCAAAATTCTTCAACAAATGAAAACAAAAGATTGGAAGGCTGGTAAGTGATTATTAAAAGGCAGGTTATCAAATAGGACAATCAAAGGCATCTGGGGGGCAGCAGGGAGAATAATGGTAATACACGGTCATACAAAGCACTACCACTCTAGGTATGGTGCTACATGGGGTGGTGGGAAAGAAAACAGCCATCATTTAAAGAGAGCTCCAGGGAAAGCCCTGGCTTCAAGGACAGCCAGATTTCCATAAGAGTAAGAAGGTTAAAGGAACTTTGAGGATTTAGGGGATTTTGCTGATGACACTCTGTGAGTTCTAGAGAATATAGCTGCAGAATTTAGGGGCTTGGAGGAGTAGGAGCTTAAGTCAGGAGAGCTACACAGAGCCGTAATGGGGTTAATGCCCTGGGAGGCTGGGGCTTTTTGTGGGGACTCTGATCACAAGGGATGTAGGGAATCATGGGATTAATCTGAGGTTCTCTTAGGGCAGGGGTCAGCAAACATTCTCTGTAAAGAAAACACTGCAGTCTGTGTGGAACGTAAGTTCTCTACACGCAGGGAAAAAGCAGCCATCGACGATGCATAAATGAATGGGGGTGGCTGAATCCCAATAACACTTCACTGGAATAAACTGGCAGTGAGCTGACCCCTGCTTTAGGTGGAGTTGGCTGATAAAATCTGGGACTGTGATTTAGGCACTTGCAGGGATAAAGCAGGCAGAAGTGGTACAGGAGAAGGGTGATAGGAATAGTATTCTCATTGGAAATGCATGTGATCTTAGGGCCGTCCATCCTGCCAGGTCTTCTTCTATGTGGCATTTGGATCTCTGTGGCTCCACTCACACCCTGCTGTGGCCTCCTGGGTTTTAGCTAGAATGATGTGTCTTCCACCAAGACACAGGTGATGAGCGAGAACCATTTTTGAGGGAAAGATGATGAATTTCATTTATGAGGTTGAGTTTGAATCGTCTTTGAGATGTGAAAGTAGAGATGACCAGGAGCCGGTTGGACTGGGATCTGGAGCTTAGCAAATGTCTGGTTGGGATGTTTGGGACATGTGAAGGAAGGCATAATCCTTGGGGAGGGTATACACTGAAGTCTCACCCAGGCTCTAGTTGGAGAGATCGCCTCCAACTACATCGCCCTGGGAACACTGAAGGGCAGGCAGAGATACTCGGTTATAAAAATCCCCTCTGAGTCCTGAGGTTTCTAGTTTTATATATTGATGAAATCAATCTCAGATTTTCCAAATCCCATCCTCATTTTATGCTAGATGGGCACCGAGATGCTGCAGAGTGGAAGACCAAGTTTCCACCATGCACAGGTCGGAGAGGGGCACTACTCGAGTGAGGTTGTATACTGAGAAATGAATGCGTGGAAAAAAGTCTTGTATCTTCTGTAGTTTTTCAGTAAAGCAGGACTCCTTAATGAATCAGGGGAGGGGGCAGGTTGAAATCCCTATCCCTCCGCCCCCTTGGATGGCTCATTTTCCAGCCCATCATCACCTCTTGAACGAGGACAAAGAAATAAGGAGGTGATATGTAAGTCATTTGACATTACTACCAATTAACAGCTTCTGTAGAGGGAAGTAACAGAAACCTTCACCTAAGTGCATGTTTTCAGGTTGTCTCTTTGCCCTGAGAACCCAGAAGGTCGGGATGAGCTAGTGGAAGGGTGGTTTGTACTGGGAATCTGAAGACTTGGATTTGAGGTGGTTTGAGCACAAACAGGACCTGTGATCTTGGGTTCCTCACTTCTCTGTACCCGTGTTTTTACTTTACAGCTATGTGCCAAGCGCGGGCCAGACACCGTATATGCTTCTTGTGTCATTTAATAATTCCTGCCTGGAATAGGATTGCCTTGAGAGCCCCATATGAGGCGGCCACAAAAGCACTGTGTAAGGCATAAAGCAATACGCCAGCACTGTAGAACACTAATCGTTTGTTTGCCGTACCTTCATTGCCGTAAAAATAACAATACGTTTGCCCATACCTGAAAGACTTGTTTTTTTTTTCATGCAATTTTCTTTTGGTCTGTTTCGTGTTATTGTTTTTAGGTTAAGGAACCAAATTGCCCATCATCGTTTAAGTTTTATACAAAAATTGCCAAACTCAGAAAAGGGAAGGTGGAATGAGCACATTCTTAGGTGACCTGAGCCCCAGTCCTCTTACTAAATTTGCTGTGACTTTTATAAACCCACAGTCTGCTGCCCTTTCTAAAGTACCCCTAAGCAAAGTAAAGGGTTTGGAAAAGGAATCCATAGGGGTGCTCTTTCCTGGACTGAGGCAGCACTGCCATTAGAATATGATGGCATTCTTGCATTATAATTTACACCTGCATTTCATGCATTTCATTCACTGCCAATAATTATTGAATAATTACCGTGTTCTCCCACTGTGCCCTCTCTTTGTACTCCCACTTCTTCCTAGGGTTTCAGCTAGATTGTTGCCTTTTGAAAGTTTCTTTGCTTCTGAAAAGGAGGCAGGTGGTTTGTAATTCTTAGTTTTGAGCCAAGCATTTAAATAGGCAAGCTTTTAACCCAGTAGCCTGTCCTGTCTCTCTGATTTCCGTGTGCACTGTTTACTGGGAGAACAGCAGGAAGTAGTTGGGCCTGGGAAGTCACTTTTGCTTAAAGACCTTAAAATTCATGTGTTTGTGACTCCCATGTTACCTGTTTTCATGTAGCATCTTCCAGATTTGCTAAGCTGATTTGAATGGAGATAAATTAGATCATTTGCAGCCCAACTCGCCTGCCAACTTCAAACTGGCACTTGAAGCACTTTATCTATGTTTGGGGGTTTGTTGGAAGACAAAATCATCAAGACTTAGCTACACTGAAGTTTGTTTTGTTTTCCTGCGTGGAAAAACAAGATAACTCCTGCTTTTTTGTTGCTGTTGTTTTTCCTTTGCTGCCAAAAAAAAAAAAAAAAAAAGTCCCAATTACCCAGTTAGTCTGTCTTGGTATCTATTCTCAAGCTCAGAGGAGAGTCTTGTCTTCTTTCCAGGAAACAAAACTTCAGAAATGGGAGTCTGGGTGGCTCAGTCGGTTAAGAGTCTGCCTTCGGTTCAGGTCATGATCCCAGGGTCCTGGGATGGAGCCCCGCGTCAGGCTCCCTGCTCGGCCAGGAGCCTGCTTCTCCCTCTCCCACTCCCCCTGCTTGTGCTTTTTCTCTCTCTCTCAAATAAAATCTTTAAAAAAAAAAAACAAAAAACTTCAGAAATGTTAGACCTATTATATCCAGTACTAGATATAATCCTGGTTGCTTGACTTACATGATCTTTTCGTCATTCTAATGTCACTGCTCCCAGGGAAAATCTTGTTAAGACTACAATCTCCTTCCTTGATGTTAAAAACCTCTAATTAGTCTTGGAAGGAACTTCAACTTCTGTCACTCCCGGAAGAGTGCGTATTCTGTGTTCTCAAGTGTGTATTGAGTTTTTGTCACCTATTTTATAACTGTGACAAACCTCAGCATATGACAGTTTCATAACCAAGTCTTTCTTGAGCCTGATTATTGAAACGAAGACAAAAGTTGTTCTGGAATCCAGGCCCCGCACACAGTATCGGCTGCTTTGTGTATTTATTCCACCTTAGAACTTGCAACCGAAACGACTTGAGCTGTGGTGTTACGGATAACTGAGTGCTTATCAGAAGGCAGACTTCATTGGATAAATATGGACGCTGCTCTGACTGGAGGCCATCCTGTAACAACTAGCACTTGCTAAGGCAGAGTTGTTTATTTTACACTCATTTCTCAGTCCTCACGTTGAGGTTTCCGTGAAATAGGTAGGTGGAAAGTAGGAAGTGGTCTGATCCTTTGCTTGACCCCAGAAGAATTGAGCTACTTGAAATCTGTTTGGAAATCTCAGCCCCGGTCATTCAGAGCATTCTTTTGTTCCCAGGGCCTTCCTCCTCAGTACGAGGAGCTTCCAAGTGATTTTCCCATAGGAAAAGAGATGATGATAAATAGAGTCCTAGGAATGTTTGAAACTTCATTTTGCTTCATCGTAAATAATACATTCCTTTAAATAATCTCCCTTCATCAGAACATACGTCACCTCACCTAGCCACCTCTATTGGGGAAAAACTGATTTGGAGGATGACAGATTGCCATTGCTAATGCCCCAATTATTATAAAATATTTGATAAAGACGAAGTCAGCCTCCAAGTATTTTTTTAGACACTGGTCAATTTATTCATTTAATAAATTATTACTGAACATCTGCCATGTGCTAGATTCTGCACGAGTGCTGGTGATAAAACAAAGCATAGCCCCTGCCCTCCACTGGACCCTCACCAGCTGCTAAAAGTAAAATTAGAATCAAAAGCTAGGAGATGAAATAAAGAAATGCCTGGTCTCACAAAACCGTCTGCACACGGCCAAGATGTTCAAACACACAGCCGACAAACACACATGCTGGTATCACATCGGGGCTCTTCTCTAACCTAGATACAGTGAACAGGAGTAGTTGACATAATTAACTGAATGAATTTACTCATACCAGATATTTATTGCTTGTGTCCCTTTCCCTGCCCTCACAAAACTTAGAGCACTTATTGGCCAGTTTCTCCCTCAGTTTTTCCCAGCTGTAAAAATATCACTACATCTTTCAGTTCCTGACACCAAATTGTGGGAGTCCTTCTCCAGTCTTCTTTCTTTCAACCTCAAACCTTCCCAACTTCTCATCCCCAACACGGTCCAGAAACAAATCTTGCCAACTCCAAAACAGATGCTGAGTCTCCCCTTTCCTCTGACCTCCACAGTCTCTGTCCTTGTCCAGCCCCGCCATCTCTCCCCTGACCCACACGATGGAGTCCTCACCATCTGCCTACTTCTTCTCACACTTCCAACCCGAACACACACATCATGCATTCTCCACTCAGCAGCCAGAGTGAACTTGTAAAAATGGAAACCAGTTATATGTCAATTATACCTCAATTAAAACAAAACAAAGAAAAGAAACCAGATTGTGCCTCTTCCCAATGTAAAGTGGCTTCCCCCTATACAGAATAAAATCCAAACTCCTTTGAGGGCTATCGAGGC
This sequence comes from Halichoerus grypus, assembly GCF_964656455.1. Lineage (NCBI taxonomy): Eukaryota > Metazoa > Chordata > Mammalia > Carnivora > Phocidae > Halichoerus > Halichoerus grypus. The sequence goes on along the minus strand of NC_135715.1, from coordinate 45,265,317 downwards.
ACATAGGAAGTAGCCTCAGACTTTCCCTCATAGCTCAACTCCTACCAATATGGCCCACCCCAAGCCATACTAGCCTTTTGGTGCCTTAAATTCACCAACTTCCATCCCAAACTTGAGCCTTTGTACAGGCTAGTCCTTGTGATCTTTACGTAGCTGATTCCCTCATCATTCATTCCACCACACAGAGTCACATCCTCAAAACTCTTCCTTGCACTCTCCCTTCACCATCCTATCACCAACACTTTAATTCTCCACATACCACTTATCACCACCTTGGGGTTTCCCTCTTTATTTGCTTATTGGATGGTTTGTCTACCACCACGAAAATGGAAGCTCCATGTCTGTCTAGTCTGTTGGCTAACTGTGGTGCCTAAAACAGTGCACGATGATGTATTGGGTGCTCAGCAAATATTTGTGGAATGAATGGGGGACCGAGTTGGAGGGAGAAAAGTTGAGAAGAAAAGGAGAGCTGGATAGGGAGAGGTGTTGACCACGCAGGGAGAAGTACGAGAGCCAGAGAGACCATGAGAGAAATGAACTGAGTTTAAGACTGAGATTCCAAGGACAGAAAGTTAAATATGGCGGGAGTATAAAGTGGGGTGGGGAAGAGGGTGGAAAGGTAAAGGTGGAGAGGTGAGACACAGAGCATCAAGAAGTCTGAGATCTAAGCAAAAGTATTTGCGCTCTATCCTGTGGAACCCAATTAAGAGTTTTAAGTAGGGGAGTGATAGGATCAGGTTTGTGTTTTAGAAGGATCACTCTGGCTACGGTGTAAAGCCTGAATTAGAGGAGGGAAGACAGAAGAAACATTATGTTAACAGAAAGGAATGGTCAGTGTGGCAGCTTAAACAAAGAGGAGTCAGAAAGCAAGGATTTGGCAGTGTTTTTCCAACACTGTCAGGGAAGAGGCAGTAAATCTGAGAATCGGAGCATTCCAGTGAGTGCAGAGGAAGTATATAATGGTGGTTAAGCGTCTGGGCTTAGAGTCAGACAGACCTGGGTTTAACCTCAAATCTATCACTCTGTAGTTTATGTGATCTAGCACAAGTTATCCTAAGCCACAATTTTCTCTGTAAAGTAGGAATAATCATTGTGAGCATGTAAACTGCCTAGTGCTCTTCCTGTTATGGGTGCTAAATAAACGTTTAGCACTTGGTTGCACTTTGTTATGGGCTTGCTTAATTCTACCAAGTCACCCCATGACCTGGATGAACTGTGCCCCGATAGCCTTCACCTCTTTTGATGCAATTCTCTGCAAACCAGGAAACTCGGATTATTTCCTTGACTTCCTATATACCTGACAGAGCAGTATCCTGGCTGCCAATAAAAGCCTATTTTCCATTGAAAATTAATAAGATAACACTGGGTTTATATTTAGTCTCTTTTGAGTTCAGTTCACTCGAATCAGTCCTCTGAACTTACTGATCTCTGGGGGAAAAAAAAAATAGATGTAGGGTCTTCAAGGCTGAAGGGTGGGCCCTGGGCCAGTGGCTACAGCAAGGGGGTGAGGCTCACCCCCGGGAGAGGGGCCACCAGGCTATTCTGGACAACCGTTCCCAGTTGTGCCATGGGGAATCGTGTGCTTGGAATGTAACCATTCTGCAGGAGAATGCTTCCAATACTTAAAATTTCCTGTTTTACCGGGGCGCCTGGGTGGCTCAGTCGGTAAGCGTCTGCTTTTGGCTCAGGTCATGATCCCAGAGTCCTGGGATCGAGCCCCGCATCGGGCTCCCTGCTCAGCGGGGATCTTGCTTCTCCCTCTACCTCTGCCTGCCACTCTACTTGTGCTCTCTCTCTATCTCTCTGTCAAATAAATAAATTTTAAAAATTAAAAAAAAAAAAAAAATTCATGTTTTACCTCCTTCCCCCAAGTCTTCCCTTGAAGATGAATATCCACATAGGAGAAGAAATGGCTGGCGCTATTTTACAGCAGTGAGTTTCAAATGCATCAGGAGTGATGCCCGCCGATGCATTTGATGTGTTTTCCTTTTAATCTGTCTTTGGGGGAAAGAGCTATATCTGTTAGAGACTTAATATTTTTAGAAATTTAATAGGCTCATTTGGAGGTAAATATTTTAAACGGGCCACCCATGCGGTGCACTAACTATACCTTACTGTGACATTATCACAAAGGCCTGAGACCTTAGGGACTGAGAAACCTTTTAACACTCTGTTTAGGAAACGGCATACCCTCAGTTGATGATCTGAGTTCACTCTCCCTTGGTGTCGATCAGGCTGCTGAGGCGGGTGATATTTCAGTCATCTGAATGTCAGTCTAAAAGCAAGAACATCTCTGCCGCACATCATCAGAGCCCCGGGTCATTTACACTTGTGGTTGTTGTACTTCACAGCCCAGAGCCTTCCCCAAGCTGCTGTCATTCTGACCCTGAGGCTGCCCTTCACAGCCTCCTGACTCCACTCCCAACATCCTCTTTCAAGCTGACACAGAGCAGGGGTGACCTTGTCCCACCAACCACTTACCCACACAGACCCAATTAATCCTTGGTTGCCAGTCAATCTAACTCACTTCCCTCCTTGAATACTACAGAATCTCACAGAGGGGATGCTTTGGCTTCATTTGCCTCCACGTGGGATGAACTGGGGCTGAAGCCGAGACAGCTGCCCTCTGGATTGATTCAAGGACCCCTGGCGACCAAAGGTCTCTTCTCGTCAGAGTGTCAGGGCGTAGGAACTCCTACCCCTTTCCGTTGCTCCTAGGGGCTTCTGTGCAAAGATAAGGAATTCCTAGAATAATTAATTCATTGTATCCAGCCAAAGAGTCTGCCCGAAGACAGATTCCAGGCAAGGGGGAAGGGGAAGAGGATGAGAAAGTGCACTGAAGAAGGGATGGAGTATCCTGAGATCTAGGAGGGCAGGGGGTACCTGTAAGTAGTAGGTGCCCAGGTGAGGGGACAGCATGATCCTAGAGTCAGACTAATCCGGGTTTGGTCGAGGTGATGAAACTATGTGACTTGGGTGAGAGATGTTGCTTCTCTGAAGATCTATACATCTGAAAAATTACATGATTATCTCCTAAGCAAAGGGCTTCCCATAGTGCCTGGGGGCCGTGTAGCTGTGCGAGAATAGAGACAAATACCACTCAGTGTTGAATTTAACTGCGGCCAGACTTGGCTTCAGTCAAGGTCACAAAAACCCAAATCAGTTGCTATTTCAACAGATGTAAGGTGGAGGTCTAGAATGGGGATTCAGCTTCCATTGTTCAGTATTTAGAGCATTTGAAATGCATTCAGATCACTGTAGGAAGATAACTGTTGTCTACATGAGATACTGAGGTTGGCACTGACCTGGGTGTGATGAGCAGAGTTTCTCACCCATGAATAGAGTGGAGACTGAGATTTTGGGAATACAAGGCCTGATAAGGAAAAAGTCATTGCTCATGGAATGAGAAACTTGAGGGGTAGGGAAGGTCAGTGGTCCAGCACGCCTTCCAACACCAGGAACAACATCCCATCACCATCCCTGGAGTTGGTGGGCCCCATGTTGTCCATATGAGTCCATCTATTCCCCAGAAGAGTTGGGGACTATGTGTGCATTCTGTGGCAGGCAGAATAGCCTCTGCCTTCAAAGATGTCCATGTCTAATCCCTGGAAACTGTGAGTGTATTCAATGACATGGTAAAGGAGAATGAAAGTCACAAATCGAATCATCAGGAGGTGGGTGAGTTTCTCCTCGCTGATGTGGGTGGGCCAGATGTCCTCACAAAGAGCCTTACAGGTAGAAGAGGGAAGCAGAGTCTGTCAGTGATAGGGCAAGTCCTTCTTGTACCCCTGCTGGCTTTGAGGATGGAGGAAAGGGGCTATGAGGCAGGAAATGCAGACAGCAGGAAAAGTCAAGGACAGATTCTCCCCTCGAACCCACAGCAGGAGCACAGCCCTGCCAATACCTTGATTTTAGCCCAGTGAGACCCATTTTGGACTTGTAATCTACGGAAATGTAAGATAATAAGTGTGTGCAGTTTTAAGCCACTGAATTTGTGATAATTTATTACAGTACTAGGAACACCTCAAAAGGGACCTGCATTTGGAGATGTAGGGGCCCTCCCACCTGGGATAATTTGTCCAAAGTAGTGAATCTTTTTTTTTTTTTTCTTTTTTTCAGTCCTTGAAGGGAGGACCTTCGCATCTTTAACCAAAAGCTAAAAGCTTCCCAGTTCCACGTTCCGTTAGGGCATACGCATCACCTGTGACTACAGGCATTCAAAAGTTCTAGGTGAGCAGTCGAATGCTAAGGGAAGCACATCCCTTATTGGAAGTCAACAGGAACCTTACCTCAGAACTTTTCAGACCCCCACTTCAAAAGAAGAAAGAAACATTAAGGGGTTTGTTAGGGATCTGAGTTGGCAGCATTAGGGGAAAAAAAATTCAGAGGCAAAATGTGTCCTGTATCTCAAGTTTACCCTTATTGTTCCAAAGAAAAGCAGGGATCTTAGAAGACTGTCATCTTAAAGCACGATGTGTCGAGTTAAAGATGGAGTGGCAGTATTAATGGAATTGCCTTGCTTTAGTAGGTTTAAGGCAAATCCTTAACATTATTTTCCTGCCGTTTTCTAAATTAAATTTATAAGAAATATTATGTATCCTGCTGTGCAGAGTGAAAGCTGTATTCTTGTAAAGGGCTTATAATCATATTAAAAAGCTGGAGGGTAAAGTTTGTTCATGCCATCAAAGTCACAAAGTAAAAAATAGAGGTTTGCATTGTGCATTTTTATAATGGGTAATACCTTTTGGGGTATGTAACACCACAAAGTGCTTCACTGATATTGTTTCGTTAATCCTCAGAACATCCCCGGTGGGGAGGTATATTTTTATCTCCACTCTGCATATGGGAAAACTGAGGCACAGCGAGTGTCAGCAATTTGCCTTGGCCGCCAGTGGCTTGGCAGCACAGCTTCCATGAGACGCCAGGCTCTTAGCCTGAGGACAATTCATACCATTCATCAGATGACAGTCCTCTTTCTAATCTACCTTTCTGCAGGTACAGGAATAGCTCCAGGAGGACTTTTGCATCACTCAAATTTTATCTTCAAGTTCCTCAAGAAAAAAAATATCGTATAAATAGATTTGGTTAATTCCACTACATCTGCTTAACATACTTCTGAACAGTTGGTGGGTTGGAGAGAAGGGTTCAGAGTAGGGGCATTTTTGCAAAGTTGGTAGGAAATGTGGATGCTCTAGGGAAAGCCAATAGGGGCTTGGTTTAGAGAGGGGGGACAAGGCTGGCGGGTAAGCCAGAGGCTCCCCACAGGAGCCTACCCGCCAGAAACCACACATCTCCCCTCCGCCCAGGGAATTCTAGGGCTTTCGGGAAGTCCTATTCCTGGGCACAGAAGTTACTTCCCTTTTCTGCCGACTTCAATTTTGCCCTGGCTCTTCAGCTTCTGCTTAACACGCTTTCGACCAACTGGTACACCCTGGGTTTGACTGTCTTGATAGAAACCCACAGTAACTTAAAGTCTTTATTCCTGCCCTGTGCCCTTGCAGGAGGGGGAGGTTTAAAATCTTGTTCTCTCTGCTTGTTCTCTGTGTTGTGTGTCCCTTAGTGACACAGAAACCGAAGGCTTGAGTACCTTGCATGCAACAGAGGTGAATAAAATGATGTTTAGAGCACCCACTATGAGTAAGCATTGGTTTTCGTGTGTCCCTCCTGAGGCCTCATGGGAATTTAGGCCACCCCCTGTTGTTACACGAGAGAAAATGTCATTTGTTCAAGGCCACTAAGGGGTGGGGCTGGGTTTCAGTCCCAGGTCTGACTGGACTTAACTACCTACTTTTAACTACCATACTATGTTCCCTCTGATATTCTGGGCTCTGTGAGTTTTCCAAGTATTCTGTGACTCATGGACTCTGCCAACCAGACACTGTTCTCCTGGCACATACGATATGCTCAGTTTTGTGTGTTCTTTGGGTCTTTGGTATCCCACCATTGAGCCTGATAAGCATGCCCATTTCTCTTTAAATTTAAGGGATTCTTATCCTCAACACCCTCCATAAAATATTAGGAACATGGTTTCTAGGTCTTTTTCCTGGGAACTTATTTAAAATAAAAATGGTCCTTTTTTTTTTTTTTTTTGGATAATTAACATATTCTATTCCTTTCCTTCCTTTACCCATATGTTGTATGTGTCACTAGTGTGCTGCAAATGCTCAGTTGTTCTATGATTTATTTATGCAGACAGTTAATTGACTGCTTGGACAGAAGCACATTTTAGAGCAAAGTTTCCATTCCGGGATTAAGATTAACAATGGGAGACAAGGGGCTTCTTCAGCCTGTTTTCCTCTTGGACAGCGTAGATGGTCTTACATAGTGCTGGTTCTTAGGGTATCTGCAGCCAACTGGAGTGTTTCCCAGACATGCCAGCAGAGCCCCAGTCATGTCCCCTCACTTCACACCATTCCAGGATGTGTGAATGGCTTCATGCTGCCAGCACCCAGGGCTCTAAGAATACCCACTGGCCACGTGCATGCTGAGCCTGAGCCGAGGGTAGGTCAGAAACACTGGGTTATTACCACCCTTGGAGCAGCCCTACCCGCTGATGAATTGTAATGAGTGGCTCAATATCCCATCTTCTTTGCCTCTCAGGTAGAACCCTTCTGAGGCATATTCTACACCATCTCCCATTGACCTTTATGGGATTTAACTTTGTCACCCACAGAAGTAACCAGCTTACTAATGTGCCCTACATTGGCTTCCTTTAATTCCCTGTCTCATTCTCTCTCTCCCTGCCAGTGCTTCCTGTGATAACCTCCCAAATAAATGCAGGGTCTGCTTTGGGGTGGGGGGGGTGTGAAATGCAACCTAACACACCCATGTTTCCTGGACTCGGTCTTCTCTTATCATATAAAACACTGACCCGTTGAATCATACTTGGACTGGACCTTCTACATCATCTAGCTCCGTACAGACCTCAGGGTGGGGGTCAGGGCAAGAAGGCAGGACTCTGGCCACTTCCTTCAACTAGAGCAGGAGAAATTTCTGTTTTATCAGTAATCTTCCACTTGAACTATGGGATCTAAACCTTAAAAGAATTGCTTGAAAACCATGGATGTAGGCCAACTTATTTACCCATGCAGGAATCCCATCTCTGTTAGTTCCCGATTGCTGCTACAAGAAATTGCCACAAACTTACAAACAACAGGAAGGTATTCTCTCAGAGTTCTGGGGGCTGGAGGTCCAAAATCAAGGTGTCAGCAGGGTCCTGCTTACTCCAAAGGGTCTGTAGGAATGTCTGTCATTGCTTCTCCCTGTTTCTGGTGGCTCCAGGTGTTCCCTGGTCCATGGCAGCACATCTGCCTCTGTCTTCATGTGGGTTTTTCTACTGTGTTTGTGTCTTCTCAGCCTTTGTCCTTTATAAGAGCACTTCTCATTGGACTTAGGGTCCACCCCGATAATCTGAAATGATCTTGAGATTGTTCATTATATCTGCAGAGATCCTTTTTCCAAATTAAGTCTTATTCACACGTTTTTGGGGTTAGGACATAAGCATATCTCCTGGGGAGCCCTCATTCAACCCATGATATCTGTTATGGCATCTCTGGCCATCACAGCTCAAACTTGTAATGATCTGCAACTCCTTCCCTCACAGGACCAGGTGATTCCATCTTTGCTGAACTCTAATTTCATCAGAGATACACTTCATATTGTACCCAATACTGTGGCCAAATCAACTCTGTAACTTTCCCCCATCAGTCCTGCTTCTGCCTCTAAATATACCCGAGGGACAGTCAGTTCCTCTCCAATGAGACTAATGAATAAAGCTGAGCCTAAATATTATGGGTCAGAGAAAGGTGGATGTTGGTGAATTCAGGGCAATCTGGACAACGAATTCAACTTACTTCATCAATTATTATGTTTACTTTGTGCAATGTGCCGTGGCAGATGGTGTAGAAGATTCTAAAATGGATGAGTCCAGGATCTCTAGGAAGTTACCATCTAGGAAGGCAATGGGACACATTCAGGTGTGAGTGCAGTGTACAAGATGAGGCAAATAACTATAACACAGGTAGAAGGTGATGGAGCTCGTGAGAGAATTAATAAAGTACAGTAGGAGTTAGACGATAGAGGGCGCGCTTTGCCATCTCCCCCAATCAATTTTCTATACAGGAGCCAAAATGAGTTTAAAACCAAACAAAACTGAGCAGATCATTCCAGGTTCAAAACAACAACAACAAAAAAATCAAACTCCTGGTATGGCCTCCCAAACTCTTCCTGATCAGGCCCCTGTCTGCCTCTCAGCCTTCTACACCCGTACACACCTCCCATTCCTCCTTGCTTTCTGGACCAGCCACATGAGCTCACGTTCAGTTCCTCAGATGTGCCAAACTCTGTTCTGCGCCATGGCTGTCTCCCCAGTTGCTCCTTGAGTGTGGAATTTTCTCACCCCGAATTCTTTGCTCACCTATTTCCATCTTGACCTCAAAGAAAATTCTTGATTCTTTGATTTAAATCAAATTCCCTATCCTATTCTCTCATTGCACCTTGACTTTTCATCATACTATTCACTATTGTTTGCAATCACATGCCCCACTGTGCGATTATCTGTTTGCCGTTGGATGGCAAGCGTCATTAGGGCCACTGTATAAAAGTTTTCCTGAAGGAGGTGAACTTTGAGGAGAATTTTGAAGCAGTTATAGAGATAGGGCAGGAAAAAATATTCCGGGAAAGTGAAGAATGTATGAATGGGAGGTTCAGAGCTTACTGTTTAGAAAGTGGCAAAAATAGAGTTTGGTTTTTAATATAAGGCTGGTCGGCACCCTTAATGCTAAGCTGTGGAGTTAATAACTTCCAAGACAGGTAATAGGGAGACATAGCAAGTCTTTGGAAAAAGACAGTGTGTGATTAAGTGATTCTTTGATATCATTAATCTGGTAGCATCCTCTGATGAAGTGAATCAGAAGAGATTAGAGACATGGAGAGGAGCACTTAGGAGTCCACTGTAATAATCTCGGTAAGCAATAAGAGTTTTTCACCTGAAGAGACTGAAAGTAAAGAGGTGAGGAAAAGTACAAATTAATTCTGTTTTCATCCTGGGTATTAGAAAATGGTACGGGACTGGTAGGGGAGAAACAGGGATGTGAGGAAGAGGAATAGCTCTGGCGTTGGGGGGAAATAGCCAACCAAGTTCCCAATGTGTGAAGTTCAAGGTGTGAGGAGGACCTACAGTGGATGAGAGAAAATTTAGGGCTCAGGTCAGGGATTTCTGCTGTGAGCTCAGACTTAGGTGAAAGACTGAGACAGTGGACAGAGGGAGGGCAGACCTTGGAATGATCTTCACTTAGACACTGAGTGGAAGAAGGAAAGCATTAGTAAATGATCCAGGTAGCAGAGGGCCACAGGGGGCAAACAGGGAGAGTTTCAAGAAAGAAAAGTGAAATCAGGCCCAAACAAACCCATCTCCAGAAAGCAAACAAGAAACAATTCTGTTTCTGGCATTATTAAAACGTCTATCCACAACATGGTGCATTAACTAGAAATGATGTACTAAAATTAGCCAGGGGGAGCCCAGTCTTAGGGTTGGCACTGCCCTTCTCTATTCAAGAAACTGCATCACAAAGAACACGACACGGAAAAGAGACAGACCTGTTTGCTTTCTTTACCCTAGGCAGGTTCCCATACTTCAAATGACCTGAAAAAATTCAATAATCTGTTCGTTTGCTAGAGTCTCTTTCTGAGACTATTGATGGGTGACTTACCAGAGCAACTACGGCCAGCACGAGAGCATTCTGTGCATTGGCTTGGATGCCCTGAGGCCAAAGCACATTGTCAGGACTGAAGGCCATTGTTTTCCATGGAAAACAACGGCATATAGTAAGGGAGGCAATTGGCGGTGACGCCCGAAGTAGAACAGCTCCGCGTTCTCACGCTGTCTTTGCATTTCAGGAAGAGTGTGCTTTGTCTGTTCTTTGGAACAAAGGTTCCGAATCCTCCTTGGCCGGAGGTAAAATCAGGAGGGAAAAAGCCCATCCGGGAGAGCCCTGAAAAGGTTGATTTCACTGGGTTTTTTACTTACTCTCTGAGTCAAGGGCATTTGACCACAGATTCATGTGGTTAGGCCAGCAGAGAAATTAGCGGAAGGAGGAGAGCGATGATCCCAAATAACCTTTCCTGGAAAGGACCCAATTTGTTCTCACTTGCTGATTTCTGCACTCTTTCCAAGTGCTCTTGAATTTAAACGACTGTTTATTAGTTTCTGTGGATTTTCTTTGTGGAAAGATGTACCGTTCTGCATTTCTTGGAAGGAAAAATACAAACTTCTGAGGCCTCTTTAGGGATTTTACAGTCAGGAAGTAGAAAATTGTGTTTCAGAGTTGAAGCTAATGAGAGATCATCCGGTAATAGATGGGCTGTAAGGCTCTGTGGTCTGCGGAGTGAAGGGATGGAGGAAACAAGCAATCCACCTGCTGCAGTTCTCTCACCAGAAAAATTTCAGCTTCACCATCTGACAAGGAAGGTGTGCAGCCTGGGACATGGTGTACCTCAAGTGAAAAACAACTGTTACCAATTCAGGTAACAATGCATCTGATTTTCACAAAGTCATCTGGCTACAGGATAACGAGTCACTTATTTCTCTGGAATGACTTTCAATAGAGTTTCTCTGTGAATACATTTCAAATTTTAACACCACCGCAGTGTTGCAAGTGTAAAAGCTAGCAGGCCACGATTGAGCTGTGCTAGTCATTTGCCGCTTACCCCCCAGATCCATTTTCCAGCCTTGTCTGTGCTGCGGGAGGCTGACCTTTCCAAACCTTTTCACCGAAGCTCCTTGTTCTCTGGCTTCCTATTGGGTCCATCCAAAGGGAGGCACCAGCAAATCCGAGCACCGAGTCCCCTGGTCCCTTTCTACTCCCTCCTTTCCCTGCCTGCATTTGGGTAGTGGCTGTGCTCTGCTAGCTGGCCCTTCTTGTGGGCTCCAAGTCACATGCTTTCTCCCTTTGCTGCTGCTAATGACGCCCCGTAGCTTGCCCCTGGGTGCTCTTCCCCACCCCCCCCGCCCCCACTCCTTTCTTCAGACCTGCCCATACCTCTGGAAGCAGATCCTTCATTAACCTCTCTTCAGTGAAACCCTTTACAGGGGCCATCTGTTTTCTGACTGCTCCCAGAAGGAAACAACAGCCATGTTTTAATGATACCATTTGTAAAATAATGTAAAGGGGAGTCTGGAAGTAACTATGCATATCCTAGCCAAAATTTTAACAGGTGCATTGGGAAATTTGATAGAATAATTCTAAATTTCATCTGGAAGAAAAACTACTCAAGAATATACTCAGGAAAATTCCAAAGGAAAAAAATTTTAAAGGCAAAAGTGATGACAGAGCCCTCAACTTAGCAGACATTACAGTTGGTTATAAAACTTCACTAATTGAAACAAATGAACACTGTGCAAGAAGACCGATCAGTTAAAGAGAACAGAGAGCCCACACAAGAAGATATGGCAACACTACTCAGGAATATAGTTTATGGAAATGGTAATATTTCTAATCATTAGGGAAAATGATTATTTAATAAAAGGTGTTAGGGTAACTGGCTAGCCATTTGTTTAAAAAAAAAACAAACCAACTGGATTCTCAACTTCATTACTGACATCCCAACAAATTGCAAAGGGATCAAAGATTTTAATGGGAAAAAAAGACAATAAAAATACTAGAAGAACATATATTAAAACATTTTTATAGTCTTGGAACAAGTGTGTATGGGTGTCTCTAAGTATGTCAAGAAAATATAGGATAATAAAAGGTACATTATTGTTAAGTAAAATACAGAATTCTGTATACTTAAAAAGACATATATGAGGAAAATTACTGACAGAACTTTGGTTACCGGCACTTATTGTGGAATGGCCTGAAAGTTTTTTCCATTGAAAACAACTGAAAGTGCTGGATTACAAAAATTTAAAGCTCTTTCAATGTATTGTCAAGCTGGGATAAAAATAAGGAGTTTGGGGGAGGTTAAAGAGAAATTAAAGTAGGACCCTGTGAGCTAAGTAAGGACTGGAACAGTTTTCACTCTGGGAGTGTCTGCCAACACTATACCTTGGATCTTCTCTTTTTGGTGTTCATACAGGGAAAAGGGGACAAGATAAAGCAAGGGCTGCACTTGGCCAGCTAAGGCTACACCTTTACTGCAGGGATGCTTAAGAACCAAGTCCCGTTGCATGGAAAGCGAGAGAAAGGAGAGCTGCCTGCGACCATCTTGGTGCGGGATGGGAAGTCCATTGCCGCTGAATGGAAACTCTTCCCCTGGGAATTTGCCAAACCTTTGGGGCTCTGTAATGGGGAGCTCTCCTTATCCGTTGTAGTTGGTCCAAGAAACTTCAAGCCGGCAGAGGCACCAGGCAAGTGACAGAAGCAAGTGCAGATCCTCTCTGAGGGCATGAGCATTCAATACAAGCCTCAAAGAATTCTCAGAGATAATGTTCCAAAGAAAATGAGCTTACAGGCAAAAATAAAGGAAATAAGGCACTAGAAGCAAGAGCCAGCAGGTACACACTGGCAAAGTGTTTAGGTATCAAAATGATCAGACACAAACTATAAAATAACATATTTAATACATGTAGGTAAATACCAGAGAAGTTTGGAAATGAGAGAAAGGAAGAAGAGCTTATTACAAGCAACCAAACACACTTGAAAAAAGAAGCAAACGGATTTCTAAAATGAGCCATATAATAGTTAATATTAAAAACTCAGTGGGTGGGTTAAATGGAAGACTAGACACAGCTGGGGAGAAATTAGTGTCCCGGAAGATAGAGTGGAAGAAATTATCCAGAGTACCACATAGAGTGTCAAATAGGACATTTAAAAGCACCGTTAAGAGACCTAGGAGATAGGCAAAGTCTCGTACAGATCTAATGAGAGTTCCAAAAGATTATGGAACAGAAAAGAAGCAATACTCAATGAGATTTGGGACAGTGTCCCAAATTTTCCAGAATTGTGGAGACACCAAAGCTCAAATTCAGGTAACTCAGTGAATCTTAGGGAGAATAAATAAAGACAAAGCCATACCTAGGTAAGTTACAGCAAAACTGTAGGACCCCAAAGATAAATTTAAAACACTCAGAGAGAAAAGCAAGATTACCTCTAAAGATCAGCAGTTAGGGCGCCTGGGTGGCTCAGTCGTTAAGGGTCTGCCTTCGGCTCAGGTCATGATCCCAGGGTCCTGGGATCAAGCCCCGCATCTGGCTCCCTGCTCTGTGGAAAGCCTGCTTCTCCCTCTCCCACTCCCCCTGCTTGTGTTCCCTCTCTCGCTGTGTCTCTCTCTGTCAAATAAATAAAATCTTTAAAAAAAAAAATAAAGATCAGCAGTTAGACCAACAACTGATATCTCAATAGCAACAATGTAACTTGTGGAATAATATCACTGTGCTAAAAGAAAATACCCACATGTAAAATCTATCAAGAATGAGAGTGAAATGAGAACTTCTTAATTAAACAAAAATCATAAGAGTTTACCACTCATAATCCCTTACTACAGGAAATTCTAAAGGTAGATGCAAAATAATTCCAGAAGGGTATGATATAAAAAGGAAACAATAAGCGAAGACACTAGTAAATATATGATAAATGAAAAGAAAAAAATGTAAAACAGTGATAACGTCTAACTTATGAAGTTAAAGGAAAATCACAGTAAAAATATCGGACAACTTAAGCATGTAGTTTTGAAGGGTTGATGTTAAACAGTTACATTATTTGGAAAAAGTGTGAAATAATAGAAAAAATATATACATATAGGCCTCTGCTCCCAGCTCCTGGCACAGAGCTTCCAAGACCCTTGTGATTTCCTAAGTGATAAGAACCCTAGAAACATCTCTTGTTCTAATATTTGGTCTTTGACCTCATCCCTGACAGGGCTTCTAAAAACCTTGTAAATTCCTAAGTGATAAGAGCACTGGGAGCATATTTTGTTCTAATGAGGCACTCCTGGACAGCTTTAGGATGGGGGCTGGTCACCCAAAAGATCAAACCATAATTAGAAGCTTGGGAGTTTTACCCCACCTCCCATCCTCCAGAGATGGGAGAGGGGCTGGAAACGGAGCTAGTAATTGATCATTCCCTCATGAGGAAGCCTTCATAGCATCTCAAAAATAGGGGGTTCAGAGAGCTTCTAGATTGGCAAACACATCCACACCAGGAGGGTGATGCAGCCCGACTCCACGGGGTACAGAGACTCCTGTGCTCAGACACCCTACACCTTGCCCTCTGTATCTCTTCATCTGGCTGTTCATCTGTCTCCTTTATCACATCCTTTAATAAACTGGTAAACATTTTTCCTTGAGTTGTGTTAGCCGCTCTCGCAAATTAAACCCAAAGCAGGGAGTGGGTGTTGGAACCCCTGATCTATAGCCTGTTGGTCAGAAGCACAAACTTGGGTTGATGACCGGTGTCTGAAATGTGTGTGTTTTGGCGGGGGAGGAGGGCAGTTTTGTGGGACTGAGCTCTTAACCTGTAGGATCTGTTGCTATCTCTGGGTAAATAGTGACAGAATTGAGTTAAACCTACCCGGTGTCTGAGACGTGCTAGTTGTTGTGGGGGAAAATTCCACACATTTGGTGACCAGAAGTGTCAAAGGTGAAGTGCTCTCTCTGAGAAGCAAAGGAGACAGACATGTGGGATAAAAACACAGTTGGGTTTTCCCCTACATCAGAAGGGAAAAAACGGAGTTTGTCACTTACAAAGAGTAATACAGGTAGTTCACTAACTTCAGACTTTTAAAGTTTATCAAGATAGCTAAGGAAACTACTAAAAGAATAGAGTGTAACTTCCCAATTTAAAGAGGAAAGAAATGAAGTGAGAAAATTCGGGGTGGGTGGAGTGGAGCTACAATGCATTGTTTAGGAATATATGTATTCATATGTACATATATTCATATATGCAGATATATTCATATACACATGTATACATATATGGAAAAACCATAAAGAAAAGTGAGGGGACGATGAACACAAGATTCAGCAAGCCTGTGGAGGCTGGACACAGAGTGTGGCTGCTCTGCACGGTCCCCGCTAGTCTGAGGTCGGTGGAGTCCCCAGCAGGAGGGACTGAGAAGGACACCTTGACCCTTCCGTAATAGGAAGCCCGTACCTCTCACCCCTTCACCCATTTTGCCCCTGCCTCTGCTCCCCTCCCCTCTGGCAGTCATCAGTTTCTTCTCTGTATTTATAGGTTTATTTCTGCTTTTGTTGTTTGTTCAGTAGTTTTGTTTTTTAGATTCCACATATAAGTGAAATCATATGGTATTTTTCTTTCCATGACTTACTTTAATTAGCATAATACCCTCAAGGTCCATCCATGATGTTGTAAATGGTAAGATCTCATTCTTTTTTATGGCTGAGTAATATTACACTGTGCACGTGTGTGTATGTGTGTGTGCATCACATTTTTTATCCATTCATCTATCAGTGGGCACTTAGGTTGCTTCCATTTCTTGGCTATTGTAAATATTGCCACAATAAACATAGGAGTGCATATATCTTTTTGAATTAGTGTTTTTATTTTCTTTGTGTAAGTACCCAGTAGTTGTATTGCTGGGTTGTGTGCTATTTCTATTTTTAATTTTTTTTTTTTTTTGATTCATTTATTTCAGAGAGATAGCAGGGTAGGGAGCAGAGGGAAAGGGAGAGAGAAACTCAAGCAGACTCCCCACGGAGCCTGACACAGGGCTCAATCTGATGACCCTGAGATCAGACCTGAGCCGAAACCAAGAGTCTGACGCTTAACCAACTGCACCACACAGGAGCCCCTCTGTTTTTAATTTTTTGAGGAACCTGCATACTGTTTTCCACAGTGGTTGCACTGGTTTCCATTCCCAACAACAGTGCAGGGAGGTTCCCTTTTCTCCACATCCTCAACAATACTTGTTATTTCTTGTCTTTTGGGTACTAGCCATTCTGACATCCATGAGGTAATATCTCATTGTGATTTTGAGTTGCATTTCCCTGATGCTGAGTGACATTGAGCCTCTTTCCATGTGTCTGTTGGTCATCTGTATGTGTTTTTTGAAAAAATATCTATTCAGGTTCTCTGCCCATCTTTAATCAGATTATTTATGTGTTTGGTGTTGAGTTGTATAAGTTCTTTATATATTTTGAATATTAACTCTTTATTGGATATATCATTTGCAAATATCTTCTCTCATTCAGTAGGCTGCCTTACCATTTTTTGATGGTTTTCATTGTTGTGCAAAAGCTTTTTATTTTGGTGTAGTCCCAATAGTTTTTTTTTTTTTTTTTTTTTTTTTTGGCTTTTGTTTTCCTCGTCTGAGGAGACATATTTAGATAAATGTTGCTAAGGCTGATATCCAAGAGATTACTGCCTATGTTTTCTTTTAGGATTTTTATGGTTTTAGGTCTCACATTTAGGTCTTTAATCCATTTTCAGTTTATTTTTATGTATGGTGTAATAAAGTGGTCCAGTTTCATTGTTTTGCATGCAGCTGTCCAGTTTTTCCAGCATCATTTATTGAAGAAACTCTTTTTCCCATTGGATATTCTGCTTTGTCATAGATTAATTGACCATATAAGTATGGGTTTCTTTTAGGGCTTTCTATTCTGTTCTATTGATCTATGTGTCTATTTTTCTGCTAGTACCATACTGTTTTGATAGTATTTAGCAATCATTCTTCCCTCGAGATCATTTTAATAAAACACATCTGTAAGTCATGTTGTTACATAATATTATGTCACCTTATGACAGAGGACCCATACATTGTGGGCCTTCTGTAACTACTAGTACATGTGAAAAATATTCTTCCATCCAAGTACTAACCAGGCCTGAACCTGCTTAGCTTCCAAGATCGGACAAGATCAGGTTCATTCAGGGTGGTATGGCCGTAGACAGACAGTAGATGTAAATAATATTCTCAAGGCAGAAAATAGGATCAGAGAAATGGCTGTGCTAGAGATTATCTGCATTTCTGTTGTTCTCTCCTCCTTGGGCACATAGCTGGAGTACAGTTCTTGGCTTTTCTTATAGCAAGGGGGCAAAGTTCTCATCAACAGAACATGAGTGCAATGGTGTCTGCTACTTCCAAGCATGGCCAGGAAAATCTCCCATGTCCCCTCATTCATGCTCTTTTTTTCCTTCAGGTCCTCTGTCCCTCCCCCTCCCCCCACCCAGAGTAACTGCAAAGGCTGAAATGACAAAGCTACCATTGACCTGGGCTCTGCATGGCTATGTGGATCATTCTACCCTCACACCAACCTCAAACCTCTCTAGATGGTTGGGTGAGCGGGAAGTTAACTGCTATCATGTTGAGTCATGAGTCTTTGGGTCTATTTGTTTCCACTGTCTTGTCTACCCCCTAACTGAAAAGTGGCAAATTCTCAAGAGCTGCTCGTAATGGCCTGAGAATGAAATTTCTTTAATGACTTTTTGTAAAGTTCTTTTCAGATGAATCCTTAAACACTGTGTGTTGTTTCACCCATGAATGTCAGATTTACCTCATTAGTTAATTTGATCTCCTGGGTGCGAAACTGTTCGTCTTTTCGCTCAGTGTGATACAGAGGCGCACTCTGTGGGGTACATCTCAGATGCCAAAAGTTAAGCAGAGCAGCATTTTCCACTAGAGCCATTTGGCTTGTTACAATTACGGATGGGGAATGCGATCTAGAAGCTGAAACTGCAGTTTTCAAAGTGCAAAAATAGCAGCAACAAGTCTTCTATTTAGAGGAAACAAAAGATTTAAAACGACAGTTATAACAAAAACTAACATGTGCTGTTCTGGGATAGTCTGCAGAAATTTCAGAAGAGCTTCTCCTTCTAGAATAAGCCTGCGGTTTTGATTACTTTTCTTGAGCCTGTCTCAGATGTTACCCAAGTATAGTAGAGCCGTTTATACAGAGCCCATAAATCTGACTCCAAAAGCCTTGAGAACTAATAGAGATAATTTTTAAGGGTTTTGAGGAAGGAGCCCTGCAGGGCTTCACACATGGTCCACACAGAAAAATGTCTTCAGATTCCTCTTCACTCACCCGGCTCCACCAAATCCCTACAATGGCTGCAAAAACATTTCTCCCCATGGTAATCACTTTATGCTTTTCTCTCTCTTCCTCCCCTCCTTTTGCTAGTCCCTCTCTGTTCTTTTCAGTGTAAACCTTGCTACTCTATTCTACAGTGCCCCCACATTTCCCACTCCTCACTCAGTGTCCTCACCTCCACGGGCAGATGCAAGGAAAGGGATGCATGCAGGCCTGGAAAGAAGATGTGAATTCTTACATAATTTTTCTTTGTCCCTATCATAATGATATATACACTTTATGAGATTTTATTGATCATATGATTTTTTTTAATGCTTTTTCAACTTTTTAAAAAGAAGCTCTTAGTTCTTCAACAGCCCCGTAGCCCTTAACTAAGTGAATTGGGAAGGTTTTAGGGAAGGGTGAGGCTTTGATCTCTTCCAATATCTATTATAATTCTTAGTTATCAGGTTTTAGGGGGGAAATAGAGGGGGCTACATGCTCCAATCCGTTGATAGAAACAGTTGAGAACTGTTCAGTGTATGTCCATATCACGCAGGACTCTAATTCTATGGAGTTCATAAAAGAGCAGTTCTGTAAGGAATGCTTGTCCTTCTTTGTATGATCTTTGAGGATGGACAATCCTTCAGGCTGGTTGCCCAGAGCTTTCCCTAAAGCAAACCAGTGGGAGCACCTGCCCCAGCACTAGGATGACCGTGCTTCTGTCCACATCCTTACTCTACAACAGGGAATGCTGGTGATTACCTAGCATTGTTATTTCTATGTCTCAATGGATGTGGAAGCCTGTGTCGGGGTGACTGCTATGAGCCAGTGAGAGCAGGATCTGAAATATCTGACCACAGTGAAGACCCAAAGTCCTCTGAGCTAGCAACCGAGAATTCTTCTCCCTGATCTGCTTCATTTCACTTACTGGGGAAGAGGGCCCTGAACTACAACGTGGGGCTCTGGGGGCTTGTATTTCCGTTGCCCTTTTCATTTGGACCGAATCCTCTGATGATTGGCAGCCCACCTGGCACCTCACTGCTGGAATCTCTGCCACACATGTCTCAGTACTGGGTCTCTGGTCTTCCTAACAACTTCATGTTACCCACCATCATTTCCTTTGCAACCCTTACAGTTGTCAAGTGAGCTTATGGTCTTTTATCCCTCCAGTCCTTTACCCCTGAAGTGAAATAAAGCTGCACATTAATCAACGTGGGTTCCCAGACACTTTGCTTTGAGTGTCTTTTGTAGTTCTTTGCTGTCTAATAGAACATGCATTTAGAAGCATGGCCGCCCTGCCCTTTACCGAATACATTGTGTTCTCAAAGGCGGCATGACATAAGCTTGTTTAGATGAAAGGGCCAGGCCTGTTTTGGTAGCTTCTGTTTGGCTTATTTGACTTTGGTGGGATCATATTAAAGTTTCATGCTTTCTGGGTGTGTAAAATTGATGTAGCATAAATTAGTTGGCTGATTTATGCATTTTTGCTCTATTGTTTGAAAATTACTGTCTCCGGGAAAATCCCCAGTGGATACAACCTTGCCTGCATGGATCCTAGACAAAACACCACTGTTAGTATTTGTCAGAAAAGTATGCATCTATGGAGAAAAAAAAAAAAGAGAGTGAGTTCTCAGAAAAATCATTTCTAAAGAATGTACATCCCGCAGTGATGTGGGTGATCTAATGGCATTTTGTACCAGTAGTGTTAAAAATTAGAGTGACATACTTAATCTCAAACTCTATAGTTATTCTCTAAAATAAACACATGAAAGCATATACTGAAAATGTATCAAGTAGGAAGGTGATATGCTCGCCTTAAATATCAAGTTATCTAGTG
The DNA here is from genome assembly GCF_964656455.1 of Halichoerus grypus. Classification (NCBI taxonomy): domain Eukaryota; kingdom Metazoa; phylum Chordata; class Mammalia; order Carnivora; family Phocidae; genus Halichoerus; species Halichoerus grypus. The sequence goes on along the minus strand of NC_135715.1, from coordinate 45,245,512 downwards.
CAGAATAATTTTTGCAATAATTAATATAGCAGATGTTCACCTTGGAATACCTTAAATATAGAAATCTTGTTGCATATAAAATTAATGAAAATTTGAAGCCTCCTAATCTAATTATATTTTGCTTTTATGAAACAAAACTTAAGGACATTTGATACCATAAGTAATTGTTAGTTATTTTCCTTTTGGAGGTGGATTAGAGAAATTTATACAACTCTGTCCTATTAAAAAATTTTTTTCCCAATGGTTTAGGAAAAATAGTATGAGCCTTTGTGTTATAGAGGAAGCAGTGTGCTAGCTTGATTAACTTCCCCTCAAACTTAGATCTGTTTTGTACCCCCAAATGAACATTTCGTGCTGTTTCTCTCTTTAAAGCCTCTATATGTGCTATTCCCTCTACCTGGCACTCTCTCTGCCTGCCTAATTTGCCCATCCTCTCTGTTTTGACTTGAGTCACTACCCAAGAGAGCTTCCCTGATCCATCCCTCCCCACCCCATCAATGCAGCCTCCCATCATACTCGCCTCTCAAAGCCTGAGTTCCTACGCCAAGCATACCCATTCTGTGTTTATCTTCCCTGGCGTATTATACACCCCTCTAGAGCAGGGACTATCTTTGTTTGTCAAGCTTTATATCTCCAGTATTTTGCATAGCTCCTGGCATTATTGAAGTTATGGACTGATGTTAAGGATTGACATCTGAACAGTTTATGATGGACTCTCATATGTAATTGCTATTTTGCTTTTGTACATGGACTTTTCAGCAGAAGAATAAGGGTTGTCCGAGAATAACCCAAGATCATTCCCTAATGGATCCTTTGGTCTTCTTTTATTAAACAGATTGTTCATGAACTATTTTCAATATAGTTGAAGTAAATTTTATTGAGCTTTATGGCAGGTATCATATAGGACACTGAAGATACAGTGATTAGCAATACATTGTCCCTGGTTCCTATAAGCAAGTCAGATAATGGATGCATATGCTGCTAGATTTGTGCGCTAAAGATAGTGTCAGCAAATTCTAACTTTAGAAGGATTAAATGGTGGAAACAAAAAGGAAGGACTAATAGAAACCTTATCCTGGAAAGCTTTAGTAATAACAGGCAAATTTGCATTTCATTTAGGCTGTCTTAAAAATTCAATTATTTATTTGTCAGTATTGCTGGTTATGGAATGGAAAAAGCATACCTATGGGAGGCCAATACCAAGTTCGGTTCATCCACAATAAATGTCTTAACTTCAATAGGATTGGAATTTAAATTGCCTCTTATCCAAACCAAATTCAGAAATCTCTTAAAATACGTCATTCCAAAATGCATGGCTTACTACTAATCAAAGAAATACCTTGATGAGTAGACTAAATCTAAAAACTTGATACATTCTGAATTTGTTTTTTAAAGAAACAAAACTCCAATGCACTCAAATTTCTAGATATTAAAAGGCCTACAAAGTAATTATTTTAGCAAAAAAGAAGCCTTGTCAAAGTTACTACTTACATATCATGCTTTTGTTTCCCACTAAATTCAGAAAGAAAGGAGGGAAAAAAATAAGGAAACCAAGGGAGACACAAAAATGATTAACATTGTTATTTTGCAGTGAGGCTAACGGTTGGGGAAGAACTCATCTCTTGTACATACTATACTTACAGAAATCTCAGCAGTCTCCCAAACACAGAGGGTTTGACAAGCTGCTCATCTGTGTAGGAAAAGCATTCCTAGTGGGAGCAGTGCATGGAAAGTTGGCTAATCTGAGGACCCTAAGTTCCTGACAACTGTTGGTCATTTTAACCAACTTTGGCAGCAAATGTTCATGTTTAAACTTAGTCACCTTAAACTGATATGAGTGATTATTTGACAATATCATATTCAGGGAGAAGCAGCGATGACAGGCATGTATATGAGAAAATATTTTATAAAATTTGTCCATTTTCAGCTTTGGTATATAGGTATTGGAGATTCTGGGAAATCATAAGCATTTTGGTCCAAAATAATGAAGCTGAGTGAAGGGCAACTATAAAACTACCAGCAAGTTTTGCAAGGGAGGCAAGGTGTTTGAAACTTATCCCTGGTGTTTTTTCCAGGGGGTAGCTTCAAATTGTGCAGGGAGACAGGATAGCTTAAGATCGTGAGGTCTAGAGTTTGAGGACGCGTAGATTTTAAGTCTCGAGTTCACTCCTCACTAGCTTCCAGCCATGGGTAAATTATTTCCCGACTCAGTTTCTCCGCTGGTAAAATGGGCTCCAACAGCAATTCCCCTTCACGAGGTTGTTAAACACAGAAAGTGAGATAAGACACATCACATGGCTACAGCGGCACCTGGCATGAAACGTGTGGAACTCACATTCATGTGTTCATTACTCGCTGCATTTCTACATGCTGGAAAAGAGCCGCTTTATCACTCGGATCGAGGCAATGCACCAGCCCAGGTCCTAAGCAGCTATTCTTTCCCACAAGGAATTCTGCCTTTTCAGATCACTTCTTTCTAGAGTAGGGCTGATTTATTTCAGTTGTAAGATCTAGCGCCAGAACATGAATAAACGAAGACAGTTATTTTGTCCCTCCAAGAGATAAACCAGTGGAATATGTGATGGCATGTAGAAGGTGATAAGCCCCAAGGCAAGGGTGCCCACTTATGATTCTAGAAAAATCACAGAACACAGATTCTAAGAGTGATAAAGTCTTTCAGTGCTCATATATGCCAACAGTGTACCCGAGTAATAGATTCTTTTCTTATCTCCCAGTCAAGCAGAGTCTGGCCTCTGCTTGTCGAGGTACCGGGTAACTTGCTAACGGGACTGCGCAAGGAGGGAGGGAGCACAGAGGGCAAGGAAGTGTGGACTCCCAGGTCACCTCACCCTTCAGATGGAGAATCAAGAGCTCAAATTCGATGGTCTCTGGCATCCCTCTTGAGGACTTGCTTGTGTTCTAGGATTCAGTGATTCATAATCTTGAATCAGAGCCTCTCATCACTGGGCAGCTTTCCAGCTAAAACGTGGCTTCCTACATACTGTTGACCCCCACTCTAGTCTCTAGAGACACAAATACGTTCAGTATCTTTTTCATATGAATCTTTGAAGGATTTGAAGGCACTTATCCTTTCTTTTGGTCCTCCCTCTCTCTGAATATGGTCAGACACACTTCCATCTGCATTGCTTCCAGCCCTCACTGTGGAGGACTCCCTTCATGGAGGACCACTCAGCAAACTTCCTTCAATCCCATTCTCCCCATTCTGCCCTTCTCCTAACTCCCCATATTGTGCGTGGTCTCTGTTCACACCCACACCTGCAGTCAGTGCAGTGTTGGTCCAATGTGGCTTCTAAAGGTGGTTGCTATTCAGCATCATGCAGCTTCCAGCAAGAGAACTACATACCCACATCCCACAAAGACCTCAAGGGTTCAGCTGATTCTAGCAGGGCTGACAATGCTATATAATTTGGGCAAGGCTGGTGTCTCCTTTCTGAGGTCCAGGAAAGGCTTGTGTGCCCAGACAATCCTTATGGACATGTGGGATATCATTCTGAGGCTGAATCAATGGTCGCCATTCTGTAGGATACCTGAAGTTGTAAGAATGTGGAGTTGTTGCTCACGAAGGCACCACTAGACTCCTTCATCCCTTGCTGTCTTAAGGGAGGACTACATTCCCCAGCTTCTCAAAATGTGAGGGGTGCTGTACTGTGGAGGAGGAGGACTGTTGTTTATTAGCATGGTATCTTTATGTTTCTTGTGGCTTCTATCTATCCCTTCACTTTTCTCAGAGCTTTGTAAAGTCTTTTAAAAGTCCCATCTTGTCTCAATTCTGCAAAAGAGAATGGAAGAAAAGGATTTTTGCCCATGCTCTGACCTCAGCATTAAAGTGGAAATAGCTCCCCTTGAAGTCAAGGTGATCGTAACAAGCGTATTCAGACAGAAAGAACAAGGGGAAGTTTCAGCTCAGGGTTCAGCTTAATAAGTGAATGTAGATTCCCTTAGTTTGTGGCTTCTCAATTCTCCATTAGCAAACTTTCAATCCTTTTAGATCGGATATAAGTTAAAATGCAGATATTCTCATGAAAGGGTAACACTTTGCTGTTACCATCCATCTAAAGAACTCAAAGGAGGCTCAGATATAAAGAGAGAAGCCCTAAGGATAACAAAAGCCTAGCTTCTTGAGAACATTTGGGGCTGATCAAAATTGAGCTTTGCCTTCCTCATGCAGTACCTGGGACACACCCGCATTGAACAGTCATCCTAACTGAGGTTATCCTACTTGAACAGGGTCTCTGGCCTCCACAGGCAGGCCCGCCATTGCCCCTGTGACGCTAGCATCTTCATGCTTAACAGTGTCCTTGAAGTGTGTCTGTTCTTATATAAGTGTACTCTCTTTTGGCTCCTCAGACAGAAGCTGTTAAGCTTCTCTGGAGAGTATGAGAAAAGCTATTACAACATATCAAAAACTCCCTTTCTAGGTGGATTCATGAGGAAGTGCCTGAGAGACAACTCTCCCCAGTGTCAGCCAGGATAAAGGAACTAATCATTGAGAAAGAGGGTGGTAAATTTGTGAACTTGGCAAATACATAATGTGTCCTGTAACATCCTGGGACCCCAGAAATTATTAAGGAATGAAGCTGGACACTTCTTAAAGAGGTCTTTTAATCTCTAAGAGACCTTCAGTATTCATTTCATAAAGTGAGACATTTAATCTAACGGATGCAGTAAACGTTCTGCAGAAAACATATGGAGTGACTTGCAGGACATTTTAACTGACTTTCTTATAAAGATTTTTAAAAAATCAGATTTGTTTTCTCAGGTCAGCAATCCTTTATTTTGGGGAGAGACTATGGAAGGAAGAGAGGGTAACGGTTACAAACTAGTCAGCAATCCTTTATTTTGGGGAGAGATTATGGAAGGAGGAGAGGGTAACAGATACAAGCTATAATTCAGGAGGGTGATACAAGGAAGGTCAGGCGGGACAGAATGATGTGTGAGATCACGTTAGAAATATCACCAGATTCCTTCGGGAGTTATAAAGGTGCCTTAATTCTTGTCCTTGCCAAACATCCTATAATAGTACGACAAGATTTTATTTATTATCCCAGTCAAACTGGACTCTTATGCTCTGGGTAGGCCACAGGTGTGGGATGTCAGTCATGGCTTATCATCAGAATGGCTCTTGTTAGGTCATTAAGGAAAGGAATCAAGATGAGACCCTTCAAAGAAAATGCCTCCCACACCACCCCCAACTGCCCCCCTATGAAAAGGCACCTGTTTGCTTTTATTGGCTAATTGGTTTTGCAATGTAAGGGTCAAGTATGTGTGGTTGATACAAGGGTAAAAAAGAAATATCTCATTTTAAAATCAAACTTCCCTCAGAGGTTGAGTACTTGTAGTTATGAAGTCCAAACTTTTGTTGCCTAATTTTGATGTATTTTAGTAGGGAATGCTTTACACATATTGAGCCTTGAAATTATTACAAAAGATATAAGTAGACATTTCCATATTATTAATATATATCCATACATAACTGTATTTGCCTTGATACATGTTAAGTGTTTTAAGTTAAAAATACATGTTATTATTTATATTTACTCTACCCTTTTTTTTTTTTTTTTTTTGAGGCAAAGATATGCCTGTTCCACCAGAACCCAGCCATGTCTGAAAACAGACATTGTGGGGAGAGATTATCTAGAATATACCTACTGGAGGACTTGGTCCTGCTCTCAAGAAATAATTCACGAGAACAATTGTTTCAATCTGTTTAATTATTTTATTTTTATTGACATTTATTTATTTTTTTTAGTAAGCTCTATGCCCATTATGGGACTTTGAACTCCCAACTCTGAGATCAAGAGTCACATACTCTATGGACTGAGCCAGCCAGGTGCCCTCAATCTGTTTGATTACTTTATTGTAGTTTCATGTTTGACCATCAATCACACCTGGTCAGATTATACATAAAATATTAAGATTAGACTGACACCAATTAGAGATACGTCATTAAAATAAAAATTTAATAACCCATAGTTAGAAAGTGAGGAGAAAAGAGAAATTTTTTAAAATAGGTTTATAATCCAAATATAACATGGGATAAAAATGCCAGGAGAAAAATTGATAGCTCCAAACTTTAGATACAATTTAAAAAAAAGAAGTTACATAATAGGGAGTTTATTAAAATGCTTTAGAATGATGTTGTAAAAGAAAATGAATAAGCTGCCCTGAGGAGATAAATTTGGCTTCCAGTTCTATCATCAGATTGCTTTCAAAATATTAAGATTTCAAACATGAAATATATAATAATGTAGATTTGTCAGAACATGGAGAATGTTGGTGGTATTAGTTGTAAGGAGGAAATACCTGGAACTTTTAAAACATCCTTTTGTCCAATGGTTGGAGTTTCAAAGTGGGTAGTAGAGGGGGAAAACTTATTTTAAGATTTGCTGGAAGAAACCAAGATTCCTTTTAAGTTCTTGTCTTTTGAAGATGTCGATGGGGAGGGTACTCATTCTGCTGAATAGTGATGGTAATGGGGGAGATTATCCATGTGTGGGGACAGGAGGTATTTGGGAAATCTGTACTTTCCTCTCAATTTTGTTGTAAAACTAAAATTGCTTAGAAAAATAAAACCTTTAAAGAAATGAAAAAAAAAATAAAGGGAGGGTACTGTTGAAGTGTCAAACATGACACTCAAATCTAATGAGGTGAGTAGAAGACCAAGAGGCATTTACAGGCTAACCCTAGAGGACACAGTTAAATTTCATTTTACCTCAAACTCTGTCTCCAATACTAGTTGTAACAGCCTTATACCCATTTTATATTTTAAAGATTTTATTCAGTTATTTGAGAGAGGGAGCACAAGCAGAGGAAGGGGCAGAGGGAGAGGGAAAAGCAGACTCTCTGCTGAGCAGGGAGCCCGATCACTCGGGGCTGGATCCCAGGACCCTGAGATCATGACCTGAGCTGAAGGCGGATGCTTAACTGACTGAGCCAGGCAGGCGTACTATTTTTAAATTTTTAATAGAAGTATAGTTGGCATACACTATTATATTAGTTCCAGGTGACAACAGTGATTACATATTTACATAATTATGAAATGCTCATCGTGAGTATAGTTACCAACTGTCACTGTACAGAATTATATTATTGACTATATTCCCTATGCTGTACTTTTCATTCTTGTGACTTCTTTATTTCATAACTGGAAGTTTGTACCTCCCACTTCCCTTCACCCACGTTCCTGATCCCCCCACCCCCACCTTCCCTCTGGCAACCATCAGTTTGTTCTTTGTATGTATAGGCCCGATTCAGCATTTTGTTTATTCAATTGTTTTGTTTTTAAGAGTCCACATATAAGTGAAATCATATGGTATTGGTCTTTCTCTGACTTATTTCACTTAGCATAATACCCTCTAGGGCCATCCAAGTTGTCGTAATTGGTAAGATCTCATTCCTTTTGATTGCTGAGTAATATTCCATTGCATATATATACACCACATCTTTGTCCATTTATCTATGGATGGACACTTGGGCTGCTTCCATGTCTTGGTTATTGTGAATAATGCTGCAGTAAGTGTGAGGATGAATAGATATTTTTGAATTAGTGTTTTTATTTTGTTCAGGTAAACACCCAGAAGTGGAATTATTGGATTGTATAATATTTCTATTTTTAATTTATTTCTTTTTTTTTTTAAAGATTTTATTTATTTATTTGACAGAGAGAGACATAGCGAGAGAGGGAACACAAGCAGGGGGAGTGGGAGAGGGAGAAGCAGGCTTCCTGCCAAGCAGGGAGCCCGAAGCCGGGCTCCATCCCAGGACCCTGGGATCATGACCTGAGCCGAAGGCAGATGCTTAATGACTGAGCCACTCAGGTGGCTTTTCTTACCAATTCGGTTGCTTTTAATTTCTTGAGGAATCTCCATATTGTTTTGCAGGTATTTGGGAAATCTGTGGCTGCACCAGATTTACGTTCCCACCAACAGCGCACAAGGGTTCCCTTTTCTCCACATCCTTGCCAACACTTGTTATTTTGATACTAACTATTCTGACATACATGAGGTGATAACTCATTGTGGATTTGATTTGCATTTCCCTAATGATCAGTGATGTTGAACATCTTTTCATCCTGTCTTTTGGCCATCTGTATGTCTTTAAAAAATATCTATTCAGATCTTCTGCCAATTTTTTAAATTGGATTGTTCTTTTGGTGTTGAGTTATATGAATTCTTTATAGATTTTGGATATTAACTCTTTATCAGATATACCATTTGCAAATATCATTTCTCCTGTTCAGGTTACCATTTTGGTTTTTTGTTGTTGTTGTTTTGTTTCCTTTACTGTGCAAAAGATTTTTAGTTTGATGTAGTCCATATTGCATATTTTTGCTTTTATTTCCCTTGCCTGAAGAGACAGATCCATAAATATGTTGCTAAGGCTGATATTCAAGAGATTAGTGCCTATGTTTTCATTTAAGAGTTTATGGAAAAAATAAAGAGTTTTATGGTTTTGTGTCTCACATTTAGGTTTCTAATCCATTTTGAGTTTATTTTTGTATAAGTTGTAAGAAAGTGGTCCAGTTTTGTTCTTTTGCATATAGCTGTTCCGTTTTTCCCAGCACTGTTTATCGAAGAGATTGTTTTTCCCCATTGTATATTTTTGCCTCCTTTGTCATAGATTAATTGGCCATGTAAGTGTGGATTTATTTATGGGTTCTCTATTCTGTTCCACTGATCTCTATTTCTGTACTGGTACCATACTGTTTTAATTACTGTAGCTTTGTAGTATATTTTGAAATCTAGTATTGTAATACCTCTGGCTCTGTTCTTTTTTCTCAAGATTGCTTTGGCTATTTGGTGTCTTTTGTGGTTCTATACAAATTTTAGGATTATTTATTCTAGTTCTGTGAAAAACACTATTTGTATTTTGAGAATTGGTAGGTTGCTGTGGGTACTATGGACATTTTAACTATTCTTTCAATTTATAAGCATGGTATATCTTTCCATTTCTGTTGTCTTCAATTTCTTTCATCACTATCTTATAGTTTTCAGGATATAAGTCTTTCTTCTCCTTTGTCAAATTTACTCCTATTATTTTTTTGTGCATTTGTAAATGAGATTTAAAAAAAAAAATTCTCTCTGCTTTGTTCCTGGTGTATAAAAATGCAAAATATTTCTGTATATTGATTTTATATTCTACAACTCTACTGAATTCATTTATTAGTTTTAATAGGGTTGTTTTTTTTTTTTTTTGTAGTCTTTAGGGTTTTCTGTGTCTTTTGCAAAAAGTAACAGCTTAACTTCTTCCTTACCAATTTGGATGCTTTTATTTCTCTGTCTGATTGCTGTGGCTAGGACTTCCAGTACTATCTATGTTGAATAAAAGTGGTGAGAGTGGACCTCCTTGTCTTATTCCTGATCTTAGAGGAAAAATTTTCAGTTCTTCCCCATTGAATATGACATTAGCTAAGGTTTGTCACATATAGCCTTTATTGCATTCTCCCTAAAATCACTTTGTTGAGAGTTTTTATTATGAATGGATGTTATAGTTTGTTAACTGCTTTTTTTGCATCTATTGAGATGATTATCTGATTTTTATTTTTCCTCTTGTTAATGTGATATATCACATTTGCAAACATTGAACCATTCCAGCATCCCTGGAATAAATCCCACTTGATTGTGGTGAATGTTAATGTATTGTTGAATTTGGTTTGCTAAAATTTTGTTGAGGATGTATGCATCTATGTTCATCAGGGATTTTGGTCTATAGTTGTCTTTTTTTGGAGTGTCTTTGTCTGGTTTGGGTATCAGGGTACTGCTGTCCTCATAGAATGAATTTGCAATCGCTCCTTCCTCTTTTAGTTTGAGAAGGATAGACATCAACTCATCTTTAAACATTTGGTAGAATTTACCTGTGAAGCCATCTGGTCCTGGACTTTTGTTTGTTGGGAGTTCTGTGATTACTGATTCAATCTCATTACTAGTAATTATTTGTTCAATTTCTTCTTGATTCAATCTTAGAAATTGTTTTCAGGAATTTATCCATTTCTTCTAGGTTGTTCAATTTGTTGGTATTCGTCCTATTTTTCATAGTAGTCTCTTAACGATTCCTTGTAGTTCTGTGGTGTTGGTTGTCCTTTGGTTTTATTTCAGTTGACAGTATTGCTCTTTCATTTCTGATTTTCTTTGAGTTACTTCTCTTTTTTTCTTGATGTATTTGGTTAAAGTTTATCAATTTTATTTTTCAAAGAACCAGTTCTTAGTTTTATTGATCTTTTCTATTGTTTAGTCTCTATTTCATTTATTTCCACTTTGGTCTTTATTATTGCCCTTCTTCTACTAAATTTGGGCTTTGTTCTTTTTGTAGTTCCTTTAGGTGTAAGGTGTAAGGTTGGAGTGTTTGAAATTTTTCTTGCTTCTTGAAGTAGATCTGTATCACTATTAACCTCCCTCTTAGGACTGCTTTTGCTGCATCTCAAAGATTTTAGACACTGTTTCCATTTTCATTTCTCTCCATGTGTTTTTTTAATTTCCTCTTTGATTTCTTGGTTGACCTACTGGTTGTTTAGTAGCATGTTGTTTAGCCTTCACATACTTGTTTTTTCCGTTTTTCTTGTACTGAATCTGTAGTTTCATATGTTGTGGTCAGAAAAGATATTTGATGTGATTTCAATCTTCTTAATTTTTTTCAGACTGGCTTTGTGGCCTAACATGTGATCTATCATGGACAGTGTTTCATGTTGCCCTGAAAAGAATGTATATTCTGTGGTTTTTGAATGAAATGTTTTGTATATATCTGTGAAGTCTATCTGGTCTAATGTGTCATTCACAGACTTTTCTGTCCTGTCCTGACTGGGCCATGACTGCCACAGGTGCTCTGGTGGGTGTGGCTGACCCTCCGCCCAGCTGGTGGCAGTGGCCGGCTGTGACTGCTGTGGGCACACTGCTGGACAGGGGCAGCCCTCAGTGTGGCTGGCTGAGAGGCCTGGATGCAGCTATTGAGTATGCTGCTTGGTGGGGCTGGCTTTCTGCTTCCCTGAGGCAGGAGCTGCTCTGGAGGGGTGCACATGACCTAAAATTTCTTTCAGGTATAACCCAGGCGTTTTTCAAATTGCTGTCTCTGGTTCAGTGTTGGAGTGAGTGATAGAGTTCCCTGAGCCTTTAAGAACAGACTTTCCATTTCGTATTGCCCTCAGGCTGTCCAGAGTTAGGTCCTGCTGATTTTCAAAGCCGGAAATTGAGGGCTCATCCTCCTAGTGCAGATCCCCATAGGGAGGTAGGGTGCATGTGTCTGGATATGGGGCTTGATCCCTCTGCTCCTCAGGGAGGACCTCCTGCCTGTGCTACCACCCCTGTTTGTGGGTTGCTGTGCTGGGGATTTTGTTCACAGCTGTGTCTCTGCCTCATCTACCCTTCTCAACATGGCTTTTTGTCTTTAGCTGTGGAATAGCTGTTCTGCTGGGCTCAGGTTGTTCTGAGTGAATTGCACTCCATGTATTCGCAGCCTTGATGTATTTGTGGGAGGAGGTGAGTTCAGGACCCTCCTACTCTGCCATCTTTCCAAATCCCAAGATCTACTCTCCTTATACCCATTGTAAAAGGCAAAGGTGTGTTTAGGAATAATGAACTTTTATGGTTTAGGTCACATTATTTTCATTTTATGGGGAGATTTGGATTCAGTTTTGAAATGCCATCCAGTCTTGTGGCTCTTTGGCAACTTCCTGTGTTTTTGCTAAAGCGTAGCTCTTAGAGCAAAATGGCTTCACAGTTTGGCCCCAGGACATATTTTAAGAACACTCTTACCTGGCAAGGACACGTCGTAACTAATTTTAACGACTAGACAAAACTGAGTATTGTTACACTGCCAGTTTACAATTTCTGGATTTTAAAAGTTTTAATAATATGAAGAAAATATGAATGCCACTTTTTGAGTTTCAATCAAATTAGCAGTTTATTTTTTAGGACCTGTTACTTCCGAAAAGTTACATAGTCAGTACAAATGGTTGGCACACAAGTAACCATGAAATATGCTCCCAGCCCACCTGTGCTTACCCATAAAGGAGAGTTTAATAAGATGAAATATAGCATAGATATAAATTATAGCCTAAATGATTTAGTTTTTAACTAGGAAACTCAGAAAGTTTTTGGTATAAATTATTGAAATGTCTACTTCTTCATATAAACTTTGATATATTTTGTTTAAATATTTAAATGTTAAAGGACATACATGCGTATAGGGTAGTACCCTCCCTGCCTCCATGTCTGGTTTAACTTTCCATGGTTTCAGTTATCTGTGGTTCAACCATAGTCTGGAAGCAGAGGATCCTCCTTCTGACATAATGTCAGAGGTGAATAGTAGCGTAACACTAGGTCTGTGTCATTCCCCTCACTTCAAATCATCATGGAGGCATTTTATCATCTCATGTCACAAAAAGAAGGGTGAGTATAGTACACTGATTTTTTTTTTTTTAAAGATTTATTTGAGAGAGAGGGAGGGAAAGTGAGTGGGGGGAGGGGCAGAGGGAGAGAAACTCAAGCAGACTCTGTGCTGAGCATGGAGCCTGACATGGGGCTCGATCCCATGACCCTGAGACAAAATCAAGAGTTGGACACGCAACCGACCGAGCCACCCAGGCACCCCTACATTAAGATATTTTGACGGAGGCTACATTCATATAACTTTTATTATAGTATATTGTTATAATTGTTCTATTAGTTATTGCTATTAATCTCTTACTGTGCTTAATTTATGAACTTTGTATAGGAGAAAGCATAATATATATAGGGTTTGGTACTATCTGCAATTTTAGGCATCCCCTGGGGGGTTGTCTTTGTATCCCCTGAGGATAATGGGGGGGGGGGGAGATAGGATGTGCTGTATGATTAGATCATTTCCTTATTTTTAAATCCCTTCAGATATTTGGGAAAACTTATTAGCAGCAGGTCTTTGCTTTTGGACAACTCAGTGATCACTTAGTTGTCTGTGTGTTTTTGCCAATTCTCTACACTGACCAGAGAGGGAGTGAGAACCTGTTTGGGGTTTGTCACTGGCATGGATGGAACATCTTTATCAAGGGTGCTGAGCTGTGTTTTGGCTTCAAGTTTACCTGCTAATTCAAATGAATAGATTGTTTGCCCAGAAACATGAAATTGTATCTCAATGTCTGCCCTCAAATTAAAGGTCATCACTATAATTTCCAGCTATAGTTGGCTAAAGGAATATTAAGAATTTTTCATAAAACCCTAATCCTACCCTCCCGCCCATTGTTGAAGGCGCATTTATCAGTGAAATATCTGCTGCAGAAACTGATCTGTTTCTTGGTTGGCTCTTAGCGCTGTGAACTCTAGCTGTGGAGAGGAAATCTAAAACAAGGCCCTCTATTCGGGCCTGCTCAGACTCCTGTCAGCGACGGGGAGGGAGTGGGCTGCTGACCTGCAGGAGTCCAGCCCCGGGGGGGTGCTCTGCTAGCTTTGGACTCCCGGTCATCCCGCTAGATGGCTGTCCTTCGGCTCCCGCGGACAGATGCTCTGGGGCCTGATGGCTCCGGGTTAGGCCTTGCCTGCATGTCTCTGCCCCTGGGGGTCTGCGTCGTCACTTCCCCTTACTTGCCAGGCTGCTCCTCCCTGGCTCCATGTTTCCAGAGTGTTTACCTGCCACCTGGTATGTCCAAACTATCTGGTTGAATTTCAGTTTTGTTTCTGAAGAGCCCCCGTCTTTGCAGAATCACATGAAGAACCGACAGTCAGTATTCTTTTATTCAGCTTCTTTTTTTGCCGTTAGGGTCCTGTCTGCTAAAATGTGTCAATGTCCTTCACCTTTCTTGATTTTGAAGATTTGTTCTCAGGAAAATATGCACTTTGCCCTCCAGTTGCAATTCCTATTTCAGCAATACATAGGAGAACAATTTCTCCCTACACAGGCTGTGGATAGCATCATTCCCCAATGTCTATAAACAGGGCCTGGTTCATAGTTCTAATTAATTAACTTTATTAACTCGGAGCTGAAAGGAGGTGGCAACTTAAACAAGGAAATAAAAAGCAGTGGACCTCGCCAGACTGGTTCCACCTAACTGCTTTTTAACTGAAGGTAAAACAGCAGTCATTTACTTACTGCACGTAATAAAGCAAAATAGATGCTTAGATAGACGGCAGAGCACAGTCTAGTTACAGCTTATCTACAGAATATGCTAACTACAAAAAAATCCCCAATTTTTTTTTTCACTTAGTGCAAGTAGCAAGTTTATTTTCTTTAATATAGGATTGAGTTAATGTGATGCCCCAAATGAGGTAAAATTGCAACATTTGCATAGGAAAACCTTCCTTGACACACTTTAGATCTTTGTTAAACTTATTGTCAGATCAAAGAAACTGCAATTTCAGGTTTGTTCACAGAAAAAAACCATTACTTGGGAAGTTTCAAAATGGCAATTCGATCCCAGAGTCACAATTACCAAGGGAAAAACGCTCTCTCGGTTGAGAGTTTCGGCAGCACTGTAATACCGTATACATCCACTTGATACAAAAGCAGGTGCGTTTTACAAAGAAAGAGTGCATACATTCCTAGTACATCATTTTTGGAAATGTGCTCAACGGCCTTATAGTCTCCTACAGGGTCTAATGAACACGAATTCAACAATGATAACAATGAGCTTACATGCATTTCCTCACAGCTCTCTCATATTCAATTTTATGTTCCTGATGCTACGTTGATAGCATGAAGATCCGAGCGAAGGAGAAACCTGGGCCCATATAAACAACATGCATGGAATATGTATGTATACAGATCAAGAGTTGACAATGATGATTTGATGTTCATTAATGCTGAAAACAGGACGGTAAAAATTAGTGACTTAGAAAAATGGTATTTTCTTCAGGACACATTGCTGAACACATGGCCACCTACCTGTTTTCTAAAGCATTATGTATAATTTAACCACCAAATATAGAACACATGAATACCAGGAGACAAGAAAAGCATTAAAACCCATTACAATCTTGAATAAGCCAAGACCTCAAGTACATAGAAAAAGCACTGCAATCATGTTATTTAGCTTTATTTTTCTAACATATATCATAATTTAAACTATATAAAGTCACCTATATAAAAAGCAATTTTTTTTTTCAAGTGGTATAGCTTGGAGCATGGCTTTATGTTTGGCTTAATCATTTTTTACCAGTTTAATTTATAAAGCTCGTAATCTTGCCAGCAGGGCTTCAACTTCGGGAACAGATTCGTTTTTAGAAACAGAGCCAAGAAGTTCCATTTCCTTTTTTCTGTTGCTTTCTACATTACAGGCTTCCTTCTTCTCAACTGCCTTGATCCTCCCCGTAGACGTATGAGTGACTAGATTATAATTAAGCTCCTTGGCGACTGGAGTCCTCGTTGAGTTGCAATTGATATTGTAGTGTGAACGTGACCCTTCTGTCAACTGCACTTTCTGATTTTCTACAGTAAGGAAGAGAGAAACAGAAAATTTATCACTGTGATAAGCAAGGACTGTGCACATCATGAAACATTAATTTAAAATAATTATTCTCAAACAACTCCTCTTAGATAAATTAAAATATTCAGAGAAGGGTAGATTGGAAATAAATACACATAGTTTAAGAATAAACTAAAATATAAATAGACAACCCTTTCCTTAGCATGCATGCTGATTTCCTTCTGGTCTCTGCTCAAATGCTCTACTAAGCAGAGAGGCCTTCTAGGACCATCCAGCAGAAAGAGCACCGCCCCTTTCCATCACACATTTACCCTTCTTCATAGAACTCCTAGCCACCAGACACGTCATCTACCTGTTTACTTGTCCACTGTCTGTCTCTTTACTAGGATGTAAGCTCCCTGACAGCAGGGGGTGCAGTTCTAAATACCACTTTAACATCAGTGCCTAAAATGGCCCTAGGGCAAAGCGGTGCTCAATATGCACTGAGTAAGGAAATCCTCTGCATACTCTAGGACCCAAGATATGCATTAGTTGGAATAATATATTTTTTTTCTAAAACAAAAACAAAACAAAAAGGAAAGTTTCTACTAGGTCTTTAAAAACTCAATGATTTCCTTCAAAAGAAATAAAGCATTTGGCAAATTAAACCTTCTTAGCAAATCAAAATTATGTCCTAATCTGTCACATATACACACACATATTCATAGACATGTATCCATATGCACACATATATTCTTTTATTGGTAAGTGACACTGAGCCTGGCGTGGAAGGCTAGAAGGTGAGAGTCACAATAGCTAATGACCAATGGCTTGAGCTGATTGACTTTTGCAGGGAACGCTAGATTTTCTTTCAATTAACTGGCTTATCGCACAACCTTATGAGTTATTAGACCTCAAACTGTTAAAAAACAGACACCCTCAATATTCATGTAACCTTGAACGGGGCTTGAAAATGGCTTCAACAAACTTGCCATGACATTTAAAGTTTTTTGGTTATTTGCTGAGAGATGTTCCATTATCCCAATAGTAATGACTCTCGAGCACAAGCAGTCACTCATGACAGTGTGTTTTATGTGAGTGCTGAAAATTCCAACCGAAAACAGCTTGTACATTAAAAGGTGGCTGCTGAAGATATTTACTGCACTGTCATTTCCTGACCAGGGGCTTCCAGTGATGGATGAGTATTTTACACACTTTCTTGGACAATCTCAACAAATTTTAGAAGTATGATCACCTTTTTAGCTGTTGGAAGAAAATAAATAGTTTTCTTATCACCTCCTCTACCAGGTGGGCAATTGTTACTCAGAAATCAAAATCTAACAGAGCACTGATTTTCTTAGAGCTGTTTATGCTTTATAATTTATAATGTACATATTGTGTTTGCAGTAAAGAGGACAGAGGTCATAGTATTCCTGCAGTTCCCATGACTGCACAAATTATTATTTTTTTTTATGGTATCCACCCTCCCGCCCCCAGAGTGTCTGAGAACTGCATTTGTAGCTAAGTGGAAATCTTTGGTCAGCTTACTGCTCTTTTCCCCCAGACATTCCTATCTTTTCTTGTCGTTTGATTTCTTGTAAACGACTCCATCATGATGACATTGCCAATGAAGTCGCTGGTATTCTGCTGCTGGGCAACTCTAGCTCCAGTTGTGATGGCAAAGAAGACAGTAAGTTGGCTAAAATATGGGCGTATAATAAACACAAAGTACTGCATACCTTCTCTGGCTATGAAATGGATCAAGCCCAATTCCCTATGTGGCAAAATGAAGGAAAAGGGTGGGATTTTGAGGATTGAAATCCACACTTCTGCTTGGCTTTAATAAGTTAAGCTTGTGTGTCGCAGGTTCTAATAATCAACATCAAAGAGCAGTTGTGAGAATTAATGCAAATGATGGAGGTGACACCAGCCTCAAGATACTTGATCTCCCCTTCTAGAAAAGTTTTTTTTTTAAAGATTTTATTTGAGAGAGAGATGCAGACTCCCTGCAGAGCAAGGAGCCCAATGCAGGGCTCAATCCCAGGACCTGGAGATCATGACCTGAGCCGAAGGCAGACGCTTAACTGACTGAGCCACCCAGGCGCCCCTCTATAAAAGCTTCTTAAGGGATGCATCTACCACCCAAGGCTGACCCTTCTGACTTTCTGGTGACTGTACCGGTGAGGTCTGAAATGTCATTTTATTAACAGCTTGCATTTATACAGCACCTTTAGTTATAAAGCATTTGTTGCACTTTAAACATTACCACCCTCATTTTATAGATGGAGAGGTAAAAGCAAAAGGAGGTTAAGTCATTTGGTTAGACTTAGTTACTGAGTAAATCAGTGGCAGAAGCCAAATGCTGTCTCTAGAGATACTAAGGCTGTCTTAAACAAATTTGAAAAGCTTTTTGCCAAGGAAAAGCGCTAAGTAATTCAAAGCTAAGTTTCATAATAATCATATCCTGTACTTATACCTCAAAATGCTTTCTGTCACATTTAATTCTCTCAATAACTTTGTAAAGCAGATCGCAGACCCATGTAAACTACCCCAGTACAGTACATCCAAGGTCCTACATGTGCTCCTTCTCTTTCTGGGTCTTACTGAAATTGTGACAATGAATTTCAAGTACGACCTTTACTACTACTGCAGTCCCCTCGTCCATTCTTTCTTCCATTCTGTGAGACAAATATTTCACACCTCCTCCTTTCTTATCAAATGTCCAACGTGTTCTCCTTCGCTGTCATTTAACTCATTCAGAGAAACAATCAGAACTCCCATAAGCTTCCACCTGCCCCCAATATCTATCTACTTACTGCATATAGACTCTTCCCTCCTTAGGGTCTTCTGTGCTCCCCTCTGAGGAGCCTTAACCGTGAGCACCACGTACAACTGTCATTTGTCTATTCAAGGACATCCCTCTGACAGCTGTGTCCTTTCTCTATAGGAAAGGTTTCCTTCTTCATGTGATCACTCCCCTCAGCATCCAAGTAAGTTGTAATAACCCCAGTCTTTAGAGAAAATATGTATTTGACTCCACATCCTCCATTTACTCCCTCAATTGTCAACTGCCTTTACAGCAAAACATCTCCGAAGAATTGCCCATTCTTACTCTCTCGGTTCCTCTCTTCCTGTATTTCTCTTGAACCCACTCCAATCATGCTTTTGACCCTTTACTCTTCTGAAACAGCTCTTGTCAAGGTCACTAATAAACTGTGTGTTGCTAACAGCAAGTACGGTATATCCACTTGGATATTTTAGTCCTCCTTTACTCAACCGATGCCAGATCCAAGGATGAAATGCCTAGCAAAGCCTGCGCTTTTCTTTAACCGTTTGCTCTTTGAACTTCTTTGGAGGCTTAGGTGGATACCACTGGGTGGGTCAAAGCAGGCAAGAGCATTTCTACCGCCTTTTTTTTTTTAAGGAAACTCCAAATATTATTTTGTTCCTATAGCACACCCACAGAGAAGAGAAAAACCAAGCTAGCATTTAACTCCTCTGTGGTTTCAGGTGGAGAATCTTTTATAAGAAGCGACGGATAGGATGACACAAAATGGAAAGTGGCCATTCCTGAAACCACCAAAGAAATAAAAAAGAAAGTGCACCAGGACTTCTTTAAGACTGAGCTTCAAGCTCTTAGATAACAACTCTTCACTCCAGCCCTCACATTTATCTCTCTGCACCTCAGTAGTCTCCAGGTGGGAGACTATTGCAGTTTCTTTCTCTTTGCTTTGTTCCCAGTCATGGGAGTCCCAAACTGTGGAACCGAGGATATCTCGTCTGAAATTGCAAAGCTGATAAAGTTGAGATGGAGTCTCCTATCCCACTGCCACTAGCCACAATGTTTACAGGTAGAAGGAAGCTCCCAGGTGCACGTTCACTTTTATTATAATGTTGGTTCAAAGCCAGGTGACTTTTGCCATTATTATTGTTTTAAACGTTGGCTATTGGTGGCTTCATGTGGGCTGAACTACAGATACAAATTCCACACAAAAATATGCACTTGGTTTCTAAATGGTTCACTTCAAACATCAGGGGATGGCACAATGCTTTAAATTGGAGAGAACGTTCTATAGGTGCCCAGAGGCATAAAATAAATCGTAATTTGAAGCCAGTGGGCTCATTGCCTTTTCCCAAGAAATTAGACGGTTCCAAATACAAGATGACACACTTGGACTCTTTCTATGAAAGATAAGGCTGGGGTATCAAAAAAAAAAATTTCTATATCCTGTCAGTTCAAATCCCTATCAGTACACATTTTTAAAGGGAAACTAAAAATATTAAGACAAAGCAGAATGGTTGCTTAACTCTCCAAAGTGAGGAGGCTTGTGCTATTATTTTATGAATCAAATCTAGGGCTTTACAAGATGTTACAATTGATGTCTGTGAAGGGAAGTATGATATATCTAGGACTACGGCCAATACCCAGGGCCATTGTGATTATGGTACAGATGGCAAGGACCAGCTGCTATTCTTAGTAGTGGGTCAGTAAGGGAATCTAATCCACACATCTTGTTTCTACATTTCTGTGGAAATAAACTGAGAATACACGCTATTTTCCTTTAAGACAAAAACAAAAAAACCCCAAAAAACCCTCACTATTTCAATTTAATTCCTCATATGATTCTCATTCTAAGAATTGATTCTGGAGTCCCACCATGGCTTCTTTTTTTTCCCCCTAAAACTGAATGAAAAGTTGAAACCTGTTGAAAAGCTGAATGGCTCTTAAATACAGAGAACCCCCTGGACTTAAACATGAGAATAAAAGCCTTAAACTAGACTTAGGGCTGGATCCCACATGACCTTTGGCAGACTATAGATGTGGATGACAAAGCTAAACAAAACAAACCCAAAACAAAAAACACCCACCATCCTGAGCTAATTTTTCCCTTGTTTCCCCCGAGTAACACAAAAGACATGGGAAACTAGGAAAGTTGCTGACAAGAGAGTAAACATAAATATATGCGACTGGGCCTCCAAATGAGGAAATCTTTCAGCCAACCGTTGTTATCCTTCTTAGGCTGAGGCCCTGGCTGATGGCCCTTGGGGAAAACCCTCTCAGCCGCAGGAAATCTCAGTTATGGTTTAGAAAGAGGTATGATTCCCTTTAAGTCAGTATTGATCTCCCATCACATTGTGGTTCTAATGGGCACTGGCTCCTTAGAAGTGCCAACTCTCAGATGAAATATAAAACTGAGCTCCTGCCTTTTGTGGTCACTGGTGAGCCTGTGGCAGCTTTGACAGGAGGAAGAACACAAAACTCTGGTGTCCTAAATTGACTGCCTCTGTTCGGTCTTCCAGAAGTTTGGTCCCTCTTCCCCATTCTTTACCTTTTGCTCTTAACTATTACTTTGACCTACTAAGTAGCTGTTTGTTTCACCCCAGAAATGGCTTTACTTTGGTGTGAGAAAAAAATAACCCATAAATATAATTTTTAAAGCACTACTGGGTGTACAGGATAGTAAAGTGTGTGACAAATATATGTTTTTAATCTATGCAATAACTGAAGTTAGTGCAGCCGCCAGCAGCCGATCTCCCTGTGGTTTTCCTTACTGTTGATTTACTGATGCTATAAATAATTGTCTTCCCTTAGTTTCATTTTGCTGTTCATTTTACCTTTTGTATTGAAAATGTGTAAAAATGACAAAAAGAGCAAAAGGGCATTTTGTATACAGTCAGAATCTTTTGGGAGTGCCGAGACTCTTCCTGAAACCCATTACGTAAAAACAAAAAACAACAAAACAATTACTCCCCCAATTCAAAAAAGACAAAGAGAATGATAAAGGATATCTCTGAATAAAGGAGATAATTGACACTTGTTAAAGAAACATGTACAGAATGGAGTCACTTGTGCTGGGCCCCATGTCACCAAGCCAAGACTTTACACCTAACATAACTGCAGTTTCAGCCTCACCCAGGAATGTAACTAAAGGTTACCAATCAATCTGGAATTACCTGGCCAGCATGGTGAGGTAATCTGCCCAATAGACCCTTTTGGTCTCCTTTCAAAGGATGGTGACCTTGCCTGAAGTACACCCTTTCCTCATCTCACCCCCTTTCAGCCTATAAAAGTCTTCCATTTCTTACAGCTCCTTGAAGCTCCTTACTGTGTGCTAGATGGGATGCTGCCTGATTCATAGATTTCTGAATAAAGCCAGCTTGATCTTCACATTTACTCAGTCAAATTTTGTTTTCTAATAGATTTGGTGGCAGCAGTGGGATCTAAAGTGAACTTTTGGGAGCTTTGGAAACAACCAGAAACACAGAAGTGGTACCCATGAATGTTTTTGAGTTTTTCCTTGCCATTTCTGAGGGCTGTAAGTTCCTCTTGGTTCTGACTTCAGCTCTTGCATTGAGCTTCTAATCTAATTGGCTTTCTAGTCAGTTCGACATTGGGAACAGCTGGCAGTTTGGGCCACAATTCTTGTTTAATTGGTGAAAACCCCTGACCGTTGATTCTGTCCCCAAATCCACATGGGAACTGTTAGTGGGAGTTTGCAGTTCCCCAGTTACGTGGAGCCCCCAGTCCCCATTTGTTGAGGTCTGCTGCTTTAGTACTTCCCCCAGTCCAAGGTTCCTTGGTGGGAACTGGTAGTGGGCCACACAGGGCCTTTTCTTGTCCGGGCTGCAGCAACATCTTCTGGTTATTGCTGGTATATTAAGGTGCACAGGTTTGTCTGTCTTGTTTTGTGTACATAAAGGCTATTGCTAAAGGAATCTGTGAAGCAGCTGCCAAGTTGGCAGGCAAAGGTCTAGCATTTAAAAGCTTGTTACAGTTCTTGCCACCTAACCCTTGTTAGGATAAGTTGGTCACGGGACAGGTCAGATTGACCCTAGGTCACCAGCCAACCTCAATTTCTGTGCAGTGAGGTATATGGCAAACACCACAGAACCCCCAAACCAAAAGGCACATCCCTTTTAAGTATTAGTTTGACTCCAAGAAATCCAAAGGCTTAGCTTTAAAAAAAAATTTAAAAATGAGACCCTTAAATTCCAAAAAGTTGAGTGTACCACCTTCCAGCATACCTGTTTATTTCATGTCTAAGAACTAAGGTTACAGAACGTAGAAGTATCGAAAAAATGGCAAAATCTTACTAAAGGCAACCAAGATTGTTCATTTAAAAAGTGCACTCAAAAGCAAGAGTTCCTGAATTAAACAGAATGGGGTGCCTTCTGAAAGGCTTCAAGATTCCCAAATTGTTCCATTAAAAAATTTGTAACAAAAGGCTCATGAAAAATTAAAGACACAAGAGGTACCTAAAACAAAAGATGATAAAACTGATAGGACTCCTACTGTTCTCCTCTACCTTCTGTTACCTGAGTACTCACATTCTAACTCTGTCTGAACTGCCTTTCAACTCTGAAGAGACTATTAAACAGTTACCTTTACAATAAAACCACCAAAAGTTGTGGGTGATCCTTCTCAGGTATCAATCACTCCTTGATCAAAAATTGAAATAAGGGCCACAATTATGGAAATTTCCTAAAGGGACGATCCCCAAGAGTGCTCTGAAGAATTTAGTCATTTTGGGGGCCTTATCAGCTTTTACAAATGATGGTGGGACCTGGTGAAGCCCAAGAATGGATGTGGGAAGCAAAATGGCAAAACATCCACGATGATTTTTGAGATACTTGATTTTCAACATGGTCCCCTCATGGACCAATAAAAGCTCACAAAATAGCAACTAATCTTTTACAAGCCATTCCTAGGATTTTCCCTGCCTGCAGGGATTGGTTTGTTATTCAAACACACAAAAGATATATCTATCTTCCTACAGCATTCCAGGTTCCATACAATAAACATCACCCAACCTGCTCTTACTGCCCGAGTAGTTAATGCATTATCTCCTGAGTGGATTGAAAAAAGGCAGAACATAGAATGGGAGATCACCAGTATGTCTGAACTTGCATCCATAGCTGAACACTGTGTAAGGTCTTTGGAACACAACCACAAACAAAAGTCTACCGAGTGACCTTACAGCTACAATAGACCCAAGGTCACGCACCAGAGATAACCCTTACCTGCCTATATCACACCCTCTAGGCATCCACCATTAGAATATGGCCCAAGGGTCAATGTTTCATTTGTAATCAACTGGGCCACTGGAAAAAGAAGTGTACTGAAAGGTACTGTGCAAATTCTTAACATCAACTTGAATAAAGTAGCTCTTTGGTCAGAGGCTGATAATTGGAGTCTGATGGGAATATTTTTAAGGCCTTCTCCCCTTAGCTAAAATAGAACTATGGAACCAGAAGGCAAGAAAAACTTTCTAGCACCTTCATAAAAGGATTTATGAGTGGATCAGCCTACGATGTCATTTAAGTTGCAACCCAACTCCTTGAGGAATTAAAAGCAACTGTCCTTACCTTATGAATCTTTACAAAACCAGAGAAATAGCTCCAGAAAAAATTTAAAGCCCACCTATTCTTTCTACCAATCCCCAGACCTCCTCTATTTATCTTGAAATGCTTGTAAATCTTGTAAAAATTTTGGCCCTAGGAAACAAAAGTCAGGCACTTTTGTCAGGCACAGAGGAACTTGCATTCTTTCCCTGTGCCTTTGAGATGTAAATGTTCTACTTGATCCCTCCAGGAATTCTTACCTAGGTCATCTCTTTCAAATACCGACTTCAGGAATAAGAATGGCTACAGATGGTGGATGTAGGAAGACCCTGAACTCACCTCCTCCATGAGCACACCGAATCTACACCTCTTTATAGAACAATTTATCCTGAAGAACTGAGGGCTGACTGAACAGCTTCTGCACAACCAAACAGCCCAGATAGAGAATGAGAGAGAGGGATGGAGACAAAGGGATCTGTGCAGGTTCATCTGCTCTGGGGCACAGGAAAACAAACAAACAAGCAAACCACAGTTTAAAATGGCAACTAGAATATAAAGGACCCAGCCCTAGAGCCCTGCCACATGGCAGCGGAGCTGCTGGAACTCTCTCCAGGTCAGAGGGGCTGGCAAGTGCCACTGTTTATGTTCCTCCTCCTCCACCTTGATAGTGCAGAGGAGAGCAGGGTCCAGGCTCACTAACCAGACTGCCCACCTTAGGGAGCCCTGGGCACCTAGCCCATACCAGCCCCAGATGGCATGGTTTAAAAGAGCAACTAGAATATAAAGGATCTAACCCTAGAACTTAGCCAAACAGCAGGGGAGCTCTCTAGGACAAATGGGCTGTGAAGCAGTACAATTTTCATTTCCCCTCCACCTTGATAGTGTGGACAGGAGCAGGGTTCAGGCACCCTAGCCGGCCTACCACCTCAGTGAACCCTGGGTCCTACAGCCCACACTAGCCCCAGCCATCTCACCAAGGCAACCCAATATGGCACATACTGGGAAAACCCCTAATCAGTGCTCACCACAGCTTCAGCCCTCTCGCCAAGATGACATGGGTACAAAACATCCTGAAACACTCCAGGCCCATTCTCTGATTCCAGACAATTTGCCTGGGCACCTTCAGCATAGAGCACCTTGGGAAGTCCTGGCCTGAGTGATGAGGGAGGAGAAGGCTGGCTGAGGACAAAGCACAAGCCGCAACACCCTGCAACCTCCCCCCACCCCCCACTCCTGGGCAGGACCTGTGTGACATCCTTCCAGGAATCTCCCAACAATCTTAATGCTAATATCTTGCTAGAAGGGTAAACAACCTTAACTTGCCAATGGCAAGACCTCTGGTATCTTGTAGGTCAGTCCTCTTTAGCATATGACAGTTCTTTTGAAACCTCCCTTTTCCTTACTTCCCCCAACTCCGGAGTATATAATCACCACTCCTCAAGACCACAGTGCAGCTCTTTCTGCCCATGGGTCCTGTACCTGTGCTTTAATAAATCACCATTTTGCACCAAAGACATCTTAAGAATTCTTTCTTGGTTGTCAGCTCTGGACCTCACCCCACCAAACCTCACCTATACTCCAAAACCACATCATGTGCACTCCTGGGCTCCAGCTGCCACCTGGGAAGAATGCGCCCCTTGGCCCTCACATGCCTCAACTTTACCCACCCTACCAGGGTGCAACCTGCATGGACGGCCCTGGGACACCCCGGTTTGCACCCACTTCAGCTTCAGCTGTCCTGCCAGGGCACCCTCTGTGGAGAGAGCCCCGAGACTGCACTTCAGTTATGGTTATCCCACCAGAGCAGCCCTAGCACAGAGGGCCCTGGCAACCACAGCCCATGACAGCCCAAGCTCCAGCCAACCAAAGTTACCAGACAGATGACCACACACAAGATCATTTCTTCAAGTTTAGAAGTAGCTGTTCTGCCTAATTCATAGAAATAAACACAGAAAGTCAAGCAAAATGAGGAGACAGGCATATGCTCCAAACAAAAGGCCAAGACAAGATGTAAGAAAATGTAAATAAAATGAAAATAAGCAATCTACCTGATTAAAAATTCAAAGAATAATCATAAAGATGCTCACCAGACTTGAGAAAAGAGGAATGAATTCAGAGAAAACTTCAACAAAGTGGTGGAATTCATAAAAAAGAACTAATCAGAGATGGAGCATACAATAAATGAAATAAAGAATACAAATGAAGGAATCAACAATGGATTGGAGGATGTGGAAGAACAGCAATCCTTACGGCAGGGTAATGGAAAGCACCCAAGCTGAACAGCAAAAACAAAACATTTTCAAAAATGATGATTTAAAAAAAGGATAGGTTAAGGGATCTCTTGGACAAGATCAAGTAAACAAATGCTATATTATAGAGGGGTCCTGGGAGGTGAAGAGAAAAAGGGGCAGAAAATTATTTGAAGAAATAATAGCTGAAAAGTTCCCTAGCATAGGGAAGGAAACAGACACCCATGTTCAGGAATCAGAGTTCCAAACAAGATGAACCCAAGGAGGTCCATACTACAACACAAAATTAAAATGTCAAAGCTTAAAGATTGAGAATTTTCAAAGAAGCAAGAGAGAAGTAACTAGTTATGTATAATGAAACCCCATAAAACTATCAGCTGATTTTTTAGCAGAAGTTTTGCAGGCCAGAAGGGAGTGGCATAATATATACCAAGTGCTGAAAGGAAAAAACCTATATCCAAGAATATCTGTGTGGCAAAGTTATCATTCACAATGGAGAAGAGAGTTTCCCAGAAAAATGTTAAAGGAGGTAATCAACACAAAAGTCGCCTTACAAAAAATGTTAAAAGGACTTCTTTAACTATAAAACCAAAGGTCATAATTAGAAGAAAATTATGAAAGGAAAAAAATTTCATGAGTAAAAGCAAATATACAGAAAAGGTAGTGAAGCAGTTACTTATAAAGCTAGCATAAAGATTCAAAGAGAAAGGCAATAAAACCAATTATATGTAAACAACTAGTAAAAGGAACTTGCAGAGTAAAGACGTAAAACATGACAACATACACATAAAACATGGAGGCAGGAAGTAAAAATGAAATTATTATAGAATGTGTTCAAACTTAAGTGACCATCAACTTAATGTAGACTGCTATACACTTAGAATGTTATATATGAACCTTACGGTAACCACAAACCAAAAACCTGTAATAGAGACACGAAAAATAAAAAGGAATCCAAGCATAATATTATAGAAAGTCATCAATCACAAGGAAAGAGAGTAAGAAAAAAAGAGAAGTACAAAACAACCAGAAAATAACAAAATGGCAATAAGTATATACCTACCAAATTACTTGTAAATGGTCTAAGTGTTCCAATAAAAATACATAGCATGGTGGAGTGGAAAATACCAAGATCCATTTATGAACTGTCTACAAAAGACTCACTTCAGTCATGAAGACATATTTAGACAAAGTGAGATGATGGGAAAAGATATTTCATGCAAATGGATGCAGTGGGGGAAAAAAATGCTAGGGTAGTAATACTTATATCAGAAAAAATAGACTTTAAAACAAAGACTGCAATGAGACAAAAAAAAAAAAAAAAAAAAGGATTTACATAATGACAAAGAGATCCATCCAACAAGAGGATATAACAATTGCTTAACTATCTATGCATCCAATATTGGAGCATCTAAATATATAAAGCAAATATTAACAGACATAAAGGGAGAGACTGACAGTGGCATAATAATACTAGGAGACTTTAACACCCCACTTACATCAATGGATAGATCATCCAGGGAGAAAATCAGTGCACATGGAACATTCTCCAGGATAGATCACAGGTCACAAAACAAGTCTCAATAAATTCAAGAAGACTGAAATCCTATTAAGCATCTTTTCCAACCACAATGGTATGAAACTAGTAATCAATTAGAAGGAAAAAAAAAATAACTGGGCAAAAATGGCAGGCTAAACAATATACTACTAAACAACCTAAGAGTCAATGAAGAAGTCAAAGAGAAAATAAAAATACATGGAGACCAATAAAAATGAAAACACAATGCTTCAAAATCTTTAAGACACAGCAAAAACGGTTCTAGGAGGGAAATATATACAGGCCTACCTCAAGGAATAAGAAAAAGCTCAAATAAACTATCTAACCTTGCACCTAAGGAATTAGAAAAAGAATAAATATTGCAGAAAAAGCCTTTAACAACATTCAACATCTGTTCATGATATAAACTTTCAACAAAGTGGGCTTAGAGTAAACATACCTTAAAATAATAAAGACAACATATGACAAATACACAGCTAACATCACACTCAATGGTGAGAAACAGAGCTTTTCTTCTAAGATCAGGAATAAGATAGGATGTCTACTCTCACTACTTTTATTGGTGGAAATAAAAGTCCTAGCCACAGCAATCAAACAAGAAAAAGAAATAAAAGGATCCAAATTGGTAAGGAAAAAGTAAATTTGTTTCTATTTGTAGATGATATGATACTATACAGAGAAAATTCCAAAGACTCCAACCAAAAACTATTAGGATAAATCCAGTAAAGTTGCAGAATACAAACTTAATATACAGAAATCTATTGTTTGTATACACTAATAATAAAGTAGCAAAAGAGAAATTAAGAAAACAATTCCACTTAAAATTGCACCAAAAATAAAATACATACGAATAAACTTAACCAAGGAGGTGAAAGACCTATACTCTGAATACTATAAAACGCTGATGAAAGAAATTGAAGATGGAGTGCCTGGGTGGCTCAGTCAGTTAAGCATCTGGCTCTTGGTTTCAGCTTAGGTCATGATCTCAGGGTCCTGATATTGAAACCTGCATTGGGCTCCCCGCTCAGCGAGGAGTCTGCTCTTCCCCCACCACACTCTGTCCCTGCTCATGCACACTCTCTCTCTCTCTCTAAAATAAATAAATATATCTTAAAAAAAAAAAAAAAAGAAAGAAAGCAATTGAAGATGACACAAATGGGAAGACATACCATGCTCATGGATTGGGACAATTATGGTTAAGATGCCCATATTTCCTAAAGCAATCTACATATTCAATGTAATCCCTATCAAAATGCCAATAGCATTTTTCACAGAACTAGAGCAAATCATGGTAAAACTTGTATAGTTCCACCAAAGACCCCATATAGTCAAAGCAATCTTAAGAAGAACAAAGCTGGAGGTATCACAGTCCTAGATTTCAAGATATACTACAACAAGATAGTATGACACTGGCACAGAAATAGGCACATAGATCAATGGAACAGAATAGAAAGCCCAGAAATAAACCCATGCATACATGGTAAGTTAATCCATGACAAAAGAGGCAAGAATATATGGTGGGGAAAAGATAGTCTCTTCAGTAAATGGTGTTGAGAAAACTGAACAGCTACGTGCAAAAGAATGAAACTGGACCACTTTCTTATATTATACACAAAAATAAACTAAGAATAAATTAAAGACCAAAAATGTGAGACCTGAAATCATAACACTCCCAGAAAAAAACATGGGCAATAATCCCTTGGACATCAACCTTAGCAACATTAATCTAAATATGTCTCCTCAGGCAAGGGAAACAAAGCAAACATAAACTACTGGGACTAAACCAAAATAAAAAGCTTTTGCACAGCAAAGGAAACCATCAACAAAATGGTAAGGCAACCTACTGAATGGGTGAAGATACTTATAAATGATATATCCAATGAGAGGTTAATATCCAAAGTATATAGAACTTAACACCAAAAACCCCCAAATAATCTGATTAAAAAATCGGTAGAGGATCTGAATAGACATATTTCGAAAGATGGCCAACAGACATGTTCAACATCACTAATTATCAGGGAAATGCAAATCAAAACCACACTGACATATCACTTCATACCAAAAACAAGAAATAACAAGTATTGGCAAGGATGTACACTGTTGGTGAGAATATAAATTGGTATAGCCACTGTGGAAAACAATATGGAGTTTCTTCAAAAAATAAAAAAATAGAAATACCATACAATCCAGTAATTTCACTAAGGGGTCTTTAGCCAAAGAAAACAAAAATACTAATTCAAAAAGATCTATGCATCCCTATATGTTTATTGCAGCATTATATGCAATAGCCAAGATATGGAAGTAACTTAAGTGTCCACTGATAGAAGAATAAAGAAGATGTGGTTTATATGTGTAATAGAATATTACTCAGCCATAAAAAAGAAAAGAGAGATCTTGACATTTGAAACAACACAGATGGACCTGGAGGGTATTATGCTAAGTGAAATGAGTCAGAGAAAGACAAATATTATTTGATTTTACTAATATGTAGAATCTAGACAACAAATGAATGAATAAACAAAAAGAGCATTAACAGACCCATAAATACAGAGAACAAACAGTAGCCAGAGGGGATGGGGTACGGAGATGGGCAAAATAGGTTAAGGGAAGTGGAAGGAACAGGCTTCCAGTTACGGAAGGAAAAGGTCACAGGGATAAAAGGCACAGCATAGGGAATATATAGTTAATGGTATTAGAATAGTGTTGTATAGTGAGACATGGTATAGGTAACTTACGATGAGCACAGCATAACCTATAGAGTTGACAAATCACGGCTGAACAGCTGAAACTAATGTCAGATTGTATGTCAACTATCCTTCAATAAAAATAAAATACCAACTTCAAGGAGGAAATTACCAGGAAAAAAAAAAAAAAAGGAGACAGGGTTATTTTAAAACATAGGCAAATGAAAAACCTTGATCATTAAAAGGCTTTTGCCATCTAAGCAGGTGACCACAAATTATTCTATCTGCCAGAAACGTAATTTGGATTCAACATCTTTTGTAACTAATGATTATAAATGGAAGGTACATGGTCTCTGTGTCTGTCTTTATGTTTGTTTCTCTCTATATATGCTGTAGAGATGTGGTCTTTTCTACCTCTGGATAGTGTTACTAAAAGTAATCTGTAAAAGAGCTCTGTAATTGGCTTGAAGAGAATTAAGCACTCATATGCATTAAGGACTCCTAAAACCCTCAGAAATATAATAGAAACTAACCCAAATGCTTTTTTAAAAATTTAATATTATTTATTTATTTATTACAGAGAGAGAGAGTGAGCAAGAGAGAGCACAAGCCAGGGGAGGGGCAGAGAGAGAGGGAGAAGCAGACTCCCCGCTGAGCAGGGAGCCCGATGTGGGACCTGATCCCAGGACCCTGGGATCATGACCCGAGCCGAACACAGATGTTTAACCAACTGAACTACCCAGGCACCCTAACCCAAATGCTTCTTAAGTTCATGTGATCTGAGATAATTTCTGGTAAATAGAGGCTAGTTGAAATTTGTTGGATTGATTAAAATAGATATGTCTTCAGAATTATAAGCATTAAAATTAATGTAGACGTATAACTTTATTCTACTTGAGTTTATTAGTCAAATTGGGTCACGTTATCTCTGTTACAAAATTTGTCAGCAAGAAAGAGCAAGAGATGATAGTTGAGTTTATCTCATGAAATTTTTGTGGGTAATTTAAACATAATTATTGAGAACAGTGAATTAAATAGATGTAAGAGGGGTAAAAAAGGTTTTAAGTCAACTTTTTAAATAGTGTCCCCAAATCTTTTTGGTAGCCTGAAACCTTAAAGTTTTGCTAAGTTAATTTAAATGATGGCTAGGCATTAAATATTGACATTATTTCCAAAGATTAAATACTGAAATAATTACTGAATGTAGGTTTACCCAATTTTGGCTTCCTTTTACAGAGGAACTAAAGATATTTGGGTATATTAGTAAACATGTTTTGTGCCACACTGAAGAAAGCATATGTTTCTACAAATTAAAAAAATTATTTTAATTTGTCAAGCCACAGAATGCTCACGTAAAAGACAGTTCACAATCGCTTACTTCTTTATTTTCACTAAAAATTACAGTTTTTAGTGTTAAAAATACCAATACATGTAATTAAAGCTGCTAGAAATAATAAAGGAAGCATCTCCATATGTAAGAAAAGTAGGATGTGTGTTTTCAGTAAAAGAAGGTCTGAAAAATGGAAATGTGTTTTTGTTAAGGAAAAAGTAATTTTGTCCTAAAGTGAGACTGGTTATTTCAGAATGGGAAAGGGTAAAAAAAAAAAACTGGACGAAATTGTAGAAGATTTGAATCTTGGGGAAGGAATTTTATGGTAGTCAAGATGGCTAAGATTTGAATAAGTTAAGTTAAATAGAAAAGATGAGTTTTAATATCAAAAGTACACTGGTACAAAATTACAATTGGCTTTCTCTCTGTTAAAAGGACAAAGTTTTTCTGGACTTTGGGTCTGCTTTTGGTAACAGATTGTGAAAGTTTCTTTACCTTTTAAGTAATCTGCATTGGAAGCAAAGACTTTGTATCTTAAGAAAAAAATTTACTGTGCTTCATGTTAAACTTTATCTTTGGGTCTTTGATTACTTAAGAAAAACTGAGTCTTCTAAATTCCTTAAGTCTTCTAAGTTCCTATGTCCTGCCACAATACTAGCATAATTCCACTTATCATTTTAAAATGTGTGTCACAGAAATAACCACATTTCCTTGTCAATTTCATTATAATCAACTCTCATCACAACTTTAACAATGGGAATTTTTAAAGTATTTTGTCATTTGCAGAGTTATTGTTTTACTCAGATGCTTTTGCAGAAGTGTTGCTGCAAAAGTGCATCGTCTTCAAGGAGATTCATATAAAGCATTTTGACAAGTACAGGTTTCTGATAACTTTAAGATCATAAAAATTGAGCTGGGTAAGAATTTCCAGAACTAATAGAAAAACCAGAGTCAAGCTGAACAAGTAATTAATACACAGGACTGAATGAACTAAGGAAGATGATTATAATTTTTTTTATGATATTTTGTTTGAAACTGCTGGTTCTTTAATGTTTTGCTTTCTCAAATTTAAGGAAATCTTTTCTTAAGTGACCTATGACTTACAGCAATTTATTAAAGTATACCGTTTTAAAAAGATTTTATTTATTTATTTGAGAGAGAAAGAGAGTGCGCGTGCTTGCGTAAGCGAGAGAGCACACTGACGGGGTAGAGGCAGAGGAGGAGGGGGAGAGAGAATCTCTCAAGCCGACTCTGTGCTGAGCGCAAGCCCAATTTGAGGCTCAATCTCAGGACCCTGAGATCAGGACCGGAGCCAAAATCAAGAGTCAGACACTTAATCGACTGCGCCACCTAGGCACGCCTAAAGTATACCTTTCTAAATGAAGATTGAACATTTACTTTTTCTCGGATTCATCCAGAATTTGAAAACTCTTGAATATTTTTTACATGGCAATGTAACTGGTTATTTGCATAAATTCAGTAAGAATCTGTTCTCATAACAGGACACAACTGGAAACACTGGCTATACCTCCAAGGCTTTGACTGGAACACCATATTTAAGAGAAATGTGTATAGACTGAGATATGACCAGAAAGCTTTGAGGAAATGCCCGGAAAGATGAACCTGGTATCTTGCCTTGAGGGTTCCCAGCAGCCTTACCAGGTAAATAAGGATGGTCACTGCCTGGCACGCCCAGGAACCTTAGGATATTTTCAGGGAACTTGAGAAGAGAGGAATTCAAAGTACAGATTTTATAGGTAAAATCTAATAGCTTTTCAGAGGTCAATCTGAGATTCATTATGAAAAGTTCCATCAAAGCAGTCTTAAAAAAAAAAAAAAAAAAAAGCTTATATGGCTGATCACTATTCTTGCTCCACTTATGTAAATAATCAGGCCAAGTCTAATGCAAACAAGTCAGTTTTACTGTGATTATCTTTGCTTAAAAAAATGGGGGTAATTGTAGAGAGAAAAATTATGTTTGTACCTTTGTAGATATTCAACTCTAATCCTACTGTCTTTGAGGTTTTGTTCTATACCTATAAACTAGACTAGATCCTGAATTCTAGTTTCCTCAAATATCTGGCTATGACTAAGGTTTCCAATTTTCTCTCACCCTTCTGACGTGGAATAATTAAGAACAAAGACTGTCCTTGAATCTCCTTAGAAAGGATTATACTAGATTCCCCTCACAACCTAGATGGCAGCCAAACTTCAGGGACTTGAACTTCAGATACCCATCTCACAGCCAAGGCAGGCTCCACATGACATGTAGTCCTGTGCAGATGCTGGAGACCTCTAAATCAAACTGATGAGGAAGAGCAGTAGCTCACATTGAGGTCGACTGCTTCCACCAAAGATGCCAGATCAATACTTCTTACTTTAACAGAAAACACTGTCTTCTTTTCTTTCTTTCCTTTACTCTGGCAATGGCCTTGAAAGATAACTCTATTGCCCACATCTCCCTGGCCATTGCTAAGGAGGAGTAACTTTTCAGACTGCTGGATTTGTCCTCAAAAACTCCAATCTGTCTATGATACTAAAATACATTAACAGTGCCACCTTAGCAGAAATGGTTTGTGCCCTAACAGAATTTATATTTGACTGTTGTGGTCCTCATCCTTCTGGGCCTAGGAATGGCTCGGTGGCTGACACATGCTCAGCAATGCCTCCGAGGTTACTGAACCATCTCCTAACTGTTCATAAACAGAGTAAGACACCTCATTGCTCAACTTCCCTGAATTTACAATGTCAAGTTAGAAAAGATCTACCAGGAGGAGTTCATGACTCAGAATTTGCTTGCTTGGACAGGTACCCTACTTCCCTGGTTAGGAGTGAATTCAAATGAGGCTATGATCTGGAACTTCTTAATTTCTTGATAAGTAGTGCAGAATGTGCTGCTAAAGCAATAAAGTCCAAGACTCTCTGGTTAAAGTTGATCTTGATTATGGGATAGCTCTTGATTATCTTCAAAGAAGGAGGTATCTGTGCTATGGCCACCACCTGCTGCATCTTGATTAATATTTCTGGGGAAGTTGAAACTCAGTTACATAAGATCACTGAGCAAGCCATGTGGCTTAAAATGCTGACTCCCTCAATGGACTCTTTGACTCATTTGATTTTGACTGGTTTGGGTCTTGGGGACCATGGCTCCCAAGTACACTCCAGACATTGGGAATTATCCTACTTACAATAATTATTGTAATCTCCCTGGAGTGCTCTATTCTCAAAAGCTTTAAATGTATGTTCCCAGCTCCTAACCACCAAGCGAATGATCCACCTAAGACTGGAATGTCAGAAAAGGAACAAAGATAATGACCAACTTAAAAATTGTGAATCTTAAGTTGT
Source organism: Halichoerus grypus (assembly GCF_964656455.1). Taxonomy (NCBI): domain Eukaryota; kingdom Metazoa; phylum Chordata; class Mammalia; order Carnivora; family Phocidae; genus Halichoerus; species Halichoerus grypus. Next base: position 45,210,618 of record NC_135715.1, on the reverse strand, counting down.
GGCCTGTGACTATCACAGAGATTAAGCAAGACTTATCATGGCCTGTGAATACCACACAGAGGATCAACAAAAGCCGTAAGAACTACAGAGAGTTAGCGGAGAGTGGTACTAATGCCTTAAATTCTGGTTGCATTGATGCAGGGCCATCGAGCACAAGGGTCAAGAAAGAATTTTTGAGATGTTTTATGGTGCAAAAGGATACTTTTATTATATCAGGGGGACAGGACCCATGGGCAGAAAGAGTTGCACTTGTGATTGTGGGGAGCAACTGATTATATATTTTTAAATTTGGGGGGCGGAGATAGATAGAGATAACAGAAGTCTCTAAAGGGATTTCCGGATTTCCATATGTTCAAGAACACTTATAGGATCCTGAATGGCTACAGTCAAGATAAAGTTGCTTTTAGTCTCTAGAAAAGCATTAACATTAAGGCTGCTGTGAGTCCCCTGAGGAATGTCACACTTTGCATGTGTCAGGTATTTATCAATGGGTTACAAGTTGTAAGGAAATGTAATTTTATCTACATTTCTCTTGCCTTTGTTCTCCTCATCAACATCTCTCAGTTAAGTTGAAAGTCTAATCAAAAGGGAGGAACTGTTAAAAAAGGAAACAACAGGCCCAAAATGGAGTCACTTGTGCTAAGTCCCACGTCAGCAAACCAAAACTTAATCCTAATAACCTAATAGCAGTTTCAGCCTCACCCAGGAATGTAACCTTTAACCACTCAATGTGGAATTACCTGGTCAGCACTAGTGAGGTAGTCTGCCCAATAGACCCCTTTCATCCCCTTTCAAAGGAAGGTGATTTTGCCTGAAACAGTTCACGGCTTCCTTGTCTCTCTCCTTTTCTTCCTGTAAGTCTTCCATTTTGTACAGCTCATTGAAGCTCCTTTCTATGTGCTACATGGGATGCTGTCTGATTCATAAATTGCTGAATAAAGCCAGTTTCATCTTCAAATTTACTTAGTGCAACTGTTTAACATAATTTAACTAGAACTTTTTTCCCTTGCTTTTCAGAAACCCACCATATATATACTTCTGTTCAATCTTGTTTCATATCATTGCCCTTTAAATAAAAATTCAAGATAGCACTTCTATTTTACAATTCCCTGTCCTGGGCCTTGCTAATTGCTCATAAGGTTGGATGGAACTCAAGATGCTGCAGGATCCTGACTACAGGGCATCCAGGTTAAGTCCAGACTCTATTTTTTCTATAGTGAATAGTAATGTAAACCCTTCCATTCAATTCCTTATTTCTGACATGTAATCTGTTTGTAATATATTACTTGAATTGAATGTCCCTCTCTATAGTTGCTTCCCTTTTCCCCACATCTTTATTCAATTCTTAGCAAATTTTAATTTGGTTTTTATCTATATCTCTCTATTGAAACCTAAGAGCCTCAAAATTCCTAAACTCAATGGAATTTGCAACATTAGAATACATATAATAGCAAATTTGGGGGCATCTGAGTGGCTTAGTTGGTTAGGCAGCCGACTCTTGATTTTAGCTCAGGTCATGATATCGGGGTCCTGGGATCAAGCCCTGTGTCGGGCTCTGTGCTCAGTGGGGAGTCTACTTCAGGATTCTCTCTCTCCCTCTGCCCCTTCCCGCTTGCTCTCTCCCTCTCAAATAAATAAATCTTAAAAAAAAAAAAAAAATTTGGTTTGCCTTTATCCAGGTTCCTGGGAGGTGGCCTCTAAACCCCTGGAATTTCTAGTATATGTGCTGCCGAAGTGAGCACTAAACCCCTGGAATTTCTAGAGTGATAGGAGAGTCTCTGTTATTCATGGTAGGTCCCTAAATAGTTTATGGTAATTGTGATTCAGAATGGGGGAGTGGCTACATCAAAAAGACCAATCATGTGATTAGAATGTTGGGGTTTTGAGTCAAGTGATATAAGCCTGATCTTCAAGGAGGGGATGAGGGTAGAGACTGAGTTCAATCATGTGGCCAATGATTCAGTCAATCATACCTAAGTAATGGAGCCTCAATACAAAGTCTAGACACTGATGCTGAGTTTTTCTGGTTGGCAATATGACGTAGATTGTCACACACTGATGTGCTGGGGAGAGATAATATATGCCTGGGGACAACAGAAGTTTCATGTTTGGGACCCTCCCAGACCTCACTCTGTGTGTGGTCTTTCTTTGGCTGGTTCCAACTTGTGTCCTTGTACTATAATAAAGCTGTAATAGTAAGCTCCTGAATTCTAGGACTCATTGTCATGAATTATTGAGCCAGAGGGTGTAGTGAAAACCCCTGAATTTACAGCCAGCTGGTCAGAAGTGACGGTGGCCTGGGGACCCAAACTTGCAGCTGGTGTCTGAAGTGAGGGCTGTTTTTCAGAGGACTGTGCCCTGTAAAGTTTGGCCTAACTCTGGGAAGTTGGTGTCGTAAGTCATTACTGAATGTTATTCATAACTTTTAATATTTTATAATTGGTAATATCAATATCATTGTGTTACCTTGATATATGGCTATTCTGTAGTTCTCACACACCTTCCCCATACTGCACTCATTTGAGTCTTGTAACCAGCTCTGTGAAAGAGGTGATATATTTACCTTGTTTTACATAAAGGTGAAGAAGCAGACATAACTTTCAGGCAGAGCCAGAGACAAAACTCAAGTCTTCACACTGCTCGTGCGCATGTTCTCCCATGGTAATGCCCTTTACCATGCTTATTCTCCCACATTTTGGTGATTATTTTTAATCTTCTTTGGTAACTTCTTCCACCTTCCCAGCTCCTCTCAAACACAATGCTATGTCTTCCCATGTGGCCATTTCTCATGGTTAGATGCTCGGCCCACTTTCCTGTCCATTCTACATTGTCTTCACCAAGGTCTCACAGCTCCAACCATTTCTGCTAATAAGAAGACTCCCCACATGTATCTGCAGCCCTAACGGCAGAGCCTCCACACCCTGTGTTTACCTTGGGTTCCTGAAGCATTTCTGCCTTAAATGCCCTACCATTACTTCAAACAACACATTTTCAAACCAAACTCACGTCCAAAGCAGCTTCCTCTTCATACTAACATACAAAAACCAACCATAGCATCTGTTTGCCAGTCAGGCTATCTGTTCCTGACTGCAGTCCAAGCTACTATGCACTTGTGGCCACAGGGTGAGGCTTATTAGTAGCTATTAGGTAAATATTTCTCAAGTATGCATTCACCTGTCAGAGAATACCAGACAGTACATAACTTGGTGTCTCATGAGGAAGAGGTGGAGAAATAACACAGGGATAGGGTTTGATATTATAGTTATTGAATACATACTATATTTCTGATAAACCCCTTTATGTGTTATTTAAAAATTTTTGCAACAACTCTAAAAGATAGATATTAACAACCTGGTTTTATAAATGAGGAAATGGAGGTTTTGAGAAGTCCATAAACTGTTAAGTCCACAGAGACTTTGCTGTTTACCTTTGGCAAGATCATCCCAATCTTACCCCTACGGCTCTGGGGCACGTGATCAAACCATGGAAAATACACATCGTGAAATAAAGAGCACTTCACTGAGATGGGGGGGTTGAGGAAAGGCTGATTTCCAGTGCCAAGGACTTGGAGGCTATCTTGGAAAATAACCAGCTAAATAAATACTATGGTACCTCAACATTTTCCTGAAGCCATTTCTAAGCAGTATCTTATAGTGTGTTTTCAAGTATTTTCCTTTACTTATTTTTCCTAATTCAACACTTTTAGATATTTCCAATGTGCAGATGTTCCTTCTGAACAAGTAACTTATACTATTTTGACTCCATTTCATTTTGATTCACAGAGTCATATAATCTCAGGATTGGAAAGACCCTGAGTTACTTGGTAGAACCATCTATCCAGTGCTTGAATTCAATTTATTCAGCATCCTGTCGAGAAGTTGTCTTGTCTAAGTTTGAAGACCTCTACTCAAATCCTCACAAGACAATATATTCTTCCTTTGGACAGGTCTAATAATTAAATGTTTTACCTTACATTTATCTAGTGCTTATTTCCCTGAAATCTTGCAGCTGGTGTCTGAAGAAAAAATCGGCTTACTGGTTTTTTCCACTAGGGATGTAGTAATGGTGTCCGATTCCTCTTCCACCCACTGGCCCTTCTGCTATTTAGAGACAGTAATCCTATTCCCCAACCTCTTTGCCAAGCCTAACGGCCACAATTTCTTCAACTGTTCTTCCAGAGATCATGAGGTGAAGTTATGTCAATTTATTAGTTAATTCAATGAGGGTTTAGCCACCATGCTAGGTGCTGAGTCGCTCAAACATTTAGGATCCTGTCATTGAAATTATGAAAATACAAAATCATATTCATTTAGTAGTTCAAAATTCTGGGGGGAAACAAAAAACAAACCCAACTACCATATCCAATACCATAAAATAACAGAATTCTATGCTCCATAGAATCATTTTGAATCCAAACTCTAAAACATTTCAACGTGGACTTAATAATTGAGGTTGATTTTCCGTATGTGCCTAATAAAAGTCTGTTTAAACAATCTGTTTTTATTCTTTGGAGATTTCCATCCTGAGACACATTTGTGTTGAAGACCATTTTAAACTCAAATAATTCAATGTATGATCATACACATAGAAATGTTCCCTTACTTCTCCCCAACGTATTATTAAAATACATATTAGCCACATCTAAAAGATAATAATATGTTCAAAGAGTAAGAAAAACAAACTCATATCCATGTGAGTCTGACCTAACTTGCTCTGATGTAAGCTCCATGAAGGCAGGGATCTTTGTTCTTGTCACTGGTTTATCCCAAGTACTTAGCCCAGTGCCTGCCTTATGAGCGCTTAATACATAATTTCTTGACTGAAACTAAGCATGGCATAATTATCCTGTTTCACTTAATGTTTTATATTAGTCCTTTACAAAGAAAACACTTTGGAATAACCTTACCTGGGTAACAAACTGAGGACATACCATTTTTGTTTAATACATACTTTTGTGCTTTCTGGCCCTTTGAAGACCTAACATTGGGTCTAGAGCAGCACCATCCAATAGAAATATAGTGATAGTCACAAAAGTGGGCTACATATGCCACTTAAAATTTTTTAGAGGTTACATTAAATAGTGGGAAATAATCACCTGAAATCAATTTTAATGTATTTTCTAAACCAAATGTCAAATATTATCATTTCAGCAGGTAAGCAAATTTAAAGTACGTTAATGAAATCCTTGCCTTTTTTGTTGGTTTGTACTAAGTCTTCAAAATCAAATATGTATTTTATACTTACAACACATCTCAATTCAGACTAGCCACATCAGCCTATTGGCTACTGTGCTGGACAGCGTAAGTCTAGAACCTGGGGTTTCTACCAATGCTATTACCTGTAACATTTTTGAGTCAGATCCTTATAGAAAATTTTAGTGACTTTATCTCAAGTTGGATATTCTACTATCAGAAAGCTAATAATTATTAATAAAAATGGTTTAGGAATTATAACAAAGTTTTTTAAACTTTAGTTAAAACTTAAAGTTCAAATTGGAATAATCCATATCCTAATGGAAATTAACATTGTTCATTTCTCCATATTTACTAAAAATACTTCTACACCTTATTCATAAGTCACTGTATTAGGATGTGCAGTTCACTTGGCTAGAGCAAAAGTTACAAGATCAAGATCGTAAGCTCGTTCCACCTTTGTATAGACGAGCAAACATGGCTTTGTTCTGTGGTCACAGACTGTACGCTAATCGCAGTTAGTTATCAAATAAACAGTGCCGTTTGAATTACGTGGGGAAATAAATTTCAGATATAAATACGTTCCTAAGGCTGGCAAAAAAAAAAAAAATCACAAAATATATAACCTATTGAGATTAGGATGATGAATAAAAGATAACCTATTAATGAAATCTGTTATTAAAGAAACTGCTTTTCCAACGTCATTTTGTAGCTACATGAAAAACAAGTGGAAGAAGGCAACGTTCCAAAATTTAACGCTTCATTGTGGTTAAATTTTATATAAATTTTATATAAAGAAGGAACAGTTATGCATTGCTCGGTAATCTGGATTTATGTAGCTGCCGTGAAAGGTAGAAGAGACAATGGCTAAGGACGTAAACACAATCGTGACAGCTGCATGCCGATAACAGTGCCTCCTGTTACTACCGGCCGTGTCCTGACAGGTGTTTATCCAGCCACCCAAGCACAGGGAGGCCAGGGTACCACCACTCCAGGGACCCTTTTACCTCACGGTCCTGTACACATTTTAGTAAGTCAGTGAAAATTAGAAGGATCTAACTTATTAAATGTGACTTTCCTTTCCAAAAGGAGACTGCCCTTTATTTCTTGCCATTCTTTTTATTTTTATTCAAATTGGAACAGGGCCAGGAACAGGACCGAGGTGCCCAGAGTTGCCACTCAGAAACTGATAGACTTGCCTTTTTTGATAGTTCTATTCATAGCCCAGCAGCATTATCTTGTACCGGATTGATGGTATGAAGTTTCGTTATGAAATCTGACACTACCTCTAAGATTTTGGTTTCATGTCTTTCTAGAAAATGAGTAAAAAAAGAAATCTGGCATGAGTCCCAGGCAGCACCCTCAGGAAAGCCGCTCAGGCTGGTACACCACTGCCTCCTACTGGCAGCTGGAGGAAAACGATGGCCTCCGAGTCTTCGCTCCAACTCTCTCCATTTGCAGATTTACACCTCACTGTACAACTTTGCATACTATGCCCTTGGACCAGTAACCTGGGAAGACACGCTCATGTGCTTTTTTTTTAATTTCTCTGAATTCTTTCCCTGCTTAGATACTAGATCTGTAACAAAATCCAGCAAACACTCCTAGTATGGATCTTATCCCACCCCCCCCCGACAAAAAGGAAAAAACTGGTTTTTCACAAAATAATATTTGTTCTTTAAAAAAATCTGATTCACATGTTTTCCTTAAGTTTTTAGTTTTTCTCTTGCCCTTTTCTTTTAAAGGCTTACTGCATACTTACCTGTTTGGAAAAGGGAAGACAAAAAAAATCTATATTATTTTAAAGTCTTTTAGCAGCTTTGTCTAAATCAAAGATATTAACAGTTATGAGTTAAAATAATATAGTAGGAGGTATAACAGTTCATTAAACCAGAAAAAAGCATAAAAGCTTTGTTATGTATCTAAAACATGGAAGGAGTACATGACAATTTAGGGTAAATATAAACCACTCATTTCTAGAACTGGCATATCTGGATCAATGATTTGGGTGCTGGTTTTAGAGACTCTTGTGCTCAAACTGAAATTTGACTTCTGATGGTTTCGGCTGAGTCGAAGAATATCGATCTGCGTTTTAAAGGTGAGATTTGTGATCGGCAAAGTAAGTCAGGCAAAGAGGACCTTTCTTAGAAGCTGCTCCCTTTTAATGAGGAAACAGGAAAAGGAATAGGTCACTGTCACTTCAGTTGTTTTCTTGCAAATAAAACACTAAGTTTGCTTCCTAAGAAACCTCAGGCTGCCCTGAGATCTTTGAAAAACTGGTTTCTGTGAACAACTCATTTTGAATGCAGCATGGCAGGGCTGTGCACTTCCTAAGACCCTATGGACACACAGTCAGATCTGACCACACAATTCCCTCTTGCCATTTACTGCTATAGATTCCTGCCTCAGGCTTCTCTAGCCAGCAGGGACTGTTTCCTCAAAGACCTGCTTCTATTCGTCTTCCCAGGGCTTTGGAGCACCTCCTGTCTCTATGGTAACACGAAATACGAAACACTGGAATTGTACCATACAGCAGACGGAGAAGAAAGAAATTAAAGTGCAGTTCTCTTGGTAAGCTCAAGAAGGTGCTGACGGCAGGAAAATGGACAGAAGACAAGATGTAGCAATTGTTAGTAGTTCCATTTCTCATATATTCTCTTTAAAGAGCCACAAGTGTTAGCACAGAAGCCTTAAAACATGGAATTTTACAAACCACATGGTATTTGAAATAAAAAAAATTATTGGAGATTCACATGAGCCATAAATTCATAGCAATCTATGGTTCACTAAACTATTGAGATAAAAGTTCTCTGTTAATTGAGATACAAAGTATACAAAGAAAACAATTAAATCAAATATTCCAGTATGGTGTATGTCGAAGACAAAGGAAAATATATTACTATCACATGTCAGAATGCTCTTTTTTATTATTCAACCTCAGTATAAATTGTTTTTAGTCTTTTTCAATTTGGGGCATCATATTAAATGTAGAATCTATGTCCATTTAGCTCAGTGGTTCAGAATCATCAGTTTAATTCCAATCTGTTCCCTGGTCACAAACAGCGTCCTCAACTCTGATGGAGTACATGATGTACAGAAAGGCTGTTCAATTTGAATCTGAAAATATTCATAAAACCCACACATCTACACATTATGAAAGACCTATTACTTATACAGACATCTAATACAAAATATACATAGCTAGTCTGTCGATATTTTAAAAAGTATTTCAGGCAAGCCAATCAAATAATGCTGAATGTTGATGCTGGAAGCTTGCTATGAACCTCAGAATGTCAACTCAAAATGCCGTAGACATTACTTGGCTATTGGGTCGCAGGGCAGGGGGGCTGCTCATACATTTCAAGCCCCTGAACTCACTGATGAACAACACTGGTTCTGAACGCTGTTCTTTGAGTCATTACCTCAACAATTAGACTAGTAGAACTTCAGGGAAGATAATAATAGTACGCTTGCTTTTTGAACTCAATTCTTAGAATCTGAGAAGATTTTTTTCCATGGCCTTATTATTTATTTTTAAAGGTTTTATTTGAGAGAGAGCACGAGCGAGCGAGCACAAATGGGGGGAGGGACAGAGGGAGAAGGAGCAGACTTCCCCGCTGAGCAGGGAGCCTGATGTGGGGTTTGACCCTGAGATCACGACCTGAGCTGAAGGTAGATGCCTAACAGACTGAGCCACCCAGGCATCCCTTATTTTTAAAACCCTATCAACTGAGATGTATCTACAAGCTACAGCCACTAGAGGTCAGACATTATACCTGCCACCAACCATTACATTTAAGGGGGCATTCATTAGGGGTGCCTGGGTGGCTCAGTCGTTAAGCGTCTGCCTTCGGCTTGGGTCATGGTCCCAGGGTCCTGGGATAGAATCGGGCTCCCTGCTCTGCGGGAAGCCTGCTTCTCCCTCTCCCACGCCCCCTGCTTGTGTTCCCTCTCTCGTTGTGTCTCTGTCAAATAAATAAATAAAATCTTTAAAAAAAGGGGGGGGGGCATTCATTATAGGGCCTTAACTTTTAGTGACTTAAAAATATGGAAGAGAATACATTCTTTTACAACTATTACACTGCAATAACAATCTGTTTGCTAATTCATTCTGTTTCTAAAGGTCCTGGATATACCTTTCCATACTGGTTCTCATTTCATTGGAAAAGGAAAGAAACTGCAATTAATGGAACCAAGAAACCTTTGAACTAATGGAATCCCATGACACGAGAAAGCATCCTCTGGAGTAGAACACAGAAGCAATGTGTTCTGCAGTTTCATCAAGTCCACTCAGTCCCCCTAACATTCATGGGAATTCCAACATCTATCACTTTATTTCTCTAATGTACTACCTTGTGTCTATTTTCTCCAGGAATATACAAGTCCTGTGATCTTGCATGTTTATGGCCCTCCTTACCAGAGTAAAGAATTACTTATAATTCTATCCAATGAGGTTTACTACGTGACAAACTAAAAATTCTTTGTTAAAAAATAACATTTTCAGTATGACCCCCAAAGAGAGAGAACTCACTCAGATTCAGTTCTAACAAAAATATATTCACTTTTTCTCCATCTTACTGGTAAGACACTTGTTTGCAAGCCCCTCCCCCCATTTTAGGTTATATGTTACAAAAGACTAATAATAAAACAATGTGAAGGTGTTTGAGCATCTACTAAGTGCCCCAGCTGCCCGAGGTGTTATCAGCACCTCCAGGCAGCCTAGTGAAGGATGATTTTTCTTCTCTCCATTTCACAGATGAGGAGGAGAAGCTTTGAGGGGCTAAGAGACTGGCTCCAGGGCAGGAGGCAAGTTAGGGCGAGCTTGGATGCAAGCCCCAAACCTCTGATTCAGCTCCAGGCACCAAACTATAGCTGCTACATTTAACTTTTTTCTTTCTTTTTTTTTTAAGATTTTATTTATTTATTTATTTATTTGGGGGAGAGAGAGAGAAAGAGAGAATGAGCTGGGGAGGAATAGAGGAAGAGGGACAAGCAGGCTCCCCGCAGCAGGGAGCCTGATTTGGGGCATCTCAGGACCCTGAGATCATGAACTGAGCAGAAATCAAGAGTTAGACGCTTAGCCAGCCAAGCCACCCAGGCGCCCCTGTATATTTAACTTTTAAAAATAAACTATAAATGCTGAAGGAGCAGCAGATAGCATTCCTATATCAGTACAAGGAGCCAAAGGTAACTTATAAGACACTTCCTTTTTACCCATATTATTTGTGACAAATGCCTTAAATATCTATTGAGCTCTCTAGTTAAACAGAACTGGGGGTATTTTTTTTCCCAAGGCTTTTGCTTGTCTGGTGTAAAGTACTGCCTATACTTGTAACTGCAACTAGTTACTCACAGAGGAAGCAGAATGTACGGCCCAGATTCACCAGTACATTAGGAAATACTCAAGGCTAGTTATTTTGACATTATTACACATCAAAGAAAAAACACTCTACATTTTATTATTTTTTATTTTTTAAAGATTTTATTTATTTATTTGACAGAGAGAGACCAGCGAGAGAGGGAACACAAGCAGGGGGAGGGGGAGAGGGAGAAGCAGGCTTCCCCGCGGAGCAGGGAGCCCGATGTGGGGCTTGATCCCAGGACCCTGGGACCATGACCTGAGCCGAAGGCAGACACTTAACGACTGAGCCACCCAGGTACCCCAAACACTCTACATTTTAATACTACCCAATTGGTGCCAAGTAGAGCACCCAGAGTTATAAAATTACTTTCTAAAAACAAAGAAATGAAAACCAAAACCTCAATCTATCTAAAATGTTTAAGTTTTAGAATATCATTTCCCCTCACTGTAAATCCGCGCTTGAGGAACCTACTATTCCTTTAGGAAATGGCGCAATTCCTTAAACTAAGACATGCCTTTTTAACTTCTTTTAGCAGTGAGCTTTCTAGGTAATACTAGCCCCCCGCTATTCCTCAGTCCTAACCATTGTCTGTAATAACCAATGATCCCTCAGATCTCATCAAATGCTCCCTCCACATTCCCCTAAAAAGGTGCTGATGTCACTTCCCAATGAACATTCAGTGTCCCTCTCTCACGTATTGTATACAATGGTCTGCTTGGTGGTTAAGAGTTTTTTGGGTCCTTGCCTCACATGAGAGTCGAGATAAGATCACAAACTACTCAGAGGAGGGTCTGTGTTCTTGTCCTTCCTTGTGGTGTTAAAAGCAGTAGTTCGCATGCAGGTGTAGGGCATTTCGTCTTAAGACTCTACATTCAAGAGGGAAGAGGCATGTCTCATAATTCTTTGGCATACTGCAGGATGCAAGATGAACAATAAGCTTTCATTCATTTAGGGAGCCATAAGTGTCAGGAGTGTAGCAAAGAATGGTCGGACATGGTTCCTGCCTACAGGAAACCTAAAATCTAATCACACCGATATATTGATATTTACAGAGATCTTTGCTTATTATCTTTCCTATATAACAAGGAGAAATGGCAAAAATCAAAGTATTTTGTCTAGTCCCTTATGGCTTTTTAAAAAAATGCATTACTGAGGGGAGGGACACCTGGGTGGCTCAGTCGGTTAAGCATCTGCCTTCGGCTCAGGTCATGATCCCAGGGTCCTGGGATCGAGTCCCGCATCGGGCTCCTTGCTCAGCGGGGAGCCTGCTTCTCCCTCTGCCTGCAGCTTTCCCTGCTTGTGCTCTCTGACAAATAAATAAAATCTTAAAAAAATATATATAAAAATGCATTATTGAACCTGTTATGGCTTTTAGCAAAATTAGGATGCATGCCTCATAAATACAAAACACAAATGTGTAGTAAGTCCTGTGGGTGTGCTAGATTTCAAAAGCAAATGCTTAGGGATTGCTGGGGGTGTCATTTGCAGCAGTGGACTGCGCCTGAAGGGAACACAAGCACTGTAAGGGTAACAGGGCCCAATCAGTGGAAATCTAAGGAGAGCTAGTGAACTAGGCAATCTGGGGACGGAAAGACAAGAGACAGGGAGAGGGCAAAGGAGCCTATGTAGAAGTACAGGTATGGAGATGATCGAATAGGGCCTAGTTTATGAAAGGAAAATGGACAGGATTTACAGAACACATGAAGAAGGAAATGAACTTGTAAAAAAAAAAAATTCTGAGTTTGAAACACTTTTGCTCCAGACGTGGCTGAGGTAATGGCTCCCTTGGCATCGTTCTTTCAATGCAGTTGATCTATTAGCATTATTTCCCTTGTTGCCAATGCCATAATAAATGCAGAAGAATGATCTGAATTCATCATTCTACCTGAGTCTCTCAAGAGACTGGTGTTCCAGTTTCTCCTTTTCTCCATAGTCAGGCTGAACCAAAGAGTGCTTCGGTGCAGGAAGTCACTTGTGGGGAACCCCTGGCCCACACCCACCATTGTCCATCTCATAGCACCCTGTTCTTTGCCTTCACTGCACTGTCCGTTGGTGTCCTTTACTACATTTGACACAGGAAAGCTTTCACGGGGTCTTTATCTGAATGGTGGGGACTATACTACCATTTAGTGTGCCTCTCTGCATGCAGATGGGACAAGCAGCTTTAATAGCATTTCCTCAGTTAATGCCCACATACTCTATGAATTTGTTGTTAATATCCCAATTATACAGGGAAAAAGTCAAGGCGGAGAGGTCAGCTACTCTGTGGGACACCATGACAATGTTTCTGGTTTTACTGCTGAGTCTCTCTTCTGGGTCTCCTGGAGAGGGCTCAGGTGATCTCAAGCACGTAGAGGCCCTTTGGCGGGAGGCAAGTGTAGCTTTACTCCCTTCCCTGCTGTGTCTACAGATGCGGTTTTAACTGAGCTGACTGCCATGGAACAATCTTTCTATTGACCAGGGTGCACGCTCATTGATTTGTTATTTGGATTTACATGAAAGAGAAACAAAAACAATTTTTCCTGATTCATCTGGTTGGTTGCAAACTCTACATCTGTAGATCAGAGGGTGCTCTATTAGGGGGTTAATTTATATTTAAAAGGAAAAATTGTAAGAGTTTCTTCTTAGCTCTATCATTCACTTTTTACACCAAGGAATGATTCGCTTAATTAGACTTCAGCACCTTTCTTTGTTTACTGGAGATTAAATAAACCAACTCTACAAAGGATCTTTATGACAAAAGCAATATATGCAAGAACTCTGTGATAAATACAGATCATCATACAACTCTAAGGCATTGTAAGGTGTCCTCTAATCACAGATCTTGAAAGTGGCTGTGTTTGAGCCTCTTTTCTGATGGTTACAGCAGATGGATTAGTAACAGACACTCCTGAAGTCCTAGAACTCAGGGGTGAAACAGAGCCAGGGATGCTTTTGGAATAACTGATTAAGACATGTCTTTTAATGTTAAAAAAAAAAAAAAAAAGAAAAGAAAAGGAAAAAAAGAAAAAATCATTGCTAATACTTTCATTGTAATCTATCTCATCAGCAAACTGGCTTATGCTTACATGTAGTATTAAATTCACGGTAAAAGTGATAAATGCAGCGATGTGTATTTATGTGTTAATTTGCTGGGGATAAAATGGGTGGATATCTAAATTCTGAATATATCTGAAGAGAATGGCAGCTGTAATACTTATGCATTAAAGCCCTTTGTCATTTAAAATAATCTGACAGCTTCCCCTTAAAGAATGATGACAATGATACATTTAAAACCAAGTTTGATGATTTCAGGGCATCCAGAGTTATTAAAAAAGAAATTATGAAAAGCTTTATTTGGGGGGAGGGAGGGAGGGGGGGAAGGAGATTCTTCTGAGCATCAGAGAAACATTTCCCATTTTCCTAAAATGTTGGTGCTTTTCAAGTGACTTCTACCGTCACAAAGACACATCTGTGACTTTTTTGTTTGTTTGTTTTGAGTGGTAACTAACACATTATGTTCAGGAATAAACTGAAAATAAGGAAACAGATTAAAAGAATCATTGAGGGCGCCTGGATGGCTCAGTTGGTTAGGCGACTGCCTTCGGCTCAGGTCATGATCCTGGAGTCCCAGGATTGAGTCCCGAATTGGGCTCTCTGCTCAGCAGGGAGTTGGCTTCTCCTCTGACCCTCTCCCCTCTCATGTGCTCTCTCTCTCTCATTCTCTCTCTCTCAAATAATAAAAAATCTTAAAAAAAATAAAAGAATCATTGAAATCTCTTGTTTAAATTAAATATAAGTCCTCTTGTTCTTGTAGCCTTGCCTTTTCCAAGTGTCTTCCTGGTTCTCTTTGGCTGTCAGATGCAGCTCGCAAAGAAGCAGGTATCTGGACACATTAGCACGCGTTTAATCCTCCTGTGAGGTGGTTATTGTTTATCTCCATTTATCGACAAGGAAATTGAGACCAGAAGTTAAGTGGATTATTTTAGTGACAGAGCCAGGGAAAAGGAGATGCAGAATGAAGACTTAACAGTCTTTCTGTTTTACCTGGCACACTGCCATTGTCTTCCAGGTCACAGATTAGCTGTTTTGCCGAAGGGAGTGCTCTCTATTGTAGAAGTGGTTGGCTAATATGAAGAGATGATGAACAGAGATGGCAAAGTGGTATAGTGGTTGTGGGAAAAAGTGGGTGGCTGGTGGTTGTGTGGGACACACACACATACCCGTACATACATACATATACATATTGGACCTGCAGGAGATCTAAGCAACTATAAGCTTAAAGCGTTTGTAGTAACAGAGTCTGAGTAAGAAAAAAATGTTGACCATAACTTGCTTTATGTGGGATCTGTTTGGGGAGTGTGGAGGGCACTTTAATAGGCAACAGGCTTGAACGATGGAAATACCAGAGCAAGGCAAAAGGGCCCAGAGTGGCCCCTGACCTGAAATGCACAGAGGCTCATTAGGCGACCCATGGGTCCTAACCAACCAATGGGCCACTTACAACCAGGCACAGTTACCAAAAAAGGGAAAATTCCATAGACTCCCTTATTCCCTCACTCTGCCCTGTAACTATGGCCTCTCGCCACCACCTTGTGGCAGACGGGGTCTCCTTTGCTGTCCTGAGTGCTGCAGTATGTTCAGTAAACTCCCATCCCTCTCCTCTGTTCTGCCTTGGATGAATGCTTTTACCACCCATGCAGCCAGCCCCCATCTGACTGTGGATACCCCACATGGAGTGATATATTCATTTCAGAATTCCTGTTTCCCTTTTATGTGGTTTTAATCTGAGATAAACTAAAATTTACACTCAAAGTTAACATTTTAGTAAAGGTTGGAAACCCACCAAACCAAATATGCCATGATTTGTGGTTTTTCCTCATTTAGGCTTAGCTTCATCAGTCATGAAATTACCACTTTTCTAAAATCTTTTCCCATTCTAAAGTTCTTTGATTCTAGGAATAAAATAATACTATAAGCAACGTGATAAATATTTGCTAGAATTTCCTACAGAAGAAGGAAGGAGGTAACCCACAGAAAATGTGAAGGCTCAGCAATTTGTCTTTTCTTCTGAAACAAAGGAAAGAGACGGAATCCTAATTTCAGAAAATATGATTCCAGAGCAGTTCTAAGCTATACATTTGCCAGTTACTGCTGGCCTGATTTAGTACCTTAGGAGACATCGTGTCCTTTTTTTTTTTTTTAAATCTTAAACTATAAGAATCAAATCACAAAGGGTATCTGTTCACATCAATGTTGCACTTGAAACAGAAAAAAAAAAATCAGCTCACAGGTGGTTAACCAGGCAGGAGTACTCATGGGTTCTAAAAGGATAAATAGGAAAATGATGAAGCATTTTGGGCTTTTCAGGAAAAAGGTACTGCTATTGACCAAATTCAAAGATCTCTTCCCATTGGGAAAATGTACAAAAAATGTTTTCACTGACAAATAGGGCATTTATTTTTAACATATTTATGGTTTTTGTTTTTTTTTATACATTGACTTTGTTGTGGCTAGAGTAGTGTCTGATTCGCTTTGGGCTCCAGGTACAGAAAGTTCAGCAGAAGAATAGGTAGCCCTGTGCCTGGTTTGTGTCCGAGGTTTATCATAGTTTACACACACCAGGGGTAAGCACATTCTGAGCAGATCCTATCATCCCACATCCTCAGGCAAAACCATGTGCACCAAAGCGTTGCAGAAACAGCCTTCAGAAGTAGAACAGAGCCGTGGCACAACAATGGAAAACATCGCAAAGACCAGAACCTTTCATGATCTTTGACAAGCGAGGGTGTGTAAAATAGTAACAACTTCAGAGCCGTGCAGGTGTGGGGTGGGGTGGGGGGGTTCATGTAAGAGCACCATCCATTTCTCTTTGTCTGCTCTTAGCTGAGCTTCCCCATCAAGAGTGAGTCTAGACCAAGAGGCAATATTAAAAACAAAAGGTTAGAGATCATCATGGGACATTAATTATGCAAAAGAAGGCAAACTGAATTTAATCAGAAGCAGCAGACTCGGTGCAGGAAGAATTTTCTCTTTTTGACAGAAGCAGTTAGGAAAACATTTATGGTAATACCACAGCATCTGCTGATTATAGTCGAAGCTGCAGGACACCAACGCTAAATCACTGAGCCATCCTGACAGCTCCTGGGTACTCGAGTCACATCGACCAGCAATTTACAGTGAAATTCATCCAAGTCTAAAAATCAGCCAAGATGTTTAAGCCAGAGAGAAATAACTTAGTTTGGACTTTTAAAAAACAATTATCAAAGGGATTGTAGCTGATAAAACTTTTGATCTAATACAAGTATTTACCCTCAACAAATTCATTTTTTTTTTTTTTAAAGAGTGCATGAATTTTCAGATCTATTAACGGGCTTTGTGATCAATAAGATCTGGAAATTTATAGGCAGAAAGGATTTTATAAGGTCAAAAATACAGGAAGTAGAGTTTTAACTCTTGACACGAAATCAGGGCAAAATCTGACATTTTTTAGTGCTTTGAAATGAGAGATCTAAAGGATTCACAGAGTAATTAATTAGAATATAATTTTTAATTAGTTAACTTGGTTGCCAAGCAAATATGGGTAAAATAAAAAGCTCAGAGAAATAATAAACTACAGTGTGGTATACCATGAGGGCGCTTATTCTATGAACTGCCTATAGAGGACGGGCAGGACAACCAAATGCATTATTACCCATCTGAGAATTGCTGAAATGGTAATTAAAAGAATGATGAAATTCTATAGATATTAATAACTATAAATTTCATACTTAGGTGTTTCGGTGGGCTTTCTTGTGGTCAAAAACACACTGGTGTTTAAATTTAAATCTTTGAATGACACAAGAGCCCAGAGAACAAAAGACTGTGTTAAAGTCTTCTGAGATTAAAATTCACAAAAGTAAATGTCTCATATTTTATCCAAAATCAACACCAAAGATTTTCTTCCCCCAGTTGCTTTGGGAGTTCAACTAAATATTATTCATAACATGAGAGATTAAAGGAAGAAGGAAACAAAAACTTTAAAAAATGACTATTTTTGAAGGAAGCCACTGAAAATGGTCACAAGGGATGGCTCTATTGTCTTTTTCTCAGCTAGATAAACTGTTTCAAAATGTTTGCTACAGTTAATCACTAACATAATATTCATCTGCAATTTTAAAATCTGAACTTCTTTATTCAATTTATTTTCCCAAACACATTAAAAATGTCTCTAGACTTCTATTCATAGACATAACCTATTGATGGTAAAAATGAGACTGGGTAATCAAAACACTGACAAAAAACTAACAACTGAAAAGGTCAAAAATGGAGCAGCTGAAAACTTCAACTTAACAAATAAGTCAATATGTAATTGAATAATGAATCAATAAGTGTTTATTGAGCACCTATATGTATAAGCTGTAAGCGTTAGATAGTACCAAGAAGTTGAAGGCACTCTTGCTGACTTGAAAAGCACCCTGGACAAAAGAAGCGCTTATGTTGGCTCATCCCTAGCGTTATGGAAATGCCAAATGAGACGTGCACACAGTAAATGCAGTAGGATTTTAGAGGAGTGAGGTCTAACCAGGATAGCGAAGTAAAGGCTGGCTTCACAATGGCAAGGTCTCAGTCGAGCTTTGCAGTAACAATAAGACTTAAGATACACCTGAAAAAATGTGCAGGAAATCCGACCTAAGGGGAAATCTACTAAAAATGCTACAAATGTCCTATCTTGTAGATGTTAGGATTTAGAGTAAATGACATCTTTGCTGACGAACAGATGAAGGCAATGAAGAGAACACATTACATGGGTCATCTAATGCTAATATTTTTAGTATCAAATTGCATTGGAAATTTCACACAGAACATGTTTTTGTAATGGAGTCAGACCCAGTAAAAATTGTTTATATAGAAGGGGTTACATATTTATTATGTACTAGTCAGTCTTCGGGCACAGAAGGAAAGCAATGATTGAGGAAGAGACTAATGTTAATCTCTTGTTACAAAAAGTTAAATATTCTAAGAACTCACTAACTTCTTCCTTTTGTTCCCAAAAAGTCTCCTCAATGGTCATAAGATTTCTGGGGAAGCTTAAATATAGGGCAGAATATAAAGAGGGTTTGACAGTTGAGAAAGGAGGCATTCCAATCAGAGAGAAAGGGTTGAACTGCAAGCATTTTGTTTGGAGGACAGCGGAGCCCCCTGCTGGCCACCTTCTGGCCCCTCCCTCACCCACAAGAAAGGAAGAAGGGGTAGGAAAGTGGGAAGCGCAGGTGGTACTGTAAAAACAGACTAAAACGGATTGCACAAAAATAAAAAGCACTAGTCATCGGTAAACAGATGGCTCCTAATAGAGAATAAAGTTTGATTAGACAGTTAGCTGGAACACAGATAGATCTACTGCACTGGAATCAACTCTCAGAGAATCTCTCAGGCAAATCATGAAGGAAAACTTGACTCTTTGCAGGAGAAACCAGAATTCTGAGTAAGGAATAAGAAGATTGCTCTTCCGCAAGTTTGGATGGAGACACTACATGACAGAAGTTAGTTTCTATGTAGATTTTGATGGCAGATGTTGGGGAACAAATTGGCTTTAAGGTGGACATATGTGCAGATGAAGGAAGAAACTGTATCCAGCAGTAAAGAGATAATGTATCCAAGTGGTACTTGAAGCAAACTCTTCACGGAAGAGAAAATGAAGAAATTCAGACTGTATTTATGACCCCTTGAGGACATTTTTGATTCCACCAAAGTTACCACTCTGTCCCAATAATGTTAAATACAGACAATCAGATTAAAAGAACTGGACAGTCATCTAATCCAAATGTTGTTTTGTCCAAGAGGAAACTATTTTCCAGAGAGATTAACTCATGTGTCTCAGGGCTGGTCATGGTGGAAAGATAAGGTGGTGGTTATCCAGTTCCCAGGCTTTGGGGGTCAGGCCAATGGAAGTTTAAACTCTAGGAGTTACTTTCTTTTTCACTCCATCAAATGTTCATAATTCAGTTTAATTTCATTTGTGAGTACTGTATACCATGATACACGCTGCATTTGCATAGTGCTTTAAATGTTTCAATGTGTACTTAAACACATTATCTTGCTTTTTCTTCAGGGGGAGCAGGCCACAAATACCAAGTTGGGGGGAGAGATGTAGAAACTCAGGCATAGTAAACTTAAATGATCTACAAGGCAAGTTAGTGAAACAGCTTGGCTTATATTCAGCGATCATGCTCTTGTTGCTAGGTCATGTTATGCTTGCCCATTGGTATACTTTGCCCTGGATTGCAGTTTCTACACAGAAGAGGAATTGTATTTACTTAACGTAATGAAAACACTGCACATTTGTAACGGTGCTGTTTTCTGTTATTTTTCATTACAACTGCATTGTGTTTCAGCTACATTATGGGTTAAATAGACTCTTGAGGGCTAGCCTGGGAACCTAACCACCATTTATAACATTTATAACATTGTTTCTGTGGGAAATTGCTTTGTGAGTTCCAAAACAACTGATTTAAAAATTAACTTTGGGAATACAACTGGTTTCAAAATAGAAGATTGTCTGTCAGACATTTCATGTAATTGGTTACTTAATTCATGCATTGAAGCAACAATAATGGACTGCCTACTATGTACCTACCAGCCATTGTGCTGGGGATGCAAAGAGGAAGGAGGTCTTAGATCCTGAAGCACTCATATGTAGCAGAGAAAAAGCATCTTATTAAAAGAAATAAATTATAAATAAGTGCTAAAAGAGCCATGAAAGAAAAAAAAAATACTGCAGGAATACAGAGGACAGAGGAACTAAGCCTCCAAAGAACTGACTGTGGAAATAACATTTGTACTGAGTCTTGACAAGTAAGTCCAAGCCTATCAACTAAAGAAGGGTAAGAAGGGCATCTCAGGTAGAAGTAGGAGCAGATACAAAATACAGAGGGTCTCTTCTGATGGCTGGACTTATGAGTTTTCAACTTTATGATGGTGCGAAAGTGATACCCATTCAATAGTAACCAGACTTCAGATTTTTAATTATTATCTTTTCCTGGGATAGCGCGATGCAGGACGACACTCTGTCATGATGCTGGGCAGCCCAAGGAGTGGCAGTTCCCAGTCAGCCACGCCATCATAAGGGTCAACAACTGATACACTTACAACCCTTCTGTACCCATACAGCCAATGTTTTTCATTTTTGGGAAAGTATTCAATAAATTACATGAGAGAGTCAACAATTTATTATAAAATAGGCTTTGTGTTCAATGACTTGGCCCGACTGTAGGCTAATGTAAGTGTTGTGAGCAGGTGTAAGGTAGGTGAGGCTAAGCTATGATGTCTGGTAGGTTAGGTGTATTAAATGCATAAGGTGCATAAAATGTATTCAATCAGGATGTAACTCCATTGTTAAGATGAGGAAGATCTGTACTCAGATGTGAAAGGGTCTGGGGGGTATGGAGGAAAAATGACAGGAGTACTGGGGGAGGGAGCTGGGCTGTGAACTGACAGATGTTTTTTAGTCATAAAAAATTAACTGTTGGAGAAAGGACTGATAAAGAAAGGATCAAAATTAGTGTATAAGCAAAACTGGTCCATATGGGGACATCTTCAATTAGCTAAACTTCTTGGATTTTCCAAAGGAAAGAGGATGACTAGATTGAGAAAATGATATAGACCTGTGTCCTCCATGAAAGACTGCAATTTCTACTTTTCATGTCACTAGTATTGCTTTTGTCTCCTCGTGTTGTATAATCAACCTTCACCAATCTTTTGCTGAACTATATCAAATCAAAGATTATAAAGCTTGCCTAATAGTTAGTGTTTTAGAAAATATAGTAAAGGATCAGAACTTAAAATCTGGCATATTTTAACCATTTCCTTATGCTTATTTCTGTGAACCTAATATGCTTTATATTAGATAAGTATAATCTTTCTAAGAAACTGTCTCACTGTAAATACGTGTTTCAGAAAAATTCAGAATAAAAGTTCATCTGACATGTCAGTCTGTATGTAGATCCATTTTAGTTATTAATACATGTAGAACTAATAAAGTGTGAAGGAAACAAAGAGGAAAGAATGTTTCAGCTCAAGTACATTTTAAATTTTCCAGTAACTTTTTTATATTCAAGTACATAATCCATTTGCAGATGGCTGACTGAGGGTGTTTAGGACTAAGTAAACTGTATTCCTTTCATGTGCAACACAAACAAAAGGATACAGTCCATTGATCCTCTGTAAACATTAGTTAAAAATAATCCTGACCCTTTGGTAAAAAGCTTATGCAGTGTACACGTTAGGACTAAAATACCTCATTCAGCCTAAGATGAGTTAAAAAGGGTTTTAAAAAGCCAAGAATAGAATTTAGTATGTAGAATACCACAGCTGTAGTTGATGGTATTCTTTGTTCTATGCTTTTGATAACTAAAAATAAAACTTTTCTCCCCCCAGTCTTACTTGGTACAGATTCCTCATAGCTTTGAGAAATTATCGGTTGGTTCTTTTATTTTTTTAAAAGAAAATATTAGCTTTCATAGTTGAATTCTTAGCTTTTTTTCTGAATCCTGCTAATTTATCTATGAAATTTGGTGGGAGAAAGGATTGAGGTTTAAGACTAGGGGGCTGAGAAAGAGTGTGAATTTGGAGCCAAAGAGGTCACAATTAACTCCTAATTGTACCTTTCCCTCTGGCCCTTCTACATCCTTCCAGTCCCCCTGGAAGCTCTATGTTCTTGCCTGTGTCTGGAATCCTTGGTATGATTTACAACTGTAACCTGTCTTCTGGAAGAATACTTGGAGCCCAAGCCTCAGCCTATTCTATTTGTGGTTGACAATATTACAGTCATAGAACTTTAGGTTTCCTTTTACTGGTAAGGACACGGAGGCCCAGAGAGGCCAAAAGACAAGCCCAAATAACTAGTAAGAGCAGACTCTTTCTACGTAAAACCAACTCTCCCCCGCCCCCATCACCAGCCTCCTATTCTTTGAGGCCTCCTAAGATGAACCTGTATACCTCCTGTTTTACACCACACAGCCTCGCCTCGATTTCATGGTTATCAGGCTGTGTGTTACTCCCTGGGAGTTATTCTGGTCTAATTTACCTGTCAAAGTGTGAAATACTGATTATAATAAAGTCTTTCCTCTGACTCCAACTCTTTCTTTAATCGTACAGCTTACACTCTCTTGGGAGAGGCAGGCGTTAAACAAATAATCAAACAAATATGTAATTATAACTTGTAAGTGCAATGAAGGAAAAGTAAAGGATGCAATTATGAAGTGTAACGGGGGACCTGATTTAAGTTTTAGAGGCAAGGCAGCGAGAGGAAAACTCCCATGAGAAAATAATATTTGAGACCAGAAAGTTACCCCGAGAGTGAGACAGGTTTAGGGGGAGAACAGCATTCCAGGCAGAAGGAACAGCATGAAGCCCATGGGTGGAAAGCTCTTTTGGTTGGGATGGAGTGACCAAAGGTAGGAGTGACTTGATGGAGACTGGAGGGGCGTGAAATTTTATTCCAAGAACCATGGGGAACCACTAAAAAGATGTTAGGCGGGAGTGTGACCTGGTCAGATATGCATCTCACTGATGGTCTTTGTCACAGAACTCACTTTTCAAAGGATGGGGCGCCTGGGTGGCTCAGTCAGCTCTTGGTTTCCATCAAGTCGTGATCTCAGGTAGTGAGATCGAGCCCCAGGATGGGCTCTGTGGTCAGTGGAGAGTCTGCTTGAAATTCTCTCTCTCCCTCTCTGCCCCTCCCCCTGCTCTCACGCATGCGCGCTTTAATAAAATCTTAAAAAAATGAAAAGGATATGTCATTAGTCTAAACAATGAAGACAATTATCAGTGCAAGTCCCTCTCTCCTATCTGTAAGAACAATTTGAAGAAAAAGCTCTTATGACAGTTTTTATGTAGTATCATAGTATCATGTAATATATGGTATACTAGTATTATAATCCAACATGAGAACAAATTGCAGTGCTAAAGTTAGAAAAAAGTAACAAAGTTTCTGCAAAATTCATGAAGCATGTGTTATCTTCAAAATAGTGAAAACAATATAGTATTTTTATAAAAAGAGAAAGGAAATTGTTACAAAATTCTATAACAAATTTGAGTTTCTTATTTGTAAAATCAAATTAAAATCGTAATTTATATTGGAAATGGTATTTTCTAATCTGGGAATTTCAAATGATCTTTATAATCCTCATTCTAAAAGGCCCAAAGTGAATTTTCAAGGAAATAGTTTCTGAAATAAACGATGAAATGACTTAGTATATAATATTCTAAAGTCATCATAAACAAAAACCCTTAGTAATATCCTGAAACATGATTTTTCAAGTAAGTGACTTTATTTTTCTGATTTTGAACTACTCTTGTGGTGCTATTTATGAACCAAAGCCTCTAAATATGCCACCTTTGATTTGCCTACGGTTATAGAGAAAGCACAGATATGAGATCCTACTAAATATCTTTGGCTTTGAAATAATATTAATAAACAATAATCAACCTCAGTAATACTAAGAAAAATAATTCTTGGAATGGATCTAATCAAGATAAAATAAGGTAGGAGACTCGAAAAAAATCAGACAATTGTTTATGAACCCCGACTGCCACAGAACACTCAAGATTTACTGGCTACAGAAATCAAGAATCTCTTCTTAGGTCAGGGTTTATGCTAAGAATAAGTATGTGTATATATATATATATATATATATACACGAGGCTGATAAACTTTGATTTTGGTCTAGGTTAGTAGAAAGGAAGCCATGCCATTCTTCACTGCCTAATTCTTAAAACTGTAAACCTCTGCCAAAAAGATAATAATTGCAGGAAAGCATATTTTCAGTTTTTAAAGTTAAATTTGTTTCTTAGTTGGGTACTTTAACAATCTAAGGAGAAAAGTAACTGAAAACATTATAAAATAGCTAATTTTAAAGCTTCTAAAATGCTTAACTGTTAAAATAAATAATGCTCTCGGGATGTCTACATTTCTGCTTAATAAAGTAAATTAACCTTAACATAGCTTCTTAGTGAACCTAAGACTTTAGGAAATACTTGCTTTGTTTCTGATTCTTGGGAAAGTGTTATTAAAAACAAAAACAGTAAAAAAAATGTTACAGTTCTAGAATGAAACAAAGTTGTTTAGTCATTTGAAACATCTGGTACTGAATGTGGATTTCTTAATTATTGAGAGGGCCCTGAAATATAAATATTCACAGGTTCAAAAGAGTGCTGCCAAATAGGTTATCAAGCAAAAAATACGCAACCACCTGGAGAACAAAATCCATCTGTCTGACTGAATTTAGTTGAAAATAATTTTTTAGACTTGTTAGTAAAACCCTCATGTAAAATTTATTTGATTGAATAATTTACTAAGAATATTTCCATAAGCATCATAAAGTGTTACAGTTGATAAAAATGAATATACTAATCATCTTTCTAACTTGGAACCGCTGCCACAGCTTCTAGTGAATATATTTTGTAGGTTACTAGTTAGGTTTCATCATGTTTGTGGTTTCAACGGGAAAAACAGAATTCTCATATATATACTGCGGCCAGTCCCATAAATGCTCTCTTTATAGGAAAAGGGGTGAGAGCAAATATTCGTGGGCACAGCTGTTATTTACTTGAAGGCAAACAATACCCGTCTTTCCCTCAGAGATGGGCACCATGGTACGTTCCTCCTCTGCCCCCATACCAGACCTTGAGTGATGGCTACAGTCAGAACCAGAAAAGCCAAGGGAACAACACCAATCCTATATTCTCTCTCCTGGAATTTACTTTTGCAAGTGAACTGTGTATTTGGAAAGAACCACTATTGCAATACATCCAGATGATTTCCCCCCTTCAAATATTTACCAGTTAAAAGGAGACTGTATTAAATGAGATGATACAATGTTTGTGAGGCACAAAGCACAGGACTTAACAAGTAAGTCACTAAACAAATGTTTGTTCCATCAGGTGATTACTTGCTCCCCCTTCTAAGCATCAGAAAACTGTACCTGCAAAGTTCCTAACAAATCTCCACCCCCAACCACCAACTTAAAAATTATCCAGAAGACTAACTGAACTATGGATTCCCATTCAACCAGCATCCATGCTGAATCTCCACGAAGCATAGAGTGTGTTTCGGGTTATTAGCTACAGTCAGTATAAAGCCATCGTGATTAACAAGATAAAGCAACCAGAACATTATAATTAATAACCTTTTTTAGCAAAAGACAGTTTCGTGCTGTTAATAAAGTAAAATATTTTAAACTGAAAAAAAAAAAAAAAGAAAAAAAAAAAGAAGAGAGGTGGACAACCAGGTCAATCACCTAATAAGTGAACTGTTACAATACAACTGGATTCACAGTTTTGATACTAAAATGCGCACTTACTCTTTCTGAAGACTAAAAGATGTACTTAAGAAGTTAGTACGAAACTTTTCCAGAATAAGAGTATTCCAACAAAAAAGACATTAAGCAGAAGAATAAAATGACCCTTATCTAAAAAAGAATGACAATTCAGGCTGAATCAAGCAATTAAAAAGATATGCACTGGTACTCTTTCTTCTAATCTAATAGCATGAAAAGATGTCTCCTAAAAACATTCTTTGTTCCACCACCAAAACCTCTCTGTGGTTATCTTTAAAAACACAACAAAAATCAGAACATCTTCCAAATAGAAGATAACAAAGCTTACTAAATCCTTACTGAAGAAGCCCGAAAGGTAAGGATGCAGTTCTTGTCTCTCATGCAAAAGAATTTCCATTTTAACTGTGCCTAATTCCATTCACTAGTTTCTATTCAGATGAGATGGTTATTTGATCTTATGCTTTTAGGCAGAGATCAATCAAGATAACCTACTAAAAATCAAAAATATAATTTAAATTAATAATCACTTTTTAGGAATAGCTCAACGGATTTCACATCATCTGGACTGACTTTTGAACATTAAACAGCAGATGGTTATTAATGGTACAATATTAGAATATGAAATTTAGGGCAATCTGAAAACATGTCAGTTGATACCATAACCATTTGAGAACACGTGGACTTCTTAGAGACAATGCCATATTCCCTTATATCACAAACCTGTTACCATGACAGGGAGGACAGACTCCTGCTATGCATCTCATTACGGCAGGTTCATTCATATTTATAATACAATCTGTGATGTCGGTGCAATCACTTTAGATCTCACTGTTATTTCAAACAAATCCATAACTGAGCAAAAGGCAGGATGTTGACAGGAGTTAATGTGGGTTTTACGCTGTTTACAATTGCTTTCTAATCTACTAAATGGCTGTGAAAATTGATGCACTGTTAGGAGTGCTTTTATATACTAGTACAGATAAAGAGCTGCTGTGTTGCAGTCATCTCTGTAGCACTAAATTGAATTTTTTACAGTGTTTTATATTTTCTCTATGTATGAGGAGGCTCCTGATCATGTGTAAACCATTAACAAAGAAACCAAAAACCAGACTCTCATTGTATTAAGATGTATTTGCTTTTACTTCCTGAAAGTCAAAGTAAACTTGCAATTCTATTCTAGTTACTTGTAAAATGAACTTTTAATTATATTTCAAATGAATTAAGGAATCCGCACATTCCCAAGAAATTAGGATGATTTCATTCCAAGCCAGTGAATCATTGAACTTGACTAAAAACTTGACTGGCATGTGGTACATCAACGGCTGTGCAACCTAATGATGGTTGAAAAAATTCACTCACATCAAAATGAAATAATAATGCCTCCTCAAAGTACTCCACATGCTGCCCATAAGGTAGATAAGAGGGCAGGATGGTTTTCCAAAGAAGGAACTGAGTCTCGTGTAGAATATCTCTAATTATTTAATCTCTCTGTGTGAGTGTGTGTGTGTGTGAGAGTGAGAGTGTGAGTGTGTGAGAGTGTGAGTGTGACAGAGAGTGAGTGTGAGAGTGTGTGTGTGTGTATGTGTGTGTGAGAGAGAGAGAGAGAGAGAGAGAGAGTGTGTGTGTGTGTGTGTGTGTGTAGGCCCACCAGTCATCATAGCTACCAGGAGACTGTATTGCTTCTCTGGCCATGACAGATGTAGGACTGTAAACATGTCACAGATCTAAAAATCATTTCTCCCTTTAGTGAACGTGACTCCTGTTTGATAATTGGAACAACCTTGAATCTGAGGACCGAAAGCTGGGTTTTCATGTCTACACAAGCTGTGAATAAAGACTACCTATCGACAAAAGCAAGGAACAAGTGTTCATGATGTTTAGAAACAACTTTAAATCATCCAACTGATTAACAGCTACTTGTTTATTGTGCTAATGGTTTTATATTTCCATGAAAGGGGTTAGAAATAGTGGATAATTACGCTTTCATTCTAGGATGTTAATTGTGCTTGTAAACAATGGTTGCTTCTACAGAAAATTTGGTTTAGAAGTATATAATGCTTCTGGCCTTTTTGTTTTTGTTTTTTTAAACTAATATCTTAAATTACAGTAGTCAAAGGAAGGAGAACTCTATTATGTATTGACAAGAATTAAACACTCAGGAAAGTCCAATAAAATACATATGCCCAAATGTGCATAAGCCAAAGAATGCCTCTTTTATGGCTATTGAAATAGGGGCAGCATCTTTTCAAAGATCTGTCTTCCTGCTTTTTACATTTATCAATACATTTCACGCTCTTATTATTTCTCTCCCTAGGACAAGTTATTGTATTGACATTTATAAAGTGCATCATTAGGAAAATTAAATAATTGGTTGTCTGATTACAGTTCCATTCTGCGCTTAATGTGGGGTTTTAAAGTCTTTTCCTGTCTGCTATCTCTGATTCCCTGTGGTAAACGGTCTTCTCAGAGACTTAAAATAACTTAAAATGTCTTTCTAATGAAGAAACACAAGACTACTGCCTCAAAACAACCAATAAAAGGAGGAGAAAATAAAAATAGTGACAAGAAACCTACAACAACCTGCTCCAGCTGCAAGTCAGAACTTGAGAACATAGCAGTTGCTGAAGTAACTTGAATATGAACATAGTATTTGATCAAACGAAAGAGAACAAAGCACCAGTGAATATCCCTCTTATCTATCTTTTTAAAAATCTCCATCATACGAACATTATGGCACAAATTGGCAAAAAACAAGTGTTGCTAGATTCCCGCATAAAAAAGTGTTGTGGTTGTAGATCGTGACAAAAGGAATAGCACAATAAGCCATATTCCTACTTTCCAAAAAAAACAAAGTCAGCAATATTCTTATTTCCTTAAATCAGCTTGAAGTAATTTATTTCCTAAGAACAACACAAACAGTACATGGCAAGGATTAATCGGCTCAGGAGAACGGGGAAGGTGGAGTGCAGTGGTCGAAATCAGTGGCTCGCAAGTGTTCGCGGAGGGAAAATGAAACAAAATAATGATTCCTAAAGTTAAATTTATACAAATCTAAATTAACATTATGTTCTCTTTTTGGGGATTGTTAAAAATATTCTTATTAAAAGTGAAACATAGGGCGCCTGGGTGGCTCAGTTAAGCATCTGCCTTTAGCTCAGGTCATGATCCCAGGGTCCTGGGATCGAGTCCTGAGTCAGGCTCACTGTTCCGCAGGGAGCCTGCTTCTCCCTCTCCCTCTGCCTGCCGCTCCCCCTGCTTGTCTTTCTTTCTGTCAAATAAATAAATAAAATCTTAAAAAAAAAAAAAAAGTGTAACACAGAGGCTCCTGGCTGGTTCAGTCAGTATAGAGTGTGCGACTCTTGATCTCAGTTTTGTGAGCTCAAGCCCCACACTGGGGGTAGAGATTACTTAAAAGTAAAATCTTAAAAAAAAAAAAAACAAAACACAGTGAAATATAGGTATAGATACATATTTTTCTAGTAAAAAAAAAAAAGAAATATAGGTGACTGCAAAGCATCTTTTATATCCATCCCTTTATCCAGCAATGAGTTACTGAGCTCCTATCACAGGCTAAGCTCCGTTCTAGGAAGAGCAGAGAGCAAAACTGAGAGAGGATGCCTGCCTTCCTGGAGCCTGCGTTCTGGGGGTAAGGCAGGAGGAGGCTCCCAGAGACAGACAAATACAAACCCATGTCCAAAGGCGGTCAGCATAAATAGAGAAACAGGCAGGGCAGACATGCTGAGGATCGGGCTGGCTATTTTATAAAAGATGGTCAGAAGAAAGTTCTCAGGTAACATGAAAATGGAGCGGAGATCTGCAGGGACACATGGGGTGAGCGTGCATATATTGTAAAAGGAAAAATGCTCCAGGCAGCAGGAACTGCGAGCACAGACCCAGGTGTTCTGGGGGCAGCAAGGCGGCTGGATGCTGAAAAGGAGGAAGCAGGCACAGCAGCAGCTGAAGTGTGGCCGGAGACTGAGGGGGACTCTCTGAGGAGAGTTACCTGGTCTGACCTATACTCGGCCAAGTTCACCATGGCTGCTGCGTTCAGAACAGAGCGGAGGAGGACAGGAGAGAAGCAAGGAGGCCAGGGAAGAGACAACTCCAATAATCTTCATGACAGATGATGTGACTAGACTTGCTCTCCTTCTTAAGAGATCCACAGAGATCGTGAGATGTTAATTCCACTGCCATCATTTGAATACCGACTTCTTAAATCTATTTCCCTGCATCCCAGTCTCTCCAGAAACACTTTTAGGCAGAGATGGGTCTTAATTCCAAGTTTTCATTAGAAAGTGCTTTCTGTCATTCACTCCATCTTACTTGGTAGCTGGACTTTCTCCAGGACTTCCTTGTGTACAGTTTGGTGTTTGGAAGCAGAGTCCACTGGGGAAGGGCTGGCTGTTCGTACCTTGCATGGGCCGTTGGAGTAGAATCAGAGTGATGGCCTCCATTTGGATTTTCTAATCTCTAAACTGGGTGGAAAGAGCTACTCTTTTTCTTCCGTCTCCTTCCAAACTTCCTAGCAGATCTTTTGCTTGCCTGGAAGTCATACTGCTCATTCACTTCTCTTTGCCCCCACCCCCATGATCCTCTTACTCCTCCACCCTCTCCAACTGTCACCCCTAAATGTGGGTCTTTCCCCTAGAGAGTACATGGGGCTCCATGGCTTCAACCTGAGGCTTTTGGCTCCAAACTTTACACCTCTATGCTAAACACTTTTTTGAGTTGCAGGTCTCAGTTTCTATCTGTGTACAGAATGTTGCCTCCTCCACCTCCCTCTTCCTCTTCCAATTCCTGATGTCTAAATGCACACTTATTTTCCCTCAGGGGGAAAACCCAGCTCTTCTTCCTTACATTCCCTATTTTGTTTCGTGGTGCCACCATTTCCTACTTAGCCCATTATTTCTATCCTGAGGAAGGATAAAGGGGGAGGAAATAGCAATTCTCATAACAGCGTATCTCTCTACAGTGGAACAGCGAAGTGCCCCCTTCCCTCTTATCTGCAATCGCTTGGCCACAAAGCTTTGTATTAGTAGTCAAGTATTTCTCTGGTGGATACTTGCTGTTTTGGAGAACAGAAGGATGCATAGGTACATGCAGGAGTGCATAACACAGGCACATACACATTCATTCTTTTGTCAGGCCACAATATTTTTACTGACAAGTGTCCCCAAAGAATGTAATGATGAAGGGTGTGGCAGACACAGGGCTCACCAAATATTTCACGGGCCTTCCTCCATTTCCTGGACTACTCTACAATTACGCTGGACCGTGTGACTACCTCAGATCTCTTAGAAGGAGTTGAAGTGACATGTGTCACATTTGGGATCAGGCAATTAAGAGCCAGTGTCTCCTCCATCTTTCTTTCCCTTCAGAAGAAACCGTGGTCCTTCTGGGGATTTAGTTACATGGTAGAGGTAGGCTGCCTGGCCCATACTGGATCTCGTGGGGAAGAGAAATCAACCTTTACTGTGCTATGTCAGTCAGGTTCCAGGGCTTATCTGCTATGACAGAAGTCTTTGTTACACTGACTAATAAAGATTGTTTGGTTATCCTTGTGAAATCAACCTTAAATGTGAAATACATTATTTTAGTATTCCCGTCTTTCTAAAATTTATCAGAAATCTTCAATTCCACTAATAATCCCTTCCAGTACAATCTTTAGGATAATGACTCCAAAAATATTTACTTTGTAAAGGAAGTTACCCAGATCAATCTTCAAGGATACATATCTTTTATTCTAGTATTAACACAGTATCAGCTCTTTCTCCATCCCTGTTAAAAATAAGTAAATTAATTTACTTATTTCATATGTGTGTATGCATATATATGTCTATTTTATTCTGCTCTCTCAGCATCTGTCTTCGAGTCCCAAAAAAATCATACATTTAAAAACTGCTTTTATCCTTCTGTTCATTTTAGTTCTTTATTCATTCCATTTACCCACCTTGAGGTATATCAGACCTACTGGTACTATGTCTTTGAAATATAGATATAATAACATTCTGTGTCTGTGTATTTTTAAAAATTTGACTGAAAGTAACCATTGGATGTCAGTTAGAAGCTCCTCACAGCTGTCTCTGAAATCCCTTTGTCCACCCTACAGTCTGAATTCAGCGCCTCTCCAGAGTCTTCCAAAGCATTTTGGGAAGGGTGTGGGAGCAGTTATCACACTATGACATAAATGCTTTCTTATCTATCTCCTTCCCCAAATTGTAACCTATGTGAGGTCAGCTGCCAAATTTGTCTTGGTCTCTATGTATTTCCAGTACTTAATTTAGGACCAAGTTTATAACTGAAGCTCAATAAATATTCGTTCACTTACTGAATGAATGGATTGAGGAAAATCACTTTGTAACTTTTTAGCTAATTCAAGACCACCACCTTTAAATCTGACTTCTTATTGTGGGGATTATGAGCTTTTTCCTAGGGAAATGGTTCATAATTTTAATTGGACTTTCAAAGGAATTGGGGTACCCTTCAAAAAGGAAAAAAGCCACCACTTCAAAGTCATATACACAGATATACGTACACTGGATTTTCAATGACCAGCTATAGAGCGTTGCATTTGCTGGTTTCAACACTCAAATGCCCACCTGCACAGAGCCTCATGGTCTTTCCTGAGGACTCTTACCAATTTATTGACTTTCTACTAGAAAACTCTGTGTTCTCTAAAACCTCTGATATTTGACTGAGTCCTACTCTTCTCCAAATTATGTGTAGAAGTGTTAAGTAAGCTAATATCAATCCTTGAAGAAACTCAGTCCTCACACTCAACCTCTTCTTCTCATCGCTTTTCTTTTTCTAAGACAGATCCTTTACCATAATTAATCGTCTCATCCAATCTCAGAAAATGAAGATTCATATTTATTTTCCCAGACTGGCTATAGGAATTACATTTTTACATACTTCTAAGCAAGAAGACCATATATAACACCAAGGCATTCTCAGTTTTACAACCTTCATTTGTCAGATAAGGAAATGTCTCACCTTTCTAACTAGATCTCTTCCTGATCCTAACATATAATATACTGTAGACTGAGCCACTTATAATTAAAAAAAAAAAAAAAAAAAAAATATCCACACTTAACTCACTAACTGAATGTGGTTATTTTCAATCTTAAAAAACAAAAAACCCAACATGTAAAAAATTTGGAAATGTATTGATTTTCTTGCTAGATATATTCACAGTGTGAAAAAGGTGTTATTTAAAAAATTTATGCTAACAGAGTTTAATCATATTCTAGGGACTAGGGGAAAAGGATTTCTGAAAACCAACCTCAAAACGAACCACACCTTCCCTGACTCTTCACACTGCATATTTAGTGGTGCACTTATGAAGGCATTATGAACTTAAGTAGTCATTTTCAGGATACTTTTTTTTTTTTTATTTTTATTTTTATTTTTATTTATTTATTTTTTTTTAAAGATTTTATTTATTTATTTGAGGGAGAGAGAATGAGAGAGAGCACATGAGAGGGGGGAGGGTCAGAGGGAGAAGCAGACTCCCTGCAGAGCAGGGAGCCCGATGCGGGACTCGATCCAGGGACTCCAGGATCATGACCTGAGCCGAAGGCAGTCGCTTAACCAACTGAGCCACCCAGGCGCCCTTTTTTTTTAATTAACAACAGCAGAAAAACCAAAGCTAATTTTTAAAGCTTGAGTCCCCC
Source organism: Halichoerus grypus (assembly GCF_964656455.1). Taxonomy (NCBI): domain Eukaryota; kingdom Metazoa; phylum Chordata; class Mammalia; order Carnivora; family Phocidae; genus Halichoerus; species Halichoerus grypus. Next base: position 45,177,094 of record NC_135715.1, on the reverse strand, counting down.
CCTCCCCTTAATATAAAGTGAGTAAGCAAAATATGGAAATATATGTATTCCTTACTTATAAACTTCAAGAAGCCTATTGAGGTTTTATATGATCTGGCTCCCTGTGCTTCTCTGATCTAATCTCCTTGTCTCCCACTTAATCCCTCCATCATACACCAGGCTCCTTGATGTTTTAAAAATGCCATCATACTCCTGCCTCAGGTCCTTGCCGCCTTCAGTCTTCTACCCTCATCCATCTGCAGGTCTCACTTACTTCCCCATCTCCTTCAGGTCTATCCTTAAATATTGCCCTGTGGGGAGGCCCTCCCATGTATTTATTTTTTTAAAAAAGATTATTAATTTATTTGAAAGAAAGAGGGTGTGAGCATGAGTGGGAGGAGGGGCAGAGGGAGAGGGACAAACCAACTCCCAGATGAGCAGGGAGCCAGATGCAGGGCTTGATCCCAGAACTCTGGGATCATGACCTGAGTTGAAGGCAGACACTTAACCGATTGAGCCACCCAAGTGCCCCCCTCCCATGTCTTCATTTAAAACTATATACCTCCTCATGACCTCTCCACTGTCGATATTTAGCATTCTCTATCTCCTTTCCTACCTACTTTTTAAAAAATATTGCTTCTGACTTCTTTCCTCTCTTCCTTCTGGGATTCTAATTATAAGGATGTAAATCTGAGCTGTCCAATATGGCAGCCATAGCCACATATGACTAGGGGCACTTGAAATGGAGAGTCCAAAACGAGATGTTGTGAAGTATAATATATGTATCAATATCAAAGACTTTGCATTAATAAAAACAAAGTAGCTGATTAATACTTACATGCTAATTATATGTTGAAATAATACTTGAATACATTGGGTTAAATAAATTAAAATTAATTTCAACTATTTAAGTTATATAGGTGTCCTGCCATGACATGTCTACTGGACAGTGCTGTTAAGCCTTTTTTTGTGTCTCATGTCTATTACACTTTTTTCTATGTTTCCTCTTTTTCCTTTCTGTGCTTCTGATTGGATATTTTCCAGCTGTCTTCTAGCTCACCAATTTTGTTTTCTGTTTGTCTAAACTGACATTTATTCATCATTTTACCCACCCACTTAATTTCAGATTTTGTATCTTTCAATTCTAGAATTTCCATTTGATTCTTTTTTGAGATCCTAATTCTTTGGTAAAACACTCCATCTTCTCATCTATTTTATTTTCTTGAATATTTTAATCTCAATTAAAGTCCTTGCCCAATAACTCGAATGTCTGGATCATCTGCACATCACTAATTTCTGTGTGTGTGTGTCTGTGTGTGTGTTCATATGTCTTGTGTCTTGACATGCCTAGGAACGTTTTATTGAAATCTGGACATTATCTGCATATTAAAAAACAAAGATCAAAACAACAAGACACAGGATGCCTCAAATGACACTGTCTTCTACCCGAGGGTTCATACTTTCCTCTTCTAGGAAGAGTGAATGATTACCTTAATCCAATCAGGGACTGAGCTGACTCTAGGCTAAGTAGCAGATTTAGTAAGACTTAGTCTATTCTGATTTGCCCCAGTTCCTAGTTCCTAGGATAGGATATAGCCCTCTAGAGTTTTCAAGTGATTTCCTGGCAGGAACATCAGGAAACGTCAACAAGATGTTTTCCGCTTACTTTTAATCTTGTGCAACTCCTCACTGTCCACAACTTCAGAATATAGTAAACAACACGAGGGGGAACTGACTCTTTGCTGAGGCCCTTCCAGTCTGGCTTTCTGCCAGTTCAGCTGCATACAGCTGCCAAAACTTGGCTGGTTTCACTGCTCTGAAGTTGACAGCCCACTTCTGGGGTCAAGGCCCAATGATTCCCAGTCTCTAGCCTTAGCAGCTACACATAGGACCTCCCAGGAGCAGGTATACATGCCTCGGCTGCAGGTATGAGATAGGTAGACTCCAAAATGTTAGTTGCTCTGGTCCTCAGTGCTTCTAATACCCAGCAGGGCTAATGATCAGCCACCAGCTCCACCACCACCCCAAAGCAGATGATCCCTTTTTTTTTTCCCCATAGCCTACTTCACTATCTAACATAGTATGTATTTTATTTATTTAGTTTATTATGTTCTTTCTTTAGAATTTATCCTCCGGGAGGGCTGGGGGTTTTGCCTCTTTTTCACATCTGTATCCTCAGTTCTCAAAAAATGTGGAAAGAATGAATTTATGACCAGTGCATTGCTAAAATTAAGAAAAACCTAAATAAAAGTGATTCTTAAGTAAAGATGAACTGATTTGTCTCCCCAAGAAATAGATATTTATTCTGCCATCATTTACTGGGCTCTTGCTATGTGCCAAACAGTATGTTAAAAGTTGGGCATTCAGGAGTGAATACAGCATATTCCCTCCCCAAAGAAACAGATTGGCAAAAAAAGAGATTAAAAAAAAAAAAAAAAGAAAAATCCCAAGACCCAAAATGTACTTTCTTGACTCATGACAAGACAGCAACAATGGATTTTTAAACATTTGAGGACCCTAATTAACAAGAAACCCCTTCAAAAGCTTCTCGGGGAAGTCACACTCTTACTTCCCTTGATGGCCCTCTCTCACTCTGCTCAGAACAATCTGCCAATTTTTCTGTAATTGCCCTCAGGGCCCAGAGCATCTTTGTTTTTAATGGTGGCAGAAAATTTTCCCCTTGAGGGTAGATTTGACCTTAGAAAAAAATTAGCAGCCCTTTGGAGGTTTGATCAAAACAAAACAAAACTCATAAAATCATTTCTGATCAATGATGGAAGACTATGAAGTAAACAGGCCTTTTCTTGTGTGGCTCGTAAACTGGCTCTGAAGGTAATTTCAAGAAACTGGAACATTTGTGAGAGTGAAAATATTGTTGAAATAAGTATTTTAGTATTTTGTTTCATTATCGTAGTCTATGGTTAAACACTCAGTTTAGAGGATGCAATGCTAGTGAAACATGAGAAATAAAGAATACATGGAAGAACAACTCGTATATTAAGAATACGGAAGTATATTAAGAATGGTAAAAGAAATTTCTTGATGGTAAAAGAAGTTTCTAGATTTCACAAAGCCTGTATTTCACAGCTGAGGCGGCAACGCTTTCCTGTGCTAATCTTAGTAAGAAGGTCTTTAACAATTCTATTTTGTGTTTCCTCATACTGAGCTGTGCCCATAATGCTTCAGTTTTCCTCAAATGTTTTTGTTACTTAAGACACATGCATACATGTATTTTTTTACATCTTCCAATTCTGAATCACCTGCAAACTTAATAATGTGTCTAATAAGAGACAGCAGTAAAGAAGAAAGTCAACTTTTCTTATTTTCAGGTCAGAAGTTACGAGGTCAAACAGGGAAGAAGAAAGAAAAGAAAAATATTAAGAACCTGAATAAAATACAATCTACAAAACTGAATGTTAGCTGCAAATAATGGTGATTAAGTTATTTCATTATATTTTCTTAATATACTTTGCAAAATGCTGTGACATTTTTTGTCATCAACTATTTAAAAAGACCCAAATGAAGAGATGCTCAAACGTGTCCATAAGCACTAAGCCACCACTTTAAGAGACTATTTCTTTTGTTATCTAGATTCCTGAACAAAATAAGCCTCAACTATGACAGATCTGCTACTAATAACAGGAAATAAAGTAGCCCGGAGAGGTTACCTTTTTTCCTTTTCTTTCATCTCTCCTGTTAGTCATTCTCAGATTACTATTGATAATTTAGGTTCATTATATTAGCATTTTTGGACAATAGAGTTAAATTGATTTCCTCACATTGAAACAGTCAACAAAAATATGTTAGTATTTTATATTAGTAACATATTTTCCATGGGACTATTTTGATTGAGTAGAATTGACACATACATATAAATGCAAGGAAGTAATTATGATTATATTATTAGCAGTTATTGTGGCAATAATTTCAGAAAATGGTTATATCCATCTGCCTGAGAAAACAGACTTTAACACAAAATGAAGTCATATTCATTACATGAAAGAAGTGATTAGAACCTAGTAGTAAAGCCAGCTAAATGTGTTTCTAGCAAGCTCCAAGTTTAAGTTTTAATGCATTTTTAAATGTTTCTGGTCTCAAAACATTGAACAGCTGACAATTTCCCCCAAGAGAACAATACCTTGAGGGGAAAAGCAATTAGAATATGGATTGACCAGCAATCAGTAATCATTACTTGGTACATTAAATGCACTACGCTGACACCTGGTTAAGTAATTTAGAAACTGGTTAAATATCTGGAAAACAGGGCTTTCTCAAGTTAAATGTGAAAGCTCAGAGAAATAAAATGGACTTTCTCACAGTTACAACGTATCAGGAAGAAAACTGCCGAATAAGGTTTTAGGAAGTTAAAATTGGGTGAACATATTAAAGGCAATTGGAATCAAAGGGACTGAAGTAGAAAATCTGGTATTTCTGGAAAGTTTAAATTCCCCCAAGTTTCTAACTCAGAAGAGCGGATGATACATCTCACAGAAAGGTTTAATATTTCTGTGAAGATGGCTTAAATAAACTGTACCATTTGGAAAAAGGTTTTTAGAAAATTCTTCACCTACAGGAGAAGAAATGAAAATTAGTTACTCCACCAGGGAGACAAGACCTTCCACAAACCCTCTTCCCTGGTGACGTTTTTCCACCTGCCTCACTGTGGCCCACATACTCTACCTTCCCTCCCATTCCTACCCACAGACTGTGCCGACTCTAGCAGGGTCAACCTCTCCACTTGCATCCAGACCTCAGCCTCATCCATGGACAAAGCTCCCGCAATCCACTCCTCTTTTTCTAACATCAATTTCTCCTCATGTCACCGTTCTCTTTAGCAAACCAACATGCTATTTCCTCATCTGGACCCTGACTCCTTCTAACTAACCCATTTCTCTCTCTTGTTTTATAGCTAATGGCCTTGCAAGAATTACCTAGAACCTCAATTTCTAATTTCTCTTGTGCCCTCTAGAACGCATTTCAGTCAGTATTTGTCCAACCCACGGCACCCAAACCAACCTCCTCAGTCACCTGTCTCCTCATTCATAAATCCAATGGTTGTTTCTCAGTTCTCAGCTCCCTTGATGGCTCAGCAGTACTGGGCACAGCTGTTACTCTCTCCTTCCTGAAATGTCCTTCCCTTTAGCTCTCAGGATATCAGTCTTGCTTGCTTTTCTCAGTGCTCTCATGTATCCTCCTCACCATCCTGAGCCCTAAATGTTAGCTAGTCTCAGGGCTCTGTCCTTGGAAATTATCTCCTTTCTATCCACACTTACTTCCAAAGTCATCTACTATACTCACGTTGTTTGACTACCATTTGTCTACTGAGAATCCCCAAATTTATATCTCCATAGCTCTGACCTGTTACTGGAATGCATTTTCTGAATATTTTAAGTAAGATGTGTTGTTTTTATAATTATCTCATCCCCTCAAAAAACCAAAACAAGATGCTGCTTTTTCTTCTGGATTAAAAAATAATAATAATAAAACACAAATCTATTTGTTCTGGACAATCAAAACTAATTTAAAAGTGAATTTATTAAAAAAACCATTATTGACAAGATTTTTCTTAATTGCTAGGTATGAGAGATATAAAAATGAATAAGGAAACTTAAAAATCATCTGTCTTCCCATAACCTAGAGATAACTATATTCAGACACAGAAACTCATTAGAATCTATGAAAAAATGCAGATCTATGGCCATTTGAAATGAAATAGTACCTAATTAAAATTTTTAAATGGGCACATACCTTGTACTCTTTCATTTTCTTAATGAGTGACTTTTATTTCTGAATGAGCCTGTAAATTTATAGAATTATTAATTTAACATGATTTACTTTTAATTAAGTTGCTCTTTTTGAATAACAGAATGAGGACACCTAACGTAGAAAAGTTGTGCTTAAAAAAAAAAATACCATGCAAACATCTTATTATTACATACTACTATTACAGACTTACTATAACAGACTTCAAGGAAAAAACCGAACTTCATTATTGTTATTTTAAATGTATTCTGTGCCTTTAATCTTAGTTTAAAAATGACACAACAAATGATAACCCAAACCGCAATTTGAAAAAGGCATGCAATTAAAAATATGGGAGTAGATTAGGGGCATATTAATAGATCGGTGATTCAACTCTTGAAGTGTAGGGTCCAACTTCCATTGAATTTGAACTCAATCCTTACTAATCCAATTATGGCTAAACAATCAAGGAAGAGGGAATAATAAAGAACTTGCTCTATCAACAGTGTGGTTGGTGTGAATGCTGTCTCTGTCTCTCCTGAGGCTGTGAGCCTGGGGAAGTCTAAGTTTTAGTTTCTTTATCTGTAAAATGAAGATAATACTAGCTTCCATCTCATGACTGTTATGGTTACTGAGATAATATATGTAAATAGCGTAGTGACTGGTGTATAAACTAAGGGCTTAACAAGTATTAGCATTAACATCCTTATATCTACTTTCTTAAACATGTTTACTGCATGTTGTTTATTCCTAAGTTTTTTTCACTAACACTGTTCAAATGAACAAGTATCAAAAATAATTAAAACAAAGAATATTCACACTGTGCTCTGAATTCTGCCTGCAAGTTTTTATACAGAACAGTTTATTGCAGGGAACAAAGCTATACTTTGAAATCAGTTTGTTCTGTCAAAAAGACAAAAAAGCTCAAAGGATGTAATTGAATGACTATAATGCACCCTGGCCAAGAAGCGAGGCTTTAACTTGCTCTTTACAGTACATGCAAGTGAGCATTGTTCTTTCCATTTTAATACAGACTTTCCACCCCTAAATTGACTTTCTGAAATAGTTAGATAATTGTTGTACACTTTTAAGTCACTTTGTCAGTGTTCTTGAACTGTGAAAGTAATTCAGTGTTGAACTCATAAAATACACTCTCCAAGGTCCAAGTTTAAGTGAGCATAGTGATTTGTTTCCTAACAATAGAGCCCAACTATATTTAAAAACTCCTTTGTACTGGACAGTCCTTGAAGCTTTGAGTGTCTTTCTTATCCACAGCCCTTCTGAGCCAAGGGCAGTTTTTCTGTGCGTATAATCTACTGTCACCACCCCCACAAGAGCCATGATCAACAACTCCCATTACCTCCATGCCTACCACACTATTCCGGTTGCTCCCGTGATTCCCTCCAATGCTATCACGACCACCGCCATCACTCCTGCCACCACCACCGCTAATGCCAGATACGCGTACACTAACCCTGTTAACTTGTATTACTCCCTCTACTGCTCAGAACAAGTCCAGATATGTTGTAGCTCTTTAATGGATGAGGGACTTGAGGCACAGAGAACTTAGTAATTCTTAGCCCATGTTCATATATTTGATGAACGGAAAAGCCAGGAGTTAGATCAAAGTTTTAATAACTACAAGGCATGTGTTCTTTCCATGGCCCAGTGTATCACTTGGACAGAGTTAATGCTAAAAACAATTTATAGCAGGAATGGCCAAAAAAGAAAGTTGCCATGCTTTGGGTCCTGCAGCAGTGGTGATGGCTCCCTGGGCAGTGGGAAGGAGATGCTGCCCTACAGGACCTTCTGTACTTGATATTCTCTAGCTCACCCTGTCAACTCCCCTTGTGGGACAATGAAACACAGAGAGGGGCACAAATAGTATAGGGACATTAAAATCAAGAAACAGAGAGAAGGCACTGGGTTAGAGCCATAAAGTCAAGAAAACCAGCGTCAACATACACCAGAAAGGTATAAACATTACATCTGCTGCCAATGACAACAGAAACAGAGGCAGAGACAGGAAGAGGGTGCATCATCAGGACGCCACAGCACCCTCGTGGCAACGGCAATATCCTGAACAGCACTCTAGTTCTTCAAGTGGTTGACTGGGTCGCTGCCGACACGCTCTTTTCAAATGTTTTTGGGCTCCTCTTTCTCTGACCAAGCAGTGATCCTTTCCTTAGGAAACAATAGTCTTTATCCATCTGCTCAAGTCAATAACTCAGAGGAGTCCCGTGTTTATTCTGCACATACAACCCCTTACCATGTTCAGTATTGTCTCTCTATCCTCACTGCTTCAGTTCTAGTCCAAGGGGTACCTGAGTGGCTCAGTTGGTTGAGCATCTGACTCTGATTTTGGCTCTACTCTTGTCTCTCCCAATCCCTACGCCACACACCCACCTTCTGCACGCGGACACATTTGGTTCTTACTTAACACATCATGTCTTTGGGGAAGCTCAAAGTCTTCCTGGTGTTGGGTCTGTTGTCACCCTCTTCTTTCTTCACACTTATCACCCTTGAAATTACTTGTTCATTTTAATATGTCTTCCTTTCTAGACTACAGGCTCCTTGAAGTCAATATTGTATTTGTTTTAATCCTGGACTCCAAGTACAGTACGTGGACCATAAGAAGTATATAATAAATATTTGCTCAATAAATTCTGCTATTTCTTTGTATAATACCATCTGTAATAACTTGAAGGTCTATTTCTTTTAAATAAAAAAAGAACCTCAATATCTGATCTAAAATGTGCTTACGAATATTTCACAGTTAATAGAACTAGAATCCAACCCACCTCCATTGAGGACTGCCATTATGCGTGCACTGTGCAGAGTGATCTGGGACGGGGAAAGGGTGGGGGGCACAGTATGCAAAGGGAGGTCCCCAACAATTTTTAAACAATGGAATGACATGATTGGATCTGTGTCTTGGGTAGAAAACTATGGCGGCACTGGATGGACTCAAGTGTGTTCAGATTTGAGGAAGGAAGAGTAGTGGGGGCGGCTGTTAGAATGCTCTAGGTAAGAGGCTTTTTCGATGGAAGAGCCAGTGCCCACATGGCCATGTGACATAGTTCTGGCCACTAAGACTTACAAAGTCTATTAAAGAACTTCTGAGAAAGATTTGCCTTCCTAAAAACACAAACTCAAGAGAAGAGAGCCTTTTGCCAGACCCAGATGTCTTTGGACATGGCTGAGTGTGGATGATGCCAATTATCTTGCAAGCATGAGTCTGTGCACTCAAGGACAATAGCCATGGGGAGCAAAGAGGAAGGTTAAAAAGAGTCCAAAACTTTGATAATGCTGTCACGCCCTCAATGAAAACTAAAAACAAGTTTTACTTAGATTTCAAGATCTCAAACCTCTGTTTATGTGTTTCCTTTTTCCTTCTCCCTCTTCCTCTAACAAGATGCCACATCCTCAACCTTACCTTCAGAGTGCTCCCTCCACTTCTCCTGCCTCCATCAGTGAGGATGCTCCAACTTCAAGTGACAGATTGTGATTTAAGTGTCTTAAATAAGAAATGTATTTATTATCTCATTCATTAAGAAATCTAAGCTTTTTTGTCTTTTAAGGGGCTGACTGGGGTGTTCAGGGAGCTGGCTGGGGGTATGGAGAGTATGCAATTCCATTTGCTAGCAAGTAACATACAGCTCAATTTTATAAGAAAAATGTTTTTGGTGAGCAGGCATTTGTTACCATTTATTACAGAGCCATCTATTATCTAGATGTTAATGAGGGCATATCATTTTCTCTGCCCTCAAAGGATTATTCAAAATTCACCTCAAGAAGAAGTCACAAATTACCTGCTTATTAGCCAAGTTCCCAGCACATGGTAGGTAATCAAATATTTGTTTAACGCATCTGTTCTATAGCATTATGTTTCTGAGGGTTCTAAAGAAACCTCATGAAGGCAAAATATTCTGGATATGGCACCTGATTAGAGGAGGGTATGAGAAAAATCTGTTCCCCAGTTCACAGAGAAGAAATTCCCACAGTTTGTCCCAATTATAGCACTTTCGGAAAGTAGAGGCGATTTAATGAAATTAATAGTGACCCAGTGACACAAGACCAGGTGTAACTTTGAACAAGCCCTAGAAGCTCTCTGAGACCCATATTTTCTTTCTCGAAGATGACGATCATAATCCTCACCTGCTGCATTTATTGTGAGAAGTAAATAAGATATGTAAGTGGAAGTACACAGCACCTGCTCGCACGTAAACATTTTTCAGGGTGTGCAAGAACGTAATGATATCACCAAGCACTTGGTAAAGACTACTCTTTGCAATAGGGTAAGAGTAAGTTTAAAAAAAATTTTTTAAGTGGACCAGCCATATGAATGCCAATTATAATTAAAATCTAAATGCACAAATGTCATTTAACAGATATCCTCAGTTATGTATTGCAAGAAGTTGGTTATGGACATATTAATATTTTGATGACAATTTTTATATTAAAATGAATATTCATGATTCCATCTTTCTTATATTCACAGGAATAATGCTGGGCTGGGGCATATAAGAAATGTTAATTCAAAAGAAATGATAATGAAGATGATGTTGACAACAAAAATACAGGTGCCCCTCCTGGGGATGAGCCCGGTGCCAGGCGACATCCTAAACCCTTCACATCCGAATAGCTTCGAGTGCTCATAAAAGCCGTTTGAAGTAGATATTATAGTTGTTATCTCCATCTTACAAATATGAAACTGAACTTAAGCTAGCTTAAATAACTCAAAAAAGGTCACACTCTAAGTGATTGAGGCTGGATTTGAAACCTGCTCTTTGATTTTATACTCCCTCTATTAGGTTCCTTAATACATAAAATGAGGGGGTCTGACAGAACTATTATAAAATATATTCACCCCATGAATTCTGTTTTAAATGAGATGAACTGTCTACCAACCAGGGAATACTTGACTGCTTCGCAATGCCCATTATTACGCCAGGATTCCTTCATGTGACCTGACTACAGTGACAGGCGTTTCTACTGAAAAATAAAAGGTAATGATAATAAAAAAATTGTCATTTAATTTTTATCCTTAAAATTTTCTACACCGTGGGAACGATCACAAGATGCTGCAGAAACACAGAACAGTGTGTATCAAGCACGCACATACTACCTTCAAAACACATCATTCAAAACACATCAAAAGATCTATAATGGAACACTCCAGGAGAGTTGATATTTGAAAGAGGAATCAAAACAGAGGGCTGACGAGGGCTAGTATAATTTTAGGAGAAAAAAAACAACAACAGTAAGTTTACAATGATCTCATAACTACTCTAAGTTTATGAAACAGTTAAAAAATCTTATCATTAAAATGTTAAAAATTTTTAACATATTAGTACAACTTTTATATCTTCAGTTTTTAATCTAGATGCACTGATTTAAGCTGTAAACACTTTTATGTGTTTTTAAGTATTTTCTCAGCGGCCTAGTTAACAGTGTGCACGGAGGACAGCCATCTGTCAGCCAGTCGCCTTCAGTGCCACCAGTGATCCACGGTGGCAGGAACTTGTGGTCTCTCTTGTTTTGTCCAGTTCCAAGCCCTGCATTAATTTGTCACCCAATGGCCCACTCGTTCTGGTCCAACCACGGCCAAGTGTCTACAGTCTGGCCAGTCACTCAGACTCTTAGGGAGAAATTGTACTTTCTAGCCATGTGCCTATCGTTAGGTTTTAAATGGATATTATCCAATAAGAATATATTTGCAGAACTGAAAAAAAAATCCATGATGATATTGTTTTTTGGTTCCTATGCAAGAAAAACACTGGTGACTTTCCCACATAACCACCAACCTACCCCAACACTGCCACCCTTGATACGGTAGCAACCAAGAGAATTACAGGTATAGGAGGATAAATCTTCCAAAGCACTAGCTTTGGAGCTCCACATCAAGAAGAGAGAGTTATTAAAATAGACAATCTTATATGTCCCTACTGAACTTTTTATCTCTAATCATCTCTACAGAGATCACTAAACACACAACATGAAATTTTAACATTAGAAAGAAAGAAAAATCAATGGTTACTGAACTAGTATATACTAGGCATGAGCCAGGTCCTTTTAGATATCAATTCATTTTCAAACTCGTAACAACCATTCAGGGTTGGAACTATTATTACAGTTTTACACTGAGGAAATGGGCTTAAAGGCCAAGGTCATGCTGTTGGCCACCTTCCTGATACCATGCTGCACATGGTGAGGAAAAACCCCACACTTTACTTTCCTCTGTTTAAAAAGAATATCACAGAACATAAACAACCCTAATAATATCCTAAACCTTTAGAGAAGGTACTATGATATGTCCTTGTAATTAATAAAGCTAAATTCCTCTTGTTGAGAAATCTATTTGAATAACTAAAAAAAAAAAAAAAAAAAAAAAATCAAATCCGTTTAGCACTTGACAACCCATTCAAATTTTCAGAAATAGTGACATTGCTTTTATTCAAGGAAAAGCATTATAAACACCAAAGTGGTCTAAATAAAACAGACTACCTAATCTTATTCATAGCTACTGAATGTTAAGTGCTTAATAAATTAGCTTAATCTGATATCCCTCTTAGGATGATACTAGGCAGAAAGGAGACCATCATAAGCAAGTTTCCAAAGTCAAATGGTAATGTCTTCTAATAACATATCTTAAAATGAACACATATTAATGCCATACAGTATGTATAATTGAGACATTTTTGATAGGGAAATGTTGAGAAAGGCAGAAACAAGTAATACTATTTTTATAAAGTAATTGTTATTTGTTAAATCCTTTTGGTAGGCTGTATTCCAAAAGAGTAAGACTTTGAGCTGGTTTTCAATTATCAAAAAGATTAGAGAGGAAATGAAACCATTATCTTGAAAAGATATCTACACTCCCATGTTCACTGCAGCATTATTCGCAATAGACAAGGAATGGAAACAATGTAAGTGTCCATCAATGAATGATGAATGGATCAATAAGTGTGATATATATATGAATAATAGTCCTTTTTACATGCGGGTATGTATATACATACACATATTCCATTTTATAATGTATACACACACACACACACACACACACACACACAAAATGGACTATTAGTCAGCCTTAAAAAAAACTAAGGAAATCCTGTCATTTGCAAGAACATGAGTGAACAACCTGGAGGGCATTATGCTAAATGAAATAAGCCAGACAGAGAAAGACAAATACTGAATGATCTCACTTATGTGTGGAATTGAAAAAGCCACCAAACTCCTAGAAACAAAGAGCAGAAAAGGGGTTGCCAGGCGCTGGAGAATGGGGGAAACAGGGAGCAGCTGGTAAAAGGGTACAAACTTTGTAATAGAAGGAATAAGGCCTGAGAATCTAATGTATAACATGGTGATTAAAGTTGATTCCACTATACTGTAGAATTGAAATTTGCTAAGAGAGTAAATCTTAAAATTATTTACCAAAAAAGTTGGGGGGGGGGGAAGTAAACATGTGAGCTGATGGATGTTTTAATTAATTCAGTGGGGGAATTCTGTCATAATACACAGATATCAAGTCACCACATTGTATACTTTAAGTACCTTACAATTTTATTTATCAATTATCCCTTAATAAAGCTGAAAAAAGAAAACAGATTAAAGAACAGATTTCCATATGTTTTATGAAGGTTTCTGCGAGAAGTAATAGATACTTCACATTCATATATTTTAGTGACACTGCCATCTCAAAAAAAGCTTTTTCCCCCAACTCTACTGGTAATTTATATAAAGAAAATATATTCAGAACCCAGGCCTGAAATAAGTATTCTGTAGGACCGCTGCTATCCATTCCTTTTCCTGAGGGTTAGCTCATGGAGCCTCTGGGAAGGAAATGCATGTCTCTAAAAAGCCCTCACAGTTTTTAGCACAAATACACAGCAGACTGCTCTTTTTTTTTTTTGTCATACCTCATATTATTCCTTCTTTCCAGAATATTTTTTTTTCCCCTTGAAATTAAGCCATACAACAAAATGTCTTGCTTGAAAAAGCGTATTAGTGAAGTGGGACACAGGTACGTGTGTAATTGGAGCTGGACCGAAGTATATATAAAAAGCTACACTTTAACTTAGGGAAGACAGCTATCAAATACAATACTTGACATTAGATCTGTTTCTTATTTTTAGGTAAAGTTTTACTTAATAAGACACTCTGCTTTGATGAAGAATGGATTAAATGGCAAGCTATGAAACATGGAAGTTATGAAAAAAAGCTGGGCCTAGGCAAACTGGTTAAATAAATGAAGCCCGTCGTCGGCCACTATTGTCTCCGGTGACATTCCAACGCAGGCGCTGCTTTCCGTCCCGCTGCTCGTGGCCCTCCTCCTATAGGCAATCCTTTCTTTCTTTTCTTTTTTTTTTTTAAGATTTTATTTATTTGACAGAGAGAGACACAGCGAGAGAGGGAACACAAGTTGGGGGAGTGGGAGAGGGAGAAGCAGGCTTCCCGCTGAGCAGGGAGCCTGATGCGGGGCTCGATCCCAGGACCCTGGGACCAGGACCCGAGCTGAAGGCAGATGCTTAACGACCCGGCCACCCAGGAGCCCCTATAGGCAATCCTTTCATATGAAGTCCCCTGGGACTGGAACATCTCCCTACATCTCCTCTTCTGGGTGTTGGAAAAGCTCTTTACCGAGCCATGCCATTTGGCTCTTGTTGGCTTTTTTCCCCTCCCTGGAATACAGACATGACAAATGGCATTCCAGTAGCCAAAATGGACCAAGAGGCAGGCTTGAGATTAGAAGCTAAAGGAGAGAGATAAAGACAGAAAGGGACAATCCCTCATTTTTGTCCTTTCTAACCTAGGCCTGACAGAATGGCTCCCATGAAGAAAGATGGTGAGGAGGGTTGTGCCTGTCATCAGTGAGGTGGTGATCAGCGAACACATCATCGACGTTCGCAAGCCTGCCCCTTGGGCGTTCAAAGAATTTGGACATTTGCCGTGAAGGAGATGGAAAATCCAGATGTGCACACGGAGACCAGGCTCAACAAAGCTGCCTGGGCCAAAGGAACAGGAAGCTCCTATATGGTTATCCATGTGTGATTGTCCAGAAAAGATAGTGAGGATGAAGATTCACCAAACAAGCTCTGTATGTTGGCTACCTATTTACCTGTCTTCACCTTCAAAAATATACAGTCACTGTGGATGAGAACTAACCACTGATTGTCAAATAAAGTTATAAAGTTGCATACAAAAATGACAGAAGAAATCCAAATCCCTGATGACATTGTAGAACTACTCTGTTTTAAGTATTTAAGTCAATGATATGTGAGTTTTCTTTTATATGCACTTGAACCTAACCCAAGCCAACATTCATTTTCGCTGGGGAAGGGAAACTGGCTGGTTGGAGGACAGGGGAAAGAGAGGGATTTTTCACTGTATTTTCTTTTAAAAATCTCAATTTGAACCATGTGAATTGCTTGGTCGACATTAAATTATACTTAATTAGAAAAAATTCTAAAAAACTAAGAAAACTTTGAAATATTAGAAATTGTTACTGTTTAATGAAAATATTTAAGTTTATTCTATGAAAAGAGCTCATAAAAATCTGGATAGAGATATTTTAAATAAATATGGGCAATGTGATACAAACCTCAAGGATTCTTCTCAAAACTTCTAAGTATATTAAGACAGGAGCCATTATATTCACCTTCATAATAAGAGCAACTAGTCAGGGGTTCTGCATGTGGTTGGTGTTCAGAAATGCTGGCTGAATGAATAAGATGCCAGAAAATACGTTACCATTGCAAGTGCTCTCCTCTGTATGTACCTGACAGTAATCTATAAAACTGAATGTGTGAGGAAGACAGGACGCAAACACAGAGAAAAAAGATTAGGATTTTTGAGTAGAAGCTTAGCAGAACAGTTATTGGTAGTTATTTAAGCCAGTAAGCAAACATTATAAGCCAAATGATTTATCTGCTCCAATAACTCATTTTCCTCTGCAAGTATTCACTGACTGACTAGTATTAGTCCTAAGCGAAAGTTTAAAAAAATATGTGGGGTGGGGCATAGAGTTACTATTAAGGAAGAATGGTAGGAACTTAGCTCCAATTCTCATTTTTATTTTTCTAGTATTTTTATTCTATTATAGCAATCCAGAAGAATAGAACTTACTAAAGGTACACTTGACAAAATTTTCATACTAAAAAATTCCATAAATAACCCTTAACATTACATAAATCAAGAATTTTGATTTACATTTTACATCTACACTATAATACCTTTTTTGTTTTTCTATATATACATAAAAAAATCACCTATCTTCCCAAAAGGTACTGTTAACAATTATAACCAGCTTACATGAAAATTTGATTAGCTCAAATGGAATTTGCAAGTAAGGCCTTTTTATTGAGCAAATCCATGAAAATTTCAAAAGATTGATAGGAATGTGTAACTTACTTTGTCAGTTTCATTTTTCATGTCTTGGTAATAAATGTTATTTTGATAAATAAAGATGATTTTTATGGCATTTATTGCACTGTGATTTTTATACAACAATGGTTCCTCAAGTAATATAAAAGGAGGAACCATACTTCAATACTCAAACTGTTAACTCATGTTTCTTTTGAAGTTATTTGTCAACATTTCCATGTCTGTATAAAAACTAGGTGAGCTGATGATGTGGGTTTCTCCTACAAAATGAAAATCCCAAGGTAAAAAACAGGTGTAAAATACAAATACTTCTGGACGCTCACTAATTCTAACCTATTTGCCTCCCACCATTGCCTGAAGAACCTTTTCACTTTGCATCCATTTGACCAAATAATGGTAATGACAGTGAGAAAGATGGCTCTAACATAAACAAAACAAAATAGAGTGGATCTGAGTATGTCCCACTTGGCATCAACCCAGCCATCAAACTAGGTGAAAAAGGGAAGGAAGGAAATTCAGTCCCATCAAGTTAGTTGCTTGTGTCTGGAGGAACCAAAGTAGAACCCATCAAGGTAGATTAATTCTGAAATCAGTTTCTGAGCCCCATTCAAAGTAATGGCCACAAGGGTACTGCCTGCTTGTGTCCTTTCGGGAGTCAGGTTCCATTTGACAGCAAAAGCTTCTGAATAAAGATACAACCATATATAGAAGCTTTACCTTGTATATAAAACGGTTGTGAAACACTGCCAGTAAGACATGGAATTATCTCTGTCAAAGGTTCTGCATTCCAAGTGCTTAGGGATTTAAGGCCAGAAAAATGCTTGCCATTGTTCATGAATTGGTAGATGACCTATAGCTGGAAATAATAATGATCTTACAGAAGGAACTCAGAAGCATTTTCCAAAAGGCATCTGACATCCTTATGACATGGCCTTTATTGATTTTTCCCTTCTGTAGGGTGCAGATGAATTAATACGATGTAACTACCACTTGTAAACAAGGTTATACATCCTGGTTATGGTGCACTGACATTCAACAGTCCATTTTAACCACCCACTGGAGTGTCTTGTACTGTTTTGGCTGGAAAGCAAAAAACCACATCAAGGATCCTCTTGCCATTTGAATGTGATTTGGCTTGGCCAGTCTCCATATTGCTCAAGGTTAGTAAGTTGGAAGTCAAGTAGAGGCCATGTTTTTGCTGGTTTTCCTTGCAAGTGTGACTGGAAGCATTTGGAGGTCTCTCATAGCATTAGCAGGGCTCCCAATATCTGCTTACTAGCTTTGTGGTGCTGCAAGGCAGGAAGATGGCTATGTGTTCTGCTGGCGTAGACAGTAACACGCGCTGGCCACTTCTGCAGCTTGCGGGAATGACGGCTGCTCCCTGATCACACACAGGGACTTCCTGTCAGGGAGTGGCAGCAAGGTTCTGGAGCCAACAGCTGCAGCAGCGGCTTCCAAAATTCAGCAGGCAGTTCTGCATAACAGAACTTATATTACGTGCTTATATTATGGCTTTGGAGGTTACCTATCACAGCTCAATCTAGATCGTTTCTTCATTTATCCCAATGAGACTGTATTGTTTAATATGCCATTATAAATACTCTTCCGCTAAAACTGGATTCTGGTCTTTGCAGCTGAATCCTGATCTCTACATACGCCAGTGCATATATAACCTTTCCAAGAAACGGATTTCCAATTTGTAGCGGAGAGGAAGGGCAATGCACGGTTTAAAAGTCTATAGAGAACGGCACACTCCGAAATAATGTTTAGGGACTCATGGGTGCTAACTCAAAATGAAGATGTGCTCTGGGTGACACTGAGCTGCACCCAAAGACCAAGGGAAGCCAATGTTTAAAATATTCCCTTGACGCCAAGTGTTCAGATTGTTAGTATAAGTAATATCCAAGATTTAAAACCCCAAGGATAAAAGAACAGTAAGTGCAGTAAGAACCAATCTTCTTAGAGTCACTACTTCTGGGCAGTGTCCTGGAAGCTACAGGTCCCCATTAGTTCCTAGAGGCAATGGGGTTCTGAGATATGCGACATCCACTCCTGCCACGCAGCCAGCTAACTTCCCGCTGCCACTCTCTCTCTGGCTCTTTAGACTGGAAACTTAACGTGTGTGCGCACATGCGTGTACTCCCCTAACCAAACCAGAGCTCACTCGAAATATTCAAGTCTCTCGATAAACGTTTACTCTTCGGTTTGATTATTATGTACTGTTTAAGATTCTTTAAGTCTCTCTTTGTCAGAAAATAACGATCTTTCTATCTAGCCCTTTTTAACCTTTTTAACAAAGGTTAAAACAAAGGTTAAAAAGTTTTAACAAGGGTTAAAAGAGAAAAAAAAAAAACGACTATGATTGACAGTCACTGTGGGCTCTCGGTTTTTGTGATAAAGGGACAGTTGCCTATTACAATTTGTGAGGTTTACCTGTCCGCTGTGGGTAAGGTTGTGTGATTTAGCAAAACAAAAATGAAAACAGTTAAATTTGAATTTCAGATTGACAACTGTTTCAGAAAAACAATGAATACTTTTTTAGTATCAGTATATCCCGTGTAATATTTGGGACATAGTTATATTTAAAAAATATTTATGGGACATACTGTGATTAAAAAAAGTATTCACTGTTTATATGGAATTCAAATTTAACTGCCCATCTTGTGTTTTAACTAACAATCTTAATTATGGAAAACCCCTTGCAAGCACTACATCTGCAGGGTGATCTCCTTACACTGAGCTTAGGTGCTGCAGAGTTTCCTAAGGATTTAAGATACCCAACTTCAGGCTGAAGCAAAGAGCTCAGTGTGCATAATTTATGGCATTTTATATAACAGGGGATAAAGAATAAATGAAACTCTTAATTGGCCTCAGACTCTTGCTATTTCCTGGGTTTTGCTTTCTTGAACCTAGATCCAAATACGCTCTTGCCCCAGGGGATGCAGCCCACATTCTGGCATTCTATAACCATGCTGCTTCCTTTCTTCCCTCTGGCTGTCAGGAAGCTCAAAAATAAGTCACCGTATTGCTTCTCAGTTTCTTCTTCATCCTTTAAATAGACAAGCCACTTCAGATTCTTTTAAAACAAGAGATGGATCGTACAATATTGATTGAATCAAATGAGCTGGCTTTCCTCTATGGTGGCCATGGATAACCAGTGAAAGAAACAGTTCTAAAAATGACACACAACAAATCACCTTCCTAATTTTTCCACCTGTGGGGAATAAAACATAACAATCATGCTACTTGAATAGTTACAGAAGTTAGAAATTTGGCTATCCAAGTTTAGAAGCAGTGTAGTATCCTACACTACTGTTGTCTGTGATGAATGTATGCCCCAGAGCAGAAAAGCTATTCCAGAGTTTCAACTTTTATTTACCAAGGCACGTACTCTATAACGCAGAGAAGAGAGCAGTATCAAGCAATTTCGTGTTTTTATTTGTTAAAAGTGCTCTTCTGTTAAAGTATGAGAAGTGAAAATGTGGCTTAACTTTGAAATGTAATATATATCTGGAAAATAACATAATTTGCAGCATAGTTAAGTTTTGCTCAAGTCTGGAGAGATCACACGAAAAACTCTCAGACTAGCAATTTGCTGACTAGAAAATCACTATATTTTCAATCAGCCTAATATGGCAGTTGTTCTTCATAGGCAAAGAAAAGCTAAGGAAGACTTACAGTCTGTAGATATTTGGCATAGGTTGGCAAAATTTAGCTGCTAGTTTTCTTCTTATCCTTGTTATCCGTTTTCCATATGGGACTTATTATTATCAACAAGGAGAAATAATAGAGGCAAACAGAAGCAAGAAGAAAGGTCCGGACTAGCATGCATTAACTGCTTGTCAACTATGGTTTTCCTAATGAATTGCCCTGTTGCTCTGTATCTCACTGATTACAGTACAACAGCTTTCATTAGTCACTGCAAATAAGACTTAGTGCCACCTTATTTACATTCTATTGCAAATAATTAGCATCTCATATTAGAATCATCCAAGGCACTTCTGAACTTAGCAGGACTATTTGACATCATCCAATACTTGATTCCATCCTGAACAAGCTTGGAAACAGATTCTGGGCTTTTTAGTTACAACGGTGTCACCAATGAATTCTACCATAGCTTAAATTCCTGCCAATATTGTAGCTGGGGATATCAAAACGCTGCAGTAATTAGACCTTGCAGGCCTGACTTCCCTAGTGGTAGAACTGTCACAGAAGGGGAAGAATTGATATTCAAAGTTTATAATAACTCAAACCTTTACAATTATTGCTAGAACACGAATGCTACCATTTTGAAAGGCAGAAAGCAATTTAAGAAAAAGCCTTATTACAAAGGTAAAAGACGGAAAAAAAATGGCATATGCTTTGCTGACCGATGCCTTTTCTCTGCTAAAAGTTTATAATTACTTATTAAGACTCAAATGTGATTATTATTAACTTGGTGAGAAACTATTTCTTTTGAAAACATAGCTGCCACATTTAATAGGCTGTAAAGCCCATTCTATTACACAAATTAGAACTTTACGAGTATTCTAGAATGAAATATATAGATTTGCATACATTATTTACATAACCAAATTTATAGAATTTTGTACAAAGCCAGTTATTTCCATCCCTATATAAATAATGTGTGTGTGGGGGGTGTATGGACCTACATATGTACATGTAATTCTTCGTATGAAACTGATGTTTTCTCCAGCATGCATGTATAATAAGACAGGAATCAATGCATCAAATAATTCTGAATTCGTTTGACTATGTTGTTCACAGATAAAACGAGTTAATCTGAACATAACACCTAAGGATAGGGTAACTATCAGCAGCCCCCCAGGCAATGGCTGGGTCCATCCATACACCTGCTCTTATTTCCCTGACCTTTCCATCACTGGGCTCTGTACCATGTGTATAGATCCTGATACATCCTTCAGGACCTCATGAGATAGTTGAGACTCCTGGTCCAGCTAACCAACTCAGCCACCCCTAACCCTTTAGCTACTACTTCTGTTTCCACTTAGTCACTGATCGTGAACACCTATCTCCAAATGGCTGATCTGGTGGCCCCTTCCCTCACAAGAGCAGTGACTGGCTGACTCTTCCTGCTTCCGTATTTCAGCTTTCAACTAATAGTTAATTCTTTTCATTAGACATTTCAGAAAAACAGGCAAATAGATGTTAAAATGAAATATAATAATAATAATAATTAGCCCAAGGTACAAAGAGGTAAATACAAACATTAAAAATAATAGCGTGTAGGATGTTGGCTAAGGGCTCTCAGAAAATGCAGGAGATTAGAGGTTAGAAATCAATGATGATAATAAAATCTACTCAGTTGATAAAGGCCTTTCATACAAATTATCTTTTGTATGAAAAGATCGAAGGCCTTCTTTCACATTAAATGTTTTATTCCTTACCACATCTCTCAATGGAGGCAGTGAACTAGTTCTATCTGAAGAAAGCTCTTCAAAAACAAAGCCAACCCCTGCGGGTTTCTTACAAGGTCAGTATGACCTGCAGGAACAAAGGGGTGTTTATTCTCCCCTGGCAACAGCTAGGTGGTCAAATCCAGGCTATAGTTCTTCAGGGGGATAGGCTGTTGTTTAGGAAACTGGGATGATAATTAGGTCCTCTATCCATGAGGTCACATTGAACATAGTAAACAATTATTTGATATCCAAGGAAGAGGACCATTAGAACTTGTCTGGGGCTGATACACAGTCCGCCTCCTTTCCAAATGTCTGCCTGAAATGAACCAGGGAATTTGGAAACTCTTCTAGGAGTCCTTACCCTCATCCATCCATCTTAAGAATATGGACAAATGCATGGGTTTGAATCCCACTCTGCCATTTTTATTAGCTTTTTAACCTCTCTGTGCCTAAAGCTTCTCATTTATATATAAATATATAGAAAATACCTACCTATATATAAAATACATATGCCTTATGGGATTTTTGTGATAATGGAACAAGTTACTACACATAAGGGCAAAATGCTGCCTACATGCAGTAGGAGCTACATACATGTTGGCTGTTTTTTCTACTGTTAGGAAGATGTGATGTAGAGAAAAATAAATCATTGTAAACTTAAGAACTTATAAAAGGAATTTCTTATCCAGTTGTTATTAAAGAGGCCTGGCTGTGGCCTTACACATCCAGCCTACCATCTCATACACAATTTGACATGGAGCCCTAAGGCTCACATTTTGGTCTCTAAGAGTCTTCTCCATTAAAGAAAGTGTCTGTGGAGGGTAATTGATTCCAAGTTCTGCAGCAGGGGAAAAAGACAGTCAAAAGGAGTTTGAGACATCTTGTTGCCCAAATGTATGGACATATTAAAAAATAACTGGGATGGTGTTACAAGGACACAGAGATTTGAAGAGGGTTCTTACTGGATAAGCCAGACAACTGGGACATCAAAAAGAAGAGAGACATTTGTCCTTTGTGAGTCGAAATATACCATCCTACTTTCTTGTTTGTTGCTTTATGTTGTAGTATCTGCTAAGCCCAGGCCCCCACCGGTCACTTTTTTTTTTTTTTTTACTTTTTTAAGTTTTTTCTTCTTTGTTTTCCCATTTGAATTTTAGAATTAGCCCTATCTATTTTTAGGTAAACATCTGTAGCTACTTTTAATGGTTTAATGTTGTCTGATAACTTTATGAACTAGAATTCCTGGAATTAATTAAGAAAAAGCCCAAATAACACAAAGATAGAAAAAGAATATAAAGAGACATAAGATATATATAAAAAGAAAAGATAGAAAAGACACTGGTAACATTAGTTGACTCTAAAAAGAAACTGTATAAAGGATAGGGTGCTATCAAATTTTTATAAATTTTAGTTTGAACCATAAAAATGTATTATTAAAAATAAATTATAAAATGAATATAATCATGGTTTACTGTAACCAGGTAAATATGTATAAAACTAATTAATTACAGCATACATGCCATTTTTAAAAAAATGTTAACATTAGGACATGAATATAAAAACAGGTAATTATAATAGGAATGTTCAATTTTTTACTAATTTATTATGTAGGGGTGTATTGATACTTAATGGAGAAAAGCCAATACACTTATGTAGATGATTTTTCTCTATCTGTATAAGCAGAAAAGCATATACAGAGGGACCTATAAATAAGGAACATAGTTTCACAAAAGTAGGATATATTTTAAGAAGTAGGAAGAGTTCCAGAGAAGGGATGTAAGAGGTCAAATAAACAACATCTTGAGGGGAGAGCTGACTATGCTTCCTGAACCCCTCCTAGCTCCCAAGGGAGTTGAAATCTCTGCACTTATTACAAGATACTCAGAAGGCACGATATATACACGCAGGTAAACAGCCTGTGGCTGAAATGTTCATGTGGGGAAGAAAAGAAGCATCAGGTTTCCTGGCAAGGTGTAGACTTTAGAAGTTCCACCAATGCAGAATGGGAAGCTTAACTGTAGCCAGTGTAGAAGCTCAATAAACATGGCTCAGGATAGGCTTACCTTCGAAGGAATAAGAGCCTATGTAAAAATCAGCCAGTTACTTAGAATGGTTGGTCTGAGATCATATTGTCTTTCTGGTCTGGTAAGATTGTAGTAACCCTGAGCAGATAGAGAGATAAGAGTTGGAACTCCAACATAAATCAGAAAAAAACTCTAACATAGAAGCAATCAATAGTGAGGGGCGCCTGGGTGGCTCAGTTGGTTAAGTGTCTGCCTTCAGCTCAGGTCATGATCTCGGGGTCCTGGGATCGAGCCCCATGTCAGGCTCTCTGCTCAGCAGGGAGTCTGCTTCTCCCTCTCCCTCTGTGCACTCTCGCTCTCTCGCTCTTTCTAATAAATAAATAAAATCTTAAAGAAGCAATCAATAGAGATTAGAAAGGAATTATTGAGTAATACATGCTGTGATGGTTCAGGCCAGTTTTCTGTGTGTTTGTGTATGTGTGTGTGTTGGGGGGAGCACACAAAAATCAATGGACCATAAAGGGGTAGCATGAGATCTTTGTAGTAATGGAATCCTATGCTGATTGTGATAGTAGTTACACAAATTTACACGTGATAAAATTGCACAGACTTATACACACATACTAACACACATACACAAATGAATGTATGGAAACTGATAAAATCTGAATAAGGTCTGTGGAATGTACCCATGTCACCTTGCCAGTTTCTCAGCTCTGTACTAAAGTTACGCAAGACATTTCCATTGAGGGAAACTGGGTGAAGAGTCCACGGATTCTCTTTATATTATTAAAATAACTTCTTGTGAATATGATTTCAAAATAGCTTAAAAATTTTTCAAGTTACAGCAAACACTATGAATCAAAATAAAATTCAGATGGATCACAGAATTAAATACACTTCTTAAAAATGAGAGGAAAATTTAATTGGGCTCTTGAGCAGCCATTGAAAAGGACCAGCCCAAGGGGCCCACACAACTGCAGACAAATTTTATGTGGCCAGAGTTGCTTTAAAAAAAGAGCTAACATTTTAAATTGAGGGATTTCACATAAAAATAGAGACTTCTGGTTTTTCATGGGAACCAGAAGAACTGGCACCCCAGGTACCATGTGGCTGAAATGAGTGGCACCTCCCTACAGACGGAGGACAGAGTCTCCAATTCCCTTCAGCCTCCGCTTGGGTGTCCATTTCCAGTTGGTGTCCGGTCTCTAGTGCTATATTACATTTTGTCCCTACTCTAGCAGGACGACAATCTTATATCCTCACGTCTCATAAATCTGGAAGTGCTTGAAAAAATTATAAATGGAAAACATTGCATTTGACTACATAAGGGGCACAATTTAAAAATACAATAAACTGGGAAGAAATGAATACCTCTTGAATTATTTTTATTATAAAAGGAAAAAATTTAGGGCAGAAATTCATCAAGATAGAGTCTGCTATTTGTTCTGCTGCTCATACATTTAGCAATCCCAGTAAAGTATTCAAAGATATCAACAGGAAGGTAAATATAGTCTTAGTGAAAGGTCAAATGAAGCTGGAGTGAAAAGTTTACTGTGGTAGTTGAGAACGTGAGCTCTAGAACCTGACTACTGGTATTCCTCCTTATGCTAGAGGTTATAGCAGCCAGTTCCTTATCTCGTTGAGCTTCACTTCTGCCATCTATAAGGCAGAGATCTGACCACTTGCTTCACAGGGATGTGGTGATCATTAAATGGGATATATGAGTAAAACACTTAGTACAGTTCCTGGCGCCTGGTAAGTACCCAGGAAAAATCAGATAGTGTTATTGCTGTCCGCATAAAACTAAGCTCCTTATCTTCCCTACAAAGACCACTGTCCTAAGTCCCAGGCTACCCTTCTGACTCCTCCATTCATTCATCCTCACTGCTCAATTATCACCTTTTCATCAACATCACTCTTCTGTTGATTCCTCTAACAAGCCCAGATCTCCCCTGCCTCTGTTCCTTCAGTATTGCTCCTTCCCAGCTCTTTGATTAGCTGTCACCTTCTGGGGCCTCCCTTCACGCTGTAGCTCAAATGTCACTAAGAAAGGCTCCAGCTGATTATCACGTCTCATTTATTTTCTTCACAGCACTTATAATAAGCTGATATTTCTTTTCTCTATCTACTTGCTGTTGCAAGAGAAGGTGGAGCTTGTAAGGTCCATAAGGACAGGAACAGTAGAGCCCTAGCATCTACAAGAGACAACCCTGGGAGCTACACAATGAACATCTACTGAGTGAATGTCTCAGAATTAAACTACAATACGCTGATGAAGAAACTGGAGATTTTATGTCCAAATGCAAATCATATTTTGAGCTTAAACGTTTAACTCTGATTAATGTCTCATAAAGTGAAAAAGAAAATCCAATCATGTAATTATATCAAGAAAGAATATTCGGAACACCGAGACAAGCAAAGCACAACAACAAAAAAGAATGCCATTTTGATAAATATTAAGCAATCTAATTAGACAGCTACCATACCTACTTCTGTGTAACATTTTTGACCTGCAAATTGTGCCTTCACACAGTAGAGGCAGCTCTGTAATTACACCGATCACTGTAGTTAAAAAGCTTAGAAAGAGAATGAGCCAGTAAATCAACGCAGAAGACATAATTGCCATAATTGCCATATTCGAAGACCATTCAAGGCTGCTTGTTATCTATAGTCCAATATAGCTATAGTTTTATATATATATATATATATATATATATATATATATATATGTATGTATAAAGGAAATCAGCAAGAAGAACCAAAAAGTCAGGTTGTTTAGCTTTTCGTAGCTGAATTTTTTGTACCTCAATTTAGAAAGATTTCTAGCTTAGTTTCTGCTGGTTTCACTTGAATTTAAAGATTTTTTAACATCTCGATGGTCTTTACTTATCATCTGTCAGAATCCTGGTGGAAATATTTAAAAGCCTGTTGTTTTGAAACCTTATCTACTATGCTAAACTACATCAAATCTTTGTGGGATATTAGATTAATTTAGAACAGCATAAAGTTCTTGATATAGCCAGAGTGCGTTGATCTCCAACTTTGATCTTCATTGTTCTGTAAAACCCGATTTGTCATATTTTCATATCTGCAAAGAATACTATTAAAACACCTTCCTAAAAAGGTCCTTTTCTGAAAAATATAGTCTATGCTTTTCCATTTCTTCAAAATTTAGTTCAAATATTTTGTTTATAGTCTTTTTAGTCTATCTATATTCTTCTCATTAGTATAATCTAAGAATTTATTTGCAATTCTATTTGCTATCAGCTGGTATTAAGGGGAGTGATTTTTTAAAAATTTTATTTTATTATGTTAATCACCATACATCATTAGTTTTTGATGTAGTGTTCCATGATTCATTGTTTGCATAAACACCCAGTGCTCCATTCAATACGTGCCCTCCTTAATACCCATCACCAGGCTAGCCCTTCTCCCCACCCCCCTCCCCTCTAGAACCCTCAGTTTGTTTCTCAGAGTCCATAGTCTCTCATGGTTCGTCTCCCCCTCCGATTTCCCCCCCTTCATTTGTCCCTTTCTGCTATCTTCTTCTTCTTCTTTTTTTTTTTTTAACATATAATGTATTATTTGTTTCAGAGGTACAGATCTGTGATTCAACAGTCTTACACAACTCACAGTGCTCACCATAGCATGTACTCTCCCCAACGTCTATCACCCAGCCACCCCATCCCTCCCACCCCACCCCCCACTCCAGCAACCCTCAGTTTGTTTCCTGAGATTAAGAATTCCTCATATCAGTGAGACCATATGATACATGCCTTTCTCTGATTGACTTATTTTGCTTAGCATAATACCCTCCAGTTCCATCCACGTCATTGCAAGTGGCAAGATTTTTTTTTTTGATGGTTGCATAATATTCCATTGTATATGTATACCACATCTTTATCCATTCATCTGTTGTTGGACATCTTGGCTCTTTCCATAGTTTGGCTATTGTGGACATTGCTGCTATAAACATTGGGGTGCACGTACCCCTTCGGATCACATTTGTATCTTTGGGGTAAATACCCAGTAGTGCAATTGCTGGGTTGTATGATAGCTCTATTTTCAACTTTCTGAGGAACCTCCATACTGTTTTCCAGAGTGGCTGCACCAGCTTGCATTCCCACCAACAGTGCAGGTGGGTTTAAGGGAATGATTGTTAATGATGTAATATATTTAATTGTGTTTGTCCTATTTACATTTTAGTCTGTAAATTCCTCGAGGGTCTGGAACTTAATTTCTGTTCTGAATACGAGACTGTGGCGTTTGTATTTTCTTCTTCTCTTTTTGTAACAAAACAAATCTCTTAGTTTCAGCTTCAGTTTCTTAATTAGTAAAATGAAAGAATTAGAGTAGAATGATATTTTCTACATTTCAGGTCCCTATCCACCAAAGCTGGCATTATATATTCTTTTGTAAATGGAATACAGTAGATTAGAGTAGATTGGATTAGAAAATCAATATATTACATAAAGTAAAGATAAAAATTCTGTAATTTTTGTCTTCGGATTTTTTGGGTAGGTGCAGATATATGTACTGGGTCTTGATGTATTATTTTTTTTAAATGTGGGCTGAGATCAAAAAAGCTTGAAAGCTTGAAAGACTGGGGATAGAAGATCTTTAGGTTCCTTCAATATCTACATTCTGTGATTTCTAAGGCATTCACCTAGGTGTTAACCTTTCTTCTTATATCATTGCTCATTAAAGACTACTATGGAATCACATGCATTTTTACCCAAAGGAGACTACTAAGAAAAATTCTAATACATAAGCACATTCATGATAAGAAAATGTTCATTACGGAATAAAACCTGAAAGAAGTAGATTTCTAGCAATTTCTTTTTCTCAAAATAAACAGAGTCAGAGCTTAATTTTCATTAAGAAGTTTTAATTTGAAACACCTTACTCTAACCACTGAGAAGACAAAAATAAAATCTATTGAAAAGGTAGTGTAACTAGTGTGTCCTGTTGTCTTATTCTAAAGTTTGAAATACAAATATCCTGGAAGGTTTCTGGGAGAAGTCTTTATAAAAGGAAAATACATAAACTTTGATGAATTCATTACAGATAACATTTGAAGAAGGATGTTCAAGATAGGAGGGTTTAATTATACCTAAATCTTCTATACCTTCAGTATCACGGTCCTTAGGTTTCGCATATATGTTTGCTTAGGAGAAGAAAACCCCAAGCACATATTTATCCCAATCTCTTTTCACCATCAACCTTAACAGGTTAAAGTGCTGTTCAGAGGGGACAAATGTGTGGGATACAGCATGTCACTTCCCTATCCAGCACCATCACACACATCACTAAATGAGCACAGTGCTCTTTCCACCTGAGCCTTTCCTAAGCCAGTGCTCCAGGAAGCCAATGCAAGTCAGTAAGTTGTTGAGAGGAAACCTTCTCCTTTTCTGGCCCAGATCAGAATCCATTTATGTTAGAGAACTTTGACATGGAGACCAAGTTACCATTACATACACACCCCCTGACCCTTGTATGTTCACTTGACTGAAACATACATGCATTCAGAAATCTGGTTTGATTTAGGTAACAATGAGTCATGATACAGTCTATTAAGTCTAACCTTTTATTGTATTTATTCCTGAAGTGGTTCGATTTAATAAAAACCCAACTTAACTCAAGAATCAAGGTCATTTATGAAAGTAGATATCTAATTCTTACGTTCTCCTTTTTGATGTTCCACTTTAAAAGTCACACTCCCATCAAAGAGCTTAGTAATGGAAATGACACATAATACATGCTGTTCTACGTGAAAATAAATGTAAGTATTATTTATGGACAACAGAGTCATGGGGGTGAAAAAAATAAAACACACAAGGCTAGTCTATTCAACAAAAAGCATCTTAAAGCCTAACTGTTAAAAACAAATACCGAATTTTCTCTTTGGCTCATCAACATCATCTCACATCAAAAGTTAAAGTTTATGAATTATTGAATTGGTGAGTAAATTTGCCCCTTGAAACCATCTGACTTTGGCTCCAAGGAGTCGTGTCACTTCCTCTTCATGTCAATGTCTTGCATGGCTGAGTTGCCGCAATCCGCTTTGGCCACTAAAGCTCAAGTCATTCGAAGCCATCAAATCAATTATAACAGCCCCTGCTGTCTTACACCGACAACCAGTGATTGATAATAAACCTATCCGCTTTCAGTTCTCATCTGACAGCAACAAGCCAGTCTGTGCCTGCTCTTACTGGCATTTGTCATAAATCAATAGCCATTGCATGCTGCAGAGAGGGGCCGGCCACTCCTAGCCCATGTAGTCTCACTTTATTTTCAGATTTTGAAAATGTAATTATTAAGCAACATCAATGCCAAAAGTTTATTTCTTGAAGTATCGGATGTCACATTTAAGTAATCACATAACTTAATACCACATAATGTTCCTATTCTTTAATTCGATTTCCAAATGCCTAAAATGTCACTAAAACTTTGAAAGAGAAAACTGTACACTCTGGAATCCTGTGATCTTACATTTAGTAGAGAAAAATGACATTTCCTTTCAGATTATTTCAGATCTGCTGTCACGTTTTTAACTGACTGTTTCAAAATATCTTGAAAAAAGTATTTTATTTTACCATTTGGGAAAGTCATTGCAAAAATGAAGTAAAAACTTCAACGCAATATTATAAGTATTAGTCAATAAGCATTTAATATTAACTGCATGTAGAAGAATGTACTTTGCAGATAGAAAAATAGACAATTTTCTGAAAAAGATACGTATGGACTGAGACCAGTACACTTTATCTTATGGAGATGAAAATAACACCTTAGTCATCTGCAGGGAAAGAAAATAACAAACACTGATCTAATTTGCAGAAATTGGAAAACACTTTGAGAGTCTGTAACACCTTATTTTGCAATTTTCAACATCAAAGAATACTTAATAAAAAATCTGGATACATTTGACATCATATTAGGTAGGATGCTAACTTAGGCAGGAATGAATGAGTCTTGCAGGGATCTTGCGCAATAAGAGTAAAACAAAGAGAAGTCATAACAACATAAAGCATTTATACAGGGGGAGAGGAGATGGAAAGGGAAGAAACATATATTAAGCATCTACTTTGTAGAAGGCACTCATATGGCCTTTGTATACATGATTTCATTGGCTCCTTAAAACTCTAAGGTGGCATTTTTAGAGTAGAAACAGACACAGGGTCACATCCAACTGAATTGCAAGTCAGTTCTGCTTGATTTTAAAGCCTATATTCTTTGTGTGTTCATTTATCATTTACTCACCTATTATTATTGAAAACCTAATATATGGCTTATGCTAAGATAAGGATTACACATAGAAAAATGGCTGAAGCTCACACCCTGGGACTACAGGTAAACAAGGCAGGCACAAAACCCAGGAGGTCATGTCAGCTGTGGCACATAAAAAGAGAACATCACAGTAACTAAGGCAGTAACCGTGCTACTAGCTCCAAACCCTCACCCGTGTGTGGTTAAAAGCCTGATTTAAATCTCAATTCAGCTAACAAGTTGTATGGCCTTGGGTAAGTTGCTCTCTTAACCTCACTTCTTTCTCATCTGAAAAAATGGATTTACCCCAAAAAGGTGGACTGGAGTTCAATATGAACTAACCTGTATAAGAAAACACTGGGCATACGGTAGTTGATCTTTAAATATTAGTCTCACTTCCCCTGTATACACAAATCTTCACCTTCAAAACATCTTCCTAGTTGCCGTCCTCAGAAATATACAAGATCTATCTTCTTCATTTAACATGTAAAATTAAAAAAATAAAATAAAATGTAAAATTACCTGGTTTACAGAATTCCCTGACCAAACTGGAAGCCCGATAATAATGGTCTGGGGTCATTTGCATAAAGATTCTGGTCAGGAAGGCGGTCTGCCAAAGTGAGGGCACCACAGCAGTAAGAAGGTGCAGGTGAGTGGGGTGGGGGAGCCTGGGGCAGAGCAGCCTCCCCAGAGACTGGGCTCTATGCATTGCCCAGATCTAGAGCACGCCACAGGGTAGCCAAAGTAGTACCTAAATTGCTTAAGAATGGTCAGATTCCCTTTAGCTTGCTTCTTCCCTTCTGTGTGCTGGGGGAGGAAGGGACTGTTTTTGTTTTGTTTTTTAATATTTTATTTATTTGACAGAGAGAGACACAGCGAGAGAGGGAACACAAGCAGGGGGAGTGGGAGAGGGAGAAGCAGGCTCCCCGCTGAGCAGGGAGCCCGATGCAGGGCTCGATCCCAGGACCCTGGGAAGATGACCTGAGCCAAAGGCAGATGCTTAATGACTGAGCCACCCAGGTGCCCAGGAAGGGACCGTTGTACGAGCCAGGCTCCAGCCAGGATAGATTCGACCTACTGTCAAATACTAAAACTACCAAGAAGAAAATATGCCCATTAATCCATGAAGATATTTTTAAAGTGGCACCACCTTAAAAATCTAGTCCTTCATATAATAGCTTGCAGCCCCCATAAGGGAATTCTGTAGGTCAAGTCAGTTCTTCCTCTCTTCCAAGAGCAGTACAGATTGACTTGAAACCTAGCTTCCTAAAGTTTAAGTACTTGGCTCGACCACTGTACATATTATCTATACGCCTCTTTGTATAAGGAGATATTTTCACCAACATAGCATCTGTCCACCTGACTGTGTTTACATGTTTACAACCAATGACTTTCCCACCTCTCGATGCCTTATTTTTTTTCTTTTTTTAACAGCAGTGAAGTAATATAATTTCATGTATTAAGAACGTTTTGGAGGTGAAGTTGAGACTCTCCTTACTGACCTCCTGTCTCTCCTGACCATGCTGTAAAGATCTATCCCTCATGCTCAGGTCCAAAGTATCAAGATTAACAATGGTTAGTAGAGGGATTAGTACAGGGATTTGAAGTTTCAAATCTGCATTTCGTTAAGAATGTGATCCTGTAGAATAACGTGCTTTATAAAATAACCACATTTCACCTACTGAATTGTAATTTGAATCTTGAATGTATTTCGCATTCTAATACTGAACTGTCGAGGCTGCATGCTGTAGTAGAAAAAAGCACATCAGATGGAAGAATCAAATTCTCCATTTTGTATGTGGCAACATGAGCTGGTCAGTTAACGACTGCTGAGTTAACTGGGAATACTAATATCAGCATGTGTGCCTCACGGTGTTGTTCCGAGCATCAGTGACAAGACCACCAGTACTAGTGACATCAGAAGCACAACAGCCCCCATGCTCATTCACGTCTCTAACTATTACTCCGGGTCAGGCGTTCTGTAAAAAGCTTGTAAACATAGAACTTACTTAGTACCTACACAGTACATTTATTTATGGATTTTAAAGAAAAGGAAACAGACACAGCCAAGATTAAAATTAATACCAAACCTGGAATTTGAACCCAGGTCTGCTTATCCCAATGCATATTGTCTTACCACAGTGCTACAGTGACTCCGGTTAAGCATCGCAAAATGCAACGGAGAACACCAGAAAATACACAAGGGTTTACTTACATCCCTTTAGCAGACATGCACAATCCACATTTTTGATACCACGTATATGCCCATCTTACCTACTTACTCAAGGGCAGGTTGCAGAATTATTTCAGAATATTCTTTCCTTAATTCCTTGGAAAATATATTCTTGTCTAGGAATAACTCAGGAACATTTTAAACACAGAACTTAAGAAATACCAGTTTTGGAGTCAGACAGTTCTGAGCGCCAGTTCACCTCCACTGTACTTTACATATCAGACCAAATACAAACGATTTCACCTCTTTACCCTGGAAACAGGAACAGTTTATCTTGCTTTATTGGACTATTGCAAGAGTCAAGTACACAGTGCTTGCCACATAGAGAGTGCTCCGTGAATAA
This sequence comes from Halichoerus grypus, assembly GCF_964656455.1. NCBI lineage: Eukaryota > Metazoa > Chordata > Mammalia > Carnivora > Phocidae > Halichoerus > Halichoerus grypus. The sequence continues at coordinate 45,143,695 of NC_135715.1, read as the reverse complement.
GATCTTTTAACACTAATTGTAATGATTGTCCCAATGACATTTAATTAGCCTGTGTGCTGGGATTTCTCACATGCTAAGTGTAACATCATGCACCAAGGCCTTCCACAGCCTGTGAAATTAGCAAACAGTGGACATGTATGTAAAGCAGTGAAAAAAAAAATGTCATGGAGGAGAATCAAATCCAGTTACATTCTAGCTTAGGTATCTTGAAAAAAACTTAAACAAGTTCTATGTGAAGGATCAAGAAACTTATAACAAGCTAGAATGAAATATCTTATCTACTTTCTTTTACATGTTAAAATCATTTGACCTCAATTAGAGAAACAACAGTTACTCCTCTCCTCCCATTCTTCACACTATAGTGAGAGGATGAGGAACAGGGGATAGGGGAGTGAGAATATGAATGGAAAAAGTGTAGCCTGAAAGCATGTCCTCAAACAGAGTTGGAGAACAGCTCAAGGAATCCACACCCAAGGCTGGGAAGGGAAAATAAGCCATGGGACAAGGAGCAAGTTGGGGTGAGGTCAAGGGCTGACCTGGAATTGCAGGAAAGCCAGGTGGCTCCTTACTTCCCGTGTCCCACTCCAGCCAATAACAGGTCATTTTTACAGTTTAACAAGCTGCCACCCCTGATAAGACAAACATGACCAACTTAAAGAAACTTTAAAATGAAGCAGGTGCTGGGGCGCCTGGGTGGCTCAGTCGTTAAGCGTCTGCCTTCGGCTCGGGTCATGATCCCAGGGTCCTGGGATCGAGCCCCACATCGGGCTCCCTGCTCGGCGGGAAGCCTGCTTCTCCCTCTCCCACTCCCCCTGCTTGTGTTCCCTCTCTCACTGTGTCTCTCTCTGTCAAATAAATAAAATATTTAAAAAAAAAAAATGAAGCAGATGCTGTTTAAGAGAAAGAGAATGGGTATAAGGGATGGGGTAGTTAAGAAAGAAGAAATATATATGGAGGGTTTTTTCTTGAATTTTTTCACATTATAGGGATATTTGGGTAGGTGTATGTGAGGGAGACAAATATACAAAGAGAAAATGTGAGTAAATATGTACAAAGGGGAAAGAAAAAATATATCCTAATAGCACTCATGCTATTATACTTATTTGAGTTTCTCATATCTACATAATAAAAACATTACAGATTTAAGTGTATTTCAGAGAGAATACCAATGGAAGGCAAAGCTGTAAGCATTGCTGGTAGCAAGTGAAAGAGATGAAAAATGCTACTTTTTCAGCCGTACATTCCACTCTTTGATGCTAAATTATTTATATAATCTTAAATAAATTAAAAATGATTAGGTAGAAAGATAATAAAGACTTTATGCAAGAATAAAATCTATGGCCCAATTCAGGTATAACTAAAATATTTATAGTCAATATTTATAAAGTCTCTTAAATTCCAAAATTTAACCTATTTGAATATTATTCAACATAAAACAATTTTAAAATAGAAATTTTAAAAGAGAAAAACATCCGTGGACTGTTCCCATTCACGTTCAGTTTCTTAAAGATTTTTTCATCATGGGTAGTGCCTCAAATTGACATAAGAATATTTTTCTGCCTCCTCTATGTGGTTTCAACATAACAGTGCTAATCAAAATTATGTGAAGTAAATTAAAAATACATAAAACAAAGAGTAAAACATTTTCAAATATTTAAGCTATATTTTTTTTCTGACAGCTTGCACTTCACACTTGGAAATTGTAAAAAAGTAATAATAATAATAAAGATCTTAAAATATGTTTTTGTATCCAGATCTGGAATTGTTAACTTTGTCATAAGAAAAGTGGAAAGTATTAAAAATATTCTTTAAAAATATTTAAGTAAGATGGGGAGTTAGTGTTGAATGAGTGAGTACAGAGTTTTAATTGTGGAAGATGAAAAAGTTCTGGAGGTGGACAGTGGTGATGGTCACACAACAATGTGAATGCAATGCCACAGAACTGTACACTTAAAAATGGTGAAAATGATAAATTTTATATTATGTATATTTCACCAAAATAAAAAATATTTACAAAAAAGATGAAAAATACAGGATCAAGATGTAAATAAACAAGAAAAGATTAAAAACCCTATATTTTTTCTTTTCTTTTAAGATTATTTATTTTAGAGAAAGAAAGAGCATGTGAAAGCATGCAAGGGGGGGTAGAAGGAGAGGGAAAGGAAGGTAGAGAGTTAAGTAGCCGCCACGCAGAGTGTGGAGCCCAATGTGGGCTCGATCTCATGACCTGAGCTGAAACCAAGAGTGGGATGCTTAACCGACTACTCCACCCAGGCACCCCAGAAACACTGTATTCTTGATAACAGTACCAAATATGGAAGATTAAAAAAAAAAAAAAAAAACCCGTTAGAAGAAAACAGAATATAGTCATGACCTTGAGATAGGCAAAGATTTCTTAAATAGGACACTACAAGTGCTAACCATAAAAAGAAGGGTTAATTAATTGAGCTACATTAAAATTAAGGTGTTCATAAAATCACCAAGAAAAGTGAAAAGGAAAGCTACAGAGAGGAAGAAGTTATTTGCATTAATGAATATCCACCAAAGAACCTGGATCCAGAATACATCGAGAACTCCTTAAATGAGTAAGAAAAAGAACTCATTAGAAAACTGGAGAAAGACTTAATCATGACACTTCATAAAAGAGGTTACAAATTAAAGGAAATACAACTTAAAGCCTCAGTGTAATACCAATATACACCAGCAAAATGACTAAAAAAAGAACTTTAAAAGACTGGTAATACCAAGTGTTACTGAGAATATGAAACAACTGTAATCTCCTTTAATGCTGATGGAAGCAAAAATTGGTAAGATTTCCTTGGAACATCTGCTGGTAATATTCACGTAAGTGAAACATAAGCACACACTATGATCCAGCAATTCCACTCCTAGGTGAACACTCAACAGAAATGCATAATTATGTTCACCGAAAGGCATGTTTGAAAATGATCACAGTAGCACTGTTCAGAACAGCTCTAAATGGGAAACAAACGAGATGCACTTCAACAGCAGGTTGGGTAAATCATACGCTATTCAAATAATGGAATATTAGACAGCAGAAAGAATCAGCAAACAATTATCCTGTGCAAGATTATGATTGAATCTAACAGATAGGTTGAGTGAAAGAAGGCAAATTCCAAAGAGGACAGACCATGATACTCCATTTATATGAAGTTCCCAAACAAACTAAAGGACTGATGGTCCTAAAATGCACAGAATGGTTATCGTTGGGAGGTGAGGTGGGGAAGGAGAGGGGTGAGTGACTGGGAGGGAACAGAAAATGGTGCCTCTGGGGGTGTTGGTGATATGTTATTCCTTGGTATGGGTGGGGTTACATGCTATGTGCATTTTGAGAAAATACACTGAACTATATACTTTTACAAGTTCTGCATTTATCTGCATGCATGCTATATATCAGTAAAAAGCTCAACAATGAAACAACAAATCCATAACTATTAAAACTAAAATCGGAAAAAGGGTTAAGTGAAAATGTAAAAACCCCTCATATTTCAGTGAAAAATGGAAAGGATCATAATGTACTGAGAGGCATATCTGCAAAACACCCAAGTGGGGGATGCTAATTGCTGACACATACCTCTGTTGATTTTGAGCAGAATACAGATTTCTAAAGGTTTCAGAGTCTGGAAGGCATTTGATTTGATGGCCAAGTGAGGGAAGGGCTGGAGAAGAGAGAGCAGAGCCACAATGCAGTATGGTACAGCATATGGGGTTGAAGGAGAAATAACAGGGACATACACCCTCCCAGCCAAGGGAGAAAGCTACAGGTAAGGAAGTGAGACCACTAGGCTCCATCACAAATAGTCTGTGACTTAAGGGGTGCTACTAAGTGCCACAACTACTTGGACAGTGAAAAGTATGAGAAGACCCAGGGAAACAAAAAGAAAATATTTGAGGAAATCTGAATCTCAGTTTGAGATTATTATACAAACTCGCTCTCACTCAACCCATCTCAATTCCTCCCCATACTATTTTCAGCAAACCACGGATGAGTAGTAATCTCAAAAGAGCAGCATGTGATCTAATCATAGATGCTGCTAAAAGGAGGGGAAAAAAAGAGAAAATGTATAAAAAGAACAGATCAAGACATACTTTACACAGCAGGTCATGTTTCTACCTTAGTCTATCATATTTTATGTTTATATTTAAGCCGCTTTGACAATTCACCTTTCATGAATTATAACAAGACTCATTAAAATTGAAGAAATGACAGATTTTGGGGGTGGGTGTTCTCAAAGAGAGCATTAATAACTCTTAATGCAAGCAGTTATAATGTTAAGATTAACATTCTTTTTTTTTAAGATTTTATTTATTTGAGAGTGAGAGAGAATGCAGGAGCATGAGGAGGGGAGGGGCAGACGGGGAGGGAGAGGGACAAGCAGACTCTGTGCTGAGCATGGAGCCCCACATGGGGCTCAATCCCATGACCTGAGATCATGACCTGAGCTGAAATCAAGTCAGCTGCTCAACAGACTGAGCCACCCAGCGCCCTAAGATTAACATTCTTAATCTTAATGATATGTTGGAATGTGACACACAGGGACAACATTCCTAAAAGATGAAAGAATTGTACACACTGAAAAGTGTGAGTCCCACAGGGAGCTACAAATGGCCAAGTACAGTGGAATCTGGCCATGGCGTACAAAAAGACAAGCCTGGGGAGAATTGCAAGGGGTCATGTGGGGAATTTACATTGGAAACTATTGGAATTTACACAGAGCACAAAAATATCTGTATTTTTGGATGAACTCTGTAGTAGTAGCAGTATGAAGGAATGAGTTGGATGGGAGGAAGACAGGAGGAAGGGAGTGTGAGCAGGATTACTATTGCAGTAGAAGTATCTAGAAAGTACTATGGACTGAAAGAAGGCAGCAGCCCTCAGAGGGAAGGCCAGATTTAACCAAGCTTATGGAGATGGGAAAACTGTACTGGTGACCAATGGGGTGTGTATGTGGTGGTGGTGGTGGCGGTGGTGGTGGTGATGAGTCAGGGAGGAGGTTTCTAGGGTGGGGAATAAATAAAGAGCAGGTTGGGTTGGAGTTAGGAGGTGAGATAAGAGGAACCAGAAGCATCCTGTTGGGGGTACCGGAGGGATGATCACCCAGGGAGAGAACATGCTCACCCTTGCCTTACCCCTTATGAGGGCTGTGTGACAGCCCAATCTGAGGACTGTAAAAAAAAAAAAAAAAAAAAAATATATATATATATATATATATATGAAGTATTCTTTTCTGAACATTTTAGAAAAAGTGGCCAATTATCTTTGTGTAATGGCTATTCACAGATCTACTGAAGGGTCCCTTCCAGCCTTTTGATTCTATGACAACTGCCTTTTTCACAGTTCTATAAGGATGCTTGGGGAATTAATGGGATATTTGTAAAGCATTTTCATTTCCTTTAAAGTTTTTATTTACAATCCATTTACATACATTTAAATGCAGCTAGAAAAGCATATTTAAATTCAATTTCCTTTGAAATTGCCAAGGGACTGCAACAGGGAGAATAAAAAAGCACTTTAATAGAGGAAAAAGGTCTGTATACAACAGGCTTCACTGTCACTTCCTTGTCTCAAAATACACATGGACGTGCACACGGACAATTAAGGAAAATGGTGGCAGACCATATTATTCCTACACTGAATTTATAATAGGATCAATTTCTTTATTTTCTCTGGTAAATTCTATATTGCAAAAACACCATATGGGTGCTGGTTTCATGGTTCATTTTGTGAAAATACATTGAACTGTATCTACTGAACTCAATTAGTGTATTTTCTACATGTATGTAATAATTCAATAAAAAAAAACAAAAGTAAAAACTTTTAAAAATGATTATGAGTAAATGCGATACCAGATGAAGATGTAACATCCAATATTCAGACTGACGATATCAATCAATTATCTGAAAGAAAATGTGATTTTGGTGTTAGGTAGAAGCTAGACAAGAGCAGTGGAAGGAACGCCCTGAGGCCACGTCCCAAGTCCTAGAAGGGAGGAATGAGAGAGAAGCAAGCTGGAGGCAGGGACAATGAGAACTACCCCTTTCTCCCCATAAGAAAGGCTGCCATGAAGTTTCCAGTACAAATCTTGTAGGGTCAAACACTCCTTTTGGAGGAGTTTTCCCAAAGACTGGAAGAAGCCTCCATTAGAGTTCACCCCACTGTACGTTACAGCTCCTCCCAACCCAGAGAAACCCAGTAATATCCAATTCCAAACAACATAGGGGCCGGTTCCACGTCTCAGAACCTGCCCGCTCTCCCAGCTTGAGAATGTACTTTCACTTTAATAAACTGCTTTGTGTAGACATGTATCATATGATCCATTGATATGAGGAATTCTTAATCTCAGGAAACAAACTGAGGGTTGCTGGAGTGCTGGTGGGTGGGAGGGATGGGGTGGCTGGGTGATAGACACTGGGGAGGGTGTGTGCTATGGTGAGCGCTGTGAATTGTGTAAGACTGTTGAATCACAGACCTGTACCTCTGAAACAAATAATACATTATATGTTAAAAAAAAAAAAAAAAAGGGAAGAAGATAGCAGGAAGGGAAGAATGAAGGGGGTAAAATCGGAGGAGGAGACAAACCATGAGAGACTATGGACTCTGAGAAACAAACAGAGGGTTTTAGAGGGGAGGGGGTGGGGGGATGGGTGAGCCCGGTGATGGGTATTAAAGAGGGCACGTTCTGCATGGAGCACTGGGTGTTATACACAAACAATGAATCATGGAACACTACATCAAAAGCTAATGATGTAATGTATGGTGATTAACATAACATAATAAAATAAAAAAAAAATAGCTTTGTGCTTGCTACTTTCCTTCTGGCCATCTTTGACCCGAGCATGGATTCCCATGTAAACCGTCCTGCGGGGAATCCAAGGATGGAGACCTCCATTCACACAACGCAGAAAGATACTCTCTCATCCCCGACATTGGGGACAGATGACATTGTGGGCAGAAATAATAACCAACAGACTCATTTAATACATATTACCTTCCGGGCACTCTGCTAGGCATCAAAGAAGCAAAGATAAAGATGGTTGCTGCCTTCAGCTCATATTCCAGTAAGAGAGACAACTACATCAACAACTCACCAAGGGAGAATGGAGACCGAACATAGGGTTGCAGCACAGAGCTGCAGGGATTATCAGGAGTGGGGGAGGAGTGGGGCTGGAAGGTGAATCTAAAAAGTAAACTGTGAAACTAAGTGTGCCTCCGACAAGGAAGGAAAAGAATCTAAATCAGAGAGAATGACCCAAGATGTGGAACAACCAAAGCATTTTAGTTAGGAATGACTAGCGTGGAGTTTATGGACAACTTGTAAAACTCAGAGCCTTTTTGTTGTAGAAAGATTTCTTACAGTAGTTCCTGTCATAAGAGCTGACAACTTTAGCCTGCCAGGAAGGAAGTATTTTAAAACTTAGTTACTTTTTTGTCTTTCTTTTTCCTCCAGCTTTAACACACAGCCTGAGGTTTGTCAGCTCGTTTAACAGGAACAAAGCTACAGAAGTGAAAGAGAAGGCAAGATAGAAGGGGGACCCAAACCCAACATGGCAGAAACCAATACTACTTCAAGTGTGAATATTGTTTACCCTGGAGGTTAGCTATCTTTTAAAAAGCGAATGCCAAAGGTTTAGCAATTTCTTCGGGTATATCTGGAGAGGGTACTTCCAATAGTGGGGGAGCAAAATCTCTTAGAAGTACTACAAACAAGTGAGTCAAGGGGGCTGGGTTCTCTCATGATTTCAGTGGATACAAAGAAGAAATACTAATGGCTGGTGTGTGCCACAGAGCTATTCCTTGCTCAAATGAGAATTACCTGCAAGCCAGTGGTTACTAGTTCCCAAAGGTATGTAACGGCTGCACATATAAATATAGGTTAAATTAAATTGGCATTAATTACAATCCCACTAACCAGTAGCCCAGACTTTATTGAAATAATGAGATGCTGTTGGAGGAGGGGGGCGGTGGAAAAGCAGGCTGGACCTAGAGTTGTCAGGTCCAGGGAACCTGTCGCTAGCAAACTGATCAAAAATGAATGCATACAATCGATGCACACTTTCTAAAAACTATTTTTCAAACAAATTTTCTAATTAAATTTTAGCCAATTATGTCTGCTCTGCTTGGTAGTTTTCATTAATGTTGAAACTATGTTTCAAGCTCTAAGTAAATTGTTTGGAAGGATATGGATTGAAAACAAATCTTTCCAAGCACTAGCTCATGCAATAGCTTTTTTTTTTTTTTTTTGGACTCTAGGGTTAAAAAAATTAGCAATTTTTTACATCTTAAAAGCAGCAATTCTGTCCATGTTTTATATTACTTATACTCTAAATTTATTTTTGGTCACTAACACATTATCGATTTAACATGTTTTACTGCAGATATCTTTTATATTCAAATATATGAAATATATTGTTTCCAAAATGCTCCTTTTCCATCTAGGAACATCTCAGGTATATACAATAATCTTTTGAGAAATTTATTTAAAAACTTCCGAGCCCCAGGAGTTCTGATTCAGTAGGTCTCAGATGAGGCACATAAAACTATTTTTTAAAGAAGATGCCCACTGGATTATGACACACAGCAAGGTTTGGAACCACTGACAGTTTTTCTCATTATGTATAATTTAAATAGTGCTAGTTTCTGGCTTCACTAGTTTGTTTGTTAGTTAATTAATTAATTAATTAATTAACTCAGGGCTTGAACTCACGACCCTGAGATCAAGACCTGAGCTGATATCAAGAGTTGGATCCTTAACTGACTGAGCCATCCATGCGCCCCTAACTAGTCATTTCAAGCAATGACTGACAAAGGGAAAAATGAATCTAAGTTTTAAAAATTAACAACTTGAACTACCATTACCCAAAGTTATAAAATTAAATTGAAGTGCAAAAAAAAAAAAAAACCCCACCAAAAAACCAAATGAACAACATATACTTAGTAGTTGGAAAAACTTTGAACTAGTTTTCCTAGGAGCAAATTGTTTAATGCTGGGTACAATTAAAAATAAATCAGATAAGATTGCTAAACTGCGAATAAGACATATTTGGCTGAAAATAATTGAGAAAATAATTATAAAAGTGAACCAAACTATAAAACACAAAACAAATAAAAAAAAATCTAACAGGTTGCCAAGTTGACCCATATCCCCAATTACGAATATGTAGGGAAAAAAATCACCAACATTATTCTGTCAGGACTGTCTTTGAGGCATATGTACTCAGCAAGGGATTTCCAGATAATGTCCTGGGAAAGCTTGACTGTGGCAAAGATCAAGGGAGACTGAGTCTTCTAACAAACATTCACGTAAGATAGAGATTTTGCAGCAAGATTTTAAAATCAGCCTGCTTCCATCAACGCATTGCTAGAATGATTCATCGACCTAATGGGACATAGGTCCTTCAAGCTTCCTTTCTTTAAGAGGAGGGAGAAGGAATGAGTGGTTTGAGCAAGGGTTAAAATAGAATTTTTTAAAATAGAACTTTAAATTTCAGGTCACTCATTCTCTCACCTTCCCAGGGGAGTGATTCTTTTAAGCCACATCAGGTCCTATCTGGGGACTGTCTCAGAACGAATCTCAAGCTGAAAGAGATGGCCAACTAACTTCATAAGCACACAGACAGCATCTCCTCTTGGCTCTTTTGAGTTACATCCTACAGTGGATGCACATTTGAATGAAAGGTGATTGTATTCTTCTCATTTCAGGAAGCGATTATCTTGCCATCCACACCAGACTGAGGACAGAAGAACCAGTTTGGCCCCTGGATTCCTTTTCCTCATAGTCAACTCTTCCTTCCCAGGTGACAGTCCTTGGGTAAGTCCCACTCCAATCGACTGACCTGATTCTAAAAGACTATAGACTGTCACCTTCCACTAGAGATTGTTTGGGGAGGCTTTGGTTTATCTTGGCCCAGATGAGCTTACCTAGCCAGATGGTGGGCATGTTACATCAATAAAAGCAAAGGTCTACAAACTATCCAGTAAGACAAACTGGGCAGCACCTTTTTATACTGATACAGGAAGGCTATGGAACATAGTCAGCCATGGTTAGGATTCTGCCCCTAGGAGAAAGTGTGGTGGTAGTGTGGGGGGATCTCTAGGTACCACAAAGAGCTGGCTTTCCTGATGAGGTTTAATATTAATATCATGTGCTTTCAGAACACTCCTTGACATTAGAGCATTCCTCATCCCATATTCAGGTTTCAGCCCTTTCATCTCTCTGGCCATTAAGGAAAAGAACTTTGGCAGAGTGAAGATGGACTGTCTACTCTTATTTCTCCAGAGGGCTACTGTGCCCTGATCATGATGGAAATTTATCCTGCCAGTTATCATCCAGTCTACTGCTAAGTTTTGTGTTAACACAAATTCTCCCTGCCACGGAAAAATGAATGTGCAGCCTCATTGTAAGGGTATTTTAGCTTCATTTGTTCTCAGAATCCTATGGGAGACCTAATCATTTGAGGAGGCTGGAAGCCATGATTGGTGATAAATTTGATAGTAATTTGATCTCTCTTGACTGAGGAATTTAGGAGTATTTCTTACCTTTTGGAGCTTTTCTCTTATTTATTATGCTGGGGATATAGTGTTGTAGGAGTAGAACCAAATATTTAATAAAAATAACCTATTAAAAATATATTCCATGGGGCTTATTAGGGAATATCTGAGATGTCTTTCATATAAAATTCACAAATAAGATATATAATATTTAAAAAATAGTATTTGTTACATAGTGTATGGATATTTCATCTTAATTAAAAATTAGGAAAAAAGAAAACAAACAGATCTTACAAAATTTCAACAATTTCAGGACTTTTCTCCTTGGAATTTATGGGTTGAGTATCTATGTTAATCAATGAGATGGGACTAATTTGTTTAGTGTTTGAAGCACACAAATGACTCATGATCACTATCATCAGAAACAAATTTCTTCAGGGCACTGAATGATACTCTGCTGGCCATCTTCTCGGAAAAAAGCAGGACAAGGGATAAAAACAGTAAATATACATGGAGTTCTTTCAAGGAAAAAAGAATCATATTGAATTGAAAGGCCTTTTTTTTCCCCTGTTCTCCAATATAAAAAAAGAATCTGGAGTTATGATTCGGCCACTTTTAGACCAATTTTGACTGTCTGAATACAAACAAACAAATCTACAACAAGGAATAGCTCAACCTAACAAGTGTGTGGTAGTAGGTCCTCTGAATTTTTTTTTTTTTTTTTTTTTTTTTTTTTTTTTTTTAAAGATTTATTTATTTATTTATTTGAGAGAGAATGAGAGACAGAGAGCATGAGAGGGAGGAGGGTCAGAGGGAGAAGCAGACTCCCTGCTGAGCAGGGAGCCCGATGTGGGACTCGATCCAGGGACTCCAGGATCATGACCTGAGCCGAAGGCAGTCGCTTAACCAACTGAGCCACCCAGGCGCCCGGTCCTCTGAATTTTAAGAACATTTCAGCCAGGGTGCGCCTTCTTCAGTCTACTCGATTAGGAGACATGTACATTAAATTTATACTTTAAAAAACTACCTTGATGTTTATTACTATTTACACAGTAGCTGGTTTTAAAAATCTCATGAACTTGACCATTTTTATGAGTCAATATACTTTTAAAGGAAGATATGATATAATAATATAATAGTACTTCACATGTTCCCTCTTACCAATATAATAATTTTCCCAAGTACCTACAGCAATTAGGTTTTACAATGAATTACCTCCTGCCAGGTTTAAGAACATTTTCTCAGATTAAACTAGCATGAAAGGCCGTACAATTGGTAGATGTCACTTTGTCTTTCGTTTTGCAAAGGGTGCCTGTTCTCGTTTACACGGAGCTGATTTTCAGTCTCAACTCATTCCTGGCATTTGAGGAGGTAGTTACCAATACAGACTGAATCTAACACCTATGTGAATTACAACTGGTTCCTTTCAACCAAATGAGTATTTTTACCTGAGGCCACGGGAACGCTGTTTCAGATGGAAATAAAGGAAGAACCAGAGATCTGTCTCCTACAGCCTCTGGGCATTCCAGGATTGAGTTGAGCCTGGATAAACAGTTGTTACGATAGGCCTAGCACCTACCTCTGAGGGACTGGTGTCAAATTAATCTCCATGTCATCAGTACCTTCTCAACAGGTTCTGAACAGTCTTCTCCTTCCCTCTGAGTCCCAGCTCAACAGTTGTCGGGGTCTGAGTCAGGCTGTGCTTCTGCCCACATAGTGGCACTGTCAGCACTGTTGGCTGCTCTAATGATTTTTTAAGCAGAGCAGCCGGTTGCCTTCAGCAGTGATGCTTTTGGGGGCACTCTGTGCTGTTCACCCAGAGTCTGGCTGCTCTACAACTGTGCTAGTTAAGGGATCGACAGAAGGAACAACAAATGGCTACAATTAGCATCCGCCCTGCTCCAGCAAAAGAATTTCATTGCTATGGCAACGGGAGTTGCCCAGACAACAGGGGCTTTGGCTGCGAACAGTGTACTGCATTATACCAAGAACTGAACAAAATAGCCAGAGATGAGGCTCTCGCTTCACGGCACAAAGATCTCTGCCATCATATTTAAGTTTAATGAACAAGAACTGATTTCTCAATTTTGGGAGCCAAGGTTCTGGCTGTTAATAGCCTGAAACAAAATACCATTATTGATCCATTCTTTTAAAATCCAGTAAAATAATCAGAATGATTAAATTAGATTGCTCTTAACTTGATTTTCTTATTAGCGACCTTAAAGAGGCAGCCCGTACTTTTATTTCTACAACAGTGTTATTTACAAACCCATTTTTTTTTTTGCCTCCATCAGTTGCTATGATACAAATGTATACAACCTATGAAAAATTAACACGCACTTCCTTACGCTTGGATATTCAACCAAACTCTAGATGTCTGTAATCGTATGTAAGAAGGAGCAACAATATCTAAGCAATTTACATCAGGAACTACGATCTTGTAGGTCTTCTCTATTGTTTAAAATCAAATCAGAGAATATCATAATGTTTGTAAAATAAACTTTCAAAGCAGAAAACTGAAAATATCTTGAAATTTGATTGGTAGTAGTGGAAAAAATTAATCTAAATGACAAAAATAAGCTACCTTGGCTACCATTAAATACCTCTGCAGTCAAGCTACATAACTGGATCATTGCCACTCTTAGTCATGTAAACCGTTCTGTGGAGCTGAGCTGGGAGCATTTCTTAATGAGCCAAGAAGGCGGATATGTTCAGGCAACAACAGGACAATGCGGCTACCTGGAATAATTTGGCAGATGATGATCTCCTTTTCCTTCTTTTCTAAAATTTCCCAAACTCAAACATTTCCAGAGTATCGTCTCTTTCCCAGCCAACATCTTTATCAGGGCGGGGCCAAATGTTATCATCGGTAATAACAGTTCACACTTACTGAATGCATACTGCTTTGCATGGTTTGTTTCATTTGTTTTCACTATAAAGTGGGTATAATTTCTGCCCATTGACAGATGATGAAACCAAGGTGCAGAGAGATTCACTAACTGCCAGCATCTAAGCCCCACAGCTGGAATTCGAAACCAAGTCCACCCTCCAGTATTTTCTTCAGGGATATTGTAAGCGTTACACCACAAGTAGTAATAATATAGTAATTTTAAAGCTGCAGTCCTTTCAGAATAATAGGAAGTACAGATTCTATAATGGGAAAAGTCTAAGTGACAAAAATAATGGTAGTATATACGAGCATAATGACACTCAATTTGATCAAATTTCTTAAATAATTATCTAGGGATGTAGGTGAGTGAAAAGAGAGAACTGAATTCTTCACTGACCACTTTGCTAGCACAAGTTTCGGAACAAAATGCTTGAAAAGATCCATATAGTCTGAACAGAAATTGTATCCCTTAATAACTTATGTAGATATTTATTTTCACTTCATAAATGATTACTTTAAAAAGTAAACACTTTCTTAGTAAGTAGCCATTAATGAAAGGTAAGAATTTTACTGCCTGGCAGAAATAATCACACTTTACAGCTCCTAAAATGCTATCTGGATAGTTAAGAGCATACCGTATTACTTCGCTCCTGGGTTAATGTTAATCAAGCCAGGTGAAAAAACAAAACAACAAAAATAAAGAATTTTAGAGTTAATGAAAATAAAAACCCATCTTCTTTGTAAACAGACAAACCTAAGTCTAATTTTAGTCTAATCTAATGACAAAGGGTGAAGATCGGAAGACTTTCCAGGAAACTCATTATCAGAGGTTTTTACTCTTTCATTAATCACTAGGTATTTATATATGCAATTCTAATTTATGAAAGACTTTTTGTAAATACTCAAACTTCAGATAAAATGCAGTACAGTACAAAGTTGTTTTTTTTAATGACTCCAAATGCCACAGTAATATAAGCCTGAAAAATAGTTTTTTTTTTTTTTTTATCAAACTGATATTTTGGGATTCAAAACTGTATTATACAGGGAAAATTACTTCATTTTGAACATGTTTGAGCAGTGGCAGTATTGAGATTTTTGAGATAGAAAAGGAAGGTGTAAAATGAGAGGGAAGAATAGCAAAGATCTTCCATGACACTGCCTGATGGCCACTGTTTCCCAAATAATAGCTAAATTTAAATTTTGATCATAACTAAACTTGTCATTTATAATGAGATAAATGCATTAAAAAGATATGGGCAGAAGAGAAACTAACTTAAAAAAAAAAAACAAAAAAAACAGAAACTTAAAAAAAAAAAAAAAAAAAAGATATGGGCAGAGAAACTCCAGTACAGTTGTGGCTTCTATCCAATTTGGTAGAGACATGTTTCTTATACTCATGGATATTTTAGGATAATAGAAGGAAATTGTTAAAGTGCTCACCAATATGTCAAGATCAAAGAAAATAATGCATGTGAGAGCACTCTGAAAACTGTAAAGTGCTATAAAAATGTATGTTTCACCAAAAAAGTGTTAGCTTTTATGGGCTCAAGGAGATCACCCTTGATGTTTACTTATTTTAACTAAATCAATGGAGAAAGGAAGTATATAAATTGCCTACCTTTTTAACTCACCTCCCCTCCCCGCTCCCCCCTTCTAATCTATAAACCCTCATCTGGTCCATTTTCAGCCTCCTTCTTCTGGGACACCTTTACTTTTTAGCCATTTAACTCATTTAAATACATGCTAAACTCCGGAGAAAAATCCCTTAGCTGATTTCCCCCATTTATTCTGTCACAAAACAGTTAAGAAGTTAAACACAACTCCTGTCTCCATCTTATCTTTCTGTAGTCTAACTCCAATCTTTTTGAGTGTATCTTCTCCAGGAAAAAGTAAGTTCCTGATTCCATCCAAAGATAGGCAATTTATTTAAGTGATTCAGAGATGGAATTTGCTGTCACAGATCTGGGTCTAATTAATGGCTCTGACATTTATCAGCTGTATGATTTGGGGCAAGTTCCTTAAGCTTTCCAGGTCTCCGTTTGAGACAATGTAAATAATGAGGGTCAACAAAGTCTGACCCACAGTAAGTGGTCAAATAGTGGCTACTTTATTCTTTTGGGAACCTTATTTTTCTAAACTAGATTCCCACTCCCCTCACTCCATCGGCTAGGGGCAACCTCTTTCCTTTGTTTCTACCAGTTAGCATTAGCTTGTAGACAGAAGTCCTGAGTTTGAATCCGAGCTCTGCCGCTTGGTAGCTATAATTAACTACAAAAGCATACTTTCCAATAACAAACATAGCACATGGAGAATGAAAATCTCAATTCTGTTTGCTTCTAGGAAAACATGCTTAAACTTGTAAAAAACCAAAGGTTCCAGGATTTGTCACATTCGTCAATGAAGAAGGCAGATCCCAGACCAGTCATCCTTATGTCACTTGGATTATTATCAGTCTTGTCCAACCAAACCTAAAATGCCTTCTACTATCAATTCTTCAACTAACTAACTCTTAATCATCACCATTTGTTTGAACTGTTGCTATGTGGTAGGCTCTGCTGAGATTTTTCCATGCATTATCTGATTTAAATCCTCACAACAGACCAAGGCAGGAATTAATAAGATCCCACTTGATGGACGACAAAACCTAGGCACAAGGAGCAAGTAACTTAATCAAGGTTACACAGCTAATAAGAAGCAGCTGATACTTTAACTTCTCTATAGCCATATTTAGGCTCATTACGTCCATCTGACCTATGAACTATATTATCAATGTTCAATTTTTGTATGTATATGTTTCTATATTCTGTGTTGCTCATGCAGCTCATGTGATATACATATTCTCCTTAGAGTTAAAACTTCATGAAATCAGACTCAGCATTCATTTTCAACTATTTCGAAGTCATAGAACTTGACTCAGTAACACACAACTTCTAAGCACTAAATAAATGTTCACTGATAATGAAGAAAATGTGCATGACCAGGGCAAAGTCAAGGTAGCATCACCCACATGGTAGAAATAATTTGCAATAAAACTATAAAATATAAAAACTTAATGAGCACTCTCAATTACGAAATTGAAAATCTCATTAAACTTGCAGATGATACTTAGTTGGGCAGGGGTTAAATACTCTAGAAAAAAGAAATAGACTTTAAAATGACCTTGATAGATTAGAGGAATGGTTCATCAAAAACTGGATGAAGTTCAATTAAGAGAAGAACAAAACCGTGTGCTTAAGAACCAAAAACATATCACACAGGTCAAAAAATGGGAATGAGTGGCTAGGCACACTGATGGAAAAAAAAAAAAACAAAAACCCAAGCCACAAAGGAATAAGCTGACTCTCTTTTGGCAATATGGGCTGTTTTTCTTTCCATTGGTGGCTTACAATTCTGGCTGCACCCTGGAATCACAAGGGGAGTTTAAAAAAATATACAGGGCTTAGGCGCTGTCCTCGACCATTAAATCAGAATATGTGGAGATTAGGTTCCATGTTGGTGTTATTGAAAAACTCTCTAGGTGTTTCTAATGTGGCCATTTTTCAGAACGACCAGGACATATAACCAATCACAGCTTTTATATCCATATGAAGAGCCTTATAAAACTAATAACATAGCTATCATTATGTATGATCAGATACATGGTTTATAAACTATTTAATTAAAAAAAAACACTAATATCAATGATTCCAGACACTCGAAACAGAAATAAGATGATTATCTGTGGTTCTCAAAGTGCAGTTCCTGAATGAGCAGCATCTAGAAATTGATGAGATATGCAAATTCTCATGACCACCACAAACCTACTGAATCACTAACTCTGGGTTAAGCCCAGCAACCTGTGCTATGATAAGCCCCCTGTGTGATTCTAATACATGCCAAAGATAAGAACCAGGGCTCTAAGCTAAAGGAGCCAACTTTCTTCTGTTTCCTTATAGTATCTTTTTTCTCTTACTATTATAGAATGTTAGATGTCTTCTTTTGTAAGTCATCTCAAATTCTTCCTAGAAGCACATATATCAATTATAAGTTTAAAGAATCATATTTTAACAGAGATCATAATATACAAATACCTTTATTTTTGAAATATCTTTTATTAAATGGATGCACGTGGTAAATTTATTGAAGAAAAAAAAGTCTGTTAAAATTGGTGTTAAAAAAGGCCAAAGAGGTGGAGCAAGATGGAGGAGGAGTAGGAGACCTGGATTTCATCTGGTCTCAGAAATTCAGCTGAATAGGGAATCAAACCATTTTGAACACCTACAAACTCAACAGGAGATCAAAGAAAAGAATAGCAACAACTCTCTGAAACAGAAAAGCGACCACTTTCTGGAAGGCAGGACGTGTGGAGAAGTGAATCCGAGGCGATATTCGGGAAGATAGACACCGGGGGAGGGGGCCTCCGTCGGCCGCTTCTGGAAAGTGATAGAGCAGCGGAGCACAAAATCAGAACTTTTAGAAGTGGGCTCCGATGAGGGACGTCCCTCCGGTGGCTAAGCAGGGGGTGGAACCCTCGCTGGACAGTGTGGTCTCAGGACCCTCAGGGTCACAGAAAGACCGGGGGTGCCTGAGTGCGGCAGAGCTCCCAGGTATCCAAGCGGGGAAGCCGGCTGCAGAGATGGAGCCGAGGAGTGGGCTCTCAGCTCGGGGTTGCCATAAACCGTGATCCGCGGCACAGTCGGGCCACTGCTCCTCCAGCAGGGGCCCAACAAGCGGCAGATCTGGGGAGACTCCCCTTCCTCCCTCGGGAGGAACGGAGTGGGAGCACACCACAGGGATCTGCTGGGTTTGGAGACTCCAAACTGAGTTGGGTGCCAAAGATAGAAACGCTCAGTCACAGGCCGGGTGAGCACGGAGTGCCGCCGGAGACCAGGGAGACGGGAGTGATTGACTGCTTTTCTCTGGGGGCTCACTGAGGAGTGGGGCCCCGAGTTCTCGGCTCCACCGGGGAGGAGATTGGGAGGCCGCCATTTTCACTCTCGTCCTCCAAAGCTGTATGGAAAGCTCGCAGGGAACAAAAGCTCCCAGGGAACAAAAGCTCCCGAGAGCAAACCCAAGCATATTACTTAGCCTGGACCCTGGCAAGGGCGGGGCAATTCCGCCTCCGGCAAGGACATTTGGGAATCACGGCAACAGGCCCCTCCCCCAGAAGATCAGCGAGAACAGCCAGCCAAGACCAAGTTTACCCATCAATGAGAACAGCAGAACTCCAGCGCTAGGGGAATACTGCACATAGAATCCATGGCTTTTTTACCATGATTCTTTAGTCTTTCAAAGTTAATTTCTTTTTTAACTGTCTTTTTTTTGAATTTTTCTTTTTCCCTTTTTCAACCAACATCTTATCAATCCCTTTTAAAAAAAACAATTTTATTTTTCATTTTTAGAGTCATATTCTATCCCTTTATAATAGTTACACTTATTTTTGGCATATATATATATAAGTTGTTCTCTCTTTAAAATTTTGAGATACAGTTTCTTCTAATAGATCAAAATATACCCTAAATCTCTAGTGTATGGCTTTGTTCTACTCTCCTGCCTGATCACATTCTCTCCCTTTTTTCTTTCTTTTTAAATCCTTTCTTTTTTCAAACAACTTATCCTTATCAATTCCTTTTATAAAATTTTTTATAATTTTCATCTTTACAGTCATGTTCCATTCCTTCATAGTATCAACCCTTATTTTTGTACATATATAAGTTTTTCTTTCTTTAAAATTTTGGGAGGCACTTTCTTCTAACAGACCAAAATACACCCAAAATCTAGTGTGTGGCACTGATCTATGCACCGGCCTGATCATATTTGATCATATTCTGTGTTTTTTTTGTTTTGTTCTGTTTTTCTTTGTTTTTATCTTTTTTTTTTTCTTTTTCTTTTTTCTTTCTTTCCCTTTCTTTCCCCCCCGGTTTCAGGTCTTTTCTGATTTGTTTAGAGTATATTTTCTGGGGACGTTGTTACCCTGTTAGCATTTTGTTCTCTCATTTATCTATTCTCCTCTGGAAAAAAAGACAAGACGGAAAAAATAACCTCAACAGAAAGAACAACAGGCAGTACAGACTACCAGGGACCTACTCAATACGGACATTAGTACGATGTCGGACCTAGAGTTCAGAATGATGATTTTAAAGATACTAGCTGGGCTTGAAAAAAGCATGGAAGTTATTAGAGAAACGCTTTCTGGAGAAATAAAAGAACTAAAATCTAACCAAGTTGAAATCAAAAAGGCTATTAATGAGGTGCAATCAAAAATGGGGGCACTAACTACTAGGATAAATGAGGCAGAAGAGAGAAGTAGTGATATAGAAGACCAAATGATTGAAAATAAAGAAGCTGAGAAAAAGAGATAAACAACTACTGGGTCATGAGGGCAGAATTCGAGAGATAAGCGATACCATAAGATGAAACATTAGAATAATTGGGATCCCAGAAGAAGAAGAAAGAGAGAGGGGGGCAGAAGGTATAATGGAGCAAATTATAGCATAGAACTTCCCTAATTTGGGGAAGGAAACAGGCATCAAAATCCAGGAGGCACAGAGAAGCCCTCTCAAAATCAGTAAAAATAGGTCAACACCCCGACATCTAATAGTCAAACTTATGAGTCTCAGAGACAAAGAGAAAATCCTGAAAGCAGCTCAGGAGAAGAGATACGTAACCTACAATGGGAGAAACATTAGACTGGCAATAGACCTATCCACAGAGACCTGGCAGGCCAGAAAGGACTGGCATGATATATTCAGAGCACTAAACGAGAAAAATATGCAGGCAAGAATACTATATCCAGCTAGGCTGTCATTGAAAATAGAAGGAGAGATAAAAAGCTTCCAGGACAAACAAAAACTAAAGGAATTTGCAAACACGAAACCAGCCCTACAAGAAATATTGAAAGGGGTCCTCTAAACAAAGAGAGAGCCTAAAAGCAACATAGACCAGAAAGGAACACAGACAATATACAGTAACAGTCACCTTACAGGCAATACAATGGCACTAAATTCATATCTTCCAATAGTTACCCTGAATGTAAATGGGCTAAATGCCCCAATCAAAAGACACAGGCTATCAGATTGGATTAAAAAACAAGACCCATCGATATGCTGTCTGCAAGAGACTCATTTTAGACCCAAAGACACCCCCACATTGAAAGTGAGGGGGTGGAAAACCATTTACCATGCTAATGGACACTAAAAGAAAGCTGGGGTGGCAATCCTTATATCAGACAAATTAGACTTTAAACCAAAGACTGTAATAAGAGATGAGGAAGGACAGTTATCCTACTTAAAGGGTCTATCCAACAAGAAGATCTAACAATTGTAAATATCTATGCCACTAACATGGGGGCAGTCAATTATATAAGGCAATTAATAACAAAAGCAAAGAAACACATTGACAACAATACAATAATAGTGGGGGACTTTAACACCCCCCTCACTGAAATGGACAGATCATCTAAGCAAAAGATCAACAAGGAAATAAAGACTTTAAATGACACACTGGACCAAATGGACTTCACAGATATATTCAGAACATTCCATCCCAAAGCAACAGAATACACATTATTCTCTAGTGCCCAGGAACATTCTCCAGAATAGATCACATCCTAGGTCACAAATCAGGTCTCAACTGGTACCAAAAGACTGGGATCATTCCCTGCCTATTTTCAGACCACAATGCTTTGAAACTAGAACTCAATCACAAGAGGAAAGTTGGAAAGAACTCAAATACATGGAGGCTAAAGAGCATCCTACTAAAGAATGAATGGGTCAACCAGGAAATTAAAGAAGAATTAAAAAAAATTCATGGAAACCAATGAAAATGAAAACACAACTATTCAAAATCTTTGGGATGCAGCAAAGGCAGTCCTAAGAGGAAAGTATATAGCAATACAAGCCTTTCTCAAGAAACAAGAAAGGTCTCAAATGCACAACCTAACCCTACACCTAAAGGAGCTGGAGAAAAAACAGCAAATAAAGCCTAAACCCAGCAGGGGAAGAGAAATAATAAAGATCAGAGCAGAAATCAATGAAATAGAAACCAAAAGAACAGTAGAACAGATCAACGAAACTAGGAGCTGGTTCTAAGAATTAACAAGATTGATAAACCCCTGGCCAGACTTATCAAAAAGAAAAATGGCCCAAATCAACAAAATCATGAATTAAAGAGGGCAGATCACAACGAACACCAAAGAAATACAAACAATTATAAGAACATATTATGAGCAACTCTATGCCAGCAAATTAGGTAACCTGGAAGAAATGGATGCACTCCTAGAGATGTACCAACTACCAAAACTGAACCAGGAAGAAACAGAAAACCTGAACAGACCTATAACATAACCACTAAGGAAATTGAAGCAGTCATCAAAAATCTCCCAACAAACAAAAGCCCAGGGCCAGATGGCTTCCCAGGGGAATTCTACCAAACATTTAAAGAAGAATTAATACCTATTCTTCTGAAACTGTTCCAAAAAAACAGAAACGGAAGGAAAACTTCCAAACTCATTTTATGAGGCCACCGTTACCTTGATCCCAAAACCAGAGAAAGACCCCATCAAAAAGGAGAATTACAGATCAATATCCTTGACGAACATGGATGCAAAAATTCTCACCAAAATACTAGCCAATAGGATCCAACAGTACATTAAAAGGATTATTCACCACGACCAAGTCGGATTTATCCCTGGGCTGCAAGGTTGGTTCAACATCCGCAAATCAATCAACGTGATACAATACATTAACAAAAGAAAGAACAAGAACAATATGATCCTCTCAGTAGATGCAGAAAAAGCATTTGACAAAGTACAGCATCTTTTCTTGATCAAAACTCTTCAGCGTATAGGAATAGAGGGTACATAACTCAATATCATAAAGCCATCTATGAAAAACCCACAGCGAATATCATTCTCAATGGGGAAAAACAGAGCTTTCCCCCTAAGGTCAGTAACACGGCAGGGATGTCCACTATCACCACTGCTATTCCACATAATATTAGAAGTCCTAGCCACAGCAATCAGACAACAAAAAGAAATAAAAGGCATCCAAATTGGCAAAGAAGAAGTCAAACTCTCACTCTTTGCAGATGGTATGATACTTTATGTGGAAAACCCAAAAGACTCCACCCCAAAACTGCTAGAGCTCATACAGGAATTCAGTAAAGTGGCATGATATAAAATCAATGCACAGAAATCAGTGGCATTCCTATACACCAACAACAAGACAGAAGAAAGAGAAACTAAGGAGTCGATCCCATTTACAATTGCACCCAAAACCATCAGAT
This sequence comes from Halichoerus grypus, assembly GCF_964656455.1. Classification (NCBI taxonomy): domain Eukaryota; kingdom Metazoa; phylum Chordata; class Mammalia; order Carnivora; family Phocidae; genus Halichoerus; species Halichoerus grypus. Next base: position 45,121,031 of record NC_135715.1, on the reverse strand, counting down.
ACCTAGGAATAAATCTAACCAAAGAGGCAAAGAATCTGTACTCAGAAAACTATAAAATACTCATGAAAGAAATTGAGGAAGACACAAAGAAATGGAAAAATGTTCCATGCTCATGGATTAGAAGAACAAATATTGTGAAGATGTCAATGCTACCTAGAGCAATCTACACCTTCAATGCAATCCACATCAAAATACCATCCACTTTTTTCAAAGAAATGGAACAAATAATCCTAAAATTTGTATGGAACCAGAAAAGACCCCGAACAGCCAGAGGAATGTTGAAAAAGAAAAGCAAAGCTGGCGGCATCACAATTCCAGACTTCAAGCTCTATTACAAAGCTGTCATCATCAAGACAGTATGGTAATGGCACAAAAACGGACACATATATCAGTGGAACAGAACAGAGAGCCCAGAAATGGACCCTCAATGCTATGGTCAACTAATCTTTGACAAAGCAGGAAAGAATGTCCAGTGGAAAAAAGACAGTCTCTTCAACAAATGGTGTTGGGAAAATTGGACAGCCACATGCAGAAGAATGAAACTGGACCATTTCCTTACACCACACACAAAAATAGACTCAAAATGGTTGAAAGACCTAAATGTGAGACAGGAGTCCATCAAAATCCTAAAGGAGAACACAGGCAGCAACCACTTCGACGTGAGCCACAGCAACTTCTTCCTAGAAACATCGCCAAAGGCAAGGGAAGCAAGAGCAAAAATGAACTATTGGGACTTCATCAAGATAAAAAGCTTTTGCACAGCAAAAGAAACAGTCAACAAAACCAAAAGACAACCAACAGAATGGGAGAAGATATTTGCAAATGACATATCAGATAAAGGGCTAGTATCCAAAATCTATAAAGAACTTCTTAAGCTTAACACCCAAAGAACAAATGATCCAATTAAGAAACGGGCAGAAGACATGAACAGACATTTTCCCAAAGACGACATCCAAATGGCCAAGAGACATATGAAAAAGTGCTCAACATCACTCGGTATTAGGGAAATCCAAATCAAAACCTCAATGAGATATCACCTCACACCAGTCAGAATGGCTAAAATTAACAAGTCAGAAAATGACAGATGTTGGAGGGGATGCGGAGAAAGGGGAACCCTCCTACACTGTTGGTGGGAATGCAAGCTGGTGCAACCACTCTGGAAAACAGTATGGAGGTTCCTCAAAAAGTTGAAAATAGAGCTACCATATGATCCAGCAATTGCACTACTGGGTATTTACCCCAAAGATACAAATGTAGGGACCTGAAGGGGTACGTGCACCCCGATGTTTATAGCAGCAGTGTCCACAATAGCCAAACTGTGGAAAGAGTCAAGATGTCCATTGACAGATGAATGGATTAAGAAGATGTGGTATATATATACAATGGAATATTATGCAGCCATCAAAAGGAATGAGATCTTGCCATTTGCAATGACGTGGATGGAACTGGAGGGTGTTATGCTGAGCGAAATAAGTCAATCAGAGAAAGACATGTATCATATGACCTCACTGATATGAAGAATTCTTAATCTCAGGAAACAAACTGAGGGTTGCTGGAGGTGGGGGGGGATAGGAGGGATGGGGTGACTGGGTGATAGACACTGGGGAGGGTAGGTGCTATGGTGAGCGCTGTGAATTGTGCAAGACTGTTGAATCACAGACCTGTACCTCTGAAACAAATAATACATTATATGTTAAAAAAAAAAAAAAGATAGCAGGAGGGGAAGAATGAAGGGGGGGAATCGGAGGGGGAGACAAACCATGAGAGACGATGGACTCTGAAAAACAAACTGAGGGTTCTAGAGGGGAAGGGGTTGGGGGATGGGTTAGCCTGGTGATGGGTATTAAGGAGGGCACGTTCTGCATGGAGCACTGGGTGTTATGCACAAACAATGAATCATGGAACACTACATCAAAAACTAATGATGTAATGTATGGTGATTAACATAACAAACAAACAAAAAAAAGTCCAGAAGAAAAGTTAATTAGTTGGTTGGGTCAGTTTCTTTTCAATTGGCTCTGCTGGGATCAAGTAGACAAAGTTTAGTCATGAGCATCCTTACAGATCTATTAAGCTGCTGCCCAACGACCCAAAACCCCTGGGAAGGAAGTACCAGTCCAGGTGATAGTCCAGCTACCCCTTCCTTAACCAGTTAGGTACTGCTGGGATTAGGTCGATCACTGATTTCCATCCTGTATCTCCACCTCATTACTCCAATAAATCAAGTGTTAGTTGTATGTATTAGTATTAATGGTCAAAATGTATAAATAAAACCTACGCCTGGGCCGGCAGCATTGAAAAATCATCACAGATAAACAGTAATAATAATGCTCCTAGTGGAGAAGTAAGACAGGAGATAACAGTATTAAAGTTTATGATTTTTCCTTAATTGGTGACAGTTTGATAAAAAATACCCAGGAAGTTTCTCTCTCACTGCCCTGTTTCTGGTCTCCCTGTTCCTCACATTTTGTCAGTTTTATTAAAAGATAGAAAAATATACAATTTCACTGCTAATTAAAAATGAAAAAAAAAAGACATCATTTTGTGTAATTGTAAAAAATCTTTAAACACATCTAGTGCTGTTGAGGGTTTGAGGAATGGACACGGTCATAGATTGCTGAGAGGAGTATAATTCAATATAATTCCTTTGCTCTACCCAGGTCAGTGTGGCAATATGTATAAAAAGCCTTAAAATTGTTCATATCTGTTAAGTTATCCTAAAGAAATAGTACTATTTATTATAATGATGAAAATTTAAAAGCCATGAAAAGGTCAAACCCTAGGGAAGCTGGTTAAATAATGCATGGCCCAGCCTTACTATGGGGATATTACACAGCCATTAAAAATTATTCAAAGAGGAATTTATATTATATGGAAAAAACTCCTAAACAAGTTACTATGTACAACATGTCTGAATTAAAGAAAAATATGTATGTTAAAAATTAGAAAAAGTGATGTCAAAATGTTAATAATGTTTATATGTGAGTAGTTAGGTTATGGGTAGATTTTATTTTCCCCTTCATAATCTTCTCTATTTTTTAAATATTCTACTACTGATAGATAATTCCATGAGAAAACTCAAATATATTAATTTTTTTTAAAAGATTTGTCAGAGAGAGAGAGAGAGTGCGCAAGCAGGGGGAGTGGCAGGCAGAGGGAGAAGCAGGCTCCCCGCTGAGCAGGGAGCCTGATGCTATGTGATGAGATGAAATGCGATGCGGACTAGATCCCAGGACTCTGGGATCATGACCTGAGCCAAAGGCAGATGCTTAACTGACTGAGCCACCCATGCGTCCCTCAACTAATTAATTTCTAAATGAACTCAGTGCTTACTTTCAGTGAATATATTTGATCCCAGGTGGCAGCTTAATTGGTTCAAATGTAGCAATCAACATAGACCATAGATTGTGATATAACTATTAATCAAATAGTCTAAATAAAAAGAGTGAGAGGTATAAGTTGTAAAAGAATAATAACTAGTCTAGTATCGCATTTTACTGAGGAAGAAACCTGGTAAGTGATGGACTTTAGAACACTTACTTAGCAAGGCACCTATCTTTTCCCCCTTCCATAGAATAGAGTCAACATTTAAAAAGTAAGAACAGCTTCCATTTCATACTAACTCTTTCTCAATGTAAAACTATCTCTATATGTTGCAAATTTGGCCTTGGAAGACAGCGCATAATTTTTTGAGAAGAATAAATGGGTAATCTTCTAGGGAAACTTACACATTTAGTCACTTAATTCTAAACCAAACTCATCAACAGGAGAATCATGTTTGGGGTAATTATGAAGGATTTTTTCTGTGGTAATAGACTATGTATTTAAAAGTAGTCTATAGAGAAGTCACTCATATTTTATCATAAATTAAATCTAAACGTGTTTTAAGTTTGTGACTTGGAGAGTTCAAACCCCATTCGTGTTTGTGAGCTATAAGTTGAGGACAAGATTCTATGACAACAGTTCACCACAGTCCAGCAGTATTTCCTGATTAGTAGTAAATATTGAGGCACGACGGAGTGTACATCAGACTTAACAGTTGAGAGGCCCGGTCAGCTTTTCTAGAAGAATGCTCTTGGAGTGTGAGCAGTTCAGAGAAGCTAGAAAGGCAGTGGACTGCTATCACATGACAACAAGGACAGATAGACCAAAGGCAGTTAACAGAAGAGGATAAGCAGGCGGCCGTCCACAACCCGCTTGCTCTTTTATGTAGAATCCTGAACAGACCTGTCATTCTGGCGCTTCTTACTGGAAGATCTAAGGGACCAATAAAATTTATAAAACTATAAAATGACACAATCTTTCATCTGACCTAAGTTTTAGGATAGAATTCTAAGTTGTATCAAAATCTATTCTCAATATGAAAAATATCTGTGAACCACTAGAAAAATAGGCAAAAACCAAACCAAACCAAACCAACAACAACCATGAAGAGGCACTTCACACAGCAGGATATCCAAAAAGCCAATAAGCATATGAAAAGGTGCTCAAGTTACCCAGGAGAAAAATGCAAATCAAAACCACAATAAGATACCCTACCAGAGTTGTTGAAATTAAACTCTCACCCACTGCTGATGGAAGTATAAATTGCTACAATCATTTTGGAAGGGTGTTGTACAGTATCTCCTAGAGCTGAATATATGTATACCCAATGAAAGAGCAACTGCACTCCCAGGTACACACCTGACAGAGCCCAAAGACAGGCATGAGAATGTTCTTAGCAGGACTATTTGTATCAGCGAAAATCAAGAAATAGCATAAGTATCTAAGTACAAAGGGGCAAAAATACTGTATACTCAGAGCAGAGTACAAAATAACAAGAATGAACAAATTACAAATTCACACAATGTGGATACAAAGCATATGATCCCGTTTTTAAAAAGAACAAAGCAAGACGAGTTGGTGCTGTCACAGTGAGGGTATGTGTGGGATACGAGGTTATGAACAGGAGCAAGAGGGGCTCCTGTGTTTCTAACAATATCATCTGTTGATCTGTGTGTTGGTTACATAGGTAAGTTCACTTTATGAACATTCATCAAGCCACACGCTTGGGAATTGTGTACTTCCTTATATTTATGTGACTCTTCAATATAAAGTTTAAAATGAGGGAAGAAGCAAGAGTATAAAGAAAGTTTAAACAAAATTAAACAAAACCTCCCAGTTCAGTGCTATCTATACTTCACACCGAGTACTTAAGTAAAACAGAGAGAGCTTTGCTGAGGCATGAATTTGTATATTTATAGTCTTTTGTTCCTGATTTTCAAAGTGGAAATAGTGTTTGGTATTTGTAGAAAGAGGACAGTAACAGGGTTAAAGAAGATCTTAGAGCAAAATGACAAAGATTGTAGATAGGGCTGGAGATCTGTTTAGAAGAGGAACATGTGATGAACCATATGGGCCTAAAATGAGAAAAAAATCAATTACACTTTTCAGCACAGACAGGCATGGGGGCAGGGGCCCAGACACCACTACGAGGACGGCATACCAGCAGGATATAATAACTCATCACCAAAGAATAATTTTTAAAAATTATTCTCAAAAGCCTCCCTTTTATTGACTTTAAAACAAATACAGAGGAGACATGGAGTTCATTTTTAGGAAATATTAAGTATTTCGACAACATAGTACCCAGAGTTACTAACTTTCCTTACCTCATTCCATGAATGAATATATTTATTTCTTACTCTGAGCAGATCGTGTTCTTTTTATGTTTAGAGGACAGAAGCGAATGGGAATCAGTGACCGAAGAGGTTAACAGGACAGAGAGTAACAGGCCATGTCCAGTTTCCAGCAAGTGAGGAGCAAACAGTGTCCAAGAAGTGATGAAGACCCGGGCCTTAGTAGAGGCAAAGCTACTGCCACGGGTGGCCATGGTAGCACAGGACCCAGGAGCTCCCAGCAACGCCTTCATCTGCCCTGAGAGACTGTCTCGGAGATCTCTGCACGCACCCTGTCCTTCCTTTACTGGTATCTGCACATTCAAACATGGCGCATCATCATCATTATTGAAGCAGTTGCCTGATGGCAGATCACAATGAATTTTAAAAGATCCTTTTTCTTTTTTCTTCTCCTTTGGGCCGTGGGGAATACTAAGGGAAAGATAGGAAAATATGCCTTTCTTTTTTTTTTTTTTTTAAACCCAGTGATAAAATACACTTTGAATTAAATAAAGCCCAGTGCATGGTTTACCAAACATCAGCTTAAGAACTCCTCGGGCTAATGGTATTAATAAGAAATAATAAGAGGACTGATGATAAGTTGCTTAGTTGTGTCTTATATTTATAGCCTTGAAGTTCTTGAGATTGAGTTATTGGCTTGTCAGGTCTAAAATACAAGATGCTATTAACATTTTTAATGCTAAATCTAAACAGTATTTATTGGTTCATCTTTCAATATGGATATGTTGGTAAATGAGGATTTTGTTTTTATTTGCATATCATATTAGCACTTTTCTGCTGCATAAGTGTTTTAATGGGAAAAGTATGTACATATAATTTAACAGGCCTAATCATCATATTTCAAATAAAAAAAAAAAGCCAGAATCTTTTAACCTTGAGGCTGTTATAATGGACTAGGTGAAATAAAATTGATATATGATGTAAATGGTGATGCACTTTTTTTTTTTTTTTTACTATATTTCAATATTCCCTTTTTTCATTATTCCTCTAGAAATCGGGATTAGACAGCTCTTCTGACTAATTAACCAAAGGAGGTTTGACTAATAGAAGGAGATTGCAAGCATGATTACTTAAATGATGATGTACATAGCACTTAATGATCATTATCATTTATTCTAATATCAGTGGTAATAAATGGTGAAACTGTTTAAGCCAAATGCTGTCACATCACAATAATGTACATCATGGCTAATGCTAATAATTTCTAATTTACTTGGGAATCAATGGGACACGTAGCTTTCTTAATCCATGTCAATGCTTTCTTCAATAAATTTATAGAGCCTTTTAAAGTAAAAAATATTTAATATTTATCTTTTTACCTAGACTACATAACAGGTAGTCATACCACCATTTCCCTCCAAGGCACAATTAGTTCCAGTGTCATGTATGAAGACACTTATTTACAAAGATCCAATGACTATAATCAACGCTACTGTTTCAAAATACTGATCTCATCCCAGTCTCTTGCTCTCTACAGATTCACTGGGTCCAGGTTAGCCCTCAGGTTCTTACACAGCACTGGAAGGCTACCTTTGTTCTAAGAAACAAACTAGAGTGGTACTTGATTTTCTATGTTACTCATTTCCATCACCGTTTTCTCTCACATTAAGAATTACAAGGGAAAGAAGATTCAGATATGCGCTACAAAATGGCTGGCCAATGTTATCTCCAGAACACACACAAAAAGGTGGGGAGTGTCCATTTTATGTGGAGAGACACATTCATTATCTTGAGCTAGAGGCACTAGACTATTGACTCTTCATCATACCCTATTACTCTTTAGGAATGCACTTTCAATTCTGGATCACATAAAAATGAAAAGCTGAGAGCTAGGACAGACAGAAGTTCCCTTTAGGTTCATACACAGTATTGGAAGAAAAAGGAAAAAGGAAAAATACAGTTGCAGTCAGCGTCTTTTAGGAGAAAAGGATATTAGGTAACTAATGAATGAAAGAAGAGATTTGGCTTCTGCTTGTATTTTAATGGGGACAAACTAAGTTACTCTTGGAGATGTCTTCCTATCTCGATTGCCTGCCTGTTGCCCATTAAGACCTTTAATATTTCTAATTTTAATTTTAAGGTTAATGGTTATTTTATAAAGAAATGCAAAAGGCCTCCAATAAAACAGCAATTCCTTGTCTCTGACTCTGCCTTATTCATGTTTCTCTTGCTATCTCCTGATTAATCAGTTTTAGACATTATTTACTGATTTCCTAGTATGATAGACCAAAGCTTAACTTCCTTACAGCTTGGTTGTCTCAAAAGGGCTGCTCACAACAAGGCTTCTCCTAGAACCAAGAGAGAGGCAGGGAGACAGAGCAACCAAGATGGAAGCCACAGGATCTTTCATAACCTAATCTCAGATGTGACATCCCATCAGTTCTGCTGTATTCAATTGGTTACAGACTAACTCTGGACAATGTTTGTGGAGGTGGTACAGATTACATAAGGATACGAACACCAGGAGGCAGTACTCATTGGGGCCACCTTGGAGTCTGGCTACGACAGAGTTTATATTATTATGACTGTAAAATTGCACACAAGGCTATGTCAAATTCAAGTAGTATACTATGATTATATATCCCTATTTTCCCCCGGAGTTAAAATTGCCTCTTCTTTTTTTCTTAGCACCTACCACTCTTCCCATACTTGTCCCCAAAGTTTTATAATACCATTGTACACAAATATACAATTATACAATTATAATTGTATACACTAATTCAATTGTACACATGGCCAAACAGATCAGATGATCTTAAGTTCTATATTTTTCTCCTGATCTTCCCCTAGTTTTTGCTTCTCCAAATATGTACTATTTTCTTTCTGCTACTATATTTTTCATATCTGAAAGATCTTTTTGTTTTTCAATCTTTTTTTACACATACATCTTTTATATTTCAATGATCAAAAGAAGAGGATGATATATACATTATTATGATTTAATATAGATTACTTATGATGCTATTACCTACATTTTCTCTACTAAGAGTTTGTTTTTTTTTTTTTTTTTCCTTCTTTTTTCAAGTTGAATGCTTTCCTCAAATGTCAGCTGATGAATCCTTGGCTCAAATTAATATTTAAGAACAAACACTTTGAATGAGTGAATAGGTTTGTTAACTAGTGAGTTTTTCCATGGGATGTTCTTATAGTAAGCTAGTGTTTTTTGAGGGAAGGGAGCCGAAATGCCAGTATCTGAAGGCCTTTTCTCTGGACTGTTCATTATCTATAGAGGAATATTCAGACATCTAGTTAGAATATAAGCTTCGCTCCTAGGTAGTAAAGACTAGGTGGTGAGATGGGGTCAGAAGAGGATTTTGCCAATCATTTCTCCTCTTTTCTCCCAAAGACCTTCCTCTACGTTCATGTAATCCCTGTTTTCGGTGGAGTACCTCAGCTCTGGCTTGTATTCTAATTCTAGAGCTTCTAGCACAATTTTTCCAAACAGCATACTTTTCATCTCCTGGAGGTGTGGAGGAAAGGCTGGGGCGGGGGGTGGTGGGGTAAGCGCAGCGTAGTGGTTACAAGTCTGGGCTTGGAGCCACCGTGCCTAGCTGGAGGCTGAACTGCTCCCTTAAGATCCTTGCATTTTCAGCTCTATGCCTCCTTCCTCCCTGTCTGTGGTTCCGGAACCCTCATGTGGAGCTGTGAGGAGTAGATCTCACAGAGTAGATCTCACAGAGGAGTCTGTTTCTCATCGGGGCCCCCTATGCTTGGGGGTTGAATTGTGTCACCCCAAATTTATGTTGAAGTCCTAACACCTGGTATCTGTGAATGTGATCTTTGCAGATGTAAACAAGTTAAGATGAACTCAAACTTGATTAGTGTGGCTCTAACAAAATGATTAATGTCCTTCTAAGAAGGCCATGTGAAGAGACAGAGACAGGGAGAAAGCCATGTGAACACGGAGGCAGAGATTCGAGTGACCCAGCTGCAAGCCAAGGAACATCAAGGGCTTCTGGCTACCACCTGAAGCATGGGAGAGAAAGAGGACAGATTCTCCCCCAGAGCTTCCAGAAAGAACCAACCTTGCCAACACCTTCAGATTTCAAGCTTCCAGATTTGTGACAGAGTAATTTTCTGTTGCTTTAAGCGCCCCCCGCCCTTTCGTGGTAATTTGTCATGGTGGCCTTGGAAATGAATACACCTGGATTCCAGCTTTCTCTCCCTGCATCATTTTCTTCTCTATTGTCATTATATGTTGTTCCAGGTGAAAGATGTCTTGGTTTCAGAGGACTGGAGATTGGTTTTTATTACTCTTTCTCTCAGTGGCTCTGTGGTGACTACCAAGGGGAAAAGGGGGTTAAAACATCTTTACTATCCTATTTTAAAACTAAAAATCTCTATAGTCTTTTAATTTTTCCTTTTTTTCTCCTTCTAAACTAGTTCATACCAATTAATGCACTTTAAGTGCAATATAGGAACTATTCATAGAAAATTAATTTCAATCTCTAATTAGTACACCCATTCTGCACACTACTGTCACTTTGCTCACGAATTTCTAATAACTTTCTAGTGACAAATGCATCACAGAAGGTAGGTGGAGAAGGGGAAAGAATGAGGAGGAACTGACATTGAAGTTGCTGAACACCTATTCCAGTTGAGGTACTGTAGTAGAGTACTTTCCCATATTTTTACTAAATCTTCCTAATAGTTTATGAAACGTGTAATTCCTCTATTTTACAACTGAGGAAGAGGACATTCAAAGGTTAAATAACCTGCTATCATCACCCTTTTAACAAGTCAAGAAGTCAAACCAACACCTGTCTGTCTCTAAATCCCAAGCCTGACTCCACGCTGTCTTTCAAGGTCCGACTGCTTGGCTAGATCATTTAAGCCTTCTATAAACAAAATTCAAAAATCTGGCTAGTTTTATGCTTTCACAAATAGTCAGTGAATAAGAACAACTACTGCTCTTTTTTAAGGTAACTACTATGTGCCTGGCGGGCACTTTGCAAAAAGATTCATTTTTAATACAACCGTCTTGAAAACCGGTTTCTGTATCTGCCTATTCCAAACTGACCTTTAATGAGGACAAATAAAATATAAAAATAAATCTAATGGTACCTTAGCAATACCTAGGTGAGCACCAAGGGTTGTTTTCATAGGCAAGGATCTCAGACATGTAATATAGTGGACACACACCAGGAAGGAGACCAGCTATGTGAGGGTCGTTGCTCTCCACGCCTGTTAGAATGCCTGCCTCATACATAACACAGCACCCCAACAATGCTGAAACACACATCATGTAAGATGTCCCAACAGAGTTTCCGTTACCTTCCTAGATAACCACCACACTATTTTAAAGTATGAAATATCTTCTCCTCTTAAAAAATGGGAGGACTCCGCTTGACTGGTGCTCGAAGCATGCTCAGACTGCCTTCCGCCACACTGAGCACTATGCTTACATCTGGAGAGGAACTTTCAGACCTTTAGGTTATTGGGAAACTAACCGCCCTTTGTCACAGGGCCTGGGAAGCAACCTGGCCCTTTTTCTTCTCCCTAGACTTTACAGACTGCTATCATTACATAAGTCATAGTCTCCCTGTTCAGCTGGACCGTCGATGCAAACATGGTTTTGTCTCCCTGAGCAGTTACCTCTCACAGTTCAGGTAGGACACACACATATCACGCTTGTCTCTCTTTCCACTCACAGACTTTCAGGAGGACACCTTTTATCTTAGTTCTCAGGAAAACATGTCATCAGGTGAGACCTCCAGATTCCCCCTTACTCAGTATTTGTATCCACTTCTCTCTGTACATCCTTCCTTTTCACTGACCAGGTTCCCCACACCTGTGCTCCCTCGATGCCATCCCCCAAGAACCTCACTCTAACCCCTGCCCCACTATTCACCCCTCCCCTCCAGAGCTCCTCCCCTTCAGAATACAAAGACAGTAAAGCCAATGCCACACAAAAGGCAAAGAAACACAACCTACTCGTTATACCATGATTTGCTCTAGTTCCAGCTATTTCTAGCTATTTCTCCTCTCTTTCTTCTTTCACATTCAAGGCATTTAGAAAGAGGAGCCTAAACCCCTCCAGCCAATGCTGTCTGGCTTCAGTTTCTACTATTCCATTGAAACTGCTCTTCCTGAGGTGAATAATGGCACCCGTGTTCTCAAGCCAATTTGTGTCCGGGTGCTCCCCTATCCTTTTTTGCCTGGCCTTCCTAAAACCTATGGTTTGCTGACTGCTTTTTCCCAGGCTCCTCTTTCCCTTGCCTGCTCCTTCCAAGTTGCATAGCCCAGATGAGCCCTGCACACCACCCTGCCCAGAAGACCCAGTAAGACTAATGACTGGATCTGAAGCACAAATGATACCTTCTCCTTTTATCCTGGGGGAAGCTTCCCAGTAGCACCATTTCATTGAATCATAACTGTTTATCTTAAACAATGTATTTGTCATTATGACTGGAGATCTGCCAACCATTTGACGTTTTCCACATTTGTGATTATGTCAATGCAACGTTAGTTCTCAAGTGACAAAGTGACAGTACAAGTGGCTTCCTTTTAAATACATGTAAAAATATAACATGTGGAAAAAGAGAAAAGTAAAGTAATCAACAATACACAAGCCAGTAATCAAACAACACAATCAATAATTCTTCTTTAATCTTTCTGGGGGGTTGCGGGGTGAAATTTGATTAAATCAAGAGATCCTGTCGCCAGGAAAGAAAATATGCCCAAACACAAAACCTAAAACTAAAGGACAGAGTTCAAGGAGCTTCTAAAGTCTATCCACTGACTCCTTCCAAGCCTGTACTACGAGGAAAGGGAGAAATTTAGAGTGGGCCAGAAATTTTGAAATATGTAATTATAGTCCACTATGGCACACAAACAGAACAAAAGACATATTAATCACAGCAACTATTTCAGGGAGGTCAAGGACATTACTTTCCTTATGCATTAGTCCTTTATCCCTTTTCATTCAATTTAGTTCCAGCCTTCAGCACACATTTGTGGATGCTCATTAAATGAAAGGCGTTTGCTATTTCTTGCATAAATGTCCTTTTGAAACAACTTGAAGTCCTTAGTGCTTGAGGATTTTTTTAACCTGTTCGTGTTTAAGAGCGTATATGATAATGACTAAGCCAGAAGGTAGTCCCTGCCTTGACTATAAATTAGAAAGGCCTTTCCCTTCTGCCCACCGGGCATCCTTGCCTAGGCAGGAGCCCTGCTGAGTCCATTCTTCCTTTTGCTTGACTACATAGTAAATAGGAGAGACTGAGATTTGAATAAAATTTGAAATCACCCAAATTGTTTTACACTCCTGGCCTAGAAAAATCTCCTTAAAAAAATATTTAAGTCTTTTTTGACAGCTACAGGTAGCATTTGATTCTGCTTGAAAGCTCCAGTGTAAGGTGTCAAAAACAATTAGTGTTTTAATAGCTCTCTTTCTTTCTTAGGTATTTAGCAGCAGAAGTTCATCGGAAAGAGAACAAAAAATATTCCGAAGAACGTGAGCCAATGACATTTGGCAAAATCATATAATCTTACTTTATTATTCCCTAGGCTCTTTTCTACTTTAAATTAGTATACAGTTCAAAGAAATAAAAATGGTAGTTGTCAACACTCACTTTGATAGATAAGGTTTTCTAGGCAAGGAGTGGTTTGGTGTTGTCCTCACTGTTTTCAAACAAGCCTTAAGGCAGCTAGTGTTCAGTAGACACTATTGAAAACCTTACTAATTTCATAATTCTGCCTCAAGACAAATTCTTGTTGTTTGGGGGAAGGTAGGTCAAGAAATAAAGAGGACCCAAGACTGAGTGGATTAGGGAGGGTGGGGTGGTTATGTGTGAAGTTTTGATAGATCAACAACGGAAGCCTGTCTTGTGTTGCCTCCCTTATTTTGTGAGAAATATGCTAATTCAAAGATATCTAACTAGCTTCACATTTAATTCTGACTTCAAATCTTAGAGTAGCAGAGCAGCTGTGCCTGGCGGCAATACAATCTTATTTCTATAAAAATCTCTCAAAGCTCCATATATAAGTGGAAGAGTAAAAATAGATAATCAAATCCAAATTAAGGCTATTAAGAATTGATTTAGTGTAAAGATAATATAGCAAGATTTTGTTTAGGTTATGGATGTTCACTAAAAATGTGTAATACTTGTTTGCCTAAAATTTTGATTATGTTTTATCTTATTTTGTCACAGTTAAATAGTTTTATCATTAGGGGTTTTAATTGCGTATAGTTTATAGAATTCTTTCTGATTACTCTATATCCATTTAACTGAGAAAAAAAAACCCACTGTAGTATTTAATGAAAAGAGAACCTTCTAATGAAGATGCAATCAAATTGCAGGCAGATGTACCACAAGGTGTGGCTACACCGTTCATATTTGTGAAACCTTTGTTGGGAACACATAAGCGTCTACATAGTGTGCAGAGGAAGAGATGTCCTGGAAGAGCGTAGGAAGTAAGGTATCCTAAAAAGCACTAGTCACTCAGTGGTATACCACCGAGTTGTAGAAACAAAGAAACAAACAAAAGAGAGAAAATGAAGAAACCAAGTCCTTGAAAGTCTCCTTTCCACCTTCTTAATGTTGGCTCGACTATCTTGCATTCTCCCCGATTTCTTCATCTTTCTTCTGCCTCTTGTTCGTTCACTTCGTTACCCACCTGTGTCCATTCCTGAGGTGTAGCCCTTGATTTGCCATCCTCTAGATTTAAAGATTTTCCTTTAGAGAACTCATTAGCTTAAGTAGCATTAGCAATTCTCTGTGGGGGTCTCTTAACCCACAGCTCTAGACCTGGCTTCTTCCCTCAAACTTTAAAAAGCTCTTTTATTCACTCCCCATCCCTTGTGGCCAATCCATGTCGACATCTAGGGTGGCTATGAAGTCCTTTTGATTTCCACTTTCCTACTTTGTCACTTCAGTTCCAGAAAATCTGCTCAGACCTGTCATTTTCCTGCTTAAAAACCTCAACAGTCCAATTTCTTGGTCTGGCATCAGACTCTCCATATGTTTCTTTCCTATGTGGTCCTTTATTTTTAACCAGACCATTTGACTCACTAACACCTAAATATGGTACGATCTTTATAAAAACACATTAATAAATACTTTATCTTGACTTAAAAGGAAATCTTACTATTTTCCACAGACTATAGAAAATCTTCGGATTTGGAATGCACTGTGTTGAGTAAAGACACAAGATAATGCCCTGTACTCATTAGCAGAAGTTTTCCTTTGTTTTATTTACTGTTGTTAAACTCTGCTTGATTAAGCAAGGGAAAGAAATCTAATTAATAAGCAACCTTCCACTTCTAAAGAGTGAATAATCCAATCAAGATTGAACCACATCCTCCCTATTTGATATAACACCTTTTGAAGCACAGACCACTGATGATCAAATAGCTCCTTCCGATGACAGATAACATTTTAGGGAGGAGATGAGAGGGGGTTAACAGTGTTCACAGCTGGAGCTTTAGCAATTAGCATATTAAATCCCACTTACTTGGGTGACATCCAGCGACCTGATTTTGCTCAGTATAGTACATTAATTGTTCCATTCAAACCTAAACATAACCATGTCTGTTCATTCAACACGTTCTTACTAAACACCCATGTGCCGGGCACCAGTGCAGCTAAGTGCTGAGGTTACAGCAGTATATGAATCAGGTATCTTTGATCCCTTTGTCCCCACCTTGATGGGACCCATGACTAGGAGGCAGACACTGAATATTTTATAGGAAATGACTACTGCAAAATGGGAAAGCCACTGGGCTTATTAGGACATACAGTTTTACAGACTGGGGTCCACTGGAGATGCTCTGAGAAAGTGTACACATGCTGTTGCTCTTCCTTGGCTCACCCTTGCCCTTGGCCTTTTGGCCTCACTTCTACTCACTCCTCAAAACTCAGCCTGGATTTCAGGGTCCTTCTAGAAGTCAAGTCTGGATTGTCCTCATAAGGTCTGGATTCGTCTTCCACACCTACAGGTGTTCCCAAAACTTTGTGTGTTGCCTCTATCCTGGCATTAACCAAATGTATGGGAATTGTTACTCATCTGTCCCAACTAGATGAACACTTAGGGAGTATCTCTATATTTTAAGTGCCTAGCAAGTGCTTCATAAATTTTGCTAAATTAATGAAGGAATAAAGGTTTAGGGAGGAAAAATACTGGGCATTTAATTTCTGCTGAGGCTGTAAAAGGCAAAGCAAAAGATAAAACAACCAATAGTTTTAACCAAAGTATTTTTGGCAGAGGTTTGGAGCACAGCATAAGGGCTGGATTACGGAACATGTATAATTTCTGTGCTTCTGAAGCCCATAGCAGTTAGAAAGCGTGAGGTCATCTTTTGCCAAAATATATACTGGGACATTTTAGCTCCAAGGTCTGAGGATACTCTACCAGGATCTTCTAATTCTGAAATAAAAGATGATCTATGTTTGCAACTACATTTGTATCTGCAGGTATAATCTAAATCTGTACTTATAATCTATACAATCTATACGTTCCATGGTTGCCTAAAATTAATATAGATGTTTTAATACAGAGTTTATTTTTTTTAATTTTTTTTTAAAGATTTTATTTATTTGTCAGAGAGAGCGAGTGAGTGAGCCCAAGGAGGGGGAGAGGCAGGCTGAGGGAGAAGCAGGCTCCCCGCTGAGCAAAGAGCCCAACACGGGACTCATCCCAGGACCCTGGGATCATGACCTGAGCCGAAGGCAGATACTTAACTGACCGAGCCACCCAGGCGTCCCTAATACAGAGTATATTAAAAGAAATAAAAAGTGGTCATAATTCCAGAAGATGACATATTCTTGGAAAAGAGTGCTATCTAGTGGTTAAATCTGGGAACAAGAGATAAGATACACCACAGGCTAGAAAACCTCTGAAAGGATGTATCTCAGTAGGTCACCCTTATGTCAAGAAGGAAAAAAAAAAAGGTACATAGATTGCTCATAGCACAAGGATGTGAAAAGGAATAGATGCTGATTCAAGCTGTGTATTCAGAGTACAACATGGCGGAGAGGTTAAGAACTTGGAATCAGAAGTCAGCTCAAGTTCAAAACTTGGCACAGGACCATAAGCAAACTACCAGACCTGTTTAATCTTTAGTTATTTTCAACAATGAAATGGAGATAAAAATATTGACTATCTGACAGGATTATTGTGAAGATGAAATAGGATGATATGTATAAAAATTCTGCATGGTGCTTGGTATTTAGTAAGCCAAATAACTCAGTAGACATTAGATTATTATTAATACTTAAAATTATTATTTTACTTAGAATATAAGTTTAAAATAATTGTAGAAAATCTTGTAAGTCTTCAAAAAAAAAGGTTAGGAGATAATATGAACCACTATAAGCATATAGAAAATGTCAGACATTAGTTTAAGTACATCAAAGCAGCTTAAAAAGTAAAATAGGTTCAAGTTACATTTCATTCACATAGTTCAGTTGAGTTGTAGGGTTAGCATTTTCAAAACAAAAGGCAATTTTTAGAAATAGCAAGATTACAAAATACTCTGAAATATCATCTTTTCCTAATAATAATCATGATCCTTGTTTCAATGACAATATTTTCCTTAAACAAATTGTGTAACTTTTGAACATCTAATCTAATAAATCTATCTTTATATACAGAGTTCTTAAAGATTAACTGGTCATTTGAATTTTTCCCCACTTGGTTAGAAATATAAAAGGAAAACACAACAGAAATATTGATAGAAAATAAGTGTCAAAAACACTGTAATCCACTACATTTATATTAGAAAAGAATTTGACCTTTATATCTCTTTTGGCTTGCTGTATAACCTATTAGTTTAATTATCACAATAGCCTTATAACTTCAGATAGTACATGTCAACCTGAGTAAAGAAAGAAATGCAAGGTTCATCTGCTTTTATGCAGTGGACCAAAATACCACAATTTGTAAGTAATCATAGATGAGCTTTTGTAGACTGGACACTTTAGTGACATTACAGTCAGAAAAGGACTGGGTTCCCCAAGGCCAGTGCACAAAATTATCTTAAATAATCTTCCTCTACATAATACCTAAATTAAGCATGGCATGGACATATGTATGCCATTATAATCATTTCATGATCACTGTGTTGGCTGTGGGTCTTAAATAACACACAATGGGGGCTGCATTATTTTATATATTTTGTTACTAATAAAAAAATAATTCAAAGTACCCATGTGTAATCAAGAAAAGAAATGTGATGGGAATCAGAACTGCATTATGGTTATATTTGTGTCACTAACTAGCTCTGTACTCTTGGGAGGGTTTGCAGCTTCTCTGAATTTCCATTTATTCATCTACAAAACAAAATAATCTCTAGGTCCAGGATAGCTCCATTCTCTAACCTTTTGCCATTATTTACTACGTCACAATGACTCCAAATCATAAACCCAAAGTTAGGAAGTACTTAATTATCCACAATGAGTATCTGTGACATATTACCATTCCTCTTTTCTGCTGTTAAAGTAGGGAAAGGCTAAACAATAACAAAAACATACTGTTGAGAAGACTAGAAAGATCTATTTAAACATTTTACCTTGAGCAATAAACATCTACCCATCTATGAAGATTAATTACCCACATTCACTTCTTTTTCTTACTCACTTCATAGTTTTTTTTTTTTTGGCTACCCTAGAAATTTGACACAAATGTCTGTACTTAGCCACACATTAACACTTCCAGAACTTAACTCCTCCATATCCAAAACTACCCTTGAGTGAAAATCTGTCAAGTATTTTTCCATTTATAAATCTCGCAAACTTTGATGACAATCTCATCCTGAATAAATGACAATGACAATTGATAAATTTACTTATGACTATGTAAGGTAAGCAGAACCCCATTATTCATAACAGTGAGAGAAAGGGAGCCAACGTAAATAGAACTCGGTCAGCATGAATTGGCACCCTGAAGAGAGGAGGGTGCCATGCGGGCGCTGGTGAGAGATTTCTGGAAGCAATCACTCTCAGATCAACATCAGAAACTCAGTTAACTCACCTTTTTAGTGATCCTAGTATATCCTTCCACGATAAGAGCACATGAAACTCATCTGTATTAATGATTTTGCCAAAATGCTGGTCACAGTATTTCAAACTGCACTGGCAAATATGGTAGAGTAAAATAGTTTAACAGATTCACTATTTCAAGTCATATCTTGATGTAAAGCAAATCCACTATGTGAAACATTACTTTGAGAGCAAACTGTTTTTGAAAGGATACATTGGGCAACACTGATCAAAAATAATTTCGGTTATTTCGAAAAATATTATGATTATGATAATTTCGAGATAATTTCAAAAAATAATAATTTTAAAAATTCATCTGAGACCTGAAAGAAGAACCTTAGATACTACCTCAAGGCAATAGTATAAGCATGGAATATTATGAATATACAAGCTCAGGGCAATAGGTACATCCACACATTTCTACTCCTATAGTTATAACTAAACTTGAGAACCCTCACAGCAGCCTATTAAAATAACAGATCAACAGGATAAAAGTAGATAAGAAGAATGTGCAATTTATGAATACGGTTTATTACCATGGTTACAAACTTTCAGAACAGGCCTCTGAGACATGGGACTGAGACTTTGCCGAATATCTGTTAAAAAAAGAGAGAGAGACAAAATTAATACAGAGGTCTGTTCACCTCAAGAAGTGTTAACAGTGGGACGCCTGGGTGGCTCAGTCGGTTAAGCGGCTGCCTTCGGCTCAGGTCATGATCCCAGTGTCCTGGGATCGAGTCCCACATCAGGCTCCTTGCTCGGCAGGGACCCTGCTTCTCCCTCTGCCTGCCTCTCCCCCTGCTTGTGTTCTGTCTCTCTCTCTCTCTGACAAATAAATAAATAAAATCTTAAAAAAAAAAAAAAGTGTTAACAGTATTAAACTGTTTTCAAAGGTTAAATATGTCTCGACCCAAGCAATGCTTCAATACCCTGAAATACTTGAAGCAATGATGTTATGACTTTTACTTCCCATTTAGTTATGCTATTGTAAACTCCACTGGGATAAGGTGCATATGGTTCTTTAGATGAGACTTGTCACAGTAATCAGGATTTTCTAGGTTCAGTGCTTTGGTCTGTTAATGTGCTACTGACATCGGTCAGCTGGAATGCTTCTCTGACATCTGTCATGGCAAGGGAAGGATTAAGCAAACTCAAGAAACTTCTGAAGAGTTGTTGCCCAGAGCACTACATTCTTGACACATGACTTGAAAAGAATTAAAAGGAAAAAAGAAAACGGTTGTTCTTTGTGATAGTTCCCTAGAAAGTAACATGAAACAACTATAATGTTCACCTTTTGGTTTTGGTGTCCTTTTTCTTCGGTCGCGGAAGGCAGCCCCCGACTGCAAAGCCTCCAGCAGACTATCCATCACTCCTGTCTCATCACCCTCTGTGAAGAGAGATGCAGGGAATTCCATCAGCCCTCAGGGTTACCATAGCAATGTCAAAGCATACACAGAAACTGGTGATGGTGATGGTAGGGGGAAGAAAGATCAGATGCCAGGACTAAGCCAGCAATTTCAAAATAAGATAGGACTTTAACTCTTTCATAAATCAAATATCTTTTAATGAAATCGGGCTCATTAGTGCCTGTGTTACTGTCCACTAAAGAGGACCAGCTTCCATTGATTCACTTCACAGGACTGCTTTTATAGTCTGGTGGCCCAATAACTTTAAATAGAATGCGGTTCTAGTCATATCTGTGTCCCAGGTTATCATAAATCACATTTCCCTTGTAGAAATGGGTTATTTTCAAAGCATCAGCTTCTATTCTAAAATCGACCAGGTGTGGGAGAATGTTTTCGTTGCTGTTACTGAGACTCTGCTGCCTAAACTTTTTGCACAAAATTGTATTTCCAGGTTAACTATTGTGAACATGCTCCCAACAACCGATCTTTCATATCAGAAGATAATCGTCCCCTGATTTTGGTGACACAGAACAATCACTACAAACTTTCATAGAATGTATGAAAAGTTTGTCTTCTGTAATGAAAAAATAAACCAAAAGAGGCTCTCAAGTACCTAAAGTATTTTCATCCCATTATGATTAAATTGATATTCTGTATATATTTAGTGGAGGCTGTGGTGTAGAGCCAATCCTTTCTCCGAAGAACAGATTATCTTGTAATATTCATAGTTATTTATAGTTGTCAATGCTAAATATTATTCAAAGGGGGGGGGGAAGCTTCAAACTACTGGCCCAAGCCCAAATTCAAGGAAATACACTTTTTTGTCCCTCAGAAAGAGGTTCTTTGTAGGATTCTCTATGAAATTGTATGGCTGTCATAGTTACAACTAAAGTAATAGAAAACTACTTCCTCTGGATTTTTTATTTCTTTTTATTGAGACGCAATCCCTTGATTGGGAACAGATGACAAATGAATGCAGTAAAGTACAGATAGCAAACTCATCTACAGTTTATAAACAGATATATAAATATAAATATGTATCGGCCTCTTTCCATCTGGTTCTATCTCATATTTTTAGAAAAGTACTAAACTTTGTAGGTGTAATTAAAAAAAAAAGGTGGGTAACAGGTAGAGTATCTGAAGGTTAATTTACAGATAAATTTAATTCTAAAGTGGCTTGAAGGCTATTTTAATTAAAATACACTAAAAATTTCAGACACCTTAATTAGTGACTAATATCTTTGAAAATTTACACTCAAACTTAACTTTAAAAAAAAACAAACAAAACTGTGAGTAATGCCAGATATTCAAGGTTGAGGATATATTTCATTAGCAAAAGGCAACATTTTAAAAATCTACAACTTTAAGAAAGCAAGCACAAGATTAATGGCATACACTTTAAGGGAATAAAAACAAAAACAAAACCAAAGAACTACAAAGAAAATTTGGACTTTCATTATTAAGTTTACTGTTGATAGTGGTATTGACATAGTGAATCTGAAACCATTATGTGTGTATTATAAGGTTGAGCAGACGGGTAAACTCGCTATTGGAAAGGAAATACAAATATGAAATAGGAGGAGAGAAAGAACCATAAAGTGTTGGATTTCATTTACAAGGGTTTAAAAAAAAAAAAAAAAAAAACCAAAACACTTTTCCTAGCTTTCCAAAATAACCCAGAAGTAATGACTGTGGCAGCAATGAGCACGCTGGTCTCCAGATCTTGGTTTCTAAATACCATTACTAATGTGAACTAGAATACTTAGAGAAATATCTGATTATGGGGCTGAGACCAAGAAAGTGTGAAATAAGCCAGGAATGTATTGATGTACCAGAAGATTAGAAAGTACTCACAGAAGGCAGGGATGTGTCAAAAGGGCAGAGGGGAGCTAGACTGAAGGACAGTCTTGGCCAAATTTAGGGGGATTTGAGCACTAAATGAATAATTATAGGGATGGATTATTACACATTGGGGGTAAAAAACATTTATGCATCCATACTGATACTAAAAAATTAAAAATAAATATGGGGTAAGGGAAAGCTCTTCTATATAGAAGAATGCCAACCAATAGGTGTCAAAGATATGCGGAAATACACAATTTACTATATTACAATTCACATAGTAAGAATTGAGGCAGGAATCATCAATGGGTGCAGAAACTACTGGGTATTAGGCTGTCAGGGAATAGCATTTGGAGAAATCTGGCAGATGTCACCTTACCTAAAGAATCCAATCTGACATCCTATGTCACAGTAATGGTACACAACTGAGAAGCGCCTTCTGAAAGGGTGCACTGAGACAGACCCAACCTGTGTAGTACTTTGCACAAAAATATTTATCCTGAATCTAAATGTGAGGAAACTATAATAGAAATCCAAAGTGAGGAACATCCTGTAAAGTGACTGGCTTGGGTTCTTAAAGACCATCAATTATGAAAGACAAGAGAGAGAGGGAGGAATGAAGGGAAAGAAAGAAAAGATTAGGGAGATTCAAGAGGTAGGACAACCAACTGTAAAACACAAGCTTTGATTAGCTCTTGGACTATATCATATAAATGCTATTGTTGGGATAATTGGGGAAATTTTAAAATGGACTAGGTATTACATAATTATATTATGCCACTGTTAAGTTACCTGAATATGATAATTATGGTATCATTCGGTAGGTTCATTCCATTGTTGTCAGGAGATAGATGCTGACACACTTAGGCTCACTAAACAACTTATGCCCCCATCTCATGTTCTCCGTTTCATGCCCTTGAACATGCTGCTTTCTTTACACAGAACATCCTTCCCTTTTCTTCGCCAAGCTAACTCCTCCTCCAAGACAGAAAGGAGAATCCTTTCCTGAACTATGTGAGCTGAACCGGGTACCCCTCTGTGTCCTAATGGCATGGGGTAGCCACAGCAATAAATCCTTTACAATATAATTTACTTGACAGTTTCTGCCACTAGACTGAGTTCACTGAGGACAGAGATCATGGCTTTCATTTATCCTTAATACCTAGCAAAACGCCAGTATCACACAGAAAGTGTTCATTAATAACTGTTGACTAACTAACCAGTGAGGCACTCACATGGCCAGTAGGAAGAAGTAATCGTGCAGGAGAAGGAAGGCCACAGGCGGGACAGGGGTCAGGGAAGCGGTGGGAGCGCGTTCCCACCACCACTGTAAACAGTGCAGCACTGTTTCTCTCTCTTCCCTTGTCTCACACAACCATTCGGTTGCCAAACCCTGTTCATGCACACTCCCCAGTATCCCAAGAATGGATCAGTTGTTTCCTTTTCTGATTGAACCTGAAGTTCACTGTCGAGAATTGAATTACTTTTCACCTGAAATATCGCATGAGTTGCCAGGGGTCACACTGCGTCTAGTTAATCCCAAATTCAAATTCATCCCATACAGCACTGGTCTGCTCAAAAGCAGAGCCATGATCTTCAGTCTCCCAGTCACAAATTTCCATTATCTCTCACTTCCCGTAACATAAAGTCCCAACTCTCACTTGCCCCGACACTTGATTCCAATTGTGTTTCCAATCTTATCTCTTTTAATTTCAAAACCTGTTCTTCAGCTAAAGGCAACTTTCTTCACACGTCTTTTCTCTTCCATCCTTCCCTCTCCAGCTGGAACCTCTGCGCTCTTGTGTCCCAGAGCTGATGGCTTTTCTTGGCCTTCATTCCCACGTGCATAATGGGAAGAACATATTATGGAAGTAAGAAGACACGCGTTCTAGTCTGAGCTCTCAACTAACAACCTATGTGACACCGGACTCGTTACAACATCACTCCTGACAAGTGTAACAGAAAAAATACCTGTTTAGGGTTAATGAGAGGATCAAATGAGAAAATACAAATGAGAGCACTTGGTAAATTGCTGTGATATCAAAATGTAGGGAAATAAATTCATAAATGAACTCCATAGCACACTACAGGCAGTTTATGAAATATTTGATTATTATGTTTCAAGTATTGTTTCAGATACAATATAAATTAAATGACTTCTATAGTGTATTTTATTATGTCTTTGATTATCATTTCTAAGGGAAACTGATGAAGTACCTATCAGAAGTAGGCCCTTTAAATAGTCTCTAAATAATCCAATGTGTAAGGTAAGACATATAATGGAGATGTTATTCCAAATGTTAAAAGTGCACTTAGAATATATTCATTCACCATATGTTTACTGAGGGCTTACTATGTGCCAGGACACTACTAGGCACTAAAAATACCCAGGCCCCAAGAATTAATAAGACATGCTTTCTGATCTTAAGAAGCAGAACAGTGTGATAGGTATGGGAGGGATCCGTATGAAGTACTGGAGATAAAAGATTTCCTGGTGAATTATGATCTGACAAATAAGCAGGATTTAGCCATGGCAAAGACTAGAGAGAGAACAGCATCCCTGGCAGAAGGAATATCAGGTACAAAAGCAAAAGATATGAATAAAAACAAAAGTGAGCTAGAGTCAAGTATTGAAATGATTTATATTTACATGATTCTAATACAAACTTAATTCATATTTACATCGCTTTCATACATTATTCCTCTACAAAGAGAAATAAAAATTAGCTATTTTTAAATTGTAGACTAGAATTCAGTATCTCTAACTACAAGTCAGTTCATATTCAAAATATTTATAGTCTCTCTCCTGCTATGAACTCTTTTAAATCAATAGACTAACTGTAATATTCAAAGCTTTGCTATATCTGAATAACACATCACCTTGTTTAATTAGTAAATGGTATTTACAAAAATTGTACAGTGTCAAGGGAAATGGAGGAGAGAGAGCTAAGGAGGAGATACCCCTAAAACAGAATCAATAGGACATGCAGACAAGCAGAGGATGGCCTACTGAGGAGTTAGACAAGTCTGAGGTCTCAGGGGCCTATGACTAAAGGAGTAGAAAATATGAAAATGTTTTAAAATAATATTCAGTTTGTTGGGGAACAAATGTTGAAGATAATGAGCTTCCTTTTGGACATATGAGTACAAGGTGCTAGCAGGGACCTCCTGATAACTTCTGAAAGTAAGCTGGAAATTCTGGCCTCAAGTTCAGACAACAATTTTGGTATTATTTTCAGAAGTCATTTCTGTATTACAAAAGATACTCATTCAGCACTATGGGCCAGACCCTGAGAAAGGTCCTGGAAATACGAAGGCTGACTTTGTCCTTGCCTTATATGGTCCTCTGGAAGCACATATGACTGATTCGGGAGAGGTGCCATCTTGAGAACCAGTAGGAGAAAAAAGGTAAGGCAGTGACATGGTAAGGTATTTTCTTTCCTTTGTTCTACCTTCCCAAGTCAAGGCACAACACGGAAAGTAGAGAGAACTACAGATACAGATATCCTAAAAGGCTCGAGAACATTAAAAACAAACCAAACAGGTTGCATACAAAGTGGAGAATCAGAATGGAAATGGATTTCTCAAAAGCAACACTGAGCTCCAGAAGACAAGATACGGATTTCAAATTCTGAAGAGAAATGATTTCCGATGAAGTCATGGTTACACTCCCTCTAAGAGGAGGACAGAAAATGAACATGCAAGTTTATGAACGCTCATTCTTAGAAAGCTACTGGAAGGTGTGCCTTGGCAAAAAAAGGTAAGAAGGTAAGAAAAACAAACATGGGCTCTCGGAGAGGGGAGGGGACAAAACAGCAAAGTGGCAAAAATATTGCCCAGGATGACACTTGTGTCCCAGGCCCAGAGCAGCCAGTTCAGATCACATGGGAGAAAGCTGGAGTAAAGGAGAGAACTGTGGCCAAGAAACTAAAAGCAAATCTGCTGTGTTGGGCCATTTACACAAATGACTGCTGCTGATTTCACAGACCTGAGAGTCTGGATAAAATTGTGACAGGTGTACACAAATACTGAGCAAATTAAAAAAAAATTGTTCATATAAACCTAGAAATGACACTGTTGCCCAACAGGAAAGAACCATGGAATACTAACTGGAGGCGTAAGGAATATTTCCACAGTTGCGATATTATAAACACTATTTTTTTGACTATCAATTGCGATACAATTGTAATGTGAGGACAGCAGGAGTGGAGAAGGGGTGAAGGAGGGGAGTCCAAGGTGGTGAGAAAGCAAAAGGGAACTAAATCTTCACTTCTCAGGAACTCGCTAATGCCTAAAATAAATTAACAATAGTCTAAGCATATTATTTAGAAATAGAGAAGAGGTAAATAAATACCAGAAAAAAAATCCTAAGAATTAAAAGTGGCTGCCTCTGGGAAGTAGAAGGAAGCGGAAGGAAGTTGAAAGGAGTGAGGGGAAAATATATTTTATCATGCTAGGAGCTTAACATATTTCATCTAGGAATTTGCAGACATTATGTTGATAAAGTAATGACAACGAAAGATCTCATGACAGAAAAAGATGACCAGGTAGGTAGAGACGAAGGAAGAAGTTGATTTTTGACCTACTCGTGCTTTCCTCTGATAAGGGGAAGAGGAAAGGTAATAAATGGTACAATGCAACATGATGAGTAGTGTGATGGAGAGCTCCAGGGCAGGAAGGACAACTGGTATGGGGCACAAGGAAAAGGGACAGCAGTCCCAGAAGGCCTCCTGGATACCTAAGACTTAACAAAGAGCTGTCTGTCTGTCACGGCTTCCTGAAGGGGGAAGGCCCTGCTCGCGCTCACAGAACAGGCTGGGGTTCCAGAGGGTCATGAAACACATGGGAGACCCAGATGTGCATGGGAGTGGAGAGCAGAGTGCCAGTGGGGCAGCGCTGGGAGGGGTTGAAGGCACAGGGAGGGGCCAGTGCCCCAAGCACTGAATAAGCTACAGGAATTTGGGGTTTATCTTTAAGGGAGCCATCAAATTATTTTAAGCTAGGACATAACATGGTTAAATTCCCCCTTTAGAAAGAACACTCTGAGAAGAGACAAGATGGAGGGCAAGGAAAAGGTGAGAGCAGGTCTGAGAATTTAAATCTAGGCAAAACGTGATGGCAGGGCCCAAGTAAGGAATGGAAGGTGGTGAAAATGCAAAAGAGAATGCACAGAAAAATCTTGGTGAGCACGGATGGGAGTATTAAAAAATAAAGTCGAGGTTAATTTCTAGGTATCCAGCTTGGCTAACTAGGTATGTACTGATATTATTCACCAAGTACTGAATTGTTCTTGTTTGGTGATGGAAGGGGGCCAAGCCTAGAGAGGAACTCATATCTGGATGTGTTGAGATGTTCAGGAGACATCCAACTGCAGGTGATTAAAGGTGTTTAGAAGGCTGATCGTTTCACAGGTTTAACAAGAGGGAGGAGAACTGGTTACACTAATAGGTTTAACTTAGAAGCATAGTGGTTGTATTTGAAGCTGTAGAAAAGGGCGTAAGCTTAGCGCAGATGTAGAGGAACACACGTTTTGAATTCAAACGACTTGGATTGAAATACGGGCTTTCCAATTAGCCACCAGTGTGACTCTGGGCAAATTATTTAACCTTGCTAACCCTCATTTTCTTTCCCCTCAACTTTAATGTGGAAATAAGAATAGTACCTGCCTCACGTTATTGGAGGATTAAAAGACATACATGGTGTGCAGTGCTCAGCAGGGTGCCTGGCACATAGTAAGAGCTTCACCTCAGTTGATCTCTGCTGTGGTAGTTGAGCTGGCAGAGCGTGAGCTCTCTTAGGAAGATGTGTGCTGTGACAAGAGCGCTGAGGGTAAGCCACAAGGCAAACTAGCGTGTAAAGGGGAATTTAGGAAGTAATGAGTGTTTTCAGTCTCTGACCGTTTTCTATCGGGTTTACCGTGCATGCACTTTGAGAGCTCCCCTTTCTCATTGCCCCCTACATAACTTCATTAACTCTCACCATATTTTATAGGGTTTCAGTAGCAGTAAAAGATGGAAAGATAACCACCTGGAACTGGGAGTGGGGCTACAGAAGAAAAGCTCAGTTTCTCCAAAGACGTGTTGAAAGTGTGCAGCTGATGCACAAATTTCATAGGCTCACAGTTTAACCCAACTCCTTCTAAAAGAAACAGTGACAGTTGCCCTTACAAAATTACATGAATTATTTTTCTATGCTGCTGGTTATAGACCTTCTGGGAACCAGATTGTATCTGCTTTACTTGGTAACCCAGTTCAGTCTTTAACCTAGAGCAAAGCTCAAAATACGACTTAAACCAGACAGCAAAAAGACAGGAATAACTTAAAGTCTTTGAACTTGTCTTAATCTAGATGTGAAACTGAAAATTTGAGTCAAGGGAGTTAGAAAGCCAATTTTCACTGGGATTTAACTGATAAAATGATAATTAGAACAGTTCTCTTTTATACTGTAGTTAAGTACCTCAACCAAAGTAGAATTTTATATTTAAAAAAACACAATACTTGAACCTATTTTTCTCCACTATTCTTCATTATTTGCACAACTTTAACTCAACATATCTCCTGTTGTAAGTTAGAAGAAGAAAAATAGAATCTTCTACAAAGGAACAAGTTTTTACTTTTTTGTTGTTGTTGTTTTTGTTTTTTTTTAAATAGAACAGTTGATAACCTCTCTACTTCTGCTGACAATCCCGAGTATCTACTGAAGCTGTGACAGCTCTGTCTGCAATCACATGCTACTACCTATTTCTTCCTATCCTGAATATGCTTGGACCTGTGGCGATCATCTCATAACTCTGAGCACAGACCATGGGGCCATGCGTATAGTTGCTCTGGATAAAATACAGGCTATATTTTCAAAGCTTGAGTAAAAACATATTTCACAGGTACATCTGAATGTATAAACCATGATTATTGTACTATTTATTACACTGTATGCAAATGAGAATCTAAATAATTTCATGCCTTATAATAAATAAGGTTATAGTAAATAAAGTTAAAAATGTATTTGTAAAATAAAGTATTTTTCTCATATGAACTCTCCAGTCGCCAAAAAAAAATCCATACTGGATGTCATGCATAAAGAATGATTCTATTTTAATTATATAAACAACCAGGCAAAAAAGGTAATATAAATATATTGTGACAAATCATATTGCATTGTTATTAATTTTTAACTTCCCAATTCTTATGATTTAGATTCTGATGTAAGGAAATGATTCTGGCATCATAGTCATTTAGTTCAACTCATGAAGATATCCAATCTATCTTCTTCTGAAATCTTTTATTAGAGTTCATTTTTAAAACTAATGTAAACATGGCAAAATTACAGGAAAATAAGTTAGTTATGTGCTCATTTAATTCTCTTTTCAAATAAAAATGGCACACCATTTTTGGAATGTCAACATACTTAAGGCCCAAGATTTACAAGTGACCATGTAATCAATGGATGAGTTTGCTATTTCAAAATAATATAGCAAAAACTTATCTGGGCTGTATTAAATAGACATCCCATATTAAAAAGCCAAAATTTCAATAAGAGTTTCCCAAAGGGTGTACCACAGAATGCTAGTCCCATGAGGAGCAGCGTGTGTGTGTGTGTGTGTGTGTGTGTGTGTGTGTTGTGGGGGAAGGGCGGGTGGTTCTGTGGTCAAATAAGCTTGGAAAAGAATGTGTAGCATATACTGCCCTTGGGAATTCATATCAAATACACACAAAAATTTAATTCATGATTTATGATAAATGTGGCATTTCAAATCAGTAGAGGATAAGAAAATGTTCAATAACCACTATGGTGACAATGTTTTATCTGACTCCCACTCCTCTACTTACAGCAACATAAATTCTAAGTAGATAAAACATCTCAACAATAAAAAATTAAATTGCCAAAGTACAGCAGACAGTATGTAAAAGTATATTTTTCATTACTTCTGGAATGGAAAGATCTTCTTGTGAAAAATCTAAATACCCAAATGTCATACAGATTTTACTAAATGTCTGCAAACTGAAAGAATAATAAGAACAAAGTTTACACAAACAATAAAAGGAGAAACTAGAAAAAAAATTTAGAACACAGGTATTCCTTAAGACTCGTTCTCTTGAAATACAGAAATTATGACTCATAAAAATAAATCAATTAAAAAACAACAACAACAACAAAACCAGGCAAATGCTATGCTCAGGAAACCCATCATTAAAATAAATAAGCAAGGCTTTTATACAGAGAATATCATACTCAAACTCATTCATAATTAAGGCTATTCCAAATACATCAGTGAGAGATCATCTTTCACTTATCAGCATGGCAATAAAAAAATGAGGATAACTGGTATAGGCTGGAAAACAGGTCACCACACATTGTTGGTAGAAATATAAAACTAATACAACCTCTTTAGAATGCAATTTAGTAATCTATCAGAAATAAAACTCCACATACCACTTCATGAAATAATTTTTCTAAAAAAATTATCCTACTTATAACTCACATGTGTGCAAGGCAATATGTATAAGGATGCTCATTATAACATTGTTTATAATATCAGGAGATTGGAAACAACCTAAATGCCCATCAGCAAGAGACAGACTAAATAAACTGTGATAGTCACATATTAAAATATATTGAGAGGTGAAAATATAATGAAGCATATTTATTCATTTTAAAGATTTTATTTCTTTATTTGAGAGAGAGAGCGAGCGAGCAAGCACAAGTGGGGGGTAGGGGGGCAGAGGGAGAGGGAGAAGCAGGCTCCCCATCCAGCAGGGAGCCTGACACGGGCCTCGATCCCAGGACCCCAGGATCACGACCTGAGCCGAAGGCAGACGCTTAACTGACTGAACCACCCAGGCGCCCTGAAGCATATTTAAATTGTTCATATAGACTACCTCCAAAATATACCAAGTGAAAAAAGTCAATCACTTATTTGATCAATAAGGACACTGGATATAGACCTTTCAATGGCCACTCACAGATATTAGCTATAAAGCGGAGGATATTTTCGGACTTCTTGCTTAGCAATTACTCTACCACATGGTGCTGAGAAAGGCATTACTTAATCATTCTTCCAGTGCTAAATGTTTGTTAAAATGTCTCCCATGTAAGTACTCAAGTGCCCAACTCTGATTAGCTTGTTCACAGTGACCTATTCTAGCAATTACTGAAGAAAGCAAAATTTAAAAACCAGTATTGACTCTTGTTTAAAAAAATAATTTTGCCAAAGTTGTCCTTGTGTATTACGTAGGGACTTGGATGCTGAACAGATGCCTTCAGTTGCAAAACACATAGAATGTCAAGGGAAAGATAATGTATCTATTTAAATATATATGTAGATGTGAAATGATAATGGCATTTAACAAGATGTGACTCACACACAGTGAACACCCATGACCCTTTAATCACAGGAACCCAGGTAGGAAAAGTTTAATTACATGGCATAACATCACTACTTCTGAATAGAAGCTTCACTTGTTACCCCCAAGAGCTTCACTTCACTCTGAAGAAATAAGCTTGACAGTGTTTAAGCTTGGCAATTGCTTATTTTCTGATGAAAATATGCTACGATATGTTTTAGACTCATTTAAATATTTTCTAGATGATTTTAATATTTCTTTAATGTTTTCTTAATATTTTCTCACTATATGAGTGAGGAATTTTGAAAAATATTTTTCAATGGCTTTGTTTCTCAAAGTTTTGAACAAAGAATGGAATGATTTCAGATACAGAAAATGAAAATGTTTAATTCGATACCCTGAATCAAAAAAAAAAAAAAAAAAGGGAAGGTAAACCAGGGGACAGCAGTAATTTCAGAGGAATTTCTTTTCAGGAGAAGCTGGGATAAGTGGACTTGAGGCCATGAGGGGCCGCTCTCGGCGAGTGTACTCGGACACCGAGCGGTGCCCAGAGGGGCCCCAGTGGTCAAGTGCTGACAGCAACATATGGTGCACACAGGAAGAGGGGGAGAAAAGGTCGGGAAGAGATGCCCAGGGAGCTGGGATGCAAGGCTGAAGAACTGCCATAGAATGGTTTTGAAAGGTGTGAAACAATCAAAATTGTACTTCACCATGATTAAAGCCGGCATAGTGTGAAGGTGTCAAGCCTGGGTGACTGGGAAATTGGTGGTATCATTAAACCAAAATGAGAACGTGAAAATCAGGTTTTATGTGGAACATGATAAGTTAGGTTTTAGATGAATTGATTTTGAGGTGCTGGCAGAATAGTTAAACTGCTTTGTCTAAGAAGTCGTTGGAAATATACCACTACAATTTCAAGTCAATCCCACACGGAAGCACTAAGAAATACGTGGCAGCCACTGAAACCAGCGCCAGCCCTTGTTCTCATGGGACTTACAGTCCAAGGGCAATTTCAACACAAAATTTGTGACTACCTGTATGATAAATGTCCCAAGACAGAAAGCAGAGTTCTATGAGACTGCTTACTGTAGAGACACTGGATGAGAGGTAGAACTATGGCTGCCCAGTGATGATTGCAGGGGTTATTCTTTGATACTCATATTTGCACTTAGATTTCTGAAGACAGGTTTTAATTGCACTTTAAAAGACTCTATGGAGGGGCGCCTGGGTGGCTCAGTCGGTTAAGCATCTGCCTTCGGCTCAGGTCATGATCCCAGGGTCCTGGGATGGAGCCCCACATCTGGCTCCCGGCTCCAAAGGGAGCCTGTTTCTCCTTCCTCTGCCTGCCGCCACCCCTGCTTGTGTTCTGTCAAATAAATAAATACCTTAAAAAAAAAAAAAAAAAAAAAAAGACCATGGATAACACAATAAACAGTGGAAATTTGTATATTAGCATTTTGCGTGCCAGGAATGTTCTTAAATGCCACCTCACTGCAGCCAACTTTGCCCAAAGTAAGTTTATTAGATTCGAGTTCCAGGTTCATTTCTAATACAAATTTGTGGCCCAAAGTATTTTTTTCAGTTCATTTTGAAGGAGAAATACAGATTTATTCTGCATAAATATGGTATTCCTCCCCATTCTTTCCCCAATCAGATGCAAAAGTGTAGCATTAATATTACACACTGAAGAAATGTAAAAATCCTCATCAGAGTAACAGCAACATGCTTTTCAAAGAAAGGAAGTCAGCAAAGACAATAGGCAACTCTGAATGAGAGGAAAGTGGGGAGGAAAGGAATTGACATATGCTTCCGGAGAAAGCAAATAACACAGAAAAGAAAAGAAAGTGGGAGACAACTGAACTTTCCATGAACTCATTAACAATTGCAAAGAAACTGGAGACAAAAATGTGCTAAACTCTTTCAAGCGAACAATGGAAGATTTTCCTCTCAACTACAAAAAACTGACAAAATGAATACGGAAGCCCCCAAATAAAACCTGATATTAGGTATGTTTGAGCACAATTTTATTTAGAAAAGAATGCATGAGAAAAAGAAAAAAATCTAAATACGAATTAAGATATACCAGGAACCATCACTTTGAGTGAACGCCTGTGTGGAGTATTTTACCTAAATTTTCTGATTTCATTCTCACTCCAACCCTGCAAAGTAACTATTATCACATCTATTTTAAAGCCAGGGAAACTGAAGCTCAAGGAAGTGATGTTCCCAAAGCCCTACCGTGGCTAAGTATCAGAGGGGAGGTCTGAACCAGTATCTTTCTGATTCTTTCCACTATATGCTTTTCCTAGTATAGAGGTGTTACAGGCTGAGAAGTACTCAGATCTTTAGCTTAGCTGAGTTGTACTTAGAGGTGTTTCAGGAAATGCCTCAAGGTACAGACAGACAGTGGCTTTTGTAGCTGGTAACTCAACCAACAAGCACAGATTAGGTTTCCCCCACTTCACTAGAAACCTGCTCCCTTTCTCTGGAAGCCAGCAATAAATGAATGCAGTCACAGAAGACTCCCTCCCCACAGAGAAAGGCCAGAGACATCTTCCAATTCTCCTAGGAACAGGAGTATCTGGAAATACTAAAATCAGTCTGGTCAGCCTGTGTCTTCATGATCCCTCCCTACAACCCATTCACTGGGGAACTGTTATAGTTGGGTTAAAACCTGGAGGCCAGCTAAACCACTATCACTATCATTCTTGGTCACCACCGGCCAAAATTCAAGTTCTTTCTGGTCTTTACTTTCTCAATATTTATTAGCATAAACCACTTTTCTACTGCCTCAATGTCTTCAGTGAACATTCCTTTCACCTCTACCTGGAAACTGGACAGATGATCTGCACTGCCCCCTTCCTAATAGACGTCCCTCATCCTCTCATACATTATGTGCGTGTAGGAGTGTAGGTAGAGGAGAGGGGAGTAGTTTTCTCCCTCAACTTTACTACTATATCAGAGTATCACTTCTTTTTCCGGATGTAAAAAGAATGCTTTGAGAAACATGTCATTTGGTTATATCACTGCCATCCTTCTGAGTCAATGTCACCTAATTATGCACTAGTCTCCCCTCTATTCAAGATAGACTTGGTCATCTGATTCAGTCTTCCTTCTCCGGCCAAGTCCTGCCATTATCCTGCATGAATTCAACCATATGAACAACTAAACTAACAGCAAATGAATTCTTTGACTCCCTCATCTCCAGGGACCAATCCTTTCTCTTTAACGGTCCATTACCTATTCTCACATCCATAACTGAACTTTGTGACCAACCACAACTATTTTATTAATAATAACTTAAATTCATATAAACTTGACTGACTCCTGCCCTTATATTCTCTCTCATGAGTCCTGTCACGTGTCCCTGGAAATCTCCAAAGCCCTGGCCTCACGGTCTTTATTCCTTGTCTGTCTGCTAATACTCTATAGTTCATTGCTTTGACCGTGATTCACATGCCAGTATCTTACTTCTTCCATTGATGTCCTTTTTCAGACTCCTGGTAAAACATAAATGGACCCCAAATTCCATCTTCTTGAAACTATATATCAGCTGCTGAGTAATCCTGGTGAAAAATAATACTGCAGGATCAGGACCAGTACATAATCACAGTTGCCAACCTCAACTGAATTCTCAATGCTATCCAACACGCCTCCTATGTTTCACCAGGAGGCTCACTCTCCCACTCCCTGATAGGGGTTGTTTCAATGCTTCCATACTTTTTTCATGCCTCTCAACCAACCACTGTCCTTCCTCGGTAGAGGACTTCCTCTATTTCAGATATAAAATAGAAACCCCTTGAGGAAAATACCCTTAACTTCCTAACATCAAATCTACCATCGTATCTACACCTGGACCCAGCCTTTCCTCCTTCCCACCCATCACAGTAGCAAAGCATGTTGCTTTCCAACACAATTTCCTCCACCTGAATTGTTATCTTACCCTCTGCACTGTTCCTGCTGCCCTCAGGACCTTGTTCTATTGAGTACCCTTCCCAATCTCCCTTCCTTTCTCATCTCCCCAACTACATTCAAACAAATTTAAACACCTGCTTGGCCCTCTCTTGACTCCAAACCCCCTCTGGTTACTACCCTTCTTACATCTCAGTCTCACTTCCCATATTCATTTATCAACCCTCTAACCCTCTCCTTTGAGTTGAAGTCAATGGGACAACTGTCATTCTCTTTATGATCTCTTGGTAGAATTTGACAACGTAGACCAACTCTTCTCCTTTGAAATGATCTCTTCCCTGGGCTCCATGATGTCAGAATTTTTGTTCCCTACAACTCTCATGGTGACTCCTCCTCAAGCTTTTCTTGGTTCCTCTTCCTTGGCCCACACATATACCATTCCTCACACTCTCCATCAGCAGTTTATTAAATCCCACAGCTTTGTATATTAAGAACTTCAAGTTTTTATCAATAGCACAAGCTCTACTCCTGAGTCCCAACTACCGCGACCAACAATCCACATTTGCCAAAGATTAAGGGGTTTCCTAGAACAAAGGACTTGCAGTGCTAACACTGGGAAAGTCTCAGGCAAACTAG
Source organism: Halichoerus grypus (assembly GCF_964656455.1). Taxonomy (NCBI): domain Eukaryota; kingdom Metazoa; phylum Chordata; class Mammalia; order Carnivora; family Phocidae; genus Halichoerus; species Halichoerus grypus. The sequence goes on along the minus strand of NC_135715.1, from coordinate 45,085,236 downwards.
CTTGAGTTACCCTCACCCCTACCCAATCACTGAGACAAGGTTACTTAAGTGTTCTATAGATATCTCAAAGGTAACATCTACAAAATGAAATTCATCACCACTTTCCCCAAAATTCCACTTCCTCCTGTATTTTTCATCTCAGTGAATGGTATCACCTATTCAAGCAGAGGAAACTGTCAAAGGCAAATATGTATAAAAGGATCTCACTATCTCAAAGCACTGAGTTCCCAGTCACTTTTCCTTCCGGGGAAATATCCAATATGATTCTTATATAACATGTTAGTATTTATAAATGCTGCTGAATGAAAAACAGTAAAAACTAGTGTATCACTTTTCTGAAAAGTTACATGTCTACGGGCGAGCTCCAATAGTGCAAGATTTCTTTCTTCAGTGTCACATTCTTCCACCATTCAAGTTCTTTGACACGAATTTTGGTTACCATTTAATGTATTATACAATTTCTTCTTTAAACACCTTGAAATATTCCTAACATGCAGTTACGGAATGATTAATTTTCCTTTCCAATAAGTTGAAATAAATATTCCTCCAGTAAGGAAACTCTGGAAAACAACTGTATTAACTTATGAATGCCTCAGCCAGAAGACAGTATACATTCTGCAGGTCGCCAGGAAACAAAATGGTTGCCCTTCACAGTACATTCTATAGACTCAGTTATCTTCACACAGCTCCTGTCTCTGGGTGAGCTCTATCAAATATTGCCTTTAAACTTGCTTGGACAAGTGAAATACACCCAGTACACAAAGAATAAATGAAAGTTTTAGATTAAGAATGTACAAAAGAAGTGCAAGACCCAAGACTCCTTAGGCTGAAGGAAACAGGCAAAGGAATAACTTCACGGTGTTTGGGTTATTACATTTATATCTCTTCATCTTCATTCAGCACGAGACAGTAGATAGGCTGATATTTTAATGAAAAATTGAGACTAAATTACAGGAAGAATTATCTGGAAAAAAATCATTGTTAACACAGGACACAAAGTGCCAAGGGAAATGGTATTTTTTTGTTTATCTCAAATTTAGGGAGATATTCTCTTCTGTTCCAAGGAGTTCAGGTAGTGACTGGACATACAGCCAAGAGCACATAGGAACAATTATCTAAGCTTGTGGGTCCTCCTTTCATCCTCTTGCCAGCCATCTTGTGACCACATATACACGTATTAGTGCTTCCACCATAGGGTATGTGCATCAATAGGAGGAGAAGTTGAAATTATATTAGTTAATTTGCTACTTCATTAACAGCTGTGGTAAAAAGTCCAAGGAGAAAGGAGATTGAAACTAGCTAAAATGAGTGGTTTGTATTGTAAGTGAATCTAAATTATCTATGTCCCCTATTCCTGCGGATAACTGAGAGTCAGCTGTGCACACATCTGTGGGTGTTTATCAACATTTACCATCTGTGAGAAGCTTATGGGTTGTAAATGGTGGGCTAATTAGTTGAAATGCTAGTCATTCCTAATGACAGTTGTTAGGGACAAAGGTTTTACCCAGGTTAAATTGATCTCGGAACCCTGTTAATCACTGGCGGCCACTCTACCTTTTATTACAAGACTGAGGAGCTACACTATGCTGTATGAGTCACACAGTAAGATGCATTATAACTAGATCAGGCTGCTAGTTTATGCATGTTAATGAGCTCTGCTCTTAATAGACTGAAGTGCTGATTGAGTATTTGTCAGGGAAAATGGGAAGTTGTCAGTCTGTAAAAAGGTCAGCCAATTCTGTAATATATAAGATTTTCATTTCTGTTCTACATATATACTAAACGCATTCCATTCAGAAAATTAGGAAAGCATGGATAGCAAACTAGTAACTGACATAAGAGATAATTCATTTATGAAAAGATCTGTCCTTATACATACTGGCATACGTATACATTTCCCTAAATTCCCCAAATTAGCAACTTTTTCTAAGCCCATGTCTCCCTTTTACTGATCGAAAGTGTGGGGAAAACATTCTAAACAGGTTAACTTTCAAATAAAATTGTCCTAAAACCAAATGGAAAGCAAAACCAAACAAAAAACATACTGCATGGGGAGAGAGACTCTTAATTTCCTGCCAAATGAAAAGTGTCTTATAATAGAGCTTGTATTTTAATAGAGGATAGTGTTGTAAAATCAGTGGAGGGCCTAGACAAATTTTGACTGCTCAGGCATGTTTTTATTTAAAAACTGACTTATAGAATATAGATGGACTTTGCAGGGTTAGAAGGAACCTTCTTTGATGGATAAGGAGACTTACAATCTGGGAAGCTAACTGGCCTGCATACTATCACTTAGCGGCCGGTGAAGTCGGGGCTGGAATACTGGTCACCCCAACCCCAAGCTGGAGCGCTCAACACTACAGGATACCACTTGCATTCTAAGAGAATAACAATACTGTCCATAGGATCAAGAACTCTGGCAAGGGAAAAAACTGCCCTATCTAAAATGTCACTCCTTTGCACACTTCTTATCCCTCATCCCTGCTTTATCTTCTCCTTAAAACTTACTGACTTCTAACACTATATATCTTAAATGTCGTCTGTCTTCTCTGTCAGGACCCACAAGGGCAGGGATATTTGCTTGTTTTGTTTCCTGCTATATCCCCAGGGCCTTGGAAAGTATCCATAACATGATACGTGTTCAATAAATATTTGTTGGAGAAAACCTTTTGATAGGAAGAACTTCTTTTCACCATTACAGTACCAGTTCTGTTAATAAAGGAGGTATTCCAAGGCCAATTTTTATAATTTGTTGTCAGTAATGTAAAATCACAAGAGCAAATCACACAGGAGGCTTGGGAGTGTCTTTTGGAATGCAAGGTGTGATCGATGCTTTTTAAAAATTCACAAAATACGCACTAAAACAATATCACATAGAACAGAAAAATAAATGTGAACGCAAACTTCAATAATGAGAATTCCAGAGTCTTGGAACTGAATGCCTGAGCGGATTTCCACTGAAAAGGAAGGAGTGGGATTGCCCCTCTTTCCTCCGAGGGGAGAACGGGATACGTTGTTTTACTTGACACGCATCCCAACCCTCAGTTAGCCGCTCCCTGAGAGGCCCACCCCCAGTTTACCCTCACGGGCTAACATGATTTGTTTTCAAATGTTCTTGGTTGGCGTAGCTACAAAAAGATGCTCAAACTGTCTTTGTTAACGGAGAAGACTGTTCTCTTCCTCTAGACAAGAAGTTAACATTTATGCACAGTTGTGTTTCATACCCTATGCCAGACGCTTTCAGGTGAAATTATGCCCCAGATAAAAGGGTTTTAAATTAGAGATGTAAAATCAACATGTCCTAAAGCTCAGACAGGTACCATCTACCCTGTCACGAAAGCTTTTCCGTGTCCCCATACTTCAACAGCAACAAAGCCCTACTGGTACCATTTTAAACTGCCTTTCAAATCTACCCTGTCTTTTTTTCTCAGTACATCTGAGTTCAGGCTGTTGGCATTTAGCTCCTACAAAATTGCAATGGTCTCCTAACTGGTCTCACTCTTTGTACTCGCGCCACATCCTCAAAGCCTTCGGCATGCATTCTTGCCGTCAGAGCCATCTCTCTAAAATAAGACCCTATCACTGCTCTGCTCAACGCCTTTGGAAAGTGCCTACAGGATAAAGCAAAACTCTAAAGCATAACACGCTCTCCCAATTTCCAATTTAGCCTTGCCGTTTCCTACAGCTCTACCCAAAGAGCATTTCCGGCCTGCTACATTATTTGTTGCTGTCCAAATACGAATTTCATGCCTCTGTGTCTTAATTTACACAGCCCAGTGGATTTCCAGACTTGGAAGCCCGGGCTCATTTTACTGTGTTCATTTGGTATCCACCTAATTCAAGATTCTGCATTTCAACGGACCAATAGAAGTCTGAGCACTATTGCTCAGGTGACAACCCACCTTCCCTGGCTCTACCCTAAGGTGGAAGCCAAAAGGACTATTCACAATATTGGAACTATCCACGTAGGAGAGAATGTACATCACGTTCATGGGTTGTACATAAATGGACAAGATGCCCCCATCTGCTGGGAGAAACTGGAAAGGGAGGAGGTTTCCTGCAGGGTAGGAACCCTGCACACCGTTCCTCATTCCAGGAGGAAATGGGACGCACAGGGTAGGATTTCACATGGAGTCACAGGGAGTGGAATCCAAGAGCGGAAGCATCTTGTGTCCAACGTGCAGCCCTTGGAGAGCAGCGGGTCTACTGATGCAGCATGCGCTCCGGAGAAGCGGCCAGGGGACAAACCTAAGTGAAAGGTTGCAGTCCCCACGGATGAGTGCTTCGGGAGGAGCACAGTGACTTCTAGGGGCACTGGCTGGGGAGAAAAAGAAGTGAGCAGAGAGAAAGTGCAAATCCAAGTGCAGAACACGGAGACATCTCTGAGAATCGCCAATATCCAGGAGCAGAGGAGGTGTCTAAGAGAACCCAGGCAGATCTCCTAGATTCCCACTCAAGAACGAAAGAGACCTCACCCTTACCAAAGGAAGACACAAGATATTATGTCAAGGTAGGGAGGCTGGTTTGGGCCCAGTCAGAATTGAATCAAGAAGAGTGCACGCTGCTAGAAGTGCCCGCAAGCTGGCTTTCAAGCTTGGCATCAGTTTTAGAGAGAAGGACAATAAGAAGAGAGCACGAACAGGGACTTCAAACAAGAATAACTCAATCCGACGCTGGCATACATACACAGAGAGAAATGACTAAGCGGTTTCCCATTAGGCAGGCGGGTGTTTCAGAGTCAGAAATGAAACTTCATTTATACCAACTTACATCTTTGCACACCTGAGTTTGTTCTCCTGACTGTGAAATACCTATTTGTTACCGATATTACAAGAGCACATAAAACAAACTGGACAGATGCCATATTTCGTCCTAGGATTGGCCAAATATACCTCTAAGTGGTTGGCTCAGATAGAATATGTACAACTGAGGAATTTCTACCCCAGAGACGTGAATTCCATTAATGTTTTAAAAGTGCTTATTAAACACCTGCTTTGGAAAGATAAACAGTCGCTCACTTTAAAAGGTTCTTTTTAAAAAACATGGCTAATTTTAAATACAAGCATTTTATTTTTGTAAGATTAAATGAGAAATAATATTATGTTTGACTTTCCTGTTTAAAGAACAAATCTTTTAGAGCCAAATTAGAATATTAGCTGAAGTATCATGTAAAGTAACTATAGTAAATGCTTCAAGTCACTTTCCTCTTTTCTTGTATTTTATAAAAGATAAATATCATTTAATTAATGAATTAAGCTAAACTTTTATTCCACAGAGGCCTCTGATAAGTTTCAGGAGGAATACACCAAATTCTTAAGACGTTTTATTTCTGTTTTCAATATTAACTGCACTTAAATGGGAGCAGGCTGAAAGCATCCGTGCACACACAAGCCTCCCTAGCTAAGTTGTAATACTCGGAAGGAAATTTTTATATCTCTTAGAGTTCCTAAGATTCTAACATTGTTAAACACTGCTGGAGATATTTCTCTTTTCTTACCTTTCCCTGTTTAGAGTTGATCAATGGCAACTCAGTTATTATTCCATTTCTATTATATCCAAGTGTGATGCTTTAGAAATAAAAAAAAAATGGTGCCAAACATAAAAAGGGAATTTTCTCATGGGGGAGCTGAAAGATTTGAAAAACAGTACTCTTTCCCCAGCTTTCCTACACCACGAGTAAAGCAGTTCTGAACAAAGCTCAGCATCATTTGGGCTCTCCTAATTTTCCAAGTAGAGAAGGAACAGTTTTTAAACTCTCCACTATGCCTCCAAATATAACATTAAGACATTTTACGTTCAGTCTCAGCAGATACCATGAGTTAGGAAACAGCGTTTCCTCAGATTGCAATGCTGTGTGTCTTAAAAGAGTCAAAATGCAAGAATCAATCAGAACACAGTATAACCATAATACCTGAGAAATACCTGAGAAATACCTGAGAAAATGCCTGAGAAAATGCCACATTTCCTCAGGCCAAGTTCCTTTAGAATCTCATAGATAAGGTCCCTAAAAAGGTTGTAGTCTATGGGGAAGGTGAGCAGCATTAGGGTCTTTTTGCAAGAATGAAAGGTACTTCTAATTAGCACAAATGACATTTTCCTCTACCAAAGCTGAAATCAGAGTATAATCAACAGAGGTACAGCAAAATCATAGGATAATCTATTAAAATATTTGGTAGATTTATTTATTGACTAATTTAATATTTAATAAAAACTCTCCATGCATTCAAAAGGCACTACATTTTTTTGACTCTACCAAAAGGCACTCCTTTTTTTTCCCTGAAAGGTCAACATTGTTCCATAATAAACATTAAAATAAATGAAGGCAAAGTAAAACAAAAACAAAACAAAAAACCTTTTATTCACATATGAATCCAAGGGAAAATACAATCTAATTAGCATCAAGACTATCCACTGGAAACAAGAGATGATAATTGCAATTCAGCACTAACAGAATCAATACTTATAAAATATACCTGAAGTACAATAGAACGACTGCCTTTCTCTTAATTCTTGGCTTTTGAATTAAGATAGTCCCTTTTGTTCACCAACCTTCTCGACTTTATGACATTTGAGGGCTACTTTGCAGTGAAACAGAGGAACTGTCACATGTTTAGAATCTTAGAACTAATGGCAAGTCAGAGAATCAAAGTCAGGATGACTTTGGAGGGAAACTATCCAGCTTCTAAAGGCACTGAACCTTCACACAACACTTGCAAGTTCCTGATGGAGCCTCTAACTCAACACTAATTTGACAAAAAAATGTTTCGACTTTGCAAGAGTTACTGCATGGATAGCACTAAAAGTTTAAAAATAAACCTTCAAAGGATTGTGCTAGACTAAAATTACTGTCACTTTTAACCATTAATGATAATTATTGGTGGGAGTTCTATAGTGACAGTTCATTCTACCCAGGCAATGGTCTCCCAAGAATTGCTTATTCCAAAAACAGTCAGTCATCTATTTTCTGTTATTACACTCGTCTGTCAAATTCTTCCTGCCTTGGGGCATCCAAGCTTGTGTTAATGCTGCCCTCAACATTAACTCTGTTAATATTATGTTGCTTCTAATTTTCTTGAAGAACACTGGATATCTGAGGAAGGAAGCTATCCAGGAAACAATATTTTAAAATCCTATCACAAAATAATGTATAATTTCATCTAAACACTAATGCCTATTTATACCATTTTCAAGTAACACATAAATATTCAATTTCTCTGCTTAATTTTCCCCATCTGTCCTAGGGTTTATTTATTCATCATCAAAAGCCAAATACTACTGAGTTCCTTTTTTAAAATGGCAAGATAATCACTTTAGACTTAGCAACCTTCATGACCAAGTTCAGCACCACTGAATGGATTTCCTTCAACCTTAAGAATTTAATGTCAAAATGACCAAAAATAGGAAGAGAAAAGAGACAGCCTATTAATAAAGAAATAAAAACCTGGCTTCCCCTATGACCTTTTGACACATTGATATTTTCATCTCAAAAGATATACAAACAATAGTACAGCAATACTGGGGACTATAAGCTGGGATAAAAGGATAAGAGCACAATAGTTGTGCTGGATTGGTGACTGGAACAATTGGCAGTCCAGATGCTTGCTAGCATTTCAAAAGTTCAACTGCACAACTTTTCATTTTAAATTAATAGAATCTAAAAATCACATGCTTCTCTTTCTGTGCTGAAAGATTTAGTTTTCCCTAACAATTACCATTATTTTTTATCAATACTTTGTGTTTAACTACAAGATTCTAATTTTCTTTTTTTTTTTTTAAGATTTTATTTATTTGAGAGAGGGCGAGCAAGCACGAGTGGGATGAGGGGCAGAGGGAGAAGACTCCCCGCTGAGCAGGGAGCCTGATGTGGGGCTCAATCCTGGGACTCCAGGATCATAACCAGAGTTGAAGGCAGATGCTTAACCGACTGAGCCACCCAGGCGCCCCAAGATCCTCATTTTCTAACACACATTGGCCATTTTGCAAATGCATTCTTTTGGTTACAGGGAGACAAGAGAAAAGTTGACAGAACAGTTGTTTTTTTTTTTTTTTAGATCGCGCCATAAAAATCAAAGAATAGTCTCTATAGATTATTGATCACTATCAGGAGTTAGTAAACTTTTTCTGTAAAGCACAAGATAGCAAATATTTTAGGCTTTGTGGGACATATGGTCAATGTCCCAACAGCTCAACTCTGCACCTGTAGCTCCAAGGTTGTCACAGACAATATGTGAAGGAATGAGCGTGGCTGTCTTCCAATAAAACTTTATTTATAAAAACAGGTGCCGGCTAATTTGGCTCAAGGTTCTGTAGTTTGAGCTATATTTTTACTTTACATATAAATAACAATATGCTAAACTAAACACAAAATGGAAGAGATGTCATTTGACCAGTTAATTTTTATCAACTGTTTGACAAATCTTATGCGTGTCTTCTGTGGTATTTCCTATGCACACACCCCATGCTAGGTCCTATGAGATAAAGATTGCTGAAGGCCAAGTTCTTGAAAAATGTACAATCGATTAGTAGCATAACACTAAAGCAAATGAAATGAGTGCAACCAAATATTCCATACATTAAGTTATGTAGCAAGACTATGATGGTTTACCAAAAAGAGACTGTCTATTATGAAGGACAAATATTCAGAGAACACATTTTAGAGAACGCTGGAATTAACACAAACACGATTTTGTTAGATTCAGTTAAGAATTAGAGGGATGGTATTTATGGCAAAGAGGACACCAGAAATAAGCACAGAGAAGCAGGGACGAGTGTGCCTGAGGTAAAGAGCGGATGGTATAACCAGTTCAATAGAGTCAGAGAGTAGTCACTGAGAAGTACATACTCATAGTCTCTTATCCACAAATTCTACAGTCAGATGTTTTAGAATCTGTTTTGCAGACTGTAAGAAGGTCAAAAAGGTGTATACGCTGTGAAACACTACCACATCCAGAATAACCTAGGGCAGCATCTTCTAATTAAACTCATTATTATTTCTGCTTCGATGGGGCCTCCTGTCAGTTCAGGCCATGTCTGGCATCAAATGAGCTTGGACACTGAAGTTACTTAAAAACTTCTGGTTTTCAGGGGCAAATTTGCATTTTTGGATTGGAAAGGGGTTGTAGACAGAGAGTGGATTTAGCTGCCCCAAACCCTAAGCAATCCAGTTTCTTTTACAGTTTTGTCTGATTGGTTGTTATTAGCTTTTTTTTTTTTTTTTTTTTTAACTAAAACAGTTGACAATTTTATTTTCACATTTCACAATACAAATGAAAATTGCTTTTTTTTTTTTTGTCCTACTACTTCCTGGCAAAAACTATTCTCTCTTTGATAGGAAGGTGGAGCAAGTCTTCCTTGTCCTGCTGTGAGAAAACACCCAGAGTCACAACACCATGATCTCCTGGTGAAGTAAACAAGTAATATAAAATGAATATAAAGAGGTTCCTGTCTCTTCTTATCTGTCTGGTCGAGTCATTCCTGGCCGAGTGGGCACCATCATGGGACGGGCAGGAGGTCTCATCATTGGGGGCCCAGGCATCATTGGCATGTGGCCTCCCATAGGTGGCCTCATTCCAGGAGCAGGTCCCACTGGCATCATCCCAGGAGGAGGAGGGCCCATCATTGGCATCATGGGAGGGCCCCCCATATGGGGTGCTGGCATCATACCAGGGCGAGGAGGACCCGGGAGACTGGGGGGAGGTGGGATCATTGCCCCTGCAGGAGGAGGAGCAGAGAATGGAGTAGGAGGTATCTTTCCTTGTTGAAATGCAGTTGTTTTGTCGATCAGGCTCTGAGCCTGCTCTTCCATCCATTTCTGATAGTAGTCTTTCACATTCTCTTTGTGTTTCCTACCACTGCAGTGTGTCTTTCTCACAGATGGAGAGTCATGGGTGAGGTACGTGTCGCAGTAGTCACAATAAAACTTAGGCATGCTGCTCTGCAGGCCGTTGGCCACTCCGTCCCCGGTTGTTATTAGCTTTTTGACTGGTGCCAATAAGTAACAGCCTTCAAGGGTGGCATACATTTCACCTCGTTTTCAACTGTGATATAATTTTTTTCTTTTTTTTATAAGTGTTGGACTGGACTCTATACAGGCACCAATCAAGTTCAAAAGCCTTTCTCTCTGGAGGGCTGTGTTTCTCAGGGTAAATGCTAAAAACAGACATTTACATGATGTGTAAAGAGTATGCATTAAGTAATAGAGGTGGGATAAGTTTCTTAAAAAATGGAGAGATCTATGGTTATGCCTGAAAGTAAGACAATACTCAGAGTCTATCTCTGAAATTAAAAATAACTTCAAATACAAATACTCATTCTACTCAGAACTAGCAATGTGACATGGGAGGGCTCATCATGATAATAGTCCACTGGTTTGGAAAGTATACACCATGTAAATAAGGGTTGGGAGGGACAGCTACCTAAGGAGGAGTCAATGTCACACACACAAAAGATGCACTGTGATTGTAGCCTACGTTGTCAAAGTTATAATGTTCTCAATATGGTACTAAGATTAAAATAATGGATTGGTAGGATTTCTGCCCTCGAAGGGTAGAAACCAGGGTGAATCTGTGCTTGGTAATAGAAGAGCCATAAGTTAAGTGATATTCATAAAAAGTTTTCTTTGGTAAAATTCTTAGAAGTAACCCATACGACACCATAAAGATTGAAATTCTTTTGCCCCCAAAAAAGTTTACGATTAATTGGCATTTAATCTTGCATTATAAAACAAATTTAAACAACAACAACAAGAAATTGGAGTCATTTTCTAGTCGGCATATAGCTAATATTACAGAATACTCAGAAGGGCAATGAAAACCATTTTCAAAATGGTTCTTAAATATTGGATGAACAGCCAGTTAGTATGAGGATGTACCATAATGATGTTAAACGAAGAGTGACACAACTCAAGAAGTTACCAAAAAAAAAAAAAAAAAAACCACAGTTTCAAGATATGTTGTGCTAGAGAAGTCTGAGAGCCTCCTCTCCTTATCTTTCTTTTCAGAGGCTTTTTGTAAAGCGAGGATGGTGTGTGGGCCTTGCACAGCCATACAGAGAAGACGTGTATTAGTGCACAGAAAAGCAGGACTCTGAATGAGTTTTCCCCATTGAAACTGTGTTATTCCAGTGAAAGAGATTCCTGCACACACATGAAAACCTGTGTAACTATTAGCAACACTCTTGGAAAAATTCCCCACTGGACACTCCTTGATACTATTCATGGAGCCTCCTAATACCATCAGAAAAGAATTTGTTAAATGGTAGAGCTGGTGGTGGGGGTGAAGGTGTCTAAGGGCGTTTGTTCTCAAATAAAGCACACCAAGGTGTTTGTGCCCCTTCCATAAACTACTATCCTACAAAATTTCCTGGTTCTTTCACTTCTAACTTGGGTCAAGTAATGAAAATACTACAGATGTTTCCATCCCCTTCCAAACTGTTGAGCTCTAGCTACTCAGTTGGGCCCCGAACTATCCGGGCCATTGAAAAACCCTTTTCTAGAGGGGAAGAGTGGTGCTGATGGTATCCTCAGGGTTCTGGGCACTGGGGTAAACTAATGCTTGATTAATCAGAAGAATTAAAGTGGAATCTGAACCAGAGTAGAAAAGCCTTCCTAATGTGACAATCCTCCTCAAACTCCCCAACACAAAGGAAGAGGGTATCTATAGTTTAAAACCACTGACTATGATACCAAAGACAGAGCTGTCCCTCTCACCCAAGGTTTCCAGAGAAGATAATTCTCAACCTCCATACATAGGTATAGAGTCTAGTGCTAGGTATCAATTACTAAAATTCATTTTGGTCCCTTTTTTTCTGCACTATGGTCAGACCATCAGTGGTAAAGGCATACTAGCACAATAGTTTAAAAATATGTCCTCTGGTCAGAAAACTTGGCTTCAGTGCTTGCTCAATCTGTGACCACGTACAAAGACATTAAGCAACTCTGATAAAAATAGCTGCATAAATTTGCTGTAAGCATTACACGCAATAATGGACACATACAGAACCTGGCAAATAATACGTGATCAATAAATGGTGGCAGAAGTGGGTGTTGCTATTGCTAATGTCCCATAAAAGATGAGGGTAAGAAAAGAGAAATATATCAAAGCCAGTGCAATCTTATTTGTTCTATTCTTCTAAATAGAGAAATGATTAAAACCATTGGCCTATTTCTATGCATCAATTTCCAAAAATGCTAGAAAGCTGAAAGCACCACTGAACAAAACTAGAATACACACCATTATGGAAAATAATCTAAGTTTTATGATATCTGCAGAGGACAGGGTAATTGTTAAAGCCTTTATGAAAGCAAGTACACACATTAATTGCCTATCTGTTGAGATTGGCAGAGACATTCCCAAGTAGTATTTATGTAATATGCATTTCCTCTAAAATGGAGGCCTAATTGCTTAGTTATTCTAAATTGCAGAATGGAAAACAAAGGAGTCGTTTTGGCCATGTGGGTAAACAACAGATTTCTAAAAGCTAATTATCTCTTTATTTAATAGACTGAAGTTGTACCAAATGAGACATTTAAGTCTAATAAATAATAAACAAATTGTAACCTAAAGACTGAAATATAGGAGCTGCTCATATAGTTTTTATTGCTCCATTAAATAAGCTCTTATTTACTTCCCCCACAAAACATAATTATACAACACTGGGTCCATTTCAAGGCCATTCTGATGTGCTATTTAAAAATTATGTGAATCAACTTACATACTCAGGAAGTCTTAAAGCATAATATTTGAATTATATTATCAAATGCCCTATTCGTTTCCACGATTAAGAAACAGAAATGCAGTCTCGAAAAACTTGCACATAATCACATAAAATTGCTATTACTATTTGTCTCACTAGAAATGATTACACATAAGGATAGCTATGCACTTCAAACAAATAAATATGAGTGTCTATACTTACTAGTTTCTACATCAGATGTTTAATACTTTGGGTATATTCTCAATTAAAATAACTCAAAATGTAAACACCAACCTCAGAAAATGTATTCGAAATTCACATACCAATTAAAAAAAAAGACATCACGAAAATGTAGTTAATTTCTTTGCTTGTTTAATGTAATAACAAATCATTCAACAGAAATAACCAAAACTGTATGTGTGAATATTTAAGAGACCTCCAGGCTCATCACTTTTAAAGAAAACAAAAATGAGAAAAATGACCTCTTAAAGCTATAATATGACAATACGAGATTCTGTGCTTTCTTAGTTTCACTGCGCAAAAGGATTTTCAATGCTTCGTTTTTCTTCTTAGGGAAATTTAGCCCACTATTCTATTTTTATTTTCATTCTATTAACAAAAATCACATCCTGAAATGATAGTGATAATAAATAGTAGACTTGAAAATCGTTACCTGCTCTTTCGCCAAGGGCAAGTAATGATTTATGGTGGATAAAAAAAGAGCAGGGATTTAATTTACTCTACTACCTCAGGTGGTGAAACAAGAATTTGTACATCTGTGAAAAAACACAGTTCTTATTTGCATGGTGAAAATACTAAAGTCATGAAAATATATGGAAGGAAGCTCCCTGTGGGTTTATGACGGCGTTATGTGAACATTTTTCTCTCTCTCTCTATCGTTCAGGGCTGCGTGCCCTACATACGAAAATAAGATAAAACAAAAAGTCCCTGGTCTAGAGAGGTGACAAAGCCCTAATGTAAATTCAACAGTTCGCCCTTCTACATTTTTTTTTTTTTTAAAGATTAGGAAAGCTAGGCTGACAACTTCCACAAAGACTGAAGCAGTATTACGTTCTTCTGTACTAAAACAGAACACCCACAAGGAAAAATAATACAGAGTTTTAGCTCACAATAAGATATTGAAAAAATAAACCATACTGGCATATATAGTATAGGATATGCTATATCCTATAGCATAGGATATGAACATGAACCTGATTTCTCCTATCAATTTCTAAGGAGTTTTAGAACCAATATTTTAAATTAGTACATTCCATACACATTGTATTCTTAGTTCTCTAAGACCAAATTTTGTCACCACCACCCACCATGCCAGCATCTCTATCTTGTTGTCTTGCCTTTAGTTCAGGTAACTGTTTATAATCTGAAATTATCTTTTACATGTGTTTGTCTGGTTGACTTGTTAGAATTAAAACATCATTCCATCGGGGACTTTATTCTTATCAGTGTAATGCCAGCATATAAATACAAAAACTACTTCTTGTTAAATAAAACAAAAGTGACCTATTAAATGTCTTTTCTCTACCAATGAAGTGGAAAACTGTAGCACTTATATTTTTCATGGTGATACATTTTAATTAAAGATAGTATTTGTCAAGTATAGGAAATGTATAAAATCCAGTGAGTGTATTTGTTAAGAGTGTCAAAAACTGATATTTTGCATATGAATATTTTCTGTAATTGTTAATTAGACATACTACTTTACTGACTTCTACTTCATAAAGCCTCCAAATGTTAGGAAAAATCATGATTTGACAAAAAGCATATTCTACATCTAATATGGAAAGGAAAAGGTGATTGCATATCTGTACTATTTTTAAATGTAAAAAAGATATCAATAATAATATATTTGATACTTATATGACTAACTTAGCTATAGCAACTATAATAAGAGACTGACTACTTTGTTCTTCTATATTAGCAATCTTATGTTTAAAGGAAAACTAAAGACCACTTGAAATAATCATCATTTACTAGGGTTTTAGAAGAGGTATTTCACTTTGGTGAGGATATTATAAGTTTAGGTGCTCTGAAATTTGGGATATATCCCTAGATTCGTTAAAATTCCATGGGCTACAGGAAAAAAAGAAATTCAAAGTTGATTTCCAAAATTTTCAAATGTTTTCAAAAGTAGCGTCCTGATAACTTTCTTTCCTATCAAATGACTTTCCGACTAAATATATTAAAATATTCACAAATACAGAGTAGGTAAAGGTACAGTCTTAAAGTATTTATTTAATATTATCTATATAAATTAATGTTGCCCTGACTATCCTTTGAAGAGCACTCTCCTGGGAAATGTCAAACTGTCTGGCACATAAGGACCTTAGCATTTTTGGGGGAGCGTCTATCAAGTGAGAACCCTACACCTATTGAGACCCATGTTTGGGAAGATATAGCATAAAGTTTTATAAGGTAATTCAATAGGTCAAATAAGATAAGCTCTATGATTCCCAAAAGATGCAAGAGAAACCTTTATTTAAAAAAATTCATATCTACCTTATTACCCTCTGTAGGAAACAGGATGAAGTTTCCTCAAAAAGTTAAAAATAGAACTACCCTATGATCTGATCCGGTAATCGCACTACTGGGTAATTATCCAAAAAATACAAAAACATTAATTCAAAGGGATACATACACACCTATGTTTATTGCAGCATATTTACAATAGCCAAACTATGGAAGCAGCCCAAGGATCCATCGATTGATGAATGGATAAAGAAGAGGTGGTGTGTGTGTATGTGTATATATATATATACACATACACACACACACACACACAATGGAATATTTTTCAGCCATAAAATCTTGCCATACGCAATGACATGGATGGAGCTAGAGAGTATAACGCTAAGCAAAATTAGGGAAAGACAAATATCATATGATTTCAATCATAGGTGGAATTTAAGAAACAACAACAACAAAACGAGCAAAGGAAAGACAGGGGTGGGTGGGGAGAGGCAAACCAAGAAACAAACTTTTAACTATAGAAAACAAACTGATGGTTACCAGAGGGGAGGTGGGTGAGGGTATGGGTGATGGGGATTAAGGAGGGCACTTGTCGTGATGACCACTGGGTGTTGCATGGAATTGCTGAATCACTATATTTTACACCTGAAACTAGTATTACACTGTATGTTAACTATACTGGAATGAAAAGAGAATTAACCTTCTCAACAAAAAATTACCTATGTGAAACCAATATAAACCAATTATTAACCATAACTGATGGGTAAGTATTAGAACAGTTTTGGTAAATTTCAAAAACAGACCCTAGTATATGAATAAGTAAGAATTACAATTAAGTGGAGCAGAATAGTATTATGAATAACTGAAGCTAGAAAAATAATTGAAATGGATATAAAACTGCTGTAAAGACGACTAAATTTAAAGATAAGAAAAATCACAAAAGCAAAAATTATAAAACATTTTTATATATCCAGATATAAAAAAAAGTGAGAAAATATACTTAAAAGGTAAATATTGATGCTCAATGAGCTAACATGTGTAAATCAATAAGAAAAAGACTAAGACAACACAATTCACAAAGAAGGAAATACAAATGGACTATTAAATACTTCAAAAAATGTCCAACTTCATTAGTACTCAAAGAAAGGCAAATTAAGATAAAACAGAACTTTCTACTTTATTAACAAAAATCTTTAAAAATGACAATATTCAACCAACGTGTGTTCATAAACTAATACTAAAAGCTGGTGAAATTAGAATAATCCTTTTGGAAATCAATTTGGCAACATGCATCAAAAAGTCTTAAAACTTTATCCTAATAATTACAAATATTTGTCAGCCATTTATGCATAAACATATCACACTGAAAAGATGGAAATAACTATTGTTCTGACCTCATTAAGACTAATGCAAATTAAATTAGATATGACATATCCAGTGAATGCAATGACACAGTTATTGCAAATTACAAATTAAGAATCACAAGAATAACAGGAAACATTCAGAAAGTACAGCAAGATGCTAAACAGCATACTCAGTACTCTCATATGGCTACTATTAAAAGGTAGAAAATTTTAAAACTGAAAGAAAGATGTGCCAAAATATTAAAAGGGATTTTTTTTTTTGGATGGGAGGATTATGGGTAATGGTCTTTCGATCAATTACTTTTTAGGTGTTTTCTGTAACACAACCATATTATTTTTAAATTGGAAAAATAAAATGAACTTCGTTATTCTTAAAAATAAAACGCCTTCCCACCAACAGTGTAGGAGGTGGGTATTAAAGAGGGCACGTACTGAATGGAGCACTGGGTGTTATACACAAACAATGAATCATGGAACACTACATCAAAACTCATGATGTAATGTATGGTGATTAACATAACATAATAAAATAAAATTAAAAAAATAAAATGCCTTCAGGAGAAAGGAAAATTTAAATGAAAACATTATTGAGATTACATTGGATCTAACATTTCATTAAGATTTTTGTTTCCTATCAGGTTTTAACTTTCCAGGTTGATAGAAGAGAACTGCTGAGAGGCTCTGTATAGGCAGACCAGAGGGTCTGGGCAAAACCCACAAATACAGCCCATGTGCTTGCTATCAAGTAACTCATCCAGATGACACTTTGGCTGATACTAAATGAACTAATGTTCTAATATAAGAATGTCTGGTAAATTAGGCGTAGTCAATTATTTTAAAATGATTTCCAAAAACATTAAAATCAATATTAAACCTTTCTGATCTCCATTTTAGTTAACACTTTAAGATATTTTTGAGAACACTTCCTGAATTTCAAGTGTACTCTTCTAAATAAGAAGCTGTGCTTAGATGATTATTTTTTTCTCCTGGAAGAAACGTGTGATACATTAAGGTACTCAGTTTGCTTTATTAAAGATAAAATATGTCTGTAAAAGTGAAAGTAAAAGAGGCAAAGAAGGCATCTCTGTCTACCCCTGGGGAAACTTTAGGTGAATTTGCAGCCCTGAGTTGTAAACTATGGTAATTTAGCAGTGAAGTTGATGGATTTTAATTAAAGCCTTCTGCAATCCTTAGTGGCTTAGAGGTGGAAGAACCAGAATTTTGAGGGAGTGAAATGTAACTACAATTTACTTAATTCTTTCGCTTCTAAGTTAGTGGTATCCTCTAGCTTTGGAATATATACACAGATATCTTTGTAAAACTGTAATTTTTCTATTTTTTTTCCAAGAGCTTTTTATTAAAGAAAATTTCAAAATATACAGAAGTAGAGCAAATGGTATAGTGAACACACCCTTCCCTCTAAGCACCCATCACCCAAGTTTAGCAATTATTATTTATAGCCAATCTTGTTTCATCTACACACCCGCCTATTTTCCTGGTCATGCTAGACTATTTTGATTGAAATCTCAGACATACTTTTGTCTGTAAAATTTCGGGATAAGTCTCTAAAAGATACTTTATAATATATTCGCAACAACATTGTCATGTCTACAGGAAAAAAAAGGTATTCAAATATTTCAGACTGCCTTTGTCTATACTTGTTTGGATTAGAATATACGTAAGTTCCATTTATTGCAATTCGTTGATAAGTCTCTTAAGACTCTTTTAATCAATACATTTCCCTCCATCACTTTTTCCCTTAGAATATTTTGTTGAAAAAAACAAGTTACTTGTCCAATAGAATTTCCCAGTTTTCTATAGTTGTTAATTTATTGATTGACATAAACCATTACCGATTGGTTACTGAAGTAGCAGTCAAAACAGCGTGAATATACTGGGACTACAAGAATAGACCAGGGGACCAGTATTACCTACAACCGATGACCAGTTAGGATAAAAGCACTACTTGTGAGTAAACTAAAGGGGGAAAGCCATTTAAAAAAAAAAATGCTCTACAGCTTAACTATACAAATAGGTGATCATATCTTCTTTTTTCACAGAAGTTTATTAAACTGCTAATAACCAGTACAAATAGCAAAGCTGACAGTACTCACCAGTCTTCATTTCTAATAAGCGCTTTTTCTTTTGTCGGCGTTCAAGCCTTTCCTTCTCTGCCAATTCTTTGGCTATTTGGGCACGTTTTTCCCTTTCCTCTGCTTCTCTTCTTTTGACATTCTCCCTTCTTGCTTGCTGTTACAAACAAATTGTGGAAAATGATCAATTTTAACCACAGCGATTCCACAAAAATTATTAATCTGTAGAACTGTGATTAAATATCTTTTAGATAATGGCTACTTCTAATATTAGTAACACAGTCTTTTAAAAGATTAGCACAGGAACCCTTGTTAAATATGGATCTATAAATACAACTTATGTTTGAAGCACCTGCATCTTAGTGGAATCAACTAAGAGAAGGGAGACAGAAACTAAAAATAAAAAAGCACTTAATTTACAAATCAAAACTGTTTCCCTATATGTATTTCCAAAAGAGGGTCTAGCAAATGTATTAGAGCCTCCCATACATCCTCTGCTAGGTAACTACTGAGTACCAGAAAAGTAGTCAGAGAAATGATAGAAAAGAGCTGAAATTTTGCAATGATTGTTTCATATTACAGTCCATCATTTAACAATTTCTTTCACATGAAGACAAGTGTCACAGGATGACTAGAGGAGTATCTGGCATTTCAAAGCTAGACCTCTGACTTCTCCTCAAACCCAATAACATGTGAACTATAGGATCCGTTGAACAGATATGTGATTTAATTCTTTATTTTCTAAGTTTTGTACAAATCAAGAAACACCTCTCACATGGCATTAGTGTGAATTAACAGGTAAACAAGGATTTTTCTATGTGCCAACAAACAGCATAGCACATATTACAATCTCCTATTGTGATTCTCAGTACCAAGGGATGCAAACAGACTATCTAATTGCTTGTTTATCACTAATATTAGTGATTAATAGTATTAATATTAATACTCTTAATATTAGTATTAAATAGAAACATGCATAACTAAACTTTAACAAGTAGGTGGCTTATGTTATTTTTGGGGGAAACTTTCATTTTTCTATTGTCATAGTCTTTGTTTTTGTTAACCCTAGAGAGGGTACATGGTCTTCATTAGAAATCAAATAGCAAAATTTAATATTATTGACCAAAACGATGAAAAGTACATGGAAAAAAAAGGAGGAACAAAAAGTCTAGGTTAGAAGCAATATTAATTCATCCATCCATCCCTTCATGCAATAAATACCGAGACACCGAATAATAAGTGGTATTATGCTAATATCGCTTGGCATATATATATGTGTGTATATGACTTATATATGCATAGATGTATATATAGTTCTAAAACAAGTTTATATTCTGTGTGATAGGCTGGGCCAGGAGGCAAAGACAGACCATAAATAAAAAGAGTTTGATAAATATTGTACCATGAAAAAAACAAGTGATGTGATAGAATGCTTGGGGAGGTACTTTACACTGAGGCGGTCAGATAAGGCCTCACTCACTGATTGATTCACGCTGAATCTTCAATGTCAAACAGCTAACTAGGTGATAACCTGGGGGAAGAACAAATGCAAAGGCTGTTGGTGCGTTTGAGAGAGAGAGAGAAGGCCAGTGTGATGGTAGAAGAGGAGGTGAGGAGATACGCTGAAGCCTGATCACTTAGGGTCTTCTAGCCAAGATAAGGAGGTGGGATTTTCTTTCAAGAGAACTGGAAAACAACTGGAGATTTTCAAGCAAGAGAGTGCAAGACCAAGCACTCTAAGGTAAAAGTGCTAATCAAGCACCTTCATTCCCAACAATCTTTTCAAAGATATATTATGAATAGTCTTGGAAGATAGAGGTAGGGTCTTCCTCTTAAGTAAATGGATTTGTTCACCAGCCAGTATGTAAACTGGGGCAAAGGTTGGGCTGTCTTATTACCTCTTAAAAAAGACTGAGTTCCCTAAATTCACGATTTCACTCCAGTAATACAAACCACTGTGCATGTAGGTATTAAACTGGCCTTCTTCACATCACCCTGTGGGAATAGAGACTCAGGAATCTACACAACTGTTGACTCTGGCTAGTGCTATTACTGTAATAAATTCTTTGACTCCAGTCTTGTGTCTTCTGCCAACATTCATGAAGTGATGGCAGGCTAACAAGGTAAATTCTCCTACTCCTCACAGTTCATGACATATATTAACACTATTACTGCTAAGCTACGAAACGCCGGCTACAGTAATAGGTGCTTTCCCATGCAATCCCTCCAATCTTCAAAATGGATTCTGCATTCTCCATTTGACACAGAATGGTCAATAGTTGCTCATTGTAATGAATGTAGGAAGAGGCAGAGGCAGGACGGAAAGCCTGCCTGTGGTGTATGTTCTTTCTACCATGCTGCTTCAGACTTAAGGCAGCATATGTTAAGCACCAACTCTAAGACAAAGGCTGCTATAAAAATCAAGATAAGGAAGGTAGGAAAAGGCAGCATAAAAGTAGAAAACAAGTGTGGTTTCAAAGACAAGCATGTATACATGTGTGCACGTACACACATATACATGGGTACCCATGTGTGGATAGGTAAGGGAGACAGGGAAGATTGGATTGTGGTAAAGAAAAAGATGGGCAAATATTCAGAAATCAAAACTGTATTTCTTGCTTGAGGGAAACGAGTAAGAGGAACCTACAAAAAATAAAAAATACATATATCATGTAGCTTATTTATTAAACTTATTAAAGTACAAAATTTTCTGATGCAAATTTTCTACTTTAATGACTGGATGCATTTCATTGAGAACATTTAATAGACAACCTATAACCAGACATAATTGCCACACCCTTTTAGTATTCCATTGGGCAAGAAGAAGTCAAAATTACTTCCTGGGACCTATAAAAATAATGTTTACATTTAAGGAATAAGCTCTGAATAGTTCTTAAAGCTGTTTTGTTTTATGGAAAATGCACTACTGATTTTCATTTAAAAGCCAATCTCATTTAAAACATATCTTATTCTGACATTATAACTACTAGAAGAATTTTAGGTGGAAAAATACCAACAGACAGCATAGAAATAGGTATTTAGTCTGAAACTAATATCCCAGTTCAAACAGTAATTGGGAATTTTCTTTTATTCTGAATGTTGAGAAGCAAAAGCAGCCGAAAACAGAAAAGATGAACAGTTAGAAAGCCACATTATTCTAGATACAACTGCCTCTTAGTTACTTCAATTCTAAATTCAAAGCTAGAAAGAAAAGTTAAAGATGAGCTATACATAAAGATAGCTATAAGACATTGATTTTTTAATCCTCTCATTTTAACTTTTTATTTTTAGTTCACACATAATGTTATGTTAGTTTCAGGTGTACAACTTAGTGATTTGACAAGTCTATATACATTATGCTATGTTTCCCTTATTCTTGGCCTGGTTTTCTATTTAGTCAATTGGCAAATAAACTGCACTGCCACCAACTACTTTCAGCTCTGCAATGCCAAAAAAATTTCTCTGGGTGCTTGCAGAATGTTCCCGCGATAGCCTGGCACATGTTCGGGTCTGAAAGATCTGTGGGCAATGACCACAGACGGTTTTAAAACTTCAGTCACATTTTGACTGTTCGTTTCAAAGTTGTAATCAATAATTTACCTGAGCTCCTAAAGCTCACATGCATTTTATGGTAACAGCAGACTCTAAAATAGCTCTATAAAAATACATAGGTAGGCTAAAAAATAAGTTTATACAAGAATATAGATATGTCAAATATATGTACATATGTGTGTGTATTCTAAAAGAAAATGAGCTCACAATTATTTCCCACCTATAATTTGTTTTCTGCATAACAAGAACTTTACCACGAGTTTCAATATACATTATAGCATCATACATTTTGTCCCAGAGAAACCAAAATGACTCAAAGCCAGTGAATTTCAATAAGCACACACAAGTGTGTGTGTTTAGAATTAGAACAGTCTGGCAGAATACGCTGTGACTATTCTCCTAAACATTATCTTTGAGTTTTTTTAAAAAAAAATTCATCTTTATTACAAACTTGCTTTTTCCACTCAGCATTATATTTCTAAAACTCATTCACATTTTTATATAAAAATAGAACCTCATTTTCACTGCTTATAATATTAAGTCATTTTATTATTTACTCACCTATGGGTGGGATTTGAACTGCTTTGGATTTTTGGCTATGATGAACAATGCAGATACCAATATTTTTGCACATGTCTCCCTGTACCTATGTGTAAGAGTTTTTTAATGGTAGATCCCATTAGTTGGTTCTTAAATCTGTTTAGAAATTGTTGATAGTTTCTTTAAGTGAAAGAGAACAGAACATTATAGAATGTAACACAAGCAGTAAGTATTCTTTGTTGATGCTTTTTGTTTTTGTTCTAAGGAGTGCTGGGTCCCCTTGTAAAATATTATTTGACAGTGTGGGTTATGACCAAAATAGTTTGAAAGCCGCTGCTCTCTCGGGTCGGAGTAGAGCTGGGTGATGAATAAAAGGAGAGGTTCCTCTTTAATCTTACTAGATGGTGTCAAAGCATTTCCTAAGTCGTTGTGCCAAAAGATACAGCTACCATCAGCACATAATCATAGCCTACACACTAACCAGATTGTTATCATCAGTCTTCTATTTGGCAAGCTTATAACGGTATCACATGGTGCTTTTAACTTGTATTTCTATGGTTACTAATTAGTTCAAGTTGCTTCTCACATGTTTATAAAACATTTGTATTTCTTACTCTGTGAAATGCCCATTGTATCTTTTACCCACTTTTCCATTAGGTTATCATTTTCTTAATTTGCAGTTCTTTAAATATCCTGGATAGTAATCTTTTGTCAGTTTATTTTATAAATAGATTTTGGATTTTAACCGTCATACTTCATTTACTTATGTAGTCTTTCAGTAAACAGAAGTTCTTAAACGTAGTCAAAAATATCTTTTCTATTACTGCTAGCACCTTCTGTAACTTATTTAAGAAATCCTTTCCTACTTCAAAGACAAAGAGATTCTTCTACACTTTCAAGTTTCAATGATGCTATTCACATTTTAGTACCTACTTTATCTGAAATCAATGTTTTTGAATGGTGTGAGGTGGAGACCCTATTTACTTTTTTCTATGAAGAGTTGAACCATAACTTTTCACAACTAACCCAGCCTTTCCCACTGATTGGCAAAGGCCATCTCTTTTGGATTTGAAGTGGCCAAATATGTGCTGTTGTTGGGGGCTATTTCAGTCCATCTGGTCAATATATCCCTGTTTGCATCAATAACACTGTCCTAAGTATTATAGCTTATGCCTGATTTTTCTTCTTTAGAATTGTCTTCACTCAGTCACCTATTTTTCAGAGCAAACTTACTGAAGTTTTTGAAAAGCCCTATTAGGATTTTGAACAGAATTGCTCTGATTCTGCAGATTTAGATAAAATTGGTATCTTTATAATAACGAGTCTTTACAAACATAATGTGGCTCTCCATTAACTTGGGCCTTTTTAAAGTCTTTTGGAAAAAAAATACACTTTTTCCATCCAGGGCTTAGACAGTTTATGTTAGATTTATTCTTTGTATTTTCTATTGTTCTTCTAAATGGTGCCTTTAAAAAAAATTATGATTTCTAATGTTTTGGAACTAATACACCTTTTTATATATTCCATTGATGTAATTTATTTCCAATAATCTTCTTGTGGCTTCCTTTTCGTATTATTCATTGACAACCATAATGGATGGTTACTTGCTTATCAAATTTTCTACTTTGTATTTCTTTCTTGTTTTATCATACTGCAGGAGTTAAATTCCCATTATTAGATTACGAGGGTTCTCTTTGTCGCTAGTTTTCTACTTAGGGGTAGAGGGTTTGACCGGTTTATTGTTCTTGTTTTAAAATCTGAACACACGTTGAATTTTATCAAATGTTTTCCTCAATCTATTTAAAGTCTTAATGCAGTGAATTATATTAATGGATATTCTAATATTAAACCACACTTTCATTTCTGGGATAAACTCAACTTGGACAGGAAGCATTTATTTTTTTTGAACATTTGGTCATTATGCATATATATTTATATTCTATCAGTTTAGAATAATCATTTCATTAAATTTGGTAAAACTCATCTGTAAAACTTTTTGGGCCAACTATTTAATTTGTTCAAAGATTCTAAATAAGTCATTATATTAAAAATTAGTTATAAGCTTATTCAAGTTTTCTTTTTCTTTTAAAGTAGCTTTAATATGTAGTAATTTTTCTAGGAATTTACCTATTTCATCAACCTAATTCTGGCCTACAAATTTTATAGTATGCTTGTCTCTTTTTACTATCTTCTGCATCTGTAATTATAATCCTTGTTATATCAATATTTCCTTTTCCTTGATTAATCTTTTCAGAAATTTATCTAATTTTTTTTAAGATTTTATTTATTTATTTGACAGAGAGAGAGTACAAGCAGGGGGAACAGGAGGGAGAGGGAGAAGCAGACTCCCTGCTGATCAGGGAGCCTGATGTGGGGCTCCATCCCAGGACCCTGAGATCCTGACCTGAGCTGAAGGCAGACGTTTAACAGACTGAGCCACCCAGGTGCCCCCTAATTGTCTTTTCAAAATAATGACAATTCGGCTTTTCAAAAATTCTCTAAGTCCTTTTTCCTTCATTCCTTTATTTTCTTATTTTTTCTAAAATTATACAATTCCTTTTTAACCTCTGAGGTCAGATGCTTACTTTAATATTCAGTCATTCCAATTTTTTAACATAAACACTTAGGGTATAAATTTCTTTATATCACTATCACTGTATTCCATAAATTCTGGAGTATTTTCAGTAAGGTCTAATTTTTCTCTATGATTTCTTCCTTAACATGAGTAATTTCATGTGATTTTAGAATTTTCAAAACAGAGGTTTTAAAATTTCATCCTTTTTCAAATTTTATTGCTAACTGCATATTACAGTAGTTAAGAAAGATGCAGCTTAGAAACTTATCAAGATTTCATTCATGGTCTCTAGTACGCGATTACTTTGATAACAGCACCACTTATGATTGAGAAGTGTACTCTAATTGTTGAGTTGGGTTCTTTCTATATTAATCAAATCAATTCTATTAATTGAATTGTTTAAAGCTCCCATATCTTTAATGATATATCAATTAGAGAACTTTGTTGAAGTTTCCCAATATAATGCTAAATCTGTCGTTATTTCTAGAAATTATAAATTTTTACATGTCTGTTTTGGTGCTATGTTATTACAGTCATGCCAATTTTTGAATTGTATCTTTCTGATGAATTATGCTTTCTATCATGAAGTAACATTCCCTTGTCTTAAGTCTATTTTGTCTGTTATCAACAGTTTCCCATTTTCTTTTGATTAATATTGTATTCATTAACTGTTCTGTTATTTCAAAGTTTTGCACATATTTGGGTTATAGGTAGGTCTCAAACAGCATAAGGCTAGGTTCTGTTTATCCAATCTTAGTCTTCTAAAAATTTTATCATGATTTATAAAATACTTGTTTCTACCACCTTCTATTAATCCTTTTATTGGTCCTCCTTTATGTGCCTTATTTATTTTCTTTGTATGTCTTTCTTGGTCCATTTCTCCCTCTGTGGTCTGGAATGTATACTGGATATATCTATCCTTTTACTGGTTATCCTTGTAATTTTATCACACAAATTAATTTTTTTTTTTTTTTTTAAGATTTTACCCATCTATTCGACAGAGAGAGAGAGACAGTGAAAGAGGGAACACAAGCAGGGGGAGTGGGAGAGGGAGAAGCAGGCCTCCCGCCAAGCAGAGAGCCCGATGTGGGGCTCGATCTCAGGACTCCGGGATCATGACCTGAGCCACCCAGGTGCCCCTCACACAAATTAATTTAACAAGACCTGCAAGTTCACTGATAGCTTTATCTCCCTTCTTCTCCTTTGAACAATACAGAAAGGATAAAACACCTGAACTCCAAACACCTTGTTCAATTTATTTCACAATTCTGTCCAGGAGTTAAGCTCTGTAACTCCTTTTCTATAAAACAAGTTAGACATTGTTTTACACTATACTTTCTTTATATTTAGTTTCATAGTAGGTAGGCCTTCTTGTCTCTCAATTCTTTCTTTCTGAAGAAAAAAAATGTTGCTTCTTAAAATACATCCTTTAGAGGAGGGGTCAGCAAGCTACATTCGTGGCTTGGCCAGCAGTTTTTGTAAATAGTTGTATTGGACATAGCCACACCCCCTCATTTACATACCACCTATGATGGCTTTTACAAAGCTACTGCAGAGCTGAGCAGTGTTAACATCTGGCCCATTAAACAGTTAGGCAATCCCTGCTTTGGGAGATCCTTTAACAGAGAGATGTTCATGAAAAACAACCCTTTGCCCTTGAAGATTTCCCCAACTTTCTCACAAGACAGCCGTGTTTTAAAACATCTGTTGTACTGTGGTGGGACTGATCTTTGAATCTCTATTATATTGTGAGAAAATTCTCACAAGTAGCTTCTTATAGAGGGATGACCAACACAGAGATCTTTATTTCTTAAACACTTTTGTATAATGTGGCAATTCTTATACACTATATATATTTCTGGGTATATTTTAGGATCCAAAGGTAAACAATTTAACACTGAACAGCCATATAGGGTCCTGGGCACTCACTCAAATAAGTGTGTTGACTGGATAATCAAGAATATCATCAAAAATACAGTAAGTATGACATTTCATTACTTTCAGAAATGATTTTTTAAAATCTGTTTATTATCGCTTCTTAGGAAGGCAGTAACATCGTTAGGAGGAAGAAATCTAAAGTCTTGTGTCTCAGTTTCCTCTTCTGTAAAATGGGCAAAATAACACCTACTTTATGGTGATATTTTATGAATTAAGTGCCTGGCACACAGTAAAACCTATATAAATGCAGCAATTATTAATAACATTAGTAATATTACTAATTTACATTATTTCCATTACTATATCATTGGTGAAATGCCCCACACAATTATTTATCCAGCAACAATTCATGCAAGAGCCACTTTCTAGCTTGCATTGATTATATATGCTTCTATCAAGCATATGGGGGAGTGTCAATTTTCATAGTCCCTATGAGAATATAAATGTTTTCCATTCAGAGATGGTCACATACACTGACTCAATAGGAAGTTCCTCCAAAGCATACATCTAATACAGCTGGATTACTTGGTAGGGAAGGTACAGAGGTGAATTAAATATGGGAGGCAAGATATACTCTTGTTCTCAAGTCTAGCTATTTGCCACTAAAAATTTATATATTTATGTTTTCATACAGAGGTACACTGTTTTTAATACTTCTAAATCTAATATACTTTATGAGATTTTATTTTGAAAAAGAGTTTAGTTTCCTAAAGTAGTTCTCCTCCAAAGTACTGCCTGCTTTTGAAATTAGACATTTTTGATAAATTAACTTAAAAATGTTACCAATGACACAACTCATTTTTTTTCCTCAAAAGCAAAATTAAAAAAAATCAATGTGCATATTGCCTCCTTCCAAAAAAGCTTAGTAGTCTATATTCCAAATATACCTTTTCTTGTCAAGTGTATTAGTCTTATTTTATAAGAGAAAAATTGAAACACAAAAGAATAATTTTTCTTATAATTAATACCAGTCACAAAAGTCTTTACAAATATAAAACATACGTGACCTATTTGTCCATTTTCCATCAAGATTTTCTTTTGTAACTAAATACAAAATTTCCCCCACATGCAAAAAAAAAAGAAAAAAGAAAACCAAAAACAAAACCAAACAATGGAATATAACTACTGTGTGGAAAATGAGTTATTCTTAGAAATCCCTATTTGCAATACTTATAAGTAGATGCTTTAGAGAGGAATCTAGAATGACAGTAAAAATTAATTTCTCTGCTATTACCAAATTCAATGATGAAATGTTATCAATGAGAATAGGAGAGTATTATATACTCTAAACTGGCACAAACAATTCGTCATCTTAACATTCAATATAAGGTGTTATTAGTTGAACTTTTCATGACCATGAAACTTATGAAAATGGGAAACTATCCTTTGAGAATGTCCCCCAAGAATGTGCAGGTGCTGATGATTAAACTATTTCAGCTTCAAGTTGCTCTTTTTGGTAAAATCAGTTTCAGATGAAACAGCAAATTACCTATAAGCTTATCAGGGACTTAACATTATTGAGCCTATATAACTCCTATATAATGCCAATGAGTTTGTTGGTGATTCTCTCACACATTTTGCAAAATTCTCAAATAAATGAGATAGTTCAACCTATTCTACAACTTCTTTAACAGAAAAAGTATGGAATATTCACAATTATGATTTCCCAAAGTACAACCTGATTTTCCATTAAGTGTGTTTTCTTCCTTTGTGCTCTGAAGTGATATAGTAGTATAAAAATACTCTTTTTATCCCGCAATTGTGAGGCTTAGATAAAGGCATAGCTAGGCACAAGATGGTAGTCATGAAGTGTAGTGCTTAAAGGGAGGCTTGGTGATAGGGTAGTTTTGTTTGTTTGTTTTTGAGCTACTGCTAATCACCTCTTCAAGGAAAACATCCAACTAAAGGACTACAACATTCCATGTAAACCTGGTAATGTTTAAAACATAACATTAAAAGTAGCCTTAAGTCAACAGTGTGTGCACTCTCTCTCGTTCAGAATGTAGAGGACCAGTATATCTGATGTATAAAGAGCATGCCATTTTATTCATTTTTGTTTGTGGTGTCCTAGTTTAATGTTGTCTTCTCAATTACATGGGTTAATATACTTATTATTATGTATTATTTTATTTCTTTTCCCTCCATTGTCTATCAACAGTTGACCTTATCATTTTATTAGAATAATCCAGTCTTTACCTTTTGCTATTATTTCAGTGAACAAAATATTTAAAAAGTAAAAGGGAAGTACAAATTACCAGTCATTTAATCATATAGAACATGTCGTCAGATGGACTTGTAACCCCACTGAGTAAGGCATAGTAAGAATAAATCCTATCAGTAAAGAGAAAATTTAAGTCAATTAGTCTAGCTGTGTTTTTACTGTGAAAAGGCTAAAAAAAGTAAAGATTAGAAGAACATATTAGAATTATTTTCAAGGTTGTACACCCAAAATATTCAGCACCTGGAATAGCTCTAATTCCTTAAAAAATCAGATGCTAAAGGATATAAAGAAAACATCCTATAGTTAAAATGTTTGTTTTGTTCTACGTTTGGAGCTTTATACCTCCCAGTATGATCTCAGAATAGCAATACTACCACTAAAGACATTTTTTAAGCTGTAAACTCACCAAAACAAGCAAGAAGAGAAGATATTTCCTACAATAATTACACAAGTGGGCTCAACATCCAACCACGGGACTTTTACATGCTTTTCATTGCTCTCATAACATCATGAGTCAATCTACAAGATTTAAGGAGCACACAGGAAAAGCTTAGTGCTTCGGAGTTCCTGTTGGTCAGCTAGTTAGTCCATACAATGGTCATCAGAAATGACATTTAATGTTGACAAGCATCAAATTTAAATAATTTTATTTAAAATATTTAATTAAAAATTATTTAAAATAATAAATTTAAGGGGCACCTGGGTGGCTCAGTCGGTTAAGCGGCTGCCTTCAGCTCGGGTCATGATCCCAGGGTCCTGGGATCGAGCCCCACGTCGGGCTCCCTGCTCGGTGGAGAATCTGCTTCTCCCTCTCCCTCTGCCTGCCTCTCTGCCTACTTGTGCTCTCTATCTCTCTGTCAAATAGATAAATAAATTAAAAAAATAATAATAATAATAAATTTAAATAATCAGTTCTGTTCTGGTTGTCCTCTTTACCAAGAAAATTTTATACTAAAAATATCCCCTCATTGGATGATTTCATTTTTGTTTGGCAAATCACTACTTTAATCTCAGTATTCAGTAGAAGAATAAATTGTATTTGATCAACTCATGCAGCAAGATTAAATGAGTTATAACTGATTTTATATTTGTTCACTACACAGTGTATTTCAACTGTATGAACAAAAATTAACTTGAAGTCTTCAAGTAGCATGAATGATGGATCTTTAACAGGATGAAACATAACTTAAGCAAAATTGTAGAAGTAATCTAAACACGGAGCTATTGATGAAAAATGTTATTTAGTTCAAAATATCTATGTGGAAGCATAAAATAAAAAAGGGACACAATACTTAAAATATCGATCCTGTTATAATGACATGGCAAAGGTGAAAATTACTTCTATTCTTTGTAGATAGTTAACTTGTTTTGAGGGTGCATGTACATCATGTCATTTGATCTTCAATATGGAACACCCCTAAGGAACACATGGTATTTTTAACAGAAGACAGGCTCAGTAAGGTTAAGTAACTTGCCCATAGTTCTAACACCCCGGGTACTCTGATGCCAGAGCATGCACTCTCAGCCATGGCCGTCTTCCCAAAAATAAGGCAGATGGCAAAATACCACTCTTAAAAACAAGCAGCAAGGGTGAGGCTTCCCGTAGGCCAAGTTCATAAATCACTTAAGATTTGAAGACATGAGAGTGAATTCTTCCTCTGTGATTGTCATTACACAATTCAGATGGGAGGTATGTATGCGGGGAAGGAAGTTTAGGGAGGAACTGATTGGACTTCAGGGACAAGAAAAACTGCAAAGTTCAGCACATACACCCAAACCCAGTGCACGAAAAAGAAAAAACCTAAGAGAGGCTACCCCACCTCTTGTGTACGCATAAGTAATCCCTTGTAAGGCAGGGATTGTTTTTCTCACCCTCAAAATCCTAACCTGAAAGTGGGGTGCCCAGATATACAGGTCTGAGAAATGACAAAGAAGGATGTCCAGTGATCTTTTTCAGTACTTTACAATCCCTACAGAAAATGTTCATGTGCTCAGAAAAGGAACTACACGAACCAAAAAAGTCTGACTTCTTTAAGTGTAATCATGCCAATTCTGTATGGGAATATATGAAATAGGAAACTCAGATGGTCATCACAGTGGTTACATATGTCTAATTAAACAGAAAATTGACAGAAAGAGATCTGTAAATAAAGAGAACACACTGGTGGCTGTCAGAGGGGAGGGGGCTGGGAGGACAGGCAAAATGGGTGAAGGGAAGTGGGAGATACAGGCTTCCAGTTATGGAATGAAGAGGTCACGGGGACGAAAGATACAGCATGGGGAATATAGTCAATGACGTTCTGTCTAACAGATGGTAGCTACACTTGTGAGCACAGCATAATGTAGAGAGGTGCTGGAAGTTGTGCGCCTGAAACTAATGTAACATGGTGTATCAATTATACTTCAAATACACAGAAAAATGCCATATTCTTAATAAGTATAATTTGGTAGGAAAATTGTTTTCAAACATGCTATCTATAAGGGAACAAATAACAAAGGAGAGCCAGGAGGGGAAGCATTCAGAAGTATTTCTCTAAGATGAAGTTGTTAAGTAAAATAAACAAGGTGTCAGAGGAAATTTGCTTAAGGAGTTAAGAGTGTTGTTGCACTGTGCTAATAATTCTGGTTAAAGAAAGAGAATAGCAAAAGAACTTTCAATGACGAAAAAGGAAAGCATCACCAAGATAAGAAACGAAAATGTTAAAGAAGAGACCGCATATTTCAGGTGTGAGTGAGGGCACTTTGAGCAAAATTCTCTAATATAAACATAAGTGGGAAGTGGGGCCAGGACAAACATTATGCTTCAAGGCCACAGGGCCCAACGAGACACATGAAAATTAGGTTTAAACTCAAAGGACCAACATGAACATGCTATAGCTGTTAGGTAGCATAAAGGCAGGGGGTGGAGGGTCCTAGTAAAAGCCAACAAGAATTC
Organism: Halichoerus grypus; assembly: GCF_964656455.1. NCBI lineage: Eukaryota > Metazoa > Chordata > Mammalia > Carnivora > Phocidae > Halichoerus > Halichoerus grypus. The sequence goes on along the minus strand of NC_135715.1, from coordinate 45,052,835 downwards.
CATAATGGGCTCAATTCATCCAGTAGAAGCATCACCTCTGTGAGTAATGGGTACATTCGTAATTGCATGTAACAATGTGCCTAAAACCAATCATGAGTGGAAAACGATGATTATCGTTCTACAACACTATACAACTGAAGGCATGAACTTCACTTGATGAAGCCTGATGCCTGGGAGGACACTGATGTACTCAGCCTACAGTGTGGGGTCAAGTATTCCCACCTAGTATCTCCAATTTGAACTCCATGGTTCCCATGAGTCCTACAGGAAACAAAGATCTATTACAGAAAGGTGCTGACTCTTTACCCACCCTCACCCCAGCCTTGGGGTACATTAATAATCCTCTCATTTTAAAAGAGAACATCTGATGCTTTGAAATAGAACCAGACCAGCATACATTCTTCTACCATGAACACATCAATGTAGACAGAAAGTTATTCTATCAAGGAGTGAAGAAATAAAGTAGGTCTTGTGCTGATTCCTTCTAGTAAGTTATCAAAAATGCCCTTAAAAATCACATTTTAACAATTCTCCCAAACTCTCTGAGCACCAGTCTACTTGGAAATATTTTTCGAAAGTACAGGCTTTGGAATCAGGCAGGCTTCCATTCAAATCCTAGCCCCTACCAATTCTGAAGCCTTCTGCAAAGGCACTGAGATTCTCTACCCCACAGTTACCGCACAGGTGACATTCTGTCCCTCACGAGAACACTGGGAAGACAAAGTTGGAGGACGCGCATAAAGCATCTAGTGTGGAGTCTAGCAAGAAGCAGGCACTTGATTGGTGGCAGATGTGTCTGGATTCATCTTGTTGAAGATGGTAATAAAAATAAAGCTAAATAAGATGACAATGGAAACTTACTCCTTATCTCTTGGAAATTGATCAGTAGTTCTAAATAGAAACTATCTACCTAGAGTAGATCATTAAAACACAACATATTAATTGCCGCTTGAGAATCTCCAAGTCGAAAAGAGGTGAGGTAAGCTGCACAATGAGCAGGTGCTCCTCAGAGTAAGTTACGTGATTGTGGAACTTTTCTCCCTTGGTCTACACGGCTTGAGGCAGCAGTCTAGAACAGATATTCCTTTAGCTATTGTGTAGGGGCTCTCAGAAAGGAAAGGAAAAAAAAAAAAAAAAAGAACCTGAACAGCTACATCTAAACAAAGTAGTTGAAAGATCTTAGTAACTCTGGTAAGAGATTACATGGGTTGGTAAAAGGTATAGTAAAGGGTTTTAAATAGAAATGAGCCAGGCTTTAATTGCTTAAGAGTAAATTCTGGGGCAATTCTAAAATATAAATATTTTTGGATAAACTATTCACAAACCAATCACTATTAAAAATAAAAGGAGCCACATTTGTACTTTGGGGAGGTATTAAGTTTCAGATTAGTCCTGTTAGCCATTTAAATGTAATTGCCATATTTAATAGGAATTAATAGAGTTCAGCCATATATGGCATAGACTGGTACAAGACTCCCCGGGTTAGCCCCTCAGCTCCGTCAATTGCTGGCAAGTCACAATCTCTCTAAGCCTCAGCTTTCTCATCTGTAAAATCAGAATAACAACAGTATGGATACCACATCTGGTTATTGTTAGGGTTAAATGAATGAATAGGGCACCTGGCACTTGCTAGCACTATATGTATTAGCTATTAAATCCTGGCCCCCATTGTAGATGAGACTATCTATTACCCAACAAATTTGTCTATTTGTTGAGTAATAGATAAATGCCATGAATTACACTAGAGAAACAAAGGTAAGCAAGATAGTCACAGGTCTTAACAGATGAAGTGAAGTCTCAGCAGAGAGCAGAAGGGTGAGTATAGTAATTTTGCCAGGCAAAATACGGACAGAATGCTCCAGGCATAGGGAACCATAAGTAGAATGATCTGAACTTGGGAGAGAACATTCCATGGAAAACAGCCATAGTTTTGGGGGTGGGGGGTGGGGATAGGTATGGAATGAGGACAGTGGTTCCAACTCCATGTATGTAATACAAAATGGATCTCCACTTTAATGGTAAAATTTGCTCATTCATGACCAGGAGTATTCCTAAATACCAGTGGATGAAGTAACAATATAAACATATCTCACCAGGATTTTCTCAAAAAGAGATTGTATTGATATGCCTTTCCAGAACAGACTTTCAACACATTAAAGTTCTACATCTGTTGCTAAAATTTTCACACTGATTCAGTGAGGTTAACTGGATTTTCAAAGTTGAATAGTGTGGAATTAAATAGCAACATAAGGGATCAGGAGAATTTGACAAAACAAAACATTTGTCAAAAATTTTTGCCAATATTGACACTGTCATCTTTTTAAACATACACTGTCTAAAATTCAAGCAGCATAACCATATTTACCAGAAAGGAAGAAAGAATAAAATTTGTATGCCAAATTTCACTACCTTGATATAACCACTTCCCTTACAGTCTTCTTTGTGTCTATTTTTACCCAAAAGAAAATTTCCTCTCCAAATTATTCATTTAAATATATTTTTTATATTTAGCTCTAATGAGGTTAATTCAGTACAATGTGCATATGTGTGTGTGACAGCTTCTACTTCTAGGACCCATGTGAACTCTGAAATAGACAAAGTGTAGCTGTCACTCTATTACCCCCCTCTTTTGAATGCTTCTCCATTCAAACACTTTCTCCCTCTGCCCACCACTTAGTAATACAATGACCAAGTTACCCCCAGAATGCCCAAAGCCCTCCAATCCTACCAGATCTTAGGAAAATTGGGAATTAGACTTGATTCAAATGTCAATCTAAATGCTTAAAAAAAGTACAGCCTTGGTTTCATTAGAAAACCCTTCCTATGCCAGTGATCTTATTCGTAAAATAGAACACAAGCTATAAAATGTGAGAAGGAGCACTACATAGCATTTAATTGTACAGGCTCTTGGAGGAAGCCTGTAGGGCTCAAATCCTAGTTCTACAATTTTATAGCCTAATGAAATTAAGCCAGATACGTTCCATCTTTGTGCCACAGAGGGATGGTAACAGTGATAGTTGGAAAACTATTATGAAGATTGACTGAGATAACATACATAAGGCATTTGGAAGAGTATCTGGTTCACGGAACACTCATTATATGATAGGTGTTATTATTTCATATATCTATTTTATACTTTTATGCATAATTGTGTTAAGGGTCCCCAAGACCACCCACCAGTTTGATAATTTGATGGAAGGACTCAGAACCCAGAAAAGCTCTTGTACTCATGGTTACAGTTTATTACAGTGAAAGGGCACAGATTAAAATCACCACTGACTTCTCTCAGAGGAGTTCCATTATTCTAGCAATGATGTGTGACAACACATATGAAGTACTGCCAGCCAAGGGAACTCTCCCATGCCTTGGGGTCAAGAGCTTTTATTGGGAAGGTCAGTCACATAGGCATGGACCTTCCACATGGACAACCTTAGCTACTCAGCCTCTAGCCTCCTATAGAGGAGAAACTGAACAGTGCACTCCAGGGCTTCAGGTGAACAAGAACAGGTACTCACCATAAATCACATTTCTAGCAAAACCTATCTATAGTTTGGTCCAAGGCCCCAGGCATAAAAAAACATCCTTATGAGACAGCGTATTCCACGGGCTTACAGGTTATCTCCCAGGAGCCAATGGAGGGCTAGTATTTTCTTTGAAATATGCAGGGTTGAAATACCTCAAGACTATTAAGTTAATCCTTCACTGCACACTGATTTATTAAACAACTACCATGTGCAAGGAGCTGTGATAAATACTTAATATATATTAGCTGGTTTAATAAACACTCTTATGAGAAAGGAACGAGTATTTCTATTTATATGGGAACTGAGGCTCAGGAAGGTTACATCAGTTCACAGTCACATAACTAGTGTGGAGTCCAAACCTAGCTCTCCCAGACTCCAAAACCTATGCTACTTCCACTAAGCCATGTTGCCTCGTAAGATATAAAAGTTAAATATACTGTACAATATATCACACATATAGGCATATATTTATCAATCAAATCCACTTCTTCCACTTCTGGTAGTGAAAAACTAAAGAATCATTTTGAATTTGTGAAGGGAAAAAACTAAAGCTATGAGCACATGTGTATTTATTATAGACTAGTTTTCCTTTAAAATACTGAGTTTTTATTAAAGGACTATCTCATAACCAAGTGATTATAACCAAGTCCAATAAATTCAGCACTAAATTTTTCCTGAGGGTAAAAAGAACCACTTCTTTAAAATTCAAGCTTTTTCTTTACCCTTCGAAACTTTTTAATCCCCACAAACATTTGCTGAAATAGAGAAATGACTTACCCATCTATTAAGAATAACATAATTTTTTGTTGCAGAAATGTATCACCAGTTTCCCCAGGGAGACAAAAATGCTTTCTCACTTTAATACGTGTTCGGTTTTTTTCCTCATCTAATCAGCTAATACTTTTCAAAAGATCTTTTTAATGCCTAAATGAAAGGATTCCACATCAAAGACCTGACCTCCCTATTAAAGTATCTAAAGGAAACCCTAGGAATGTAAAATCCATTCAAAGGCAAATCACAGGTAGCTTATTGTACAATGCATTAAGAAAAGAAAAGGGGGGAAAAAAAGGCTTCATAAAAGCTTCATGGAATTTGGTAAAATTATACCACAAAAATACAAATTGAGCTTAAGTATAAAGAAACAAATTCATAGCCAAAAACATATTACAAAAGTGTTCTATAATTGGCCAGGAGGGGAGTCTTTATGAAAAACTTTAGAATTTGTCACATTTTCAATCAAAATTTCCGATTACAGCTTAATGTTGGGAAGGCCAAAGAGAGCACAAACCGCATATTTTTCAATAGTATTAAAATCTGAAATTTTTAAAGCTAACTTTCAACATCGGGAAAGGTAGATTTTATTTTACTACAGACAACAAGAGTGTAATAAAGTAATGAGATTAAAGTAATAATCGATGCGATAGTATAGACACAGACACCTTTTCAAAAAACAAATTAAAATTTTTAACATACCATGAATGTGGTTCTGAAGTTATTCAAGTCATTTAAAAAGTCTTCCACAGACATCTTCTTCACATCAATGGCGTAGTATCCCATCATACTCTGGTATGACTTCTCCATATTTTCATGTAACTTAAAAAGTTTCTCGTATTGTTCTTTTGCACTGATAATAAAGCTGTATGTTATAGTTAAGGGATTCAGAAACTTACAATGTTTTAGAAAAAATAAACAAACCCGTGAGTCCAAAGTGCCAAAACTACCTCTAACAGTTCACTGTTCTTATAACTAAATCTATCCTGTACAGTGGTGAAATCTTAAATTCAATTCCTTAACTCTGTCACAGTTATCAGAAAAGCTAAATATTTATTTAATATTTTTCTTTTACAATTCAGTTTAAGGAAATTCTACTTCCAATTTGCGTATCTATGTTATTCAGATCATGCAATATGATTTAAATTATAGCTCAGTAGAAATTGAGTAATTTCGACAATACTGAAATCAACTACATGGGCACTGAACATACAGGTTAAGTTGGACGACTGGGGTCAATTTCAGGCTCCTACACCTGGAGGTAGATGGCTGTGGGCAGTGCCTTATTCTCTCTCTGCTACAATTTCCTCATCTGTAAAATGGGAATGAGAATACCACCCATTTTACAGGGCTGTTGCGAGGACTAAATGAGTTAATAATGCAAAGTTCTTAGAGAAATGAATAGCACTTAGTAGTAAATGTAATCACTTAGTATTTTTATTGCCCACTTACTCATTTTAAGCTTTAAGTTTCTAAGATCAATCCAAAAATAAATTAAGAGTTACACTAGAAACTTCAAATATTATGTAACTTCATGTTTTAACTTTCCTTTGGAAAATTGGTACATATATTCTATGCATTGCATGTTTTAAAATTATGATCTAGCACATAAACCTGCACATACAGAAATGTTCTTTTCTCATTTATTATGACAACACAATTCAAAGCACACTGATTTTCAGAAGACTAACAGTGAGAATATAGTGATGGCATTAGAAAACATTTTTTAAACCACAGCATTTCCTTCGTAGTGTGACAAATCACTAATGCGGTTAGATATACCATACCTCATTCTAAAAAGATGACTGCTAAGAGTATCATTCACAATCCTCTATGGCTCCTTTAAACTGGGACTTTTAAAGAAACGGAACACATAGAATTAAGCTTATCAAAGCCATCTTACTGTCTCTAATGTAAGAAAATAAACATATAATTTTTTAAAAAGTCAGTAATAAGAATAACTAGATTCAGACCAAGAAAATAAAACCAAACATGGAATGTTTATAACCTAAAGGAAAGATTTTCCACAATTTCAAAAGACAGGATTCCTCTGATCAGAGTATCCTCCAGTGGAAGATAAAATAAGGAAACTGATCTGGGCCCTTTATTTTGAGAGAGAAAGAGGCAGCCTTGCTGCCAGATGGGTGGTGAAATCCAAGGGGCATGGAAAATTTCTACCAATTGGAACCCAAGCTCCCCAAAAGGAAAGGCATCCCAGTCAATCACAGCTCACTTGCACCCATGTCTAGGGTCAGACCACAGATCACTTACTACCCTTCTATGCTAGTTCCTTTTTCTCCTTCTTTTCCCTGCCATACAATGCTCTTCTTACTTTTATATATAGTATTTTAGGAAAAAAACGAACAAACTAGAACGTAGGAAGTCTGGATTCTAATGCAAGAGTTGATATTTTTTAACAACCTTAAGAAAATCTATAGATCTTTCTGTGGCTATCATCTGAATAGCAAAATGCTTCCTTATATTTTCTAGAATCTAGATCAGAATAGTAGCAGTGGTTGATGAGTGGTTGATGAATTTATGTGTGGTATCATTTCTTAATGCTTAAATAACAAAAGATTTTCTATAATTACTCAAATCACAAGAAATTGTAACAATACAGCCACACGGGACAGATTTCCAATCACTTTGTCTTAGGAAATATCCATATTCATGAAATATTATAAAGTGAATTTATGTAAATTAAAAAACCACATTTGAAACACATTCAGGAACTAACATTAAATGGACCATATGGTGATTCATTTGTAATGTGAAATAATCATTCCTTCATTTATATAGTAAGGTCAGAAATCAACACTGGCCTATTTATTCAATCTATAACTCTCACCTAAAATTATTTATGTCCCAGATACAGACTATATCCATATGGATTATTTATATATCCTCAACTCTTGTCTAAAAGAGAAACTGTTTTCTGCCTTTGCTTGTCCAAACCTATCATTCAAAGCTTCCTTCAATTCTTCCTCTTCCACAAAGCCTTCTTGTCTCATCTCTATGGCTATAAGTTCGTTCCACTGAACACAGCATTTGTAATCCATTGTAGTCTGCTGGAACAGAGTTTTTCCTTCTAGTCCAATTCCCTACTCGTGCTTTGCTCCTGCCACATTTCTAGAGGATGGTCACCTCTGACGGTCAGCCCCTTCTGTAGATGCCCTGTTCCATCTGCTTGGCTGCATTAAGTCTACTCGCCTGCCACTACATTGGTGCCAATTATTCATTTTCCCCTAGTGTGCCATCATTCTTAAACTTTGGCAGCAAGGGTAACAGCCCTCCTCAAAAGTGCGATGAAAGCCATGGAACTTCCATTCAAAAAATTTCACATCTACGCATTCACACACATACATTTTGGATGTAATGCTAAGGGCTAATAGAGTCCCTGAAAAGTAGGCGTGCTGGAAAACACACTAAGTATACTACTTTAGGGGGTGTTTCTAATTGTACGGTCCTAAAGCTACTCCTTTTCTTCCCCCTCACTGCATGGTAAGGCTTTGCATTTTAATAACAGGCACTTCACAAATATTAGCAATTTTATCCTAATACCTGGGAATATGCCCATTCTCAAGAATCAATTTGGTTGGGGCACCTGGGTGGCTCAGTTGGTTAAGCAACTTTGCCTTCAGCTCAGGTCATGATCCCAGGGTCCTGGGATCGAGCCCCACATCAGGCTCCCTGCTCAGTGGGTTGCTTGCTTCTCCCTCTCCCACTGCTGCTTCTCCCCCCGCCCACCCCCCCCGCTTGTGCACGCTTTTTCTCAAATAAAAAAAATATTTTAAAAAAAGAATCAATTTGGTCAACAAGTTAAAATAAAACTAAGTATTATCCAATAACACTTCTTAAGATTTTCAGGTAGTAATCACAAGTTAATAAAATATTAGAAATATCCTGAGCACTTTTTTTTTTTTTTGAAGACAGAGCAAGAGAGGAAAGTGCATGGGGGGTGGGGGCGAGGGAGGGAGGGAGATTTTTTTTTTTTTTTGAAGATTTATTTATTTATTTGAGGGGGGCGTGCAGGGGCAGAGGGAGAGGGACAGAGAAACTCAAGCAGACTCTCCTCTGAGTGCGGTGCCCGACACAGGGCTCCATCTCATGACCCTGAGATCAGACCTGAGCTGAAAGCAAGAGTCGGGTGCTTAACTGACTACTCCACCCAGGTGCCCCAAGAAAGAGAATCTTAAGCAGGCTCCACACCAAGCACAGAGCCCAACACAGGACTCAATCTCACAAGAGATCAGATCATGACCTGAGCCAAAATCAAGAGTCAGTCGCTTAACTGACTGAGCCACCCAGGCGCCCGCCTGAACATTCTTAATAAAAATACTACAATTCTATATAAACTAAAAAGATGTGATAGGAAAGAAAACCAAGAGCCAAAATCATGGAAATGACATGGTCTTGTTTTTTTTTTTTTTTTTTTTTTTAAAAGATTTTATTTATTTGACAGAGAGAGAGACACAGCGATAAAGGGAACACAAGCAGGGGGAATGGGAGAGGGAGAAGCAGGCTTCCCGCGGAGCAGGGAGCCCGATGTAGGGCTCGATCCCAGGACCCTGGGATCATGACCTGAGCTGAAGGCAGACGCTTAACGACTGAGCCACCCAGGCGCCCCGACATGGTCTTGTTTTAACAGCTAGAAAGCTTTCTAAGTTAATTTTCTTATCATTGTTATCTATGAAACAATTTGCTCCCAAAGGAATGAAGTGGAGCTTTGAATAACTGGAATTATCCACAAGAATGGTAAAATTGTGATTGAACAGAAACAATTTTGGAAATAGTCAAATTAATTTTCAGTTTAAAATGATTGTCTGATAGGACAGAATAAATGGTTAGATTAATGAGGCACTCTACATCATTACTGATGGGCTATTCTCTCATTAAGAGATGGTGAAACCACCCAGCACAAATACATTTCACATTCAGTCCCATGTCCTGCCCTGATTATTGTGCTTCCCCCAACAAGGATATCTAGTACTTCCCTTAACACTTCTTATAAGGACCAGCTTCAATCCGTCCTCTATGTCTAATACCTTTTATAGATCTTCTTAAGTACTCAGGATCCAGCTAGCCAGGCAGCCAGCCAGCCATTCGGTAAGTATTCACTAAGCTCCACTGCATTCCACTCTTCTGGGCAATAGAGAAAACACTAGTTAACGAGGTAGGCAGAATCCCTGCTTTCATGAAACATACATTCTGGAGAGTGGGGCAGAGAAAAGAAGTAAATGCATGAGAGAGAGTGAAAAGTATGATGATGAAAATAACAGTGTGTGATATTACACAGGCTGAGAGAGGCTGGTTTACGTTGGGTTGTTGGGGAAGTTGTGGCTAAGGACATTGCCTGGAACAACTCGAGTGTAACTATAAGGGCCATGAGCACCAAGTGCTGCAGCTGCAGCACAGTGAGACCTCAGGGACGGAAAAGTTCATTACCAAGGTGGATGAGGAGAAGGATATTTTAATCCGAGTTCTAACACTTTGTTAAGAATGTAAATGGAAGATGAGGAAGGGAAGGGGAGGGGAGGGGAGGGAAGAGAGGAATTCAAGAGAAAAATCTGCTACTACAAATCACCCAATTACCCAAACTCCCACTCTTGCAAATGGACACATATTATACATATTATGTTTCACAGATCCCATTCCTCTATTTTACTTTCTAACCACTGTTCAATTAAATAGAAATGTACTGAATTCCTTTATCCAAAAGATGCTGTGTTTTACGCAGTGTGGAATACAGATATAAGACCTAAGTCTTTCAAGGAATTAATTGGAATAGTTTTAGCATCTACATAATAATTTCAAAAGTGCCTAACACATTGTTACATACGAGAACAAGAAAAAAAAGTATGAAAATAAAGTAGGATTGCAGTGAAGAAATTTAAAGACTATAACATGGGAAAAAGCCAAGTGATTGTAACGTAAGTTGTGACAAATACAAAAATATATAAATGTCTGGCAAAATGATTTTATTCTAAGAAACTCAGGAGATGGAGTAGGAAGAGAAGAAAAGGTAAATCCTGGGCAAGAAGAACTTCAAGGGCAATGCTCTAGGATCTATTTGTTATTTTCCTTAAAATTCTAGTATTCTAGAATCTAAAGTTCAAAAAAAACGAACAGGCACTACATGACACAAATCCTGGCATTTTCCTAATTTTCTCACGTATAAGAGCTAAATGTGGATACTTCACATGTAATAGTTCGCATGTAACTATGTTGATGGACCTGCCTCAATTTGTGTCCCACATTTTTCAAGCAAATATTTACAGTGGAAATAGTCAACTCCAATTATATTTCTGTCCCAGGCTTAGCAACTGGAAAGTAACATAATTACTACTAAAAAGTCAATGTGAATATATGAAATAATTGTACATGCGTTTTAACGGATGTACTAAATTCATATTTTTATACTCAGTAGTATATGTAAATAAAAAGCATGCACTGGAAGAATTACAATATACTATAATTGAATGCTAATAGTGAAATTTCATATAACAAAATTCTATCATTATAATTTAAAACAATTCAATTAACGGATTAAGTTACTAAGTCATGACTGTTCAAATATCTACTTGTAAAAATGTATCCCTAACAAGTTAGATAATACACATGTTCTTCCAGAATTGGCTGATGAACCAAACAATTTGACATGTGTTTCAACTAATGAGCACTAAAACTTAAAACATAAAGTTTGAGCATTAATAACCCAAACTTTAGTTAAATACATTTTTATTCATTGTGCATTTTAGTGTCCGAATTCTTTCATTTTCTAAGATCTGATAAGAAGCTCACAATTTGCCATTTTAATAAGATCTATATAAATCCATTTAATATTCAAAATGTGACTTGTTGTCAGTCCTAATTAAAGTAAACAAAGCTCTGCAATGAATGAATTTAATTACTTCGAAACTAGTATGTCTAACCAAGATGAAAAGCAAACGAGTACAATCTAATCTCAGCAAAGAATATTTATGATTATAAGCTTTGTCAATAGCAAAGTGCACCAAATGTTCATATATCTGACTTCCAAGAGATACATGAATGCTAATCAGTTCATTAGAGGCTTCTAGGTTGTGATATTTAGTGACAGGATGTAGTAGCCTTCTTGTCCATGGAGTATAATTGTACTCAGAATGAAAAATTGTTTCCAACAAAGCATCATCCTTCCTGTTTCTGATTTCCTGCTGGTTGCTTTTTATGAGCTGCATACCTTTCAAGAAGCTGACATCATTCAGCTTCTTGTTTCATATGAATACAAGTATGGATAGGTCCTGGGATCGTCTGCTGAGCAGGATTCTACCACCTTCACGCCAAGCTCAGGAATTTATCTTAGGTTATAGGTTCCAGAAACCTGAGCCTCCTAATTAGTACGCTCACAGTGTATTACCAGAAACTGTATGCAAGCAAACCTTTTTCTAAAATGCGTTCTCTCTATAGGGAACAATGAAAGTACTTCAATTAACAGTGCTTAATGATTAAAATAAACTGTCACATATGAATATTTTAACATGATAAAATGATTGAGGGGGAAAAAAAACTAAGGATGATGAAGCTAATGTAACTCCGCAATAACAAATTTAGTTTTAAAAAGCATACTTTGCCAAATGAGAAGGTGCTGCGAAAGTATTCTTTGGATGGGTAAATACAGATTTCACCTTTAGTTTAAAAACAAAACAACAAAAAATACCAAACAAACCTTCTCAAATGTAGTGATAATGGTGCCCTACCTAATAAAAGAAGAAACTGAAGGGGTAGGGAAGATATGAAAGGAAACACATTAGCCTGAATTGATTGTTGCTGGAGTGCATTTTTATGATAGTTCCCAAAAGAGACAATGAAGAAAGTTAAAAATTGAACTAATTCACAATTAAGCTGAAAGCATATACAATAAACTCTATGACAAACCAAATAATAATTTTGTGATTTGCTAAATCTCAGGGGAGCAGATATGGAAAGAGGAAAAATAGTTATTTTATTTCAATTATCTCAGTTTAAAATATTAGGAGTGTCTATTTATAAGAGTTCATTGGAAGTGGGTTATCCTATCATATAAAATTCTGAGGTCCATATGGGATTTTAATAATGCATAGTAGTAATACTTTATTATAACACAAAAGATATCAGTCTCTAATCTCACTCAATGGTTTGCAACACAACTCAACATTCATTTCAGGAAATTAAAAAAAAGTTTATTACTTCAATTACTCATTAGAGATTAAACCACAAAGTTAGTGAAGCCAAAGATAATCGAATTCAAAAGAAAGCTTAAATTAAGCAGGACACAAGTCTCATTCACACACACACACACACACACACACACACAGATTTTATTTTGGGTTTGGAGAAGACCTATACAAGTAGTGATCATGACAAATTCCATTTTGATTTTGGAATCAGGCAGTATTTCTAAAGGAAATATTAAAGTTTCTGGAACATAATTTTTTATACCAACCCTTGAAATTAAGCTGACTAGTCATACCAGTTTATAAAATCTTTGTTTCCTTCCTGAAACATTTCAAAAGTATCTAAATCACATCATGATTCAAACTTCCTCAAACTGAGTTTTCACATCCTTTCAATTAACCATGAGCATCAGAAGGAAACAGGGCAAATGGAAGGGAAAAGATGAGAGAAAATATCCAAATTGATATTAAAAAAGAATTGAAAGCAGAATACATTTCTGTATTATTCATGATAGGTAAACACAGTGATATATTTCCCCGCAAGAAGGCAAAAGTTAAGCTGCTATTTGGCACTATAGAATAACCACTGGTTATGCAAATAAACCTACAGCATTAAATAAATTATAACTCTAGTTGACTAGTGACGTAAGTTATTTAGATATCAGAAGGATATGGACATCTTTGTCACAAACTTATCATGCAAGTCCTCAGGAGGGGGAAAGGTTTCCAAATCTTTCTCAAGCTGTTGAAGCTGCCTTCCCATCTGCTTCAAATTCTTTTCCAGCGTTTCTACAGAGACTGAAAGAAAGTATATTAAATGCCTTGAAAGGACAAAATTATAATATATAAAAGGTAAAACATTCTAGGAACAAAACATTTGTGCAAAACCTTACAATAATAAAGTAAAATTCTACTAAAGATAAATTTCACTAATTTTTTTTAAACCTTTAGATTTTCAAATGCAAAACTAAAGGAAATTTCATATTTAAAAAAAACGTAAGATGAAATCATTAGGAAATGCTCACATGAACAAACCACATTTAATAGTTTTGTTTAAAATTAGAGCCCTTGACTTCTACACTACAAAATAATCAGTCTATTCAGAAAAAGAGGAGCAAATAGAGACTCTTAAACATTAAACCCCTTTTTTTTTTCTTTTAAAATTTTATTTATTTATTTGAGAGAGAGAGACAGCACAAGCACGGGGAGTGGCAGAGGGAGAGGGAGAAGCAGGCTCCTTGCTCAGCAGGGAGCCCGATGTGGGGCTCGATCCCAGGACCCCAGGATCATGACCTGAGCTGAAGGCAGACGCTTAACGACTGAGCCACCCAGGCGCCCCTTAAATATTAAACCCCTTTTAACACAATTTTAACATTTTTCAAAATCATGATCTCTCAAGAGGAACCATGAGTATGTGGAAAAGACAGGGAAAAGAGTGTTCTATTGTCCAAGCTAATCTATAACAGGAATGAAAAGGTATCAGAAGCTACTTGAGCAATATGTGGAACAAATGTCACATTTTCTTTACTGGTACCCTGAGCACAATCTGTGTTTATTATCTAATAACAATTTCCCTTCCTTCATGGGGAGTTTCTCTCACAATGCACATGAAGGAACAAATGGTAGAGAGGGCACTGAGGCCCTATCAGAATGTACTGGTCACCCAGCAGGACGTTGAAGAATCACTTCCTAAAATCTATGCATAATTTTAGATGACATCAAGGAAAAAAAATTAACAATATATAAAGATATAGTGACCCAAACCAAATTTGGGGTTCAGATGAATTTTGGCTAAAACTTTTTTTCTTTTACTTCCCACTACTGAGAACTATATGAAATAATGTTTAAAAATGCATATACTAATTCTAAGTATACTACCACATTTAGGCTTCCAATTAATCCTGAGGAATGGATACAAGTCAGGTTTCAACTGTAAGAGTGGGAATACCTTTGAAAGCAACCTAATGGCCCAATAAAATGGGACTGAGTTAAATATATATATATATATATTTACAGTCTTGGTTCAATAAAATGGAATAGAAGGGAAGCATGAAAAACAATGCTGCGTAAGAACATGGAGTTTTGTTTTTTAAACTAGCTGTATACAAAATAACATTTGCTATTCTAACATATTAATAGCTGTTAACAAAACCTTAACACATTTTGTTGTAAAATCAATTAGCAGGCTAATTTTCAGATACAATTTTTTTTTTTTTTTTTTTTTTTTTTGAGAGAGAGCATGCATGCACACATGCATGAGCAGAGGGCAGGGGGAAGGGCAGAGAAGCAGACTCCCTGCTGAGCAGGGAGCCTAATCTCAGGACTCCGAGACCATGACCTGAGAGGAAATCAAGAGTCAGATGCTTAGCTGACTGAGCCACCCAGGCGCCAATGTTCAACGAGGCCAACGAATGAACTTTTCAGAGAGCTGCATATAGTAGTTGTCTGCGCCCAGAGTGATATTTTAACCTCCGGCTCCCACTGTAGTGAAGCCATTTTGAAGTTATATTAGGTGCATATTTTATCATTAGTTTTGTGCTACTCATGTTTTCCCTTTCTGTCAGCCTTACATTTAAGACAATAACACACAAAAAAAGAGTACATAAAATACTTCTATCAGCATTTAGTGCATTAATTATTTCAATTTACTTAACTCAAGTGCCCAAATCTCGCTGTACTTTGCTCATGATGGTAACACATGGTTCCTATGCTATGCTCTTTCAGTTTTAAGTCTGTTTGTCAATTATTCACAACCAAGACATCTATTTAATTAGGCCTAGGGTGTTTCATTTACTCTTCTCATTTCCAATTTTTTTGTTTGTTTCTTTCAAAGTTCTCTATCTGCACTACAAGAGATTCCCTTTGCTCTCCTAGTCTATTTGATCTCTTGTCTAATATTTCATTAGCATTTCCTCTATCATTTAAGAAATCTTACAGGTGGTTCACTTTTATACTTCCTGAAACTGTGAAACTTCTCATTAAATAAATACAAGTTCAAAAACACATAAAATCATTTTGAGTGAATATGTGCTCAGAAGAGTTTATAAGCTGTACAGCCACTTTATGCTGTAAATCAGGTTCAAAACAAGCCTATTAGGATAATATTAGTGAAAGTCGTAATGGTAGTAGTAGGGATAACAGTAGCAGTGGCTAAAATGTACCAAGTATCCTGAGGTCCTGTCTTAAGCATCTTCCATTAATATTTTCCAAGATTTATTTATTTATGAGAGAGAGAGAGAGAGAGAGAGAAATGCAGAGGGAGAGGGAGAAGTAGACTCCCCTGCTGAGCAGGGAGCCCAATGTAGGGCTCGATCCTAGGACCCTGGGATCATGACCTGAACCAAAGGCCGATGCTTAACCAACTGAGCCACCCAGGTGCCCTGGATCTTCCATTAATTTTTAAAATTCTCACAAGATAATCATGAAATTGATATTGCTATTATCCCATTTTACAGATAACAAAAGTAGAGTTGAGTGAGTAAAAGTCAAACTAAAAGTAGTGAGGTCAGAATTCGACCTCAGGCAATTAAATTCCAGACTTAATTTTTAACTGTTTTGCTCTACAGAGTAGATTTTATTTTTACAACTGCTACCTATCTATAACAGTGTTTAAGTACATAGATGTGGCTTTCACACAATGACTGTCTTTTTGTATAATCTTGCCTTGTCCAATTGTAAGTAATCCACATATGGCCAGACTCAGGGGACTAGATGTAAGCATTCTGGACGGATGGCTGGATGACAGACAGACATGCTACCTTATTTTTTAAATGAAACTTCCTGTGTTAATACACTGTGGAACAAAACCACATGCTTAAAATACTGTTAGTCCACTAATCCAATTTATTATACATACACATCATATTTGGGAAATACCTACAGAAAGGACAAATAAAAGTTTAAGGGACTCCAATGTAACAAAAAGCACAAGGCAAACACTGGGAAGGAACACAGTTGGATTTTTTTTTTTCTGACACCTAATACAACGTTCCGATACCTATCAATTCTCCGATTCACGGACACCAATTGGGTAGTCTTCCACTTCAATTCTGACACTAAGTACCTGGAGTTAATGCAGAGCCCATGGAGTTTAAGGCCCCAGCCCCACGAGACTCACTTCAGAAGACAATCACAAGACCCAGGGACCACCCATAACTCACACTTCTGACTAACTGGTTACAGAGTCAGGGGTTTCCATGCCCCTCCCCCCACTTATTTTCCACCATTTAATGTTTTCCAGAACTCAGGAAAGCACTATACCTGCTATTACAGTTTTATTATAAAGGATGCAATTCAGGAACAGCCAAAGGGAAGCTATGCATACAACAAAGAACGGGGGTGGGGAGATGGTAAAGAGTTCCCGTGGCTTCTATGAATATACCCCAGCCTCCTCAGCCTCATTGTTTCAGAGTTCTTCCTGAAGCTTCATGACACAGGCATGACATCAAATCAGCCGTCATTGGTGACTCAACTCTATCTCCAGCCCCTTTCCCCTCTCCCTGGAGGTCAGAGGGTAGGCTGATAATTCTAACCCTCTAATCACATGCTTGTTGCCTCTGGTGACCAGACTCCCATCTGGGAGCTATCTAGGTTCCTCCTCCCCCCACCCCCACCTGCCTGAGTCATCGCATTAGCATACAAAACACACTTTTATCACTTAAGAAATTCTAGAGGTTTTAGGAGCTCTATACCAGGAAACTGGAAAATGACCAAATACATATTTCTAATATACCACATGGATATACAGAAGTACATGTCTGGAGAGAAGGCAGAACTCCAGTACCTGTGAGGAGGTGTAAAAATAAATAAATAAATAAATTTTTGATTCATGAGTTGTGTTGCTCAGAAGGGTTTAACAACCTGGGCCGCCCTCAGAAGAGCCAGCTGCTCATCACTGAACACAGAGCCATCCCCGTGAGTGATGAGCACTTCCCAGGGCGATGAGAGAAAGGCTTAAGAAAGAAGCCTGTATGAAGTGATCCTGTGAGCCTTTTCCAATTCCTTGTTACCCAGTGGGTCAGAAACTATATTCTACTAACATTGTGATTTGAAGCAATTTCTCACTGGCTTAATTTCCACATCAGTGAAATGGGAAGAATCCTACCTCTTATTTTTACCTCTTAGGCATTTCATAAAAGATCAAATGCTGTAACATAGGAGAAGGAATTTTTTTAAAGACAGTGCACGATGCACTGTTATTCTTAGCTCTCTATAAGAAATGAAGAGCTTAAAGGCTGAAAGAAGTAATAGCGGACTCAAAGAAAAAGTAAAAAGCATCATCATCATCATCAGGCCAGGAACAGTGTTGTAGAAGTCAGTCTAAAAAGAAAAGTTGCTAATTTCAAGAACAAAATATTAGGACTGTTTGGGGCATATTCAAACATTTAACATTGATGTGATAAAAAGCAAGCAAGTGGTCTCTAAAAATGCTTCTTGAAGCTACTGTACAGATGGAAACCCCACTAAGCCATTATTTATGCTTCATCAGCAGTCTCTGGTTACATTATTTGTACATTTAAGTGTAAGTGACCAACTTTCACTGGTTTTTAACTAAAGACCACAGCACACTTGGAAGAGAGAAAGAAGGATGTGAGCAAATTGTAGGCTAATAATGCTTGGGCCATCCAATGGGTAAAACTAAAGAATATATAAGAATTTCTTTGGTGTCTTTCTTTTTCAGCAATTCTATTTCCACAGATAATTCCTTTAAACATCTTCAAATATAATTTTAACCACACTGTTTGTGTCAAGTTCTTTGAGGTCAGTGATTATATATATTTTTTTGTATTAGAAATCCCAACTACAGCAGAGTTTTAAATTGTACATCCTCAAAGAAGTGTTAATTTACTGGTGTCCCTGTATGTGACCTGTGTATGAATTTTATCTTTCAACACTGTCACAGTCCTTGACTAAGAAATTAATCTTATTTTTGTATTCCTTTCCATTATTTGGAAGTAACAAAACACAGCCATCATCAAACAGAGTTGACTAGATTATTTTAAGGGCAATTTCCACTTTTTCATTTTACTTGGTTAATATTCATTCAAATGGGATGTCTCTCAGTCACCTCAAATATCACGTGTGCCACTGCCCATCTGCAATCTCCACACCCAGGCAGAACCAGGAATTGTGCTTCCTGTGGTAGAAACCTGCTTGTCTTTACCCTTCCCTCTCCTGCAACCCTCAGATCCAAACATGACATCACTGGCATTTCATTTGGCAAACAGTTCTTAATTTCTTGCTCATGGGAGCACCATTCAAGTGATCGGGATCCTTATCTCTTCTCTGATCTCCAGTCTCCTTTTTTTCTTCAGTGCCTTCTCCACACTGCACTTAGGAGTTTCCAGACAAACACCAATTTAAAGATGGCTTCAAGCTAGCCAGTAAACTGCTTTCATGACAACATCTGAGCTCCACCCACAAGCTGGCTTGACTATTTCATGTTCTGCTATGCTTTACTCTCAGAGCAACATCCTGCTTGTAGTTTCCCTTCCCCTGCCCCCTCTTCATCCACTCTGTAGGTACTGACCCTGGAAAAAATATGTCTATTTGCCTTGTCCACTGTTCCTCGATCATTCCCACTCATACATAAAATAACAAGAGTCAAAAACTCTAGCTAGTCCCCCTAGTGAGGTGTCCTCCCCACCCATCATACCAGGTAATTATCTCTATCTTTGCAATTACTACACTCCATTACTTTTATCTTTGTGTGTGCCTTCCTCTCCCAAATGACTACGAATCCTTGAGGGAAGATACCGTATTTATTTTTGTATCTTCAGTTACATAACACACTGCAGACACTCAAATATTTGCTGAAGGAATGGATTTTGGATTTAGCTTTAATCTCGTGAGGTTAATAGAGTAAATATCTTAAACCTTAAAATCCAACACACAGATTTGTCTTCAAGTGCCTTGTCATTATGATAATTATGCATTAGAGGTATTAAGTATAAAAGTTAAAAGTCACAACCATAAATATTTAAGTTTAAAGTAATCATGAATATAGGCTTTCTGTAATGCGATGGCCTCCACCATTTACTAAGATTTCAAGAAAGGAGAGTAGAAATTACATACATTTAAGTAATTTTTACAATTAAATAACAATCCTCTATGAATATCTCCTGGAGATGCTGGTTATTATTTTATAACAAGCATCCTAAGAAGTGTCACATTCATTCTTACCTATCATGATACATTCCAGGGAAATTGATTTCTTTAAAGAAGGCTTACACAACTTATTACCATAAAAACAATTCAAACATTCAACCTAAATGAACCTTCCTGTGCTCACAAACACAGTCGTTTTGTGAGGGCAACAAACTAGGCTAGAGCATTTCAGGCTCCCAAGCAAATAAAGGTATTTTATAAAATTCTAAGAATATTTTATAAATGTGAGTTAAAAAAACAATAAATTGGATGGACAAGATGGACAAAAACTCAGCAGCATTTTAAAAACCTCCACATTAAGTAGGCCTCTAACAAAATCTAAATTCTGGAATAGCATTATGAAACCCATGATTATTTTGAAAAGGTATAAAACTGAAGCAAAAGGACAGAAAAGCACAAACTCAAAATAAATCGCAGCTCGGTATGCACCAGACAAAGGTAAATCGAAAGAAGCAGTGGGAAACGAGTGGCCAGTTATCCTCACCAAGCACTGGCCTTCCTCTGCTCAGCTTTCCTTCCATCCCATTGTTCTGATTCTTAATGGGACCTGTTATAATAAATTGTCCTAACTTGCATTCCCTAATTTACTGTACTATGTACAATGAGAGTTTTGTGGTTATTTTATTTTTTTAACATCATGCTGCATGAGAATGGCCTATGTCTGCTCTGGGAGCTGGAAGGAGGTAAGGTGGAAGGCAAGCAGAGGTGAGGCTGAACGGCCCAGTGAAAGGGCTCCGTCACATCAGTTCTGCTGAACCCTCCTCCTCCCCCACTCTCCGCTCCGGGAGAGAGAAGCAGCCTTGTCCTCCACAACCATCAAGAGCATGTTAAAGTTCAGTCAGCTTTTTAGACACCAGTAGTAGTGGTACAAACAAATCTCTTTCATAAACCATGTTTACCTATAAGAATTTGAAAATTCCTTCTTGCAAATAAGATGTTCAAGAACACGGTAAATATGACACAAAAGAGGTCCGTCATAGAGACGTCTGTCACAGTATTCAAAACGTTCCCTCAGGATAATGGTTTTGTGTGCCTGTGTATGGGAGGGAGATGGTACCACTTTTACTGTGTCCTATGGTAAATATGAAGTATAGATTGGATGCTGTGCAAATTTTAAGACAAACTTTCACATAGGACTACGAGAGACCACGCAGCCTAGCATGTCCTAGACTGCGTATCTCTAGACCTGAAAAATTGTAAATTTTTTCTCCAGCCTGTATCCTTCCCCTAAACGCCAACTGCCTATTAAACATCTTTCCTTAATATTTCATAGGCTTCTTAAACTCACATTTCCAAATTGGGACTCATCTTCCTCCTTGAACCTGCTTCTACATCTCAGTGAACAATTGGTGTGGTGACTCCTCTCTCTCTCATACCCAACACACCCATTCATAAAGTCCTGTTGGTTCTACCTTCAAAATCGAAATACTTCGCACCGCTGTTGCTACCTCCTTCTCGTCCCAGCCAACATGCTTTCCTCTCTGGATGATTATTACAGCCTCTGAGTGGCTTCACTGCTCCTGCCATTGTTCTGGATTTTTCCCCAGGACAGCAGCCAAAGCAATCCTTTGAAAATACAAGTCAGATGCCAGTCTTCTGGCTTGAAAACTTTCTAATGGCTCCCCATCTCAGAGTAAAGTCAAAATCTGTCTAATGATGAATCCTGTCCTATAGAATCTGTGACCTTTCTGACCTCATCTCCTCTCATATCTTCCCTCTGTTCCAGTCTCACTTGCCTATCTTGGGACTTCTACATGGCTCTGCTCTCTGCCTAAAGGGCTTCTCTCAGACACCCAAATTGCTTTGCCTCCTCCTCCCACCTCCTTCACATCTTTTCACAAAGGCCACCTTCTCTATGGGGCCTTCTCTGATCACTCAACCTTAACTGTGGGAAAAACAAAACAAAACTCTGCCCCGGAATGCCAGAACTAACCATCTGACATACTGTACATGGACTTCTTCCTTTGGCAGATGTTCCATAAAACGTGAACTTCAAGAGAGCAGATACTTTTCTTTTATGCTCATGGCTCTATCCAGGATTCCAAATTTTGCCTGGACAGAAGGAGGCACTCGTGAGATGGCTCGTAAAATAATGAATGAGTCCATCTAATTTAGGCCACTGTTTCATTTTTTCACTGTCAAAGTCAGGTCTGATCCTTACTGATGCAAGTGCCTAGCACCTTGTTTGCTACACAGTGAGAATTCAATAAAGTTTTTGGAAAGATTTCTTTCCTTATGGGGTCAAAACATACCCAAAACTATTAATGAGCACTAGTACTTTTTTCCTTAAAATTCACAGTTTGACAGACAACTGCTGAGAAACTGTCCTAACAGTGACAGCAGTCTCACTGCTGATCAATTTTAAATCTATACTTGAAGATGACCTTTTCTGAGGGGAGGGGGGAAGATTATCCGGAACATATTTTCTTTAGGTTCTTCTATGCAGGCGAATAAATCTTTTTCGACGTTCCTATCACTTGTATCATTTATCTTAAGTGTTCATTCGTATTTCATATTTTCATATGGAAATGGAAAACATTTCCAAGTAACTAATTCCTTAATAATTCCGGGCTGGTAAATTTGTTTTTTAAATAACATGCAAACATTTCCAGAAAAAAATAAGCTCCAAGTTGTTGAAGAGTGGTTGGACCCTAGCTACTTTTCACAGCTTAATAGAAGACCTCTTTCAAAAGAAATCTTTTTATCAAAGTTCAAAACAGGAAATAAAAATAGTGACTCAGGCTGAAACAGAGGAAGGAAAATAGAACTCATTTTCCAAATTCCATTTCCCTATGCTAGTATGCTCAACCAGTGAAAATGCATTGTGTTGTGCATTTAAGATTGTGCAATTTCCTATATGTATATCATTCTTTAATTTTTAGAAAAGTAAATAAATTTTTCAGCAACATCGATCTATGAAATCCTAAAGTTTGCATAAGTTTCAGGCAAGACACAGTTGGGACCTGTTCAAATAACTAATGAGAATACATGTTAAAATTACATAATCATATTATTCATAGAGACTCATGTTTATCTGCATCATTAATGATAGAATAGGCAGATGTGTGTCAATAAAAAATAATCACTGAAAAACAACAGCTAAATTACAGAAAATATAGAGAATATTTACAAAGCCCTTATGGTGTGCTATTCAATCTTTATAGCTATTTGCATGTATTAACCTATAACTTCACAACAAACCTCTGAATTAAGTACAACTATTATTCCCATTTTACAGGTAAGAACACTGAGTCCCAGTGTGGCTAAGGAACTCATCCAAGGTTATATACCTCTAGCAATGGACAGAGCTGGGGTTTGAACCCCAGTTGTCTAACTTCAGAGTCTGTGACTGTAACAACAGCTTCCTCCATAATGCAACGTCTCCATAATCTAAATGGGGATCACATTTTTTTATTTTGCCCACTGAAATTATTTATTGGAGTTATTGTAATTGTCACTACTTATTAATAAAAATTCCTTACATTCAGAGGCATATGATGGATTTGTTTTAATTGCTTTAGCATTTGCACCTGATGATGAAAGAAAAGGGTATTTCATAAGCTCATCAACAATAACCCTTAAACACCAAAACATTTCACAACATAATGCTAACTGCTGTCCATATACATGTCTATCCGTGTAACTGCGCTTCATCATTTCATGACACTCAGAGAGGATGGTGCTACTTCCATGCAGTTCTGGGAGTGAGGACAAGGATGAGTACAGGGAGTTGAATAGTATCCCTCCCACCCCCCAAATCCATGGCCACAAAGCACTTCAGCATGTGGCTTATTTGGCAATAGGATCTTCGCACAGGGAATCAGTTGAGGATCTTGAGATGAAATCGCCCTGGATTTAGGGTGGCCTTAAATCAAATGACTCGTGTCTTTACAAAGAGAGGCAAGAGCCAGAGACACGGAGGAGAAGAGAGCGCCAAGGGTTGCTGGCAGCCACCAGAAGCTAAGAGAGAGGCTCGGGATGGCTCCTCCCTGACAGGCTTCAGAAGGAACCCATCCTACCAACACCTGGATTTCAGACGTCTGTATTCCTGAATGATTCGAGCATAAATTCATATGCCTCTGCTGTTTAAATGAGCCTAGCGTGTGCTCATCGGTACGGCAGCCCTGCGAAGCCCCTGCGACTATTATTTCAGGACTCTGCCAGCCGCCCAGAGCCTGGTTTCTGGGCAGCAGCTGACAGTTTCACCTGCGGCACTGGAGCCACCCCATGGCTCTGCACCCAACTGGCCACATGGCGACCTTGTGAGCAGTGACATTCAGCAGACTGCCGTGACGGAGCACTTTCCATCCACTGCCTAGGCGTCCTCAGACTGCACAGATTTGTTACGGTAAGCTATCCTTCAGAATGCTCTCATTCCGAAATTTCCTTTCATCCACCTTGTTTATAATTTCCCACTTCTTGTTGCAGCACTGAGCAGCCGTAAATACTGCTTTGCGGCCAGCCATCCAGGAGAGCTCGGAGACCTTGCTTGTCACTGTTGCTCCTGTCCTGTGACTTGATGTCCTGTGACTTGATGTGAGCTACGGCTCATAGGTGACACTGAGAGAACTGTTCCAGTAGCTATTTCAAATGTGTAGCTGGCCCCAAATCTGCAAACACTGTAAACTGTTAGTTTCTTGAAAAGATTAATGCTGTATTGATGCCACTTTCAGTCTGCTAACCTCCAAAAAGATATAGAGGTCTTCCTGATGTGTTTTTCTTCTTCATCATCATCTATCAGCCCCAGCAGCAGCCAATTCAGGAAATGTTCTCAGCTCAGTATCTCAAAAAGCAATCTTTAGCTGGACGTGTAGTTCCTCCATGCCTAGTGTTCTTCCACATCAGTCTATAGAATCCTCAATCCTTCCAGGGACTTTGGCCATGGTCTTTCTACATTCCATTATGCTGCTTTTCAAAATAGTTTATATTTGCACAGAGCAACAGCGCAATACAAACTTACATGCAAGTCTGCGATATAAACTTTTGATGCCAACTCTATCTAGATAATCCCTGGAAATTAACTGGGAGAATTTAAATAAAATGCCACTCATCAGACAACTTGCACCTTGTAGCCCCTTACCAGCACACTGAGCTCACAGTACACTATATATATTTTTCATATATCTTGTAATTACCTTGTGAATGACCCAGTTATATTTCATCCTACCTTTTTATGTTAAAAGTGTTCACTTGAACAGAAAATTTTTACAAATACTGCCCTTTTAATACTATATGCAAACCTATACGTGAATTACATTTTAAAAATAAATTTATCTTTTATTATATTGGGCTGGTAGTGACATTAAAATTATTCTACAATTCTTAAGAATACTTATTAGATCAGTACAGATTATCCAATTAGATCACTGAGACCTAACTACACAGAAGTCATAAAGTAGCTTCCCAGACATAACTTGTTACTCTACCATCTAGCTGCAGAATCATGTCACACAGGTAAGAGATAGCAAATGTTTTCACTATTTCTACAGGATAATGCAAAAAGAAGTACAACCATCCATCCACACCTCCCTCTCAGAAAAGAGCCAACAGATAATTCAGAGTGTTACTAGCCTTTATTGGCTACTTGCTTATAATAAAATTACAACTATTAAAGTAGCAAAACAGAGGTAGGTGGCAAAGAAATATAGAGAGGGATGCAGTGAGTAAAAGACAGAACAAAAACTTAATATACCAGCGTAAACAAATGCATTCTAGAATAAAATATAGGAGATACCATAGATCTAACCCTGAAATTAAATGTGAATATTCATGAATATATTTATTTAGATTGCCTCAATTATTTCCTTATTATATGTAGCATTTATGTCGTGTCTATTCAAAAAAGGAATTGAGGGGCGCCTGGGTGGCTCGGTCGTTAAGCGTCTGCCTTCGGCTCAGGTCATGGTCCCAGGGTCCTGAGATCGAGCCCCATATTGGGCTCCCTGCTCCGCGGGAAGCCTGCTTCTCCTCTCCCACTCCCCCTGCTTGTGTTCCCTCTCTCGCTGTGTCTCTCTCTGTCAAATAAATAAACTCTAAAAAAAAAAAAAAAGGAATTGAGACATACTTGTAATTACATAAAATCATGTGCTAATTCACGGTTTGTACAAGAACCTTTGATATCCCGAAATTGCTAACTAGTGAACACCTAACACAGCAGGTCTATGACTGTTTCTTTAAGTGATCTGATCAAGTAAAACATCATTCCGCAAACGCTACTCTATTCTACAGCCGAAAAGCTGTAAGCAAGAAAAGTGCCTTAAGTTATTCTATTAGTGTGCTAGGGCCGCATCACAAATGCCACGGGCTGGGTGGCTTAAACAACAGAAACTTCATTCCTCACAGTTCTGGAGTCTAAGATCAAGGTGTCAGTAGATTTAGTTTCTTTTGAAGCAAGAAGACGGCCTTGGCTTGCAGATGGCCGCCTTCTCGCTGTGTCCTCACATCGTTGGTCTGTGTGCATGCAAACCCCTGGTGTCTATCTGTCCAAATATCCTCCTCTTATAAGGAGACAATTCACACTGGATTAGGGCCTACCCTAAGAGCCTCATTTTACATAATTACCTTTTTAAACACCTATCTCCACATTCAATCACAATTTGAGATACTAAGGATTAAGGCTTCCACATATGAAGGGCTTGGACACAGGGGGACAGAATTCAGCTCCTACCAGTGCCCTTTATTGACAATTCAATTAAAACGATACCCTACATGGTTGTCGTCTCTAAATTATTTTATTATAAATGCCCCCCCACCGTGTTCTTTCAAATGATTTCACTATATTGGCAGAAATGTACACAAATGAGTATTTTCATGAAACTCTAATATCTTACAGTTGATTTGAAATACCAGATGAATTATTTATCTCACAAAATCGTGAAGCCCCAACCTATGACCTCCCTAACATAATGTTATTTATGTTAAGTCTGTTGCACAATGAATATTTTTATGTATCTACAGTACACACTTAATGTCTAAAATGCAATTGAATTTAATAACTAATCCTGAACATTCAAAATATATACATCAAACTAATAAATTTTAATTGGCATTTTTAGAAGTGTATAGTATAAGAAGGTTAATGGGAGCCTTTGAAAATGCTTTCTGCTTGTTAGAGCAGATGAATTTGAAATTTCAAACACTATACATTTCCAGGTGGCAGCCACCTGGAAATGAAGCGTTCTAAGTGCTCACAGTAGGTGAATAAAAGATAAACATTTGGTATTTAGTAAGCCATTTATCATAAAATGTTGGAAAGTCACAAGGCACTGGAATTGGAGATGTATCTGAGTAGACAAATATCTGGGTCAGACCAAGGAGTTACTAGCTAAAAGCAAACAAACAGTCTTAAAAGCAGAGATGTCAATAAAATGGAGAGGACAAATATCAAATGTAAGATATCAAAGAAAATGCTCCCAAAAGCTGAACATGTGGAAATGGGGACACCTGGGTGGCTCATTCGGTTAAGCGTCTGCCTTCGGCTCAGGTCATGATCCCGAGGTCTTTGGATCGAGTCCCGCATCAGGCTCCCTGCTCAGCGGGGAGTCCGCTTCTCCCTCTCCCCCTACTCCTATTCTCTCTCTCACTCTCTCTTGTGTGTGCACTCTCTCTCCCTCAAATAAATAAAATCTTTAAAACATTTAAAAAAATTAAAAAAATAAACATGTGGAAATGGAAAAAAGTGAACATTAGAAATGTGGAATCATTAAATGCACTCTGACAATACCCTGAAGGCAGCCCATTCTCTAGAAGTGAATTCCATCTCCAGCAGTTCCAGGAATAGTCTCTACTCTAGACTCTGAGTTCTTAGATAGTGGTCAAAGATTTTCTGGAAAACATATGAATTTATCCTTAAGGAAAGAGTAGAGCACACTGAAACTCCCTGGAACAACCAGGAAAAAAGCACTAGAGGGAAGGTGACATTTACTATAAGTTGCTCTATGAAGGAGGGAACGAGGCAACATTCTAGGCCAATTCCCATAGACTAAACTTAGAATCTACCACACAACTCGCAGTTGACGTGCTGAAGGCTGTAAAGAGACAAGGCGAATGAGAAGAGGAAAATCAAAAGAAAGGGTGTTAGGAAGGATTTTCTCAAGTAAATAAAATTTGGGAAGGAGCGGTTACGGGTGTAGGAATTAAGAGCCACATTTTATGGCACACTGTGATCTATGCGTGTGGTGTGGCCGAAGATGGCAAGTTCGCTGTTGGATACGCAAGTGTGGAGCTTAGAAGGGAAGACTGGAGTGCAAATTTGTAAGTCATTAACGGAATGATGGTATGTAAGCCCTTGGAAACTGAAGAGATCACCTAAGGAGTTATGGGAAGAAAGGAAAAGAAGGGCTCTGTATTAGGCTAATAACACTGGCTGCAACGAAGCTGCATCGAAGGAGAGGAGGAAGTAAAGGATCCTGAGAGTGTAAGAGGAGCCAGTTAGGACAGGAGCCAGATGCCAGTGCAGTCACCTGGGTCGCCACCAAGACACAGAAACTAAACCTTGGACCAGCAGCAAGACAAGGGCACAGTTTCTGACACTGAGTAATCACACAACACCTGCTTATCAAATGAAGAAGTGAGTTACAGACTGGACTTGCATGGCATTCCTAGAATTTAGACTATCTAGGGAAGAAGAGAAATATATGGCAGAGATCTAAGAACCCTAAAAGAGACAGGGCTGAACAAGGTGACATTATAAACTTACCTTGGTTTTACTTTAATACACTCCCCAAACCCCCCCAGTTTTGTCATATTTTCTACTCATTAATAAAAAACCATTCCAAGTTAATAATGAAGCTGGTTATTGTGAAATAATCAATAAAACTTTCACAGATTAGAGTCCATTAACTTTAACTGTGTAGACAAGAGAACAATGTATTCAACCCTTCAAAGACCGGAAAAAAAAAAAAAAAAAAAAGAAAGAAAGAAATATTGCAATGGTATATAGAAATACAATAATGACCCAAAATATTTTCACTGAAATACAACAGAAAAGCTGTAAGCCACTATCTCTTGGAAAAGCAGCAGCCCTAATGAAGTAGATTTTTGAAAATTGTCATACGGGTAAGCTCATTAGTTGCAATGAAAGATCCCCCTGCTGATCCACGAGGACTTAATGGCCAGGATTTTGTTATGTCTCAAAAACAAAGGTGCTTTTTAATTCATGTGATAGCTCACTGAGGAGACTTCAAATATGGAAACTTTTAAATGATGATATATAATATAAAAGCACTGAAATTTTCCAAAGCAAACATAGACTTACTTCATCCAAAACTATTACATCCATTCCGCTAAAATCTCGTTCATTATTAATAGGGTAATATAATCACACGAAGAAATTATGCTCAACAATCACCTACACTATATAAAAATATCTATATCCATCTATACCCATGTATATCTACCTATATATCTATCTATATTTATATTTATATTTATATCTATCTATCTATCTATATATATATATCTCGATGATGGCTTTTTTGTTTCAAATATTTAGTTGGCTGCTTCCAGTGAAACACATTCATGCTATCTGCAGACCTATACACATATGGTCATTATCTTCTTATACCAAGGACATTCTTAGGTAGCACAAGGACAAAGTAAGTAATTCCAACATCATTACAACATTAGCATGCAGGAGCAAGAAGTAAAGTAAAAAGCTTATTTTTGGTCTTAAAAATCCAGACTAATTATTTCTAACTCTCCTCCACCCCCCACCACCTCAACAGGCTGTATGAGATATGTACTTCGAAGAAACATACATCTCAGGAAAAACTGTCAAAGAACATCTCATCCAATCACATTACCACTCTGCAGATAGTGTTACAAGAAGTTTTACAGAAGAAACAAAGGGAGTAGAAAATGACAAAGGTGACTTTTTTTTAAGAAGGAATATTCACTAAAATGAAGGGGGTTGGAGTTATTCTTAAGTTGACAAATTCCAATTTTAGGAAGACAATAAACAACAAACAACACAAAAATAGTCTGACATTTCTAATGACCAGTTTTCAACACAATGACAATACAGGTATCTCACCATTTCAAATGAGTTGTCTTCCAAGAAGTATGTATGCATATATTCATAGAAATGTGTATTCATAAATTGGTGGTTGGAGCAAGTAAAATTTTTTCATAGAATAGGTTATATAAATAAAAACTGGATTCTTCAAGTGGTCAAAATCTGCATTTAAATCATATTATAACCAACTATTAATAACAGGCCCTATCCTATCCTGACCCTTTGCAACCTGATCTAAACCCAGTGGGGACAGAAGTAGGTGAGACATCAGGCATTAGAAAGGACTGAAGGGAATTTCTGGCAGTTTGGCCTCTACTAAGACAAAGAATGCAGTCTCTACCTTCAGTGTGGGTGGAGACAGATTTAGAACTTAGGCCAACTGGGGACACTGATTACTGGGGCTTGGCCCAGACACAATGATTGTCCCCAAGTGAAGGACACTGACTCAAGTGAGGGTTACCATGGCTACAGCGGAGGCAGCTAAGCAGCAGAGGGTCGGGCTGGGCAGGTATTCATAAGGCTTAACTACACAACTACATATTTTTTATATTTTTATAAATATATTTAAAACACTGTGGCAAAGTAGCAAGTTTGTTCAAATAAAAGGCATTTTCTGTCTTGACGTACTAAATGAAGACTCAGAGCAGTGAAATGTTTTCTATAAAAGCACAAACCTTTACTGGCTTTGTCTAAATGTTCCAAATCATCCACAAAATTCAGGATATCAGGGTACTTCTCTTCACATACTTCCACCAGAAAATGAAGTAGTGTTGTTTTCTGATCTGCTGATTTTGTGTCCTTTAGCTAGATAGGATGAGAGGGAGAAAAAAACAGTAAAAAATATTTTGGTAATCTGCCTACTTACCTAATGTTAATACTGTATTTTGTAGGTAAGAAGTAAATGAATTGTAAAATTAGTTAATTCTATTTTTGAATTGCAAACGTTTAAGTACTTGAAAAGCTACTCTTTAAGTATTGGTGTTTGAAGTCATTAACATTTGTTGAAAAGTATAAGCTTAATCCAATCTATTATGCAACACTTTATGGGAAAAAATACATGATAAACACTTAGGAGAAGAGAATAACCTGAAAGTCTATATAATAATAGTACTTAAAACAATCCCAGGCATCTGTTCCTTTTTTAAATTTTTTTTTTAATTTGGCACATATTTATGGAATGCCTACTAGGTGATGTAGGAGTCAGAGATGCAATAATAAATAAGACACAGAGTTGTTCCTCAAGAAGCTGTTTAGTGGGGGGAAAATACACACACACACACACACACACGTACATTTACCATGGTGTGACAAACAGTAGAATAAAAATAATAAAGTAAGCCTCAGAGCACAGGACATCTGGAACACTGGTAGACAGGAAGTTGTATGGATTAGGGAAGGGAAGAATATTCAAAAGTGCCATACCATGAGCAGATGGAGCAATATTTGAAAAAGGCCACACTTGAGGAAGAAAACAACATTTGAGGAGTCTGAGTGACTCAGAAAAAGAAGTGTGTGTTGAGGAGGACAATAGAGAGAGTAGACAGATATAAAGCTGGGAAGACAGGAAAAGACCAGAAAACAGGAGGAAAGGTATGCCATGGATCCCTCAGAATTGGGAGTTTTTAAACTGGGTAAAGATGATGAGACTGACAGTTTAGAAAGCTCCCTCTAGCACTGTGTGGATAAAGGACAAAAAGCAAGCAGCGAAAGAACTTAAAAACCTGAAACAACAATCCAGGCAGGGAAAGACAAGGGCCTGACAGAGGGGCCATGGAGACCCAGGTGGTACCATTAATTGAAGTAAACGGAAAGACAGAGAAACAGATTTGGGTGGGGTGCGGAGCGCAAAGAGACTGGTTTCACTTTTGAATGAGTTTGAAGCTTTTAAGTAACATCCAAGTAAAAATGCCCACAAAGGATGTAGATTGATACAGGTGTAGAAAAATGTTTCTCGATCTTTTTCTTTCATTATTGCTGGCCAAAGAGCATTTTTAGGTATTTTTTTTTCCTAATCATGTGCACCCATGAAATTTTAAAATCATAGGTATCCTGTATATCTGTTCACGTGCTGTATGTGTATCTATGCTTTGTACATAAAAACAGCAAGATACTTTTGCTTCCCAAGAACCAATTTTCTATCCCCTGGGGGGTGGATAAACTGTTGAGCATACCTGGCTAGAACTCAGAGGAGTATAACGGTCTAGGCCCACCAGATTGTGAGCCTTTAGCCCCCAAAGCTCAACAGTTGATCAAACGAACCCAAACAAGTACATAGAATGTATATTTTATATACAAATATATGACCTAGTTGTAATCCCAGTTCACAAGTTATTTTTTGCATGCTAAAAGCAGTTAGAATCTCTCAGTCTGTTTTCACATATATTGAGAATGTTCATCTGATTTATTAAGCTACCTTTCGATCCATAATTTCCTTCACACTATCATCTTTAAAGGATAAGGCCAGAGTAAAAGTTGCAAACTTTCATAAATGTAATAATTTTCTCTTGTATAACCAAGACGTAGCATAAAAGCTGTCTTTTGGTTTTGTTTTTATTTTTTAAAGCACCCTAATAGTGAACTCTTCTATCCCCTCTACCCCTGTGACAGCAATGACTGCCTGGGGAATAGCATCCCCTCTGTGGGCTCTCATCTGCCACTAATTACATCTACACCATGCTCCTTTCTTGTGAAACTAGATATGCAGCCTGTATGGAATGTTGATTAGCACAAGCACCATCGACCTCTAGAATTTGTAAAGCCTGGAAGGAGCTTTCCAGACTATGTATGATGCAACTAAATAGTCAGCAACTGCTAGGATTAATAGATCAAGAAATCTCTATGATCTAACAACAACCAACTGGATCAATCTTGGTCTTTATTCATGAGCAACAAAAATTCAGAATTAGAATTCTGGAATATAATATAGTTTATAGCATCTATCAGTTTAGTCCATGTTAAGTATACAAGTCAAACAAAGATTCAAGTTATTCAGAGACCATCACAAAGCTAGACAGTAATTCAAGGAGGAGGGTGTTGGGCTGGCTGTATTACTGAAAACATTGCCTGGTTAGCAAGTAGAGTATTGGCAACAATCTAATATTAAAAAGTAGATCGGGCGCCTGGGTGGCTCAGTTGGTTAGGCGACTGCCTTTGGCTCAGGTCATGATCCTGGAGTCCCGGGATCGAGTCCCGCATCGGGCTCCCTGCTCGGCGGGGAGTCTGCTTCTCCCTCTGACCCTCCCCCTCTCATGCTCTCTGTCTCCCATTCTCTCTCTCAGATAAATAAATAAAACCTTAAAAAAAAAAAAAAAGTAGATCTACTGAATAGTAAATGGAAGCAAAATTCTCCCATCCTTTCAGAATTTGTATGTAACAGCTGTAAGACAAAAAGAAAAATCAAATTTCCAAATAAATAAGTTTCAAAGTAAACCTAATAAATGAGAAGTAGTTCAGATAAGAAACAAAGATAGCAACCAATTGTTGATAACATAGGTGTCTCATTCACAAACTGCTATGTGGCTTTAAATTCCAGGGTGGAGAATCTTCATTCAAGTCCTAACATTCTCAGGAATAAGTACACAAAGGTATTCTTCCTGCCCCAATTACTCTATTCCCTCCCTTCTTCCCCCCAAATCACTTTACAAGAAAGAATGAAAAAAAGGTCACCTTCTAAAAGCATGAATGCACAACAAAATATTTATCAACGTCTTTATCTACTTGCTCAATTTTTTCTACCACTTTTTGAGAAATGTGAACAAAAAGGGCACATTCTATTTCCACTAATTACTCATATCATATATAATCAGCAACTGAGCTAGAAGAATACAGAAAGCTTGGGGGATGGTGCTAATTTTGTTGAAGAGAAATAACAGTTCACTTGAACACACTTCTTAACGCTAACTTTTGGAAAGAAAATGAAGCTAAAATATTTGCTTTAAAAATTTGTTTAGATTTGGGGCGCCTGGGTGGCTCAGTCATTAAGAGTCTGCCTTCAGCTCAGGTCATGATCCCAGGGTCCTGGGATCGAGCCCCACATTGGGCTCCCTGTTCAGTGGGAAGTCTGCTTCTCCCTCTCCCACTCCCCCTGCTTGTGTTCCCTCTCTTGCTGTCTCTCTCTGTCTAAATAATCTTTAAAAAAAATAAAAAGAAAAAAAAATAAAATAAAAATTTGTTTAGGTTTAAAAAATATGCTTTATTTAAATTTTAACAGATACTGTTTGACAGGCTCCCTTTTGTTTTATTGCCAAGAGATGTATCTTGCTGGTGAGTAATCATGGCTGTTAAGGAGAATTTCTTATTTGTATATTGTTTCTTTGAGGTACATTTAATGCAGCATGGATGTCAAATAAACAAAAAGATAGATGGAGTTTCTTCAACTGCTCTGTTCATTCCAGACAAAATAATGTTAAAAGAAGATCCTGTAATAAATCATGGCCTAGTTGTCACTCTGGAGTAGAATTCCCTTGTAGCTACAATGCAATGTTTTGAAATATTTTTAAGCTATTCAGCACAAATTTGGATGACATTTAAAGAATATTCCATTGTTCTAATCACAAGGAAAATTCCTAAAATATGAGTAAATTTTTGGTGATCCTTAGAATTCAAAGGCCCCTTACTCTTTGACCAATGACACTTAAATCATAAGAATATTGCCAAATTAGTAACTCTGCTTCCATTATTGTGTTTCTATTATCTAAGTATGTATCAAAACAGCACGGACACTCTAGCTGTTGCAGACATTGCTGAACATCATAAAATGACAAAATTATGAGAATCTGTAATTGCTCCATGAACATTCTAGAAGACCCTAACTTGTGAATGGCATGAATACCATTAATATTGATAATGATTAATATTAATAATCAAATTCATTTTTAATTATGAATATTAGTAATAGTCAATATTAACACCATTAACACTAATACCATTGATATTATTATAGCCACAGCTCTTATGTGGCACTTATCCTGAGACCAGGAGTAGCCATATATTTAGTGCTTAAAACACACAATATCTTTATGAGGAGCTGGTATTATATGCATAACTAAGGAGGAGAAAGATTTGAGAGGTCATGCAGCATACTCCAGATCATATAGCAACTAACTGGTAAAGTCAAGGTTTAAACCCATGTCTGCGTGAATCCAAAGTTCATAACCTCACTACAAAATACAGTTCCTCTACAAAAATCTTGAGATTATTATGTGTCAAAAGAAACAAATTTCTCAAAACCACAGTGGACAAAAATGGTAGTAAGACAACAAAAGAACATCAGTGCAATTTAAAATACTGAAGCCCTATAACCTGCTAATTCTAGCCTGGAAAGCCTCTAAGAACAGACACCTTCTCCCCTGAGGTCATCTCTGGTTCTGAGAGCATTACATTCTTTCTAGTGTTTTATCCATAAATTTAATAAAATGCCACCTGAATCTTATCACTCAAACAGCAAGCCTTTCAACATTGCTAGATTAGTGCTGACAAAATATTATATGAATATGGGTAGATGAAAAGACAGCTGTTAAGTTTAACCTTTAAAAGACTTGAATAAGTATATGTACTAACATCTTATTCCATCTTAAATCCTATGCAGAATAAAGTGATTTGTGTACATATGAAGTAGTATCCCTAAGTTAAAGGTATTCACATAAAAATAGATGTGTTAACACATACTGTCAAAGAATATATATATATATTTTTTTTTTGAAGATTTTTATTTATCTGACAGAGAGAGACACAGCGAGAGAGGGAACACAAGCAGGGGGAGTGGGGGAGGGAGAAGCAGGCTCCCCGCTGAGCAGGGAGCCCGATGCGGGGCTCGATCCCGGGATCCTGGGATCATGATCTGCGTTGAAGGCAGACACTTAACCGACTAAGCCACCCAGGCACCCAAAGAATATATATTTTCTCAGACAGAAGGTCAACGTGCCAGTAAAAACTCACTAGTGAAAACCACAATTATACAATGAATAATGTTTTTGATATGTGTAAACACATTAAGAAAATAATCGGCATGCTGATTAAATTTTTTAAAAAGATTGGTTATCTCTCTACAATGGTAATAAAAATCTTAATTTAAATAAAATAAGATGCTTCACATCATCTATGTCACCACCATAACTATTAATACCAATAATAAAACTTTCATAATGATTTTCAAGATAGGTGGAGATCAATTGATATTAGGTAAAAAGAGATATTAGACAATTTGTGATGTTCATATATAAAAATAATTTATATTGTATAATTTTCATTTTAAAGTGAGAGTTGAAACATTAATAAGCAAGAAAATGCTTTATATAATATGGATTCCTATAATTATAAGCTGATTTCTTCCATATCCCCCCTCAACTTTCCCTGAATTACGTTTTAAATTTATTTCTCTTGGATTTTAGTGAACATAGAAACTGCAGTGTTAAAAGTATTTTTGCCCTGTAGTAAAAATGTTTGCTTATTACATTATCTACTGTATCATTCAATGTTGTTTATTTATACAGCCTTATTCCACGAGACATTTAAAACAGCTCACTGTTCTTTAGTTAATATAAATGGATCAAATACATTAATTTTAAAATAAATGTTTTACCTTTTATTTTTTAAACACATTTTTTTTAAAGCAGTTTCAGCTTTACATGAGCAGAAAATAACAGGGTTCTCATATACCTTCTCCTCCACACCAGTTCCCCTATTAGTAACATTTTACATTAGGTGTGGTACACATCACAACTGATGTGCTGATATTGATGCATCATCATTAACTTAAGATCCACTGTTTACATTAGGGTTCACTCTGCATTTACAGTTGTATGGGTTTTGAAGAAGGAATATCATCTATCTACCCTGTCATACAGAATAGTTTCACCCCAAATTCACTGTGCTCTACCTATTCATCTCTTTCTTCTTACCATCCCAACACAACCCCTCGCAACCATGGATCTTTTTACTGTCTCTATAATTTTCTTTCTTCCAAAAAGCCAATGGTTAAAATCATCTAGTATGTAGTCTTTTCAAATTGGCTTCTTTCACTTAATAGGCATTTAAGGTTCCTCCAAGTCTTTTCTTGGCTTAGGAGATCATTTATTTTTATTACTGAATAATATTCTATTGTATGGAGGCATCAGAGTTTATTCATTCACCTACTGAAAGACATCCTGGTTGTTTCCAAAGTTTGACAATTAAAAATAAGCTGCTATAAACATTTTTGTGTAGGTTTTCAACTCCTTTGAGTAAGAGTGTGATCACTAAATCCTATGTTAAATATATGTTTAACATGGAGCGCCTGGGTGGTGAAGTCGGTTAAGTATCTGACTCTTGGTTTCAGCTCAGGTTGTGATCACATGGTCATGAGACTGAGCCCTGCATCAGGCTCTGTGCTCAGCGTGGAGTCTGTTTGAAATTCTCTCTCCCTCTCCCTCTGCCCCTCCTACTCGTGCTCGCTCTCTAAAATAAATAAGTCTTTAAAAAAAAAATCTATGTTTAAATTGGTACCTGCCAGTCTTCCAACATAGACCTACCATTTTGCATTCCCTTCAGTAATGTATGAGAGTTCCTATTGTACTACATCTTTGCCAGGATTTGGTCTTGGCCAGTGTTTCAGATTTTAGCCATTCTAATAGGTGTGTAGTATTATCTCATTGTTTTAGCTTGTAATTCTCTATTGACATACGAAGTTGATTATCTCTTCATATATTTACTTGCCATTTGTAAATCTTTGGTGATGTGTCTGGTCAGGTCTTTTGACCATTTCTTGTTTTCTTGCTGCTGAGTTTCAAGAGTTATTTGTGTATTTTTGGATACAAGTCCTTTATCAGATAGGTATTTTACAAAGATTTTCTCCCAATCTGTGGTTTGTCTTCTATCTTAACAGTGTTTTTATTGCAGAGCAGAAGTTTTTAATTTTAATGAAATCCAACTTAGCAATAGTTTTCATTCAAGGATCATGCTTTTGGTATCCTATCTAAAAAGTCACTGCCAAACCTGAGGTCACTTAGATTTTCTCTTCTCTTCTAAAAATTGTATAGTTTGCATTTTACATTTAGGCCTATGTCCATTTCGAGTTAATTTTTATTTAAGACCTGAGGTCTGTATGTAGATACATTTTGCATGTTTATGTGCACTGGTTCCAACACCACTTCTTCAAAAGATTATTATTTCTCAATTGAATTACCTTTGCTTCTTTGTTAAAGATTTGATTGTATTTATGTGGAGTTATTTCTGAGCTCTCTATTCTGTTCTATTGATCTACTTTTTTAACCAATACAACAATGTTTTGATTACTGCAATTTTATAAGTCTTCAAGTCCAGTAGTATCAGTCCTCCAACTCTGTTCTTCTTCAGTGTCGTGCTGGGTATTCTGGGTCTTTTACATATCCATATAACCTTTAGAATCAGCTTGTTAATATTCACAAAATAATTCACTGGGATTTTGATTAGGATTGCATTGCATCTATAGATCAAGTAGGGAAGAAGAAACATCTTAAAATATTCTTTTCCATTAACCTGGAATATCTACTTATTAGATCTTTCTCAATTTCTTTCATGAAAGTTCTATATTTTTTCTCATAAGAATCTTGTTCATATTTTAGTATTACTCTTTTGTGTACTAACATAAATGATACCGGTTTTACTTTCAAGTTCCAATTGTTCATTGCTGGTATTTGGAAAGCGATTAACTTTTTTTTTATGTCAATCTTATATCCTGAAACTTTGCTATGATCACTTACTAGTTTCAGGAAGTATTTTTTTTTTTTTTTCTTTTTGGTTAATTCAGGGGGATTTTCTATGTAGGCAATCATTTCACCTCTGATCAAAGACACTTTTATTTATTCCTTCTCAATCTAAATATCTTTTATTTCATTTTCTTGTCTTACTGCATTAGCTAGGACTTCCAATACAATGTTGAATAAGAATGGCGAGCAGGAACAGCCTTTCCTTTTTCCCAATTGAAGAGGGAAAACATTCAGTTTCTTACCATTAGGAATGATGCTAGCTGTAGTGTTTGTAGATATTCCTTATCAACTTGAGGAAGTCCCCCTCTGTATTTTGCATGAATGGATGTTGGATATTATCAAATGCCTTTTCTACATCTATTAATATGATCAAATGATTTTTCTTATTTAGCCTGTGGATGTAATGGATTCTGTTAAGTGATTTTCAAATGTTTAACCAGCCTCCCATACCTATAATAAATCACACTTGGTTGTGGTATGTAAATTTTTTTATACATCATTGGTTTTTATAAAATTTTATGAAATTTTATAAAATTTTGCTGAGAATTTCTGCATCTATGTTTATGAGAGATATTGTCCAATAATTTTCCTTTCTTGTAATGTCATTGCCTTTGGTGTGCTCCCATTTTATCATCATGTTCCCCCACCTCTGCCACCTAAGAACAAATGTTCATAAATGCCACTAACTATAATTATGGAGATAATAACCCTGCACGTTTTGCCTCTATCCCAAAAACACAAGAGCAATGCAGACCCTTGACAAAGAAGAGGTAAACAGTAAGTTCCTCCAGGAATGGAGCATCTTACTCAATTTTTGATTTTTCATTTTTAAAATGTATAAAAACAGGAGACTAGACTAAAACA
Source organism: Halichoerus grypus (assembly GCF_964656455.1). Classification (NCBI taxonomy): domain Eukaryota; kingdom Metazoa; phylum Chordata; class Mammalia; order Carnivora; family Phocidae; genus Halichoerus; species Halichoerus grypus. The sequence goes on along the minus strand of NC_135715.1, from coordinate 45,013,579 downwards.
GGGATGGTTGGAAAGATTCATCTTGGGTGCTGCCTCTAATGGATAGTAGCTGTAAGTATGGTGTTAAGGACAATGCTGAGGCTGTGTGTTGGGGGTAAAGGAAGTTTGATAGATTAGCTAGGCTTTCTATGAGAATGGTGAGATGATAACTCACAGTGTATTTGCTGTTCATAAGCAAAGACACTCTAATTCTAGTGAAAGAATAATTTCAAGTTACAATGCTTAATAGCAATTTAAAAAAAAAGGTAATGTGAATAAAATTTATCAAAAACATTGCTTAGCAAAACCAATAAAATATTTCTTGGAAAATGCTATAGATTAATTGTGTTAATGAATGAATCAAAGGGGTTAAGAATCCTAAGTAGTTTCACATTACTTTGGAAGTCAATATTTCAGTGACTTAATTGGCTGGATAAGAATGGCATTTGTTATCTGCAAGTCTTTGGCCAAAAATTGCTTTACTTTCAAAGGGTGCCAAAATTCACTGGTGTGATTTTGCCAATCCAATAAAGAATAAAAACCTCTCTAAAATCCTTCTAAAACACAATGCAGATGGAACAATGGGTTTGTTTGGCAGAGGTCTTTCTTCAAAATAACTTCATAGAGTGAAGGAAAAGTGATATATGAGAAGCAAAATTTCACAAAAGAAGCTTCACAGTATTACCCTATATGGCTATAGCAAGTGACAGGCAGAGGTATTTGTCTCCTGCTTTTTATAATGACTGAAACTCTACCTGTACAAGACAGAGCCCTGCAAAATAACTCAGGACACTGGCCATCAGCTTATTTCAGTTCCGCTGTGTGCCTGAGATTCACACTCCACTCACTACTTTACTTCATTTTCAGAGTAGTGCTCAGCTTGGCATGAAAAAAAGCAGCAGTTTTTGGAAATATTTTCACCATTCATCCTTAAGTGAAGACGAGGAGTTGTTTCTTTTTTGTTTTTTGTTCTTGTGTTGGTTGGGTTTTGCTTCTGTATGTTTGTTTGTTGGCTGGTTTCACACCAATCAGGGATTTTCCATTCTGGGATAAAGAAGTAGGGCAGAAGACAAAGTGATTCTCAGTTCAGTTTGTGCATTAAAATTACCCGGGGGACCTTTAAAAAGCCACTAATCAAGATCCACACCCATACATGCTCAAGTAATGGATCCAATGTGGAGGTGACACATCAGTATTTCTTTAAGGGTAATACAGGTTGATAATCAAGGTACTACAAGAAGAGCTGTTCATAACTTCAAGAAATCACTCACTGGAGTTGGTTGGGGGCATTAAACAAAAAGGAAATTAAACAGTTTTGTTTTTTGTTTTTTTTTCCTTTAAAAATCTTCTCCACGGGTGCCTGGGTGGCTCAGTTGGTAAAGCAGCTGGCTCTTGATTTCAGTTCAAGTCTTGATCTCAGGGTCCTGGGACAGAACCCCCGTTGGGCTCTCTGTTCAGCGGGCAGCCTGCTTCAGGATTCTCTCTCCCCCTCTGCTTCTCCCCCCAACTCGCTCGAGTCCCCTCTCTCTCTAAAATAAATAAATCTTTAAAAAAGAAAGAAAGAATAAATATAAAAATCTTCTCCATCACAGCTTTGGGCAGCTTTATTCTACTTTTGGTTAGCCTGCACTTGTAAAAAGTATAGGCAATCAGATAAAAATTTCATGCACTTCAATGAACAACAACAAAAAAATCTTTTAAATGGACAAAAAATCAAAATCAAGAGAGGACACAAAAACAAATCTTGCCTCCCACTGCCTACCTTTTTAATACCTAACTTCTAACCCCTCCACATCCCCATTACTACATATCCTTTGATGACTTCATCTTTGAGATGAACTCACTGCATGGTCTACTGCCACAGAAAATAAAAAAGTTTCCTACAAAGTGATTAATACTGATACATTTATAATGGAATCAATAATTACTTGGTTTCTGCAATTTTCCCCCAAAATAGCATCAACACTGGCAAAAGTAAATTATTACAATTCGTAAACTCTTCTAAAATTTATATCTACTATCCCGATACAGCTTACTTAATTACTCAGAACAAAGAGCTACATTTTATAGGTAATCATCCAGCTGTGTTGATTAGGATAATTTGTTACTCCAAAATTACCTATCATTAGACATTAGGAAATATTAAACACATGTTATAGCCATGATGTATGGATTGGTAACATTTGCCTTTTAAATTTACAAGTTAAAACCCTCTCATATACTTTAGTATGGTGTTAAACTTGGATGATTGGGTCAATTCACTCTTTTGCTAGAATACTGATCTACTTGAAGGAAAAAAAAAAAAAAAAAAAAAGTCTTTGCCCTACCAACAGGTCTAAGAAAATTAACTTCAACACTAAGCACATACGCATTTTTTCTAGGTGTGCATTTTGGTCAGGCCCTACCATTTACTGACTGAATTTCTAAGGATATGGATTTGCATTTAATCAATAGCATGTCCTGAAAAAGAGAATATAACCTCCAATTCCATATTATCCAATTCTTATATAAAGTCTAGCAATATCTTTGGAGGACTTTATGAATGACAAGAAGTCCATCCACTCTTTTATATATTCTAAGGTTTATCCTTCTAGATAGTCAAGCCATCAGAAAGCAAGGTACTTACACCATTTTACTTAAACTAGGAATAGCATTATGTAACTGCAAAGTACATTTGTATCTTACCATGAGGGTTCTCTTGGAGTGTCAGACCCTAAGAGGCTCTGGTCCACACTTGTAGGGAAAGGAAAGGGGGAGGGGAGGGAGAGCTAGTTCTAAAAGAAAGATCCTAATATAACTGATTCTTTCATTTACTGTTTTAAAGACCATGGCTCAACATCATATTTTTCTTTTATAACAATGCACATGCAATTTTTCTTGTGAAGTTCAGCTTTGGCTAATGAGAGAAACCTCATCTTTAGCTCATGTAAAGTTTCATTACCATGTTTGCACTTCACTGAGTCTCAAACCTAAACACCTATATCTTAATAGATTCTCACTTATGTTTATCTTCTTTCTCATATTTTACTTTTATACTTATTTATCATAGGCCACATCAAATCTTTAGGATAAAAAAGAGCTCACAAAGCTTTCCCTCTGAACTCAGGGATATTGTATTTAGCTATCTCAATTATAAATGTAAACAAAGATGTAATAAAGCCCCCAAAATTAAACTATAATGTATACAGATTTCACGATTCATGCAATTATTTCTAAACAATGCAAAGTTAACTATTTAATATGAATTTTCATACACTTCTCATACTAGAGCTAAATTTATAAAGGGTATTTAAAAGTAAAGATTTTGAATACAGAATATTAGATGTCATATAATTACCCAGCATGTTTTAACAGATTAAAATATTATCCTTTCTACTGTCAAATAAATATGGAATTCCTTTTACGGGGGTTTATCATCAAACCAAATGCTTTATACTCAGTGTGAAAAAGCAATCACAATTGTTAAAGATCAAGCTGCTACTTCTGATAACAAACATGATGAGATATCATCTTGTTCAATATATGCTTTCAACTTGACATGTAGGCTAATAAAAAATACAAAGTTGTAGTATTTATTTTGTTTCTTGCACAACAGAAGGCTTCTAATAGGGATGATCAAAATATCTAGTATCATTGCCTGAAAATACAGTCGACTCTTATCTGGATACAGATTAACTGGTTTACAGATGAACTATAGTAAAATAATAGCAACATGCATTGTCCTTGTAAATTACTATGCATCAGCCACTATGTATCAGTATAAGAGGATGTCTACTTTCAACTGCATAACTAAGAGGCACAACTTTGTGTCCATTTTGTCTATTGCATTGTCATTCACTCAACAGCTATTTATTATTTACTATGCACCAGGCACTGTATCAGGATACTCGACCTCATCGATCAGACCTAATGTCTTGTCAACAGCTCCTCTGCAAGGAAAGCATGAGGAAAGGCATATGGTCAACTCTTTGTGAGTCGACTGGAGTTCTGAGATGCAAGCTCTCCAGAGGAACAGACACTTAACACTAAGAAACAAACTCCAGTTGATTTACAGGTGTAAATTTCTCCCTGACCTTGCTCTTCAGCTTCTCTGTCTTCCTTTGCTTCCCTGCTCAGGGAAAGCCTGAATCTGGCAGGTGTGCTTGCCTCCTTGCCCTTTCCCTTCCAAGTTCATTATCACCACATTCTCACAGTTCCCTAGATGCTCCTTAAATGTGTCACTTATCTACCCCAAACCCTTCTGCCACTACCGAAGCTTGTACTTCCACTGTCTCAACATATAGTCACCGTTTCATAATAGACACACACTGTTTCAGAATATTTGCTAAATAATGAAGGCAGCTTCCATCATCCTCGCCATCTATCTTTTCAGCTTGAGTTCCTCAGTCACTTGCTACACGTCCGCCAGTCACCGAGTCTCTCCCAACTATAACCCTCTAGGCCCGTGCTGTCCAGGAGAATACAGTGATGGAAATGTGCTATATTTATGTTGCCAACACATATGGACACTTACTCACCTGAAACGTGGCAAGGGTGACTGAGGTATTTCCTAATTTTATTGAAATTTTAATTAATTTACATGTGAACAGCCCCACGTGGCTCATGGTACCAGGATTGGACAGTGCAGCTCACCTTTCTTCCATACTGCTATCAGAATTACATTGCTATGGGACATCTCTGAGACTATCACTTGAATTAAAGAACTAACATGTCTCTGTTAATCTTCACCATCAGGTGTGCCGCTGGAGGTGCTTTTCAGTCTAGACCAATTTACTATTTCATTTCCATTTTCTCCACGCCTCTCCCGTCTAAGCTTCCGATCATTTGGTGGACTCACATATGCCATGATATGACCCTTCATGCCAATTGATAGCTATTGTCTAGAATGCCTTTCCTTTTCAGGAATATCCACTCATACTTCCAGATCCAGCTCAAATTCCTACTCCTCTCTGAATGCTTAGCTGTCCTCCCTTAACCGAGCTAGACTCTCTCTCTCTCACCTCTGTTGCCATAACTTTTTGGATAGAACTCTATTAAAAATTTTAATCATAATGGTTTACATGTGAAAAACAGGGGTTCTGTGTATGCCACATAAATAATTACATCCATTCAATGAGATGATCAGGTCAAGCACTGAGCACAAGGATAGGTAAGCACCCCATAAATGTGCAAAGTTTTCAATACATGTATTATGAATTACAGCCCCCATGCTAGGGATCTTAACTGAATAGATCAGGCTCAGAAAATGAGAGGAAAATAAAAAGATGGAGATGGGAGTTAAGCAAGCTCACAAGCTGTTGATACCAACAGCAGGCTTTAGGTCAGGAAAACTGTATAAGGAAAGTCATGAAAGCACTGAGAGATCAACTATTCAAGCAAACCCAAAGCTAAAACTGGACTTGTTTCTCACCTTCCCTAAGTGGCAATAGCAACACAGGTCTCCCCAGCTACCCGAAAGTAGAGCGTCCCATGAAACCTTTCATAATCCAAATGGCGTAAAGCAGAGGAACAATCACCATTTTGTAAAAGCGGAAATCCTCTTCGGATTTCATTTTGGAAACAGGTGTATGCTAATGTAGGTCTTTTATACAAGTGAAGTTGCGTGAAGTGAACTTCTGGACAGCGGGGAAAACCAGTCATCAAATTCCTTAATCAGGTAGCATAGATGTTAGAGCAGGTCAAAAACAAAAGAAAGCTTTTCTTATGATGTGTAACGGAGAAGAATTTGTTGTAAGCAGATCAATAAAGCACTATTACTATGGCCCGCTTCTGAGGAAAAAGCTCTGTTACATAAAACAGTGAATATATTTACGGTAAGGACATTTAACCTGTGGAAGAACCCAGGAGAAAAAAAACAAATCTCTAAACTTACTTAATTCTCACATCCTTTAAAATTATATTTAGATAGAAACATTTCAAAATCATCAATGACATCCAAGGCATGTTTATTCCTAATAAAATGATTTTCCCTTTATATAAAGCAGTCTCATTCTTTTCTCCCTTTAGTCAGCTTGCAAAAAAAAAAAAAAGCAAAGAAATATTTAAATAGTAAAGGTAAAAAATGTAGTGGCAAGCCTAAGCAATTTTCAATACATCTATACCATCATTTGCAGCTACCTGAATTGAATATTAGATTTAAATAATATTTTGATGTTCCATTTCATTAGTTTGGGAAAGCATAGGTTTACAACATAATTCTATTATTAAACAAAATCCTTCCATTGGATTTGCAGATCAGAGAAAATTAATATTTGGATTTAGCTCTGAGGTTGAGTAAATTAGCTCAGTTCACTCTGGGTTTGGGTTCATGGTTTCCTTCAAATTCTTGATAACGAGCACATCAAAATAAAAATATTTAAATAATGTAATCAGGGCTGACATTTCCAAGTAAGTGCTCAGGCAAATATGTGTTTTTAAAAAACGAACTCACTTTACAGAGAGAGCTAAGGTTAAATCCGAAGGTTTGAGCATTCCGGGAGCCCGCGTTCATGTAGTTTCCCATTAGCAACACAAGTTCCAGCAACTTGCGGAAGCTTTTGCTCTGCTTTATCTCCTCGCAGGCAGTACTGACAGCCATGATGTCAGGTTTGATGTTGTTCACCTGCTCTTCAAACTGCAGCTTAAAGAGAATAGCACTGAGCCGTGGCCGTAGTCTCTTCACATTGCTCATCTGATTGAAAAGAAAATAACAGATTCCCTTTAAAATGCATGGTATACTTTAGTACTGTATGACTGCGAGTAATCTGGGATGATTTATTGGTATGACAGTGCCGAGGAAGCAATATGTCCCTTCAAACTGATAGCAGGGAGAGAGAAGAGCCCTGCTTGTTTTTGTGAGCAATCAAGAGTCATTCCTCAAAGAAGAAAAATTAACAATTTAGATGCCCAATGGAAAGAAAGCTTTAATTCAATGACAATGGTCCAGTAATCAAGTATATATAACTTAACAGAAACCAAATTTTAAAAAGGTAACAGGGTACAGAAGCAACAAATTACAAAGCATTCCTACCATTAATTTTTGTTCAATATGGAAAATGTGGGGTCATGTTTAAAACATTCAGAAAGGTCTAAAGAGGGTTTGTTTTCTTCAAATAGCAACCGCTGTCCTCAGAAGCCCTGCCGACTAACAGTATGTGTTAGATGGAGTGAAAGTAAATAGGTCCCAATTTGTACTAAATTGACTTTCTTGAGAAACAGCCAAGTAGAAGGACTCCTGACGCACACTAAATTAGCAGGGTCGGTGTTGGGGAACATGGGCGTAGCCAGAGACAGAAGCCACGCAGAGCCACAGGTCCATCCCATGCCAGCTGAACCCTGTTCGGGACTCTGGGTTCCCTTGTTGTGAATGTGGGGGGTTGAAGACTTTAAAAAGAACAAAAAGGCTAGATAGTCAGCAAGTTCTTGCCTTGAGCTGACTCCCGTGTGTTCTAGCAAAAGGGAGGAGAAGAGCCATTTAACTGAAGGCTGGAGACAAAAGGCATTTAAGCTATGAATTCCTTGTCCAAATATACTAGGGATTTGAGACTTAAAACACCTTGATGAGGCAATAACAGTGAAACTATTGAATTTCAACAACTATTATAAATATCAAAAGCAGTGAGAAGCAAGGTCAGGGGAAAAAAATACTGACAGAACACCAGAGGGTTAAAATAGGGAATAGTTGTGTCAGTCACAGACCCTAAAGGAAAAAAGTAAAGGACAATGTCACACAAAGCTTATAGGATTTCTGTTCAGGAGGCACAAGACTATCTGCTCATAATACAATGACTGTTATTTAAAATTAAACAGACCAGACAGAAGCCTGAACTTACTAGAGTCAAAAGGCGGTAACGGACACTCCTTGGCTGAAATGGTACAGCCCCGTGTGCCCGTCTAACCGCCTCTGAGCAATAGGGGGTGGCTCTCCAGAGATACCTCTGAGAGAACAGTGTCCGGGAGACTGAATCCATCCAGCGACTGAGAAGTTTCGTAGTAAATAATATAAAGAGATAAATCACATATAGTGTTCTCCGCAGCCACCTGACAGATTAAACGTTTAAGTGTATACGGCCAAGATGCTAAGAGTTCGACTAATGTAGTTAATGACTCCCCTCTACAAAGAGCTTTAAGAAATATCTTAAAATTCCCGGAGCTCAAGGAATGTCTTCAAATTTGCCTGTCTAGAGGAAACTTTTCTTTTCTTCCTACAAGAAAGTAGAAAGACTGTAAGCTCAAATAAGACTTAAAAACAAAGCAAAAACTAATAATGGTTCCATAGAATAAATATAAAACGTTAGAAAGATAAAATGAAGCTCTATTAGAATACCAATTCTGAGTGGGCATGAATCCTTCTGTTTGGACCTCTATGTCCAGCACAAGAAGTAGAATTAAGCAGTGATTACTTCTCATAAAGTCATTTCATATGTCTTAAATGTTCCCAAATGGGCTAAATTCTCTACGTTTTTATCCTTAAACGTTGCAAATGGCATTCATATTATATTGGGCCAATTCTGTATAATGCTCTATTACATTTAATAGATCCCTTAGAATTGTAAAACAAAGGAGTAATCACCTGAGTACACACAGTTACGGTCATTCAAAAGGTATATGATGCGCCCATGGCATGTTTTTGACCTGTGCCCTCATTCATGATACTTTGTTACTTTGCAGTAAACATGAGAAGTATCCCAGGAAAATATTAGTATTACAAAATATATTACTTTTAACCTACATTAATGTACTTTATGCACAGAGAGAAAAAACTCTGCTTAAATGCTTATACTGCCCCAAAATATGTTAAAGCTTTCCTGCTGACAAGCAAACCATATGTAACCGGTATAAAGTAATTAATTTTCCTAGAAAAATATAACCTAGATTTGTATGAGTAATGAATCTACCTGGCACTGGGGACAGGTACCTTGAAAAGACAGAGTAAGTGAATGATGTAATACAGAACAAAATGTTATGAGTTCATGAAAAAGCCTGACAAAGCAAAGTCAGGAAAGGAATCCTAAAAAACACATCTTGGAGCAACATCTTTTAAAATTAGACGTCCTTTGCCTATTGTTTTTCCTTCCAAATTTTAAAAAATATTTTGACGAATATGAAATAAATTTATTTTAATGAACAAAATCACTGAGCTGGAAAAGAACGTGAGGGATCACCTGGAGCTCATTAAGGTCTTGAGTCCACTACTGAAGAGCCTACTCTGATCCTCCAGGACACATGACTGTCCCTGTTATTTAAAAACAAAACCAAACTAAAGAACGCTAATGTTCTAAGATCTAAGATCTAGATCTATGATAATCACAGGGTTCTTTTTGTCATTAATCAAATCAAAGTCCTTCGTCACATAGGATCAAAGAAAAAAGGTTTAAAAATTAGAATTTTTTTGGGCGCCTGGGTGGCTCAGTCGGTTAAGTGGCTGCCTTCGGCTCAGGTCATGATCCCAGGGTCCTGGGATCGAGTCCCGCATCGGGCTCCCTGCTCTGCGGGGAGCCTGCTTCTCCCTCTCCATTTGCCTGCTTCTCTGCCTACTTGTGCTCTCTATCTCTCTGTCAAATAAATAAATAAAAAATCTTTAAAAAAAAAAAAATTAGAATTTTTTTTTTTTTTAAATTCCTGAAGGATGTTTCTTTGTCACTTCACAGACTTGCATTCTGTTTGCTTGCTAAGGAACCTCTCATTTGTCTGAGGCTGGATGCAAAAATGGAGCATTATAGTGCTCAAATAATCTCTACGGTAACAAAGTCGCTACAGAGGAGGAGGAGGAGAAAAAGAGTTAAGAAAGTTTAACTGCAAGATAGTTAATAATTAGAATGCTAAAATAAATTGGAATTCCTCTTTCACAGAGGTATCCTTTCAATTTATTGTCACGGAGTCTTAGTAATATAAACTCGCATCACAAAACTCTGACAATAATGAACTGTGATCTGAAGATCAATCTAAAGGCATAAAAAAGAAAGTGAAAATACTTTGATTTCACTATTGTCTGAAAGCAGGGGGCAGGATTCCTGCAATCTCCCCACCCCATGACCAGAGATGTCCCATGCCCCAATGAGAATACCTTTCAAACAGTGACTGGTGAAAATCAAACCACAAGCAATATCCAGAACGCCAAGGGTAATCTTTATAGACAGACTTGGGTTTGTTGGCAATGTGAGTGTTGTCGAAGAGATGAAATGAAACACCTTTAGAGAATAATGAACCAACAGGTACTAACTGGATGCCCACTCAGCACTGTGTGAGTCACCTAAGTCATGAATTCCACCCTTGGATCATCCAAGTCTTTCCATCTGTCTTAAAGGGTAAAAAGTAGTAGTAGTCCCCAGGAAGATGTCATCTTCCATCATCTCATTATATTTTTCACATGTAACTTTAATGTCATCCATTGTTTTATTGGGAAAAAACAGAAGTAGACATTTTTATACCAACGATGTCTAATACCATATCTGGTTCTCTTTATTTCTTTTATAGATAAAAGATATTCAGAAACTGGCTTATTCAAAACTTGCTGGGACGCCTGGGTGGCTCAGTCGGTTAAGCGTCTGCCTTTGGCTCAGATCATGATCCCAAGGTCCTGGGATCGAGTCCAGCATCAGGCTCCCTGCTCCGCAGGAAGTCTGCTTATCCCTCTCCCTCTGCCTGCTGCTCCCCCTGCTTGTGGTGTCAAATAAAATGTTAAAAAAAACTTGTTGGGTTCCCCCCACCTTCTTGCCTGCTGACTTGTGTAGCTCCCCTCAAAAGAAATTTCAGTACGTTCTCCTTATCTTCATTATTCTCCCCTAAAGTCGTTTTAAAACTATTTTAACCATTCATTTAGCTAACACTACAAGTAGCCAACTGATTGAAAAGCCACTCACTTCAGTCTTAACTGACTGGCCACTCTAAACCTTTACTTCATATACTTTGTACCTATATCAGGAATAACAGAATATGATTTCACAAAGGTTTAAGGACTCCTGCGAGGTCACATGCAGGTAGGACACGGCCCTTGAGCTAACTTGCTGCCAATCACATGTGCGTGCCACTCAGAGCATCACAGTGTGGAAATTAATAACCACAACTTAAAAACCATCTGATACTCAAACTACTCCTATGCTTTTCCAGGAGTACGAATGGACTTTAACTGCGCCACAGTAGTTATTAGACAAAACACTATAGAGTTGACCCTGCTGTGAGCACTGCCTGCTACGACTTCGGACTCCTTTCCTTTCCCAACTACCTCCTGTTGTGCTGAATTTTTAGTATTTTCCAGATTCGTGTTTGTTGTCCCCTTACACTGCACTCTCCACTCATACTTTATTAGCTAGTTCTTCTGTTCTCTGTGGAAGAGGTGCAAGATGCAAGGAGAATGTGAAAGAACAAATGCTTCGTTGTCCGAGACAAGTCTAGAGAAAATGACAAAGGGTTGAGGAAGGAAAGCGACATCCAAGAAAGCAATGTGAATCTATTAACAGAATTAAGACACTTAGAAAAAAGTTTTTAACTTGAATTCTTAAGCTAAACTACATAAAAAATATCTACCCTTTACTATTGGTTGGCCACTATTTTCAAGACTTCCAGAATGCTCAGGAAAAAAGAATAGTTCGTTTCATGTCAAGAAATGCATCTAAAGGGGCATGTGGGTGGCTCAGTTGGTTGAGCATCCCTCTTGACTAGGGTTTAGGTCATGACCTCAGGGTCTTGAGATAGAGCCCCACATTGGGCTCCACACTCAGCAGGGAGTCTGGTTGAGGTTCTCTCCCTCTGCCCCTTGCCCCACTCACTCACTTGTGCTAAGATAAATAAAATCTTAAAAAAAAAAAAAAAAGAAAGAAAGAAAGAAATGCATCAAAAACCTAGCTATTTAAGCCTGGGTAGTGCTAAGAATACAAAAAAAAAAATTTTTTTTTAATAAATGTGCCCTTATGATATTAAAGCTCTGAAGCTAAAATTTTTTAAAAACTACAGAATAGCAACCTACATATATATATATATATATATATATATATATTTTTTTTTTTTTCCCATAGGAGCAAAGCCAAGAATTATTCAAAAGTTATTAAAAGGATAAAATGTATACTCCTCTAGCTGGTCAAGAAATAGAAAATTGGTTATAGCCATCAGATATTGCTTTATCTTTGTTTATAAGTACTTATCAATTCTAGACCACTAAGGATTTCATAAGAGGTCCAAAGGAGTTCTGTCGATGCTCAGGATCTGTAAGTGGGAAAGCTAGAGAGCGGGAGACTTATTTAACTTGGCAGTCTTAGCAAATACTCTTAACACAGAAGCTTCATCTCTGATGAATTAAAAAGCTGGCATTAAACCCAGAACCATTCTGGTGTCTTAAATTCATTCATGTCTGCTTCCAGACAATCCCCACCCTACCATAAGAAACCAAAGTTTTGATTTCTATCACAATAACTTAGTTTTGCCTGTTCTTGAAATTTGTATTAATAAAACTTTCAGTAAACACTTTTCATGTCTGGCTTCTCTCACTGAATGAAATGACTTTGAGATTCATATACATGTAGTGTGATTCGGTTCTTTACTCGTTTTTACTAATGAGCAAGATTTCATTGTAAAAACATACCAAAAATATACCACGTTAAGGGACTCTTTTTTCTAGTCTGGGGCAATGTAGGGGTTGAGTTACACAGGGAACTGAAAAAATGGTATGTCAGGTTCTAACCCCAGGTACCTGTGAATGTGACTTTATTTGGAAAGATCTTTGCTGATGTAATTAAGGATCTGCACATGAGATCATGCTGGATTTAGGGTGAGCTCTAAATTAAGTGACTGATGTCATTTTAATTTAAAAAAAAAAAAAAAGGAGGGGGGAGAGAAAAACGCAGAAGAAGGCGATACAAGGGAGGAGGCAGAGACTGGAGTCCTCCTACCGGCTAGGAAACACAGAGCTGTGACTGGGACCGGCTACCACAAGTGACAAGACAGGCAAGAAACAGATTCTTCCTCGAAGCCTCCAGAAGGAACCAACCTGGCAACACCTCGATTTAGGATTTTGGGTCTCCGGAAATGTGAGAGAATAAATGTGTTGCTTTTAGCCGCCACAGTTGTGGGCATTTGTTAGGAGGCCCATGGAAACTAACACAGGACATTATGAATATTCTTGTATGAATCTTGTCATTTCTATTAAGTATCTAAAAAACTGAGTATAAATGTATGCTTTATAAGAAATTGTTAAACTGTTTTGCTAAGTGGTTTCTACTGCTTGAAGCCCGTTTTATATTTTATCTTTGCATGTTAGGTCTGTATTCCATTCCTCATTAATTATTCTGCGTAGTATGATGCAAGACTTGGGATTCATTTCAGTTCATAAGATATCCAAGCACTGCAGTACAGTTAGATACAAAAAAGTTCCTTTCCCCACTCACTAGCCTTGAAGTCTCTGTTGAAAATCAGTTGATGGTATCTTCGTGGGTTTATTTCTAAACTTTCTAGAAGTTTGTGTATTTTTAAGCCAAAATGTTACTGCCTTGATAGCACATCAGTAGTCTATGTCTTCCAAGTGTGTTCTTTTTTCAAAACTTATTTTAACTCTTCTAGGTCCTTTGCATGCCATATGAATTTTTTGTAACTTCCTGTCAATTACTATAATAAAACCTACTGGGATTTTGATTGGGAATGTGTATCATATATTAGAAATCTAAGATCATTTGAGGGAAAAATGAAATCTTAATAATACTGAGCCTTCCACTCTATGAGCCTGGTAAATATCTCATTTACAATTTCTTTAATTTCTCTCAGCAATATTTTACGGCTTTCGGTGTAGAAAATTAGGTTTTAGTGAATTTTTTTCAGAAGTATTTTAAGTTTTGGAGCTGAAGTAAATAGTACTATTTTTATTTTGCTTTCTAGTATATCATGGCTTATAGAGAAAAATACAACTTATTCGAGTATATGGACTATTCTATGATCTTATTAAATGCACTGGTTACTTCAAACAAGTTTGCTTATGTGAATTCATAAGGGATTTACAATAATCAGGTCACTTAAGATAAAGGTGGTTTATTTCCTCATTTCCAATGCAAAGGCCCTAAATTTCTTTTCCTTTTCTTACTATACAGGTTAAAACATGCATTATAATGCTGAATAGAAGTGTAAGAATAGATAGCCTTGCCTGGATTCCAATCATAAATGACAAAGCATTTACTCTTTCACCATCAGTTATGAGGAGAGTTAAGAGCTTTCCGCAGCTATCTTTTATCAGGTTGAAGAAGTTCCTTCTACTTCTAGTTGCTAAGAATTTTTATTTATCATAAATTCAAATTCTGAACACTTCTCATTTTGCATCTACTTAGATAATGTGATTTTTCTCCCCTTTTCCTGGTAATAGGGTTTACATTAATTTTTAAATGTTAAGCCAACCTTGTATCACTTGGTCATGACATATTCTTCATGCACTGAAATATTTGATGTAAAAATATTTTAATTTTTGCATATATGTTCAAGTCTAATTCTCTGTACTGAAATTCTTTTCTTTGACTCCTGTTATCTGTAATTTAAGAATTTGGTTTTATTTTTCAGTGTTTGCATTCAGTTCAAAATAGCTTTTTCTTTGACCCACAAGTAATTAAAAACGACATTATGCAATTTTCAGACAGAGAGATGTTCCATTATTATGGTCCAGTTTAGTTTTAACAGAAAGCCTACTCAGCAAGATTTCAATCTTCTGAAAATTACCAACATATATTTTACATTCCCATATGCCCTACTTTGGTGAATGTTCCATGTCTATTTGAAAAGAATGTATATTCTGCAGTTGTTCTGAGGAAGCCCCACAGATACTAGAACAAGACAGTTGACAGAACTGTCTTCTTGATTTTCTACGTATTTACTTTTTGCGGGGAGGAAGGGGGAGTCCATTTTTTTTCTAGAATTTACTGAAAAAGGGACATTAAAGGCTAGGGTTAAGGAGTTATCTATTTCTCCATTTAATTCAGCCAGTTCGTTCTTGATGAATTTTGATACTGTTACTAGGAGCTTATATATTTAAGATGATTATTCCTGGTAAATTACTATCATTGTGTAATATCACTATGTTTTATAATAGGCTTTGCCTTGAAGTATACCTTCTCTGAAATATACATAGCTAGTCTACTTTTCTTATTGTTGCCGTTCTCCATTTGTCCCCCCTGCTTCTCAACTACAAAAGCAGGGAAAGATGAGAGAGATGTAATCAAGCAATTTTTAGTATTCCATTTTATTTCTTCTACTGGCTTCTGAGGTTCTGTCTCTTTTCATTATATTTTTTCTGGTTGTGCTAGGACTAGCAAAATGCATCTTTACATTACTGATACGTCCTCATGTATCAGTCTACTTAGCGTTACTCTGAAGTCAATATTGCACCTATACATGTTTTCCTTTTCCTGCCTCAGCCTTCCTCCATTTAATACCACCTGATCCATTTCAGCTGTGTAATGTTTTAACGGCACAATTCCATTTGTTGTGCCCCCATCATTTGTGCAATTACCATCGTATCTTTTACTTCTATGTACATTATAAGCCCCATCCTGCCGTGGTTTTTTTTTTAATTATCAGTTTTCTTTTAAGTAATTTATGAGAAGGGAAAACAGTTTATTTACTATTTCAGGCACTCTTCATTCCTTTTTGTGGATCTAGAGTTTCCATCTGGTATCATTTCCCTTTGGCTCGAAGGACAACCTTTAGCATTTCTTAGAGGGCAGGTCTGATAGCCATATACTCTCTCAGTTCACTAAAAATGTCTATTTTACCCTATTTTGTGAAGGGTATCTAATAAAGAGAAAATTTTGAATTTACAACTTTTTTTTTTATTATTATTATTATTTCAACACCTTACATCCTTCTGTTGACTTGGCTTTCCATTATTTCTGCAAAGTCAGCAGAATCTCTCGTTATCCCATAGTGTCTCCCCCGACCCCACCAGTCCTCACCCCACCCCCCTGCACCAAGTTACTTTCAAGATTTTTTATCTCTGGCCTTTAGCACTTTGACTAGGATGGGCCAAGGTGTCTTTTTCTTTACATTATCCTGGTTGGAACATGCTGAGCTTCTTGAACCTGAAATTTCTATTTCTCACTCAATTTGGAATTTCTTGGCCATTATTTCTTCAAATATTTTGGCAGACACAATCTCACTCTCTTCTCCTTTGGGGACTCCAATTACAGGTGTTTTGGATGGCTGGTATTTACCCAACAATATCTAAGGTTCTGTTCATTTTTTTACACAATTTTTTTTTTTTTTTTGCCTACACTCTTAAGATAAAATAACCTCTATAGAGCTCCCTTCAAACTGACTCTTCCGCTCTCTCCAATATACCATTAAACCTACACACTAAATATTTCAACTCAGTTATTAAACTCTTCAGTTTGAGAATTTCCATATGGTCAATTTTTATAGTTTTCATTTCCCTGCAGAGATTTCTCAATTAAGACCATGTTGTTGTTTTTTAATTCCTTAAAGATAATTTCCTTTAGTTCTTTGAACATATTCATAATATCCACAGTAAAGTCTTTGCATGTGAAATTCGAAATCTGGGCCATCGTAGGTCTGGTTTGATTTTTTTCTTTGATGACAGATCCCATTTTATTTTTTACTATTTACTATAATATTACAACAACTGTTGAGTTATAATATTCTTTTGAAGAATGTTCATTTTTAAAAAAAAATTCTATTTAAATTCAGTTTAGTTAACATATAGTATATTATTAGTTTCAGAGGTAGAATTTAGTGATTCATCAGTTGCATATAATACCCAGGGCTCATTACATCAAGTGCCCTCCTTAATGCCCATCATCCAGTTACCCCATCCCTCCCACCCACCTCCCCTCCAGCAACCCTCGGTTTTATAGTTAAGAGTCTCTTATGGTTTATCTCCCTGTTTTTGTCTTTATTTTTCCTTCCCTTCCCCTATGTTCATCTGTTTTGTTCATATGGTATTTATCTTTCTCTGACTTACATTATGCTAAGCGAAATAAGTCAAAGAACGTTCATTCTTGTTTTAGCAAGCAAATCACTGCGTGATCACCTTAAGTTGTACAGGCCTGAGTTACACAGTTAGTATAGCTGGTGGAAGTAAAAGGAGTTGCCCTAGCCCCTCTAACTTGGTAGGATTATCTCCCAACTTTCTTCCCAGAGGAGTCCGCAAGATTTGATTATAGGTTTCCTTAAGGTGGGTCTAGAGTAGGTACTTCTTTAGGGTGTGGTCCTCAATCTCAAAGTATAACCTTTCCAGTTGTTTGAGTAAATGCCAAGTGAGTAAATGAGGTGCTAAGACAACTTCTCTATTTTGGCAGAGCCAGAAATCCAATGCCTCCCAGCAATGCTGGACCTTTAGGATCTCTGCTCCACTCGCAACCTGTAGCAGGTGAGGAGCAGGTAGGAACAGCCCAGCCTCCAGGCACAGACTCCTGGAGATCCACACAATGACCACCAGAGGCCCTTTCTGCACAATCCCTCCCCCTTCACTGCCCAGCAGATTTCAGCTGTTTCTATTGCTAGATATTCTGATCTCCACCTCTTCTGCTTAGAGAAAAACATAGCTTCTATTTAATCCCCAGCTCTCTGTGCTGTTAACTGTAAAACTTTCATTAGACCAAAAGCTGGGCATTCACGAAGTCAGGATTAGTTTACTTTCTCAAGGCTTGTAATTTTTCCATTACTGGTTGTCTACTGCCTTACAATAGACAACTTTCATATTTTGCCTAGTTTTATCTTTGTTAGTGGTTTACACAGCTTTTGTTAATTTATTCCTAAGTATTTTATGTTTTCATGTTACTGTAAATGTAATTTTAAAAACTTATAATTTCAGTTTTAAGAATACCAAAAAAGAGACTTTATCCAAATTAACCGGCTAGTTCTATTTTGCCCTATTTGCTTTATCTTACTCTCTCTCTCCCTCCATCTTATACATACACACACACACACACACACACACACACACACACACACGGTTAAAGTGATGCTTACCAGTTCTTCCTATGTAAAGTTACTACACTTTTCCTTTATAACTAAATAAGCAATTTGTAGGGAGATACTTTAAGTCTATTTGAATAGTACTTTTGTAAAACACTTTCATCAAATTTTCACCTTTGTGTTCGTGGGGACAGCCCACTGAGTAGAATATTATAGTATTTACACAATTTTATTAAAAATGCACTTTAAGACCCTTTCAGCAGGCCTCGCAAATGAGACACAAAGCAGCCAACAGCCACATTTACACCTTAGGCCACAAGTGTGATGCAACTGCCTGGCCCTACAGTAACTTAGTTAGTTCCTTGAGTCCAGCTTCCCCCTTTCCATTATGTTTCCAAAGCAGTCTCAGAAGAGAATATGGTAACCTATATAATGAGATTTGCAGAATACAGAAAACGCTTCCCAGGCACTAGATGATACTTGGATCTAAAAAAACAACCTTAAAACAATGCTGTTTGCAAAGTGATGAATCATAAGAGGCCTTTTTGCTTATAACTACAAAATGCTTTAGGCTTTATTTCAAATGAATGATGTATGGCTAGTAATTAGTATGTGACTGTAATGATGTTCTGTTTTGTTTTTGCAATTGGAACAAATCAAGCAGATTGTGCCATAAAATTTCAATACGACATAGAGGGTTTAACTAGAAAGCATCATGTTTCCATACCAAAAAAACAACAAAGAAACCACATTTTCTATTATGGGCTTAAATGCCCCACTTTTCAGTTGTCTATTTAGAAGATTTAAAATCCCAAAGAAAAGAAAATCCCAAATTTCTAAAAACTTAATTTCAAGTTCAACAATTTCAGCTCCCACTTGAATGTTCTAAGTAATTTGTATCTATTAACTTGAAGTTAATCTTTAAATACTAAAAATAAATTTCCAGTAATGAAGCATACAGAAACCACCACTAAAAACAACTTCAGGTACAGTGGGCACCTACAGCAAACAGAAACACAAGAGCAGTGGCCACCCAAAGAAATGGGAATACTACCTTTTAGTGGCATAAAAGTATGAATTCATAGCAGGGCGGTAATAGTTACTGGTTGAGTGAACAAGTTGCCTCATCTATGAAATGGTAATGCCTACTTTTGGAGTTATAGGAGAGTCAGACACAATTACTCGTTGGTTTATATATCAAATATTTATTGAACATTTACTATGTTCACTGTTTTTGGCCTTGGAGATTCACATTAAAAATAAGATGAGAAGGACCTCGTCCAAATGGAGTGTACCTTAAGTAAGCAGGCAGAGAAAGGAAGAGAAAAAGAGAAGCAGACAAGATCCTTCTAGATAAGGACAAGTTCTATGACTAAGTAGGGTATAGGAGATAGATAATGATGGGGAGATCATTATGATGCGCTCCCATTACAAAGTGGCATTTGGGCTGAAGCAGAGGGAGCTGCAAGAGTAAAGGCAAATCTAAGGTGGGGACAGCAAATGAATTAGACAGCAACACAGTAAATAAGGAAGGGAGCAGTAAACTATGAGTTTCAAGAAATAGATACTCCATCATCTTACAAAGTATAATAAAATTAGAAACCATTCGAAATTGCAAAGGAAAATTCCTCTTCTGGCCAAAGATGGAAAAACAGGGACTAGACATATGCCTGAAGAAATCATTTTCAGACAATGGACACCAGGCAGTGTGTGATAGTGGCACCTGAGAAAGGAGAAACAAGGTGAGCACTAGGACTGTGCCAACTCACTTTTTAGGGTTTCCGAAGTGCAGCACAGGGAGAAGAAAGCCAGGTGGAGTCAGGGGGTCCCCACAAATTGAGGAGAGGCAGGTAGGCGTCTGACAAGGCCAAAGCAGCTGGAGTTCTTGGGACAGAGTACCAGAAAGGAAAGATAGCACAGAGAGAAACCTCCCAAGAGGTTCCCCCTATGGTTTTAGCTCTGGTACAGATCAGCACACTCATGTGAGAAAACCAGTGGAGGCTGGGGAAAGTATCCGCTAAAAGCACCAGAGGTAACGATGCCCAATTCTCACATAGGGTTGGGAAGAGTACTTGTTCTCATCAGCCAGAGTGGGGAAACTTCAAAATCCACGGGACATTGAGTAGAACACTCAAAAGAGTATTGCCTCACTCTTGGGGTTAAAGAAGCTCTAGATTGAAGGCTACTCTGATTCCATGCAACAAAGCTTAAATACAAGTACATTAGGTATCAAACCGTTGGCAAGTAATTTAACTGCCTCCCAAAACAAAGCTCAAGAATATTTATGAGTACAAAAGTATCTAGAGTACAACATGTTAAAAAGAAAAAATTTTGGCACCCAAACAAAAATCATTAGCCACCCAATGTAGCAGGAAAATATTTAACTATTGAGAAAAGTTAATGAATACAGATACAGAATTGCACAAATGACAGAAGTACTAAACAGGGAAAAGTTATTATTAAACTATTTCATATGTTTGAGAAGGTTGTGGGAAAATTGAGAATTTTAAGGAGGTGAAAGATACTTTAAAAAATACCCAAGCCTGAATTTCTAGAGAAAGAAATTATGATGTATGAGATGACTGAATGGGAAAAACAGCAGATTAGACATCACACAAGAAAAAACTAACTGGTATACATAGTCATGGACACTATCACAAATGGAAAAAAAACGAAAAAGAACACAAAAAAAGCATCAGTGAGTAAGGAACACCTTCAAAACGACTAGTATATATGCAATGATAAAATATATGCAACTTAAGGCCCCAAAACAGAGGAGGGAGAGAAAAATTGAAAAAAAGTAATGGCAAAAATTTTCAAACTCAGTAAGAATTATAAACCCATAGATCCACAAACTCAATGAACTCCATGGACAAGAAATATGAAGAAAACTACACCCAAGGTACATCATAATCAAATTGTTCAAAACTAGTGATGAAGAGAAAATCTTTGAAAACAGACAATAAAGGAAAAGACATGTACAAAGGAATAAAGGTAAGAATGATGGCAGATTGTTTGCCTAAAATAATTCAAACAAGAAGACCGTGCAGAAACACATGTAGGAACACATTTGGAGGACTGAAAGAAAAAGCTATCAGCCTGGAATTCTATACCCATGAAAACGCTTTTTAAAGTGAAGGTTTTTCAAAAAAGAGACTTGTTCAGACATACAGAAACTGAAAGAGTTCACTAGCAATGAAAGAAATGTTATAGGCATTTCTTCAGGGAAAAGGAAGAGGATTCTAGATGGAAGTCAAGATTTGCATGGACAAGTGAAGAACACTGGAAATGGTATGTATGTAAGTACATATAAAGACAACTGATTGCTGGAAGTAAAAACAATAACCACATGTTACGAGTTTTAAGCCCATGCTGAGGCAAACTGTAGAGTAACAATAGCACAAAGCCCCCCTGTATTGGAAAACAGGAGTACATTGTTTTGAGACTTTATATCACAAAGTGGTATAATATCACTTGAAGTTAAAAAATAGATACTATAAACACTAATGCAACCATCAATAAAACAAAGAGTAATAACTAATAAGTCAACAAAAAGATAAAGTCCCCAAAATACTCAATCCAAGAGAAAGAGTACCAAAGAACAGATGAGAGAGAAAATAAATAGCAAGATAGTAGATTCAAGACCCCACCACATCAGTAACCACATTAGAAGAAAATGGTCAACACTATACTGAAAAAATAGAAATCATCAGATTGGATTAAAAAACTTACATGCTGCCTGTAACAACAGTAGCTTAAAAGGAAAAGAACAAAAAGGACAGACCATGTTATCACTAATCACAATAAAGCTGGAGTGGCTATATTAATACAACACAAAGTAAATTTTAAAACGTTTAGAGTATTTTAAGCTTAGAGGTGAAATAATGTCACTTAGTTTGTTTTTTTCCCATTTAGTTTTATAATAAGAGATCACTAGCAGCTCTGTACATTTAAAACATGAGGCATAGGGCTGGAAACACATGAGGTAATCAACAAATAGTAAAATCAAAAGTATATGCAGTTATGATGGACTGGCCCAGTATCACTATCCTTGAGGGTTTATGTTTTCTCAATAATATCATTCTAAAATTAATACCCACACTTTATTCTATTTTAAATTTGGCTTCCCCATTACCATTCATTAACACGTATGAAACAAAAGCACTCTAGGCATGGCAATCCCTGCCTGACTTGCAGGGCTCCATTTAATAAAAGAGGGATTATGAGAAATCATCAAAATACCATAAACATGATACTTATATTTAAGAGCCACTTTGCTAAATCCTCTATACTTGCAAATGGTTAATTAATTACATGCTCAAGACTGATCAGTGGACCAGATAAAAATAGTCACAAAGTAAAAGAGAAAGTTGGAACTGAAAGTAAGATCCCCCCAAATATATATATATATATTTCTGTGTGTGTGTGTGTGTGTGTGTGTTATATATTTATAACACAGATCCTTAGATGTAATTCTAGCCAGCTGACTCTTTTATCTCTATCTCTAGAAGCTGATCTCACTAGCAGACATTCAAGTCTTAGGTGGTACTATGGGGAAGCAGGGTTGGGGTCGTGGAGGTAAGAGAGACACAGGAAAAACTGTTGTAGATTAGATTATTCAAAAGTAATGAAGAATAAGAGGGCCTTTTCTTGTAACATTTGCTAACTACCTCATATTTTAAGGTAACAACTGTCCCCAAATACCCTTAAATGACAATTCCTTGCCTTCACTTTGATTTCTCCTATGCCATTTTACAAATTCTTTCTCTTTCTCTGATGCCAGAATATTAATGGCAAAGGTGTTTCTGTATTTATTCCAAATATAAACCCATTAAGAATGACACCTTTGTGTTTCTTAGGATTGACTGTAGTTCTTATTCTGTTTCTACATGAGAAAAATAAAATTCACTCAGGGGCTTCTAAAAATAAAATCAATGGCCTTTCAGAAATTCATTCGGCTTTTGGGTTTAGGTTTCAGTTCCAGCAATTGATTTGGTGGGTGCGTTTGGGAGCATTCAAACCAAAATCACTGTGATAGTTTTCCAGCAACTTCTCTGCCCTTCAGTCATTAAGTATGTCTGTTACTTTGTCTGAAGATGCCAGAAGGGCCAGGCATGTCTGCATTTTGGGCAAAATGGGGGAACTACGGAGATACTGATTAAGGTGTCGTGAGACAAAGGGCATCTGACAGCAGGATTCAGGCTATGGTGCAGAGCCATGATTAGGAAAAAATAAGTGGAAACCTGGATTTGGGGGGAGGATAAAATAGGGGAAAATGTAGTCTTTAACTGGCAAGAGAAGTAACTACTAAAACCTATATCATCTATAATTCTGACACCTTATAGATAGTTCCAAAGGAGATTGTAAGAATCTAGTGAGAAATAAGGGGCTAAGAACATAGCAGATATAGCCGCTCCTAAGAGAAAAACTTAGAAAAGTAAACAAGGCAAAAAAGTGCATCAAGTAGTAGAATGAGAGAGAAGAGAATGGTAGAAAATTAATCAAGGGAAGGACTGTCATGAAGCTAAGTGAACTGGTTTTCTCTTAATTACATTCAAACTATAGAATGCCTTAAAAATAATTCTGAGTCAGAACTTAGGCAAAGCATAAAAATAGTGTCAAGAAAACCTAGCCAATTTGCATCAACATGGATGTAACTAGAAGGTTTCATGCTAAGTGAAAAAAGTCAAGCAGAGAAAGACAATTATCACATGGTTTCACTCACATGTGGAACATAAGGAATAGCGCAGAGGACCACAGGGGAAGGGAGGGAAAACTGAAGGGGAAGAAATCAGAGAGGGAGACGAACCACGAGAGACTCTGGACTCCAGGAAACAAACTGAGGGTTACAGAAGGAAAGGGCATGGGGGATGGGCTAGCCGGGTGATGGGTATTAAGGAGGGCACGTGTGGTGATGAGCACTGGGTGTTATATGCAACTAATTAACTGCTGAACACTACATCAAAAACTAATGATGTACCATATGCTGGCTAGTTAAACCATTAAAAAAAGAAAGATAAATAAATAAATAATTTGAATGGGGGAAAAAAGGATAATACCAAAAAAATTTTAAAAAGAAAAAAAAATAAAGAAAACTTAGCCTACAAAGCTGCTGGAAACTTAAATCCTTTCATAACATACTAGCATTGATTTGATCAGAATGATTTAGGTGCTTTACTGTGGCTAGGGGTTCCAAGGGCACCTACCTTCAAAGGAAACATTGATAAAATAGAATAGACAAACTCTACTTGCCCAGAGCATGAAACTCCAGTAATGCCACACGGCTTACTGGAAAAGACACATAATGTGACATCAGTGATTAAAAAAATCAAATCGACAGAACACTGGGTCCAATCACAATTTCAGCATAAAGCCACCAACTATGAGAATTCCTAAACATATTAAAATTTATGCTAAATCGTGACTATTTAATGTATCAATATAAGTTAACGTACTGTAAGTGCTACAGCACACACACACACACTCACACACACACAATTAGATTTTCCTAGCAGATGGGAACTTGGACAAATATAATATGTCACATAATTTGGTTAGTGATGAGGCCAGTGGTATAAAAGTTAACATTAGCTTTTCAATAAAGGGAGCTGGGGAATCCCTTTGTTCCCTATCCCATCCCTTAAATAAATATAATACGTGGACTTAGATACAAAATTGCCATCCTTGGTAAAGAAAGAAAAATAACATTAATAATGGATAATAGTGGAGTTGCAGGACAGGAAACTTGACCCAATGTCAGAGGAAAGAAAACAAACACATTTATCCTCTCAAAAGGGCCACGTCTGGTATGGAAGATAAGGATGTTTAATGAAACATACAATTCAATACAAAATGAAAATATAAGCAAAGAGGGAAAAGGAAAAGACAAACAAAACTCAGACAAGCACCATAATGAACCAAAAAAAATACAGGATCATCACAACACCATCATCATCTGTCTCAGGACCCACCATGCAAATTAAGTTAAACGAAACTATACAGTTGATTCTGGGTATCCCAGGAAAGTTTTCAAGGGCTCTCACCCTTAGCATCCCAGTCCCAGTTTTCTGTCAACCACAAAACAGAAAATTAGGGAAAAGCTTCTCAATGAAGTCAGTGGTCAGGCCACAAGAGTAATGAGCCTGATAAGGCAGTTCACATTCCAGAAACATCTACACTCATCCGGCTCTTCAAGGAAAGACACAGGATTTCCCTCCAATTTGGGCCCTGAGTTTCTGAAGATAAAAAATGGTATTTGGTTTCTGCAAAGAAAACCTAAGCAAAATGCAATGTAGGCTAAAGCCTTTTTAAAAACCTTTCCCTTCGTTTGCCTTTGGGCCACCTCCTGTACACAACTACTTCTCTGCTAACATATCAAGAACCTCGTACCCAGAAACAACACGCTATAATAGAAACAAAATACAATACAGAAACCCTGAATGTGAATCCTTCTCTTCTGTTTATAAGATATAGGGGTTAAGCCACCTACTCTATACGAGTTTCAGTTCTTGCAATCCTAAAGGGCAGCCGTGAGGGATATATCAGGCAAATGTATTATCACTGTACAAAAGTCAAATAATATAACTGTCATGCAGTCACTTGGCTGCTCTATGGTTGCTCATTTGATGCAATACTTCTATCATTGAACTGAAACTCCAAAATTACTCTCCCTGCTATCATTCAAACCCTCCTCTAAGCGTAACAAGTCTCAGATATTATATTAAAAAAACAATCATATTAAACTAATGTGGAGTCAGATTCTAATCTCTAGCCACCCCACTGCATGAGATGACTTACAAGCAGAGGTCTAACCTGCTGTGTTAGAATATCTCATAGAGTTAAATTCAATTTCTAGTATCTTTTTTTTGTCTTTAAGCACACTTTCTATAATAACCATCAAGCTTTTACTGTATGCAACTGGATGATTTTAATTTCAGGGGATTTCTAAGGCTAAGGTCTTCAGTTGAATAGACCTAGTCAGGTCTACTTAGCTCCTATCTCTGGCTCTAACTTGTGCAACTAATATCAGAAGGGAAACTTATCCTAATCAGGTTTTCAGTAACTTGAAGGGTACTCTCGAAGGTTGTTCCCATCAACACAAACAACTATTCTGGCACTGCATCTCAACACGAGATCTGGGTGTCAGGATAACGATGGTAACCAAAATGTTCATCAGTCGGTACTTACTTTTGTCTCACACCCTTACTCATCGCCTTGGCTTCTTTGTGCAACACTGAATTCCATATATTTAAAAAATATACAAAGTACAAAAAGTCTAGAATATCTAAACATTGTTCAAAAGGAGTTAATAAATAACTGTGGGGTGGATAAAATCACTGAGAAAGAGGAGGGTATGAAAAGAGAAGACAGAATCTGAGTAAGATGCTGATTTAAGTAATAGAAGAAATGGGAAAAGAGTCAGGGAAGGAGTCAGACAAGTAGCACATGGGAGCCGGAGGAGAGAACAAGAAGCAAGTCGATAAAGCCAGCAGGGTGAAATGCTGACTACAGGTAGAGAGTCTACAGACATGAAAGGACTTATGTTGGATTTGGAATTATGAGGTTGTGCATAACCTGAAAATAATTCTTAACATGTAATGGAAGGAAACACACACACATAAAACATGTAAGAGGATCAGAGAACAGAGAGAGAAAACTTTCCAACTGTACATTAGGAAATGACTCAAAGCAAGAAAGTGGGTCCTCAACTGGATCTCAGCACATGAGAAGAATAACATTTAAAACACAAGTCTGATGAGGAGGAGGATAGCAGCTAACATAACTGGGTACTGATTCACTACTGACCACCCACGAATGCTCTCCTTTAAATCTTACCACAGCCTAAGGAGATAAGTTCTAAATTCACATACATTTCATAAATACAGAAAATGAAATTGAGGGGTGTTAAGAGACTTGTTCAAAGTTTCATAGCTAGTACCTGGTAAATTAAGTATTCAAACCCAGACCTGTCTGATTGGGCTAGAAATGCAACGAAGGATATTTGAAGGAATTTGGAATACCAAGACCAAGTTGTTTTAACCCAGATTCATGTTTCAATACTAGGAATATGTTGCATAGCAAGCCTCAGTAAGCCCAGAGCTATATAGTTTTAGTATTTCAGTATTTACAATAAATCATATAGTACCTTATGGAAAATTTATTCATTCATTCATCAGATATTTATGGAGTGCTTATCACATGCCAAGTAGTTTTCAAGACATTAGGAATTCACCAAGAGATACCTGAGAAAATGATTCCTGAGGTGACGGACATTCTTATGATAGACTTGATAGCTTAATGGACAAAACATAATATAATGAGAAAACAATGAATACTTGGGAGAAAAATAAAGCAGGGATGAGGAAAAGAAGTGCTCTGGGCAAGTGGGCATGCAATTTCAGGGTACTCAGAAAAGACCTCTAGAAGTAGAAATACGAACAAAGACCGTAAGGACATTAAGAAGCATGCCATTTTGGAAATCTGGTGGAAGCAAGGTCCAAGGAGAGTAAACAGCAAATATAAAATCCTCAAGAATGTGACTGGCATTGCAAGGAATATTATAGAGGCCATGTGGTTAAAGCAGAGTTAGCGAGGGGAACACAGTAGAAGATGAGCCAAGAACACCGAGGCAAAGGCAGATTCTATAGGGCTTCGTTGACCATTGCAAGGATTTGGGATTTTTCTGAGGTGGGAAGTCATTCTAGGGTTATAGGTAGAGAGATTATCATCTGACTTAGATCACTGGCTGTTGTGTTAAAAATAAACTGGTTGAAAATAAACTGAGGTAGGGACTATTTAATATCAAATCTTTCACACATTTTACATATATATTATATAAAACACAAGCAAACATTGAACATTTTGTCATCAAGTGAATAAAGAGGGAAGATCAAGACAAACACAGCTGAAAATTCAAACTTTGTGAGAAACTCAAGAGTTAGGAAGTCTGTGAAAGAGCTTATTATTCTGATCATGCTGTGTTTTCATTAGTTCTAATAAATTAAGGAATTGCAAAGTTATTTAATATAGCTGACATTCTATTAATTTCAAGGGAACGAGGGTTACAAAAGCTCGTATAAGAATTCGTTTAGAGCTCAATTCAACTTACCCTCCCACTCTACAGAGAATACAATTGGTAGTGTGCGAGTGATTTTTCCCCCTTACTGGCAGAATTTGATATTACTATTTTTACGTCGGTTTGAACTTAATGAACTCAATCCCTTGATTAAATGAGAGGGTTATTTTATCATGGAATATGTCTACATACTTTTGGCATTTTAACTTTATCTTAGTTTATGATATAGGCACTATACCTTTAGTAAGATGATGTGCTAGAGATTATTCCATTTTCTTTCATATGAGAGCAAGATTTAGAGGCAAAAGAAGTTTTTTCTTTCTTTCCACAGACACACATTCTCATGAACACGAGCTTCTTTCCAATGGTCCCTGATGAATTATATTCTACAAATGCCAAATAGCCCTCTAACCCCGGCTCACACTTCGTTTTTGAAACAAACTGCAATAGTGGCATACTATAAACTCACCTGGTACAATTCCCTAGACCGGGGATTACAATTTTCCTCAGAGAGGTGGTAGCTGTAAAAACAAACAAAACCTTGCTGATGGTGAGTCCCTCTCTTGGGAGAAGATTGGAACAAAACAAAACAAAACAAACAAACAAAACCCAGTAGGGTTTGCATATTTTGCCTTGCCCTTCACTGCCTCCTGCACTGCATTTCTAATTCACTCCCTAGGTGATCTCATCCAGAGATCACAGCTTTAAATACCATGGTCCCAAATTTATGCCTCCAGCCCTGAACTCCCAGCTTACATCCCAACTACATACTTCATGTGTCCATTTGGAGGTCTACAGACATGTTAAGTGATGCCCCTTCCCAGTCTGTTCCTCTTGCAAGCCTTTTCCTCATCTCTGTGACTGGAAATGCTTATCTTTCTACTTACACAGGCCAAGAACTTTGGAGTCAGCCTGATTTCTCTCATATCTGGAATCCCATCTATCCAAATACATCCAGAATCTGACCATTGCTCACCAGGGACAGTGCCATCCAGCCTGTCAAGCCAGCACTATTCCTCACCTTCATCATTAGACCATTAGAAGGGCATGTTAACTGGCCACTGACTTCAATTTATGCCCCCTCCCCACAATCTGTTCCCCCACACAGTTGCTAGAACAATACTCACAAAGCATCAATCTGATTATTTCACTTATTTCAAACTCTGATGGCTTTCTCAGAATAAAGTCCATGGGCCTCATGCCATGGCTCCAAGGCCCAGGTGATCTAACTTCATCCCCTACATGCCCCTTCATCTCCTCCTTACTCTGCCACAGCCACTGCCCTTGGCTGGGCCAAACTCACTTATCCCTCAAAGCCTTGGTGCTTGTGGTTTTCTCTGTCTATAATGTGCTTTTCCCAAGACAGCCACACAGCTAACTATAGTCACTTGAGCTTTGGCTAAATATTATCTCTTCTAGCCTTGTTAATTTCACACACACATACACGCACCTTCACCCCACCACTTCCTGAGGAGTATTTATTTTTTTCTTGATATTACATTATGTTTTTGTTTATGTGTTTATTGTTATCATCTTCAGAAATGTAAGACCAACAAGGAATAAGAGACACGTCCAAAGCCCTTCACCCAGGGCCTAGAGCAATGCCTAGTGCACAGCAGGTAGTCAGTAAATATTTATCAAATAAATGCACAAATGAATGAATCATTTCTGAACCCCAGGAGACAAGATATTAAAATAAAAAGATGAGCTAGATGGTGGTGCAGTTACCAATACAATTTCAAGTCATAATTCTTCCATAAAAAATCTGGCAATCTAAGTCCCCTGTAACATCAGAAGGCCAGGGCCTACACTAATGGAAAAACTGCTACCTGGAGCCATTTCGTAAGAATTTAATGTGAGCTCAAATCAATATTCAAATGGTTCTTAAACATAATCTATTGGCAGTGAAGCCATGTTAAGTTCAACCATAAGATGACCTCTAATTTTCTGTATATTTCAGTGTATTTGGTTGAATCGATACATCAACTTGTAAAGAGAAAATGTAAGTGGACTTTTAAAAGTTTTGTCAATGTCTAACTCCATTTGTGACATGTGTAGGAAGAACTACAAAAAAATCTGTGCAGAACAAGATCTTCCAAGAAAATATTAGAGTGGGCAAGGTGAAAATACCTTCCAACTGACAACTGATTTTAACTACTCACACCAACAAAATTTCTATAAGTTTAATTAAAACCTCAAATGGAATTGTGACTATTTTGGCTTAAACTAATGAAGGTGATGAAAGACAAAAATCAGAGCATGAGAAAAATGACAGAGTACTAAATGTCTGCAGAATTTTAGCTGCAAATCAATGAGAATTGAAAGCAAGCTAAATTAATAAGCCTTGAACTAGGTGAAAGAAAAACCATCTGTGCTAGCGAGCCTATATTAAGTCCTGGATCCTGGTAGAAGCATGTCAAGAAGGTTGCAAAGCAGAGTTACAAGAATAACTGAACAACAGCTGAATGCTTAGTGTCTTAAGAGAAGCAGACCTCTAAGATTTAAATAGCTATGAATCTAGTTATAATCATTTATTATTCTAAACAAATGTCCTCCCTGGGTAGTGAAAGATTTGCAGATGCATTTGCCAAAGTGCTGTCTAAAGCATCATGAAATTTGAGAGAACTTGGACTCCAGGACAGGCACCAAAAAGCAGAAGACAAAACAGAACTCTAGCTTCCAGGAGGAGAGATTGGCAAGATTTCTCTCATTGACAGATAAGATGGGAGATGAAAGATCAAAGAGAAAAGGAAGAAATAATTGCAAGAAACCAAAATGGAAAAGAAATTCTATCATACTAACCTCATGTCTTTCATTAAGTTTTCAAGTGAGAACTCTGTGAAACATGACTGATCTTGTAGCAGGCCATTTGCAAAGCTCTTGAAATAACCAACACCCAAAGCATGAAAGACAGACTTGGAGATACTTAGTCTGGAAAAGCAATAGCTCAGTGGAGATACTCTTTCATATTCCTTGCCGCTCTTGCTTAGTCTTTCCTAAAGGTGCTTCAATAAACCATGATTCTTACACCAAATCACAATTTCCTCAACACCTATTATAAAAGAAAACCACTAAGTACCATAAGAAATACTCTACAGGGTACCCTGAATATTCAATGGACTTTAAAAAGAATGGCCTTCTGAGTTAAAAGAGCATCAAGGTAAAGGTCCAGGGTAGCTGTGATATCAAAAGAACACAGCGTACTGTGCCCGGCGAACAAGTGGCGGCATTTCACAGGGTGGTTAAGTTCTACTTCTTAAAAGAAGAGTGAATTCAGACTTTTATGCTCATAAGTTACTTGGTCTGCTTTTAGAGTTCACCCATTCTTGCCACAGAGAAGTCATTATCTAGAGATTCATTTTAACAAAAATTAAAATAATTATCTTAAAAATACTTAACATTTTCATTTTAAAAAGTGAGTTTATGTCTCCCGAGGGAAGGGAAACAAAAGCAAAAATAAACTAAGGGGACATCGAAATGAAAAGCTTCTGCACAGCAAAGGAAACAACAAAACTGGAAGGTAAACCTATGGAGCAGGAGAAAATATTTGCAAATGGCATATCTGATAAAGGGCTAGTATCCAAAATAAAGAACTTTATCAAATTCAACACCCAAAAAATGAATAATCCAATTAAAAAATGGGCAGAAGACATGAACAGACATTTTTCCAAAGTAGAAATAGAGATGGCCAACAGGCATATGAAGAGATGCTAGATATCACGCAACATCAGGGAAATGCAAATCAAAACTACAATGAGATATCACCTCAGATCTGTCAGAATGGCTAAAATCAACAACATAAGAAACAACAGGTGTTGATGAGGACGTGGAGAAACGGGAATCCTCTTGCACTGTTGGTAGGAATGCAAACTGGTATGGCCACTCTGAAAAATAGTATGGAGGTTCCTCAAAAAGTTAAAAATAAAACTGCTCTATGATCCAGCAATTGCACCAGTAGGTATTTATCCAAAATATACAAAAATACTGATTCAAAGGGATACATGCCCCCCAATGTTTACAGCTTTATCTACAATTGCCAAATTATGAAAAAAGCCCAAGTGTTCATCAACGGATGAATGGATAAACACACACCTCAGAATATTACTCATTCATAAAAAAGAATGAAATCTTGCCATTTGCAATGAAATGGATGGAACTAGAGAGTATTGTGTTAAGTAGAATAAGTCAGAGAAAAACAAATACTATATGATTTTACTCATATGTGGAATTTAAGAAACAGAACAAATGAGCAAAGGGAAAAATGGGGGGGGACAAAGAAACATTTGTAACTATAGAGAACAAACTGATGGTTACCACAGGGAGGTAGGTGGGGAGATGGGTTAAACAGGTGATGCGGATTAAGGAGTGCACTTGTGATGAGCACCAGGTGTTACATGGAAGCACTGAATCACTATATCATACACCTGAAATTAATATTACACTGTATGTTAACCAACTGGAATTTAAATAAAAACTTTTTTAAAAAGTGATTTTAAAAGACATTTGTTTTAGGGCAATAACAATATCCATATAATACCATAATGTGGATACACATCACTATACATTTGTCCAAACCCAGAAAATGTACAACACCAAGAGTGAACTGTAATGTAAACTATGGAATTTGGGCAATAATAATGTGTCAGTGCAGGTTCATCAACTGTAATAAATGTACCACTCTGGGGTGGGGGTGGGGGGGGATGTTGATAATGGGGGAGGTCATGGATGTGGTAGGCGGAGGGTATATGGGAAATCTCTGTACCTTCCCCTCAGTATTGCTGTGAACCAAAAACTGCTCTAAAACAACAAAATCTTCTGTAAAAAATTCTTCACACTATTATTTTATTGTTCTTAACATATATTTTCCCTCCTTTCTGTTCATCTCTTCTTTATTTCATATATTCATTTAGCTAATATCATGTGGTCACCACGTGCTGGAAGATACACTATGTGTTAGAAATAAGATGAACATGAGCTACTTCAGCCTACAGAAAATTCTAAGCATAAATGAAAACTGTCTGGTGTAAAAGAACACTTACATTCTAGGGGAATAACAGCCATTTGGAGATATGCACAGGATAGTACAGTAACAAAGAGGAGGGATACTGAATCTTGTAGGGAAAGTATTCCAGAGAAGTCTTCCTCAAAGTGGAAAGGAAGGGGAAAGGAAGCATACCAACTGGCCTAAGTATGGTGCCTTCAGAGCTCAGCAAGTTAAGGAAAGACGAGGGATAGGGGAAAACTAAGACTAGGGGAGGGAGGGGAGGCAGGAATGCTTCATTAAAGACCGAGTTCTTGGTGGATGGGAAGGAGGGGCTTCTAGAAAGACCTGAGGAAATATTTGGGGCTGATGGGTATGCTCGTTATCTTGATTATGGTGATGGTTTCAAGGGTATATTCATACATGTCAAAATTAATCAAATTCTACAAATTTTAAATATATGCATTTTGTTGTATGTCAATTATACTTCAAAGATTTTTTTTTTTTTTTTAAGGCCTAATGCTATTCGAAGAACTGTAGACATCCATGTAAGAGCTATGGGAAGCAACTGAAGGATTTTAGGGAGGCAGTGATGGATATTCTGTGATATTTCACACTTATTTTACATCTTTACAGATCTTCCCTGCAATCAAACTAAAGACTGAATCAACTGGTCCTATTATAAACAAGGAACCATGCTCCTGTTATATACAAAGAACCATGCTTGTCTGTATACCCAGAATACATTCCTATCATTAAGTGAGTAACATAGGTCTTCTTTATCTCAACTCACTTTTAAAACCAAACTTCAAAAATGCTAAAAAAAAAAAAAAAAAAAAACCCAGACATCATAAATAAAAGCAAAGAGACAAGTGAGAAGCATTAAGAAAAACTGCAAATAGGGCGCCTGGTGGCTCAGTTGGTTAAGCGACTGCCTTCGGCTCAGGTCATGAGCCTGGAGTCCTGGGATCAAGTCCCACATCGGGCTCCCTGCTCAGCAGGGAGTCTGCTTCTCCCTCTGACCCTCCCCCCTCTCATGCTCTATCTCATTCTCTCTCTCAAATAAATAAATAAAATCTTTAAAAAAAATAAAAATAAATAAAAAAAACTGCAAATATTTATAAAGGAGTAACAAAAAGATTATGTAAGATCCTACAAGCTAGAAGAAAAAAAGAAAAAAGATATAGGCAGTTCTAAGAAGAAAAATAATATATAATAACTGCTTTAATATCATCTCATAACCCAAGAAACAAAGTAAAATACATAAAAACAAGTGAAAAAAGATAATATTAAGTATCGGTGACTATACCAGAAAAAAAAAAAAAATGCACACATACATTGTTCCTAAAAGTATACATTGACACACACATCTTGGAAAAGTAATTTAGCAATAACTCTCAAGATAAAAAATACCCTTAACCTAGCAATTGAAATTCTGGGACTCTTTCCTAAAAAAATAATATTAATAAGAAAGCTAACCTTTATAAAGAGTTTATCATTATAAGAGGATTTACACACATTCACCATATCGATTTTTTAAGACTCAGAAGAACATAATGGAGGTAGGCACTATTACTGCCCGTGTGATTGGTAGAATAATGATCCCTTAAATATAACCACTAATCACTAACACTTCTGAATACATTATTTTACATGTCAAAGGGACTTTGCAGATGTGATTAAATTAGGGATCTTTAGAGGTGTAGAATAATTATCATGGGTTATCCAAGTAGGCCCAATATAATCACAGACTCTTATAAAAGGAGAGGAGAGGTTCAGAGGAGATGTGATGGCATAAGCCACAATGACGCTGGACCCTGAGCCAACGAATGTGAGGAGCCTCCAGAAGTTGGAAAAAGGAAACAAATATTCTTCTATAGCCTTCAGAAGGAATGCAGCCCTGAAGACCCATTTTGGACTTCTGACCTCTGGAATTATTAGACAATAAACTTCTGTTGTTTGAAGTCACTAAGTTTGTAGATAAGTTGTTATGGCAGCACAAGGAAATAATATAGTCCCATTTCATAAATAAGAAAATTGAGGTACAGAAACATAAGTAACTACCCAAGAGCACACAGCTAATACGGCTGGTCTAGGATGGAAACCCAGAGTCCATACTCACAACATCTAAGATACACTGCCTTCAAATGCATATATAAAGATGAATGCAGAATTACTCTTTTAAAAAATCCTGGGGACATACAATTTAATGGGTACTGACATAATATTTCTGAATAGTATATCCAAGTACCTACATGAAGATGTGTACAAAATTATTTTAAAACCCTCCAACTAACCATCCTTCTTTAGAGGAATAGTTAAAAGAAAAAGTCACTAAAGACCATAAAATACCATTAAAGAATTTAAAACCAGGGACACTAAGGTGGCTCTGTCGGGTAAGCGTCTGCCTTCGGCTCAGGTCATGATCCCAGAGTCCTGGACCGAGTCCTGCATTGGGATCCTTGCTCAGCGGGGAGCCTGCTTCTCCCTCTGCCTGCCATTCTCCCT
Organism: Halichoerus grypus; assembly: GCF_964656455.1. Classification (NCBI taxonomy): domain Eukaryota; kingdom Metazoa; phylum Chordata; class Mammalia; order Carnivora; family Phocidae; genus Halichoerus; species Halichoerus grypus. Next base: position 44,978,156 of record NC_135715.1, on the reverse strand, counting down.
GCTTGTGCTCTCGCTCTCTGACAAATAAATAAAACCTTAAAAAAAAATTTAAAACCAGTACATCATGAAAATAACTATCTCCAACATATATTTTTTTACAACGAAAAAGTTTCTGAACAATATATTTTTCTAAATGTTCATATGAACACGCATATATTTGTGAATACAAAGAAATAGGATTGGAAGTCCAAAAAAATGTTAAAAATAATTTGTATGGGATGCACTGAGCTAGTGAGATACAAGGAACTTCCACATTGTATTCAATATATTTATACATTATTTGAATGTTTTACAACAAGAATATTAGGGTTTATTTTAAAACAGGCATTTTTTATTCAAGGAAATATGCATAAACTTCCTACAACAGTTTTTGATTTAAAAAAACAAAACAAAACAAAAAACAAAACAATGGAGGTCTCTCACGCACAAAGTTTAAAAGCCCTGCCCTATAGTGACACCAAATGGTGGCAGCTCAAAATACAGAACACAAACAGGACATTTGTTCAATTCAGCCTTCCTATAAATGTTTTAATCCCTTTGAAGAACAGGCAGCTTAACAGAATTAAATAATGTGGAGACAAATAATCAAAAACTTAGAATTTTTAATCAAAGAAAGTCTACTGCACCAAGTTTCAAATGCAAATTTTTAGGCATTTTTCCAAACTTCAGCTCATCTTCTGATCCCACTGACTATTCACATGTCTCACTTCTCCCACAGTTAAATCATGATACTGTGAGAACAGTGATTTTACCTAATGGTTTACTGATCAAAGAAACTGCAAATATAAAAAAAATAGTCATACAACTAAAATCAGGTTTGATAAGTAGGCAATATTTTGGGAGGATAAGTGAGGAGGTGTTAGAGCTGAAGAGGGAAGGAAGGAATCCAAGAAAAGAGGCAGGTATATTTTCACTTCTTCACTTATTGATAGAAAATAAAGTTGAATAAAGCATGAGGGGAAAATAATATTTTCCCTGAAAATATTCCAGGGAAAAGAATATTTCAAATTAGGCACAGTTAGTATTCAATGTCCTCTGCCCAGAAACCTAAACCAACAAATAAAATCAGCATGCAAATGGTCTCATTCAAGTCACACAAAAAGATACAGAGATAGACCACCTCCCGGAGCACTCCTTTAAAATACCATTTGACTAGAACCTTTAGTCTCTCAGTATTAAATGATAACTGTTTCACATTTTTGAAGGGATGTTATCTTTCATATGTCAAAATCTCCCAGAAAACATAGGACATAAGTATACTCTACTCAGCTACAGAAACAACTTAATAGTATCATTAAACCATTAGACCCTGAATGCACAGCACCAGAGGATCAATTCCAAAAGGTACCAGGCCACCAACCACCACCAATGTCACCATCACAACTAGACTACAGAGCACAGACAGGACCAGCTCCAGAACACCTAACAACTGTCCTGCTCAGCTGGCCAAGGTCCAAGTCATAAAGATTGCAGGGAGAATTAGTTCAGGAAGGTATCTCAAGACTCTGAATTATTAAAAGTAACAGATGAATGACTAAACCCTTCAAGGCATAAAAGTACCTGTATCTAGTATTCATGCATTAAAAACTTTTTTTTTGAATAGTGGTAGTATCTGCATTAAAAAATTTTGTTTCCAATTTCAAGGGAGAAATAAAGTGCATATGAAATACTATATTATAGAAAACCTAGAAAGAATACACACATATCAAAGTCAATCAGAAAAAGACAATTATATGATCTCACTCAAGTGGAATTTAAGAAACAAAACAGAGGACCATAGGGGAAACATAAAACAAGACGAAATCAGAGAGAGACAAACCATAAGCAACTCTTAATCATAGGAAAGAGTGTTGCTTGTGGGGGGGTGGGAGGGGTGCGGGCTGGGAGATGGGCTAACTAACTGGGTGATGGACATTAAGGAGGGCACGTGATGTGATGAGCACTGGGTATTATATAAGACTGATGAATCACTGACCTCTACCTCTGAAACCAATAATACACATTAATGTTAATTGATTGAATTTAAATTAAAAAAATAAAATATAAAAAAAAGAAAGAAAACTTCAGGGACATACAATCCAATGAATATTGGCATAGTATTTCTCAATAGTCTATTTGTATAACACACTCTATATAGGACATAGTGTTCTAAAACGTTGTATCTAAGTAATACATGACAAAGGTAAAACATATTTCTAATTTACATGTTATGTCTTATATATTCAAATTGGTCTTCAATGGACATTGGTTACTAACATTTTGAATGTGTCACTTTTGCACACTGCCTTTCTATCAAAGAGAAAATAATGTAAACAAATGCCAGTGTCCTGGTGGAGTTGCTTTTTGTTTATTGTTTTACAAAATTCTTTAGTGGAATTAAGGTTGATTATATAATGCAAACAACTATAGTGACTATCGTATCAAATTTTGATGTTTGTTGAAATGGAACACACCTTTTCTGAGAAATCTGTAATTCACATGAATCAAATTAGTAAATTTATATAACTGGATGAAAGAAAAAGTTAAACTGGCAAATAATGTAACTGTAGAGTTTTAACTGTTTTGTTTTGTTTTGTTTTTAGTGGAGCGAGAGAGCAAGAAGAAGGGGGGAGGGAGAAAGAGAATCTTAAACAGGCTCCACACCCAATGCGAAGCCTGATGTGGCACTTGCTCTCATGACCCCGAGACCATAACCAAGAGTTGGATGCATAACGGGCTGAGCTACCCTTAATTGATTTGTTAAAATGAAAACAATATAGAAATCACTATCAGGTTACAGAACTGGAATACGATACAGAGCTAAAAGTAAGTCTCTCTTGGGTGAAAATGAAAAAGCAAATGTTGGCCTCATTTGGGGGTGCAAAGGCTACCCTAACCCTTGCCTATTCCTTGTCTGTGATACATTGATGGTTTTTAGGTAGAAATGATTAGTACTTTAAATCTAAGTTTAGTCAATAAGTAAATGTTTTTCTCAAAGATCAAAGTAATGTAGGAATCTGCAGTTTAGCTTACCTCAAGGTAATAGCCCATCTTTGATACAAACATAATTAAGTTTATTACTTTAAAAATGAAACAGTATAATGGGAATCACAGAAATACACATGATAATTATAATCCGTTTCCTAAAACCACCAAACCATCTTACTTATATAATCTTGATAAATTGAAAACATACCACTTTTTAAAGAAACTTAATATTGAGCGTTTATTCCAGAAAGAACAAAAAACTTCAGGCATTCCACACTGCTCTATAATTTTTGTCCATCATATTTTTTGGTAATTCTCAAGTATTGTTTAGAACTTTAAGTAGGTTTCCCCCTCTTTTTTTGGTGGGGGTAGGTGTCTGAGAAGTAGAGGAAGACAGATTGGGAATGGTGAAAAGTTGCAAGGGAAGAAGATAAAGTTGAAGAATATTACTATTTGACAAAATAAATATATATATACACACACACTGTATTTTCCTCAACTTTCTTTCTCCTTTCTTCACGAAAGCAATTATGTCTTAAAATGTCAGTACCACACAAACTAGAACTTACAAAAATGTGTTCAAGAATATTCACAATCAACATATGATAAAGCACTGTTCATATTGTCTATAGCAGATGTTTTTCAATAGCATTACTCTTTCTACATTAAATTCCATTTGCAGTCAGGTATGACCCGGCATGGAATGTGAAGATTCAAGGTCAAGTTTGAGTTGACATGTCCTGAAATGGAAGTGGTCCATCTCTGTCTTAAAATCAAAACTATAACCTCTAGCACTAGTATCTGGAAATATAATTGTTTTAACTTTCTGACCCCTACAATAACACCGCTTATAAATCATGGCTCTTTGATGTGAACTCCAGATATTCGAAGGAGGACATAACCTGGCTATTTTAAATACACTAAAATAACTGCAAGTTTGGACTCATTCTTCTGTGAAAATCACTAAAACATGGCAAGCATTTTACATTTTTTCTGTGATTATGTGCAATGTAAAAAGTTACTTGCTAAATAGGCATTTTCACATAAGCTTGTATGTGTTTCAGATTTAACGTGAATGGGAAATATTTTAAAACTGTAATTTTACATTTTGTAGTCTTCATTCAAGAGTCAAGAAAAAGATGGGCAAAAAAGTCTGTGGTTAAAAATTTAATGCAAATTCTCCCTTACTCACTTATTCCCAATGTAAGACAGTGCAGGTAGAGCATCAAATAGGGATCAAAAGAAAGACAACGTGATCAGGTAAAAGAATATAAAGCAAACAAAGAAATACAAAAGAAAGTGAAAAAGAGAAGAGAAACTGATACCCTAGAGAATTGGGTTAAAAAAAAATGAATAACATTTTTGTAAAGAAAATCAGTTAAAAGGTTTTATAATCAAACTTATAAGACTATAAATAGGAAAAACCCTGCTTCCCCCTCCCACTTCTGTGCTCTAATCAGCGTTTTGTGAACTCAGGAAGGGGACAGGTGCTGTGGAGAGGGGTGAGGAGAATGGGTTTATGAAGAAACAGGAAGTAGTTTAAGAGCAAATGCCTACAACATGCAAAATATGGTATGCAGACAGTCCTTTAGTTAGCCAACCCAAATTTTCAAAATTATATCAAATACAATTCCATCATATCCCTGGAGGTTGGTAATAGAACTGAAAATAAAAGGGAAAAAAATAATCTTACATATAAAAAAAAATGGGGGCGCCTGGGTGGCTCAGTCAGTTAAGCATCTGCCTTCAGCTCAGGTTATGATCCCAGGATCCTGGGATCGAGCCCCAGGTCAGACTCCCCAGTCAGTGGAGAGTCTCTTTCTCCCTCTGCCCCTCTCCCTGCTTGTTTCTCTCTCTCGCTCTCTCATAAATAAATAAAATCTTAAAAAAAAATAAAAAGAAATGAAACACTAAAGTATTGTCATAATGACTGAATGTAACCAACCTCAAAATGATAACTTAATGATAGGAAAAAAGAAGAGAAGAAAGAAAGGTTGATAAAATTATAATTTTAAGTTGCAACTCAGCTAATATGTAACATTGGCACGTATTTTCACCTCTTCTGACCCCAACTTCTATAAAATAGGAGGCTGGAACAAGATGATTATCAAGGGGTCTCAAAGATTTTTTTTAAAAAGGTATTCACTTTTCATCCTCATTGCCAAGAAGGAGACTGTATTTCTAATTCCACAGTCTAAAACAGGAGATGAACAGAGGTGAGCGATAGAACAAGAAACTGAAGCTACTCTTGCAGTATGTTGGAATACGTAGCTCCAGAATAAATCATAAATATACTCGTCTGCCATAGGAGTGCAGTTTTCATCTTACATTTTGACATGAAATAGAGAACGCATGCAAAAAAATCAAGTCTATACTTTAAAAAACTCCTTGGACTTTAAGGCTATAGTTTCAATATATATATTTGAAATCAAGATAATTTTCCATAAATATCCTTAGGTTAAAAAAAAAAAAGGCAAGATGGACATTAAAGGTTTATAAAACAATCCTGACGTGAAAAGGTCTGACAATTCTTTCCTGTGTGGCACAGTATGAAAATCCCCACCCAGGAGAGCTAATGCAGAGAGATGGATGGTACTTACCACAACAGCAAACTGCTCAGGTTCACATAGGTTGTTATAGTCACTCTTGAACTGAGACAATGAACTTAATTGTTCTTGATCAGGAAGATGCTTTATTAGGTTCTAAAAATTAAAACCACAAGAAAATATCTTCACTAAATGTGCTTCTTGAAATCTAGAAAGATTTATTAATCAACTATGGGAAAGAAACCACTGAAAAAGTCAATCTTTACTTTTATTAGGTAACCTCAGCCTTGTACTCAGCCTTCCACTACATTCTCTGCATCTTGAAAGCAGTCAATTTTCCTCTCTTCTCTCTAGAGTTATATATTCAAATCAAGCGCCACTTGATTAACTATAAAACTGAGAAACAAAAACTCAGCCTACACCAAAGGAACAGCTTTCTCACCTGGGTAAATGTGATCAATCACAGTTCAGCTTTAGGGAATTAAATGTCAGAAATTTCAGTCAAAGCCAAACATTTTAACACTTCATTCGAGGGGATAAAAGAAATTATCATATTGCTACTAAAAGGCAAGAGAAAGAAATGAAATTCGGGGAATTTTAATGAAAGTGCTTGCAAGATTTAATGAACATGATTAACAGTTTTAATAATAAAAATTAAAGTATCTCTAAAACAAAGACTAACTTTTCTGATGGGAAAGAAAACTTGAAAAGACACTGAAGACACAGAATGATATACTTTGCAGATAAAAAGCTTATAGAGATAACCTTTAGGAACTTAAGTGCCCATGGCCTTTGGCCTATATCACCTGCAGTCCAGAAACCACAGGCTCTCGGTTATTCTGGCTCCTTTTATCCATGGCCTTTCCCATGCCACACATTTAGACAAGAGAAACACTCCCAATGGAGAAAGACCAAATAAACACACAAATTGTCTTCCCTGTTAGAATTTTAATGATTACACAATCCTGGGGACAAAGTCTATACAGATCCTCTGTATCAAAATATAATTGACTATAATAGTGTTATAAACAAATTAGTGTCCTGATATTAAAGTTAAGAAACAGAGTGGTTGGTGCTCACAACTCCAGATAATAGCGTCAGTATACTCTGTACAAGCCCAAAGTCAAGTACAAGTTATAATTAAGCCTACATCATGCTATATATATTTATGGGGAAAAACTCCCCCAAACGTGTCATTAGTTAAAAATAATGTTAGAGAATGTTATATATCAAAGTAGTTAGATCAAAGAACAAGTTTTGGACTCACTGTGTACCTTTGGACAAAAACTTGGTTGACTGGCCAAAAACAAACAAAAAAAGGGGCAATTTAAGATAATCCCTAAAAAAGAATTCACTGTTAATACTACCAACTGAATAAAAGCAATAGAGGATTTTTCCATATAAATAGAAATTTCTCTTATTAAAATTGCCTGAGGCCCAAAGACCTGGTTATTTATGTTTCTTTCAACCATTCTAGCTGACAGCTGGATTATGTGAGTTATTTACTAATCAGGCCTCTGAATTTCTTCAGTATCCTTTTAGATGACCATCAAATCCCCTTAAATATCTGTAGTTAACATATAATTAATCTTTTATCATGAATTTATTAATTTTTCACTTGCTTAGTTTTACTTTGTAAAGTAATGAAACTGTTATGATTTATAAGAATATAGGCCCAAATTTCCCTTGTCTCTCCCTTTACCAAATTCACCATCCTTTCACAAATCCTAAGGTCCTATCAAACTAAACTCTTCGCAGTTGCCCCCTGCCCCCCAACTCTTCCCTCATGGCACAGGGAATTATTAGGGCCAGAATAACTGACCCCTACTAATTTACTCACACAGCCCTACTGCCTTTTCTACATCCATACTGTATCCAACCCTGCAGAATGCTCACCTCCACACATGCACACATGTAAATACCCTCACCTCCACACATAGCACAGTGCTCCCTTAACACATCCTCTAATTCTAAATAAATAAATAAATAAATAAATAAATAAATAAACTCTTGATCCAGTCATGTTTATCTTGTAATTATATAGGTAAATGTCATTTCCCTTGCCAAACTAGAAATTCCAAAAAGGTAAAATCCATGCCTAATAGAGCCTGACATCATGCCCTGCACATGGTGGGTGGGTATAATAAAATATATACTAAACGAATTAATTACTAGAAGACAAATGAAGGCAAGTGGGTAAAGAATGAGGCAGAGAGCTGACATCAAAAACAGCATACTACTGATAACTGGTTATATATGAATACATAACAAGATACGCCAAAATAAAGTTATGACTGTGAACGGAGCTTACCAAAATGGTGATTATTATCAAGTAATGTTTTTTCCATGCCGTGTTTAAAATTGGCAGTGCTTCACATTACAATTAGGAATATATTTTTGAAATTAAAATAAGACTTCAAAGAGCATGAAATTCTTATTTTTTAATCAATCTATAAAAGTTCAAACTAAGTCTTTAGATTTTAAATTCCTAAAACTTGTTTTATATTTAGTAGGTGTGGTAGGCAAAAGATGACCTAAACCACATCCCCCAAGATGTCCACACCTAATCCCAAGAACTTGTGGAAATATTAGATTACACGGCAAAGGGAAGTCAGGGTTGTTATCAGCTGACCTGAAAATAGGAAAATTTTTCTGGATTATCTGAACTGCCGAACGTAACCACAAAGGTTCTTAAAAGTGGAAGAGGGAGAGAGAACAATGGAGCGAGAGGGAGATGTAATTATGAAAGAAAGAAGAGAGGCAACATTGCTTCAAAGTTGAAGAAACGTGTCCCAAGCCAAGGAATGTGGGCAGCCATGAGGAGCCAGGAAAAGACAAAGATTTTTTTCTAAATCCTATAGAAAAGAATGCAAGGCTGCCAACTCCTTGACTTTAGCATGGTAAGACACACGCCAGATTTCTGTTCAATAGAAATGTAGGCTGATACATCTGTGTTATTTTCAGCAACTAAAGTTGTGGTAAACTGTTACAGCAGCAATAGAAAACTAATATATTAAGAAATTTTATGGAACTGGATGATCTTTGGACATGAATTTAAAAAATCCAAATTCTTGGGCTCCTGGGTTGGCTCAGTTGGTTAAGCGACTGCCTTCGGCTCAGGTCATGATCCTGGAGTCCCGGGATCGAGTCCCGCATCGGGCTCCCTGCTCGGTAGGGAGTCTGCTTCTCCCTCTGACCCTCCTCCCTCTCATGCTCTCTGTCTCTCATTCTCTCTCTCTCAAATAAATAAATAAAATCTTTAAAAAAATAAAATAAAATAAAAAATAAAAAATAAAAAATCCAAATTCTTCCCCCATCTCTGTCCAAGAGCCACCTGAACATCCAACACATTCATGTAATCAAGTTAAAAGCTACTCTGTAAATACTCAACAAATGCATTAGGAAAAATACCCATATGTATTAAGTAGAAATATTTTCTCTAAGGAACTTGAAGTCTACTCCCAACAAGGCACATTCACAATCAACAGTCACAAAGACAAAAATCTAGTAAAAAGAAAGTGCTAGAGAATGAAGGCTTCAAGAGTTACTGGATTACGTTGTTTGATTGTCTCAGCGACTCACAACGCAAACTCCTACCGGGATTATGTCACAACCACATTGGGAAGACAAGGTAGGAGAGGCAAAACCAAAGGCTGCTAAAGATACCATCAACTGATGGATTAAACGTCTAAAATAATTTTAAACGTGTTGACACTAACAAATAATCTCTGGTTTCTTTTTATTGCTAAAAAAATCCTTTTTCTAAGTACATCCATTATAAGAATGAAAGATAGTAAACAGAAGATATTATTCTCTCACTATATGATTTGTGGTTTGATTCGCCGACTTTACATTTTATCAAGATATGCATTATTGATGCCTTATGTGGATTTCAGCGAGCAACTCTGGTACCACACTAGCATTCCTTAAGTACTACTGTGGGTAAAAACCATTTAAAAAACCTCGCAGCCACCTGAATGAATTCAGAATGCTATGCCCACAATTTCTAGTACTCGTAGGAACACAAATGACTCAAGGAAGGGTTGTTAATAAAAGGTAACTTTAAATAAAGTTACCCTCTGTCTTCTATATCAAATCATAATATGACTTTATAAGACAAAAGTCTAAGAAAAACATATTCTAAAAGGATTATACAAATAAATTTTAATTAACATATTACTAATCTTAACTGTAACCAAAACAAAAACATATATATAAAATTAAACAATTTGCCTTTCAGAAACAGTCATTTAAAATAATTGAAATGTAATCATTTTGATAGCGTTATATTTGGTTTGCAGTTAAGAGAAGATGCAGAGTTTTATCTCCTGGCAAAGCAGAAGTTATGCTAAAACTAATTATGTGGCAATGATTTTCCAGTTGAATGATTTGGTTTAAGAATTTTGCTTCACTTACAGATTTCTATTTAATGAGAAGCTTGCAATGAAATATTGGAATTTAAGCTCTCTGCCAGTTTATTTACCTGAATCATAGACTCTGCCAACTGTGTTTCATCCACTTCCAGTATCATCATTTTGATTTCCTCATATGGCACCCGAAAAGAGCTCAGGAAGATTGCTAAGAGGAGGAGGGAGAGGTTCATGATGAGTAAGGGAAGAAAATAATTTGAGATGTAGTTCTCTATAAAAAATAATCCATAAAATGAGAGACTTTAAACACTGAATGTATTACAATGGGGGAAAGGTTCATTAGCACTTTTTCTATTCTAGCTTTAGAACGACTATTTAAGCAACAGTCCTTTATTATTATGCTGGTTACAAGGTTGATTTTTAATGCTTAATTATTAGCCTATCACGGAATGGTGCCAATTTTCATGTGATTAAAAAAAAAAAAAACTGAAATATATTTGGTATGCCATAAAAATATCACATTGTAATAAAAAGAACGATGAAACTCCAAGATGCACATGTAATATTTGTCTAAACGTGTGTTTTTAGCTTGTATAATATCTTCCAGCCCTACTAAGTAGTTCACAAAAAATATTTTAAGAAAACTGCTAAGTAGTGCATTAACACTATTTTAAGTTATAATAGCACTTCCCTGTTTCAAAATATTATAGACAATATCCCAGAAAAATAGCCTCTGCATGTAACTAAAGTTTGAATATCCATTAGAAAACAAATTTTCCTGAAAAACTATCCAAATAGATTCGATTGTATAATATATCCAATATAGATTGGATAAAATTACTAAGAATTTCAACATTTACATTTTTTTCTAATACCTCATATATCTAATATTAAAACACAACGATCTTCTCAAAAGCTATTGAGGTAAATAAGGATATTTTCACAGTATTAGATTCAAGACTTTTGCTGTTTCCTCCCTTATTCTACTATTAATGTCTCTTCTTCAGTGACAGATGTCACTTCTTGAACATACTCAGAATTTGCTACCACTAGCCCACTAATTTAGATGCTAAACTTATGTCATGTTGTCTATAGGCATTTTCATAGAAAGACAGCATTTTTTTACAAGATTGAGAAAACATGATCTATTTCTTTCCTGAAAGCTGTATTCCATATACCTGAGGATTCCATAGATCATCTACAAATAAGCAACAAGGGCACCGTCTGTGTTCTCATCACCAGCTTCACGGACACATTTCTGAACTCAAATAGTCATAAATATGGGATAACAGTGCTAGAAATTATGGATGGGTATAATCCTTAATATCCCAACAAGATGGAATGAATGATATAAATGCTATTGCAACAGAGATTAATGAAATTATAACAGGATAACCCCATACTGGACACGAAAAAGCACAAAAATATATGATCTCAAAAAAATCATCAGTAAGTAATTAATAGGAAGAGAAGATCTAAATCCATAGATCATGTACAAAACAGGTTGTATATGATTGTAGAATTAAATGTAAATATTTAACAAAAACAAATACTAAAAGAAATCTCACATGTCCATTTAGCTCCTTTATGGTAAGAGAATATCTTAATCATAAAAGTTGATGGAAAATACGTGAAAAGACTGATATCTGACACCATAAAAGGGAAACACCGTCAAAGCACCAAAACAATTAAAAAGCAAGGAAGCTGAGGGGATAAATCTGCGTCAAGATTGAAAGCATTTGTTTTTTCTTCATTTAGAATATCCTGAGATCTAAGAAAGAAAATGAGCAAAATGTACGTAGCCTTAAATAAAAGGAAAAAAAGACAAAAAAAATATGTAATATGTTAAACCTTAGGAGTAAGCAAACTGAAAAGGCAAATTGTTAAAACATACCTGAATTGTAAATTTAGTAAGATTAAGCAATCTTTGAAATTATTAATTTCCTTTGAGAAGCAATAAATCTCACTCAAGAAACCTAGTCTATGGATACAACATGGAAATATAGGAAAGATTATAACATTAAATACAAAGATCAAAGAATAAATACTCTGAAGCATAATATAGTCATTGAGAGAAAAAAATATATACTTTTATGTAGTTTAGTCATTATGGCAAAGTGGAGAAATGCCCTTGAAACATCTATCTCTTCCATCCTGAAAAGGATATTTTTTATCTTAATCAAGAAATACCCTTTGCATAGCATAAGGTACAGAGCTCTCCAATCACTCCACTGTACAACTGAAACTAATCAAACATTGTGCACCAACTATACTTCAAGAATAAAAAATAAAACCTTGAAATATCTAAAAAACATATGTGCGTGCACATGTGTGTGTGTAAATCCTAAATTCATTTCTAAGCTGTCCTGAAAGGAAGGAAAATAGAAATCCTGGGAGAAAAAATATTTAAAAAAATGGAAGTTCGAAATAATGGCCAGGAAAAAAAGAAAAAGATTACTAAGAAGAAACAAGATGGGGGGGGGGGGGGGACATGGAAATAAGAAAAAAAATTTCATAAAAAAATTTTAAAAATTTATATATACATAAATATATTAAGCTACTATATATATAATATATATATATATTAAACTCCTGACATTAAAAACTCAACCTATGGATCAGACGTCAGATAAAGAGAAAACTGAGGACATCAAAGACATAGGCAAAGAAGCAATCCAAAACACAAATTTAAAGAGATGGGAAAATACTAGGTTAAGAGACATAGAAGAGGAATAAAGTACCTTAAAATGTCTACTTGGAGTTGCAAAAGGCAATCACAAAAAGAACACAATTGAAGAAAATCTTATCTGAAGAGAAAATGTCAGAATTTTCCAGAATTATAGAGAGATACAAATCATCACAATAAGAAGGCCCAACAAATCCCAAATAGAATTGTTTTTTAAAACCACACTAGATCCTTATAAAACACATGGCGCTGGTAAGGTTGGGAAGGGGGAACATTCAAGCACTGATGGTGGCAGAATACATTTGGTACAGACACAGAACAGTATATACCTCGAGCAGGCAGTCACCTGTTTCTGCTGAGGGAAACAATAATAACTATTTTAGGTTTTTAAGCCCGACAGAGTCTCTGTCACAACCAGTCAACTCTGCTAGTGTAGCACAGAAGCAGCCATGGACGGTATACGGTCAGATGTCCTGGCTAAGTTCCAACAGACTGCGTTTCAACAAACCGGGAAAAGCAAGATGTAGCCTGAGGGCCACAGTTTGCCGCACCCTGCCTCAGTACAACCAAAAATGGGAAACCACCCAAGAGTCAACCAAGGGTTAAATGAATCAAGTATAGCATTCAAAGCATGTGTTATTAAAACTGCAATAAAAATGAATATACTGCAGCTAGATGCATTAATAAGGTATGATTTTATTTATGTACAATTCAAAGTCGGTCAAAACCAACTTATTTAGGAATATGTACATGGTTGGTAAAACTATAAAGAAAAGAAAGGAAATATTTAAACCAAGATTTAAGATAACGATACTTCGCATAGGAAGGGAGGTAAAATGGGAAAAGGTAATATTTAAGTCTCTAAAGTATTAGTCATCTTCTGTTTCTTTAGCTGTGGGTGTTTGATTTATATCATTAAACTGTAACATGTATTTACATATTCACTCCTGTATAATATGTCATAACTATTCAATTAAAATAATTTTAAAAGAATAATATGAAAACAAAAACGCATGGGGGAAAAAAGGTGGCATAGACTGTGGGTAAAGCATTAAGCTTACTCAAGCAAAGTCTGGCTCCTGTGAGCTTCTCTCAAAAGCCCTGAGAATGTCCTGTGTGATTAAGAGTGTCTTTGTTTATCGGGGGCACTGGGCCACACTAGACAGTCTATGCTAATAATGTGATTTATGGTGGGGGCTTTGGGTCACTGTATTAGCCTGACCTCTCGAGGGTCTGAAAACTAAGGTCAATCGTGCAGGGGTTCACCCATTACCAAGACCTAGTAAAAATGGTGGACACCAAGGCTTAAGTGAGCCTCCCCAGTTGGCAATAATCCATGCGTATGAGTATTCATCATTGCCAGGAGAAGCTAGAGCTGTCCATGGCTGAAAACTTCACCCTCAGAACTCTCCTGGACTCTGCCCCATGTACGTCTTTCCTTGGCTGATTTTAATCTGTATCGTTTAAGCATGAGTCAAATAGCTTTCAGTCAGTTCTGTGAGTCCTTCTAACAAATTATCATACTTAAGAGTGGTCTTGGGGACCCCCAAACTTGCTAGTGTCCAAAGTGAAGATGGTCTTGGAGATGAAAAAAATTTGCAGATAAAAACCTTCTATGATCTCACACACTTTTAAAGTATATAAACAATATGAATAAACATAAATAACACAACATGCATAATGAATATAGTAACATATATAAAAAAAGATAAAAGGTTAACAGAAAGTTTACTTTGCAAATGGACATAATTTATTCCTTGACTTTCTTCTATATTTGTAATTTACCCACTGCTTTCCGGTATTAATTATTATATAGTTAAAATAACATGCACATCAAATACCTATATTTATAAAGACTGAACTATGTTGTTTTTATAGCTTATGAATAAGGTTTTAGGAAAACATGTGCTCAAAAAAAAACATGTGCTCAAAAAAAAAAAAAAAAAAGAAGAGTTGAAAATGGCCTAGTGCATAACACACAATTCAGAAGACTAGCCTAGACCTTTAAAAAACAAATTAAAAGTTACTGAGAATATGAGATACTCATTTAAAGCCTCCAAAAGACCCATTAAAGTGAATATTTTTACTAACATGCATCTTATCCTTCAAAATGTGATTATATAGATCCCAGTGGGCAGCTCTGAGTTCAGTGAAGAAGTGTAACGTGTGCAGATTTTGGAACCAGTCACACATGTTTTCTTCAAGGGAACTTATAAATATTTAAACCTTTACATTAATTCATAGATTCCAGGATTCCTCCCTTTAGAGCTCTAATACTCCAAAAATCTGGTAAAGCATATGATCCTTGTAAAACTCCTAAGGCATCTCTTGAGCTGGAGTGGCTAGAATTCCACCTTTTAGGCTGAGCCCAGGGTCTCTGCCAAACCCTTTATGACCTCAAATACAGGGAGAACCTAAAACACCCTTGAATCAATAGGTAAATAAAGGAGTAGACTCTAGATCCTTTGCTCAAAATTCTATCAAATATTTCAGTTAAGAGAAATCTAAGAGAAAGTATCTCTGATTTCCAAGTGACAACATAGTCTTGTCACTATCACAAGACTCTTTTCAGAATTCAGTATCTCAAAAGACTGAATTTCACAGACAAAAACCAGCTTTGAATCAGACTATAATTACGGTCAAGATTATAGGTTGCTAAAGCTTCTTAAAGCTTAAATCGTAACACTTGCTACAATCAAAGAGGGCAAGAAGAATCCAGAAATGGATTACATCATAATACGACATGGTTTAAATTCTGGACTTTTCGATCTTTTACTTTAAAACATGTTTACAATTGGGTGGGGTGGGAGGGATGGGGTGACTGGGTGATGGACACTGGGGAGGGTATGTGTTTTGGTAAGCGCTGTGAATTGTGCAAGACTGTTGAATCTCAGATCTGTACCTCTGAAACAAATAATGCAATATATGTTAAGAAAGAAAAAAAGAAGAAGAAGAATGTAGCAGGAGGGGAAGAATAAAGGGGGGGAAATCGGAGGGGGAGAAGAACCATGAGAGACAATGGACTCTGAAAAACAAACTGAGGGTTCTAGAGGGGAGGGGGTTGGGAGGATGGGTTAGCCTGGTGATGGGTATTGAGGAGGGCACGTTCTGCATGGAGTACTGGGTGTTATGCACAAACAATGAATCATGGAACACTATATCTAAAACTAATGATGTAATGTATGGGGATTAACATAACAATAAAAAAATTTTAAAAATAAAAAAAAAACATGTTTACAATTAATTGGATGGATATATATCCTCTAGCTAAAACAACAACAAAAAACTAATATCCTCTGTATAATATGATTTTGTTATCTCTAAACAGGAATAGTATAACCTATATCTACTGACCATTTTCAAAATAAGCAATCTTCTTCAAGTCACTGAACTGCTATATCCATCCATAACGTCATGCTACTCACTACCTATGTGATAGGGTTGTAGTAAAGATTAAAGGGCCAAATACAGAACTAGATTATAAAGGTAATCAGTAATTATTAGCCATTATTACATTTGAAATCTCATTTAGCACATGTTCTATTACATATAAATAATACCAAAGTCAACTATTCAACTTTGAGATGAATATTTTTACTAACTTATCATGGCTGACCCATCTGAAAAGAATTCTATTAAAAATGCTACTTCTTGGGGTGCCTGGGTGGCTCAGTTGGTTAAGCATTTGACTTTGGCTCAGGTCATGATCTGAGGGTCCTATGGCTCTGCTCCACGGGAGTCGGCTTGTCCCTCTCCCTCTGCCCCTGCTCATGTGCACACACTCTCTTGCTCTCTCAAATGAATAAATAAAAACTTTAGGTAAATAAATAAATAAAATGGTATTTCTTCAGGACCCCTAATGAGGCTGTTTAGAGTTAAGTCTAGGAATCAGTAATGCCAAGACATGGACACTTTTCAAGAAAAACTCTCTTTTAGATCACAGAAAATAGAACTTTTTGACATTATCTAAGTTAATAATGCTTTGAAATCAATGTTCCTTTAAGGCAAAAATTCCCTGAAATACCTGTATCATGTAACAGTCCCCAAAATCTTAGTCTAAGCTCGCACACACATACACATCCACAAATCATTTATAATTCAGACTACATGTCCATTACACATCAGAAAGAGCCCTGACACAATCTTCACATCAGGGTGATGGACACCACTTTGACCAGCCATCCTGGGTGCAGGGGAAAGAGCACTGGAGTTTCTCACACCAGCAATAAATGCTTCCACGTGAAAGCTCATCTCCACTTACACTGTCATTGGCCCAAGAAGTCACATGGCGACATCTACCTTCAAGAGCATAGGGATGTGCAATCAACTTGTGCCCACAAAGAGAGTAGTATCTTGGCCAATCACGTTAATATCTACACACTGTCCATGGGGATCGTGGCGCATCCACAATGCAGACAAGGGGTGGCCCTCTGTCATAGCAAGCAGGAAAGGATGGAGGTCTCAACCTGCACAGAAGGAATGTCAACTCTGTCCTTTACACTTAACTGCCTCCGACAGAATTCCTTCTCTAATCCATAGCATGGATCTTTAGCCTCTTACCAAAGAATTTTTGTTCCCAATACTTGCTAAAAGCTCTCTTGAGGCATGTAGCAATGGAAAGGCAGACTAGAAGCCATGTTAACTTCCCATGACTCTTGATTCTCCACATTGGATTCCTCTCACAACATTAGAAAGTGATCTATACACATGGTATTATCTCGGTTCCAAGCAAACTATCTTTGATGCATTCAAGTTGCAGTTAGAAAGGAGTTAGAAGCAAAACTCTTTGCTCTCTTCTCCTCCTAGTAATTCAGTCAGGGAGACAATTCAATACTAAGTATTTAGCTCCTGTAACAGTAATTAAATCTAAAATATTTCCAGTCATTACTTTTGAGGAAAGGCTTTCAACTGCTCAGATGGGATAATGGAATTCATTTTACTCATCATCCTAATTTCCATTAATATTCCAACCTCTTTTGTGTGTGATCAAGTATCAAAAATAATAGAGATTCGGAGGTATAAAAGAAATAATCCGTTATCACTTTTTAAAATATGATGCCATCACCTAAATTTCTTAACTCGTTATTTATATACTTAGACAAATGGTAGCTTTTTCCTCCAGTTATAGAAGACATATTTTCATTCTAAATACTTTCCTTAGCTTTATTTTCTAATACGTTTTTGAAGAATTTAACCCATAAATTGCCTAAAGGGAAGGAATTATCTTTGAAGTTATTATGCAAATAATAAAATATTAAAATAAAAAAATGAAAAACAAGTCATAAAGAAAATGAAATAATTTACAGGAACCACCTCCAGTGTTTTACTAATGTGATAGTATTGAAATTTCATACGTACAAAGGTTCTGGGCAATTTTAGAATCTAAAAATTTAAGCTCTTTAATTTTTTTCTTAATAGCTTTCTTCTCTTCAAAATCTTCCTCTTCTCTTCTCTCTGTAAAACCAAGGATAGATCCACGTCAGTCAGGCATTCAGCAGCAAAAGGACAGGTTGTGAACTATTATCAAAGAATCTAAAAAAGATACTATTCTCTTAAATAACATGGTTATAAAAGTAATAGATATCCCAAGACCTAGACTGTTTTAGATAGGCACTAGTGGTTCTTACGCTAGAAAAACTGAGTAGATACTTGAAGGTCTGACAGCAAAAACAAAACTGATGTGCATTATGGAAACCAATACCACTGGGTACAAGAATGAGAACACTTAGCTCATTTGAACGGTATATGGGACACAATTACAGAAATGAATATACTTACACTTAAAGTAGGTTAAGAAGTTAGCTCTAAGAGTGCTAAGCAATCACACACACACACAGCTATTTTATGTCTGAGAGACCACCCTTATTTAAAAATATAGCTCCTACTAAACTGGAAGAGTAGGTGGTTTATAATTTGGTTTCCAAATCTTTGAAAACAGTCAAAATTTGGTATTTAGCTTATTTTATCTGAGGACTTCAGAAGCAACAAATGCATCTAACCTCCCTATTCTTAGTAAAAAATAAGAGAATAAATGTATCATGCTAAATATCAATCTATGACCTGTCCTTACAACAAGGTATAGGACAGTCAAGGTTAAGAGCTGGAACCAGTAGTGATCCTATCAACTTCCCTCTCCTTTGTGTCCACAAATGGCACTTCTGGTCAAAGCCAGTCATCTTACAAAATCAGGACCTTGATAACAAAAAATAACAGAGCAAAGTGTTTTAGATATGTACAAATAAATCACTACTATTGGGGAAAATAGCTGCCAAAAGCATCTTCATACATATAAGATGGCACATTATAATTACATTATATCAAAAAAGACTATTATAATTACATGTTTTGGTACATAATGTGAGACAGGGATCAACTTTTATATTTTTCAAAATACTTATTAAGTAATTACCTCTATCATTTTATTAATAGTCATCTTTCTCAACTGCTTCTATATTACACTTTTATCCTATACTTGTTTTTCTGGGCTTCTAATTCTGTTCCACTGTTCTAAGTACTACATCTTAATTGAATGTCCAAATTATTTTTCTTCCCCTTCTAAACTTTCTTCCCTTTTCTCATTTATTTTTCCACATGAACTTTAGAGTAATTCAAAAGTTCCAGAAATAAAATTCATTTGAATTGTATTTGACTCATGAGACATTTGTAAATAAATTCAAGGAGATTTGGTATGTTGACAATTTTCAAAATTCCCAGTCATCAACAGGACATGCGTTTACAATTATTCAACTTAGTGCAGTATTCTTTGTAGGCAACCCGTACATTCATTGTTAGTGTTAGGTGTCCTAAGTATATCTAAATTATACTCTTAAGTATGGGGATGGGAGGCGGAGAGATTGGTTAATTCTACCCTTTCCACTGTACTTTGTAACTAGTTACTGCTGGAATATAGAAACTTTGTTGAATTTTGCATACATGTTTTATAATCAGCAACTTTACTTATTCTTTCATTCAAATGAATATTAAGCACCCATTAAAAGGGACTGTGCTAGGCAATACAGATACAACATTACACAAAACAGAGACATCCTGGCCTCACAGAATTTAAAGACCAAGAGCAGTGAATGCGAAGCAAATGTCAACTACAATACATAGGTAAGTCTGCAATGTTTTGATAAGAATCCCATAACCCATTCTTAACAGCGACAGTCTTCATGTAATAAATGATACCTAATCAAAAGCTTGAAAGAGGAAAGGAGTTAGGTATGAGAGAAGGTTTTGGGGTGGTAGGAGGAAGGATCAGACAACAGAAGGGTAGTGTTTGAAGGTTTCACGGTGCAAGAACTTGAAGGGCACAGAAAGAAGTGAGAATAACAAGAGCAGAGAATATTGTGTGGAAGTAAAGGACACCAGAAACTAAGCAGACACCACATCATGCAAGACCTTTTAAGCCCGGTTAAGAAGTCTGGATTTTATCCTCCAAGCAATGAGAAGCCACCAAGGTTTAAGTACGAGACAGACATCAAAAGAATTGAATTTTAGAAAAAACTCAGGCTTTTCAAAGTGAAGTCAAAGAGTGGCAAAAGTAAAATGGGAGAAGGTCAAGACAGAGGGCGTTACAGAAATCCAAAAGACAATATATGGTGCCCTCATCTATAGCAGCAGCCACTGGGATGAAAAGAAGGGATGATTTCCAAAAGTAGAATCCAGCCTACATCTGCCTCCTAAATTCCAGATTGAATACCCAAGGGCCTCCTCTCAACATCTCTACTCGGTTGTCTAATGGGCACCTTCAACTTAACATGCCCAAAGCCAAACACACACACCCCTCCACACCTGCTCTTCCAGCAGTTTTCTTCATCTCAAAAACAAAAATAAAAACAAAACCAAAAATGGGAATGCTCTTGTTGCAACTGCTGAGCTCAAAGAGCTTGACGTCATCCTGTTTCCTACTATTTCCCTCAAAATCATAGCCAATCCACCCAGCAATCCAGGCAGCTCTAACTCCAACATGTTCCCTGAGCTAAGCACTCCTCCCCATCCCCCTGGCTCCTACTTTTCCTCTGCTCAAGCCCACCATCCTTTCTCACCTGCATCACGACTGCTTTCTAACCCATCTCCCACTTCCTGGCTTGACCATCTGCTGTCGCTGTACCACAGGGCAGCAGAAGACTCCTGAGCAACTTTAATGGAAGCGCTTTCCTTTACTGCCTTACATGGAACAGCAGTCCTCACTCAGTATTCCCTAGCACCACCATTCTGCCCCTTTTTTTGCCTCCAAAGCACCTACTCTTCACATACTATAAATTATCTTTCTCCCCCCATTACAAAACAAGTCTCTTAAATGTAGAAACATTGTTCATCATTATATCCTTAGCACCCCAAAGTAAGGCCTGGAACACACATCGCAGGTATTCAGTAAATACCGGTGGGGTGTATGTTTGTATGTATGAAGCTGCAGACCAAAGGAGAAAGAAAGGGCACTCGGGGCAACCTAAACCCAGCAGATGATGATGGTGCTTATCTAATTCAGCAACAAATGAGAAACAGGTTTGAACAGTCCAGTTTTAAACACGTTCTGTTTGAGCAGCCCTGGCACATCCACACAATCACATGTCAGAGGCAACTGTATGTACCAAGGTGGAAAAGAGTAATCTGGAATGGAGATACAAGTACCTATCCTACCGGTTATTCCACTCACTGTCCTAGATTTTCCAGGAACCAGCAAAAAATGACACGTTTGTCACCTTATTCCTAGTATTTAAACCTATCTATCAGTTAAAGCTTTCAGATGAAGGCTAATAAAAATTATGGTAGTGGACTTCCTTTCCTTAACCTGACCAAATGGCAATCCTCTACTTTTTGGAAAATGTACATTTTTCTTATATTTATCTGCAAAAAAAAAAAAGCCAGATTTTTTTAATCAGTTCATTTCTCAACACCAATATCCTTTGACATTCTGAAATATGTTCTAGCCTATCTAAAGAAAAAAGTCAAAGAAACTAGTAACCTTTAATTTTAAGCAACATGCTCTGCCCATCTCCTAGGCATTCCACTGAACACATTCTGTTTCACTTGCTCACATAATTCTCATCATCACTCATACTACTGCTATCCTCATAATCACAATGAGAAAAAGAATGCTTAGGGCAAGTAACTTCAGGCAACGGATCTGATAAAAGAGTCATCACAAGACTTTCTCTCCAATATTCTTTCCACTAGTTTTGGAATATATTAGGCATCACATTAAAAAAAAAGAGGGGGGGTGGATAACCAAGTAATCTTGACCAGTTCTACCTCCAAATCGAGGCTGAAATGATTTTAACTAATTCTGCCTTTTCATAAAAGTGACAGAGTCTGAGTTTAATGTTATCAGCATACCCATAATGCAATGAAATTATGGTTTTTCTCCTCTCTTCTCTGTTACCATATAGTCAAAGGGTGGTTGGAAAAAGACGGAACTGAAATAGTGAGCAGAATATGGATAAAGGGATAAGAAGCAGCAAAGTTTTCTGAGATAACAGGATTAAAACACACACACACACACACACACACACACAGTAGAAATCAGATAATCACTCTATTAGTCAAATAAGACTGATTTGGATAAAATCTTCAACATGGAAAAATAATAAAAAGTGAAAATGAAAAAAAAAAAATTAAGCCAGACAGATAACAGACTGCCTAAAATCAGTGTAATACCAGTGAAAATGTTTATGCAAAGGTCCTGATAAAAGAGGACCCAAATGTTGGCAGCAACAATAAACATGCATTCAAGAGGAATACGAACAAATGAGGATATTTAATGGAAATGAAGTTCATACACAAAATCCTATTCATTTACCTGTGGTGATGTCATTTCTGGAGCTACTACCCAGGACAGAGTGTAGGGTCCTGCAGGCAACTCAGGCTGGGCATCTCCAACCAGGTCCTGCATGCCCAGCCCCACCACATACCCACCACTGAACCCACTGTGGCTTACATCCCTCATCTAGGACCCTGGGACATTGGCCCTCTAAGAGGAGTTGTGAAAAGGAAATAGGACAATAATTACCTTCCTGTAACCTTCCCTCAGGCTCCACGGTAACAGGGAAATAAGAGACAAGAATCAGAAGGCCTAACTGCAGTTTGTGAGCCAACAGAGGACATTTTGGACTCATCCCATCCACTGGTAGAGCTCTTTTTCTAAGGCTATTATAAAATACACTTTCACTAAAAGACTAAATTTTCTCAAGATGAAACTCTGAATCATAAAGTCAGACTATTAGTGCCATCTACACTTGGGATCTAGCTTTTTTGCCATTAGAGGCCTGTGTTTAATCTTATTTCCTAGAGACGCTGTGTAAGACGGCATTTTTCCAACAGAAGATTAATACTGTTCAAAAACGGTTCTGATCACTAACACAGCATATGCCGCATTTTATGAGGGTTTTATGTCAGAATGAAGTCAAAGATGACAAAACTTTCTATGTTGCCAAGAGCCATGAACTGAAAAAGTCTTTTTTAATTACATTTTCTCTTTATTCTTTTTCTATTTTCAAAGTTTCAAATATAGCAGCAAAATTATATAAAGAATCTCCTTTCAAAATCTTTGCTTTCATACTAAATTTTCCATTAAAAATCATAATTCCATGGTACATGGTTATACAGTTTATTCCAGTTCATTTTCCATTATGCTCTAATCAGATTGATTAAAAATGTGACTTTTTTCAGGAGTAAGAGTCCACATATTCTATCATACATTATTTCACCATTGCAAAAAATTCTAGAATACACAGTCCTAAATGTGTAAGTGGCTAGTGGAGGCACAAAAGGCAGTAACCGTTTTCTCTTTCCATAATGGGATATTCTAAATCAATGAATGCTACTAATAACTGTTTATTCTATTTTTATTGGCACTTCCTGGTTAAACGTATCTCATGTCAGTATGTTTTTAAAATACTACACATTTCAATTTTTTTCTGGTATTCATCTGGCACAAATGCTATTAAATTTTACATGTTAGATATTCACAATAAATTGCCTTTGTTCATTAGATTACACTAGCCTTGAGAGGATAAAAGGAAGTGTACCAGATTAAATAAGCATTCTCTATGACACTGAGAGAAGCCAATAAAATCATCTCAACTACAGAAATAAAGCAAGCATATATCATGTACTTAGGAAATGACAACAGAGGCCTAGCACAATCTTCACATAAGGTAAAAGGCAGGGGCAGGAAGACACCCCTAAACTAGAAATTTTTGTGTTAATTGCACTTGTTTTTCTTCTAGCTTTCTAACTGTTGAGGTTCTAAGAGGCTAACAAAGAGTATCAAGATTTTATAGGGTCCAGATTCTAGAAGAACCATCTCTGAAGTTTAGCCACTTCATTCTACTGATGAGGAAGACTAAGCACAGAGGTTTATGAGTTACTTGCCCACAGCCACACAAAGGGTGAGGTGGTGACTGCCTCCCCCCCCCCCCCCAGAAAAAGGACACTGATCACCACACCACAGCCAAGAGCAGCCTCTGGGGCGGGGAGTCCACGTGAGGAAAGTGATCTGCAACCCAGCACGTAAGAGAAAGGTAACTCCTCAAGCTTTGCATTGACACTTGATAGAATTTTCCCTCATGGTACATGTTCACTGAGAGAGAAAATGGGGAGGTGAATGGATCCAGGGGAAGAAAGAGAGAGATGTTTGGTTTCTTGAGCACAGTGAGGATTTAACGCTATGGGAAAATGTATAGCTCCAAAGGGAATTCTTAATTTCACCCATCACTACCTCTCTTCAAATGGTGGTTAACTGTGCTTCAGTTACCCAGCAATACACTGTGAAAGGAATATACCTGGAAATCTCAAGGGTCAGAATTTGAGAATAATCTAATGGCTGGGAAAGGAAAATAGATTTCTGAGAGTTACTACTACTGGTAGCTGTGATAGAATATTTTTCAAAGAAGATTTAGGCAGCTTGAAGGCAGAAGATATGGAATACATAGAAGAAAGTGAAAACTTGGAATGAATTATTTTTTAAGTTGACAATACCCCCTTGGCAAAATGTCAAAGTAAATGCTTTGGTATTGAAAACCATAATTGTATAAATAGCTTTAGTCATATCTGATCTGTCAAACCCAGTTTTAGTATTTCTAGGCACATAAATAAATGACTATGTACCTAACTACACAGAAAATAAACAGAGAAGAAACAGATAGGCTATCTTTCTATTCAAATATTAATATATGACTGCCATAACTAATCAGAGCATTTTACTAGCAAAGAGATGCCTGCCTGGCAATTTCAGGCTAAGAATGAGAAGAGTGGCTACCATGCTAAAATTTTGTGGAATAGATTATTTCAACTACAGCAATCATCAAAAGTGTAGCAAACAAATGCATATTTCTCTTTATAAGGCATTCTATTTCAGTAACCAATGTCACAAAACAAATAGTCTTCAAGGACTTTTCTCTATAACTCAAGCCTTCCATGGACAGGGAGAATTTCATTATTTCATAAATCTTTAATTAGAGTTTTATCTTTTTAAATTTTTTTTTAACCATTACTACATGTACAAGAGGATCACTAAGGTATGGGGAAGACAGTCTATAAAAAAAACTTGAAAAATACACTTCAAAACTATAAGGATCTCTACATAGTTGACCTAAAAGTATCCCCTCCCTTTATTCCCATATACAATAATAAACCGATCAAGGAATGTTATAAAAACTGCTCCATTTCTAAGGACACTTGCAAACACAGAAATTAGCAATTCTGCTCATCTCAAAGTTATTTGCACCACAAACTAAAAGAACCACATTCTTGAGGTCCCTATGTAAACACTCCTTCTTAACCAAGATTGAGATAACAGAAATACAGGAGCTCAAACCAAAGAAAATATCAGTATCTTTCAAGTTCGCGTATTCAACAAAATGTTTAACTTAACAAGCCATGCACTGGGGAGAAAAATAACAGAGTCAGTTAGATCTATTGACTGTCATGTATATGTTGGTGTTAAATGTTATAATTAAGTTACAAATCAAGATGAGCTTTGAGTAAATTGGACCAAAGGTATCAGGGAAGAAACTAAAAGAATCAAGAAAGAGTTACAAATTCAGTCCAAAAAAACACTGATGCCTATTGTCACATGATCTTTCTTGGCTCATCACAATTCATAAAAACATCTCTCAGTTTTTTTTATTACGTATCCTCAAAATCTCTCCACTGTAAGCAACTGCCCCCTAGGAATTATTCTTGACGTTGCTGTTTTCCGGTCATGGAATAATACATATACTCATAATACATAATTTTTCTACTAACTATTGTTTTTGCCAGTCCAACCTATTCCCATATATCCTCAGCTGATATTAGAAAGTAAAAATATATCTCTGCTAAAAGAAATTACAGAGCAAAGACTCAAAAAGTTAATGCACGGCATACTAATGCATACACAAGAGAATATACTAAAGGGGGGAAAACCTATTATATAAAGAATGAGAATTCAGTGTACAAGCCTAATTTAAAAGGAGGATTAAATCCAAATGAGAACACAGGTAATTCAGGATATCTAGCATGCTGTAGAATGGAAAGACTTAATAAACCAACTTATTAGTATTTGTACACACAGTGCTAAGCAATTTAGAAATAGAAAAAGTAACAATAAATTGTCTTAACTAACAGATAAGCAATGTCATACTAAACTGTGAGCAGACCATCCCTGGTGTGTCAGAGGATGGGGAAAACAAAGAATTTTATCAAAATGGCCAGAGTGATTATCTAAACCTTGATAGAAGAAATGTGATCAGACATAAAAATGACCATTATTTCAAAATAATGAGAAAGAATCTCAGGTGTAAGCAGCAGAATTTTACAATGATCTTAATTAGACTCAATGACAGCATGCCTGTAGTCTTCAGGATCTTGTATTTTTGCAAAAAACTAATCAGAATATGGAATGTCACTGCATATCTCACATTAACATTTGTTTTAGTATTAGAAAAATAAAGTTGTTACCCCATCCCTAACCATAAGAACAAAGACTTGTCTCCAACTATGGGCTTAACATTGCCCTAGGAAAGGAGTATACACATCATCTCTGATCAAAAAATACTTCAGAGTGTTTGCGTGTGTGTGTGCACGTGTAAAAGAGAAGGAGGTAGAAACAATACCTAGGTATTTGTTCAACTCAACATTTATTACACAGCCTTTCTGATAAGTAGTTATCCTGTCCCTCTGATATCCTGTTCCTATCTCTGATAGCTCAGTTGAAAATTCATTTCCCCAATGTCTCAGTTATTAAATCTTTATTCCTCTGTGATCAAGGGTGCTCCCAGCTAGTATTCCAGATCCTTCTGGTCTCCAATTGGTCTACCTAGCTCGAGTTCCATTATCTGACTAGTCTGTTTTCTAGAATCAACTAGCCTGTGCTCTTTTCTATCCCACAACCACTTGAATTTACAATGATTTTTTTTTTTTAATCTGGGCTTTTGATACTTATGTATTTATA
Organism: Halichoerus grypus; assembly: GCF_964656455.1. Lineage (NCBI taxonomy): Eukaryota > Metazoa > Chordata > Mammalia > Carnivora > Phocidae > Halichoerus > Halichoerus grypus. The sequence goes on along the minus strand of NC_135715.1, from coordinate 44,951,150 downwards.
TTATCATCCCTTCAAGCTAGATCTCATACTGCGTAGATCCTATATAGTCATACAAAACTCTCGGCTCATGTTCAGACCTCTTTTCCAGTGTACCACCTTTCCTATATGCAACCCAAATGTCCCTCATGTACCTTCCAACTATAGGGAAGTGGTTGAGGGAGGACTAGTGGGGTTTGTATAGACTATGATTAGGGAAGTATGGGTGAGAAGGGAATGGGGAGCTGGTGTTTAGTGGGTACAGAGTGTCAGTAGGGGAAGATAAAAAAACTCTGGAGAGGGACCGTGGTGATGGTAATGTAGCAATATGAATGTACATAATGCCAAAGAACTGCAGACTTAAATGTGCTTTAAGTGATAACATTTTATGTTAATTAACCATAAAAAAAAAATAGAAAAAAGTAAGGCTGGATTTCAAACCACTTTCTTTTTTAATAATGTGAGTTTGACCTCTTTTTGATTTAAAAATGTATGTAGGGATTAGGTGATTTTTTTTTTTAATGAAAAGACAATAAATCTTAAGTGGCCCTCAAATTCTCAAACCAGATCAAACTAGGATCATTTAAAATGTGTGTGGTCTTTCCCAAGAGCTGCTCAAAGACAGAGATGGTGCTTCTTTATGGCACAGTGCACCTCGAACATGGACACTGATTTGACTGCTCACGTGATGGCCCAGAAAATGCAGCTCCAGAAGAATCCTTCCTCTCCTACCTCACTCTGGACTATCTCTCCAAATCGTGCAAGGACTTTGCTTCTCGGGCAACCCAGGGTCTCAAGAACCTAATCACATTTCCAGTTTCTCCAATGTCACAGCCCGGCTCTCAGATTTCTAAGACTATGGCACCCCAGGTCAAACATTGTCATTAGGGAGGATAAGCGAGGAAGCAAGGGTAGTCTTTGACATGGAAGGCAGATCTTAGCTCCTCTCTCCCCCCTCTTCTTACACTTCCAGTCTAAAAGGTTCAGCATGGAGTGTGGCCCTCTCATCTTTCATTTCCTTCCCTTCTCAAGAGCTGGCACTGACAGGACAACTTGACATTTTCCAGCACTGAAACCAACCCTCTCATCTCCTTGGTCTTTGCCCCACATAAGCAGTGGGCACATGGAGAAACTATCATACTGGGTTCTAGAGAAGGAGCCAGCCTTAGGCCTTTAGTACCTGCAGACAACCATGTTAACAATAAATGGTGCTTTATCTTCTTTGTTGTGGATCCCTATACAGATACCTTACCAAAGAAAAAGGAAGGCTGAACCAAGACAGGATTCGGAAATGCCCTGATGTTTTATAATCCCCAAAACTCCCATAAAAACTCCTAAGAATTTAAGATAAGCAACATTTCCACCTCCTTCCTAATGTCCATATTTAAAGTTACAGGTTTTTAATAAAACCATCATTTTCCAGTATCTTCCAGGATGCCTCACGAAAACATCGTATCCTGCGCACACTAACCAAATATGCTATGAAAAAGAAGAAAGTACTTAACAGAACCATTCCGTGAAAGGAAAAGGGAAGGAACTCTTCATTAATGGGAGTGCAGTAGCTTAAATCTTATTAGAAAATCTCACTTTAAACTCAATTACTTCACATTATGTTGGGCCACCTGACACTTGAACAGAGAAGCATTAACATCTTAGTAGAGAACAATCTTTACAGGAAACGAAATATCCCTTACTGTAAACTACCCAATCTTACTAATTAAAAACTATCTCTGGTTTAAATGCTTCATGAAAATGTCAGACAGTAAAAATTAATGTTCAAAAGATATATAAACCAACAAGCCAATGCAGAACACGGAATGAAATACTAAGAACATTTTTGATATCTAGGAACACCCATTAACTGGGGACTCTGGTGCATGTCAAAACTCTGAAACTTTAAAATGTTTTAATAAATCATATCACTATTCTTATTATTTTACTTTTTTGTTTACCCAAGAAACATGGAATCCATATTTCAAATGATTACTTGAATTTTTTAAAGTTTCAAATCCTTTCTCCATTAAAATGAATAGTAAAATATCACCTAATAAAGATTTTACAGTAAGAAAACTGAAGCAGAGAGTAGCGAAGAGTCTGGCAAACGGACATCAGGACTCTAGACTCCCGTTTTTGAGCTTTTTCTGCTCTGGAAATTTGATTATCCTGGCCATTCAGAGCCTATCCGGCCCATCAGCAGAAACTACAAATGTGAGGACATGTGAGCTGAATGGAATTAAAGGCAGAATGACTAAGATTCATTCCACCCTGCAGGGAAAGTAGAGCCAGACAATAATTGGAAATGATAACTGAATTTTTTTTCCCCCCCTATCTGGAGATTTTCCCCATAGCCTTGCCATTTCAGGATCAATGGCCTTTATTTCCTCTGGGGGAAAGATAACGCTTAGAGTAAGACGTCATTCCTCAACACCAAGTGTAAAATTAGGTTTCTGTTAGTATCTACACTGAGACAATGGTCTTGAAAGCTATGTGGTTCAATTCAAGAGCTGGGTACTTACAGGGAGAATATGTTTAAACGAGCTCACAATGTTTTCTTTTAAAACAGGACGGGATCCCACTGTCCGCACTACAAAGGAAAGATGCAGAAGAGAAGGTAAGGACAGAGTCTCAGGCACAGGGAAGACCAAGAGAAAACTTGGAGAAGACCAGAGGCAAAAGGATCAGAATTTAGACCCAGCCATACAGGCTGTGCTCCCTTCCTCCTCCCACAGATAGGAATGGGCTGTGGGAGAAGGGTATCTGAGGTAAAAGATGATGGAACAGGGTTTGGAAGCCTAAGAGCAGAGGGTGTTTGTGCCCCCACTTCTTGTCTGGGTCTCCGTGGGAAGAATGGCCTTCAGCCAAGGCGCCACAAGTTCTGGAAAGCGAGTGCGGGACACAGCAGGCACGCGGAGGCAGCGAGTGCACCTGCCCACAAGGCTATCTTGCTTCGTAAGGGGTGGATGGGAGATGTGAGGATGCTAACGGGTCAGAGCCACATGCTCTTTTCAGAAATAGGGGCTATAGTACATTAGACTTTTCAAATAATAGAGAAATACACATTGGATAAATTCTCCTGCAATTCTAGGAGGAAAAAAATATCTACACTAGCAACAAATATTCTATTCCAAATTTTACAAAGTCAGTGAGGACTGCAAGAACTCTTCTCAACATGTATACATAAATACTGCCCAAAAGGAACATAACCTATAACACACACATTTCTATTGACTTATAGAATACTTGACATCAAATGATTTAAAATTTAAACTCTTATTCCTATACTTAGCCCTCTTAGTTACTTGAATACTCACAATGCTTTCTCAGCTTTTCACAATGCTGTCTCAGCTTTTCACAAGCTGCTCCTCCTAAAGCCTGAGGAAGATATATGCAACTTGCACTTCATCAATTACTCCTATCCTCACACTTGAGCAAACATTCTTCAGGATAACCATTACACGGATTCCCTTCATTACAAATGGGTGTCCCTTCTGATCACTGGCACCATTTGGAATAATTAACTATCGAATATACTGCTTTCTGAATGCAGTTTACTGAATTAATGGAACCCTGTGTATGTAATATACTTGACAAAAACTTCTCGCACTTTGGAAAGCTAAGGTCATTTCTAAGTGGTGACTGTTTAAAAATCAAACAAATGACTCACATATCTTGTTACAATTTCTGAGATTCATTTACATCGAGTAAGGCAAAGTCACCTTTTACTTTCCAGTTAAACATATAAAACAGAGTTTAAAAAAAAAAAAACGAAGCATAATAGTCCAGCTAATTGTCCTATTATGCCGAAAATGTTTTCTAGGAAAAAGAATTTTTAAACATCACTGTAAGATGATTCAAACAATAAAGCAAAGTTTCCTTTACCTTACTACATGTTATTGTAAATATTCCCCCCCCAAAAAAAACTGGTAACAACAGTTACTAGTAACTAAAGCTACTGCTGGTAGTCTTCTAAAAGGCTACATATAAAATATAAATACACATATATAAGTGCCTATGTAAACACCAACAGATGTATATACATGTATATAAATATACGGTTTAGGGTTTTTTTTTTTTTCCTTTTTAATCAAATAAGCTTATACCATATATATTGTTTTACATTTTATTATTTGATAAAGCAATAAACACTGGATATTTTTCCATGTTCTTATGTATGGATCAACCACATTCTTTGAAAGAGCTTCACAGTACGTCACCCACGTACCCTATTTTACCATAATTAACTATTTTTCCTAATGATTACTTAAGGTGTTTCTAAATTTTTGCCATCAATTTATTACAGTAAACATCTTTGCAATGTATTTTTCCATATGTATATAAGCATTTGTTGCATCTACACTGTAGCATGCCTAAGTGATAATCTCATTCCCTTTTAAGAAAAGAAATGTGAGCAAGCTTACCACCATTATTATAGTTCTTCCTCTACTGAGCCGGGATACATGGATTTTAAAGTGGTTTTCCCAAAGTTTATTTTGGTAGCTTAGTTCTTCATTTTAATGAAGATAAGTAGTTCTAAAAAATCCCAAATATTAAACTAAAATGAACACTCATTTTATAGATATGTAACTGCGGCCTGGAAAACTGCCCTCTCCAAGGCCAAAGAACTACCTAGTAGCAGATTCAAGACTAAAAACCAGATTCTCGATTCTAGGCTATTCTCACTGTACCAAACTCCATTTTTGGAAGGAGGACACCCGGGGCAATGAAAGCCCTGTTAGAGCAATGAAAAGAACTAGAATTGCAATAGTTGTCAATACAGAGCTCCTCCAAGGAAAGGCTCCTTTGTCACCGCAAAGACCATTTTAAGCAGTTTCATTCACTCACTCATTCACAAGGCACTGAGACATCCAAGGAAGGATAGAGAAAAGGAAAACATAATCCTGTCCTTAAAGAATTTCAATTAAAACTGGAGCAGCAATAGGTGCAAAGATGAAAATGATACAATAGTAGAATCATTTATATAAAGCGAAACATTTTAAAGGGGTCTTTTGAAAGCTAACCCATCAGAAGCCCACTAGAAGAATTTACTGAAAAATTAGTAAATTTTTGAATGACTGAAACAAATGAGACCAATAAAGGGAGAAGATGAATGGAGGAGGTTCAAAGAAGCAAAATATAGATCTGGCTAGACTAGTCAGGAAAATCTTCATGAAATAAGCGGTTTGAGATGTGGGCCTTGAAAGCTGAATAGGAGATAGGATTAGGATGCATCTCTTTCCTCTCTCTCTGAAGAGTCACTTTCTATATGTAAATATGTGAATTCTTAAAAAAAAATTTTTAAAGATTTTATTTATTCATTTGAGACAGAGATACAGAGAGAGAGAGAGAGAGAGAGCGCATGAGCAGGGGAGAGGGAGAAGGAGAAGCAGGCTCCCAGCCAAGCCAGGAGCCAGACATGGGGCTCAATCCCAGGACCCTGGGATCATGACCTAAGCCGAAGGCAGACGCTTAACCATCTGAGCCACCCAGGTGCCCCTAAATATGTGAATTTATATACATATACAAAAGAAGTAAAATACAGTTCTAAGTTTTTTGAGAATGTTGAAAAAAATCTTAGTAAAAACATAAATCCAAAAGGGAAGAGCTTCGGTCTTTTCCAGTCTCATTCTGCACAAGGCAGTTGAAGAACAGAAGGGTTTATTTCAAGAATTACCATCACACATGAACTCTTAGTGCATCTCTGAGATACGAGGCAAACCAACTGTCCCAGGGAAGCAGAATTCCAATGACAGAATTTGGAGAGGGGAGCTGATTTCTACTGTCATCCATGCCTTATATGCAATGGGATTTTGAAAGTTTATTGAAATACATCTTTATTATTGTTAATGCATAGTTGAGTCAAAAACCACTATGTTTAACACTAACTTGTTTCAAATAACTTTCTTGTGCGTTAGAAAAAAAGGGGGCTTCAGCCATCAAAAAAATGAGATCTTGCCATTTGCAATGACGTGGATGGAACCTAAAGGGTATTACGCTAAGCAAAATAAGTCAATCAGAGAAAGACAATTATCATATGATATCACTCGTATGTGGAATTTAAGAAAAAACAGAGGATCATAGGGGAAGAGAGGACAAAATAAAACAAGATGAAATCAGAGAGGGAGAGAAACCATAAGAGACTCTTAATCATAGAAAACAAACGGAGGGTTGCGGGGGGTGGGGTTGGGGTAACTGGGTGATGGACATTGAGAAGGGCACATGATGTAATGAGCACTGCGTGTTACAGAAGACTGATGAATCACTGACTTCTACCTCTGAAACCAATAATATATGTTAATTAACAGAATTTAAATAAAATTTAAAAAAAAAAAAGGGGGGGCTATAGTCCTTTATACTACCTTTTAGAAAGGAGATAGGCAAAGCATCTTGAAAGAACCTGTCCTTAGCATCAGTCATTCTAGGCTCATAGCAGGCCACTTCATAGCCTCGAAACATCACCCACCACCACACCCTGCAGGCCAGCCATGCCTTCTACGGTCCTATGCCCTGCAGTCACTGCAACAGTGTGTCAAATCTTCCTCTGACGTGACGATCCTTCTGTAAGATTAGCCTTCTCCTTTCCTTCCTGCTTTCATAAACCACATGCACCCTCCCAAACAACTCAAATGTTTGCCTGAAGCTTTTCCACACAATCCAGACCTCAAACCCCATCTCCTGCCATTTTTGCTCCTCACATAATATGCTCTAGCCACAATGAGCTTCTGAAGGATTCTAGATTACACATTCTTTCCAACCTAAGGGACTTTGAACATGCTCTTTCCCACATCTGTAGAGCTTGTCCCTCAATTCCTTGCTTGCCTGGTGAATTCTTAATTCCCCTTCAGGTCTCCAATTAAATGGCGGGACCTCAGAGGCCTTCAGTGACCAGCCTCGTCCACCTAGCACCTATCACCGTAACTTGCTCATTACTTTCACAGGACGTTCAAAAAACTGTGGTTATTTTTTTCTACCTATTTATTTTCTATCCTCTCCATTTGAAAATACACTACAAGAAGGCAAGAATTTTGTCTTGCTCAGCACGGCATCCCAGGAGCTAGGACAGTACCTTTCATAGGAGGGGCATCCGATATGTGTCATTTGGCTGACTGGCTGGTTGGCTGGGCTACATGATTTGCCATGACTGATTCAATAACCAAAACCAGAGCCTCTGCTTGCTGACTGACAGCGGATAACTGCGATCCCAGGCATAGCATTAAGAAGGAGCTAGCCTTGAGGGAGTATGATTTGTATATCCAATTTCACTTGCTGACAGAAAAAAAAGCCACACGAGCACTAAGTCTTAAGCACTTAATACAATAGGGATTACGGAGCTCCGAGGAGAAAAAGTCCGTAAGCACAAAGCTGCTGGGCTAGGAGATAAGGAGACCCTCTTCTGCAGAGGAATATCGATCTACAGAATAGATGTGGGAACCAGTGCCAAGAGGTACAGGTGGGTATTCCTGTCCTGCTTCCTTCAGACTTCAGAGTTAATGCAGCAGTATTTTCTATAATAATGATTCATTTTATCAGGAAAAACCCTATAAATTAAATTTTACATAGCAAGCTTCACCTATTAAAAATACACTCACATAAAAAACAGAGAAAACTCTGGCATATTGTTAAAATCTCCTAAATAGGCACTGAATTACAGGGTGCTGTCTCCATAGGACACATACAGAAAATATTTGAGTGATACATCACCCAAACATGACCAACGATGGTTTTACTAGCAAAGGTTTTAATCCTGTGTTCAGCCATCACAATTTTCATCTATTAAATGATAAAATGATTACTATAGATCATACTAACTTTACAATTCTATGTTTATTTAACCAACATTCCTATTTTTTCTACTTCCATTACAAGATGCAAAGCACTGTGATCCCTCTGTGTTGTCCTTTCAGCTAAAATTGGTTAAAAACAAACATTTGTGTAACATCTTACACTTTATAATGCACAACTTCCAGCTGGAACAAGTTCTGGATTATTTATAATGGATACAATGATGAGAAAAAAAGCCTCATCAAGACTATTTAATACTGTTCATTGCATGGTCAATTCTTTAAAAAAACAAACAAACAACCACTTGAAGTTCGATATATAGCATGGGAAATGCAATGTTCGCAAAAATCAACTCCAAAAATTTTTCAAGAATATATATGCAGCTAATTTTAACTAGCATACAAATAACAAATGCTGGAAAAGCACTTGGGTCATCATTTAGAAATACATGCAAACAGACACAAAGAGAAAAAGAATATATTGCTGATGAGTACTGGACCATGCTTATCAGCTTGAATAGCTATTGTAGATACTATTTTAATTTGGTCATACTTAAAATTGAAAAGTTATTATTCTAAAAACCTAAGTACATAATGGACATGCTAGTGTTTCTTTTTAAACTACACCCCCATCACCAGGCACAGCTTTAAAATGTGTAATACGAAATGAGAGAATTTGAAAATCTGGTACAACAGAAAGAAAGAAAACTGTAAAATAAAACTGATGATGAAGTGTAAGAGCTGCACCAGGGGTCAACAACACTGTGTCTATTATTCAGTGGAAACACAGAATTTGCCTTTAGATACCATTTTAATGTCAAATCAAGAACTGTCAATCAGCACCATTTGTTTGTAATCCCTCATCAGAACCCATTGCCTCCATCTGAACATTCACAGGGAGGAATGCAGAGAGCATATCTGCAAGCACTTAACCTTCATCAACCAACATTCATGCATGCTCATTAACTTTTTTTTATCCCACTTTCGAGCAGGACACAGCTCATACCGGAATAATAACTCGCTGATAATTGTTCAAGACAACAGCTGGACAGGCAGAGTGCAGAGGTGAACACTCTCATAGATTATGGGGTACAGTAATGCATTACAATTAGTATAAAGAGTCATATGCTCATGTTCAATCGTTTTCAAAAAAAGTTAGGAAAATGTCAGTAAGAACAGCAATCCCCTCTAACTTTAACTCAGCATGGCTCACTGCCTGATTCTCTTAATGCTTCACTATTTTGATATAAACCAATGACAAGCACTGACCCCAGTTACTGTACCATTTCATGAATGGAAACAGTTATTTTGATGTAGTATAGTCAGACATGATCTAAACTTACAATCTAATTTAAAGACCACCAAGAGGGAAGGGAACATTTTACCCTTTCTAACAGTTGTTTTGTATTAAATCTTGTAAGTTCATTACTATTCCAAAAAGTGGCACTGATTACTAGGTCTTAAAGATGAATTCAAATTAATATCACTGAAGAAGCTTTAAATATCATTAAAAAAGGAGGCCTAGCTATGGAAGGGAACTTAGAGAATATCCAGTCCAAATGTCTGATTCATAACAGCTACTCTTCTTCTTTGCCATAAAGCAATACAAATGAAATTAGTATAATTGTTGGAAAAGGTAATCAAGAGGACACGATCACCAGTTGATCCTTGAGCTTGACCCAGGCAACTGGAGACTCCTCACCTGCTGTCCTTGGAATGTATGCTCTGACTACCGTTCCCACAGTGGGAGCTGTTCCAAGAACATAGCCTTGAGAGTGCAGGGTTTTGTTGAGACCATCCTGACATATACATGACTGAACCCAGTTAAAGCCTCTATGTAAACTTTTTAAGATTTGATGGATAGGTGCAGACATGTACTCATCTTGCAGCAGCCCAAAACATGTCTTATAAGTTAAGTTTCCTTGCTTTTTAAACCTGCCACCTACCAATCTGGAATGGTTTGCCTCCTTCTATGGTCTCTCCTTGCCCTCTGTGAACAGGGGGCCAAGTTTGTGAACCAATAATAAGAGTTGCCATTTATGAAGTAATGTGAATCAGGTATCATGCTAGGCATTCAGTAGAATGGTCTCTTAATATTGTGAGTAGCTATTAACTTCTTTTCAGATGAGAAAATTAACCTGAAAAAGACTGCGAATTCATCCAAATTAAAAAAAAAAAAAAAAAAAAATCAGAGACAGGATTCCAACCAGGCATTCTGATTCCAAAAGTGAAGCTTTTCATTGTTTTTTTTATATCAGAATCTTGCTTCTATTTCCATTATTTTATTCCAGCATTGTGGCTATACAACTATTTGACTCTCTAGAATTAGACCAATTCCTGAAGGGTCTTTATTCTAAGATACAGCACTTAAAACTCCATATTTTCCCACTATTTTCATGTCCAAGAAGCCTGCTCTTAAAATTCATATAATCTCTAGTCTTTGTACTTTAACTAGTTTCCTTTTGACATCCCCCTACCTTTATTTCTCCCACCACCCAACTTAGACTTTCCAATCAAACTTCTTCAGGTAGTTGCTACTATACCCTGTCTCCATCTTACTTCCATGACATTTAGTCACAAATGTCTGTGAGGTGAATTGCCAAACCTAAGTAAATACAAGTCATTTCTCCAGTCCTACTTCCAGTTAGTGGTAACTGTCAAAGGAAATCACATAATCCACATTGGGATCCACTATAATTTAATACTATAATCTGAAATAAAACCTCAATAATATAAGCCAGTGCTCACTGAACTCTAGCCCCATGAGTCCCAACCATAGCTAAGCCACCTGTTTTTGTAAATGAACGATTACTGGAGCACAGCTATGGCCATTAGCTTACACAGGGCATGTAGCTGCTTCTGCCCTGTAGCAGCGCAATCACGGAGCAGCTGTAACGAAGAGCATATGGCCCACAGGGACCGAAATATTTACTATGTGGACCTTAACAGAAAAGCTTTGCCAACCTATGATATAACCTATAATGAGGATCCATACAATATCTCAAGTCAACTGGGTAAAAATAAAAGCTGTTTCTCTTCAGCCTAAAATCTATAGACACCAGCTTAATTCACACTATTAACCCTAAATCAGCCTATGCTCTGCAATTCTTTCCAAAGTCCACCAGCTAATGATCATCTAAACCTGGTTGATTATACTTCCACAACTCTCTCTCATACCGATTGTACTCCCATGGAAGGAACCTAGATTCAGGACTTTATCACCAATTCCCTGGGTAATTAGAGTGGTCTCTTAATGGTACCCCAGCCTATGGATTTTACCTACTACAACAAAGAGCTGTCCAATACTGACTTATCACACTAACACGGAGATTGAATCACACTACATCTCTATTCAATACATTTCAATGTTTGTGACAGAATTTAATATATTTAATATTTTAAACTAATATTTGTGATAGGTCTAAATTTAAATGCCTGAATATTCCATACAAAGACCTCCATAATATGGACACAACTGTGTCCCAGTTCATCTTCCAGTGACATTGCCCCATCTCTCTCCCCCAAACCCCACAGAAACTGAAGTACACACCATTACTGCTCTTTAGCTCCTAAGCCTACATATTTCCCCAAATACATCCAGCACACATGCCCATGCCTTTACTTACACTTTTTCTCTTTCTCCCTGTGTGTTCATTCACTAACCCATCCAACAAACTTATGAAGCAACAGTAAGCATCAGATACTGGCCTCAGTGAAAAGAATGTAATGGGGAGAAAGCAGACCTGGTTCTACCCATGGAAAGATTACAGTTCATTAGGAAAAGAGAACATTAAGTAAACACACAAATAAGAATTTTATGAGAATCACAAACCAGTGCTATGAATGAAAAGTAGCTATGTGGGATTGAATTACAAAGGGATCTATCCTAATCTGGAAAGTCGGAGAAGGCATTTCTCAAAGGAAAGGACACTAGAGCAAAGGAAGTTTGCATGGGGTCAGCAAGGTGAAACTACCTCCCCTCATGGGATCTTTTCTAATTAATCCAGTTTCAATCAATAGATTTATAAATATGTATAACAGCTGTGATATAATGACTAGATGTAATACTATATGGTCAAGATATTATAAAAACTGTTTAATAGCATAGAATGCATATGTACAAATAAAAATATATCACATATACAAATTTTGAAAAGATAAAAGGGAATACAGGCAAACCCTACCCTGATTTCAGGTAGGGTAGTAGAGTTTAGGGTGGTACTTTTTTCCTTCATCCATTTCTAAACTTTCTGTAACATAATTATTTTATAATGAATAAATTATAGCAGTTTAGTTAACTATCTTCACAAAATTTTAAACAGCATAAGTAATATTTCATGTCTACTTCACTCACATATAATATTTTATAGTTATAATATAGAATAACCCATAACACATGTATCTTTGCATTGCAAGCTTCCCGGTCATAAAACCTTTGAATCCTACCACTGTTCAAATTTGCAATAATATTATTTGTATCTTAATGTTTCTCTACTTGATTAAAGCTTGTATTAGCCTCTATAAGAAGAGTTAATATACTTGAGTTTGTTATGTCCAATCAAATCTTTATGTGGTGATGGGTATTAAAGAGGGCATATACTGCATGGAGCACTGGGTGTTATACGCAAACAATGAATCATGGAAAAACTAATGATATAATGTATGGTGATTAACATAAAATAAAAAGAAATATGCCCTCAAAAAAAAAAAGAATAGTTTCAGTAAATTTTGATTTTTTTAAAAGCTTAAAGTCAACACCTATCAAAGAAAGAAAGAAAAGAAAGGAAAAGAAAAGAAAATGAAAAGAAAAGAAAAAAAATGGAAAGAAAGGGAGAAAGAAAGGAAGGAAAGAAAGGAAAGAACGAACAAACGAGTGTTTGCAAGTAGAACCCTTATGCATTGCTGGAGGGAATGTAAAAAGATTCAGCCACTGTGGAAAACAGTTTGGCAGTTCCTCAAAAAGCTAAATACACAATTACCACGTGATACAGCAATTCCACTCCTAAATCTGTTACCCAAAGAATGGAAAACAGGTATTTAAAGAAATACATGTTCACAGCAGCACTATTCACAATAGCCCCAAAAAAGGGGAGGAGGACAGTTTCAATATGCAAAGAATAAAAACTTCATATATACAAAGGATGGTATATACATACAATACTATATACATAAAAGTAATGTAGTACTGATACAAGCTACAATGTGTATGATCTTAAAAACTATCATGCTAAGTGAAAGAAGCCAGATACAAAAGCATCACATATTGCAGATCTCCCATTTATACGAAACACCCAGTATAAATTCACACAGACAGAAAACAGATCGGTGGTTGCCAGGGCTGGAAAGAAAAAAGGGGGAGAAACTGCTTCATGAGTACGGGGTTTCACTTTGGACTGATGGAAATGTTTTAAAACTAGACAGAAATGGTGGTTGCACTCCACTGTGAATGTCCTCAATGCCACAGAATTATTCACTTAAAAAAATGGTTTTTACGTGATATGAATTTCAACTCATACCAAAAAAAAAAAAAAAAATCAATACCTAACAAAGGTGCAATTTTCAGGGGAAAAAAAAAAAAACTATAAAATGTGTTACAATCTATTTGTTAACAGTTATTCTGGGTTTGCACACATGGAATCAAGGTCCAGCCAACAATAAAACAGAATTTACCTCAACTCTTTCCTCCTCCTTATACAGATTCCTGCTGCTAAACCAAGCAAGAAAGGTCAATCATTTCAGCATCTAGATCCTAAACCTATCCCACTCTCAATCACCTTCATTGTTCCAATTTTTTTTTTAAATCTAACTTACAGAAGAGCTTGTTATTCACTCAGAGCTAACATCATCAGTGGCAGAGTTAATTGGAGTCTTGATCACTTAAAAATTTCTACTCTCCATCCGAAATTCCTATTTGCTTAAAATGAAAAAAAAAAAAAAAAAGCTTGTTGGAGGAGGATGAAGTTATCCTACTCTTTTTTTTAAAGGAATGAGAAACCATTCATTCATTCAGCAAGCATTAATTCACTGTCCACTCATGTGTCTGGCATTCTATTAGGTGACAGCAATACAGCAGTAAAGGAAAACAAAGATCTCTCCCCTAAAGGAGGAGGGCAGAGAAACAACAAGATAAACATATGCTTAGTAAATAAGAATATGCTAGAAGTTGATAAACGATTTTTAAGAAGAAAACAACAATCCAGGTAGAAAGAACTGGCATGGGGACACAGGGGCAGAGCACATGGAAAACGGCGGTAGCACTGAGTTGGAAAGCAAGTGCAGGAGCCTCATTGCGAAGGGGACACTGGAGTCAGGACTCAAGCCGGTAAGAGACTTAATTTTTCCTCTGCCATGTCCAAGGAAGGGAACCTCTGGGGACGTATCAGGGGACTCTCCAGTGCGGCTGAAGTAAAAGAACAAAGGAGAGGTAGCAGGCGATGAAGTGAGAGAGCAGAGCAGCAGGAGAGGGAAGAGTTTCCAGAGGCTTTGGCACTCTCCCAGGAGAAGAGAAAGGGTTCGACCATGTGAAAGCGAAAAACTGCACGCAAGGCAGCAGCTAGGGGCAGAAGGCAAGCAAGTTCTCCAATGCCTAACCTGGCGGAAGACATTCTGCCAATAAGGCTGTGACGGCAGCAGCTCCCGCGGGGAATTTTCCTAGGAGATGAAGAATGGGTAGAGACTGCAAATTAAAACATTCAGGGTAAATGATGAAGACCCAGGCACAGGCAATGAAATGCACAGCCAAACCTGGTGAAAAAAGAGACCAAAAGTACTAAAGTCTAGTGTATAAAGCAGAAAAACAACAAGAAGAATACAGCTAGGAATACAAGTTGGGCTAGACCCCAAAAAGCTACCCATAACAGAGAAGTGTTTTTTTTTTCTTTTTAATCTTTTAGAACGCGTGCACACATGGGATTTGATAAATGTGCTATTTGTAGGGGTGGAAAATCCGAAGACATCTGGCATGACTATCTCAGGAAGAAGAAGAGAAAACAACACAAAAGGTATTTAAGGGAAAAAGAGGTTGGAAGTACATATGTAATGGATAAAATGGCTATTGGAGCTTCCAAAGGTTAAAGGAACAAAAGAAAAGAGGTCCCTGTGCCACACAGGTAGTCAGGGGAGCTGATACCAAGGTCATTTCCATACCAGCGCATGTGGACTTCCACGGACACCCCCTCCCTCCTCCCCTTTCGGTCTCACCAGGAGAGAGGGGAAAGAACACAAGGTGCCAAGTCAGGAAGAAGTGAATTCTTGACTTCCAGCTCCTTGATAGTGATTCGACCTAGAGGGCCAGATTTTCAACTTCTCTGAGCCTCAGCCTCTACACGTGAACATGGGAAGAAGGCCTAAAGCTCACAACATAAGGACTGTGCACAGTTACTGGGGCCAAGCAAATGCTCCTTTTCTCCTTTACTGTTTAAGTCAGCTCCTTTCTCTCATTGCTTTTTGCTTCCAACAGCTGTTCTGGACTTCTTACAACCCTAACATGATCAAGGATAATGAGAAATTTTGATTTATTGAGGTTGTAAGTTACGCTTATTCATCAAGAATACATTCACAAAAATAGTTTTGACAAAGCGCACCTCAGAGATACAAAAATGGGCATGGGATGATCCCGTCAGTTGCCTTCTCTGTACTCAACAATCTCACAGAGGTAAAAAATGAAGCTGCACCCCAGTGATGATCAATTTGGATTATCTGGTTTATGGAAGATATTCTTTCATAAACAGGTAAGTTTACAAAACACACCACACACATCGAGGAAATTCCATGGCACAAGCATTGCTACCACATTGAAGCTGGAAGAGACTGCTGCCTTCCTCGCTATCAGTACTGAAAACAACACGCTATCTACTAAAGCGGGTAATGGAAATACAAACGATTGGTCAGTGGGAAAAGCTCATATTCACTTTTCTACAGATAGGCAAGATTTGAAACGAAGCACACTAAAACTTGAGAAAGGTATTATTCATAAAAAGTATAATTTTAAAACACACGTTCAATCTCCAAATGCTAATATCCCTCATTTAAAAACAAACACAATTATTCCACTGGTTATTTCAACTCTCCTGGGTTGAATCTTACGCTACGGGAGCAGAGTGCCAAACTGTCCCACTGTGACCTGTGAAACCCTGAAAAATAATTGGTTCTCTAATTGAAAAAGAAGAAAAGATGAAAGGAGGAAGAAGAGCTCGGCTTCGGGAAGAACGAGGCGAAGGCAGTATCATGATGGAAGAGTAGACCGGCAAATGACTAAGAGCCAACAATTAAATTAAAATAAATTGCTTATTTTGTGTGAAATGTGGTTGCATTAGATCTTTCTGATAAATGGGATTTCCTCAGTGATGAATTTTTTCCAATTAAAATAAACTTTTTATAGACTGTATTTGAAATTGCCCAGTGAAATATGCAATTATATATTTTCCAGGTTGTAATGAAATTATATGTTCATATCCATTTATAGATGCTTATGAGGTCTGAGTAATATCTGGACCAGGAAAACATCCCTCTTCCCAGGGTCTCTAACACAAAAATATTACTCAGATAAAAATATATTGTGAAACATCATAGAACAAGAGTAACAATCTGCATTTTAAAATATTTAACTAAACTTCAAAGTGAGGAAATTGTTTTTCAACAGGCAGTGTAGAAAGTTAATAATGTGATAAGTTATCTCCCAGAAGTTAATAATGTATAAAATAGTACACATTTCTTTTTCTAAATTAGAACCAGTCTTTCTTTCTTTAAATACATAGTAATAAGAGTAAAGAACCAATTTGTTTTTATTTTTATTTTTTTTTAAGATTTTTTATTTATTCATTTGAGAGAGAGACTGAGTGAGAGCATGAGGGGCGGGGAGGGGCAGGTCAGAGGGAGAGGGAGAAGCAGATAGCCCAACGCAGGGCTCGATCCCAAGACCCTGGGACCATGACCTGAGCCGAAGGCAGACAGTAATCAACTGAGCCACCCAGGCACCCCACCAATTTGTTTTTAAATGCCAATGGTTCTTTAGGTTTTGGGAGGGTGTGTCTGGGTTGAAAAAAAATTATATATCTATACACACACAACTTAATAATTTCTCCGAAAAAATAAAATAAAATTTATAGTGTGCATTACAAACTAAGAAATACATAGTAAACTGTGATACCTGTTGCCCATTAAATAAATATAGTATATTTGACTAAAAAGGGAAAAAATTTTTTTTCCTGGCACTTAGACATATGTAAGGATTTTTCCTAAAACTCCAGAAAGGCACTTAGCTGTGGCAATGAAAACATGTTAATGTGATTAGTAAAGATCCAAAGCTCAATAACATTTAGTGAACAGAACAAATAACTTATAAAGTTAAAATGCCTCAGGACCCTAAGACGGCGCTCCTGTAAAAGAAATGCAGAGCTAAAGGAGACAGACATAACTTTAAGGAGTGGAATTAACAGGGCCAAGTACCTTGTGAAATGTTGCAGTTTTATGACAACCACTCATCCTAGCACCCCATCCTCCTCTATGGAAGATGACCATGTTCTAATCCCTAGAACCATAAATATGTTACCTTATGTGGAAAAAGGAACTTTGCAAACGTGATTACGATTACAGACCCAAAGATTGGGACATGAGCATGGATTAGCTAGGTGCACCCAATTTAATCACATGGTTTTTCAAAAGAAACTTTCCTGGTGAACGTCATAGTCTGAGAAGGATGTAATTAAGGAAGCCAGGTATGTGGGCAGCTCTAGAAGCTCGACAAGGCAAGGAAGGGACAGATTGTCCCCTAGAGCCCCCAGAATGTAGCCCCGTTGACACCTTGATTTTAGCCCAGTGGGCCCATGATGCACTTCCAACAGAACGGTAAAACAGTAAATTTGCATTAAGTTGTCAAATTCACAGTAATTTTTTAGAGCAGCAATAGAAAATTAATACAAAGCCCCATTTGTGAGCATAAGGATTCCTCCTACCCTATGCTGGAAATGGACAGAAAGCTAAGAAAGTGGAGAAGTTAATCCTGGGTCCTGACATAATTAGGATGATGAATTTACCAAATCTGAGACAACCAACCACCAGACTTCTTGTCTAAATCACTTTTAGCTGGGTACTGTTTCCTGCAGGCGAAGTTCCTCACAGATTCACCGGAAAACACTAATTTATATACACTAATACAGCATATAAAATTCCAAAGTTGTCTTCCAATCTTAGATTTGGGGGCTGTAAGACATTCTAAAATAAATACTTCTCACTTCAGGAGTTTTGCCCCTCTTATCGATTATTTGACATGCTACGAGAAAAGGAGAAATACCAATATTCATTAAGTTATAAAGACAGCTCTATATATTTCCTTAATTTGTTACAACTTTAGGAAACAAGAATTGGGTGGAACCACTCGAAGTTCTTAATATGTCAAAACAGTAGAACTTCAACAATTATATATGGTTCACCTAAATAATTTCTTTAGCTTATACTATAAAGTGGGAGGAGGGAAAAAAAATCTATTCCTGAAAAATTATCACTCCTCTGAACCTTCTGCTAGCACTCTATGAAAATAAGAAAATTAACGGTTATCACCCTTCCTGCAAACCCTGGGGAGAATTTTGGCCATAAGCTTTCCTTGGCTCTTATATTTGCCATCTTATATTTGCCTATCAACTACAGGTTCCCTATGCCTTAATGCACCCCAGTTCTGTAATTACATTAAGCCATACATAGCATCCTCGCTAATCTCTGAAACTGTAAATAACTGTCAAAAATAATAACGAATAATTAACAAGAACCAGTCAGAGTTTATAAAGTACAGACTGAGCTTTTCAAGTTCACGCTGAAATCATTGGCTCAACACTCAAAACCTGAATCACACCAAGTTAAAAGTTAAAATTCTGCTTTTAAATTTCATAAAATCACAAAAATTATTGGCTCAGCTCCATTAATGACTTGTAAACTGAATGAAAAAAAAATCATGGAAAAACTCAGAAAAAATTAAGAAGAAAAAAAAAATGGTCTTTATTCCTGATTCAACAGATCCCTCCTTCTCCTGGAACTTAATAAAGCATTTGACAGTGAAGACATACATAAAAATGAAAGAAACAGGATGTACAGAATCTATTAATATTTTCTAAAACTGACGGTAGAGATCCGTGTTAGAGAAATCTTCTGAAGTGGTCACTAACACAGGTCAGTTACCTCAGCAGTCCTATGGTTCTAAAGGCTTCATTTGGAAGTGGGGCTAGAGCTGGCCAGGTTCCGTAGAAGAGTCAGAGGAGGTACACAAAATTTTACAAGTGAAAATGAACCTGCATTCCCAAAATTTAAGTTCGGCTAATAATTCTTGAGCAACTAACAATGAGCTGGACATTGCAAAAGATGCTTTAAAATCTTCATGATATAATCCTCACATCACCTTGTGAGATGGGTATCATCTCCCCCATTTTATAAAGAACTACAGCTGCCAAAGCCGGGGTCACACGCGGGTGTGGGGGTGACTCCACTGCCCCTCTCTCCTCACTGCCCCTCACACGCCACAGCATGGTGTTAGTATTTACAGCTCAAATACTTACAGAAGTGAATAGAGGAACCAAATGATGAAAGATGGTCTTAATAAAAAGTGGCAAGTTTTTAAAGCCTTTAATATAAATTGTGGGATGAGGGTGAACTGCTGTGGGGCAGCGCTAAGGTGGCAGGAGATGAGAGGGAAATTATTTTAAATCAAAGAAGAGCACTTTAAATAAAACATAATAGGATTTCTTTTAATCAGAGAAGCAGCATGGCACAGCAGAGAGGCCATGGCTTTAGACTCAGATCTGTATTCCATTCAGAGTGGCAGCCCCTTTTAGCTCAACTTCGCTTGAAGAGTGTAACTTTTTCTTACATACAAGATCTAGGCATTATTTGCCTTGGTTCTTCCACAGGATTATTTTGGGGAACCAATAAAATGATAGGAGGTAAACACAACTGCTAAAAAAAATTAAAAAATGTTATCAATACTGTTGTATTATTGTCTAATTAAGGAGTTCTGTATTTTTGCCAGATTTGACATATGCTTTTATCAACAAATGCATTACAGTCTGTTAAAGTAGACCCAAAAATGGACGACCTGATGTTAAAGTCACCATAAAAAGGTATTCCTAGTTGGGTGAAGTATCTTATTCGTGTTACAAATAAGGTACTGGTCCCTTGAATTAAAAAAAAAAAAGGGGGGGGTGGTGCCTGAGTGCCTCAGTTGGTTAAGCTTCCAACTCTTGGTTTTGGCTCAGTAGTGATCTCAGGGTCCTGAGACTGGGCATGGAGTCGGCTTGAGATTCTTTCTCCCTCCGCCTGCCTGTGCTCACACTCTCTCTCTCTCTCTCTCTCTCTCTCTCAAATAAATAAAATCTCAGAACAAAACAGAAGGGCTGCACACATGTGAATAGGCAGCAGTCAAGTCCAGGCCAAGGCCCCTGACGTCCGCCTCACGGCCAGCACTGTACACGGCAGAGTCTACGGCGGGCTCCGTAACCTTTGTTGGCAGGGCCCCCACCGGCAGAGCGGTGGGCTGCTTCTCAGAATCATTCTTACATGCAGAAATAAAATACACAGGAGATCTCCCTTTAGGAAGGAGCACACTTAGCTGGCAAGGTCCAAGCCGTTGCCACATTCAGGATGCTCCTTAGCTTCTGAGTCCAGGCCACGCGATTCCTGGGCAGCCTGAGCCAATGGCTGAGCGTGGCAGGAGCACCAGCCCGGGCTACCAGGGCCCATCTTGGGACTCCCCTAACAGACATTCTGAGCTAGAGCTCTCTCCCGACTATGGTGGCTGAAAATTTGTTCTATTACACCACAGCTTAAGGTTCTTCCTACGAAGTCCTGCTTTCCCCACCTTCTACCCGTCACGTGCATTACCCCCAGCATACCCCCTAAAAAAACTCCTGTACTCCAACCTTTGGCATCTGCTCTTGGAGGGACCCAACTGACAAAATAGGCTTCTGTATTAATGCATTAAACAACAATATTTTAATATATCTGAAATAATTCTAATGGGATATAAATAAAAATATATATAAACTTTACAGGTAGAAATGGCCTAGGTGCTGGTGCGTTTGTTGCCTATATTTACAATTGAAGGAAAAGCTAAATTTCAATTAAGAGGTTAGTGAAAGTAATGATTTTTTTTTTCGTTATCCAAGTTCAAAGACCCCAAGTTAAAAATTCCTGGATTAGGTATGTCTGACTTGGAAATAACCACTTTTTTAAGACACAAACACCTAGACAAGTGAGAGCTGTGATAACCAAAGATTTCTAACCTGGTGTTTCTCCTTAGATGCCAGGAAATCTGTGAATGCTTATGTTAAATGCACAGAATGTGTTACAAATTATAAGTTGTGACTAAATAATTTAACTTTGAGGGACAAAACACACCCAGCTCACCTAAACACAAATATATAATTACCTCAAAATCTAACTTAGGAAATTTAAGGTTAAAAAAGCTATTTTCATAAAGGGTTTTTTTTTTCCCCTGTTACAAAAGAATTTACTACACTGTTTATTTAGTATCCAGTTCCAACAGCATACAAGCCAGCGGGAAGCCTCTTACACCTGTCTCCTCAGGACTCTCCTACCCCCCACCTTCTCATGCTCCAGTGGTGGCATCCAGTTGCTCTACTAAGACCATGCGATCCTATTTCTTCCAAGCCTGGCAAGTGTGTGTGGAGGTAGGCATGGGGGACAGGGAAGAATGCAGAACGGGAGAGGAAGGGGGCAGTGAACAGCCAGATTTACAAATATCATTTTAAGATTAAAATCCTGCATTGAGAAGGATGACTCTCCTTTATATTTTCAGGTGAATAATACTGTACACTAATTATGAGTGGGAGTCTTGGGTGCTAGAACATAATGTAGACAAGGCAAAGAAGAACCGCCTGAAAAAGGGAAGTGTACTTTGAGCAACCAGAGGGCAACAAGAAATGCCCTGGGTCAATGGGGAGAAGACAGAAGATACGGGAAATGGAAGCGAAATCCCAGGGGAAAAAAATATGTGAGGACAGTAAAATGTAACAACCTTACTATGTTGTCAAGAGAGGACAGCTACAGGTGCAAACTACAAGAATTAAAACACTAAGGTGACCTTGTAATCTAGAAGGAACATAGTTTACCCCAATCTACTACTAGTCAAGTGACTCCAGTGAATCCAGTGCTCCCCAGTACCACTCCTCTCTCCAATGTTAAAAGGAAAAGAGAGAATAGGAAAAAAGCGGGGGCTGGGGTGGGGGGAGCTATGTTTATGAGCACCTCCCCCCCATGCACACACGTCTAAGCCTCCTCCCTTTCTGTTTGCAGCATTTGTACAATATACAAGTAATATGCCTAGTTACAGGGGCCTTTAAAATTCCCGTTACACCATGTCAAAAATATGCTGTATAACTAAGCATGTAACCGAAGCATTCTGGGACTTTTAAAGTCGGCTGTGGCTCCGGGCTAAAAAACCCACTCTCTTTAGCCTTTTTCTCTATTTCTTTAAAGCTTTCAGAATACATTTCTGTTTCTTTAGCAACCCAACACAAAATACAAGTAATTGGTAACAATGAGATACTTTCTAATGGTGAAGCAAGACATTCCTGACCTATCCTATCGTTTCCTTAAGTCTTTAGTTCTTTTCAGATTCAGACACAGACAAGAACCAAAGGATAAATCCCTAGGGAAATACTTAATTCTTCATGGACTTCCTCCTCAATCTTTCCAAATTAGTGTTTGTCAAAACACTTTTTGTCAAAAAACTTTAAGATATGTTGCATTCATCTTGGCATCACCTCTCTATTAACACGCATTCCCAAAAACACTGTGTTATAAATTACATTATTCATCTTAATGTAGTCTTGTGAGGTAGTTTAGGATTTTTTTTGTTTTTATATATACACTTCTGTTCATACAGAGGAATAAATTGTGTTTCAAATACAAAGCGACATCCTGAACACAGCCAAGTCCCTGGGATAATCCATGGTTTATCACTCCCTACTTCAATACTTTGTCCACTGAACTATGATGTCAGAAATCTAAGCTTGATTTGTTTTTAAGTGCATAATCCATTAACTGTTTCCATATGCCATAACTGTTCAGTTGAGAAATTATTTATAAACGTTTATTGGCCCTATCTGGCAAATAGGATGCACCTGTTATAAAATGTGATTACTTCAGAAAGCTAACAATTGTGGAATCACATTTTTATAATAAATCAGTCTAAGTGAATTAGACTTCATGTACTTTCAGAAAGCCCTTTAATCCCTATTAAGTTAATAGTTTGTGAATAATGAAAGAAATTAGTATTAATTTTAGTTGATAAATCCAACACCAATAACCTGTTAGTATACTTTAATCCATTTTCCAACAGCCTGTAAAAATTAGCCAACAGATGCTTCCAATCTGGTAAAAAATATGCAGGTCATTAGCATTATTTTGATGATACCAAATGTTCAATATATGAATATTGTGATTACACTTCAAAGAGATATATACACAATTTTCTTTTATAATTTTGTTAAATTTTAACAGGAGCCCAAGTGAGTAAAACATGACAGCCCTTTCTATATCAAAATCAACATTTGTCATTCCATTCCTCATTCTTATGCTTCAACTTGAGGGAGAACTTGACTGAGTTTCACGGAGACTGTGAAAGCAACACAGGAATGGGCACATGTCTGCCTTTCTCTCTAACAGTGTCCCAGGTGCTAATCACAAGGCCTAGCATACACTGTATACCAAATAAATATTTGCTGACTTGAACAGCAGTAGCCAAATATAGGAAAGAGAAAAGGTGGGAGAAATGAATGAGGAAGAAAGCGAGAAAGAAAAATATGACCAGGAAAATGCCTATGTGTTATTTTCAGAAGAATTTAAAATATGGAAAGCTAAGATAGAACTCGAAAATTTAGGATTGAGAAAGGCAAGGAAACCAAAGTGATACCTGATTGCAAAATAAGGTACTGAAGAGAAAGTGATACAAACTGAATCAGGGAAACATGTTGATTTCACAAGAAAAGGCTGAGACAGTTTCCTTATACTCCTCAAGATAGGGCACAGGCACTTCCCTATTAAAGCAATGTTAAAAACATCACAGGGAGGTTAGTTTAAAAGACAACATTATTAAAATCTAACGGGGGCGAGGCGGGGAGGGGCAGCGGGGGAGATATTATAAAGAACATCATGAATCAGTCAGGAAAGCTCATACCTAGAATATCTTGCTATGTCTACCAAAGCACGGGCCAGGGTGGTATTCTGAGGATAGCATTGTTATGCAGAAGAAAAATCTCAGTAGAGATGTGGTCCTGATTGGACAAGGTAACGTGAAGATGGCCCACCTCAGGGAGTGGTACACCACAGGTGCTCTATGGGTACTATTAGGCCACAATTAGGCCCTCTTCCTTTTCCAACTTTCAGGGTATAAGACCACTAAAACCCAGTCATCAGTCATCTTAACCTGAAAGTTTGTAAAACCCAAAGCAGTGTCCTCCATAAGAAAAAAATAATAAAAATGAGTAACAACAACAACAACAACAAAATAGAGAGCATGTGATTAGAACAGAGAATAAATGGTTGAATTCAGTTTCCTTTTTTTTTTTTTTTTTAAAGATTTTATTTATTTATTTGAGAGAGAGAGACACAGCGAGAGAGGGAACACAAGCAGGGGGGGGTGGGAGAGAGAGAAGCAGGCTTCCCGCCAAGCAGGGAGCCCAATGTGGGGCTCGATCCCAGGACCCCGGGATCATGACCTAAGCCGAAGGCAGACACTTAACGACTGAGCCACCCAGGCGCCCCTCCTTTTTTCTTTCTACCAGTTTCAAATGTTTAGGGAGCACAACTGACTGACATTTACCATTTTAAATTCCTGGGATGGAACTTCCACCTTTGTAATCCGAGAAATAGCTTTCGGTTTTTTGTTTAACAAATTTATACCCCCTCGCCCATTTCCCAGACCCACACCTCTGGCAATGACCAATCTGATCTATAAGCTTAGTTTGCTTTTACTGTTTGTTGCTTTGAGGTTCTACATATAAAAGAAATCATACAGTATTTTTCTTTCTCTGGCTGACTTATTTTCAGTTAGCATAATGCCCTCCAGGTCCATCCATGTTGTCACAAAATGCCCTGGTTCTTCGACAAAAGAATTACTACAATGAGAAACACAATGAGATACACTAGTTCTCTAAAAACCCCGTAGAGTCTCCAATGATGGGAATCCTGGGTCCTTTCGTGTTCAACTGTGACGCAAACCAATGATGAAAATCAACCAGAAGGCAATGCCTCTCCCTTACCCCTGCCAGCTAGGGAGCAGAGAGCAACTGTAGGGCCATCTTGGACTGAATAATAAGTGACTAGGTTTAATTTTGATTTCTGCAGAAATCACAAAATTGATTCAAAGTAACCTCTGGAGTCACGGGAGATGGGCAAAAAGTTAGGATTTGGACCTAAAGCCTCAGGGGCCAGGCTGTGAATAAAGAGACAAGGAGAAACATGTCCACTCCACCAGCCCACCGTCTTGTCTAAGCTTCCCAGGTACTCTCCTCTGGCCTTCCTTTCTGATCTTTACTACATAATAGCTATAGGAAGTCCTACTTTTCTGGAAGCAGCAATTTTGTTTTCTAATAAAATACTTAAGTACTAGTAATGCTAAAAAGCACTCTTAATTCTCCTTGAATAATGTTCTCTAGGAATTATTCTTTAAAATCCAGACCAAAAAGTTGTCACCTTCTCAGCTTGCCACTGTGAAATGTTGGCATCACCCAGGGTAACAACCTTGGGCTTCCCCACCTTTCCTGGTCACCATGGAAGTATCCTCCACTATCACTGAAGAAAGAAGGTAGCATCTGAGCTGAGACAATAGAAGTTATGGGTCTCTGCCAGCCTCTAAGTCAAATGAGAGACTCTGGGCCGAGGGGACAGCATGTCCAAAGGCAGAAAGGGATGGAAGTACAGAACACTCACAAAAAGATCATCCTTCCCTCACCTTACCCTTTATAACTAATATTAGATTCAGCAAATACATTTTTTTTTTTCAACCTTGAATCTCAAGGCTAAAGTTAGATGACTTAAGAATTTTTTAAAGGTCCAATTATTTCATTTAGGGCTAGCACTACAGCTAAATTAAAGACATGCTAACAAGTTTCCCTTTTGAGCCTCATTAATTAAGAAAGTAATCAGAGTAAAGAGAAAAAAAAAGAGACAGTAGCTGGATGGCAGTATTACTTAAATAGCTTTAAGGTACCACCATTTGTACCTACTAGGAAAGCAAAGGGAAAACTAATCAATTCCAGATTACGAAATCTGAAATTCTGAAGTGTTTTACATGTAAATACACATTTTAACTGCCATATATTTTCCTTGATTGCCTGAAGAGCGCACTAATCTTATTCAAAGAAAATGTTCATTCTCCATAATCAAAAGGTAAAATTAAGATCTGCTTACTTCACAAGTTTTCCTAGGATAAGCTTGCTGAGAAAATTCCCACTGTTTTCAAAGATCAAACTACATCAGTTTTACTATTTTGGTCAAGAACAGTGCCCAAAAATGTCTGCTGAAGGCTCTGGGTTTATCCCAAATTCTGGAAAACCACCTTAATTTACAAATACCTTTTAGAGTTTCTAACTTACATTATTTTTTAGAAAGAGATTCTAATTTACAATTATATTTTATAAGCATTTCAAAGGAACGCAAATGATTTTTTTTTTTAGTATCTGCCAATATCCTTTCATTGCTGTGATTGTCAAGTTAAATCAGATACATAGCACAGTGCCTAACACATAGTATCTTTTAAGACTTTATTTGAGAGAGAGCACAAATGGGGTGGGGGAGCGGCAGAGAGAGAGGGAGAAGCAAGCTTCCCACTGAGCAGGGAGCTCAATGACATGGGGCTCGATCTCAGGACCCCAAGATTATGACCTGAGCCAAAGGCAGATGCTTAACTGACTGAGCCACCCAGGTGCCCCCATAATAGGTATTTTAAGAAGTTAATTCTTCCCTCTCTACAGCAAGCCTTCCCATCTCCAGCTGGAGTACAATCTCTCTTCTCCAGCAATCTGTGCTCAATGAGCCCAGGGTCGTAAGTGGCATAATTTGTGGTGAAAAAGTTTCCTTTTTGAAAATTAAAAGGTAATCACTGATATAAGTACCTTGTAATATAGGCCTAAAATGTAAGCATTACATAACTTAAAAATTAACTTAATAGTTTAAGTGGATATCAACTCTGAAACATATGTGGTGGAAACCCAATTTTCAGACAAGAATAATGTTTGAGTTATTTAAAAACAAAACAAAAATACCACACCAAACAAGTAAAAGCTTTCACAAAAAATTTTGGAAATGAATGCTATTACTTTTAATGAAAAGATCATATAATCTATTCATATATTTCTATTTTAAGCTAGCCTTCAAGGTATTCTATAAATTTGGTATTTCTATCTCATGTGACTCATGCTAATTATTGCTACACTCTAATATTAAAGGGTGGTAAAATTATAACTAGAAAAAAGGCTCACATTTTGTTTGTTTTTCTATGTCCCATTGACTAAAAGGAATTCTCATGCCAAAATCCTCTGTGAAAACATCCTCCTTTTCAAAAGTCCAATTTAGAACACCTTCAAAAGCTACTATACTGAAAATTTGACAAAGTTCTGTATTAAACATTTGCATTTTAAAGACTGCTCATGTGATAATCCAAATAACAAAATCTGTATTTTAAACATTTCCTTTCATTAGATAACTTAACCATTAGTGAAGTAAAAATATCATGTCTAGGACTCTTAAAATAATGCTCTCTAGAAGTTAATGTATAAGAATCGGCAGTGTTAACGTACTAAAATTAACAAATAAGCACTATGTTCAACATACCTTTTTGTTGGCAACAAAATGTATTCTCAAGTTTACAAAGCAAATCCACATTTTCATACTTATTTTCATTTGCTTTTATCCAGAAACAGTTTTCAGTCATTTCATGAGGTCTGATCTGCAATCAGAGAGGTGGATTCATAAATAGTTGGGTGTTTCACCTGTCCCAGTGCAATCACTATGCTCAGACCCAGAGTCCCATCGCTGCCAGCAGATGTTTATGAAGCAATCCCTGTAATATTTTCCCCCAAAGTGTGTTCAACAGAATCCAAGTTCCCCAGGAAGCTAAGATTTTATTAAGGGGGGAGTGGGGAGTTCCACTATCACATAGTTGAGGGTTTGAAGCAGAGTGAAATAAAATTTGTTGCTTCTTAATTATACCTATCAGAGTCTTTAATAATGCCCGTGTGCACTGCAACAATTCAAGTGCAGGATACATTACACAGCCCCTCCCAAGGTTGTCTGACCATGAAACCATCTTTCTACAGAATTCAGAATTTCTATGTCCTGACTAAATATCAACTTCCGACAACTAGTATTGGTTTTTCCAATGGCTACCCACATAGAAAAGTTCCAAAGATCACTAACATTGTCCTTTTGAGAAACACTTCATAAAGGGTTCAATGATGATAATGTTGAATTATCAATTTGATGACGAATCAAATCCCATTTAACAATTATTAACTCTCACCAAATTTCTAAACCAGAAAGCCTTAGTCGAGAGATAAGGGCTTTGTCTCAACACTTTAATTCAAATAATGCCTGTCTATTTAATGTCACTGTGTAAATATAAAATTAAATTTTAATGTAGGTGATAGTATGTTTTCTTCCATTTAGTTCTGTTTTACCTTTAACCAATTCAATCTCCTCATGCTGGTTTCAGGTTTAAATTCTTTCTTTGGTTTTAACCCAAATGGTAGGGTTGGTGGAGGAGGAGAGTTTCGCCCGTTGAGAAATCCCAGGGGAGGTGGTGGGGGCACAGGACCACCAAAGGGCATTGGCATTCCTGGAAGTGGAGGAGGGGGTGGGGGAGGGGGTGGAGGCGGCCCGCCTCCGCAGGAGGGCAGTGGCGGGGGAGGAGCCAGTGCTGGGGGGCCAGTTCCATTTTCTTTGGACAGCGGCAAAACGTTATTCGTACCAGCTGGCAAGTCACCAAACTAGAGAAGAGGAAAAAAGAAACATGACTAAAAACATCTACAACACATGTAGAAGTACACTTTCCTCAAAAATTTATTTTAAATCAAAGATAATTCACTATCAGCAATTTCACATGGGTTAAGCAAAAAAAAACAAAATTCCAACCAAGTTGGGGTTTTTTCCCCCCAATTAAAGAATTTCACTTTTGTTTTCATAAAAGTGTAATTGCCAGAAATATTATTTCCTATTTTGGTAGTTATGGCCATCCAGGTGGAGATATCCAGGAAGGATATGGGTATATGGGTTTAGAAGATTTGAAAATCAGCAGTTTCTAGGTGATAGTTCAAGTCATGAGTAGCTAAGTTCACGCAGTATGGACAGAGCATCTAGCATAAAGAAAAGTCTATGTACAGAATTCTATGGAATACTAGCATTTAAATGAGAAGTTAAACAATGAGAAGATCAAGACAGACTTAAATAGTATTGTCACATCATGTGACATGTGCCAATGACCTTGAGAGGAGGAAAAAAACAAAAACAAAAACAAAAAACCTGAAATTCATAAGTAGGACCTGCAGGGGCACATCATAATCCTTGTGAACTAACTGGCCTTTCAAGTGGCTTTCATATATAATTCCATGTAGATGCCAACCTCACAGCGATTTCAGGGCCTTGGCACATGCTATTCCTTCTGCCTGGAACTCGAGTCTCCGCACATGGATCACTTCCTGCTGGTCCTTTCAGTCTTAGCACCTCCTTTCCTCAGGAAAGCCTCATCTGACCACTCCTTTTACACTGATAGCACTGCTTCTCTTTGATTGTACTTATCAAAATGTTCAATACTTAAGGAATCGTTAGCATTTATCTCTTTGAGAGATTATAAGCTCCACAAGGGAAGTAACTAAGTCTGTAGAATTTACTATTCTTTTTCCAGCACCTAAGGTTGCCACTGGCAAATGACAGCCACTGAAGAAATACGTGTAGGATGAACGGATGAAAGATGAGAGAAAAAGCAGACAAGTACAGGTTCATGAATCACAAGTGAAGGAGGGGCATGCTGATATTCAACAGTGTCCAAAGTCACAGAGAAGCAATGCAAAATCAGGAGTGAAAAAGAGCCAAATATGTCCACTGGTCACTTTTGTCCTTTTGTTTCTATGGCATGGTAAGAATAAATGCATTTTAATTATCATAAAGAAGACAAGAGTTGATAAATTTTTTGTAGTATGATTATTTTCCTGTAATTACTTCAATTCAGACAGACACACACACACACACACCCCCCTTGCAAATGGTGGCATTTAGTAAATGTTAATAAATCACTTTAAAACTTTCATTGCACAATTATGGAAAAGAGATCATGTATAAAAGCCTGAAATTGACATCTGAGATCAGCACAAAGAAAAAGTGTTATAAAAGAAACTGAAACCACAAATCAAACATATCTTAACAAAAAATTAACTATAAAGTAGAATCAATTCAGCATTATGCTGCATTGCTGTTAGAATGGATAGTACTGCCCTCTGAATGTTAAAGAAGTATGTATGTTATATTCACACTCAATATGCATTTTATAATTAACTATTAATGTCTTAAAGATATGGTTAGATTTCTGCTCTATACTAGCTCATTTGATAGAGGATGGCTGACTTAAATATATCATTCATGAGGCCAGATTATCCTGTGATTAACTTGCTCACCATTATAGCCCCAGCACCCAACAACATTTAGTTGTTAAGTGAATAAAGGAATAAAATCACAGATAACAGAATATATTTTATTCATACCCTTCATAATCATTATGGCTTTGATCAAAGAGAAGGATCTTAAGACAAATGAATAGATTTCATGAGAAACACACCAATCCATTAAAAAAAAAATTTCCTGTTGTTCTTCAAAAATTAACAGGGTGGCCGATACTGTCTCTAATTCCAGGCTTGCTTCTGATGTACAAACTAGTCATCCTTTTCCACATTCTTAAATAACATAGGAGATTCCTGGATTTAATCTCAGTTTTAAAATTAATTCATTCCCATATTTATTTAAAACACATGCAGCAATATATCCAAAGCTGGTGATTATCTTTTTTTAATTGACAGGAATTCTTTAGATTGGATTTACAACTAATCCTTCAAGTATAACAAATTAAAAATAAAGTTTTTTAAATTTATATTAGCCCAGACCAAGAGAAACTGGACATAAATATCTCAGCCACTGTCTATAACTCAATCTGAAATAATAAAACACAATCAAATATTTCTTTTAGTGTGAGAGACAAGGAGCCACACGGAAAAGATGAAAAGTTTCAATAAATTGTACTTCCTTCTTGCACACTAAAGAAAGATCATTGAGAGTCATTTTCTTACAGAAAAGAGCTTTTTTTTTGCCTAAAATTGAACACTTAACAGATAGCTATCTCTTCAGGTATCTTCTTACAGGCTCTGTAACAAAACTATCCACTAAGTATTTAAAAGAAAACAAAATAGCCAATAATATGGGAAATAGTACACCGATCTAGGAAATGGTACATCTGAGACTATTTCGACATAACCATAAATTAGGATGAAAGAAAATGAGCAAAAACTATACTTATTGCTCATCATCCTATATGTAAATCTGCATGAAGAAATTTAGCTATGAATATTCTACCTCTTTACTGTCATCCACTTACAACATGCAGATGATGTATTTCTTGCTATCTAAATGTTTTATATGTAGAGGGTGTATGTGAGCTATCTGCTTCATAATCCAGATTTGCTCTCTTTTTTGTCATGTTTTAAATCTGTTTACTTTTGGAAATTGAAAAATTATCAGAAAATGTTCTCATTCAGCTAGAGGTTATCTTTCACTGCAAGGTACCCATAGGCTGAAGGTTTTGAAAAATAAATAGCTCGAGCAATAATTTCCTGTAGTGGGATAAAGATCAGTGATGAATGACAAATCTAAGAGTAAAAGACTTTCTTACCCTTTATGATTACATATAAAACATGTGACATTAAAAACAAAACCCAAATGAAACATAAGCAGATTAATTAGTAAAAGTTTAGACATTCTTAAAAATGCCAAGTAGAAAAAAAAGTGGCGAAGTCATTTTTTAAAAAAATTTACAGAATAGAAATACATATAAACAATACTATTAAAACATACTAGTGAAATTAAAGCTTAAACATTTTGAGCTATGAAGATATGACATGACCTTTGCTTCCCTGGTAAGCTTTCAATACCCAAATTCAATCCAGAAAGATGGTATTTTACCTGTGACTTAAAAGCTTGTAACTCTGCTTGAAGTTCATTAATCTTTGCTTCCTTTTTCTGCAGTTGGGCCTGAGTTTCTTGGTGGTCGGTAAACTCTTTTTCAAACTGCAAAGGAAAAACAAACAAACAAACCAGGAGACAGAAAGATGGCATTGAAAAGCACTATTCTTCATAGAGAAATAGGACTCTAATGATCTGTCAGTAGAACACAAACCTTTTATGAAAGGAATGGCAGATTTTGCTAAGTCACCGAAAGCCTTTTTCTAGGTCCCTCCAGGTCCCACCAAAAATCATTCAGTTTGCAAGGGAGCAGACAAAGCCAGAGATGGTGTGACCTTCTCCTCTCGGCAGAGCAAAGTGGCTCAGAGGGATCTTCAACACTGACATTTTTCTTAAAAGTCCCTAAATATCATTGCAACTCTGTGTACAATAATAGCAAAGCATTGCACTGAGTTCCATGACCCCTACCTGCAAAAACTTCTACTTAAAATTTATGGGAAGTTTATCAATAGGAATTAAAAGAATTCCATTTTAGTATTTTTTATTATTAAATGACTCCATTTTGTAAATGCATCACTTTTAATTACATCATTATGCAAGTTAAGGGCCCTGATGTAGGCTCTAACCTTCAACAATAATTTAAGATAATAAAATCTGTTATTTATCATGAATCTTTGGGAGATTAAACTTTGGGAGATTAATGGTAAATTAATCTTTCAAAGACCCTGGTGCAATACCTTGTGGGAGGAAGGCAAACAGCAAAATTTGGTGAATCCAATGAGTGTTCTAATTTATATAGCCCCTCATCACAAATTCCCATCTTGCATTCAAATAGCTTCACCCTCTCCTGAAAACCCTTTTTTTTTTTAACAATCTAAAAAATTAGTGTACAACTGAACAAAGGAAATGAATGAGCGAAGCATATCTAAGATGACTATGGTGTTCTATTGCTTTGCAAGCTGGAAACTAAATATTAGAATTTTAGGGGGGAAAGGCATTTTTTTAAAGTATTATTTTAGAAAGCGAGAAAGCGGGGGGGAGGGGGGGGCAGAGGGAGAGACTCTCAAGCCAACTCCCTGCTGAGAGTAGAGCCCAAGAACGCAGGGTTAGATCTCCCAACCCACGAGATCATGACCTGAGCGGAAATCACGAAATCGGATGCTTAAGTGACAAAGCCACCCAGGTACTCTTGAAAGGGCATTTTTAGGGAAAAGAACAATGAATTTGGTTTCAGAAGTATTAATCTTGAAATGCCTATAAGAAATTCACAATAAATTTCCATATACCTCCTTGGCTATCTCAGCCTGTTGCCTCACATTAGCTATCAATCACTTCCTTGGGTAAACCTCCCTTGACCACCCAAGACTAGATGAGAAATCCTTTCTATAGGCTTACACACAGCATTGGGTTTAACTACCATAACAGTTATTACACTGTCATATAAAAATATCAAAATGCACTATCACACACCTCACTAACATTCACCAACCTGGAAGCTTATTAATAGTGAGCTGAGTATTTTATTCATCACCTTTCCAAAGCCTTACATTTATAACTAAACTCAATAAATATTTCTGGAATGAACAGATGGAGCCAATTCCTGTCAAATCTCCCTTTATATGTTGTGAATAAATATGTCAATATCATATATTAAAGTTCTTCAATCTCCCAGCATGAAAAATCTTTGAGAGGTCATGTTCTCTATTCTCCCTTTTATGACTGCTCAATGTTTACTGCTGCTTAGCAAGAAATAAAAAATTAAATTCTTATGAGAGTAAAAATGAAGTCTTTTTCACAATATCAATATGTACACTATCCTATCTCATATGGCTTAGAATAAGATTTGGAAGGAAAAAGGATTATTTATTGGAACAAAGATAAAACTACCAAAACTACCAGAGCCATAATTAGTATACTCTAAAAGAATTTATTAAATTAACTTGGCCTTACTTAAAGTATCTCTATTACTTAACAGAGGAATTTCTACATCCTACCCTATTAAAAGGATCAGACAAAATATAAACTTTGCTTTAGCATTTTTATAATATCTATAGTCAAATCACAGTAGCCGTGGGGATAAAATGAATCTCCATTAAAGACGTACTTTATAAAAACAGACATGATAGCCTTCTTCTCCAAAAAGAGTTACTGGAGCAATATTACGCTTACAAAATTACACGCAAAAATGTCAAGAAACACAGTTAAGGCTGAGGCTCTGCTTAATTTCACTCCCTAGGGTAAATGTATTAGTGCATCTATACAAGAAGGTTGATAATTCAATATTCTCTATGTACTTTCTGACATTTCTGGTCTTCATTTTTCAAATTTATGCACCAAAATAAAGAATGTGTCTAGCAACTGTGATAGCTTCCTGCCTAAAGCAAAGTATTTACATGTGTCCTTATAAAGCTATCAGAAAGAAGTTCTTGCTGATATATACAAAATGGTATGGCAATAGAAATCTTTCATGGAGCAAACAATATTTTCTGAATATACCTAAGACATATAACTTCTGACTAAAAGGAGACAAGTAACCTTGAACAAAGTCCTTCTTCTACTTACACTTAAACTGTACAATTTTAAAACAATATGTTGAGAAGGGTATCACGTTTAACAACATTCATATATACCTTATACCTAAAAATGATTATAAGAGCAAATTTACACTATCTGGGATGCATCCAAATCAAGTACTTGAAAGTTTGCTACTACTTTCTCATGAAGACTTAAAAGAGTAGAGAAGTAGAGAGCTTGGGATACAAGGTCAGGGTGAGGGGTCACCCTACAACACGATCACCTATCAACTGTAACACATATGACACTTAACTTAAATGATCCATTAATTTGTCTCCTACATTACTGCAGGGCAATGACAGTATCATATTCATAGCTGTAATCCTAGTCTGCAGCCAGAGGCCCAGGAGTTAATCATCTCTCACTAAGTGGTGAACCTCAGGACTTCTTATACAGGACATTTACAAAGTTTTTCATAAATTCCCAGTAACTTATGGAAGACTGTCTACCATTTGCAAGTTATATTATCTTAAAAGGTTATAAAAATGTACAATTCTCTCAAGATTCATCTGGGTCGCGGCGGGGCGCCTGGGTGGCTCAGTTGGTTAAGCGACTGCCTTCGGCTCAGGTCATGATCCTGGAGTCCCGGAATCGAGTCCCACATCGGGCTCCCGGCTCGGTGGGAAGCCTGCTTCTCCCTCTCCCACTCCCCCTGCTTGTGTTCCCTCTCTCGCTGTCTCTCTGTCAAATAGATAAATAAAATCTTAAAAAAAAAAGATTCATCTGGGTCGGGATAGATCAAAAATGTAGCCTCTCAGGCATGGTACCAAACACATAGTAAATGTTCATTTAGTGTATGTTCATTCAGGTGCTGGTAGTAGTAATTACCATTTATTCCTCCGATGTGAGAAACCAGCCACAAGAATTTAAATCAGAGTGACTACTTAAAATGTGAAGAAATGTAAATTTTTCAAAACAGAGAAAAAGTCTAACAGGTACATACTGAGCAGAGATGAAACCACAGAACCCCACCTTAAACAAAAGCAGGGAATGGCTGGATGGTCAGCAATACTACTGGGAGGAAACAAACAGAACTGATAATATTGGATACTTTTCACCTATAAAAATGACAGTTTTATACGTTCAATTAGA
This sequence comes from Halichoerus grypus, assembly GCF_964656455.1. NCBI lineage: Eukaryota > Metazoa > Chordata > Mammalia > Carnivora > Phocidae > Halichoerus > Halichoerus grypus. The sequence continues at coordinate 44,915,502 of NC_135715.1, read as the reverse complement.
TCTAAGAAAGCAACTTTACTCAAAACAAAAATTAACCTTCCTTTTAAAACTTTTAGACATAATTTTGATCTTAAGGGCTTAAGTTACAGGAGTTCTTGAGGAATACTCCAATCCTAAAACTTTGACTCTATACATTTTGTTCATTTATTCATTCACACATTCATTTTTTTTTTTTTTTTTTAAGTTCTGAGGGCCAGGAATTGTTCTAGGTGTAGGGACAGTGAATAAACAAAATCCTTCAAACAAATAAACAAACAAAACAAAAATCCTTCCTAAAGTTTACTCTAGAGGAAGAAAGAGATAATACATCCACGGACACACAGGTAAATACATACACCATGTGGCATGTCAGATAATGAACACAACAGAAGAAAACAGGGTCAGGGTTGGGAGTAGAGAGTTAAAATTTTTAAATATAGTAGTCTAGAAGTCCTCCTCTGGGATGGCATTTGTGCTGCCTAAAGGAGGTAAAAGAGAGAGTGGGAACACCAAGCAAAGTCCCTGACGCAGAAGCATGCCTGAGGAGGCTCCTCACGGAGTCTTGCCAAGTTGGTCAAAATTACTTACTTTCTTGTAAAGTTCCGATGCTTTCTCTTCAAACTCTTCTAGTTTAGCTTGGTCTATGCAAGTATCTGAAATTGCGATGACAATTTTTTTTTTATTCCAGTACTTCTTAAAATCATTAGGGACTTTAAAAGTTCAGAAGGAAAATCATAGAAAAGAATTAGAAATAATGCCAGTAATAAAAAATGCAAAACAGAAACCTAACACTGGGATGGAGAAGGATTTTCCAAGTGTGACACCAAGCCCATAAAATAGAAAGGTAAAGACAAACCCAACTTTAATTTCAAACTATTAAACAAAAGGAGAAAGTTCAAATATAAGAAAGAATAAGGTTTCTATCATCAATCCGTAAATATTTTGAAGAAGATGATATCCAACACAAGCTAGGAAAACGGGCAACAGTAATGAACAGAAAATTAGGAACAACAAAATTAACAACTACTAACCCATATGAACAGGTATTTCACTTTACCTAACACAAAAATATAAATTTTATTTAATGAGACACAGCAAGGATTAAATGATCCATAATGCCAAGCGTTGTAGATGGCACAGAGAAACTGACTTGTCTACACTAGTGTAATGGAAGCATAATGAACTTTGCTAATGAGTAACTAGTTAATATGAGGTAGTATGTACTAAAATTTAAAATATGCATTTTCTTTCACCCAACAATTCTATTGTTAGGACTGTGCCTTTGAGGATGTTCTATTGTTAGCCAACATCTGGAAATAAATGTCCATCAATAATAGATTAAATAAGCTACGATATATATGCACACGATGGGATACAATGCAGAAGAAGTGATTCATATAGATTCCCCGTGATATAGTTGATCCCTTTTTTTAAATAAAAGTAATACATAAACACAGTTTTAAAAACACATTACAGAAGGCTTATGATGAAAAGTAACAACAAATCACTATATTAAAAACTCAATTCCACTTCCAAACTGCTACCTCTTACAGTTCTTCTTTTATCTTCTGGCAGTTACCTTCCTATCTCTAAATAAAATGTATATACCATAATTTCTTGATTTAATACGTTATAGATAGCTTCCTATTAAAGATGATGAAAATGGTGTTTTTTGTCTAATCCTATTTATTTTAATAATTTTGCTTTCTAAATTGGCTGGCTCTGGAGCACTAAATAAATATTTAAAACTCTGACCTCTGTTACGAAAACATCTCCTGATTTCCACTCTAATATATGAAGTTATCTGTGCCCCATAATTTCCAACATTTCTCTACCCTAATATCCGAACCCCAGGTCTTCACACTCACCTATTCACGTGAACACACTGACATTCTCTTCTCTAAGTCCTTTGTACTGTGTAAGTCTTGCGTAAACATTTAAAATCAACACATACAAGGTACTTGTTATAACTATGTAAATATGGTTCACTCATAGAGCCAAGCAGTAGTCATGGCGTCTATTTCCTTCTCAAGGGTTCAATATCTAAACCTCTCATCTACTCAAGAAAAAGCATTCCTAATGGCCAGGTGGAAGCAACTGGATTTTCAGATACTATTCAAAATTGTTCCACATTTTAGCTTGCTTTGTATTTACAGGATGTTTTTCCTCATTTCTCTATCCCTCCCACTACCAGGAACTTCTAATTGCTTCTCTTCTGTGGAGAGAAATAAGCACTTTCTTTATCAGTGCCACTAATATTATCTAGTTTCTTTCTCATTCTATACGTTCCATACCTCCTACTGGACTCAAATATCCTATGAAGAAAAAACCACCTCACTCAAATAATGGATATTCTTTTCTCATGTTATGCCAAAATTTGACTTACACATACTCCTTACACTTTAGTTGCTATGTGGGATCACATATCAACGACTATTTTGTGCTCTGTTACTTTAAAATCCATGAATTCTTTACCAATGCAGAATTTGTATCAGGCACTGGAATGTGGAAAAGAGTGGTTTGCAGAGTCATGCAGTCTCTCCAAATGCTGACACATCTCATCATATAGGAACAAAATAATCACCATTGATCTCATCAGAAACAAATTTGAGTACTGGGAAGCTGTCAAGCTAACAGGAGCAGATGCAAGTTTTCCAAAACTCAAATTTTTACTTGAAAGCTTGAATTTGATCATTGGTGGTAAATTCTATCAGTTGTTTTCCCTGACCTGGTTCATTTCATTTTTAAGAAACATGTGTGCCAAAACAGTCATGCCTGAGTAGCCCCAGCTTTTCATGACAATCATTCCTTCAAAGCAAAAATCAGCCAATTCAGCTCGCAATTTAAGCAAATACACAGCTATGTGCTCATTGTACTTTGGGATGTGGAAGTGCTAAATGTGTAAAGACAGTTCATTTTGTCTTAGGGGATATTAAAGTAATGTGTACTCGAGGGTTAGATTTTTAATAAAAGTGTTTTCCAGTTATCAAGGACACTCAACTAAAACAGCAGTTTTTATTGTTTTGTTTTACGCAGAGTGAGGAATACGATGGCTACTAACACGGTTTGGTGTCACTTACTGCCTTGATACCTAACCAAGTTCCAGCAGTTTGACCCACCATTATTTTCATCACCAGCACAAGTATCAAAACAACGGAAAGGGCAAATAAGGTCTTAGGATTGTTAGGATCCCCTGAAAAGGAGGGTATTGAGGGCCCTCAGGACTCTACAGGATCACACCATTAGAAGCAATGCTGCAAACGTGACCGGCAGGGTAGGGGATAATAAAAGATTTCCATTTAAATATTAAATACTCACCAACAAAGTGACTTAAATCTAAATCTAGTCTTTTTCGATATGTGAAGTCTGGATCCATCCCATCTCTATGCAATACAATCTGAGATACACACTCATCAATTAATTTGAAGTATTGTTGCCTAAAACCGAGAAAAAGAATAAATGTACACCCAATTTATTAGTGTAATTTTACGTCAAAACAAAGCATTTTGGTAAGCTTGATTTCAAGTTCAGTAATTTACCTTTGTACAGTTTCAACAATTGACATGTCAGATTTAACACAGGAGAGTAAATACAATGGTCATCACTTTCCTTCTAATGATCTTAAGATACTAAATTTTTATTCTCTTTTAGCAAATATAATGCTTTAATGATGATTTGCTTACAAAAGTCAGAACCTTGACTTAATTAGTAAACAATAAAAAAGTAAGATGAAGTGATATGTGCTTAAAAGCAATCCTCAAAAGAGATCAACCTACCACTATACCATACTGAAATACCTACCACTATTCATTTTATTAACACAAGCCAAAACCCATATCTTTTTTTCAAAAAAAATTCTCTGAAAGGGTCTTAGAACTATAGAATATACTATTTTTAGAATGTTTGTGGAGTCCAATTAAAAACCGATACTGTAAATTATATACAATACCAAATGAATATTTCTTACTCAAAAGACAACTAAAAAAATTTAGTATAACATTTTTTGTCCAAAAATTAAAGTTTAACTAAAATTCCCCAATAGGGATATTTTCACTACAGTCCACCTATGTTTGTAATAAGCAAAAGAACGTCCCCTAAAACTTAAGCCAACAAATTTAAAAGAAATACCCAGATTATATTAACAAAACCAAACTGAAGTGACAGAAAGGGTGGGTGCTATCTCAGTGAGGTCAGTCCTTCATCCCCAAGCCACCCCTAAGACTTATTTCTTCCCTCAATGACTTTTAGCACACATTTCCTCTCCCAATCTTTCTCATCGTGTATGTGATGGTGCCTCTAGTCACTTGAGCTCCTCCTCCCTAGAAACCGTGACCTACTTGTCCTTCATCCACTTAACTCACACCTAATAAATGACCCATTATACTGAATAAAATTCACAGCAACATTAGCAAAGATGACAAGTGGTCATTGACTGTCATAAACTAAAAATGTTTTAAGACACTGTTCTTGGGTACATATCAAAGCAAGATAGTATTACCAATGCTTTCCTCAATGTTCTAAACTTTTTTCAAAAAACTAGTCTCCCATTCCCTAATGCTTTGCCATAATAACCAACCACATTTACAGTTAAGGTACATAAACTGCACACGTTCGTATCTATCACATTTGAAAACCGAGATGATGCGTCCCATTCCTTTTATACTCTTATTCAGTATTATCCTAGTGTTGGGTTTTTTTTTTTTTAAGATTAATTTGAGAGAGAGAGGGAGAGAAAGAGTGCACGAGCAGGGGGAGGGGCAGAAGGAGCAGATTCCCCACTGAACAGGGAGCCCAACTTGGGGCTCCATCCCAGACCCTGAGATCATGTCCTGAGCTGAAGTCAGATGCTCAAATGACTGAGCCACCTAGGCACCCCTATCCTAGTATGTTTTTAACATAAACAAGTTTAAATTAACAACATATGCTATTTTGAGGCTTTTGAAATCATAATTTCAGTATGTTTTCTCACCTCCACAGCTCCCAATGATAAGCTCATTTACAAAGTAGCTGAAATTTCATGCAAAACCTCTTTCAAGGCAACACTAGCAAAAAAATAATGTACTTCTGGATTCCAGAAACATAAATCTAGAAAATAATCTCCATGAGCAATGTTGGTTAGTGAATATGTCAGAAGAAAATGTGAATAACCTAATTAAGGGATGAATATAAATTGTCATTACTTCACTGATACATCATTTTTGCTGGAGGAATTTTAAAATCTTCACTTGCTCTTTAGTATTTTTACCAAATATCAAATTATCTCCTATGCATATTCAACTAGCATAAAATTTTGCATATGTAAGCCATTGAGTATTTGTTACAAAATTGAATTTGATTTTCTACTCCACCCTCCAATTTTCTTTCCGCATTTCATTTTTCTTGGGGGCAAGAGCTACCTCATTTTGTTTTTTTTAAGATTTAATTTATTTGACAGACAGAGACACAGCGAGAGAGGGAACACAAGCAGGGGGAGTGGGAGAGGGAGAAGCAGGCTTCCCACTGAGCAGTGAGCCCGATGCGGGGCTCGATCCCAGGACCCTGGGACCATGACCTGAGCTGAAGGCGGATGCTTAACGACTGGGCCACCCAGGCGCCCCAGGAGCTACCTTTCATGTACATTCTCCAATCAAGTTCCACTTCAGTAAAATTTCCTCTTGTTCCAAATGGGAAGGTGAGCAAACTTTCTAATTTCCCTGTCCACTAATTCTTTTAAATGAGAATATCTTGCATTCTAAAATAATGCCATTTATAAAAACCTTTAAAAAATTATATCAGTATGTGTTTAGAATGTTCATTAAACAAAAAATGTTCAGATAATCAAAGATTTCTAAAAGGTAAAATCCAGGTCCACCTATGATAGTGAAAACCGAAAGAAATGAAGCTAAAACCAAAAAAACAAGATTCATAGAACTACACACCACTAAGTGAAAGTTTTACTGTATGTAAATAAAAAGCTGAATTTTTAAATGAATGTATGAAAACTTATGTAAATGACCCTAATCTGACTCAATCTTATAATAAAAATATGTTCTAAGAATAAATAACAATAATAAATATCCATGAGAATTTAGGAACATGGGGAAAAAAATGGATGGAATGGTCTTGATTACAGCAGTCATAGGAAGAATGATGCCTTCTCAGGGACCATATATGGAACAAAGACCAAGGTCCTTTGGCTTAAAGAGTCAAGGAAGAATGCAGCATGGTTACGTATCAAATTAAAAATGTGATACTTGAAAAATGACCAAAATAACTAACCTTCTGTACCTCACTAATGTCACTCTGGTGATACTACGGTTTAATATTTTTCCGAGACTCTTAATTCCACTGAAGTGATAGGATTGCCTGAGCAGGTCCTAGGAGAGTTGAGCTTTTCAATCTGTTTTAAAGGTAGACAACTGCATATGCTCTTGGAGCACCAATTAGGGATTAGGGTAAAATTAAGGGATCAAAAGTAAGATATAACAACCCTGGCAGCACTAAGACACACTGAAAAACTTTGAAAGCAAACAATATTCTTGAATTCTTGAAAACTCAAGCAGCATCAAACAATCAGAGGTTGACAGAACCAACCATACAGGGATCAAGAAAAGGATGGGGTTACTTTAGAGCAAACGGAAGTTTCAATTTTATTTTTAAGAGCATTTGGAAAAAAAAATATTAGTATAATTAGCAGCAAGGTACCTCTGATATTTAACAATATTAATCAATGTATTAATAGTTTTATTTTAATCAATGTATTAGTATTTTTATTAATAGTTTTGCCCATGTATTAGTATTTTATATTAGTATTTACAAAAGGAGATAAGATGAATGATCTATACTCATCCCAAAGAACCTAGTTTTACTTTTTTTGACTCTTATTCTATTCACTTGTCAGTTATATCAAAAGCCTAAATTACACCCTTTGACATCACCCAGAGGACACAGCCTGAATGAGACATGTCTAGCAAATTCTTCTACATGAAATTAGAGTAAGAAAAGACATACGACCTGAAGTATTTGAAAATGAAATTTCAGCAAAGCTAAATTAAAGGCAACAAAAAATGGTTTTATATTCAAGGATCTCAGCTTCCCTCATAAAACAGTAACAAAGTGGAAAGAGGATATAGAGAGCATTTATTGAGAACACACCATGTGCCAGATACCTGGCTAGGAGATTTACTCATGCTATTATATTCCATCTTCACAACAACCGAGCAACTTAGGGGCTAATATCTTTACACAGCTACAGATAGACAACATACAGACGGGATAAACAATCTGTTAAGCTTCAAGATGGCTAAGATATAATCAAACTTGAAATGTCATTTGTCTAGCTTTTCTGATACATTAGCAACATTAAATGCAACTGTATTATCAAGGCACTTGCTAGCTAAACACTAATAAAAGCAATGTTTAGTACCCTTCATGTAACTTATAAAAAAGAAACATATCAGCATCATTCCTACTACCTAAACACTAACCAGAATGTATTATTCATCACATGATAAATTGGTAATTTGTTGCTAGTTCGCATTTTTATTCAGGTGAAAACTTGTTACCAAGAATCTGCTGGAGCTTAAAACATAACAGTAATATCATTTTACCATCACCTGTCTAAATATATGCCCAGAAGAAACGCCACATTCCATGAGTCAATATTAAGACAGAAATAAAAATCTGAAAATTATTTGCTTGCCCAAATAAAACATCAGGTGATTTTCACAATTATAAAATTTTATTAGTGAAAGAAAACATAAGAACATAGCTTCTTCTTACCTTATAAAATAATTCCTCTTACCTTATAAAATAATCATTTCGAATCAGCAAAAGATGCTGAAGAATAGAAATGAAATATCCCTCCGCTCTAGTTTCCTTAACTGAGTTCCACACCATGTTGTAAATATCATATGCTTCAGTGAATTGATTAAGGAATACACGATTTATTTATCGTCTACACCAAACAACTGCAATAACATGGCATAGAATCTACTCTGTAAGGCTTCAAAAGATTATTATGTGCCTTAGCCTAAAATAGGCATCATGTATATTTAACATCAAATAAAACACAGGTATCCAGGATTCAGAGTAGAGGAAAACATTTTGCAAATGACAACTTGACCTGACACTCCCTGGCTTCTCCTCCACGATCAACTCCAAACATGTGCCTCTCTCAAGGTAAGATGTTGCTGGCGGCAAGGGTAATGGGCAGCTGGTTGTGAATACCATATTAGGTTTTCAGAGTGCATTTATCAAGAGAGCTGGTGCCAGGCATTATCCACCATGGAGAAGCCCCAGTGGAGGACAGAAACCTGGTGGATTTCTGGAAAAGCACAGAGATCTGCAGACCCACAGAGTTAACAAAGGCCCATGTGAGTGTGCCCCCAAGGTGTAGGGCAGGAGCCAGCCAGCAAGCTAAGGATACCCTACTCCCAATGCTGGAAAGCACTAGGGGAGGGGAGGTGCCAAACATGAAAAGAAAAAAACAGATAGTGTACGTACACACACACAGACACACAGACACACACACACACACAAGGCCCTAAAAGAATCCATCTGTAGGTTGTAACGTTGATTTACATATACATGTACTCAGAAACACACACGCTAATAAAAAAAGTTATATAAAAATCAGTCTGATTCATGTGTCTGATAAATCACAGACCTGTAACTCTGAAACAAATAATACATTATATGTTAAAAAAAAAAAAAAAAGATAGTACGAAGGGAAAAAGGAAGGGGAGGAAATCGGAGGGGGAGATGAAACATGAGAGACTATGGACTCTGAGAAACAAACTGAGGGTTCTAGAGGGGAGGGGTGGGGGGATGGGTTAGCCTGGTGATGGGTATTAAAGAGGGCACGTTCTGCACGGAGCACTGGGTGTTATACACAAACAATGAATCATGGAACACTACATCAAAAACTAATGATGTAATTATGGTGATTAACATAATTAAATAAAATTTTTAAAAAATCAGTCTGATTCATAAAGGTTTGACTTTATATTGTTTATATAGAAATGGCTTCAGAGGTTTGGTCGTTTGGGGTTTAGCAACAGTTTTTCCTATTTCACTAATTTCAGAACAAAAGGATATTCAAGTTCAGCTCTAATATCTTCAAGGCGATGGGAGAACTCAAGCAAATCTTCTTCCTTATGCTCATCAAACACTTTAAGCTGGATATCCAGGCCATCGTTCTTCATACGTTTTAAGTTCTAGAGATATTAAATAGAAATGACAATCAACAGTTTTTTTTAATAATGCAAAAAAGTTAATGAAAAACATATAAACAGTAAACCAACCATTTGACTGGATTTATAGCATTCAAACACTTAAAGTGTTAAATAATACTCGTATCTTATCTGTATTTCACAAATTTTTATACTCAAGCCTTTTTTCCCCACAGATAAATTATTCTTGAAGGTAATTTATCTAAATTTCCCCCTATTCAAGTACTCCTCTAATTTAAATATTAATAAGGAGACTGCAGGGCACTTACTGGCAAGATCTCTTTCAATCCACAACGCATAAATTCATTTCTGATGTGGAGCCTGAAGTCCAAATCATCAGGAGATGTAACAAGGGCATTGATGAGCTGCATACACGCTACCTACAATAGATTGCGCAGTGAGACTTAGGCTCAGATTCCAACATTAAAGAAAGAGTCGTAGAACTGAAATATCAAGGTTTCGTTCTAAGAATCAAACATCTTCCTTCAGAGGAGAACCTATTAAAATAATAATCTGTATGTAAATTATTTTAGTCAATTACAAATTAAACAAGAAATATTTCAGTGGAGGGTTTTTTTTTTTTATTTTAATTTTTCATTTGTTTGGGAGTTCTTGTGGAATAAGAGACAGAAACATTAGGCACTGGCAGTACTCCATAAAAAATCCACTCTAGCCCAAAGTTAAGTTCTTGTCCAAAAATATCACTCAACGCAAATACAACACAAAACTGAAGATCCTAGTTGAAAAACTATAGATCTCTATTGGATATATAATGCTTACCTAAAATAAAATGGTAACTTGCCATTCATCAAGAGAAACCTAAAGTCCCAAACACTTCAAGGTCAGCAAATGTCCTGAATCTGGTTAACGGGGTTGTTATAACCAAAAACTATCTTAGGAACACTGAACAATTAATTAGAATTACCCAAGCAATGGTTCTTACACTTTGGCAAGCATTCAAAAATAATATATGTCATGTTTATTCCGAAGGCATAAAGAAATTACAGAGCTAATTAAATCCTTTAGTATATACCTTAAATGATAAAAGTGTAAAAATCATGTATTTTCCAGGTATTTAACACTCCAAATTTCAAAGTGGATCTACTTTTTTTTTTTTTTTTTACCCCCTGGCTGAAATCTATCTTTCATTATCTGAAATCCATATAATCAAAGCAAAAGAGATTGGAAGCAAAAGAGATGGTCTCTACAGAAGCAAAGTATTCTTTGTTGCTGATGATGATGTTATTTTTCTAAGTCTACATTCTACCAGAGTCTAACAAGAGTGACTGGCTTACTAATCAATATGTTTAACCTCATGCTGTTCCCTAAATTGTCCTTTCTCCATCCCTTAAGGCAAGGTTTATATGAATTTAAAAATGCCTTTTTTTGGATTAAGACACCAACAGGGGTCTCAGGTCCTGCTGGTTGAAATATATCGTAATTACTGTATTTGCTGTCTAAATACTAAAATCTGACCAGCATGTCTCTACTGTCAAAACTTAAGACTATTTAAACTGGAGGAAGGAAATGTGTCAGAAGATAAATAGGGAAAAGGGAAACATTTAAAATAAAAAAAGAATAAACTTAAAACAGAGGCTACCTTACCAGTACACATTCATTCAGCTGTAACTGGCTCATGTCACAAAGTTTAAAATGCTTTCTTTCCACCTCCCGGCCACTCATTACCCAGTAGCCACAAATAGTTTTTCAGCAATAGTATGCTGTTTTAAAAGATCTCAAAGAACATTTAAATAATGTTTCTCTACATTCAGAGCAATTAAGATAGTGTTAGTGGCTAGGTTTCTGGAAAAGACATGAATTATAGACAACTCAAAGCAGCAAAAAAAGCAGTATAAAAATTAGCAGGAAATAGGACTTAAATGTAAAGTAAATATATGCAGAACAATAGCAGCATGAAATTGAAGAAAAAGAAGGGGAAGGATAATCCAAATTCTTTTCAGGAAACATCCTGAAAGGCAATTTCCTAAAAAAGGAAAAACAGAAAATTGACGTAAGCTGAAATAATGAATTTAAGTTAATTATCTAAAATCCCTTCCCAATTCTAATGGTAATTGGCCATTACCATGACCTATAACCACTCTAATGGATGTCATGTAAACATAGGTCTATGAACATATACAAGCATACAGCAAAATGTAGTGTTTCCTTACAGAAAAATAATTCTATCATCAAGGTAAAGATCGAAGAGTTCCTTCTAGGTTTTTAACATGTATACTGAGATACACAGACTCATTTGATCATACAATTTCACACAAATACAGCATACCAGCAGAAGCAGGTTCCAATATAGCATCTATGTCATTGAACTCAATTCCTACAGACAGTGGGAAAGGCTCAGGAACTATGAAGGTAAACAAGACATATTGCCTACCCTCATAAAGATAGATACAATGATAGACATAGATTATGTAGAAGAGAACATATGTTCCACATACAACGGTAATATGGAGAAACTAAAGACAAGGACAGCTGGTTAACAGCACAGGCTCTTAAGGCAGCCTGACGAAGTGAAGGACCGAGATGAGATGTTCTAAGCATCCAAAGAATTAACCGGTTAGAGGACATGGGACGTTCCATTGAATTACAAGGAATTCCAATATCCTGAGCAGTTCGCAAGGGTAAGAAGGGAGAGAGCAGTGCAAGGAGTCGTGAGAAATGAGGCTGGGCAAGGAGACAGGCACAGACTTATGTGCCAAGTCAGAAAATTCAGGTTCAACTGGAAACAGGGGAAACCACAAGGGATTCTATGTAAAGGAGAGGGAACAGTAGAGGTAACAGTGTAAATTAAGGAGCTATTGTAGAAGGAACTTTAGTAAGCAATGATGAGAGCTTGAACATTCAAAATGTAGGAGAAACTGACAGAATTTGACAGCTGGGTGGACATGGGGTTGACTCAGAAGAATTCACGAGAGCCGCCTCACCTTTGTTCTTCAACTAGATAGGAGGTGATACCATTAACAGAGCTATAAAATGCAAGGAGAGAAACAGGTTTTAGAGAACTGGATAAATCCTGCTTTTAAAATTTTGAGATTGAAATGTACATTAGGAGGGGCACCAGGGTGGTTCAGCTGGTTAAGCATCTGACTCTTGATTTTGGCTCAGGTCATGATCTTATGGACATGAGATAGAGCCCTGCAGCCAGCTCCTTGCTGAGTGTGGAGACTGCTTAAGATTCTCTCTCTCCCTCTACTTCTGCCCCTCCCCAACACTTTCTCTAAAAATAAATAAATAAATAAATGTACATTAGGAATCATTCATTCTTTAAAAAAAAAAAAAAAAAACACAAAACACTAGTTATTGGGTACCTTGCCTATGTCAGCTGGGGATATTAACAGAAGCTCAAGGAAATAATGGCATTGTAATATTCATCATAAACAATCACCATGCTGCTTGATGTTCCAAAAATATAGCCTATATAATCTCCATTAATTTGCATTTAACATATTGTTTCAAGAGCATCACAAAACGGGGGCGCCTGGGTGGCTCAGCTGGTTAAGCGGCTGCCTTCGGCTCAGGTCATGATCCCAGGGTCCTGGGATCGAGCCCCGCATCGGGCTCCCTGCTCAGCGGGGAGCCTGCTTCTCCCTCTCCCTCTGCCTGTCTCTCTGCCTACTTGTTCTGTCAGATAAATAAATAAAATCTTTAAAAAAAAAAAAAGAGCATCACAAAACGTACTTCTCTGTGGAATAGATGAGGGTAAGAAAACAAAGAGCTTCTGTCCTCCTAGAAGCATCCTAATTTAAAGCTTCTATCTTTGGACATCAAAATACAGAATTCACTCTCTGTGTACCTGTTCAACCATTTCATTCCCTACAAGCCTATTTATTGGTGCCCACTAAGCATTCTCAGTGCTAGGGATACAGCTGTGGAAAAAGACAGAAATCACTCTCAGAGATGAAGAGTCAAGACTGACTCCAAGGTTTCTGGCCTGGGCAATTCGAAGGATGGGATTATCATTGATTAAGGTGGAAAATAAATCATTCATTTAAGATGGGAGAAAGAGGCTTGGGAAGACAGATCAGAGGAGTTGGGTTTTAGAGATGTTAAGTTAGAAATATCTATTAGTGACAGGCATTGAAGAAAAGTGGAAAAGGAAACTGGCTATAAGAGACCCAGGTTCAAGAAAAACATGACCACAGCAACTGCACATAAAACTCAGGGTCTTACATGGAACCACCCAGAAGTAGCCAGAGAAAAAAGACATACAGGAACTGAGGGGGCATTTCGATTGCAGGTTTTACTTTAAAGGCTGGGGAAATAAAGTAAAAAGGCATCAGTGAGGTAGAAGAAAAAGGACACTTGGGTACCCAGGAATTGTGGGAGGAAAGTGTCTCAACAGAGAGAGTGATCAACTGAGTCAGAGGCTCTAATAGGTCAACTAAGATGACTAATAAATTACCACTGCATTTGGCCAATTGGTGACTTGACAAGAACAGTCTCTATAAAGAGATAGAGTTGTTGTCCCAAGTAGTAAAACACCTGCTCATGTGTACCATATGTAACCAAGACGATTAAAATCGGCACTGAAATATTCTCCCTCCAAACGCATCTTTATACTTTAGAAATACTGCTTATTAACCTTTGGTCTCAGCGAGTAAGACACTTCTCTTTAGGTGTTAAATCATGGACTCAGTTCTAATGATTTGGAAAGCGGGTAGGGCAAGCTCATTTTGTTAATCTTGTCTCAATTATCAAGAAAGAGCCTTGCATGAGAAAAGTATATCTAGCATAACTTGTAGCTGGAGGGGTGTGTGCATGTGCGTGTGCGCGTCCATCCAGGGCTCAGGAGAGCTGAAGGTTTCCTGGAGAGCAGCAGCAAACCAAAGGCACACTGCAAGGACTGTGGCCCGCCAAGCCCACAGAGCAAGCCGAGGAAAATGAGCAGCCAGAAGTGTAATTACAAATCGTGGCAGCAATGCCAGTAATGCGGTAAACTAGAAGGCAGAGACACACAACAGGGGGCAAAGTAAATAAACCGTAAACAGAAATCTCAAAGATCATCAATATGAGGAATAGATCTGGTCAAAGGCAATCTCAGGAACGAGGCAAATGATCAAAGAAAAATCATTAGACCTAGGAAGAGGTTAATGAGCAAGACGCATGAAGGAACATGCCACCATCTACAACACTTCATCAGCAGAGAAGCTTTCTGCCCTTGAAAACAGTCAGGTTTCTTCATCTGTGAATACCCGTCACCTAACTTTCCTCTAGTACACAATTTAACTTACTCCTATCACCATGCTCAATGCAAAGATGAGAGAAAAAATAAACAACTTTATGCAGTTGTAAACTTTGACCCAAAACCTCTGACTCGAATGAAAGTGAAGCACAAAATTCAAGGTACTCTAACAGGCATGATGCCTGAGGGTCAAACACGAAGCTCAACCAATTTTTTCAAAGGCCACCAGAGCAAATGCTTTCTCCGTGACTGTGCTGAAGGAACGGAGAAGGTATCCGACAGCCCACGCAAGGATATTCTTTAGAAAGCTCACACTTGGGTCAACATGTTCGTCCTCAATACAAGTAGATGTTTTTACAAGTAAAATGATGGCTATACGATGCTGAAAATATATCCGCTTTATAAGCTAAATTCACATTATAAACAAGTACCAGTCAAGTCCTTACATAAAAATTCTACCAGAATCTGTGAATAATTATTATCTGGGCCTGGAAGATACAGCTTACACTGCTATTCATCTTCCCTACCCCATAGCAGAAATCATCTGTTTCTCTTTGCACAATCAGATTTCATATTTATCACGTTAAAATGAGTAAATGATGCTTACAGAGAAACAGTTTGCTGCTAGTGCAAAGAAACTCCAAAGAATTTAAAAAGCACAGGCGTTAATTCAGAATAAAAACTAACCAGGCTACATTATGCAGACAAACACAGAAACAGTAAAGTAGATCAACAGATATAAAGTTCTTTCTAATTTTATTTAGACTTCCAATGGACTACTCTGTAAATGATAGACACAGTAAGAGAACAAATCAGAATGGGAGGTAACCGCATAGCTCCCATACAAACATGGAGAAACAAAGTGCAGGATTCAAGAAGCTACAATTTATATAAATGGGAATACTGGAAAAACAAACGGATTTTTAAGTATTTATTCAGACACTCCCCATTGAGACAGCATTCATTTCTTCTGTGTCCTCCCATGCATTTTGCTGGAACTCTTCCTACTGCATTTTACTTATGAAACATTAGCTAGCTTTAGATTCCCAAGTATAAGCTTCTTAAGGGCAGGAATGTACTTTAAGATTTTATTTATTCATTTGACAGAACGAGAGAGAGCATAAGCAGGGGGAGGAGAAGGAGGAGGGGGAGAGGGAGAAGCAGGCTCCCCACTGAGCAAGGAGCCCGATGTGGGACTCGATCCCAGGACCCTGGGATCATGCCCTGAGCTGAAGGCAGACGCTTAACCTACTGAGCCACCCAGGCGCCCCGGGCAGGAGTGTACTTCTGTATTGGTCTTGTATAACTCAGTGCACAGCAGTACTGAATAATTAACTAATTGACTACTTAATTATGAAACTCTGTACAGTTACCTTTGAAGCATGAGGTAAGTTTATCTTTCCGGTGATCTACCATAGCATAAGTGAAGAAATTTATATTCTAGACAAAAACTTTCACCGCTGATTTACACTTAGATGTGTGCTCCCTATAACAGCATGAGTTCACATTAGACTATTATTCCACTGTGTTTCCTTAACGTCTTAGCTTAATGGCATATTATTTACCAGTCCATTTCAATACATTTAACATTTATATTAATATATTAATCCTACTGATGTAAACCTCACAGAGAGGAATTAAAACAAATTGATCTCCACATCCTTCTGGGATGCCCCAACACTGGTCCTAAATACAAAAACTTTCTACTATCTCTATTCTTCATTTGGTTCTTCATTAAATATGAGGACAAGTTACTTGAAATTGAAAATAACTTCGGTTAGTAATTTGGCAGAGAGGGGGCAGTGGAGATATTTGAAACAAAAAGGAATAGTAAATTAAGATAGAACTATGCATTATAGTAACATCTTTATTTGGTCTCAAGCAAAATTAAACCTGGGAATATTTTGAGCATTTAAAGGGGTATAGAAAACAAAAAGAAAGAGAAGCAAATAAACTTGACTATATCTAAAAAGTCATTTAAACCTATGATTTGTTTCAATGTCATATTTCTCAATTATTGCCCAGTAACAAATTTCAAAGTACAGTGACTATAACTCCATTAAAGGTAATTTTTCCTACTTACTGAGACATAAGAAAATGTGACCGAATCAATTTTGCAAATATCTATTGTTACTGAACTCAATGAAATCCAGAAATTGAAGTTTTTTTGTTTTGTTTTTAAGAAAAACTGTCTTTGTAGCAGCCACAGGAATGCAATTCTCAATCTCTAACTGCAGGGAATAAAAACAAGCAACAGCCCAGCCCCAGCTGCTACCCTGGAAAATCCATCACAACAGGTGAGCTGAGGCCACACTCCCCACAGGCTTCTCCCAGCCAATGTCTGAACACAGCAAGAATACTAAAATGGGACACAAGGGGCTTTGGCTTGAGGATTCCCCAACAACCCTGCCAAGTTCTCCTGGAAGTGTAGAGCAGCCCAAGACACTTCCCTCCCTTCACCATCCTTCCTTCTCTCCTCCACCTGGCATCAGGTCTGCAGTGAGCTGGACATCTCCCCACCTCCCCACAGCCCTCTCCAGGCCCTCTCCCTAGTGCCATGCATACTAAATCTCTTGCTTCTCCAAAAGACCCAGATTAACACAGCCTTGGTCTACCAAACAAGTTTCAGCAAGAATATCATTTCCAAGTTGTCTGAGTCATAAGTATTATAAATGAATCTTCACATTCAACAGGACACTTTCACTTTTTCTTCCTGTTCTCTAAATGTGAGCACCTTATACACTTCAATACGTAACCATGAGGTATTTGTTAAGACCACGTGCATGCCAGGTGTCTGGATGTGTTTGAAATTTGATTTTCCTCTAATAACAGTTCTAGAGATACTAAAGACTTGGATTATATTTCTGCCTTTTGCCTCTCTGAAAAATACCTTCTAGGGTAGAGCAGTATCTCCCGTGAGAATCCTAGAAAGACTGTCCACTGACTCTTGTAAGGATATCACCTACCACCCTTGCTCTATGTCCCTTTAGTCAGTAATTAAGGTAGGGAAAATACTCTGTAGTATCACATGAACCAAAAGGAATGAAGGTTTTATTCTATTCAATGTACATCAAGGTATAATGAATGTATAGGAGAAACACCAAGAGGATCAAACTGAAGGCAAGAGGCTGACAGGAGAAGGTTTGGTGGTCTCTTCCCTACCACTGGACGATTCACCCTGAGTCTCTTACATTTCTGTGTGCATTCCAAGTAGAGGCACTGGTGGGCCATCTTCTGGATGTTCTTTCCGAGGATGTATGAATAGCAAATAGGTAGGCATGCTTCATGTCCAGTATAATAAAGATAATATCTCTTTGGAGCAAAAGGCAGACACAATTACGACCCACTATAAAGATTAAGGTTTTCTTTTCTTTTTTTTTTTTTTTTTTAAAGATTTTATTTATTTATTTGAGACAGAGAGAATGAGAGAGAGAGAGCACATGAGAGGGGGTAGGGTCAGAGGGAGAAGCAGGCTCCCCGCCAAGCAGGGAGCCCGATGCGGGACTCGATCCAGGGACTCCAGGATCATGACCTGAGCCGAAGGCAGTCGCTTAACCAACTGAGCCACCCAGGCGCCCCAAAGATTAAGGTTTTCTAAACTCAGAGTTTCTCTCCTATAGCACAAGATGGCCTCGCAAACAAACCTTCAGACGCTCCAAAAGCAAGGACTGGCCTCAATTTTATCCTGAACTGAGAATCCTAAAGTTTATCAGCCAGCTGGGAAGCCACATTGAAAACACTATTACCAAGTAGCCACCTGTTTGATAAAGGTCCCAACTGGGGGACCCCAATAACTACAAATAATACTTTCCTTCCAGAAGCACCATGTAGACCTTCAAGACTATATATGTTATGAAGAAGCCAGGCGTTAACTTGCTTATCTCTCCAAAAACACTGCCTTTCACCTCAGAGCTGATCCTAAGAGATGTTCAAGCGTCTAAGCAAACACTAGTCCTCAGACAGTCATGAAGGACTCTCCAAACTGAGGCTACCATTGGTCCTGCAGAAAAAAGTAACTATGTGTACCCTGCAGGCATTTATCCCTATGATGGAAGTTACCCAATTAGAAAAGGAGCTAAGATATCTGTCCCTGATTTTAGTTGAAGTTATCAATGATACCTCACTGGCCCTGGAAAGCATTCGGCTTCAACTCACTAGCTAGGGTTGTTGTGGATAAAAAAAAAAAAAAAAAATTGCCCTAGACTTCCTTCTTGCTGAACCAGGGGAAGTCTGTGCCATCACTAATACATCATTCTGTACCTGACTACCCCAGGCAAAGTGGAAAGATCATTAGAAAAAATTAAGAATAAAGCCTTCTGGTGTTCTAAGTTAGACCCTGATGGTCTGTGGGATTTGTTCAGCTGACTCCATTTGTTCAGCTGACTCCGGGAAGGCCTGGCTGGGGTCCATACTGCATGTTGGCCTCAACCTGCTGCTTGGAGTCTGGTGAACCAACAGCCTTAATTAAATACTCCGAGACAAACTGAACTGATTTCATCATCGCCTGCATCAATCAGAATTAAGTGCTGCCCGTGATGTAAGAGTTGAATTCCCTGTATTCGGGGATTCTCTCCTAAAACACAACCCACTGCAACTGGAAATTGGGGCTGATACAAAGCTGTCCTCAAACCACTACTGTTGCTGTGGAGAATGAAGTCCTTTGTTGTTGACCCAGGGATTCACGTCTTCCCACAGCACCCATAAACCTACGGCAGACTAACAGCTAATATACAAGTAATGTAAAAAGCACAGACCCTTCATGTTCTTGACACTACCCCCCTTGAGTCCAAGAGGACTGAGAGGAAGACACCATTGGAAAAATGTAGCGTGCTGTCACCACACCTGAGTACAAATGCACAGAAAAGCAAACATCCACCCAAAAACTCTAGGATTCCCACACTCTGATTCCTTTCCTGACAAAAATCTACCACAATTCAAACAGTCCCGTGACCAACAGCAAGGGTTTGGACAAACTCTAGAATCTAGCTCATGTTTGATGCTCTAGCAAAGGCTCTAAGAAGAGAAGGGACAAGACATACATAGAAAAGAAAAATGAAAGAAATGAAAATAACAGAGGAATTCAACACGTGGTTGAAACTAGAGATTGGCTCACTCACACTTCTTCCGACCCTCTTCTAGTAAGGAAGACTGAGCCAACATGAGGGGACAATCACACATCTCCAGACTGGGCCGCGCGAGGCAAGGTTTGCTGCTACATCGCCCTGCGTCCTAGAGTGTCAGGCGCTGACCAGCATAGAATGTTGGGAGTGGCATGTCCTTAGAACATTCCCACATGTGGCGTGGCACTTCTACATTGGCCAATATCATCCACACAGAGTTCCCTGGGCCTGCCAAAAATTCTGTTAAGGACCCAGTACCACTTCCTGCTTCAATTATCCACAGTGGATTATGCTGCTTGAATCTGAAAACCCCTCTCTGATACACTTGAGAAAAGTAAAGTCTGATATTTATATGAGTACTTTCTTTCCTGACAGGAAAGACTGTCTAAGGCCTGAAAATAATTTTAAGTCATCTGTGGCATTCATTTTTTTCACTGTCTTACTATACCATATGAGTGGGAGGAATGAAAGGATGTTCAATTTTATCAGAAACATGGGCAGTCACATTATCTATTATTATCAGACTCAAAAAAAATCTAACAATCCTTTAAAAACTACTTTGTTATAGTTTTCAATAAAAGAATGAGAATTTTTTTTATTTTACTCTCATTTTCTCCAATTTAAAAGCAATCGGTTCCTATTTTATTCAGCAATAAACAAATTATATTTTTAATTTGGTGATTTGCTAATATAAACCAGACTAGTACATTTCAATAAATGCAAATTATATAGGTAATGGTATAAAATGGGCACTTAGAGCAATAGCTTTATGGGAAAATTGATAACCAGCTAGCTCTAAAATATACTTTACTTATAGAAAATTCAGAAACACCCAAAGAGGAAAGTATTTTTAGATATTACTAAAAGGTTGCTTGATCTTTTTAAAGGACATAGAGAACAACCAACAGTCCCAGAAAAGACCATCTACTTACTTCCCCACACCCCCTAACTCCCTACGTTAGCTATCTGGAAAACAGTACCTTCAACTCCTTACTTAAGCTTTCCACCTGCTAGCTTGGGCTTAGTAATAATGAGAACCTTCCTTCAAGAGTAAAAACCCAGAACAAAAAGGTTGAGTAGGAAAATAAATTTAAAAAAAAAATTTTCCCATCATTTATTCATAATCAAGAGTATAGAAATTTAATCTGAACTTATTAAAAAATGGAAAAAAAAAATGCTAAAATGAACTTTCAGTTCATTTGAGCTGCCCAGTCTGTGGTACTTCGTTGTAGCAGCCCTAGCAAACCAACACAGAGAGGAAGTATCTGTGAAGGGTTCCCTAACGGTATGAGATTATTGAGGCAGGCACATTAGGGGGGGAAAGGTGTTCTTAGTAGAGAGAATAACACACGTAAAAATCAGCATGAGAGAGCGGCATGAAACATTGAAAAAATCTGTGTCTGACTGGGGGGGACAGAATGGGGGGCAGGAGTATCAGGACAAATCTGGAGCTCTAAGCAAGAATCCGGTATTAAAGGGAAACAAGTGACTGGTTAAGAGGAACCGCTTTCTAGCAAGAGAAGAAAGAGCCCTACACTGTTGAAAATGACACACTGGTAAAGCTGAATTTCATCATTCTCTGCTCTCAATGAAAATTAAACTTTAAAAACTGTATCAAGAAATTTTAGTGTTTCAAAAAATAACCGTAAAAGAAAATATAATTACTCACAACTAAGGCAATTAGTTTCGTAAGAGCAAATACAATCAGCCACCTAGGTCTTGGTAAAATTTTTCAAGAATTGAGTCAAATGGTTGACTTCAACAACTATCCAAGGGAGATGTTGCTGGCTAGCTGTGCCCCCACCCTTATTCCTTAACACTAAATATGGCAAACAAGCAGTCATTAAAAAAGAAATCATCTCCACCAATATTCACAGGTAGCATTATCCATAAAAGTCAAAAATTAGAAACAACCCACATTCCCACCAACAGACAACTAACTGATAAGCAATGTGGAATATCCATAGAATAGCCTAATATTTGGAGGGAAAAAAATGAAGTTGTGATACATATTTCAACATGAATGAACACTGAAAATATTAAGTGAGAGGACCAGTCAGAAAAGACCACATACTGTATGATTTTTATCAAAAATCCAGAATATGAAAATCTATAGAGACAGATTAACAGTTGCCTAGAGCTAGAGGGAATGAGGGTAATACAAGGTGACGGTGAAGGGGTTCGGAGAGGGGATAAGGAGATTCTTTTATGGGTAATGAGAACATTCTTGATTATGGAGAAGATTGCACAACTCTGATTATACAAAAATACTGAACTGTCCACTTTCCATGGGTAACTTTTATGATACGTGAATTTTATCTCAATAAAACTGTTAAAAAAAGGAATCCTTTCAAAATTACATCAATCTTTAAATATTTTTTAATTTCTTCAAGTCTTAGTGTCTCCTATAAACTAATAATCCATTCTCAATTTTTAACTGGCCATTCTCTTTCAGAGAATTTTATAGATATCTATTTTCCATATGGTAGCACCTTCAATAAACTGAGAGTAACTGTCCATTTAGAAATGACTAAACATACCCAGGAATATTTTTGATACGTGTAGTTTGCCTTCAGGTTCATATGGTAATCAATTTTAATTCTACAAGATTAGACAGGTTTACCTCAATGTTTGATAGCCAAAAAAAATTTAATATGTAAGTTACCATGAATTTTAAGGTTGTAATAGTCACCTTTCAATTAATGAGTCAATCGTGTTATTTACCTAGATGAAACATGGCTTTGTTCTTAACAAGACATTCTTAACCCCTTTCCTCACAGCTTTAAAATGTTAAGTGACCATAATATGGCTGAAAACAAATTGGGACCCCACTTTTACCAGGATTTTTTTTTAACTCTTTATTCTTAGATAATTGTAGATATACAGAAAGTTGCAAAAAGGAAAAACGTACAGGTAGGTCCTAGGTACTCTTGGCAAAATTCTGCCCCATGGTAACATCTTGCATAATTGTAACACTAAAACCAGGAAATTGAAATTGGTACAATCCACAGAGCTTATTCAGATTTCAGCAGCCTTACACTCATTTGTGTGTCCAAGTAGCGTTCTATGCAATTTCATTGTATGTACAGATTCGCCACCATGACCACAATCCAGACACAGAACTGTTGCAACACACACAACCCTCTGTTGCCATTTACTTATGGCCACACCTAACACTTTCCCAGACCCGATCCTAAATCTTTGGCAACCACTAAACTGTTCTCCATCTCTAAAACTTGGTTCTTTCAAGGCTACTATATAAATGGAATCATCCAGTTTGTAACCTTTAGGATTGGCATTTTTCAATCAAGGTAATTCCCTGGAGATTCATGTAAGTTGTTGTTATGTATCAATAGTTCATTCTTTTTCAATACTAAGTATTCCGTGGTATGGGTGTCCACAGTTTAACCATTCACCTATTGAAGAACATCTGGATCATTCCCAATTTGAGCCTATGACAAATAAAGCTGCTATAACAACATGTGTATGGGTTTGTGTATGAACCTGTGTTTTACTCATCTGGGTTATGTTACGAGTATAACTGGGGAGTTGTAGTTACATAACAATTTTAATATCAACACAGCTAAGGTTTTTGAAAAAGGAAGATCCCCTTCAATCCCCATTCTCCACTGACTTTGGTTTTAATTTAATAAAATTACTTTCTAAGGCTAGCATTTACTCAATGTTTATGGCAAATAGCTAAGCATTTTAAATACATTCATATATGTAACTCTACATCAACAATGAGGTAGTGATAAATATTATCCTTCTCTTACAAGTGAGGGAACTGAAGCATAGACGTGGTCTGGGGCAGGATTCAGAGTCCCAGAGCCAGGATGCCAAGGGCTGGGGCTTAAATTCAAGCTGCTTGACTCACAAGTCTACTCCTTCTATCACAAGACACCACCCCTCCCACTCTAGGGACATGTGTGTTACTAGATCAAAAAGTACACATTAGTAGGGGGCGCCTGTGTGGCTCAGCGTCTGCCTTCGGCTCAGGTCATGATCCCAGGGTCCTGGGATCGAGCCCCGCATCAGGCTCCCTGCTCCGCAGGAAGCCTTCTTCTCCCTCTCCGTCTGCCCCTCAGCCCCTCCACCCCTTCAATTCCCAGCCCCCATTCATACTTGCTTTCTCTCACTCTCAGATAAATAAAACCTTTAAAAAAAGTATACATTAGCATAAAAAGTATTTAGAGGATAAAGTTTACATGTGACTATTACATTTCCTAAGTGAAATTTTAAGAATCGGACATGAACTCTAATATGCTACAAAAATGACCAAAATTAATCTGATAACCTAGTGCTATTTGCATAAATACTCTATGAGTAAAAGGTAACCTGGGTAGTAAAGGAAAATTCAGATAAAGTAAGTGTTCAGTTTTTCTCTACAAAGTTTCTTCTCGGTTTACTGTTCATTTTTAGGCTTGTGGTAAATAGGAGCTCTGGAGCCAGATGAGAAAGGAGGAGAAGGGAAATGAGAGCAGTGGTATATGATAAAAAGACTCCAGAGCACACATCAAAAAACTGAAGGAGCGGAGTCCACATCAGAGGTGGACAACACATCCCAGACCCCCATTCCAGCCTCTCTGACAAGCCCCGATGAGTCAGGAGAGACTTTTTTCAAGAAGCTTTGGTAATGGGACCTATGCAACAGGGACCATACACTCGAATCTCCAGGCCTGCTTCCAGCGCAGAGAAACAAATCATAACAGGGTTCCTCACTAGCCATTCACAAACACTGTCACCAGGAAGGTCACCAGCACAAATACCTTCATCAGAAATGCCACAGTAAATTTATTCATTTGACCATCCCTAAGATTTTCTGACTGTTCATCAAATACCATCTTTTCTTTTTTTTTAATTTAACATGGAGATTTGGTTTTTCTATTCCTACCCCAACAAGAAACAATACAAAGGCCAAGCTACACAGAGCTTTAAAATAAAATTTAAAACTGTAACTTTTTACTAATTAAGCGTGAAATAAATTTACTTTATAGCTATTAGTACATCTTGGTTTTCAAATATTGCTGCACATTAGAATTATCTGAGAATCTTTAAAAATCCCAACAGCCAGGTCACACCAATTAAATTTTAAAAATACTGGGAGGTGGGAGTCAGGTATCAATTATTTCCTTAAAGATACTCAGGTTATTAGCAATAATTGTAACAATAATTCCAGCAATAAAAAGAACTCTTTTTTTAAAAAAAGGGAGAAATTAAATGAATATTAATTATGCAGCTTGGACATTATAATGGTTAAGTCTAAAAGTGACTTTCCAGGAGCACTTACATATTTAAATATCTTTGAAAATCTTAGTGTACCTTGGTCTCATTACTATTTATGGAAAGTCTTAACTTTTCCAATATAAAAACTAATAAATCAATGAAAAGCCATAATTCACTTAATTGCCCAAACTTCTTAAAATTTGTAGTAATCAACTGAGACTAACCAAGAATAAACAATTTATGGACTATGATTATATATATTTTACAGAGATCTCTAGTAAGTCAGCTTCTAGGAAAGTAACCTAAGGAAATAATAATAGGTATCCGCCAAGTTACATCTGTAAGATACATTAATAGAATTCTCTACATTATTTGAAATATTATAAAATATTAGACAACATGCAGGGTTTCATACTTGAATATAAGTCAGTGAGCAAACAGTTACAAAACAGTATGTAGGGTTATGCATGAAACCTACTTGCAATTGAACTGAATCGTGCCGGAGACCTTCCACAATAGGTGAAAATCTGTCAATTTTTCTTTCTTCTCCAGCTGATGTTAAAGCTTCTAAAACCTCTTCAAGGCTATCAGAAATTTGGAAATTAATTAAATTGCAAACAGCAAATAATCCCAATGCCTTAAGACAACTGCTTGATCTACGCAACTCCAGAATCACTACTCCTAAGCAAGCAGCAACATTTTCAAAGCTAAGTACATAGCATTTATCAAGTACTAGCTACATGTTTATATTCATTTATTCCTAATAACCCTATGATGAGGGTTATTTATCGAACACTTATAAAGTGCTTTCTACACATCAGGCACTATTTAAACCAGTTTACAAATATTAACTCTTTTTAATGTATATAGTTCTATGAAGTAGGTTTTATTATCCCTTATTATAGATTAGGAAACAGAGGGGAAAGATAAGTTAAGCAATTTGTCTGAGGCCTCACATCTCCTAAATGGAGCAGGGATCTGAAATCAGCCTGTGTGGTGAGCACCGTCTCGGCGTTCTTAACCACTACACTCTCCTTCCTTTTGAGTATAAATGAAGTCTGGTAGCCAAAGGATTTAGTCAAACATAAAAAATAATAGTTACACAAGAACTACACTTGCTACTCCTTTAAAGAACAGTGTTAACACGACCTAGCATATTGTAGAAACTCACTTCGTAGACACAGACATGTAGTCCGTAAACATTATCTACATCATTTTGATAACCTATGATGAAGTAAAGAAATAATAAATAGGGAAGTGGAGGAGGAAGAAGGTGGAAAAAAAAAGAGAAGGAAAAAGAGAGGGTAAAGAAAGAAGAGGGAAGGGAGAGGGACAAGAAGAGGGAAAGGAAAGAGAAGGTGGTAAGGAAGAAAGAGGGAGAGGAAAAAGAAAAGAAATGCGAGGGGAAAGAGGGAGGGGGAGGAAGATGGAAGAGGAGGAAAGGCGCAGGGGGAGCACAAAGAGCATCCTATGTGTCATCATTAAATAAACTCTGCAATAAAATGAATAGGGTCTTTTGAAAATGGGAGAGCGCGTGCTGAAACTGTGCGCCTGGCTTTGCGCGCTGGGGCCGCCGCGGGGGACGGCCTGGTCCAGGGATGCGCATGCGCTGCAGCTGTGCAGCCGGAGGGCAAGCCCGCGCAGGGCCCGCAGACGCTCCACGAGTCCACACTGGGCAGTCCCACGCTCTCAGCCCCGGCGGGGTCGCCACCAGGGCAATTTTCAAATGCGTGCGGGAGGTTTCACTCACAGGCCTCTGCCTAGCCTTCATGAAAGGGCTATTTCTCTTTGTTCTATTAGTTGTTCCGTTTTTTCTATCTTTATCCTTTTGTTTTTTGTTTTGTTTTGTTTCAAGTTTTTATTTAAATTCTATTAGTTAACATATAGCGTAATATCGGTTTCAGGAAAATGTAGTGATTCATCGCTTACATGTAACACCCAGTGCTCATCACAAGTGCCCTTATCTTTAGCCTTTTTAAAAGGCATTTTAAATAATTTTTAAATGCTTCCTGTAATAAGTACCCCAACCTTTAAAGAAAAAAAAGGTTTATCTTTATAATTATCTTTTAATATGTATGTAATGGTCTTTTAGTTATAACCGTAACATTTGCGGATAATGTCTTTAAAGTTTAAAACTTCAGGATGTACATTATGGCCAAAGACTATGTACCTTCAACCAGTAAAGTACTACTATTTCATATAACACTTTGCAAATCTGCCTTACAAAGAGATTTCCAAATAGTATGATGTATGATTTTATAAGGGAATATACATGAGTTTGAATTAACTATCTGGAAAACAAAAATACATTAGAAACAGAATCCATTTGTACTTTTTTTAAGTCTTCATTGAGAATTTTTATTTAGGGTTTGAATTCAGTACAGTTTAAATATGATGAAGGAATCAGTTTTTCATAGAAACATGTTAACCTATAACTATTATATTGACTGAGAAATCATTATTACTCAAATATTTCTGTTTGGCCAATTATGAATCTAAATCAGCTGCTTAAGTAGTATTCACTTATTAACAGTAAATTCCAGTCTAAAATAGAATAGGAACATTAAGTAAATCAAAATATACTGTTACATAGAGAACTGAGTTGAGAAGACTTACATGCTTTCTTCTCCTACAATGCACACCGCAGACAGGAGTTTCACCACATCTGTCATCATACTTGGGTGCTCGGGATCGATGGCTTTGGCTAATAAAGAAAGACTCCTCTCTTCACTCATAATTCTTTCCAAGCCATACTGTAACATTTTGGAAATAAGAGGTTAAATGATAGCCATTTATTGGAAAAAACAGCACCCTAAAGGAAACATAATTATTTAAAAAGTTGATAGGATAATATATTTTTACACTTAGTAAAAGCCAGAAAATATAAGGAATATCTAACATCCTTAAAAAATTTTTTTTTAAATAAAAATTATAGCAGTATTCACATCAAGAAGTAGGAGAGTCAACCAAATATAAATAACTTCTCAAAGGTGATTTTACAATGGTAGGACCGATAATGATCAAGGTAGATAAGTAACCACCTGGAGAAAGGGAGAAGCAGTGAGGAAAATTGAGATTTCCCAACAGGAACACACAAAATGAACAGTCCATTTTTCAATCAGATGCTGAGGGTGAGAAGCTTTCCAGGAAAGGAAGGTGGGTAAGGGATACACTATCACAAGTAAACATACAGATCAACTCTCTCCCACAGAAACAGAATGAGAACCACAGGGGCAATATCAAGTTCCCAAGCAAAAAGTAAAATTTTAATGAAATTAATCCAATATATCTAAAATACGACTGTTTCAACATATTCAATATAAAACATCTGTTCATGAGCTATTTTACCTTTTTTTTTCCTTCCTAAGTATTCAAAATCCAGTGTCTATTTTCTATGTACACCACATCTGCATTCAGACAAGCCACATTTCAGGTGCTCGACAGCCACATGTGGCAACCACATAACACGGTGCAGACCTAGAGACTAACACGGAGTCCCTATGATGGGCACAAGGTGAAAGATGACCTGGGCACACACCATGTAGAAACTGCCATGAGGAGCATAGGTATTCTAATCAGAATGGTATTTTATCATCAGAAAGACAATGCAGTTGTAAACACATTATATAAATGGGATGATGCTGGATAAGGATAAAGTTTGTTTGCTACTGCTAGGATGTCACATCCAATTAGAAGATAAGGAGTCATGTTAATGACTTCGTGTTTTGATTTAAGGATGTATACATCTCTTAGGGCCCACTTACAATCTATGGAAGATAAGTATCAGATAACAGAGAATAAATAGAAGCAATAAAATGATACGATTTATCTTCCATGCATCCCAGAGGATCCCTCTAAGGACTGAGAAATTGGTTGATTAGAATTACTACTGAGCACCAAAAAGGACCTTAATCCCAATTACAGACCTGTGAACTATGGCTTAATTCAAAATTAACACTAGATGTAAGTATCAAAGTTAAACCTATAACAAGCTTAGACCCAAATGCTGTGAGTAGTATGAAGTCTTATTTAAAATTTTCCTATCTCGCCGATGCCATCTACAGAAAGAAGCCGTTACACTGTGCTGAAATACTGCATTTGCTTTAAACCGCTATCTAAGGAACACAGGTACAAAGGCAGCAGCACAGGCAGGAGGGCCAAGGGCCCCAGGATATGCCCTCTGGAGAGACTTCTCCCTCTTCTTGGTGATAGAGGAAAGTTTACAAATAGCGAAACCAGCCAGGAAATGATCACTTTTGTGATGCCCTGGGTTGTCTCATAACTGGAAACAAAGAAAGAGAAAGCAGGCATGGGGCCAAGGACCACAATATTCTTTAATAATTATTCCAGGGAACTGTCAGAAGCTTATAAAGTACCACTTAGATCCAATTCAAAGAGTCAATTAATCAATGATTACCAAGTGCCAAAGGGCTGGCTCTGTCCTAAGAAACCTGAGGACTGAGTAAAGCACTTCCCCCTTCATTTCCCACCCACCCGGACATCCTTAACCAATGCTTGCACCTCTGGAATCAGAATCCTGTGGCTCTTCCAACCACTCAAGGCAAGGCACAAAATTTCCTCCAGGTGAAACTACCTACCTTCTCTGGAAGCCCTCCAGCTCTAACCCATTAACATGGGGAGAGCAGAATATGAGCATTCTCAGATTTCAGTTTTGACTAGCACCCCCTAACTTCCAAAAGCTCCATCATCGGCAGTATTCTGACTTTGCTAACATAAACACATGTAGTGCTCATTTTAAGGCTGGAATGAGGCCAGCTTACCACTACTGAGTACCTAGAACTACAGACAGAATTGCTGCCTGCTTGAATAAAATTACTCTTGTTCAGTTATTTTTAAAAAAGCAAAACTAAACAAAAACTGTGGACTCCGAGAGAAATAATCAACTTACCAGTGCTAGCATCTAAAGTGCATTAAATGAAGCCTTTTATAAGGTTAGAGGCAGTGACAAATTTTGGAAGGTCTAAGGATGTCTCTTTACTGAATGTCAAGGACCCACCCTGGTTTATATGAAAACTCATGTGTTCTAAACCGAAGACTAAAGCCAGGTTCCATTTGCGTTCTATTCAGACCTATTATTACCTAACAGATGGAATTTTAAGCCACTGTGAAAGTGTTAGGTGGGAGAAGGGGAAGACCCTTCCCGAAGGGGAAGACCCTAATCCCCATGTAGGATGCTCAACAAGACATGAATACTGATGCTGAGTAACTCCCTATGGTGAGTTCATCCCAGGAGCAAAGAGAACACTGGTACTGGTAAGGGGGCTGGCTTCAGGAGCAAAGCACCTTTGCTGTGGGTGCACACCTTAAAGCAACACAAAAAGTTAACTGACCAAAATGAAGCCCTTGTTCTAATTATCTTTTAATTCAAATATATTTAACTCCTCATCCTTTTGTTCCCCCCGATATTCAAAGTCTTCTTCCATTTAGAAATTATTTAGTCCAGTTTATTATATGAAATTCACTTTCATCTGTTACCAGACTTGCTCCTTATATTAATAACTAAATACTAGTACCTAATAAGGTACCACTGTTCTCTTAAAACCTGTATTTTTTCATCATTCAATGAACTCCTATAAATACTGCACAGTGAGATAAATGAAAAATTATCAACCAATCTTGGGGGGGGTCTTTACTGAAAAATTATTTCATATATTATTAATTTTAGAATTCAGACATTATAATACTCATTCCAAGTATCAGCAACTTTTTATTTGTACTAGCACAATCAACACAAACGACAATATATTCTAGTTCCACAGATACAAACTATAAGCAAAAGCAGTCTATTATAAGAGAACACACTACATCAATCAGAACCTAAATATATAAGGTTTACTTGCTCTCCAATTCAGTTTCAAACCAAGCAGGAATATTATCCTCTATATACCACCTCACCTCACTTAAATTATGGTATTCTCAAATTCAAAGAATGATCCACAAGATCATTTGCGATACCTAAAATCTCATTCTTACAGAACAGTGAGTTCAAATCTAGAATACATTTGAATATATAACAACATAGAGTGGATTTCTACATCAGATAGTCTCCTTGAAAATCTTATCTGATTAGAGAAGGCAGGGAGGTAAAAAAATATTTCATTGGTTAAAAACAAAACTCAGCTCAAGAAAATGCTGAAAAATAAGACAAAAATAATCAGAAAATACAAGTTTTTGCTACATTTAGTAAAAAGAAATATGTTAATAATTTAAGTACCAGTACTTAAGTGTGTAGTCCTCAAAAGGATTTTTAAAGGACTTTCACATTTTAAAAATGTGAAAATATTAAAAATTAAAATTAATCAGAAATATACAGTTTTGCTCTAAAACACAAATCATCCTAACACCACAGGTAAATTCCTCCCTGCTGTCTAATGGCAACTAAAACACCTATCATTACTGCACCCATCATGAGGCAGATATGTTTAGATGTTGAAGCTAAAGACATAGCATGGGATAGAGCTAATTTCCATAATTAACAGTACCAATTCTATTTAAAAAGGAAACACTGTCAGATACATCTAACTTCAGTTAGGATTTTCAGTATTTCTCTAACATATCCTCTTCAAATATGAAAGCTCTGCAGACCCGACCTATTACCTTTGGTCTCAATATTACTTACATTAAGCATCACTGCTCCATTTCTGGGAGCTGTTCCCTATCAGTTCATGTTAATTTCATTGCAGATTTAAGTTCCTCGACTATGAAAACTATCTTTCCAACTTGATTCTTTGGTAATAAGTATTACTGTAGACCACGTTTAATTATCATGTATGATTTTAAAACTTATTCGTGCTATACTTTGAGAAGGAAGGGAAGAAGAGAAAGGGGACCAAAAATAAAGTAGAAAGGGAGGATTAATGTGCACATGACAATTTAAGCATCAGGAGAGGATCCATTCAATTCCCAAGTTTCTCCTGTTGAGAGATGGTTGATTTGATAAAAAATTAGAAATCAATGCAATTCAATATTTTTTCCTTTATGTACTCAACAGCTTATCAAAGCAGTACATCTCTTTAGTTCAAATTCTGTAATATACAACTATTTCATAAAAATTCTCTAACTGGTGAAGAATAAATATAATTACCTATGTACATACCTGTGTATTCATCAAAGCCTTTAGACACTGTATGACTTTATGCTGATTCTTCTTTACAATTTTTTCTTGTCTGCATTGGCATAAAACACATTATTGGAATTATAATTGGACATGCAAATGTAGCTTAATTGAAAATAAAAACAATATACTTACATTTTGCCACTAATCAGTCTTTCCAAAATGTCCAGTAATAATCCAAGCCCCTCGCATCCAAAGCTCTCCACCCAACTGATAAACAGAAAAAAAAAAAAAAAAAAAAAAAGGCAATTATACATGGTCAGTATTCTAGTTTGGAATATCACAATAATGCTATATAATCACAAATATTTTATTTATTTATTTTTACTTATTTACTTAACAGAGATAGAGAGCACAAGTAGGCAGAGTGGCAGACAGAGGGAGAGGGAGAAGCAGACTCCCTGCCGAGCAGGGAGCCCGATGCGGGGCTCGATCCCGGGACACCGGGATCATGACCTGAGCCGAAGGCAGATGCTTAACCGACTGAGCCACCCAGGCACCCCTACTCTTGTCATGTTCTAATCATAAATACAAGAATAACACCAGGTGCAAAATCAATCGATTCATCTTGTGAAAGGAGGAGTAGTGATGAGAGCTGACTATGCCCATCGCTTCCGTTCTGTATCCAGCGACATAGTGTGAGTAGATCAAGTCTGCCGTGTTGTAAGTACTACACCACAGAAATCACCAAATGCTGCCAACGAGAGCATCTCCCCCCACCCAGAAAGCTGGCTGTTAAACATGTACCAGCCTCACTTGAGAATTTTCCTAAGAACAGAAATCAGGCAAGATTTAAAGAGGGAAAACTCAGGGATGCCTAGGTGGCTCAGTCAGTAAAGCATCTGCCTTCGGCTCAGGTCATGATCCCGGGGACCTGGGATCAATGCCCACATTGGGCTCCTTGCTCAGCAGGGAGTCAGCTTCTCCCTCTGCCGGTCTCTCCCCCTGCTTTTGCGCGCACGCGCTCTGACAAAAAAAAATCTTAAAAAAAATTTTTTTAATTAAAAAGAAAAGAGGGAAGACTCAGAACTACAAAAAGGTTGCTGGAAAAAATTCATCAAGTTATCGAAAGAGAGGTCTTAGGAAAATTTCTCAAACCACTGTCATGCATTCTACAAATGCTAATTTCCCAAGTTTCAAAATTCAATTTTTTTTTTTAAAAGAGCTTCATTGTTATTTTAAAATGAATATATTCATCTTGACCAAGCCACCTCTTTTCATAAACCCATTGGTATAATCACAGTACTGTAATATAATTAGAACATCACTGCCAATATTCAACAGCTCACCTTAATTATAGAAAAACTACCTTAATGGATATTAATACATTTTTTCAGTAGCGATTTAGACAGCCCTGAACAATAAAGAATATATTCTGTCTCCAAAAAAGAGGGAGGAAGGAAAAGATAGGATATATAACTGTTTATTTCTTTGTATATATATATTTGTATGTATAATTTTGTGTGTAACCTTTGAAAAATGGAACTTTAAGGGCAAAATTTCATCTAATAATTAAAAGCAGTTCTTAAATATGAAGAACATGTTTTAAGTCACATACCAGTATATAATACCATTTTCTTACTTAAGACACGATAGAACATTTCCCATGACAATAAAAACCAAATATTTTTAAATGAAAAAATAAAAATATTCTTTAAAAAAATTAATCTTCATTTGTACGCTTGTGAATACAGCTTACTTACCTATAAATGTTCAGAATCTGATTTCCCCCCACCAAAAAAAAAAAAAAAAAATGCAATTTGCCGTTTAGATTGGCAGACTCTTGTCAACTATTTTACTCATCTCTTCCCTGTCCTGTGAAAGCCAGGGAGTAACTAATTCAAGAAGTCAAGCAATAAACACACTGATTCTCTCCTATAAAGGAAAAGTCTAAAGATCACTATTATAGTGAAGGTGAGATAAACAACTTAAATAGAAGTCAGTGTTTTGAAACCAGGATGCTACTTCAAAAGTGATGAGTTTACTTTCCACTATCAGCAACACACAGGTTACCTGAAGGCATTTCAAATCTCTTTCATATTTCATGGAAACACCTACAGCATCCGCTCAACTGTTCACCTTGTTGACATCCTATTTCATATTTATTCTTATTTCAAATGAAACAGGGAAGCTTGAAATCAAACACATAAAGAGTAATTTGAGAGTGGTGCCTGGGTGGCTCAGTCAGTTAAGCATCCAACTCTTGATTTCAGCTCAGATCAGGATCTCAGGGTCGTAAGATCGAGCCCTGTGTCAGGCTCTGCCCGGAGTCTGCTTGAGATACTCTCTCCCTCTCCCTCTGCCCTTTCCCCTGCTCGCTCTCTCTCTCCCCGCCTAAATGGATAAATAAGATCTTTAAAAAAAAAAAAAAAAAAAAAAGGTAATTTTAGAGTGTTACTTGGGCTGACACTGAGATACGTGGACAAAATCTGTTCATCAGGCCCCCCCTGTGTTAGTATACCAGAGCAGGACTCCAGTATTTTGTTTGAAGTGAATTTTTAACAATTTCTATATACCAAGTATATCCAGAAAGGTATTCTAAAGCTAATATGATTTAGGATTATTCATACTGCTATCTCCTTCAATCACTGTGGAAAATATTCCTAAAACTGCCTTATACCAAAATAATTTTAAATTATGTTACTATAACAAAATTTGTTTCACTTAATATGCTTATGTTGGAGCCCACTATAAAATTTAGGAAGCCTATCAAACCAAATAAGTCAAGTCAAGTCTTGTGGTCTGAGTAACAGAACATATCTGTTTTTTTTAACACCCCGAATATTACAGTTATAACCAGAATAGTGGAACCCACACTCAAATCAACTATTTCTGGACCTACCAAAGAACTCATCTGCACTATAGACTGTGAGTCATTAAAATCAAACTTACATCCACTCATGCATAGTACATATAAACTAATTCTCTATAAAACAAACTTAACAAATTAAATGTAAAGAGGCATTATACCAAATTACTTTATACTACAATCGTTTAACTCATGGTAGGAATTAATTTCTCAATAAAATCAGAGAGAATGGTAACAACCTAATGAAAGTCAGACTATACATTTCATAAAACATCAAAAACAAGCAAAGTAAGACAGGGCACAGCGGAGGAAGCAAAGATGCTTGAGAACACATACTATAATATTTAAACAAAAAGCTGGTGAAAGTACTTATGAAAAGTAATATTAAAACACAGATTAGATATGCATAAAAAGGCTCCCTGTTCTGTCAGAGATCTGCAAGGCCAGCACAGAGTTGTACTAACAAGTTGTCACTCACAAACCCATTCTCTCAAAACCTTGGCCCCCACCCTTACTATTTTTGGCAATATTGTTTTTAAAACAAGTGACCAATATTACTTATTTTTTCTGGAAAAGATGTTCCAGATAAAAAGTGATATTGAGTAGGTAGGTCCGTGGTACTGACAGAGGTTCACTGAAATCCATAGCTTCTTACAGAAGTAAAAAATTTCTCATCATCAACCTAGGAAGCAACCTGGAGAAAAAATTATCAACTGATCTATAAATGATCAATCTTCAGAAAACAAAATCTGTTCTGTTTATTCTGTGCCTGTCAGCACAGTACCATCAGGCATTATGTGCTTTAACTACAAACTGCATTCATGGATGAATGAGCACTGTGCAAATGCTTCTTCTTCATGAATAGAAATGACATAGAGATTAGTATGTCATTTGTATTGGGGGAAAAAAATCGCTTTAAAACAGCAAAAAGTAATGTGCTAAGTACTAATTTAACACAAAATCTACCTCTTAAAATTCTATAACAGGAAATATCAAACTCTTCTTTTAATTGCTTAAAAAAAAAAAAACAACTTCTAAGTATATTGCCATTTAGCACTTCCTAGCAGGGGGCTCAATGCAGGAGCAAAGAAGAAGTGAAGAGGTAACAGAAGGGGAGGAAAAAAAAAAAAAAAAAAAAAGGAGAGCAGGTCTCTAGGATTAAATGTTCAAACCATCTTTAAATAAATGTTCAAAGCATCTTAGGCTTTGAAATTCAGTTATTCCTTCCTCAGGATGAAATCAAAGGTATGCAAAGTGGTTTCCTAGATATTATGGGCTTTATGAAGCAAATACAGTCACCTCACTGAGCAGAAAGAGGCAATAATCAGGTCTCAGATTTGCTTCCTGGCCAAAGGAACACTACCCCTGTAGGTTTCTCACAGACTACAGTTACCCTCTCTCCTCCCAAATATGCTCCAAGGAAGAGAAAGACAAATGCATCAGAGACCGTCAGAGCTGGAATAAACCTAACACATCCTAAGGGCAACCTGACCAGTTACATATACCTACAGGACAGGGACCATTTCTAATTTGTCTTTAAATTCCCTAGCACCTGGAACAGACTAAGCACTCAATAATGGTTTGAAAATTGAATCTCCTTCCATTTCTATATATAAGGAAAAGAACACACACAGAGAGGTTCAGGTCACTTAGAAATAGCATCCAGGTCTGCCGGTGCCAGGCTCACAGCCTCACTTCATAGATGTAGAGAAAGGTACAAAGCAGTGACACCCCCTCTGCATTATCACTGAGCTTGTATCAACCTTCATGCCAAAAACATCAATTCTGATTTCAGAACAGGTACTTATCCAGACTGAACCAAGGATGAGGAATCTAGAGTCCCCGTCCTTATCGCACTTTAGGACTTGATTGACTGCAGCTCAAAGGGTGATGTTTCATTACTACTAAAACAAGTGTTCATTAATGAAGTCACTCAGCCTTTAGGAAGGGCTCACTGTGTGCTCAAGACTGCAGTAGGTACGACAAATACAAAACTGAATAAAACATGTTCTCTGTCCTTGAAAGGATCACAGACTAGTGGCTGACACAAATGTTGAGCTAAATTATCTCCCTAATGTAATAAGTGTTATAATCGTGGCGCTAAGGGAACAGAAGGATCTACCTCTCCCAGGAACAAAGCCACCGAGGTCTGACCTGAGTCTTGAAGGGTAAGTCAGAGAAAGAGCAGTTTCTGAGGCGGAGGAGAATCATGCAAACATATTAAATATGAAAGACGTGCCTGTGCTGACTACCAGAGGTGGCTGTATCAGATAAAACCAAAAAGGTAGGAAAGAGCTTCTGAAAAAAATTCTATACGATGTCATGGGCAATGGGAAACCATTAGGCCTATGTGGTAAGGCAGAGTAATCCTACCCCTGCCCCCAGAAAGATGGCTATGGCCTAACACCAGAAGCTATGGTTATTGGATATAGCAAAAGAGGAAATAAAAAAGGAAATTGAGGTTACTAATCAGAATATTTTAAAATAGAGAGATTATCCTAAATTATCCAGGTGAATTCAATCTAATTACCTAGTTCATTGAAGTTGAAAGCATTTCCCAATGAGATCAAAGAGACAAAACGGAGGAAAGAAGAGAGCTGTAAAAGCATGAAAAGGACTCAACCTGCCTTTACAGGTTTAAAGACTGAGGAAGGGGAATAGGAGCCAAGGAACGTTGGGGGGGGGGGCAGACTCTCAAGCTGAGACAACCCTCACATGACGGCCACCAAGAAAAAAGGGGATGTCAGTCTCACAACTGCAAGGAATTGAATTTGGCCAATAACCCAAACAATCAAGCAAACATCAAGAACAAAAGATCTCTTCTCATTTATTCAGAACTTTTATTCTCTTCATTTTGATTTTGTAGTTTTCACCATAAGTCCTCTATGTGATTTGTTAGATTTATACCCAGTTTTGTTTTTTTTCATATCCCCCCCCCCCACCCCGCCCCGCCGGAGTGGTGTTAGGGGAAAGCAATAGCAAATGGAGTTCTCCAGAAGTTCACTGCTAGTTAAAAGAAATATATTTTTTTCAGGTGAAAAACAAATTTCCTAATATTTAAGTATACAGTACAGTATTGTCAACTATATGTATACTGTTGTACAAATCTCTAAAACTTTTGCATCTTGCAAAATACAATTGATTTTTCATCTTGAATCCTGCACTGTTGCTCAACTTACTGATTAGTTCTAGTTTTTGCAGATTCTTTCAACTTTTCTATGTAAACAACCATGTCATCTACAAATAGGGACAATTA
Organism: Halichoerus grypus; assembly: GCF_964656455.1. Lineage (NCBI taxonomy): Eukaryota > Metazoa > Chordata > Mammalia > Carnivora > Phocidae > Halichoerus > Halichoerus grypus. The sequence continues at coordinate 44,877,565 of NC_135715.1, read as the reverse complement.
ATTTTCCTTCCTTTCTGATTTATAGGTTTTTGTTCATTTTGTTTGCGCCTCGTTGCTTTGGCTAGAACTTCCAGCACTGTGTTGAAGAGGGGCAAGAACAAACATCCTTACCTTGTTCCCAGCCTGAGGGGGGAAATGTTGAGACTTTCACATTTAATGTTAGCTTTAGAATTTTTGTAGATTCACGTTATCAAGTGGAGAAAGTATTCCTCTGTACTAGTTTCCTAGAGTAACTATAACAAAGCACCACAAAGTAGAGAACTTAAAAGAGAAGTTCGTTCTCATAGTTCTGGAGGCTAGAAGCCGAAGTCAGCAGGGCCAGGCCCCCTCTACGACTATAGGTAGAATCCTTCCTTGACTCTTCCTAGGTTCTGGGGATAATGGCTAATCCAGGATTTCCATACCTCTCACCACATGGCACTTTGTCTCTCTCTTCTTAAAAGGACATAAATCAGATTAAGAGCCTACTCTATTCCTTTATGACCTCATCTTATTACAACTATAATGACCCAGTTTTCAAATAAGGTCAAATTCTAAGGCATCAGGGCTTAAAAACCTTTTTCTGGGGGACACAACTCAATCCATAACGTTTCTATTTTTCCCCAGAGTTTTTATCAGGAATAAGTGCTCAGTTTTATCAAACCTTTGTCTACATCTATTGATATATTTTTCTTCTTTAGCCTTGTTGATAAAGTGCATTACGATGAAGATTTTCATGCCTACATTCATGATAGACATTAGTCTGTAAATCTGGGGCTTGGGGTTTTGTTTTGTTATTGTCTTTATTTGGTTTTGTTAGCACTACCAGCTTCATAGAGTTATTCCTTGCTCTTGTATCTTCTGGGTGAGATTGTGTAGAATTGATATTAATTTTTCCTCAAATTTTTGGTAGAATTCTCCAGGGAAGTCCTCTGTACTTAATTTCATTTCCTTAATAGAGGATAATTCAAATTTTCTTTTTCATATTGGGTGTATTGTAGTACTTCGCTTTTTGAAGAACTGGTCTTTCAAATAAGTTGTCCCATTTGTTAAAGTCTGTAGTAAGCCTTACTACCCTGGTGACACAGGATCTGCAGGGATACTCCCATTTTATTGCTGATCCCAGCAATTTGTCTATTTTTTCATCAATAGAGGTTTAACGGTTTTATTCATCTTCCCAAAGAACTACAACCTTGTTCCATTGATTTCCTCTATTGTTACTGTTTCAAATTTAATTGATTTCTACTCTTTATTATTTCCTATTTGTTTTCGATTTTGGTTTTTGTTTTTGTTTTTTTTTTTTTTTTTTAGATTAAGGGTTAACTAAAATTATTGACTTGAGCCCTTTTTCTCTTTCTCTACCTAACGTAGGTATTCAGCCCCACAGATTTCCCTCCCAGTACTTTAGATGTGTGCCACAAGTTCTGAAAGGTTGCATTTTCATTAACTTCAGTGTATTTTTTTTATTTCCCTTGAGACTTTTTCTTTGACTCAAGGATTACATACAAGTGTGTTATCTACTTTCCAAATGTTTGGATATCTTCCTGTTATCTTTCTGTTATTGATTTCTAGTTTGAGTCTTTTGGTGGAAGAACACATTTGGTAGGATTTCAATTCTTTTAAATTTGATGAGGTTTGCTTTGTGGCCCAGGATATGGTCTATGTCAGTATAGGTTTTAAGAATGTGTACTCTGCTGTTAGATGGAATGTTCTATAAATATACATTGCGTACTTCTGCTTGAGTTCTTAGATCTTCAGTGATTTTCCATCTAGGTGTTCTACTGATTGTGAACTGAGTTGTGAAGTCTCCAAATCTGTTTGTGGATTTATCTACTCCTTTCAATTCTAGTATTTTTGCTTCATCTATGCACATCTGAGGTTTGATGTGTACACTTAGGATGGGTCTTTTGGTGGAATGACTCAAAAATACATCTTTTTCTTTACTCTGAGGTCTACACTATAGTATATTAAAATAGCCACAAGCACCTTTTGATTAATGTTTGAATAGGTCTTATTATCTCTTCACTTTCCATCTGTCTATATCAATATATTTGAAGTGAATTTCTGATAGAAAGCATATAATCAGGTGGTGTTTTTTCATCTACTCTGCCAATCTCCTTTAATTGGCATAACCATTTACACTTAATGTAATTACTGACATGTTAAAATTTCACTCTAATTTTTTTGGATATTGTTCATTCTGTTTGTTCATTTTCTTTCCCCAGTCTTCTTGTGGTTTACTAAAACATGTTTTAGAATGCTATCTTTTTGATTTATCATGTTTTCTATTTATAGCTCATATAGCTTTTCTAGAGGTCACTCTAGGTACATCATAATATATCAAAGCTTACTAGCATCATCATTTTATAAGCTTGAGTGAATTGTACAAACTTTCCTTCCTGTTATGAATCAAACGGTGTCCCTCAAAATTCACATGTTGAAACCCAAACCCACAATATGACTATATTTAGAGATAAGGCTTTTTTTTAATTTTATTATATTAATCACCATACATTACATCATTAGTTTTTGATGTAGTATTCCATGATTCATTGTTTGCGTATAAGGTAAGGCCTTTACAGAGATAGTTAAGGTTAAATGAGATCATAAGGATAGGGCCCTAATCCAGTAGGACTCATGTCCTTGTAAGAGGAAGAGACACCAGGATTGCACACCCACAAAGGCCATGTGAGGACACTACAAGACAGCAACCATCTGCGAACCTAAGAGAGAGACCACAAAGGAAACCAGCCTGCTGGCACCTTACCACGACTTTAAGCCTTCCAGCCTCCAGAACTGTGAGAAATTACATTTCCGTTTAAGCCACCCAGTCTGTAGCTTTTTTTGTTAGGGCAGCCCAAGCTAACACACTTCCCTTCATGCACCTTTACCCTCCCAATTTAGAGTATAGTTGTTTTAAGTATTTCGTCTACATAGATTTAGAACCGCATCAGACAGAATTTTTGCTTCTACCAAACATAATTTAGAAAATTCAAGAAAAGTATCCTTATCCACAGTTTTATTGACACTGTACACGTTTTCTTCCCAGGATTTCAAGGATGCCTTCTTTTATTGTCTCCATTTAGAAAATGTTCTTTAGCCATTCTTTCAGGGAGAGTTTTCTGGCCACAAATTCCCTTTGTTTTTCTTCATCTGAGTACGTCTTGATTTCCCCTTCATTCCTGAAAGATACTTTTTACAGCATATAAGATTCTGAGCTGACTGTTCCTTGCTTTCTTCATTTAAAAACTGCTTTACCACATGCTTTGGGCCTCCATAGTTTCCAGTGAGAAATCCAGGGTCATTCCATTGGTTCTCCTGGTAACTAAAGCGGCATCTCTTGCTGCTTTCAAGATTTTTTTTGTTTTCAGTTGTCAGAAGTCTGACTAGGATAGGTCTTAATACGAGTTTCTTTAGGTTCATCCTATTTATGGTTCATTTGGTTTCTTGAATCTGTAGGTTTATATTTTTTGCCAAGTTCAGAAAATATTTTAACCATTATTTCCTCAAATACTTTTTTATCCTGCCCTCTTTCTCAAATCCTCCAAGGTTAAATCTTTGGTTATAGCACCCCAAGTCACCAAGGCTCTGTTTAACTTTCTCTCTGTTCAGGTTGGGTAATTTCTATTATTCTATACTGCAGTTCACCAATTCTTTCCTCTCATCCCTACATTTTGTTGTTGTACTACTCCTCAAGTTTTTCATTACAGTTACTGTATTTTTCAATTCTAAAATTTCCATTTGAGCTTTAAAAAAGAAACTTTCTTCTACATATTTGCTGAGACTATTCTTCTTTATGAACAATTCATCAATTTTTAATGAACAACTCATAATTGTTCATTAAAACACCTTGATGATGGCTTCCTTAAGCATCCTTATTAGAATATTCAAATAACTTGGGGTGCTTGGGTGGCTCAGTCAGTTAAGCATCCGACTCTTGATTTCAGCTCAGGTCATGATTTCAGGGTTGTGAGATCAAGCCCTGCATTGGACTCCATACTCAGCACAGAGTCAGCTTGCCCCTCTCCCTCTGCTCCTCCTCCTCCTCGCTATCTCTAAAATAAAATCTTTTTAAAAAGAATACTCAAATATCTCTGTCAACTCAGTGTTGGCATCTATTAATAATGGTCTTTTTGCATTCAGTTTGTGATCTTCCTCCTTTTTTAGGAAGACAGGTGTTTATAGTGAAACCTGGAGACTTAGATTATTATGTTCTGATACTCCAGATTTCATTTCAACCTCTTATTTTTTAGCTTGCATCCTATGATACTGCTCCAGGGGATGAAGGACAGGCATCACCTCAAAGCTGCCAGGTGAAAACAGAGATCCATGTTCTCCAACTGGCCTCCGTTGACATCTTAGGAAGAGGTTTCTTCCTTTCTTTCTTTAAGACTTTGAGAGAGCCCAAGCACGGGGCGCGGCAGAGGGAGAGGGAGAAGTAGGCTCCCAGCTGAGCAGGGAGCTCGGTCCCAGGACCCTGAGATCATGATCTGAGCCTAAGGCAGAAAGAAACTTAACCAACTGAGCTATCCAGGTGCCCCAGGAAAGAGTTTCTTGTTATTGCGGGACATAAGTGGGAGCCTGAGCTGCCCACCTGGCCTCCATGGTACCTCCCTGGCAGGGAGAAGCAGGACTGCCTCATTATGCTCAAATAACCTCCACTAGAACGAATGGGAGGTGAGGTTTGTTTCCAAATCTTTTTTTTGCCAGTTGTACTAATTACCCTAATTAGATATTTTAAAATTATATAAACAGACAAGTCACTGTTAAAAAAAAAAAAAAAAAAGCTATTTCTAAGAAAACTAAACCTAAGGCTTTGAAAGTTTTTTCAGTGACATTTTAAAAAGTGCCATAGAAGTAGATGTGGACACAAGTGTGTATTATTGAGAGACATCAGCAGAATGACTTTTTAAGAAGAATTCTATACTCTCTACTTTTTAAGAACCTCTACATTTCTGCTCCACCTTAAAATACCAATATGAGGAAGATAACGCATCATGGATGTGGTTTAATCAACCTGTGTCTACTCTAAGTAGGCACAGGCTGGCCTCCACATCAAAAGTCTAGAGGAAAAAAAATTGATTTTTAATCTTTTGAATCCAAAGGATGTTTAGGCTATATGTGAATCATTTATCATTCCCTGCTTTTGCCAATTTTTCCAAAAACCAATAGCATTAAAAAGGACTTCCTCAGTAGACACACACTTCCACCCAAGAAGTTACAGTGCCTTTCTAAGTAGGTGAAATCATATGTTTTTCCTTCATTTTGCTTTTGTGTATTATCTATTTTCCTATAATGAACTTTTTGTAATAAGAAAAAAAATTTTTAATTACCCAAAAGAATAATCTTATATAAACGCTTAGGGAAACAAAGTTATTTTGCTAAAAATCAATATAAGAAACACCCTGAAAGGGG